>NC_088309.1:9277598-10527598 GCF_910592395.1 Lineus longissimus | reverse complement strand
TGAATTCTCGTAGTCCACCACAGCATTCTCCTGCGGCATAAATCCAATTCACTTCAAATTCCAGGTCTATGTAAACCTGCAGCGTGTACAACACTTCGAGGTTAAATCTCAGGAACTTCTCAAGGTTCTGAATGACCGCACCTTGGGACTCGTGGAGACTGATGATAAACCAGAATGCTTCATCAGCTATTGTTGGGGCAATTCTCAGAGAGCTGTCGATCTTGGACAAAGGTAAACAAATCTAAGTACAACTAATGAAGGTGTGTGGGACAAACTAATCGCTGACAAAGCAGGTGGCAAGGATGATATTTGGGCTATAGGTGCTTCTTCCTTACCATTCTAATGTTTAGTTGATAGTATTAATGTCCCATGCACAACTGTTGTCAAAACTATCCGAGCCCAGTAGAAGTAGAAGTCCATTCTATATACATTAATAATCTGCCCTGCTGCAATGCCTTGGTGCTTAAAATGGTAAAAGATTAAGATTGCAGGCTTCAGAAATAACAGGTCATCAGACTGCCTTAGGACTAAGAGCTATTGAAAAATGGCTGATGGAGACCACAACAGAACAAAAAGGGTTAATTGGGCGGAAACCTTTCTTGCAGGAGTGTACCAGGAGCCATTGGTTATGGCGACCCGAGAGACCTGAAAGATTACCTGGAGGAGAACGGAGTCAAGACGTGGCTGGATATAGAAAGGGCTGGAAAGGTAAAGGCAACGGCATAATGTTCTATCCTGACCTAGGTCTCAAAGGTCTTTACAAGAACTGTCCGTGTCATTGGTACTGGGTCTCCACAGAGGCTCTCTGGAGTATCAAGGGGGTGCTTGTACATCACTAGAGCTCAACCTGTGAAGGACAAAGCAGCAACCTCACTGGGCTACAAACCTAAAATTCTTGGTTTATGAGTGAAGCACCTTGACCAGTATGCCACAGCGTTCCAAATTCAATTTCCATGAATTTATTTTACACGACATCTTGAGTCTCGTATTGATCGTAATCCAGTTATTATCAAAATAAACACTCGTCAATGTTTATCATAAACTTGTTTCTTCAGAGTGGCTTGTTTGAAGACATAGCAGAAGGTCTCCGAGATGCCAAGATGATGATAGCATGCGTCTCCGATGAATATGCAGATTCCCTGAACTGTCAGATGGAGTTCAGATTTGCAGCCAAGGCCCTGAACCTGCCTATCATCATTGCTGTTTATGGGACAGGACATCGATGGAGGTCATCGGAGGTGAGAAGAATATATCATTCATCGTTTTCTCTCACCCTTCCTCTTACATTTGCACTTGGCAGTACAGTGAAACCTCCCTTAGCGGACACCTCTCTATTAAGGGCACTAGTTTTGGTCCCAAATTGGTACTTTCCATTTAATTTGACCTCTCTAATCAGGACACCTCTCTGTTAAGAGCAGCATTTGTCAATCCCGAGGGTGTCCTTTAATAATAGAGAGGTTCTACTGTAGTTTGTGCCACTGCCATTTCAAAACCCAGTGACACTGGATGAGCCTCGACTCGAAAACTTCAACAATTTTGTTCACTTTTTCAGATCGGAATGCTGTCCTTGCAGTATCTTCAGGTCAGCTTTCAGGATCGTAACGAGTCGGCCGCGGATAAAGTGTTGCAATTCGTCAAGAGTCATATCAGGTCGAGAGACCCGCGTGAGGCCGCCAGAAAGAAAAAGGCAAGAGATGACGCAAAGAACCAACACCAGAAGACGTCCTATCAGGAGTTGTATGAACTCGCGCAGAGGAAATTCCTTCGCCAGCTCACGTCGTATGCAGATGTGTACGAGCTGCAGCCATATCCACGACTGATCATTGTTGATTTTGCCGAGCGAGAGTCCGAGGAGAATGAAGAGGGTGGGTATCATGCTCTGAAGTTTCATCTCGCTTTGGAACTGTTATTAGGCTACATGATGTGAACAGAGTTCTTGTTTACTTCTGTTCAAGTCTGTTTGAAGAGAGAGTCTAGAATACGAAACATCCCATTTATTCTCAATTTGTTGTCTATTGAAGTCCATACTCATTTGGACCAACTTGAATTTATATCTAACTTATGATATTGTTGCGCTCTACTCTAGTTGTTGCTTCCCCTGGGTCGACAAATTTGTTTTTTTGGCAAACTGATGCATCACCAGAGAATCTTTGACCTTCAAAATATTATGATCATTTATGCATTGCTAGGTGACTCCAAAAAAGAGGTATCAACAGAGAGGCCGAAACTTGTGCGAAGGCAGACTAGTCTGATGATGAGTGCAGCTCCGTTCCTACATCGCAATTTATGCTTTAAGATTCTCTGTGAATGCGAACAGGTTAGTGTAAAAGCTTCTTCTATTCTTTCCTGATCTATCACCTTGAAGTGCTAAAGATGGGAGACCAGTCATGGCGTAGTGATAAGAGCTCTGGGCTCATAATCAGGAGGTCGGCGGTTCAACTCACGGAAGGATAACCACTGTTTCGTCTTTTAGGCCTTGGGCAAGACACACGGTCAACCCTAAGTTGCTTTGTCATTGGAATGAGATGTAATACCAGGACTCCTCGTACGTGGTGTCTAATTGCCAGTTTAAGCAAATAACCACACCAAATGAGAAACATTAGTAGTTTGTTGTTGACTCTACCTCCGGACGAAGATGGAGTCACTGGTCAACTCAACTTCAGCTTGTTCTTGAGAGATACTTCTGCAGTGGTGGTTTGATGGCAGTGTCATAATGTGAGTTTCTAGTCGAATCATGATTCTTGAAATCCCATCATTTTACCCCTTTTTCTTATTGGATAATTATTGTTGTCATTTGTTTCAGGGTTGGCATATCGAAGGAGACGCGATTCCTGCTCCTCCAGGTTGGAACCAGAAGGTGATCAAGTGTGCTCCGTACCTTGCCAGGGTCATGGCGGTGGTTAGACACAGCCCTAAGATCCAACTGAACTGCATCGGTGGTGTCCAGGGAGACAAGTACATACGGTGGTTAGAGGAAGTGAGTCTCATTCATTCTCACACCTTTACCCTATGAGGATATTTTGTTAGAAAAACAATATAATCTACCTGAAAGGGTACCAGGAAAACTACAGCCACTGCTCTGTGGCCCTGACTGTCACTGGGGTATTCATTCTCACACCTTTACCCTATGAGGATATTTTGTTAGAAAAACAATATAATCTACCCAATAGGGTACCAGGAAAACTACAGCCACTGCTTTGTGGCCCTGACTGTCACTGGGGTATTCATTCTCACACCTTTACCCTATGAGGATATTTTGTTAGAAAAACAATATAATCTACCCGATAGGGTACCAGGAAAACTAAAGCCACTGCTCTGTGGCCCTGACTGTGTGGTATTCATTCTCACACCTTTACCCTATGAGGATATTTTGTTAGAAACACAATATAATCTACCCGATAGGGTACCAGGAAAACTACGGCCACTGCTCTGTGGCCCTGACTGTCACTGGGGTATTCATTCTCACACCTTTACCCTATGAGGATATTTTGTTAGAAAAACAATATAATCTACCCAATAGGGTACCAGGAAAACTACAGCCACTGCTTTGTGGCCCTGACTGTCACTGGGGTATTCATTCTCACACCTTTACCCTATGAGGATATTTTGTTAGAAACACAATATAATCTACCCGATAGGGTACCAGGAAAACTACAGCCACTGCTTTGTGGCCCTTACTGTCACTTGGGTATTGTTGTGACAGAGAATTGACATGAATTTTACCTGATTTTGACATCATTTTGATGCATACTTTAATGAAAATCAATGCCGCCTGATGGGATGTCAGTACCCTTGCAACACTGGTGGTCTGTTGAAATTAAGCTTTGCATTTTCTCACATTCTGCATAAGAAAGAAATTACTGGGTGTCAAAAAAAATTCAGCTCTGCTAATTGTCTTTTCTT
The DNA here is from genome assembly GCF_910592395.1 of Lineus longissimus. NCBI lineage: Eukaryota > Metazoa > Nemertea > Pilidiophora > Heteronemertea > Lineidae > Lineus > Lineus longissimus. Next base: position 10,523,695 of record NC_088309.1, on the reverse strand, counting down.
TGTTTATTTCAGCATGGCGGTAAGACTACAGAGGAGGGTGGTGATGTCAAGGAAGCTTATCAGGAACTGAGGAAGGCCTGTCTAGAGGCCGACACTGGGAAGACATTGGGAGGGTTAGCTAGGTAAGACCACTTCTGACTGCTTCTCATGAGGAAAACAGCCCTGTAAAAATTATCTCCTAACCATTCCCCACCAACTAATGGAAAATGCCTTAGATGCCAGGGGGGGGGGGATGGATATTTGATGAGGGGAGAGTTTCTGAGGAATAGTTTATTGACTTTAGCTCTCAGCTTATCTGAGCCAGGTAACCTCCTGCTGAGTTGCCCGTCCAAAGGCTGAGGTCAACATATGTTGTTACATAACCGATCTTGCTATCACATCCTGGTTGCCTTGTAGTCGACCAAATTACTTCTAATTTTGCTTCATCAGCCCAAGTGTTTTCACTGATTACACTGGCCATCAGGTAGATAAGGTAAATATGCCGATCATCACTGTGTGTAGTATCAGCGGGGTGCTTGAAGTTGGAGGGCGACTAAATATTTTACAGGGCTTGTTTCCTCATGTTCAGTGCCACTTTGCCGGCTTGGAAGCCCCCTGACAAATGTGCATGGCTCGAGGGGAACTTCGGAATATACACAAACAAATAATCATTTGTTGCCAAATTTGACTGATACACTGTCCTCGCCTGAAGTGCTCCTGTAATTTTTTCGCATCTCATCTTTTCAGATGCCATTTAGCTAGTGGTAAAGTGTTCTGGTTGTGCAAGACTCATCAAAGTCAGTCTGGTTCACGAATGACAATCTTATCCAACTTCGATGCGACAATCACCCATGCACCCACAGATGCTGTGATGGACAGTTTCATGCTCGAGAATTTGAAACCATTGGATGAATGGGAGAAGGAGGCAGAAGTGGTGATGGCTGAAAGTAAGTGTAGAGATATTTACGGACGATGCCCATTTTGTATTACTGAGGAAAGCGAAGGGGAGGTTTAGATCTGTGGTAGATAGCTTACAGTGGAACCTGCTTCAGTGGACCCAAATTGGTCATTTCCCTTGAATCAGACCTCTCAGGACAGGGTTCTTACTGAAATTCTTCTTATGCTGTCAATCTTGCAAGAATCTGTTGTGTGCAACTAGTGTTTGGCATCAATTTGGGTCATGGTTCAGTCACTTTGGCCATTTAGAAAGAGTCCATCTCAAGCAACCTGTGTTTCGTGTGGTTTACTGTCTCATAGGATGGGGCAGATGAAGCTAAGTGCCTTGTTCAGAGGTCACACGCGATGTGATCCTTATCAAACCTATAAACCACTGACATGTTTATTTTCAGTGATAGCAAATCCAAAGCCAAAGAGGGTTAAAGTTGCCACACCTGAGAGTGATGATGTGGCAGCTTCATTGCCCCCAGAACAGCTAAAGCCTGCTGAACAGCCAAAGCCTGCTGAGCAACCAAAGCCTGCTGAACAACCGAAGTCTGCTGAGCAACCAAAGTCTGCTGAGCAACCAATGCCTGCTGAACAATCACTGTCTGAAGACCCAAAACCTGTTGAACAAAGTCCAGGTCAGTCAGAGTTAAATGAGAAGCCGATGTATGAGGAACAACCAGGGCAATCTCAACCATTCAGTTTTGGTCAGTCGAAACCAAAGCAAGACCAAGAAACTGAGAAACCAGTACCTTCTGAACGACCAGCATCTTCTGGGTCTCAGACTTCGCAACAAGATTCCCCTGCTCCAGCCAGGAGGACATCAGTTGCATCCAATTCTTCCAGGAGGCCTTCGACATCCTCAAGAGTTTCCCGGAGCCTTTCAAATGATTCTGTAAACAGTCCATCAGTCCATCAGACACCACGGTCAGTTACTTCCCAGGCAAGCAGGAGGTCCCTGTCGGCTGCTATTGCAGCAGAAACAGTGACTGTACCCACCCAGGGTGAGGAGAGAAAAACAGCAGCTGCTACACCGAGCAAGGCCTGTCATATCATATGAAAACAAGGAGCTAAACATTCCCTCTGCCCCGAGTTGAGTAGCTGAAACTCTTTTGAAACTACTGATCAAACCAAGTGCCCCATTCGAAACAAGTTAGGCACGAACTTGACCTCTGAGTTCAAGTTAACTGGGCTTAACCGAAAGAAACAACAGCAAGTTAATGTTTGAATGCCAGCTTAGGGACTTGACTTCTTTTGAACAATCAAGAGTTCGAAAATCAGGCCAGCACTCTGTTAGTATTAGTTGTGTAAACCAATCAGTTGATCTCAACTCTGTACTTCCATTTCACGCACTGCTGTTATTTGCTGACAAAATCTTTGTAAATTTTTATTTTTATTTGGATTTGTAAGTGATAGTTTCTTTTGATCCATGCTATCGTTATACACATGTAATTTTAATATAATGAATCTCATCTAATAATAATTGGCAAACATTCACCTCTTCATCTACCTCACTCACATTAGGTTAATAATTCATGTGAATAATGATCAAACTCATCTATATTTGGTGTTGTACATGTACATGAATGTTGATTGTAAAGTACTCAGGGTGTTGTTCATACACTTTGTGTCTGGGCAAGTGATGGCCTTGGTATCTTTAAATTTTATGAATCCAGAACAACGACAAAACTATGAAAATATTCAGGTTTGTATTTTGCTGTATTGTGTGATATTTACCCTCGTATTTGCGTCCTGTTGACTGGAAGTACGAGTCATGCAGCGTGTTATGTATTCGTTACCTCTCCTGTTCAATATTACGTCTTCCGTGCTTATCTGGTGCTTGTACAAGTTACATGTACTCTCAGTAGATAAGACAAGACCACTAATGAATATTCATAGGTTGGAGGGTCGAGGCCTATCAATTAGACGAGTGCATGTTTTTAACTCTCAAGTACATATTTGGAGAGGTATTGAAAAAATATTTGCTGTGGCAAGTCTACAGATATAAAGAAATTATTTGATGAAAAAATTAATTTCGAATTTTGCTAATTGGGTAATAGGTGGCGTGTTTTGAGTTTTTTCTGCCAGTTGGCTGAAAAGAGTGGAAATATCAAAGTCTGTCTAATTTGTCGATTACCAAAAAATTTCCGTGGTCAACTACCAGTTTATTTTTCACCATTTACTTGCCCGACTGTCCGGAATATCATATCAAAATTTCAGATTCACAACCCCACGCAGTATTTGATGCGTCGCGGTCAAACATTGACAATTTAACTGCTAAAAGGCTTAAAAAATCAATTGTGGTCTTGTCTCAGATAAGCACAATATTGGTTAAAGCTCAAATAAAACGTAAGTTTGCAATTCGATTGATATCAAACAATATCGCCAGTCGCTGTAATAAAACATTTAAGCATGAATTGAATGTTGGTCCTTTTAAGGTGTGACATATCATGTACAATAAGTCTCTAATCATGACATACTTTCAATTGTGATATAAGCCTTTGGTAGATAATCATTATCATATGTGTAGAATATGTATTTTCTAATATTATACGTCTGTTGTGATGCCAGTTATGGCTCTAAAATATCTCGAATTACATGTATAACAAAGGTAGAACATTGATGTAATCAGGGCAGTGTGGCTGTATTTTCATTGATACACCCTTTACACCATGTCCCTGCAATCACACTTATATTGTCTTCCTATTAAAGGTTAACCATAGGGACCACCATTTTGGCTAGAACTTGAAATCATAGAGCAATTAGAACTCCTTCAAAACGAAAAGAGGGTCAATTCAAGGGTGGAAGTCAGTTCTTTGTTTTCCAGAGACAGACTCCCACCGTTGAAATTCGCATTCACTTCATTTTGAATGAGTTCTGAGGAGCCGCTGTGGTGTAGTGGCTTGGACTCTCGACCAGCGGTCAAGAGGTCCCGGGTTCGATCCCCACTGTCGGCGTGATACTGTAGGCTGGTCTCTCCGTCTTACTTGCCTCTCTGCACCCAGGTGTATAAATGGGTACCGGTCAGAAATGCACAGATTATAGCGCTGGTTGAGCAGCTCATCTGTGGTCTACTGAAAGGTTTCAGGACAGACCGGGGTTAGACTGAAAGTCGGATGATAACCTATATCATAGCTGATATCAGACTATAAACCCTAAACTTTAACTTTAACTTTAATTGCTTATGGATTTCATGTTCTTGCCAATATGGTGGTACCTTTGGTCAACACTGAGGTCTGCATTGCCCATCATATCAAGTATGGCTTAAAGTATGGATTAATCTATACTTGACCATCTCTATGTCCTAGTGTTATGTATTTTTTTGTGTGAATAGACCTCTAGTCTTCCTTTAGCAGTCCACAACAAGATGTTATCATGTTCTCTATTGCATTTAGCTAGAGGCACTACTGTCCGTAATTGGGAGGGAATTGGACCAAAAATTGGCCATCGCCCTGTCCGCAATTCGGAATAGAGAGGTTTTTGTTATTGGAAATGACTTAGAAAAAATCGGGACTGGCCGGACGTGTCCGTATTGTAGAGGTGTCCGCCTGGCAGAGGTGTCTGCTAAGGGAGGTTCTACTGTACATATATGAAGGAAATGTGATATATTTATTGTTGTAATTAGATCACAACTGTAAGTTTCAAAACGAATCTAGGTTTGGAAATGATAAGGAATCAAAATAATGTATCATCGGTCAGGGAGAGACTCATTCAAAAAGTGTGTCTCTCAAATGATAGAGCATCTTTAAATGATAACGTGTGGAGTAGTAATTATATGGATCTCTTGTCTTGTATGATAATCAAGTAAACTCGGTGTAATATTCATGTATGTGCTGACTCAGTAGAGGGATGTGATTGGGCTGTTATATTTAAAAGAAAAGCTGTTCTTGCCAAACAAGAGGTCACTAGTTATAACGTCTCCAAATGCAATTTTCTTTGGGGTCATCACAGTTAATTCTGCCGTCCAAAAATGATATTGCCACCCAAAAATATAAGTTTATTAGGTGCAATGTGATGTCTTTCCTTATTCTGTGTTCTTTTATTGTCCGTTATAAACATAAACTGCTGACTGGACACATTTATCAGTCCTGGCAAAGTATTCATAGGTTATTGTCCTTGCCCATTCTGTACCTCTTATTTCAATATTACATTGAAAAGAACAACATTGGTGACTAATGTAATGTGGTTCTGAATCAATTACCAGACCTTAAGTAAAAAACCTACAATGCCTGTCTGTATGCAATAATAGAAGAAGCTGTTTAATTGAATAAATATATTACAAGTCATTTAAGTGATCCATCATTTTCCTTCTTGAGGATGAAACTCTTAGCTGCAATGAGGACCCCACACTGAAGACTTAATGAGAGTCTACTCTTCTTCGCCAATCAGCAATGGTGATTTTCACCATCAATTTGGTGACCAGTGTGTGCACCATGGAGTCTCAGGTTGTCCTTTGAAGACATGCCAACATGGAGCTTCAGGTTGTCCTTGGAAGAGATGTGAGCGTGGTGTCTCAGATTGTCCTCTGAATACCAGCTCAGGTGAAAGTCTCAGCTTGCCTTTGGAAGACATGCCTAGTAAAGTGTCAGGTTGACCATGGAAGACATGTTAAAGTGGAGTCTCAGGTTGTCCTTGTTGGACATGCGAATGAGGGGTCTCAGACTTTCCTCGGAAGACAAGTCAGCGTAAAGTCCAAGGTTGTCCTTGGAAGGTGTGCCAACGTGGAGTGTCAGGTCGTCTTTGGTAAGTATATGTACAGTCTTAGGTTGTACTTTGAAGGCAATCCAACGTGGAACCTCAGATTGTCCTTGGCAGACATGGCAACTAGTAGACACAGACTTTCCTTGGACGACATGCCAACGTAGAGTCCAAGATTTTCCTTGGAAGATGTGCCAACATGGAGTGTCGGGTTGTCTCTTGAAAACATGGCAACATGGAGTTTCAGGTTGTCCTAGTAGAGCTCACCAATTTTGAAATCAGAGACTCTCCTTGAGAAACATGCCAAAGTGATTGCCACAGTGATTGCCCTTGGAAGACAATAGGTCTGAGGTTGTCCTTCCGATGTGGTATCTCAAATTGTCCTTCGAAGAAGTGCCAATATAGGCTCAGGTTGTCCTTTGAAGACACGTCAACATGGAGTCTCAGGTTGTCCTTGTAAGACATGACAATGTGAAGTCTCCTTGAGGCATGTCAATGTGAAGTCTCGGGTTGTCATTGGAAGACATGTCAACGACAAGTCTCAGGTTGTGCTTCGAATAAATACATACATGGCGTCTCAGGTTGTCCTTGGAAGACATACAAACATGGAGTCTCAGGTTGTCCTTGGAAGATGTGCCAACGTGGAGTGTCAGGTTGTCCTTGGTAATTATGCAAATGTACAGTCTCAGGTTGTACTTTGAAGGCAATCCAACGTGGAACCTCAGATTGTCCTTGGCAGACATGCCAACTAGTAGACATAGGCTTTCCTTGGAAGACATGCCAACGTAGAGTCTAAAGTTTTCCTTGGAAGATGTGCCAACATGGAGTGTCGGGTTGTCTCTTGAAAACATGGCAACATGGAGTTTCAGGATGTCCTAGTAGAGCTCACCAATTTGAAATCAGAGGCTGTCCTTGAAAAACATGCCAAAGTGATTGACCTTGGAAAACAATAGGTCTGAGGTTGTCCTTCCAATGTGGTGTCTCAAATTGTCCTTCGAAGAAGTGCCAATATCAGGCTCAGGTTGACCTTTGAAGACGCGTCATGCTAGGGAGGAGTCTTAACTTGTCCTAGGAAGACATGCGAACATGGTGTCTCAGGTTGTTCTTTGAAGACATGGAAGGGAGGAATTTTGGCTTTTCCTAGGAAGACATACGAACATGGTGTCTCAGGTTGTTTTTCAAAGACATGCTAGGGAGGAGTCTTAACTTGTCCTAGGGAGACACGGGAACATGGTGTCTGAGGTTGTTCTTCAAAGACATGCTAGAGAGGAGTCTTAACTTGTCCTAGGGAGACACGGGAACATGGTGTCTGAGGTTGTTCTTCAAAGACATGCCAGGGAGGAGTCTTAACTTGTCCTAGGGAGACACGGGAACATGGTGTCTGAGGTTGTTCTTCAAAGACAAGCTAGGGAGGAATCTCAACTTGTCATAGGGAGACACGGGAACATGGTGTCTCAGGTTGTTTTTCAAAGACATGCTAGGGAGGAGTCTTAACTTGTCCTAGGGAGACACGGGAACATGGTGTCTGAGGTTGTTCTTCAAAGACATGCTAGGGAGGAGTCTTAACTTGTCCTAGGGAGACACGGGAACATGGTGTCTGAGGTTGTTCTTCAAAGACATGCTAGAGAGGAGTCTTAACTGGTCCTAGGGAGACACGGGAACATGGTGTCTCAGGTTGTTTTTCAAAGACATGCTAGGGAGGAGTCTTAACTTGTCCTAGGGAGACACGGGAACATGGTGTCTCAGGTTGTTCTTCAAAGACATGCTAGGGAGGAGTCTCAACTTGTCCTAGGGAGACACGGGAACATGGTGTCTGAGGTTGTTCTTCAAAGACATGCTAGGGAGGAGTCTTAACTTGTCCTAGGGAGACACGGGAACATGGTGTCTCAGGTTGTTCTTCAAAGACATGCTAGGGAGGAGTCTTAACTTGTCATAGGGAGACACGGGAACATGGTGTCTCAGGTTGTTCTTCAAAGACATGCTAGGGAGGAGTCTTAACTTGTCCTAGGGAGACACGGGAACATGGTGTCTGAGGTTGTTCTTCAAAGACATGCTAGGGAGGAGTCTTAACTTGTCCTAGGGAGACACGGGAACATGGTGTCTCAGGTTGTTCTTCAAAGACAAGCTAGGGAGGAGTCTTAACTTGTCCTAGGGAGACACGGGAACATGGTGTCTGAGGTTGTTCTTCAAAGACATGCTAGAGAGGAGTCTTAACTTGTCCTAGGGAGACACGGGAACATGGTGTCTCAGGTTGTTTTTCAAAGACATGCTAGGGAGGAGTCTTAACTTGTCCTAGGGAGACACGGGAACATGGTGTCTCAGGCTGTTCTTCAAAGACATGCTAGGGAGGAGTCTTAACTTGTCCTAGGGAGACACGGGAACATGGTGTCTCAGGTGGTTCTTCAAAGACATGCTAGGGAGGAGTCTTAACTTGTCCTAGGGAGACACAGGAACATGGTGTTTCAGGTTGTTCTTCAAAGACAAGCTAGGGAGGAGTCTCAACTTGACCTAGGAAGACATGCGAACATGGTGTTTCAGGTTGTTCTTCAAAGACAAGCTAGGGAGGAGTCTCAACTTGTCCTAGGGAGATACGGGAACATGGTGTTTCAGGTTGTTCTTCAAAGACAAGCTAGGGAGGAGTCTCAACTTGTCCTAGGGAGACACGGGAATATGGTGTCTGAGGTTGTTCTTCAAAGACATGCTAGGGGGGAGTCTTAACTTGTCCTAGGGAGACACGGGAACATGGTGTCTCAGGTTGTTCTTCAAAGACATGCTAGGGAGGAGTCTTAACTTGTCCTAGGGAGACACGGGAACATGGTGTCTCAGGTTGTTCTTCAAAGACATGCTAGGGAGGAGTCTTAACTTGTCCTAGGGAGACACGGGAACATGGTGTCTCAGGTTGTTCTTCAAAGACATGCTAGGGAGGAGTCTTAACTTGTCCTAGGGAGACACGGGAACATGGTGTCTCAGGTTGTTCTTCAAAGACATGCTAGGGAGGAGTCTTAACTTGTCCTAGGGAGACACGGGAACATGGTGTCTCAGGTTGTTCTTCAAAGACATGCTAGGGAGGAGTCTTAACTTGTCCTAGGGAGACACGGGAACATGGTGTTTCAGGTTGTTCTTCAAAGACATGCTAGGGAGGAGTCTTAACTTGTCCTAGGAAGACATGCGAACATGGTGTTTCAGGTTGTTCTTCAAAGACAAGCTAGGGAGGAGTCTCAACTTGTCCTAGGGAGACACGGGAACATGGTGTCTCAGGTTGTTTTTGAAGACATGGAAGGGTGGAATTTTGGCTTGTACTAGGAAGACATGCGAACATGGTATCTCAGGTTGTTCTTTGAAGACATGGAAGGGTGGAATTTTGACTTGTCCCAGGAAGACATGGGCACATGGAGTTTCAGGTTTTCCTTTCGAAGACATGCTATGTTGGAGTCTTAGATTGTCCTTGGAAGACATGCCTTTATAGACATGCCGGGAGGTCATTTACAGTCTGTGTTCATAATCCAACTGTACCAGATTACAACTCAGAATCCAAGACAGAAAAAATTCAGCAACTCGTAAAGTATCAATTTAGGCCCTATAACTTAATTATTGCAAAAAAGAAATTATAACAATATTATTGCAGTTTTCACATAGAGCCAAAGAGTGTTTCAACAACTTCTTTGATACAAATTAAACAGGATGTACATCGATGAATAAATCCATTACGAACAAACAACAACAAGAGGCCAAATGGCCTGGCGCCCAGCTGAAACACTTAATGCAGACCCGTTTATCTTTGCAAACTTAATATCTCTTGTAGGCCCCTAGTATGACATAAACATACTTCTCTACAAAAGCTACATTTTTATCACAGAACAAACTACTAAAAAGATATATGAAATATATGAACTACAAAAATAAGTGTACTTTCAAATAATTTGACATTAAGGAAATTTGTAAATGGACGGAGAAAACTGGATCGCATTCTTCGGGTAGTTATCACAAAAGTGACCAAAATTTCGCTAAGGTGGATAAACAGGTATCACAGTTACATGATTTCAGCAATGCTAGTAGGCAGAGCATTGCTTACTGTTGCGAGACAGTGTTACATCATCAAAACACTGACTTCAGTAGAAAAATACACGCATCTAGTTTTTTCATTGCTGGTGAGATAGATATGTACCAAAACAACTTGTAACTGTCTGGCACTCACGCCACAGAGAAATGTGACATCAATAATCTGTATAAAAATATAATCTTGGCAACAAATAAAGAAATATCTACTGCAAATACCAAAATATATCGTAAATAGTGTAAAACATGATATCTATCATAAATATCTCACTAAAAACCTTAAGCATTTTGATATTGCATGTACATGTACATAAACGAATGTTTCTTTTGTCCTGGTCAAGTAATACAAGTAAGAATACACTGTGATGACCTAATTAAAGCCAGTTGAGAGGTGACTGTCAAAATACCTTTTTTACCTGGAAAAGGCCTTTTGTGTAACAGGCGCACATCAACTGGCTTAATTACGTCAACACAGTATCCCAATTATACTGCTGGAGAGAATCACAATGACTTACGCTGATTTTCTCAAACATCTGATGTGTTCTGGATCAGGCTAGGTTTTTCTATTGATCAGCTCTGCTCACAAGCCAGTTGTAACTCACCTTCAGCCTACAAAGCCAAACTGGGTTCAAGAGCACAAGTATACTCCTTAGTTTTCTGAATGGTGACATCAAACAGTGTATGTAATACCAACAAGCTTGTATACTTTGCTAGTGCAGAAAGTTCTGCTGGCCTCATATATAGTCAAATACCATTGCATATTCTACAGTCTTTGAAATCACAGTCTAAGATCTTTACAAAATTACACAAGCCTTGCTCCCCTTCTGATAATTTGCAGCTTTGACTGACGCTTGAGCAGCATAACCCGCAGCCTTGAACTTACTCCTGGCATGAAACTCTGGCCGCTCTTTCCCCTCGGCTTTGATCTCAGTACTACTGCTTGGAACCGGATGTTCCGTTTTCGTTACCGACCGAATCGAGGCACTACTTCCCATTGCTGCAGCTTTTAAATCTGTTTCTTTTCGCTTTCTTTCTGTTTTTCCTTGCAGGGATGTCCTACTCCCTTTGACCGACTCCCCAGGCTTCTTACTCCCTGTGGCCGACTCCTCCTTTTTCCCCTCGATGCCCAATGTCGTTTTACCCTGTAGTGGCACCCCACTCCCCGTCGTGGCTGTGCCCTGTTGAAGCTTGTCCGTCACCTCTGGTTGTGTGTCTCGTTTTTCTGTTTCTCCTTTCCCCTCAGTGGATTTGTCTGGACTAAGGTAAGTCACATCTGGAAGCAAACAGACAGAACTTGGAAATCTTGAAACTGATATCTCATAATCGACACTAAAACTTTCACAAAAATTTCAATAAAAGAATTTCGGTTGCTTTGGGTTCGGTTGATTTTAAGATTTTGAACCAAAAGGTGTTGTTCACAAATAGGACTAAAATATATCCTCTTCATATCTTTTCAGCATTGTATTTAGAATGCATGACCGATGATGGAGGTGTCCTTACCCTTGGGAAGATACTTCTCAGCTAGCTGCTCCCAGTCCTTTAGAGGCCTCATGTGATTGAGCATGTAATTTTCCATTGCGGCGCTATGGTCTGCAGGTACAGATATTGGGGCAGCAGTATCTGTGAGGACGGTCATGCGTGACTTGTCGTGCTGGGAATTGCACATCCAGAACACCTTGCCTGAGGTCGTCAGACATCTGGGAGAAGAATAAACATGAAACGTTATCATAATAAATACACCATGGAAACTGACCAGTATGGTGTCCAGTCATCTCCAAGAGTGTAACTTCCCCTAAGAATTTCATAGATTCATGAGAACTCTGAAATCTTATACCTTTTCTGCTATGGTGCAACTCATTCCCACTTCACCAAAAAACACACAAAATGATAGTCACCTTTCAAAGAATGGGATCTTCTTCTTAGCATACAATTTACTTGAATGGCTATACAAAAACTGGGCCAACCAAGAATGGGGTTAGTCTAATATAGTCTTCAATCATTTCTGCTACAGTATCATCAAATGGCTGGCTCATATAAAGAGTAACTTAGTGACTTTGGCAAGGTCAAAAGGGTAAAAAACATACGAATAGATACCTTGCGAGATTATTTGCCGATTTCCCGTGATCAGCTTTTCCGGCATCTCTTCTCAACGTCTGAAAGGCAGCTTTGAAGTCCGAACTGGTGTGGCTCATAGTTGTCTGAAAATATCAATAATGCATTTCATTACTTAAATGACCACTGATATCACTAAGGCCATTTTAACCAAGCTCTTCACTGCCATTTTAACCAAGCTCTTCACTGCCATTTTAACCAAGCTCTTCACTGCCATTTTAACCAAGCTCTTCACTGCCAACTCACCTTCCACTGCACGGTAATAGTTACCATCATTTAATTGCCCCCCCCCCCCCCAAAAAAAATCTAACTAAACCTGACTAAACTATCACACTTTTCTGATTTCAATCCCGACTTGAATTGACCAACATTTCGTAAAACTCACCTCTTCAAGCCATTTAATGAATGCCTCCCCCTGCTCACCCCCAATACAGTTGAGCTGTATTTTCGAGCTATGCTTGATAACTGCCAGGATCCTAGCAAGATATGGCGCATAATGGGTGAGCTGTGACTCGCCAAAATGGGATGAGACTGGTATGGGGTCTCCAACCAGATGCCAGCCCTGAATAGAAGATAGAAATAAGACTTAAAAAAGACGAAGTCCTGATCACTTTTGATGCCAGCTTTGTTCAACACCACTGCCAAACGCGAGCTCATCCATCATTTCAAGCGAGACCAGCAACAACGATGATACTGAAGTTACACTTTGTCCAATGCGACCGCTCTTAACCGAGATGGAGTCTATTATGCAGAGGAATTTAACTAGATAAAGAGAGTACTGTCATTCTCTTACAGCAAATTCCTACTCTGTAACCAGAGCACTGCACTAAGGAGAACTAAGATTAGTAACTGCCAGTCCCAAGGATGTTCTCTATGATATCAAAACCTCGCCTCTGCTGAATTCTTACCTGCTCATTTTCACACAGAATCTTATAGCAGAACTTCCTCCTCAGGAATGTCAGTATTTGAGCAACACTGCTCAGATTCCTTCGAGTCAGCTGGCGGCGTTTTCTCTGTTTTTTCTGCGAACGGGAACTAGACGACGTATCGTCCTTATCATGATCACGCGAATGGTCAATATCACGGTCGCTCAATCTGTCAATGGATGCGTTACTTCCAAACACTTCATCCTTTATCCTTGGCTTGGCGGTAGGTTTGGCTACCTCAATGAGTTTAGCAGTTTCTTCAACTTTCTCGCCCGACGCTGGTTTTTCTGGAAAGCAGAACTCGCTTGTTATACACTTGAAAGTGTAAATGATCACAAGGTCTAGTACAGGCTGTCACTTGACAGATTTGACAGGCATTTTCTATGTAATTGAGCTCATGTAATCAGGGGACCTCTCCTGTATTCAGCACACATCATTTTAAAGAATGTCGCAAATAAAAGACCTAATAGATCGATTCTACTTATTCTTTACCTTCTTCAACTTCCTCTGGTTCAGCGAAGTCCACAATCACAAGCCGTGGGAAAGGGTGGAGCTCAAATATGTCCGCATATGTTGAGATCTGCCGCAGGAATTTTCTCTGTGCAAGCTCAAATAGCTCCTGGAAATGAGAAGGTCATTAGAGATACAATACTAACAGACAGACCGCTGAACAGTTGAGTTCATGCTGAGAGTATAGAGAGATACAGCCTGAACAGAGCACTGCAGTACTATATTGTGCTATAAACAGCAGATAAGGTAAAATGGTACAATTATAACCTGGTATAATGGCAGTCCTTTGACTGGATCAATGAAGTTGACACCATACAGTGAAGGGATCCCTAAACGAAAAATGACGCGGATGTGAAATGTTTTAGAAGAAGCGTTTTCTTCCCAAGTTTACCTGATATGAAGCCTTTTTCTCATCATCATTTTCAGCATCCTTTTTCTTCTTCGTCTCCCGGCCGTCAACAGCCTTTGGCTTGACGTACGTCTTGACAATCTGCAACAGCTTTTCGTGACCAGTTTTCGTGGGCTCTTGGAAGTTGATCTGGTCATAGTCGAGAGACAGCATGCCAACCTGTTAAAATAACACTCGAGGTTACGACAACCATCTACTTGATATTTGACACAATGAAAATATATTTGTAACAAGTCAGACAGTGGATTAAGGGGTTCTTTGAATTAAGTAGGTTTTGTGCGCTAGTTCTTTCTATTTGGCTATTCACATGCAGTACTCACTTATACATTGAAGGGCGAGTCTACTTTTCTTAAGCATTCTACGCACTGCTCAGCAAGCAATGTGACCTCACATCTTTCAATGTTTCTTACGAGGGTTAGTGGGAAATATGAATGTCTCGCCATCAGGGGAAGTTGTAAATGACAATGGAGATTAACACAATTTCTCCAGTTGTGCGTAGTCAGTTAAAATATAAGAGTGTGCTTACCTCGGTGGCCCTCCATTGCTGCCCTGTACCAACAACGGCAACAATGATGGGTAGGTTGAGGGCCCTGGCAGCGAATCTGAACTCCATCTGACAGCTGAGTGAACTGGCGTACTCGTTCGAGACACACGCCACGATGACTTGCGAATCTCGCAGACCTTCAGCGATGTCCTCAAATAATCCACCCTGAAGAAAAGACAAATTGTGAAATCAGCTAGACTTCAATCCAAGCCCTCATCAACAAAAAGGAGTCATCCTTGTACTTCCAATAAATGTTACCTGAATCTACATCACATGCATCATCTTGAATATCAAACTTTATTTCTGAAGTTACTCGATAAATCTCTTTCAAAGGTCTCCTCAGAAATCATAAGTTACGACAACCTTTTCATTGATACATCCGTTCTAGGTTTCCAGGTCACATAACTCACATGGACTGATCCTGCTCTTTCAATATCAAGCCATGAATTGATGCCATTATTCTGGAGGTAGTCCTTCAGTTCTCTTGGATCACCAAATCCAACAGCCCCTGGAACTGACCTGAAAATTAAGTTTGTAAAGATAACTTTATTTCAGTGTTTTGATAAACCTGTACATTCATTTTCATAGTAAAAATAAAAGGGACACAATTTATTTACAAAACTGGGGCAAATCTAGAATCATTCAGAGGGGAGGGGGTTGTGTGAAAATATCATTATCATGAATTAGTATAATTATCTGCCGGATTTTAATCTGCTTGACCTTCTGTTTCTTGAATCACGGCTAAAGGTTGTTGAAACAGAAAGTCATTATTGTTGTCTACCATCCACAAAATCTAACCATAATCTTACTTACTCTAGGCCAAGCTTGATAGCCCTTTGCGAGTTCTTCCAACAGTAACTGAAGAAACAAGGCGGATTGTCCTGCTTTTTGGCGGAAGCGGACAGGCGATCTGACAAAGTCTTCAACAGCTCTCTTGTCTTCTCTTCATTGTGTTCAACTCTCTGCATGTTGATGTATATCTAAGAAGAAAGAACTTTTTGCTCTAATGACAAATGGCGTTAAAGGTAGTCTTCCGTTTGGTTGAATTTGTAATCGGTCTTGCTGGGAATCAAGCCAAATATATCAGAGTGAAAGGTAGGACAGTTCTAAACTAGATGAAATACCAAAGTCTGATTTATGCCCTAGCACAAGAACAGTCAAAGAGAATTCCTTGACCTTGTTATTCAATTGAAAAGACAGTCCACTATTTTGCCACAACAGCCTGGTTCTTGCAATCACATCACAACTATTAGATAAAGGCGAAGAATCCACTTGGACAGTTGAAGTATCTCAACTCTCCAACTTGGTAAAAGAATCTGCTCACCTCATCTGATATGAGCATCCCGAGAGCACTCTCTTTCCAAGTGTGCACGCCCCGTTGCCCGACCAGCACAATGACCATGGGCTTCCTTAGAACAGTCCGGGCAAACTTGAACGAGTTGCAACAGTCTGGATCCTTTGTGTAGTTGTTGGAGATCATACACAGGAAAATCTTGGCGTCTCTCAAAGCCAGCATCCTTTCTTCTAGGACATCCTTTTCAGTGTTTTCTTCGAACCAGCTGAAAGTTTGTTTAACATCATTTTGTAAAACAAAGATCGGGCAAGAAAATAACCAACATAACTGCACATCACCTCAATACTGGGTTATATCAAAGTTTGGACAAATATTGATGCAACCACTGCCCCAGATAGGAAGGCAGTTCATCCTATAAAGTTACCAAGTCAATCCATCAATGTCACATTCATGCATGTTCTTGGTCACTTTTGTCATCAAGATTGTCAACAGTTTGGCAGATTTAATCTTTGCACTGGATCAATTTTACAATCAGACCAGTATGTTTAAAGATTTTTCTGTCAATTTGAAAGATAAGTTTCATAACGAACAAACTTTTTTCATATACTACTGAACGTAGAATTTTTATCAAAAACTTAGCGACAATTACCATTTGTAACCTGCAGCCACTAAACTGTTCCTGACATCTCTTGGGTCCACCATTTTTCCATCACTGTTTGGAAGGTCTTCAGAACAATAGGAGATGAAGATATCAGCACTGAGATCCAATCTGAGGTCGGTCAAACTCTGAACTGTATTCTTTAGGTGTAGGTCATAGTCCTGGCTGTCATCTGGGGGACATATACCTGAAATGATTGATAACAGTTTGAAACGTCAAGTTCTTGATAATACTAAAGTACTTTGATTGGGAAGTGAGGTGCTGTGACATAATTATCTTAAAACATTTCTGATGTGGATTGTCATCCTATGATACTGTTCCCAAATACCTCATTCTTTTGTTCCTTCCCTGGTTGAAGCAGCTTGAGGAAACACTGATGAGTTAGCTAGGTGATATCACTAAGAGGGATGTGGCACAATTAAAGCCCAAATCATTACATCCACAGAGTTAAGAATCTGACGTCATCGTTGACAGAAATTTAAGAAGGTATCATCAATCTTACCGTTCAGGTCTGTCAGAGAGATTATATGGAAGTTCTTGACACACTGTAAGAAGGGTGTTTTCAGACCTGTGGCCCTCCTGATTGTTGATCCCTTGAACATGTAAGGGTCACGCGCCATCTGCAAAAGAGCACGAACAGATTGACCAATGACAGCACTACAGTTAATAGCAGTTGCAAAGAGTTTTGGCATCACACAATCTTTTGGAGACATTAACTGCTTCAAAGTCAACATCTAACTCGAACGTAGCACAGAAGGGATTTAAAATAAAGACCTCTCAGCCAAGAACCTGGCAGTACGACCACTATGACACTGAGTCCATAATCCTGCATACTGCTAAGGGATTCTGTCTCAATATCACGGCAATTATTTTCATTTTGTAATCCATACTCACATTCATGCACTCTCCACAAGGCACCCTGAAATCATACTGAACCCCCTGGAATGACTCCTGAATGAGCGTCTCGAACACTTCATGGATCATGAAGAGGATGTTCTCAGGACGTGGACCATGGCACTTCAGTAGTAGTTTGTTGTCCCTGCAAAATGATGCACCAACAAATTCAAAGTAAATCGAGTTCAAATAACCTGTTAGATATGATGGACCTTCAGTTTACAGACAAAGGGTTTACAATTCAGTTGCAGAGCACCAAGTGTTCAGGAGATAAGACACTTCCACGAAATACTCCGGGTAACCAAACTTGGAACTGCAACATGCCCGATTCAATCACGATGTAGCTTCCCTACAAAGTTTTGGGGGTTTTCTCAGCAGATTTGATCTCCTTCAGCACACACATCTTTAACCGTGGACATTTGCAGGGATGATAAATGGCAAGTGAGATCTACACTGCCCTCATGCTGTACCAGTAAAAAGGACTAATAAAAAAAGCTATGAAAAAGCAATCAATTTCTCTCACCTGGTCTGCATGATCAAAGCCACGTGACCGTTCTTCTTCAAGACGGAGCCTCTCTTCCAGATGAAAGAGCTATCTGAGTACTCGTACAGTCGCACTTGGCCACGATTGAACAGGCCAACAGGAAGGTACTCAAACTTGTACTCCATCTTGGTTTCACGTCTGCCCTTCTTTCTGTCAATGCTTGGCCATGATATCTGAATAAAAAAACCATTTCACATGAACAAGTCTAAGTACGTTATTACAAACAGAGCTATTCCTCAATTTCATCCTTATTTCACAGATCAGGACTTAAATCTGACTACAGTACGATACCTGATGATAACATGTATATGTTATAACCACAGACAATAATAAACTAGTCAGAAGTAGGCCTAAACCTTAAGCTGGCTGTATATACACACAACAAGTTCCTCATTTATTCAGCCCCAGGGTGGAGGTCTTAATCTTTCCTAGCAGTGAGTCATGTGCAGAAAACCTTGCAGACTATTAGGATCATGCTAAACTTGTCACCATGGACATCTCATTCCAAGATACAAGACCTCACGAAATGCAGTTCCAAAGATATCCAAATACACACCTCTGGTTCGGTCTCAGGCAAAAGGCAGGGCACCAGGTTTAAGGCCTTCTCTGGCAGGGGAAAGGTCAGGTCAAACTTTTCCGTAAGTCTGAGTAGCCATTCATGGTATTCTTCTGGAAAGTCTTTCCATACTTTGGCAATGTCTGAATGTTTGAACTTTCCCTCCTTCAAAAAGAAGATAAACAAAATAAAGCTGATGCTTGAATGTATAATTTGCTATCGCCAGAAACTAGGAAAACATGACACATACATGTTCATGTATTTAACCTTTTCACAGTAAAGTTTTCTTTAAGACCAGACAATCGCAAGTTTCAGTGGGCCCTACCTTGATTGGTGAATCCTTCACTGAGACAACACAGGCCATGACGTCCACAATCCACTGGGGATTGACCACCACCTTGTCACGGAGGAATTGATTATCGAAGTGCTGGACGGTGCCCAGGTCATGGAGGAAACGCACAGCTTGGCTTGTCTGAAACAACAATTTCATATCAAGATATGTTCAATACCTTTCCAGGACATCCATTTTGGTTATGTTCTCAGCAATTTCTAACAAAAAAAAAGCTTGGGTGTAGTCATAATGGGCTAGTGGCCTCTTATGATTGAGAGGATTCAGGTTTGACTCTCTGTCAAGTGATTTTCCCAGGCATTGATAGGAATTTGCATTTGTCTCCACGCTCTGTTATCTGTTGCAACATCGAGCCTAATGTCTTGAAACATTGATGTGTAATCATCTTACCTCTAGACTGTCAAATATGCCACTATCAGTTGCAATCGTTTCCACATCTGAGTAGCTCACAACATCAGACTTGGTACGGTGGCTGAATCATGAAATTAAAAACATGAGTATTATTCAAAGCAAAAAGAGTTTCTCAGTAATTATGGTGATGAATTCTGGTCTTTCTACTTTACATCCTTCCTACAAGAATATAGTATGGTCTATAGAACTAAGAAGCTCAGAGTCAAGACTTCAAACAAAGCATATAGTTCCTCCAAGGAGGGTATGAAGAGTTATCTGTGCTCCACCAGAAATGGAGGAACAGGTTGGTTTTCATTCCGAGATTTCATCAGCCCAGGAATATCACACAGACGCAATCTCTCTGAATTCTATGAATTCTGTGAAAAGCGCATATTACCTAAGTATTTTTTCCTCAAATCTGAGCCAGACCTCTGGTATTTTCTCTCCCATGTACTTCTGTTGGATGGAAACAGAGAAGAGTTTCTGCTGGAGCTCACGCACGCCCTGCCCCGACCAAGTGCTGATGAAATGGAAGCCAACGATCTGGGGGTACCGCTTCTTCAGCTCGATTTGTGGGATAACGTAGTTGGACACCTGGTGAGGAAATGCGATTATGACGTGTTTGTGTTGGGTGAAAAATTGGATTTATAGCCTCGTGACCCTGTCCTGGCTAGGAAGGTGGCATTCGTCAAAGGCTCCTCATTTTTCTCACTTGAATCATTGTCGTCTGCTTGCCCAGCCACAGGCACCAGTTACAAGGAACCATGGCCTAACATCATATTCAAAGGCCTAATGAGGCACTTAATCCATGAGTTTGAGGCCTGCTGATAAGCTTATCTACACTGTTGGGTAATGCAGCCACACATGTCAAATTTACAAGTTACCACATTATATCAATTGACAAATTTCCACAAAATCAATAGAAAAGGTGATATTTTTATAAATCAAACGTACCTGATCCAAGTGTGTGCCCACAATGATGATAGGTGCTTGCGGCGAATGGACTGAGATTGAACTCAACCAGAAATCTAAGCCAGCGTGCTCGTAGCCAAGACGGATGTTCCACAACAAGAGGTAGACTGCTCTGTTGGACAGGAAGAACTGATGTGTGTTGTAGTAGACGGTCTGGCCGGCAAAGTCCCACACACTGAAGGTGACAGTGTCATTTTTCATTGTTAATGGCCAGGAGTGAATATCAATGCCTGTAGAAAAAGAGAGACTTTTTAGAGTCGTTGAAAAAGTACTTGCTCCTTTTTATTCACCAGTGAGGAACAAATGTCAACTTGCACCTCACATATGAAATACAGAGGATTTAATGAATAGATTTAATCAACACCTCGTAAACTTGGATTAGGGAAAATCTACACAAGTAATGGTTACGGCCATGTTCGAACAGCTACCATCTTCACATGGTGCGGGGTGATTTGAATAAACTTTGCTTGACCATAAACTTAAACTTGTAGGCCTACTCACCATCAGTGATTGCCTCACCAGACTCAATATGACATTTGTTCTCTCCACTCAACAAGGCTTTTACAAGGCTGAAATCAAGCAGAAAGCAGACGTTAACAAAAAACTCATTTACACAGCCAGGTTTTTCCTACAGATTAAGCTGCTTGACCGTGAGCCATGGAATCCCACAGTCTAGTGGCTGACAGGGTGATGCACTGCAGCTGGCTGTGCTGAGTACAAGGAGAATCAAGGTTTACTTGGGGATTGCAGGCTACATTGTTCAGGGATGCAATCAATTCAAGTGAAACTGTGACGTTATCTAAAATACATCAGCAACAAGAACAATCTGGAAAACTGTACCAGAAGATTATCAACTCATCTAACCTCGTTTTTCCGGCTCCACCAAGCCCAACGATCATCAATTTGGTCCTCTTACATGCCACAGAACCAGCAACCAGACGTCGCAAGTAGCCCATCAGAGCCATGAACCCTTTGGAACAGATCTCAGGTGGTGGGGTCTTCAGGGATGGGCAGTCATCAATTGCAAGCCCTGATATACAATAGGATAGAATTGTCAAAATGATCAAACGTATATCTTCATAGAACAACATTTATGACAATCGGTGATATAAATAAAGGCCAGCAAAAGCTTTTATTTCAATTTTGTACAGAAAGGCCAAATGTAAATGTACATGGAGTTTTAGATAAAAGCATTTGCTAGTCTTTATTCATATCACCAAATATCACGGAAAGTGGTAACTGTCCATACACTAGGAAGTCATGTGACCGGTACCCCAAATCATCTAACTTTACTCACTTTCCAGGGGTAGATTTCCAACGGCACCAGGCAGTAGAGTCAAGTAAGGGTTGTCGTTCAGGAGCAGGGTTTTTAACTTGGTCAGCCTGCTGATATCTTCAGGGACAAAGACGACACCCTGGTAGGATAGGTCGAGGTATGTCAGGTTCTCAAGTTCAAAGATCTCAGGCGGGAAGCCTCCTGCACGGTCTTCAACTGAAATATGTAACGTGGAGAGATGCAATGATAAGAAATTGAGAAACTTTCCTAAAGGAACCTTCAATAAATTGGCAGTAGAGTATACTCTGTGTTTGCTGCCGAAATTTAATGGTTGAAATATTTTATGCATTGTTCGAAGAATCATAACAGCAATGCAGCTTCATCAATCAGTGTTTATTTCGGTGTCATGCCTGAGAAGTTTTCACTGCTGAAATGTGCAGTGTTGGGATGTTTAGTGAACTACTGGTTTGCCTCAAAACTGCTGTAACACTTTTGCTCTTAGCGAAAATTGCACCAGTCAATGAGATGTAAACTGGACATACAAAGTAGAGATGAACATATTAAAATCAGCAGTTCGCCATATGATAGTAATACATACCAGGTTGGTAATCTCCATGAAAGCCAAATCTGGTGAAAACTCGGAACAGCTCCGCATTCAGTTTCCCTGCTTCCTTCTCATCAATGACAGAGACAAATTTGTCAAATCTTGGCACAATATCGGCGAGAACCTGTTGATTCTCGTCATTAATGCTCCGCAGGTATTCCCTAAACGCCTGCTCTGTGATAAAGTGACCCGGTTTGACATCTAACCACGGTATGCCGGCAAGCTCCAACCTCTCGAGCTTCTTCAGCTTAGTGATGGCCTTGGGTAGCCCACTTAACACTGCGCCCTTCAGGGACAGGTGGAGGAGGTTCGACAAGTTCTTGAGACTTTCCGACAATGTTGCCAGGTGAAGGTTATCGGCGATCAGGGTCTCGAGGGACACTAACTCAAAAACAACATCGGGGATCGCCGTAATATTGGTCATGCTTATATCAAGGTGCAGCAGACGGCCCTTCAGTTGCTTCATATCCGTCGGCAGCGTCGTGAGATTCGTCCCGGAAAATTCCAACTTTGTCAAGTGAGCGCACTTGTCCAGCCCTTGGGGAAGCTCACGCAGATGAGATTTATTCGCACTGAATTCTTCCAAGCCTTGTAAATCATTGAAAAAATCTTGCGGCAAGTGCTCAATTGATGGATTGCACTCGACTGTCTTGAGGAATTTGATGTATGGCTTCAGTTTCGGTGAGTTCTCCAGCTGGGATGGGTCGTAGGACATCTGCAGAATGTGAGCTGGACACATGGTTGCATCGCCACTCCAATCCAGATGCTTTTCTTTGTGTTCAATGAACTCGTGTACTAGCTTCTCACTTGCCTGAAAGGGATGAAATACAGACTGTTAAAGGGGGACTATAGGCAGGAGCAGAGGGGCTTATTTGGCCATCTTTAGGTGACTGATATAAGGGGCCCTAGGTCATGCCAGATTCAGCACTATGTGAGTGACCCCTATTGACGACTTTGTGTTACTTTATCTTGCCTGCCTAGCTGCTGCCTATATTGTCCCTTTAAAGCCTTACTGTTTCAACAATTAACATCAGACGTTTAGAAAATTAAGAGCATGCCTCAGCAGAAATATGTAACCAGCCATAGCATCACTGAAAATAGTGCTATCAGACTGACGTAGTCTTTGAATCAAAACAACATATTCAGAACATACCAAAATTAAAGACATATGTGATGTCATTAATTATGAACATGAAATGCTGAATGTTCTTACCATGAGGTTTTCTCCACGGTTGGCCAACTTGCAATCCACAAAGTAGATCATTAGGACTGACGTCACTGACTGGAGTAGTTCATTGAAGTAGTACACAACCTTGTGAGGGGGATGAAAGAAGACTGTCAATTACTGTACCCTTGACACTGCAGAGACCTAACAATAGTAACAGTTGTTGCAGAGTGTCTTAGGACAGAAATATTCATTGCAGTGCTTCACAGGCTAACATAGTCTCTAGCACAAGATAGTTCACACACATTTCTTGACAAAACTTGAAATATCAAAAGTCCTCCAATGGTGAGAACTCAAACGAAATTTACTCTGATCAGCCTGCTCTTACCTGTTCATCCCTGAGATTGAAATCCTTGTGCATCCTCAGCATCTTGTCATAACCAGGAAGCTCCATCCTCGAGCCCAGCCCAAGGAACGTCTGAGTGGCTATCATTGTCTCAACATAGGTTCGGTGAACCTTGCGCAAGCTCAGACCTTTGGTATTTATCAAGTGGATGTTGGATTTTTCCTGGCCTAAAACAGACAAATTAGTAGAGTGTCTCTGTCCCTGATCAGATGGGGACAGGGATTAGTAGAATCTCCCTG
Organism: Lineus longissimus; assembly: GCF_910592395.1. Lineage (NCBI taxonomy): Eukaryota > Metazoa > Nemertea > Pilidiophora > Heteronemertea > Lineidae > Lineus > Lineus longissimus. The sequence goes on along the minus strand of NC_088309.1, from coordinate 10,500,172 downwards.
TCCCTGAGCTGATAGGGGAATTCTGTCCAATCACACAATGAGTTTTTCAGAGTCTTTAATAAGAGAATATAGTCATGGATGTTGGGATAAATTATTTAAATTACCTTTGGCGAGACTATGGTTGCCACTCGACAACCGGCCAAACAGAACAATAAAGGCATACAAATCTATGCTGTCATCTTGCTTTAAAATTCAATCAGGTTTTCCATATTCAGGCTTGTCTATTATCTTCTTTGAGGCTTTTTTACATGTATCGACATGTATCAACACATTACTCTAGTACACTTATCTTGGCGGCAATAAGTCATTAATGTTCAAAGAATTTTGAACGATAAACTTACGACTTGTGCACAGATGCAGCACCTGATAGTTCTTTTCCAGCTGGAACAATGGTTTTGACTGGAATGTCAGCATTTCTTGGTCCATTTTCCTTGGCATCAGCACCATGGCCGCAACAGGCTCACCAGCTGGAAAAGTGAAGGATGCCATAAACAAGGGTTATTTTGCCTTTTACTCTCCGTTACATCACCTATTTTGATTCCAGACTTTTGCTGATCTTTATTATCAAACTAGAAATATGAAATTTGCTTGTCAGCAAATTTGATAGCCCCCACGGGCCCACACAGTACAATGCAGTACACGTATGGAGGAGTGAAGTCTATTCCGTTTCGCGGATGATCTATTTCCGGACAAACAAGCTCGCGCTTTCTCAAAATCACACGCTCAGTAACATTTAAACAGCACCCTAACCTTTTCAGTTGGGCAGGATGGATCATCGATAAGCATTTAAGGCTATTTCTTTATTTTATTCCTTCATTCAACTGTCGTTCTTTGCTCAAAATACTCGACAGCTCGCCACTTCGGCAAAGAGATACCGCCGCCATGATGCATGAGGATATGACGTCACCATTACGGGGCGGAGCTTATGCTAATATACGTGTGATTGACAGAATCGTGCCGGAGATTTGAAAGCAAATCAGAAAATCAGCGCATAAAAACGCTTCAAAGTCATCAAAATTATCCGAATTTCGAAAAAATCTTTGCCAGGTGCACTAGATCGAGTTTAGTTTGATGGGACAGGGGTGACAGTTTTTCAGTTGAAATAGCAGTTTTGCTGGACTACCTCCATAATATAACCTGGGAAGAATACAGAAGCCTGGTACCTTCTCCTAGTAATCTCAATATAGACCCCACATTTGTTGTATGTGGGGTCTATAACAAGACGAGGTTAACACACTCACAGTGTTGAGCATCAATCAAATCCATCAATTCCTCCTCATGTTTGGCTCGCGATCTCGTAAAAGCACAAAGAAGAGCTGGAAAGCAAACAAAATTATTTTGAAAGAATTCGATAGCATGAACCTGATGGGATGGCATCTACAGCAGATCAAGGAGGTGCCAAGGGTACAGCCCCTCACTACTTTGATTTATCTTTGAATTTGAAATCTTAGATATAACACCGTTTTGATTTAAAACAATTTGACTGGCTCACCTTCAGGTGATGTGTTCCATCTGGTGCAGTTATACAAGTCACAGTAAGACGGCTCCCATCCTGTGCGCTGCTCTGGAGTGAAGAACCACATCGGTAGGGCCTTGTATGGCTTGTCATCAATCATTTTGTTCAGGGACTCAACTGCGGAAAAACATTGAGAAAAATGTTAAAGATTTTAAAAAGTTCAATCAAGCGTTCAAGTATAGAGTGCAAGTTTGTTTATATGGTAACAAACCTGCCCTGTTGAGCACAGATCGCGGCTGAATAACATGCCTGGTTGAGCACAGATCGCGGCTGAATTAACTGCCTGGTTGAGCACAGAATGTGGCTGAATAAACTGCCTGGTTTAGCACAGATCGCGGCTGAATAAACTGCCTGGTTGAGTACAGAACGTGGCTGAATAAACTGCCTGGTTGAGCACAGATTGCGGCTGAAAAAACTGCCTCGTTGAGCATTGATTGTGGCTGAAATGGACACCTGGGTTTCATTTTTAGATGTTGACAACTTACCACACGTGACATGAGGCACCATAGCTGCTGTTTTGCTGCCCAATCTCTGCCTCTTGGTACGCGTAGTTGTTGGCACTGGCACAGTTGATCCTAAACGAAAACATTGAAGATCAAGACACTGAGAGAAGCTTCATATTCACAATTTGTGTTGCTGTCCAATTGCCTTTACAAACCACACAATAACGGAGAAGGCAGATTAAACTCACCAACTCTCCTTTTAGTACAAGTACAGTATAAAGGAGGCAATCATCGCTGTGTCTTTCATGAAATATGTTTATATGAGTGCAGGCAGTATATTATAACCAATGCTTCAAACTTCTGGATCACCCTAATTTGTTAAATTCCTGAAAATGCATCAGTATAAACAAAGTATAAATCTGCCATAGATTCTAAACTGATGCTAAGATGCCTAGCGGCACACACCACATCAACATGTCTTACCTTTTTCAAGTTTTGGTGAAAGATATAGGACACGGTCAGTCCCACTGGCAAAGGAATACCCAAGTGGATGCAGTCGGGGGTCATTCTTTGGAATGGTCTTCTCTCCTTCATCTGGAAGAAAAGATTCATTATTCGCTGACATTTAGGTCTAGCGGTGTATTGGTACTGCATACGATCACTTCATAATCGGTATTGATAGTGGTGGTGCATTGTGGTGACACAGTCTGGTGGACAGGCGTCCAACTTGTGATCGGAAGGTGGCGGGTTCTATCATTTGAACAATTTGATCTCAAAACTGACCAAGGTCTTCCGTATGAAAACAATTTCCTGGGTAGCCTACCTGTTTCGAGTGTATAACCGTCCACCGACACAGAAGTCACTGAAGCAAGCACCAACTTGTCCTTGTTGTCTTCCTTTTCAATTTCAACGAAGAAATTGCCGGATGCCAGATCTGGGTGGTCAGCATCAAGGGGCGGCTCCATCCACTGAAATGAAGAAAGGTAAACTTGTTCAGTCCAAATCAAGGCGTATTGTCTAAGTTAAAGAGATATACAGTTTGTGAAGAAAATGTCTTGTCTTTGAGAACTTGAAATGGAACATTGGTAAAAATTTTTATCTACAAAATTATCAAGAATTCTAGACAGACTGTTAAATAAAGAGTACACGAGATAAAGAGGGCAGAATGCGTCTAAAGGCTTACCTAAAAGAAGTATTTTCTGTTGAACACAGAACCAATACTCCTCATTTAAACAGTGTAACTTTTGAACAAATGATCTGAGGTCAAGACGAAATATTGAAATCAGTCAACTGTATCAACTCACCAGAGTGGGTGTCTGAGCAATCATATTGCAAGGACCTTCTCCGTGTAGTGCTAGTCTCAGTTTGCCGTTGTCTTGGAGATATTCAGTCCAGATCTTGACTCCAGTCTTGTAGAATTCCACAGCAACTAATGACACACCCTGAAAATAAAAAGGACATGTACGTTTAACAATTTGTTTAACACAGAAATTGTATTTGCTGAATATTGGAAGAAATTTTGCTGATTTGCGCTATTGGATAAATATACAAGCTGGTACACAGGTATTGATTGCACCATTTTACTCATATCCATCAAACTCATTGACATGATTGAGCCCAATTCAAATTTAAAATGAAGACTTAAGTGATTTATGGAAAAATAAGAAAATGCAAAGCAAATGTTACAGTAAATTCATCTCGTTTTTTACTTACTGGCTGCCGAGGCTGGTTGTCCTTGGGGGTGACATGTCTGACCTTGACAGAGACCTCAGGAGATACTCCACCCTTCCATGCCTCATCAGAAGCTATACGGGCCGCATTGAACACCCAGTCTCTGCCAAAACATCCCCGGTTCAAGTTGTACGCTATCAGTGGTTGCATGTCTTCCCTATTGAAAAATGAAACATATCTATCAGTACTCAAGGTAAATTTCCTATTTCTTGCGATAAAAGAACTATAATTGATTGACAAGAACAAAGCTGATGAACGATTTTGAAAAAATTTCTTGCGGGAATCTCAATGGCGTTAAAATACATTGTCAATCAAGGGGCACATTTATACTTTCCTTCATGTAACTTGACATTGTCACAACAAGAGAAGTATACGGGCGTACGGTAGTTGTCTGTGCTTATATACTTGTTCTTGCCTACTGAAACTACACATACAAGTCAATATGCATATCTATTTCAGTAAAATACAACTAAAATCTTACCCTAAAACACCAATGGACATCTGGTTCCCTTTGTAGACTCTCAGGTCAAGAAAGTTGAATCTCTCTGGGCAGAAGGCAATATTTTCAACAACGTACAGATTATTCTTGGCGATATTCAACCAGCTTGTCTTTGGATTGAACACATAGTCTTGCTCAGCTTTTTTGCCTTTTCTGCCATGTGGTCGCCACTTGGACTCACCAAACGAGACAGGCATCAGAGTGAAAGTCATTTCCTGAAAGGTAGGTAGAACCACTGGAAATTTTCGTAGGGTAAAAGACAAACCCACTACTACTTCCTTTAAGACTCTTTATAAATGTCAAGTTATCATGATGAACTAGATCAAGCTATACACACTTCTGGCTCATGTGGAAAGTCATAATCTAGCACTTATTCATCATTTTTCAAGGTTTTGTCAAAGGAGTTGGTCCCAGATATCTGAAATTGTTTTATTATCTGATCTGCTTCCTGATATCTGTCAATCGGGCCTTGTAGGAAAAATTATTTCATGGGGCTTTTTATCTTCACTTTGACTTTCTAATACACAATTTGAGCCATGGTACATACCATCAAGAATTGTGTGCATTTGGTACAGACCCCACAACTTGGGCACGGATGCTGAAGAGGAACAGACTTGCACTCGCAGTGTCTGAAAAGAAATGATAACAATTACGAATAAATTATTACTTATAACAGTATAAATCAGTCTAACGCCTGTACTAGGACCAACAAGGATCGACTCTGGTAAATTATATGTTCTTTATTTGATATCCTAATGCTCATTCAAATGCTCAACAGTGACCTACTTAAAACAATAAACCACCCCTGAGTCATGATGTCATTCAAACTGTGAACTTCGAACAAGACAGATGCAAGTCAACCCCAGCCACCCTGATGAAGCCTAGAGGGGCAGAAACGCGCATCGGTGGAGCAACACAACAGCCCAACAATAGGGACCGATGGACATTGTTGTAAACTACAGTGACGGTATCCAGTTTTACTTCTACTATTCCGATTTTATTGTCTGGTCCGTGTGTATCATCGGTTGATCCTGTACTCCTCAACATGTGCCATTTGGACAGCCCACCTGCTTGACTACAACAGAATGTTTCAACAACAGAGTCGCAACAAAGTCTATAACGTCACAACGTCATTGAGAAACCACCCCTGACTCATGATCTCATTCAAACTGTGAACTTCGAACAAGACAGATGCAAGTCAACCCCAGCCACCCTGATGAAGCCTAGAGGGGCAGAAACGCGCGTCGGTGGAGCAACACAACAGCCCAACAATAGGGACCGATGGACATTGTTGTAAACTACAGTGACGGTATCCAGTTTTACTTCTACTACTTAAAACAATAAGACAATTGAGCGATGTCTTCTGTCCTACCTTACAGTCCTAGCAGGCAACCCATACGACGCACACTTCCTTCCACTGACAATGCATTGCTCACACATGGCACATCGGTTGAAGTCAGGGAGAGTATCCTCAGTGGAAGCCAGATTGGAGGCCAGATGCTTTGGTACTAAATTGTAGAGGTTTTCTGCAAGAGCGTAAATGCAAACTGAAAATTCTGCTGTTAAAGTTGAATCTGGTGTCAAAGTTCAATCAAAATTGAAAAGAATTTCACTTCAGCTAAAGAGTCAATGGCAATGTCATAATTCCTGGTGTTTCAGTTCTGATCAGAATATCCGGCCCTTCTTGATGTATTAATGGAGGAGTTCCTGCAAGAAGAACTGTCCAACTGAGTGCTTATGAGCCCTTGACTCTCATACATCAGGATGCACTGCAGTGTCTATTCTGGAAGTAGTCTGCTGTTGAATCATGGTGCTGTACATGTGCTACGATATTGAAATTGGTTAACGCAAAAGGGAACTTAATTTGGTCAAGTTTGCTCTAAACTTCTGCAAGTGAAGCTCGATGAAACAGCATTCCACGAAAAGATAATCTCACCTGGCCCAACAATCTGCTCTACGTTCCTGGAGTAGTTTGGCAACTCTGAACATTTGTACTTCCGGCTGTTACACTTCATGCCTTTGCCCGAGCTTGCCTTGCTAATGTGCACAAAGTAACGATAGACGTCATTGTCCTTTACAATCTTTTTGTTGCTCTTATCACTGTGACATGTTGGACAAGGAACAATCACCTAGGCAGAAAGGATTACGTCAAGTTATCATAAAAATCTGTCGACAAGTCAGTATCTGCCTCTTCCTTTAGTGTGCTACTAGACATTGAGAAACCTTTCATACCCCTCTCATTTCAAGTTGTTCTACAAAGCTTATCAAAGCTACCTCAAACACCCTGTTCCACCTTTTTAATCCATTCAAAAGTTCACTCCAACCAGAGCATCACAATTGCTGTCCGTAAAAGAGAGGCGTCCTGAATACAGAGGTAAAATTGAATGGGAATGACCAATCTGAGAACATATTTTGTTCCCTTGATATGGATGGTGCTTTGCTAACAGAGGTGTCTGCTCAGGGAGATTCTGATGTTATTTCACTTACATTTGCAAAAGCACCAATCATCTTTATTGTGTAGTCCATGATGGTTGTGACAGTATTCAGAAGTGACCACAGACACTGCATACGACATCGGACGGATTCAGTGCGATGGAACTCTGTACGACAACTGAACACAATGACAGGATCTCCTGGAAGTTAATGCACATAAGACATCAGCTATTTTGCCAACGAAACGACATTAAATATTGGAAAGGAAGTAAGCGTTTAAATAACCCCCCACAGCATGTCACGTGAGAAGACTTTGATTACTCAACATTGGTACCAGTCATCGTTTAGGAGAAATAATGCAAACACGTTTATTTTCGAACCCAAAATGTTTCCAAAAACAATGTTTGCAATACACCTACCATCTTCATCCTCATGCTGTTCCATCAACAGATCCACCCCTCCACGCCTAATCAAGAACCCACGCTTCCAGAGTAGGGTAAATTTGTAGATCTTGGCGACCCGCTGCATGAAACTTGGTAATAGGGACATTGGAAGCTCTGGTGAGAACTGGTAATGCTTGTCGCGTTGAACACAGAACTCAGGCTTTTCCTCCTCCCAAAGCTTTTCCTAAAAATAATGATCAATCATTTTCCATTACCTGTCTATCTCAGAGAACATTTTCACAACAGGGGTGACCAATTCATCATCATAGCTCAAAAAGTACCACAAGAAAGAGAGGTTGAACAGCGATGAAATGAGGATCGCCATGTTCAAAAAGATAATACCATGCACACAATCCAAGTCTTGGCGTGACATAAGTCACACCAGCCCTCACAGGAATGACAACTCAAATAATTTGTTACTTCTGTCAGAAGCCTGCACAACCAGCATACAAATATTTACCCTTTCAATACAGGGTTCATCAGGGAGAAGATCGCCAACCAGGAAGACTGTAGACGGGTCATCCTTAGTGAAACGATCCACCTGGACTTCTATCAATGCACCAATGGATGTGAGCAGTTCGATGATCAGTAACTGAAAACGATCAAGAATTTGAAGAAATTAATGAGCAGACCATGTAGTGCAGAGAGGCTAGAGAGGCTAGAGAGTGCAGTACTGGCTAGTGGCTTCCAACCCGAGCCAATGGGCAATGGGTTCAATCCTGGTCAAGTCACCAATTTTTTCTCTCACACCAAGCTAAAGTGAGTTCAGCTGCAGCTCCCTGATTCTCCAGAGTGCTTCTGCAGAGATGAAAAACCGTTAGGCTATGGAACACCCCTTGGTCAGTAAAATGTGCTATGTCATTATCATTATTATCATTTTTACTACAACGAGATAGGGTAACATCAAAAATATATAAGACCTGACTTGAGTTAATCAAACATTGCTAGTGTGAATCTAGAGTTCGTGACATGATTCTACCTGCTGCTCATCAGTTAGTTTCCCTGCAAGTGTGACACTGACAGACACCAACGATTTTCGAAGCGCGTTCTCTGTCCACATCAACTGATCCGTGCCGATGAACCTGATCTGTCTAGCAAGGCTGTCACTGGGTGGAGGTGGGCGAAAGATCACTGCCAGCAACTTCACGAACCAATGTGTGTCAGTCACGAACAGTTCCTCCTCCAGATTGGAAAAGTACATAACTGAACCCTGGAATGTAATCATGAATCGTTTGTTGATATTAATGAAGTTTGAAAAGATGGATGATGGATATCTATGGTATGGAGAGGCATGCTGTTATAAGACATCCTCACATTTGGTCTGGAGTTAATAGACTAAATGGTTAACAGATATGCTGTCACTTTACAGACTGAATGGTTAGCAGATCTGCCAACACTATTGCCCCAGACATGTGGTGGAGAATAGGTCCAAGCCAAAGCAGGCCAAGGCAAGAGCAGAATAATATCACAGGGTTTTGATAGCTAAAACCTCACCCTGCGATGCAACTCTTCAGCTATTTTCTTTACAACTGGTTGCGTCATGTGCGACAAGTGAAACCCATTCTTCATAGCGACCTCATCTGCCCGTTTCGAAATCTCCGAGAATGGCTGGATCCACTCCACCTTTTCGAGAAGTTTATTCTCAACCTCTTGGGTTTCAGGAGTGGTATACGACATCCAGACAAAGTTTTCAGCGGCAAACAATGCATCCTTGAAACTTGTGGACGGATCAATCTGAAAACAAACACAAATTTTAAAAGTATAAGAGGGAATACTTTTCTTAGAACTAAGTTATTACTACCTTAAGCAAAATCTTCCTTCTTTCCTGCGATGCCCCTAGGTGGCTATGAAATTACAGTCACAGTTATCCATTAAAGCCAGAGGCGTCTATCTAATATCAAACTAGGTCACCGAGTACCCTGAATGCGTCTTGAAATCATACTATCCTGCTCATATGTTTTATTTCAGTAACATATGCTTGAAAATATTCTACACACCCTTTTGTCAATGTTGATCACTTCCCAAAAGATTGGAACCTTTTGTATTCTGTCAACCACGCAAGCTGCTTGACTGGTGTAGAGCAGGCCCTCCATGTCGTAGTTGTCCACAATCCATTTCCGTCTGCAAAGGAACAATTCAGGCATGAGACTTAATCTAATATTTTTTATTGAATAGGAATACTTATTTCGTTCAATCATCTTCCACATCTTATCATAATTGCACCCTAATCATTAAAGTGATCAGACCAACCTAAATCACCATCCCTTACTGGTACCAACTGGAGTGGTCGTAAGTTAAGAGCGGCACAGTGGCTATTTTTACTTTTGCAAAGCGGTAATACAGTAGAACCTTCCTTAGCGGACACCTCTGCCAGGCGGACACCTCTACATTACAGACACGTCCGGCCAGTCCCGATTTTTTCTAAGTCATTTCCAATAACAAAAACCTCTGTACGGCGGACACCTCTCTACTCCGAATTGCGGACAGGGCGATGGCCAATTTTTGGTCCAATTCCCTCCTAATTACGGACAATAGGCAAAAACAATGGTTTCCCACGTGCGCTTGGAGAGTCAAGTAAGCCCGACAGGTGTGATATTTGCGTAATTAATCAACGTAATTACCCCATGGCATTGTGTTTTTGTATCCTAATTAAGCCACGGCATTTGTTTACTCATCTTTTCAACTAATCACATAGGCCTATTGTGTCAACGGACACCTCATAAATCCACGCGGTTTTGTCAGTGTTGCGGCGAATATGCATCAGTAGAGAAATTTGAAAAAATTAATCATTAATCAAAGGTGGCTGATGGACTGAAATTATGGTATTTTTTCACACATTATGACATGTCAAGGAGATTTTGCAATAAAAGGGGCATCTTTTACTGGAGAGATTATTCACTTTCTGAGTTCCAAAGTAGCTCACGTCATCCAACGCAACATCACAAGCAAATACCGATCAGCCAACAGGTTTAAAGTTTCTACGCTAGATGTCGACACAGAGAAAACCAAGACCTGCCAAATCCACCTATCGGACGATTTGGCATAACCTCTCTATTGCGGACACCTCTTTATTGTGGACACCTGGGCCCAGTCCCATGGGTGTCCACAATAGAGAGGTTGTACTGTATTCTCAAATCCCAAACATAAAGCCCATGACATTTTTCGGTTTACTCTGCATTAGAAATGTCCTTACTTGGTCATCACTTTGAATCGCCTTTCGAGGGCATCAGCCTTCTTCCACACTGCGTTCTTGACCTCACACTGCATGTCCTTGATTAGGGTCATGGCTTCATCCTGCTTCATCTTGTTGGAGTGGAGACCAACCAAGACGGGAAGAGTATGTTCTACCTGTGAATATTAGTATAAAGATGTGTTTACCTTTTCATTTAAAACTCTATTTCGAAGAGTGACAAGTTTTGCAATGACTTCTGAGTACTTTTTTGCCTGACCACTATAAACGAATGCAAGAGTCTGATTGAGGCAAGAATCAATAAAGATTAGAATTAGGCTTTCATTTCAAAACACCTAATCCAAACTTACCTTTGCCACAACATTGGTGATTCTCTTAGCTAATTTGGTAGCCATGGACTTGAAGTGCTCTTTGTCACACTGGTCAAGGAAGAATGGAATAAGCACAATCGAGCCTTCACTGATGAATAAATCCATTACAACCTACAATAGAACGGAAATGAGATTTGAAAATGATATTTAATCTTTTGTGACCGCTCAGTTTGGCGAGCATTTCTTGCATACCACCACGGTTGGGTGCCAATTGGGTTCTTGGCCTAGTTATTCTTTCTTTGGCCAGGGATGAGGATTGCTACACAAGGAGTGGCAGTGACCTGGTTGCTCAGACTCTCGGTCAAGAAGTCCCAGGTTAAACCCCAAAATCAACGTCAGACACTTAGTCAGGATTGTGAAATACATTGACGTTTATGGATGATGCCTAAATGAGTGGATATCATATTAACTTCAAATACCTGTTTCCTGTTAATCTCGTAGAGGTTGAATATGTAGTTCTCACCGAATGGCACATTGGTGCATACTGTAACCGGCCAGGGTTGGAAGGTGCCACTTTCACCCTTGATGTATTTACCAAGGTTGAAGTCACAATCGTTGCCACTAAGAATCACCACTTTGCGTTGTTTCAAGGGCAGAATGTCCTTTTCATTGACTTGGTCTGAAAATGGGTTCAAAGTTCAATAAATTTGTATACACTAGCACATCAGAATCAGTTGGCAAATTCGAAATGGCCATCAGTGAGACAGAGGGAAGAGGGCTTTAGGGGAACAAACATCCAACAGCGTAACTGTACATCGCAAAAATTATAGTAGGCTTAGCATTCTAAAGAGATCGAATCAAAAGTTTGAGAAGCACTGAGCTTATTCTCCAGATAAAGGAAACGACACTTATTTTCCAAGGGAGAAGCTGAAGCAAAAACTATCAAAAATAAGACTTTAGAGCACACAGTACAAAAAATATAAATGTACTTACACTGATCCTGGTTTGGTATGTAATGATCAACAAATTTTGTGAGAGATGGACATATGAGAGGACATCCATCCAGCTTCAGTTTGACATGTGAATCGGGCTTCCCTGAAATTGGTTAGAAAAATCGTTTGTGAAAGGCTCGAGGTGAAAATACGGCAAATACAATCCGATAACCGACAAAAGGGCTGGGCCTAGACCAGGCTGCCCTTAACTGTACAAAATGCCCAGTGATATTAATGATAGTGGCGTTTGCAATTCCTCTAACAACTAGTAGTATCAGTGAAATATGTGCTTTAAATTCCTCTATGTTCCTCTGATTATGTGCGTTTTAGTGATTATGCTCTGTTTTGATATCAGTGTAATCCTTTCTCTTCTTTTGATGAAAGGTTTTGTTATTCTGACTTAGCAAGTTAGAAAATTGATGACTTTACATACCCCATATAGGTGGGACCATGGTGACTCCAGACAAGCACAGGTCAATGTCTTCTATACTCGTCTGTGAATGCAACAACAATGCCAGGCCGCATGATGTGATTTTCTTGCAACCAGTGAACTTCACCTGATGAGAGAAATACAAGTTTTAAATGCGATGTGTTTGGTAAACCGAACGAAACACAAGCTTCCAGTGATCAAATGCTTAAACACTTTTGGAAAAATACTAAAAAAACATTCCCCTTTTCAGCGTGTGTCATAGAGAAAAGTAATGTAAGCTGAAAGTCAGCACCAAATGTTCCCAATGTGATGTTTCTACCCTTTCTTTTTTAAAACTCAGCGAGATGAGAAGATGAGACCAGGACAGCATTCAAGGCAGACGTTATCAGGTGAGTAGGCAAATCTGGCCCATCACCCCTAGTAAGGAGGACGGATTGATAGCAGACACGCAAATTGGGTTGATCTGGGCTTGGGTGGCCTCACCTCTTGGAGCTTCCCGGTTAACTGAACTAACCACCGTATTCCTTTGTCCGATACATGGACAGCACCTGAAATAACACGAATCTGCAAATTCTTAAACAGAATATCAGAGCACATCAAGCATTGCGGTCCTGTTAAGATTCCCTATGTCTAACCACAGTAAAAATGCAGGCAAAATCGCATCTCTTGAAGTTGAAATCACTTTTTTGTCTGGTCATAAATCAGACACACACATCAAAAGGACCCGAGCTTTGATATTTATGCAAGCCTCTTACTGCAATTAACACCTGCGCGTTGTCAGCAGCAATGGTACATGGTTGATTGATGTCTTGCTGTTGCACCAATCAACGCACTGCATTTAAAGCAATTATCACATTTTGACCAATCACAACGAGTGTCAGTCATGCATGGCCTATCGAGCCACTGTCTACAGAATATTGGACCATTTGTGGCAATGCAAAAACAAATGACATCAAGATATTTATTTTTAGCACTGCCAATACTGTACCCTGGACCAAGACCTGGCAATGCAAAAAACAAATAACATCAAGACATTTATTTTTAGCACTGCCAATACTGTACCCCAGACCAAGACCTACCTGAACCAATGAAGCGGGTGAGATGAGGAAGCATGACGTTGTGATCAAGGAGAATCTTGAAGAAAAGGTCTGTCAGCAGGTCAAGCCCTGCAAAACTCAGTGAACCAAGTCTTTGGTTTGTGACCGTTTGTGCCAAAATATCCTGCAAAAATGTCTTTGATATAAAACTTGGCACAACTTTTTTGCAACTGTGTTTTACAATATGCATCATACATGAATATGAAAAAAGGTCAATAACATATCTTCCTCTTCGAACTTCTAGGCTACTTACTTATCAAGAATATGAAGTTGAGAACAGTTTGATGTTATCATGTAACAAGACGTAATCATTAGATTTGGGAAATAAACATACCTTTCCAGTGAATAGGGGAAGTCCACACTTTGGTTTCAAATACGGTTTGAGTGAACGGATGTTCATGGAAGCTGAAAAAGACGTTGTAAATCTAGTGTATGCGTACTAAAGATAATTTTAAAGTCCTTCTGGGGCAAAAATATCACGAACTACATGCAAGCAATACAAGTGCAACTGAGCAATAAGCTTTTTCAGTAAGAAAAACGGCTTGCTGGAGAAAATTCATCACTCTGTCTTCTCCCCGCTTTGCAAGACAGAATGACAGATGGCCCAAAGCAAGACAAGCTTATTGAATAAGACCAAGAACTACTCATATCCTGATCTAGCTCGTCAACCTTTACTTGCACCAGATAGACATTATTTCATAAATGAATGACTGAACTTACTTGGTTTCAGTTTTGCAATATCAGTCATAGTGGGAGCATTTGTTGCTTGCAGAGAGAGTCTCCTATCCTTTTCTAGCACACCATCCAGATCAAGATTCTGAGGCACTGGTTGTCCCTTGGCCTGACTCTGTGCAAGGTCCACGATCCGACTTTGATATTCTCGCATCTCCGCAATATGTGTTTCTCTCATTCCTGAATCAATATAGGGCGACTTTTGGACTGCTTTCTTCTTTAGGAGCAAGTCAGTATTAGACAGCTTTGGAACCGAGGGGGATGGGATAGCCTTTTGTTGCTGGCTGAGTGAAAATGGATCTTGCTTGGGAATAGTTTCAGGGAGCGATGGTGATGGTATCATCATATTTGTCATTTGAACGCTGGATGGTATCATCATTTGTGTCATTTGAACTGGTGCTGGGTTAATCTGTTCTGAAACCTGCAGCTCTTGAGATTGCCTCTTGTCTTCTTTATATGGAGCTTTAGCATTTTTCTTTGCCCTTTGCTTTATTCGCTCCTTTTCCTGCAGCGGAGAGAGGTCTAATACTTGGGCCATATCACTTGCTTTCTCCATTGGAACGAACGCTGGACCAGCACTTGACTTGGCTGTCTTCTTCACCCTCCCTTCTTTGTCTACTGCAGCAGACTTATTCATTTTGATAGTGTAATAGAACTCAAATGTCTTTTCACCTGAAACATGCAATAACATAAAAGGAACGAGTTTACAATCCCCGATCACACCCCAAAAAAAGGTCATCGGTTGACTAACGAAGCACCACTGTTCAATGGATTTATAGTTGAATGCGATCAAACTACGTCATTTCCGATCTGGGATTCTAAAGTTTAGCCACATAAAATTTAATGCAAGCAGCAGGGATGTAATAAAGTGCCACCATCAGTTTATCAGAGATAGATAGAATCAATATATATATACTGTCTTCAGCAGATCAGCCTCAAACAGAATATTCAAAGTCCAGATGAGGGGGCCATGACTACACTAGAGTCTGTGTACAGTACAGCACAAGGCCTACTAAAACTAACTTTGTCATTACATGTACATATGGCCGTACATATACATGATATAGGCCTATACAAATTCTATAGGCAGGCCTATAGTGACTATAGGCTAGCCTAGGCCTATACAGTATATGTATGGATAATTTAATGATATTAAAAGGCAACTCAGTCAAAAATGTTCAACTCCCTAAAGTCTCAGTCCAAAACAACCACGAGCGTCCACACACGAGGACCGATTCTTTATCATATACTTTGTACTTTATACATACATAAAACTACATCCCGATAATCTCAGAGAGGATGGAACAGTAGAAGAGTTCTGTTAACTGTGAACTAACAGTCTACATAGTACATCATGCATGTGTTTCCAAGCACGCTATGCCAATGCACACAGTGACATCTGGTGTGCTGAAAATGAACCGTCAAAAACTTTAAAGGGACCAAAAGTTCGCATGTATTGTAGCGCCGGTTCTACGACAATTCCCCCGACAATACCCCCGCCCAGAAAATTGCCCCCAGTCAAATTTCCCCCGGTCAAATTGCCCCCTCCCTGTAAATTGCCCCCCAGTAAATATATGCCTCCTTTGTCGCCTAAAGTTTTCTTTACAAGTGTGTCTTCTCCACAGTTTGCACTCCCAAAACTCCCTCCCTCCTGCCAAGTCCTCTGCAAACCCATCAAAGAGCGGGTCTAAGAGAAGCTTTCGACCAGTCATTGCTTCATTTTTCGAAATTGTCTATTTGGGGATCTTGAAACATTGTATCATGGTATGATATATCCTGGTATGATTGATTCGGACCCAACTCAAAGACTCCTTGAATCATTGTGGAGAAACTGATCTTTCTTGAAGTTTCACTACCATGAAATTTATAATTCATTGAAGGACGATCTCATGAAATTTTTCTAAGGGGGCGATTTGACGGGGGGGGGGCAATTTGACGGGGGGGGGGCAATTTGACTGGGCGGGGGGGGCAAATTGACATGGCGGAGGGGCAATTTTGCAGGGGGAATTTGACTGGGGGAAATTGTCGGGGGGGGGAGGCAATTGACAGGTGGGAATTGTCCCAATGGCGATACATGTAGAAACACTGAATATTTTTGTTCACACAGGCCTTCACCATGTGCGCGCACTTCCTTGGGCTCTCTCCTCCAGATCTTGTTTGTGGTCTTGCACCCCTTCATACACCCTGTGGCAGCTGGTTATCTTGTTGCTCAAATTTGACTGATTTCCGATAGTTGTCCCTTTAATTGGGTAATTGCTTCGCGGATTACACTGCCCTCTATAATTAATTGGACGAGTTTTGTTTCGCACCGCATTCTGGGATTGTTCTCTCCGAATTTTAATCATGGCGGATCAACGTTAGTACTTATTTTGGCGATTATTTTCCTCGATTTTCCGAAGTTTTAAGCGAACTTAATGAATTTCTCCACCTTCTTTACATTCTCTTTTATCTATAGGTTGATTTGGTGTTTGGTAAATGACATTTAGTGCGTTCAATTTCTGACCCGGTGGTTGCAAACTCTGGGTCTTTGTTTAGCCGGGAACGGCGTTGGCTGGCTTCGTGCATTGTCGTGCGTGCATTTTGTGTACATCATGTGTAGTGCACCAACTCATCATTATCATGTAATGTAGGTCTGTGGCTATGTATACTTCAGTACGGTATCTGCCCATTCCGCCTTAGCCTTATTCGCCTTATCCAATTTTGCCTTCTCCCATTTAGCCTTCTCCTTACTTGCCTTTTCTCAATTCGCCTTCTACGATTTCGCCATCGTCTTATCTCGCCTTTGTTCCAATTGGCCTTCTTCCTAACTCGCCTTCCTCTCATCTTGCCTCATCCTAGTTTGCCTTTTCTTATTTCGCCTTTGTCCTATTCTGCCTTGGTTCCATCCTGCCTTATCTCATCTTGCCTTTTCTTGATTGACCTTTATGTCAATTCGCCTTCTTCCCATTTTGCCTTCTCCCGTTTCGCCATATCTCACCTCGCCTTTTATCAATCCAAAAGTTGGTTTTGGAGATACATGTAAGCTTACATGTAGATGGTTCAGAAGTTATGAAGATTTGAAAATATTGGTAAATAAGCAACAGCCTTGGGTAGGGTACCAAAACATAATTCGTGGAAACACTCTTATATGAAAGATTGGCCCCACAAACATGGGTAAAACATGGGTAAAAGAGACAAAAGTCTTCTGTAATATGGCATGTAATGTAATATGACTATAATGGCTGAGAAGTTATCTACACTTGTAATTTTGGCAATGTCCACCGGGTTTTGGTTGCGGGTACCCCCGAATGGACCCTACAAGCCCTTCAACACTGTTGAAGACACTTTCACATGAAAGATTGACTCAACAAACATGGGTAAAGACACCAGGTTTGTTGCAAAGTAGGAAGAAGGCGAAATGGGAAGAAGGCGAAATAATACAAAGGCGGGTTTTGGTTGCGGGTACCCCCGAATGGACCCTACAAGCCCTTCAACACTGTTGAAGACACTTTCACATGAAAGATTGACTCAACAAACATGGGTAAAGACACCAGGTTTGTTGCAAAGTAGGAAGAAGGCGAAATGGGAAGAAGGCGAAATAATACAAAGGCGGGGCGGGTAAAGGCGAGATAGGATGAAGGCGAATTAGGACAAAGGTAAATTAGGACAAGGTGAAATAGGAGAAGGCAGATTAAGACAATGGCAAACTGAGACGAAGGCAAGAATGGATAAGGCAACTTGTGATAAGGCAAGATAAAACAGAGGCAAAATAGCATAAGGCGAAAAATGAAAAGGCGAAAAAAGACAAAGGCGAGATAGAATAAGGCGGATTGGGAAGAGGCAAAATTGGAAAAGGCGAAATAGGAGAAGGCGAAATGTATATTTTTTAAAGGCAAAATGGGAAAAGGCGAAAAAAGACAAGGCGAAATGGGCATGAACCTTCAGTACATCCTTATATATTTGTTAGTAGTTGTAATGACGGATTGGAGGACTGAAGGTCTCCCCCTTCTGGGATTGTTCTCTCCGTATTCATAGGCCTATGGCCATGATGGCTAGACTTCAGTACATCCAGTCATCCTGACCTATCGTTGTAAAATTGTACTTGTTTGTACTGTAGGCCTAGTTGTACTGTAGTGAGTCAAGTGACGGATTGGAGGACTGAAGCTCTTCCCCCCCCCCCACCACCACTTTTACCCGTAACATTACTAAAAAGTGATCAATCATACCGGTACTTTTAAAAAAACGGGTTTTTTGGCGATGACGGTCTGGGGATCAGAATGGTTGGCTGCCCCCGCTAATTTACGGTATGCCTTATGGCCCTAGATATCGGCATATCACCAGCAAATTGTCATGTTATTTCGCCCTTGTTTTGACTGACCACAGCTAGCCTACATGTTGGGTTATTGTTTGCTGCCTGCTGGTTTGTTGTGGCCCTCGAGGCTTCCTCCGACTGGTACAAAGTTATGGTGATTGAGTCCGAGGCCATGCCAAGAGCTTGAGGAGGATTCAGTGGAAGGGAAGAACAGAATAGCACACCACCAAGCTTAAAATAGTTGAGACTGTGTGTTACTTTTATCCTATTCACTGCATCGAGTGAAGATGTAAAAAACTGATACTTTTCTTCTTTTTTTGTAGAATACGGATATGGCGGGGCAGCTGTCCCCCAAGCTGCACCACAAAAGTAAGTATCCTACAATGAACAGTTGCTCAGTTAAGGTAGACAGTTGCCAGTATTCTTGAATGAAGAAAATTCTCCTGAAGTTGTAGTAAAGTTAGTACTTTATCCATGCTGTCTCTGCATAGATCATTGCTGAATTTGCTATCAGTTCTCTCCTTGTATGATTCTAAACATTTGTTGATATTGGTAATCATTTTCAGATTAGTCATCTTGCATAATGCTCAATTTTTCTTGCAGTTATAGCTACGCTGGATACGGAGCAACAGGAACAGACACTAGCTATTCTGCTGCTGGTTATGGTGTACCTCAGCAACAGGCACAGCCAACACCACCAACGGTGAGCAAGTTCTATAAAGTGATTTTCACCTGAGAAATATAATGCTATCATGAGAGAATTTCTCTCTGTTAAAAAATACCTTCACGGCCTTAACTATCAATTGTTGTCCGTTATTACACTCGTGTGCAATACTTGGTCTTACTCATTGACCAGCTGGGTGAAGGCTTTCACTTCAGAAGCAATAAAAAAATAAAATAGTCACCGAAGGATTATCTGAAACTGTACTGCTGCGGACTGATGTTGTTGTGCATTTCAAATATCATTGTCAACTTCTTCTCTTTTTCTAGAGCTATGGAACAACTGCCTCCTATGGTGGATATGACCAGAGTTATGCCACTTCAGCTACCTCCACTGCACAAACCTATGGTTCAACTCCAAGCACATATGGAAGCCAACCCAGTGCATACGCTGGATCTGAAGGTACTTACGGTAGTTGAAATAGTGCATTTGAAAGCTAGACTACTCACTAAGCATGCTTTGGAGATGAGCGTCCCTGCTTCAAAGAACTAGATTGTTGAGGAATTTCTTATATTTGATTCTGGCATTATGTCAGGAAGTCCACATTATAACTCTAAATTGAGTGATGCCAGCCATATATCTTACTTTTATATCTTCCAATTCCAGCTACGAGCCAGTACAGCCAACCCCCTGCACCTGCACCTACATATGGACAGAGCTCCTCTTACAGTCAACAGAACTCATATTCACAGCCCCAACAGACTCAACAAGAGACGTCTTCATATGGTTCGAGTTACAGCTCAGGTGGTACGTATCAAAAAAGGTAGTCGGTGTCTTTACAAAGTGTTCCAATGCTTCTGTCGTGGTCTCCAATGAAAAACTTCCTATGAAAGTTTACTCGAGTGTAAAAACTCCCGCTTTGCCCAGAGTGCATTGTCTTCTTAACAAAAATTATTTCCTTTAAAATGTTTGATGTTGACATTAGTTATACATTGTGAAATCATTTATCTGCTTTGAAGAGTTGGAACACTTTCACATATTTGCTAGTTGCAAATTCACTAGTTGGATTCTCTTCATAGGCTATTCCAAAATACATTTGATATTCAGTGGTTGATAATGAAATCATTTTACAACACAAGTATGGGTATGCAAGTAACTGATTTATTGGATTGCTAAAGCCCATGTGGTTATATTTGGAATAAAAGAAATCAGAAAGCTGTTTGGTTTGACATTAGATGAGTTGAAAGTGAGTTGTAAACCTAAAGTTGCTTATGAGGAGTCTTTCGATGAATGCAGGTTTATAAGGTGTAAGTTGGATATCTGAATTCTAGAAATTTTAATTTGGTGAGAATAATGTACCTAGACCAGAATTCCAGAAAGCAGTTTCATAGTTTGTTCAGAAATAACGGTACAAGGTTAAATTCAACTTTCTTCACATTACGATGTGTTATGGTGTTTCCTCTTTTAAAGGAAAGGTTTAACCAACACTTTTTAAGAGTTCAGTTGTAAATGACATGATTCTAACTCTGCTTTGGGTTGTTATTGCAGGTTTCAAAGAGTGTTGTTTTGTAATGCCCATATCTTTTATCATGAAAGATCATAATTCATAGCACCATCAAGTCAAAGAGAGGGGCCATATCCAGATTCTTGAGTAAAATATTCAAACATTTTTCATGAAATCATGATTTCATGTTTATGAATTGTTTTTGGTATACCAGTTTTTGGTTTTCCTAAATAGAATGCATTTGAGGCTGCTCTCTTTAGACACTTTCTCAATTGGTCAAAACTTTGTAATCTGGTATTGACAGGTTTTTACAAGTTTGACAACGGTTAGGTGGCATTTCTAGCTTTCTAGTCGTGAAGACTACACACAGTGTGAGTTTGGAAGGTGCCTTGTCCTGGACCTACTATTGCTGTTGAATCCTGGTTAGTAGAACGATTGGTGGAGAATTGTTAACCCTTGTGTCCTCTGTGAGGTATAAGATTCAGGTGTTTTACACGGTATTGAGTAGTTTGACATCTTCACAGTGGTTGTAAAAGATTTTTCTTTTCAAAGCGTAGTTAATAGTTGAAGATGTGGCAGAGAATGCCCTTCCCAAAGAATAATGGTATGGGGTTTTCCTGTGGTTTTATGAAACTGATGCTCCAACTTGAGCATGGTCACAAGTTTTTGATCGTTCAGGTCAAGAAAAGTACTATGTTGCATGGTGTATTACTTGAAAAAGTCATTATTTTAGACATTTTTGGTTTTATATAATTTTAAAAAGGTATGGCCTAGCCTGTGTCTTACGTTTGTGCTATATCACTTCGTAATAACAAGACATACTCGTCGAAATATTGGTCCGACACAGTGAAGTGGTTTAAAAGAAGAAGGGAGTTTCAAAACATGTCGGTGTAAAGCTACAAAGTCGAGGAGTTTTCTGCAAGTTATATTTGTGTGTTTAAAAAGAAACCAGCCAGGTTGTGATTTGACATTCTTTAGAAACCGACGTGTCTTTTCATAGGCTTAAATTAAAAGAAGAATGCAATGATTGATGAAACACACTAATTGGTACTGTCAAAAATAAATCATACAATTTGGGTTAGTTGGCTCAACAGTTGCTAGAGGTTGAAAATTGTGCACATGACTGGATTATGTAAAAGTGAGCTGGCTGAAACAGCTTTAGCAGTTGGGTGTGTTCGGAAAAAGTGTCTATACTGATAGGTTGTATGGCCAATATCTAAAGTGTAGGTTGCATGTATTCGAATTCTGTTTTAGAACAGTCTTCAGAAGGAAAAGTCAAAGGGTGTAGCATTTTTAAATGGTTTAAGGAAACACCACACTGGCAAGTGTCTGTACTAAACCTGAGTTGTGGATGGTGGAGCTATAATGTAGGCACCTGAACCTGAGGCGCTCACGCTGAACGTTTTTGGTGGAATTCGAGCTCTTTTTGACAAATGTGCAACTTGAACATGTCGTTCATTTCTCGGTCGAAAAATCAGGTCTTTTAGCTTGGAAAAGAGATGATGTATGAAATACACGCAAATAGATGCAGCTTAACAATTGAGGTGTGTTAGAATCAACTTCTTGATTACTTAGTGTTTTAGTTGTGATTCTTTCTAAAATGGGGCGGACTGTCAAGTATGCTGCGATCTTGGACTAGCAGTCTAGTCATTTGCACAGCCCTGAAAGTTTGTGCCTACTTGCACAGAGGTTGACTTGACTTGGAAGAGCCCGATTTTTCATACCAAGTTGATGCTATGTGTCACATGATGTATTTTATATTGTGAACTATTCACCAACTTGACACGATCAGGTTCAAAGTCATAATAGTAGGTTTCTAATGGTTAGAGTGCATTCAGCCAAATCTTTGCTGCTGTCAGTCATAATAAGTTCTGCTCTGCATAAATTTGGCTGAGTTATGCAGGTTGTAATTTATTCAATGGTAAGTATTACTAGATACTGTACGGTTTACTAAGAGTGATGCAGACAAAAATGTTTGTCTTAGAATTGATGTGTATTTTCAACAAAGGTAAGTATGAGGTCTTGGGTTAACAAAGTCTAGCTATCGTTCATACTATCAGGGGGCTCCATACTGCCCATTCAGCAAAGTGGCAATGGTGTCTTGGGGAGGCATACTTCCTTTCTCAGCTGTGGTGGTGCAAGTGGCTGTTTTTTGACCAAAACACATGGACCCATTCCAAGGCAGATATTTTTTTTTTTTAAGTGGTGTGACATATTCCCTATTACCCCCTTTTCGATTGTGCAGGTTATGCTCAGCCACCCCCAGCATATAGTCAGCAACCTCCAGCAGCGAGCAGTCAACCTGCATATGGACAGACCACACAAGCTTCATTGAGTTATCAACCACAGACCAGTTACACAGCATCTTATGACCAGTCACAGTATGGGGCCGCATATAGTCAAGCCCCTGCAGCTCAACCAAACTATAGTCAGCCGCCACCACCACAGCCTCAAGCTCAGCCTGCTCCTCCTGTGGCCCCTCAGCCACCACCACAGCTGCAGTCACCGCCCCATCAGCCGCCACCAGTGCAGCAGCCTCCACCCCAACAGCCGCCGCCAGTTCAACAGCCACCCCCACATCATCCACCACCACAGTCTTATAGTGCTATGCCGCCGCAGAGGGCTTATCAGCCGCCCAGTGGACCGCCCCCTTCATCTAGTGGTCCACCTTCATCTGTGGCTGGTGGTCCTCCACCAGGAATGCCACACCATGGTGGCCCGCCACCAGGAATGCCACCACCTCCACAGCATGGACCACCTTTCCAAGGTAACTCGGTCATTTTATCATTATATCGATTGGGTAATGCACTTTGTCTGTGTTGTAGATTTATGATTTATGTGGTAAAATTGTCATGAAGTCGGGATGTTGGTACATCAACTCGTAAAGCACTGACAAAAAAAACACCAAATCGTATGTCAGATAAAAGTAGTACAAATTTTCAAAAGAGTGCAATTTGGTTCTGCAGCACTTCTGCATTTTGAACCGTTGGTCTTATCTAATGATCTTCACTTCAGTGCTTTCCGAGATAATCTACAAAGGTGTCATGAAGAGAACAGTATTGATAGGTTTAAATCAATGCAATTGTGATGAGTTTTTCTGTGTGATATCAGGTAGAATCCACTTTAGAGTGATTGTGATTTAGTGTTATTTTGCAAGAAGGCTTTTAAGGCTGAGAGTAAAAAATCCAAAAAAATTTCCTGGGAGTTAGATTATAATTTGAACGTTCAAGTGAATCAAAGGTTTGATGCAGTATGACCGAGTAAATATTTGGTAACTACATCAATTTGTGGTATTTATTGAAAAGGTTTGTCATTAAGTAAAATAAAAAAATAGAAATTGATATTTGGAGTACTAATTTAAATACATATTTTAGTCATTTTTGAAATCATTTTGTAGAAGGCTTGGTGTTCTTCCAAGTGCTATTTTGCACTTGATTTTCTCGAGGGATTATTTGTACAGAAGACACGCAAACGAAATATTTAAAATATGACCTGTACCTTTTGGCATAAAAATATCTTCCTGTTGTGGTTTATTTTTTGTAAAAAAAGTTTAAAACTGCCATACATGTCGGGTCAGGTGAATCTTTGCCATGACGACATGGTCACCTTAACCTGTCAAGAGAAAACATTCTCCAACCTCTTTGGAAGTGTTGTCCCAGAGGTGGGGTGACTGTTGTCCTTGATAGTTGAACATTTTGGTAGATGGGCAGTTGAAAAAAATCCAGTTCAAAATGTTAACAGGTTATTAGTGAGGTGTTGGTCATTTGCTTTTATAATTTCTGGTAATGCCCTCCAAATTGTGTGAGGGATCGATTCTGAGTACTTGGAGAGCTTTATTTTTGAAAAGGTAATTCAGTTTACTGTTCATAGCGTGTTTACTGTATGCATATGGCACTTCCATTTTCTGGTTGGAAGGCATGAGTTTATGGTAAACTTTTCATTAACGGAATATTTTTTGAAGTGAAGTGAGTGTTTAGTGTTGGTTCTACTTCCTTGAAGACCTATTTTAAATGTGTTAAACATTTTATTCCAGGAGGAGGCGGAGGAGGAGGAGGTCGCGGCCGAGGTTCATACAATGGGTAAGTTGTTTATCTTGTGACATAATCCCACCTCCCCGTTTAAAAGTAACTACTAAGGTACCAGACTTCCTGAATTCTCCACTATATGAAATGAGTGCTTCGTTTGACAAGAAGATCTAACCAAAGAGGGCCACGACAGTCTTTTTCATGGTTATCGGTGGTCGCTCTTGATAGGTTAGCTTACTACAGTTCTCTATGTCCATTTTGGACTTTACTTTGCAAGTCTACCTAGTATGATACAACAAGAGAATTTTCATGCATGACAAACTTTAAGTCTAAGGTGCATGGTTACCATTTTGTCAGAAGGGAAGACCCTAGGTTTCAAGTGTAAATTTAGTATACTGTGTTATGCGATATGGAACGTTTAAACAAAAGTCATTACTCGCAGTTACCATTTTCTGCCTCCAAAGTGTTTCCGAATGAAGTGTACTTTAAAAAGTTTGTTGATAATTCAATTGCTTCTCGTTCATTTTCCTGAATGTTATCTAATGAGACAATGGTCTTTTTTACATGTTTTTGCTTTTCTGAGTATTCGTTTACAGGTTGGATGTAGTCTTATCCCAAGCTAAGGGGTTTAAACGATCATTTAAAATATTATTAACTCAAGTCAATTTTTGTGGCTCTTGACATATTCAAATGTTCAGGGAATGATTTAAGAAAGTTCTCACGAGGGGTTTCAAGACAGATCATCAAGTTTTGACTTATGATTTTGTTACTAACAACGAATGTAAGGCAGTGTAGTCAAAGCACATTTTATGCCATTTACCAGTTATTCAGCTTCGTAATTTCAAAGGGTTCGATCAGTGTTATTTCTTTCGGAGCACCAGTCTTCAAAATTTTTCTGGTGATCCGGCACACAAGTAAATGAAGGTTCTTCCAGAAATGCTGTTTTGTGCATGTAATAAAAAGATACTGGGTCTGGTTTTCACCTACATTGTGTGGAAACATGTGCACTTGGAGCACTGTGTTCTTAAAAACAAAAGTATCGAGTTGTTTGAAACGAGGGTGTTACTATACTGGAAAATTTATACAAGAAGTTTGCAGTTCATAGGTCAGTGAATTCAGATGGGTTTTCATACAAAATGTTGATGGTTACTCAAATCAGTCACTTATAAAACATTTTCAATCCGAGTTCGGGTTTTTTAACTGGCTATGATTATGAAGTCAGAGGTCTCTTGGGTGTGTGGGTCAAGTTCTAGGGAAACGGAGTTCGCCCCAAAGTTATGCTGCGTGTAAAAATCAAAGACGTCTTGAAAAAGAGATAAAGAGTTATGGGAACTCAGAAGACCAGTCCAGCATAGGTGTTTAACATGGGATGTTTTGCATCACTGCAGTGACATCCCTTGCTAAATACTTGACATATGTTACAGCGGTGGTCGAGGATCTTACGGTGGCGACAGTGGTATGGGTGGTAAGTGAAATGGACACATTATAGTGGTTCTGCAAGCCCACTTGAACTGGGAAGAGACGTAGTCAGAATGTACATGGCAAATTATATCCAATCCCTTTGAGCTTACTCTGGAACTCAGTCAAGCCTTATTTTCACTATGTACTTTAAAAACAATGATATAGTGGTGCCTCATCCTGAAATAAAAGGGGGATGAGCGCAAGGAGAATTGCCTGTTGAGAAGCTACCTTGAGGAGGTAAGTATTAAAATAGAAGCTATGTTCTCTTCCCAGTTCAGTTTTAAAATAACTTATTCTCACCACCAGGATCTTAATTGTTTCAACTGACGTGAAAATACTTTCATCATAATGTTGTGTTGAAGTTACTGTACATTATCTCATGATCTAGTTACTTCTGGTGGTTCCCAAACTCGCCATTTGACATTCCTCGGGCCTGTTAAATTGCAGCACATGTTTTTTTCTCGCTGCCATTTTCAGCAGCAATTGGGGTTATGGGAAATTTAGGTATTTGAGAGTTCACACAGGACAGGGTTCATTTACCATATTTAATCCAGGTACAATTTTGTGTACATAATAAATTTTGAAGCATCCTTGGATATCATTTTAGGTATTTTATAATTTTTTAGGTGTAAAACATTACTTTTGAGAAGTGTCGCACAGTGTTTTATTTGAACTGAGTGGCACTGGCCATTTTCAGTCCAGTCAGGAAAAGGTCACAAAAGCATTACATTCTTCAGGTTTACATGTATGCTATTACCGAACATGCATTTACGCTTATTCATCTATAGCCATTCATAGTTTTACACTAGTAGCAACTCGGAAAAGATCAAAATCCAGGTTTAGGATAAGCAAATAAAGAGTCTTGCTTTATGTTCTTCTGATACTTCTTAAATATGAAAAGATCGAGGCGTTTATATTCTGATGCGTTTTTGCACAATGCCATTCCTTTCATAAACCAGGTTCAAGGACTCCAGACAGATGATGAATCTTCACTGTATGACTAAAAAACATGTCCTGTGCAAAATCTTCCAATCAAATGCGGCTCCTTCATGTACATGTGGGTTTTCTGTCATTAAGTTCTATGGTATCATGTAATGGGTTGCAAGATTTTGCTGCAGTAGCATCTTTGAGACGCCAGTGTATTTAAAATATTCCAGTCTCATTTTAGAACTGTGTCTTGTGCCCTGCACATCTGTCTACAAAGATGTCATTTTGCAACCTCACAAATTATTTTAAGAAACCACAAAACTCCTCAATGAAAATAATGTGATTACCGGAGGTCACACGTTCCAATTCCAATAGGCAATAATTGCGCAAGTCAATGTTAGAGAAAGATGACTAACTTCAAAACTGCTTCCTTGCCAATTTTGTGGCAACTACAATACACTCCCCTAGAGTTAACAGATTTGTTGTCGTGTTGTCTAGCAATATTTTCTTTATGCTACCTACTTCCATCGTCATCAACTTGGTGATAGCGCTGCCAAGTTTTATCGGTATGCAAGGCTATGTGCCTTTCAACACGGAATGTGTGTAAAGTCTCTGTACTAAAATCAAGACAGGGAAGGTGAATCTAAAATGAATGCCCAAACCAGAGGTGCTGAGGCTGAAAGTTTGGCCTGGCAGTGGAATTTTAGCTCTGCCCAACAGTCTTTTGGTACAGAGATCTGACAGTAAGGTGTTAATTTCAATTCACTTGCATCTAAAATTTAAACGTAACGATTTGTCCACTCAAACTCTCTTCGACTTGGCTGCGTTCCGTCGAATCCAACACGGCACATTCAACTCAATCATGCTGTCGATATCTTGGTTGAAAAATTGAGACTGCTTTGACGAAAACGAGCCACTACATCGCAATCAAGGTGTGTTCAATATAATTTTTAAAAGATCCAAGATCCAGAGAGAAAAGATTATAATATCTTCAATTCAAATGACCATACTGATTTCTGGTCAGAAAATATTTTCGAAAGGATGTGACATCAACATAGGCTTCTCGTGTCCGCAGTTTCATGGTCTATGCACAATTTTAAATATCCGGACTTAACCATACAGATCTTGGTAGGCTTTTGGTATGTAGGTGATATAAATCTTTTAAATAAAGGTACCATCTTTTGCGAGAAATGCTTTGCAATCATATGTCATCGTAATACAATTTGTTGTAAATGAGTGCAACAGTTTCCATTTATAGTGGTAGGGTTAAAATGTGATCCAGGATGCTTCTTGTTTTTACTTAACGGTTTTTGTGACAAAATATAACTTGAAGGATATTTCCTTCTTGGGGTTAAAATTGCTTTCGCTCAAATTTTCGAGCTGTTATACTACACTTATTCGAAAGTAAAAATTTTCACGGTACAATTTTTCCTTTTCAATGTTGCCTTTTGACGGCCACCACAGTTTCCTAGCTCCGTACACTAATGCATCGGCTTTGGTAATGGATAGGGTGTACACACCAACTCTACAGATAATAATGGTGTTCCCACTCATTACTTTTACTCATTCTGCAATTTGAGCATGTCCTTATCCACTTTCTAGTGTTCAGTGATAAAGAGTCTAAAATATAGTTTCGTAAACTAAGGTCTGCTGAATCCTAGCTTGTACTCAACATTGCTTGTCCAGGTTTCATGATGAGAAAGTCCTAACACTCCCTGCTACTTAGCTTTAATTTGATTGCACTGATTTTACTCCAGGATTCTCTTCCCCGAAAGGATTCTGCAGAAATGTTATACGTGTGATTGTGACGACAGCACTCAAATTCATAGGCCCACATTTTGCTTTGGTGTAGCGGAATTATTTCAATGCTTAGCAGCTTCTCACTTCCGAGACGGTTTTTTAGCGAATCACAATAAGTCCAAAGTGACAGAACAATTCAGCTTGCAAATGCGCATTCCATTCAGTTGCATACCATACTCCTTGCTGACTGGCGAAGTAAATTTGCTTACAAATACAAGTACGCGAGTGGAACTATTTCCATGCATGTGTGAATGAAAAGCCCCGTTCTTAATGCAATGTAGCATCTATGAATAAATGTGGTCGGAAGTGTATGCATGTGTGGTGTGTCTAGACTATAATGTTTGGTAGTTCTGTTATTAAATGAAATTTGGACAAAAGCACAGTTTTTAAGCAAGATCACCCATTTAGGCCCGATACATTTGTGTCCTGATTATCATAAACAACACAACAAATGAGAATATAGAAAGAGTTAAGATTCAGCAGACCTCTTGTCTTGTCCCGTTTGCCCTCGTGTATCATAAGCTGACTTACATTTCAGGTCAAAATGCAGCGGCTGGCAAAGCTGGATATTATGACCCTAGCGTACCCAAGATTCAATCGAAGGATACGATTTATGTTTCCAACCTACCAGGAGATACGACTGAAGAAATGTTAGAGCAGCTATTCTCACCTTGGGGACGACTCAAAGTAAGTTAGATTTTCTGCTCCTGAAAACTTGATTTACTCACAATACTGACAGTGGCTGAATACAACACAGCTTGAATTTTGAATTGCCTTAGATTCCAGAGCTGTAAGAACAGTATTTTGTTTAATTCCACACTGTCAATATTGGTGGAAAAGCATATCTGAGTGATACGGTAGCTGACAGCTTCTATCATTTGAAACACTCCTGAAGACAATTTAGTCATTTTGAATATATTAAATGAAACTGTTGAGCACCTTCGAACGGGCCAAATAGGCCTGAAAAGAGTAATGTACGGTATATGAATTTGTGTGTGTGTGTAACTAAGTATAATTGTCCTTATCTGTGACGGAGGCATCTTAGAAAAAATGCTGTCTGGGCTCCATCCTCAGGAACCAGTCCATATGTTGTGATGTCAACTACAAAACTAGTATTGTTTTCTTTGTTGCAGAAAGACAAGCGAACTGGCACTAACATGATCCGAATCTACAAGGACTCCAAGACGGATATAGCCGAGAGTGCCATCGTCGGGTATGAAGATATGGAGGCAGCTACGGATGCTGTCACTCGTTTCAATGGTATGTATTGTTCAGGGCATATCAGTCCCAGTGAAAGAAGAGCTTTTGTCATCATGCTTTAGGGTTGACTGAGGTAAATTGTATTCAGTACCGTAGGAAAACCTGATAGATGCCTGGTTAGGGTTGGTAATATTTAATGCCAATCAGTATTTGCTATAGAGTAGAAGTGTCTCAAGTTTACTTGGTGTTAGTATCTTTATATGGTATGAACTTGTCGTTTTCCAGATACGGTGTTTGAAGGCCACACGCTGAAGGTCGAGATGGCAATGAAGAAGCAGTGGACACCAGGTGGCCCCGGTGGCCGAGGTGGATTTGACAGGGGAAGGGGACGAGGTCGCGGTGGTGAGTAGTCAATATTCTGATATACCTTGACTTTTGAAGCTGAAGGGTGTTTCACTGGAAAGTTGGTGATGGGGGTGGGCTTTCGTCTGAATATCTCCTGATGAATAAAACAGTTGCAACTGCAACCATTCATCACAACAACCAGTTCCATTTCTTTGTTATTTTGTTGCAAATGATATGCTTGAAGTTGAGTCCTATCTTCTTTGGTGTAAGTGTAACTCCACCTCGTCCGAATATTACAGTTTTGCTACTCTTAACAAAAAGTTCTAAAAGGTTTTACTTGCAGTTGACCATCTCATTTTCCTGTATTACAGATGGAATGGGCTTCCGTGGTCGAGGTCGTGGGAATGGCTTTGGCGGAGATCGAGGAGGCGGCGGCATGGGTGGTGGTGACAGACCTGGAGATTGGACTTGCCCGTAAGTAGTGTTACATTTCTTAAAAGGATTCAACTGAAGGAGGGAAGAGGGGGCATCCAATAGAGAATTGCAAAATCATTTGGGCTGGACTTCCGAGAGAGAACCGTCTTATGTCTGTTTTTGAAGAAGGGCCCTATAGAGGAAAGCAGTCTGCCAAAATAGCAGGAAGACTTTTAATTTAAGCCGGTTTCATGACGCTGTTATTAGTGTTGATTTCCCTGTCCTGATAATTGTGATGCATAGATAGAGATATAAGAAACGTTTTTCTTTTTGCAGGGAATGTAACAATGTTAACTTTGCCCGTAGAAGTGAATGTAACCGGTGTCAAGCGCCAGCGCCAGACAATGCTGGAGACAGTGATGAATCTGGAGGTAAGAGTCTACTGAACTACAGCAAAATTATCAACTGTAAAACATATTATTCTCTGTCTGAGACAAAACCGATATCATGTCGGCTACTTGGATTTGGCTGTCATAATTAGACTTGTATATGGCTGGCAACAACCATCCTTTGCTGAGATCCAAAAGTCCCTGTGTCGATCTTTGTCCTAGACTTCACTAATAACCAATCACTTTCCGTGTATCGTTCAATTCGTTATATTTCAAATTCAGGTGGTTTCCGGGGCAGAGGCCGAGGAGGACCCCCTATGGGTCGTGGTATGGGAGGACGTGGTGGCCGTGGTGGTGACTTCGGTGGAATGCGTGGTGGCCCACCACGTGGACGTGGCGGTGGTGATTTCCGTGGTGGCCGTGGGATGCGTGGTGGGGACCGCGGAGGACGTGGAATGGACCGTGGAGGCAGAGGTGGACGTGGAGGGTAAGTGTGTTGGTTATCATGGCATTCTATTACTTGGAAGGGTTAGAATTAGTTCACTGGACGAGGAGAACTCATTTGCCCAACCCACACCTAAAGACAATTCCTGGCAGCAACTTGCAAAAGGTTCACACATTGCCCTCGGAGCAAATGCTGATGGAGTTGTCTCAACGAGATTGTTTACTTCTTATTGTGATATATGTGTGGAGATACCAATACTGGCTTGTGTGTAGACTGGGAGAGGGAGGCAGAGAAGCATTTGTTACTCTAGGTTGTAGGGAGTAGAGTATGTGTTAGTAAAGATTTTCCAATTACTTTGTGCCCACGTAATCCAGCAACTGTCAGCCTTACTCAGACATGCTTCATTCTATTTCAGCATGCAAGATAGAAGACCACGACCATATTAGGACAAGCTCGTTTCACTTCAGGATTCTGTGTATAATTGTGGATTGTTCCAGTCTTAAGGATATTGTTGGAATGGACTCAGTACGACACATTCAGAGTTACGAACTGGAATAGTCTTGGCATCGTGTAATTTGACACTGTCAAGATGATTATGAGAACTATCATGTAAATAGGCCACAGTTGTTCATTTCCATTCAGTTAATCGGTCCGTGGACACAATGCAGATGTAAGAACTATAATTTGACAATACAGAGCAGGGACATTGTTTCAGGTCATAAGTCAAGGATAATTTGGCTCTTAGAGCTTTAAAGTTGTTTGCAGCAATTTTTAGACGAGTCCTGAAAGTCATTTTCCGATATTTTTTGTTGTCATCCTCAAGAAGAGGGCTAGTGAAGCTATATCGGAGGAAAGCTAGTATTTCCATAAAATTTTTGACATCATATGTAAAGAGCACTGGATCATTTTGTATAGTTATGCCAAATTGTAATTTCACCAGTTCAGTTTTGTAGCCATAGACCTTTTTCTGCCAGGGCTTTCTAAGTCCCCTGCTGGTTAAAATGAATATTTTGAGAGTAAGTTTTGATAAAAAGATAAGAAGTTAAATTGGGTACAAGATCATGCACTGCTTTCAAGAAAAAGATCAGACGTCAGATTTTATCTTTTTTTCT
Source organism: Lineus longissimus (assembly GCF_910592395.1). NCBI lineage: Eukaryota > Metazoa > Nemertea > Pilidiophora > Heteronemertea > Lineidae > Lineus > Lineus longissimus. The sequence continues at coordinate 10,467,781 of NC_088309.1, read as the reverse complement.
CTCTTGTAAATGTATTTTACTTGGATGAAAATAAATGTTTTGTATGTGAAACTTGGACCTTAACTCATTCTCTCACAGATGTATTGTAAACAAGAGACTGGAAGAAAAGTCTATGGATGGTCTTATGCTGATCAAATACATGCACCCTGCACGGAAGGGTGTATCGCCATTTCGCCTACAATAAGCGCATCACATTATTCCCCCAGCTATTTGCCTCTACATGACGGATTCTAAACTCCCTGGGGAGTTGTGCATCCGAGTTGCATAATCTCATTTCGCCGACTAGGTTGTAAGTTCATAATCTTGCAGACGGGGCCTACAACACGACTTGTATGGTATGATATTGTCCGGATGCCCCTTGGGAAGCAAGTTTGGTTAAGTGCCTTTCTCCAGGACACCAAGATGAATAAGCTCTGATCCCTCTGAGAGTACAACCCATGGCCTGGCGCTCTTCAGCACTATGCCCCTGGTCTCCTCAAGTTGACATCTTGAGGAAATTGTTCCTTGCCAAGGTCCATTGAAATGGTGGTGTCTGCATGTTTATATACTGGCCCCTCCCAAGTTCTTGATTTCGTGGAAGTGCCCAGCTGATACTTGACAACAGAACCTAAGGCCGACGCAGCTTTTAGTGTCACAACCAAAGACACTTTTGACCACACAAACTCCCTGGGACATGACTGCTCTCTGAATGTTATGAGATTTCGGAAACACGATCATTTCAAAATAATCAACTTGAGGTAACCGATTATAGTAAGATATTTTATTTGACTATCATCATTATAATATTATTTGACTATCATCATTATATCAATATATCAAAATTGTATTTAGCATGTGGTCTGATATGATACCGCAATGGATTCTCACAAAAAATGATGCGTAAGATATATAGGAGAGTTGGCAGTGACGAAAGGAGATCATTATTTCCAATAATACATGGAGCTACATGATACACGAAAATATAATTGACATTTTTATGACCTCATAATATGATAACAAGTGAACAAGGAAGACAGTTTTTGATCGGGTATTTAAAATTAAATGTAGGACAGGATTAATCACAACCTAGCAGCTTTGAACTTTGTACTAATAAAATTGTCTCTGGTAGTTTATCTAGTTGGCGCTTCCAGATGATTCACTGCTGCCGCCGTTTGACCCACTGCTCGACTTTGAGCCGCTGTTGGCACCGTTGGAACCACCACTCACGTTCCCCGACGCACTGGCGCTTTTCCCATTGGTAGAGGCTGACGCACTAGCGGAGAAGCCCCAGCGTCTGAACCGCCTGCCAGACATCTTGAAAGTGCTCTTCTCCTTTGAGATTCTTGCCCAGAAGGCGGGGAAACCTTGGCACAGCTCAGCAATCTTATCACCAGCTTCAGTGTCGATGTCTTCCATCATGTCTCCGTCGACGTCCAACATGATGTTGCGGTTTGATGGCACATCCTGGAGGAAAGAACAAGAAAATTAATAATAGGCGACAGTCAGAACAGTGCACCCACTGTCAAGAACAGTACAATGTCATCTAGCCGATTGCCTTCTCCCCATTCCTCACAAACCGGCCTCTAGTCTATAATATTTTTAAAGATTTGTTGGGATGACGAGGAGGGGCTATTCCCAACATTGGTACTCTTTTACCCACGTCACAATGTGCACCTCTTACCCTTTTCAACCCAAGCCTTTAGACGGGGCGTGAGACCACCTGTGCAATTTGGCGGGGACCAACGAGAACGTGTTGTGTCATTCACATTTTATATCCAGTTGTATATGAAGGACTGTTATCATGATTAGTAATGAGAAATTGATCGCAATTACTTCAAGGTCAGCCATTAAACTGTCTTGTCAGCCGGTCTTCGATCGTGGACGGTGAAAAAACGGACATGCTTACCTCGCTAGCTGATCTCCTGTCCTTGAAGATTAGTCCTCGGACTCTGAGAAGCATGTGGTCCATGGGGATGACAATGCAACGTCTGGTAGTCAGGTCTTTGAAGGCAGTCAGTCTCTGTAACATAAGACGAAGACAATGTTTTTCTCATAGAATTCACTGCGTCAAAGCCCGTGAAGGACCGGGGGTCTTATTTGTCGTCATGACCACAATATCATACTGCACACCGGGACAGTACACTGAACACCCCTCTGATGAACACCTCACAACAACGTGCATGTGACGGCAATTCAATCCCCTTCTTTTCATTGTCGTCGGATGGATGTCACAATCAGCAATGCCAATGTGTGGTACCGGCATTAGAAAGGATCCAAAGTTTCTCTTTCACATATCATTATCGATCATAGTTAGATGTATCACATCCAGTCAACACGGGGCAACTTGTACGCACACCCGCGACTCTTTGTTTATACCGAGGGAGTTCCCGCCTTGCTTATAGTAGACATGACCCGAGTCTCAGGATGTCGGTGTCACCTTTACCTAAATAGAGCGCTACTAATACAAAAATTATAACTGATGATGTCAAACGATAACTCACCGTCTCGAAATCGTGCATGACCATTGTGTGGTCCGCGATGCCTTGTTTGGGTACAACCACCACCTGAAAGTCTTCTCCGTCAACCACAGTCTCCGTGTATCGTCTGCCGTCCAACGTGAACTCGAGCTCGTTGATATCTTGTGCCAAAGCGCCGACAGCCGCAAGGGCCAGGAGGAGGAACAACTTGATAGACTGAAATAACAAGGACGAAAAAAGTAAGACAAGTCACATCACGCCACTTTAACAACACAGTGATGTTTAGCTGGGAAAATATTCTGTTTAAACACAATTCTTAAATACAACGCCATTGGTCTCTACAGTGTCCCATTGGAGAGGAAGACACTGCTGACTTGTTAATATGGTGACAAGTGGAACCCGCATAAACTAGAAGAAGCTGCAAAAGAGGTTTCCCTCCCGATTGGAGTTGTGACTTCAAAATTGCAATAAATGTTATCACTTACCATTTTGTGTTTTGCGATAGTTGTGGTCGGGTTCAGGTGTTAAACTCTTATAATGTCGTCTGCTCCAGCTTCTCGTGTTGAATGCAGGAGACAGAACCCCGCGCTGTTTTATACCATGTATCGCTCGCAAATATCCCGTTTGTTACGGACTTTGAGTGACTCATCTTTAGTGACAAACACTACTTTAGCTAGAAAGATTTTGTTTGATAGGTAAGTGTTCGTTCTTAGAACAGTAAACAAATGAATTTCTTTGTCTTTTTCACAATAAGATGTTTAATTGGGTCGGACTTCAATGAAAAGCGATTCTAATGATTATTCACTGATTTGCATATGGGTCAAACCAAAAACAAGTCCGGTTATATGGGATTTCCCTTGATGTTATTGCCGTCGGATTTCAACCAGGCTTTTTAACCCACACTTGTCCATCTTCTCAAAAATATTGAATATATATGCGTCGTTCATAATCTTCTGTGAATGTTATGTAAGCCTATGAACCACAGTAAATCAGTCTATATAGTCTAGTTCTGACTACATAGTCCTATAACCGCCAAGATCAAAGCGATTGGGGAAATGGAGGGAATGCAAACATACATTACGTCCGAACAGTGAAAACGGGTCCTGGCCAGTTTTACATTACTCCCAATGAGCATGTCAATAAACGAACGCTGTTCGAGGGGTTCTAAGAAAATGACGACGACGGATTTGTTCCTATTTCCAGAGCTAGATGGGGAGGGAATCCAGGGAGACACACGAACATCGTTCGTATTTTCGGTCTCTTATAATTTTCAGTGAAATGTCCTAACCTTAAAGACATTTCTCTAAGTGCTAATGTGTGATACTTGTCCTCCTTTTTCAGATAATTGCCAAATAATTCCCGGAATGCATCTTCTACATGTATTAGCACCTATACGCTGGCAACAATACATGGGCGACAGCATCCGACTTTGTCGAGTACCCCGGCCGGGAGGGAGAGAGAGAATCAAGTGGCCGTTTTGACAGAGAAAAAAAAAGAAAAAAAATTGTGGAAACTTCGATGTTTTTTCACCGGTCGTGATCATTTCTCGGCATTACTCCTGTAATCCCACCTGATTCCATTAAAACTTAGATGCTTTAATTGTTTATAATTCATTGCGAAGTTTGCCCGAGAGCTAATTATTCGCAGTCAACTGGGATCTCTCCAGTCCATGTGAATCATCCTTGGAAATCATGAAATCAGGGGTTCTCACTCCGGACGCAGTGAATGGCCCGGCCGCGTCGCCCTAAAATGAGACAGTATGAATAGTAGGATTATGAAATGGACTGCCCCGAGAGTCAAGGCCGAAGTTGATTTCCGTCCTCAGGGTGAATGATCGGCAACATGACGAAAATGTCGACCAACTGTCTTCAACTTCAAGGGATATGACCTGATTTTGGTCTTCGAAGGATATCGGGATTTTGGTCAAGAAAAGATGCGTCTGCTAAATTCATCGCACTTATAAACAGCCGCGTAGGCCTATCCATGGGTTTTTTAGGCACAGGAATGTGCTTCAAATTCACAATACAACTCTTGCATGACGGAGTATCACTGATAGTACTGATACATATTTGTTGCGAGGAGACCACTAATCGAACCCCCTAGATCCTGCTTAACCCGCCTTTAACTTCAGGTGAGACGTGTGTCTGATGGGTATAAGCACGTACACTGCTGGTAGATGGCGATGTCATCGATTGCGCGGCACCAGTGAACTTGGGGAGAAGAATAAGTAAAACCAAAGAACAAATAAAACAAGCCGTGTTTTACGTTTGAGAAGAACAACATTACATTTATCAAACTTGACCCGTATGAAAATATATACTAGTATTTGCCGTAATAGCAAAAGGTAAGCTTGTGATGTTTGCCCTTTGCATTCACCGAAGCATCGTATGGGTAGGAACCGGACCGATCACTTTTATTCATCAAGCTCTCCTCATCCCATTGTATGACCTCCGGGGTAACTTTTAAGTTATCCACCTTCTGACAGTTATTGCTTTTTGCCATCAGGTAGAAAGGAGAATCGGTTGGTAGAAAGATGGCTTTGGAAGCAAGACTATCTTCTCGGCAGCAATAGTCAACTTTGGTGTTCTTGCCAAAATCCCCACTAGGCATCTGGCCTTTTATCTTGGCCGTGTTGTCTGAAAGGCTACCCTTGTCGTCCCATGAGATCGAGCCTTCGTCAAACCCTGCAAAACAGAATGCCGATACAGTAATGCAGAACAGAATGGAGATGTCTACAACTTATCACTTTGAAGAGAGGGAAATAACGTCTCTTGCAGCTTCATTGCCATAGGCCTAATTTGGTTTTTGGTGAAATCCATATAAATACGCCTATCAGGTGAGTATGGAAAAGAGGAGTCCGCTTTCAAATGTTTGATACTGCAAGGAAGAGGAAGAAGACCAACTATGATATTTGGCTAACTTCTTCATTAATATATACACTGACATGTGATATTATATCATTTGGTAGACGATGCCATTTCCTCAAACGACAATTCAAGGACATTTAGCTCATTTAACCTCTATCTCTTCACTTGTTATGCTATACATGTATAAGCGTTTTAAACTCTTGCCGAAACCATACGTTACTGACAGTTCTTCCATACCTTCAGGACAGGATAACGCCTTCGCCTTGATGATGCAGTAAGATCCAGCAGGCCACAGCAATGTCCCTTTCGTGTTACTCTTGGTGCAAAATGACTGGGTGATCTGTGCCTTGGAAAGGGTACCGGTTGGCCAGTGGTTATTCGATGGGAACCTGCGAGATACAAATGTATACATGTGCACATGAAAATGCATAACAAAACAGAAAAACTTTGCAGTCGATTACTGTAAAACAAAAAATATGGTGATCGACTTTTAACTTTCAGAAAATATGAATTCTTTTTTATCAGGATTTTGATATCTGAGCATGAATAAATATGTTGTGATTTTAACAATTTTAGGGGACAAACGTGACATTGAAATTTGGAAACCTGATAACCGACCAGAGTATCGCTGGGCATCACTTTCTGACAAGTGCGACCTAAATGCAGAAACATATAATCTGCATGCGGCTAGACTACTTCGTTTAAACTGATACATACATGTTCTTATTGCCCGTGTCCTGCACACGACTTCCCTTCGCCCAGCTAGTTTGAGGACATCCTTTGTTTGTCTCAGGTAACACATAGCGACCCTTTGGCCAAGTTAACGCTACTCTCAGATTGTTCTTGTCCTCTGCGAATAAAAATAGGAGATAAGTATCACATGCACTGTCCAAGATCTGTCCGATGTAGAGGTAGAAAATGTCCCAAATGTGTTTTTCTTTCATAAAACCACACCGTCCCACAAATATCATAGATGCATGTCTCCACATCAAACCTTTCGGCACGCTCAACACTGTCTTGTGATCGGTCTCTAATCTGTAGTATCCCCCCTCCCTTTCACAGAATATTCCCGCATCATGCACCTCTAACTTTCTTCACTTTTATGCGTTGACTGATTTTCCAACTCTTGTAACAGATGCATGCAATCCCAAATCTTATTGAGATACACGTATTTAATAATAGGGGCCTGTATGGTTCAATATTTTGTGCGGCATTTTTAACATCTAATTATATAAATACCTGTCGGAGGAAATACATTAAGAAAGATGTTGTAGTTTTCCAAGGCTTTCTTGACGTTAGCCTGTATCTTTGTGATAGTAGCATCAGACGGTTTGCACGGGGCGTTCTTCCAGAAATGTGGTACAAATATCGAATGGATCCCTATGAGTTTCATACTAATGGGCGCTGGTCTATCCTGTGAACGAATTGTGGTATACATTCAAGTGAAATGGTTCATGAACCATGAGCTCACCTGAAGTTATATGGCCTGATTGTAGTTTTCAATGAAACAATCAGAAACGGAAGCATTCAAAAGCTTAAAGGGGCGGCACTATGGGCAGGAGTAGAGGGGCTAATTTTGCCATCTTCAAGTGACTAGTATGCACAGTAAGGGGCTCAGCACTAAATATATACCTCGTACAATCGTGAATCATTTCGACGTACTGTGAGAGACCCCTATTGGTGATTTTGTGTAACTTTATCTTGCCTGCCTAGCTGCCGCCCATATTGTCCCTTTAAGTTTCTGAGCCGTGTTTGCACTCATGTTTTTCGGCGTTTCTCCTATTGAAAAGCCATGGTCGCTCTAGCTGTCTCACTGTATATATATTTGTCATTACAAATATATCCAGAGGCGGTTGGAGAGTATTGACCCCCCCCCCCCCCCCCCCCGTTACTAGATGTGAAATATGGGGAACAACCACAGATATATACAGGCGTTGTTCGCTATATAGGTGTGCATAAGAGACATAAATTGCAGTTCTGTACTGTATCCCGTCTGAAACGTTTTTAACGATTTGTCACTGACATTTGTATCTTCAAAATGAGTGTTGCATGCCTATACCTTTGATCCTCTGTTTAATGTCTCCTTTTTGCCTTTTGCGAACGAGCTGAACTTAGCATTCTTAGTTAACTTGCTAGCCGACACCGATAGCGACGCTCCAACTCCTTGGTAGGACCCACCAGCACTGACTCCGCCACTCACCTAGATAATTACAATTGATTAAGAAGTTAGTTAGCAAAAGGCGGTGAAGGTACTCATGTCATTCGTGCAGAAGCGCAAGGGCTCACGACACAGCAAATAAACTTGTATCATCATTGGAAAAAAGTGTCTTACAATGCCGGGCTGCGATACCAGCGGACTTCAGATAATTTATAAGCTGTCCGGCGCTTGTTGAGACGCTGTCCTAACTCCCACAAAGTTATACTTACATCTTTCATAGCAAAGCTCACCACTTCTCCAAGTGATGTTTTCGTGCGCTCCATGTTCTTAGTTCCAAGCTTTGCCTCAATGATGATATGCTGTTGAAAGAAGAATACCACGTGAATTGCAATTTTTCCTAATGTAAATTCTAAGAAAACATGAAAATTGGCCGACTTCTGTGGCCTTTTTGAATCACATAGAGTTTGCAAATTTAGTTTGCCGATAGCTCCTGCAGAAGGCAGCATCATACTGAGTATACTGAAACACATGCCATTGGGAAAATTGAAAATTTTTCCATGTCCACAGGGGGGTCCAAATTGGCGTCCCAAGTGGATTTGAGGAGAGAATATATGTCCAAACATCAACATACATGAAAAGCTGGACCTCAAGTGATCTTTGAAGATATGAGAATGACTGCCCTTTGATAACTTCTTGCTTTATTTGTCCACTTTATGGCCTAAGATCCCTAGCTTTGGATGGTTCAATTAAGGACACTAGGGCTGGGAAGGGTCATGTCAGGGGGGGGGGGGGTAGGCGGGTAACCAAGCCCGAAATATTATATTGCATCCTTCTCTTCAGCATATTTGCCAAAGCTTTTGCTGTTGCATGGATTCCTCAGATGTTTGGGCTCTCTCAGCTCTGTCATTTGGTAACCTCTGGCTGGGTGTTGGCTAGGTAGATAGGATGGGGGGGGGGGGGGGGTCCTGACAGTGTTGACAAGGAGAAACTCGGAAAACCGTGATTCTAGACAAAACCCTGTTCTTTTGATGAGCTGGAACACATTCAAAATTGTGAACCCACAACTTGAAGGCATAAAACTGACAAAGGCATTGATTTCTTGTACTAAAAATATATTTTATTATTCGATGAACGCTCTGATTGGCTAAATTGGGTCACGTGTCAAACTCGATCGTAGCGCCTGCATTTAGCAGCGGCATAATAAAGTTGGGGATTGCTGGTAATGCATTACCAGCAATTCCCAACCTTTTAGCTGCGCATGCGCCAAACTCCCTTCCAGAGCCAAGCATACGTTTTCTATAGCAGATCGAGGTGAGAGACATCTCACGGCTTTCTGTGTAACTAAAGCCTAGTTGCCGATAGCGTATGTGATTCTATGACTATCAAGGCATTTGCAGGCCAAATTTTGAGTTGATTGGTGAAAATTTTTCCATGTCCACCTATGGGTTGAAAATACCACGTGAATTGCAATTTTTCCTAATGTAAATTCTAAGAAAACATGAAAATTGGCCGACTTCTGTGGCCTTTTTGAATCACATAGAGTTTGCAAATTTAGTTTGCCGATAGCTCCTGCAGAAGGCAGCATCATACTGAGTATACTGAAACACATGCCATTGGGAAAATTGAAAATTTTTCCATGTCCACAGGGGGGTCCAAATTGGCGTCCCAAGTGGATTTGAGGAGAGAATATATGTCCAAACATCAACATACATGAAAAGCTGGACCTCAAGTGATCTTTGAAGATATGAGAATGACTGCCCTTTGATAACTTCTTGCTTTATTTGTCCACTTTATGGCCTAAGATCCCTAGCTTTGGATGGTTCAATTAAGGACACTAGGGCTGGGAAGGGTCATGTCAGGGGGGGGGTAGGCGGGTAACCAAGCCCGAAATATTATATTGCATCCTTCTCTTCAGCATATTTGCCAAAGCTTTTGCTGTTGCATGGATTCCTCAGATGTTTGGGCTCTCTCAGCTCTGTCATTTGGTAACCTCTGGCTGGGTGTTGGCTAGGTAGATAGGATGGGGGGGGGGGGGGGGGGTTCCTGACAGTGTTGACAAGGAGAAACTCGGAAAACCGTGATTCTAGACAAAACCCTGTTCTTTTGATGAGCTGGAACACATTCAAAATTGTGAACCCACAACTTGAAGGCATAAAACTGACAAAGGCATTGATTTCTTGTACTAAAAATATATTTTATTATTCGATGAACGCTCTGATTGGCTAAATTGGGTCACGTGTCAAACTCGATCGTAGCGCCTGCATTTAGCAGCGGCATAATAAAGTTGGGGATTGCTGGTAAAATCTGCTAGTCTGTAACTTCTAACCACAACATGACCAGTCTGTCAAGGATCATGGACGCGCGGGCGGGCGCATTAGTAAATGGGTTTGTAAGGGCCAACGGTATGTGATCAATTATAGTGGACCTACTCAGCTTCATGTTCATCATCCTCGAATACATGGAAAACATGTACCGGTTTATAGGTGGTGGTTATAACCCCATTTTGTGCCACCGATGCTGGTGACAGAGCGTCTCCACTGGTGGTGTCCACTAAGAAGCAGCGGAGATTTAGGTTCGTTATACATACCGTCCCCCACTTCGAGATGAAATTCTTATGCGAATCATCCGATTTTCCTGTGCCGAGCTTACAGCCATCTGCAATGACTCCATCTGTTAGATCATACTTGGCGTTGAGTTCATCTCGGTAGCGCGCTGATCCATAGTTGCAGATCTTCCAGGACTCCATGAACACGTTTTTCTCTATCTTCGAGTTCGACTCCTCCTTCTTGTAACCTTATAACATAAAAGCATGTCTTAAAATATTTCTTAATTGCCTGCTACTAGTAGTTTGGTTGTTAGTATTTTCCGAATTGCAGTTAAATCCTGATCAGGCGATGATTTGAGTTCGAGAGAGCAACCGTTATGCAGAGATGTGCTCAGTATGTTATGAAGTTATATGACGGGGGGGGGGGGGTTAGTTCTGAAAACCCTTTAATGATCGGGACGGGTCTAACTTGATGAATAACTTACCAGCACTCGCAGAGAATTCGGCAGAAGCCAGAGCGGGAATACCGAAGCTAGCTGAAACAAGAACGTCACAATCAGCATGAAGGTGTTACAAGGATTTCCGGGGGCGGGGGGGGGGCACGGATATAGATTGACGGTCAATAATTGAAAACGAAAGAAACTTATATTTTAATGAATAAAACTGCTCCTAGAAGGACAAACTTTCAACAAATTATAGTTCATTGGACATGATGCCTCATAGTCTTACCGGAGACTTCCACGTCGGCGCCGAGTTTCTTTTGGTAACTCTTCGTCCCGTAATACATATCGTTTGTCGCCTTAGTCGCACAGCTCGTGTCGGGAACGTAAATAGTTTGGTCGGGCACCTTTTTACTAGAAAAAGGACGAAATGTAGAAACAACATTGTGCAGAATGTAGGATATATATCACAAAATGCGCGATTTTAAGTTATATCATGCGCCAGTCAAAAAGTGTCCCCATATCGTGACGTCATTGGCGATAATGTGTGCGTTAAGTGTATACTTCGGAGACCACCTTGACAGATTGCGATGAATTTTGCCGAGTAGTGGATGTTTTAACATAAAAAATGGTACAAGTAAAGCCGTTCTATTCACAGACAGCTGTTGATGCATGACCCGGCCCATGCACGACAGCGTTGCCTGCACTCTGGACTGGACCCGCCTCGTCCTGTCGCCCGATAAGGAGATCCAATTAGGATGACGCAGTGGACTGCATGCCTTTGGCCCGGGTCTAAAATTTCCCAGACAGCTGGGCCTGCACTTTCAAACCATTAGGAAATTCAGTTACGAGAAGGAGTGCGTAAAGTCCTTCAACGTGACGCCGGATTTATCATAAAAGAGGATGGCCAGCCAACAATAAGCTCCTCCCCCCAAAGGGAAATTCTCCAAGTAGCTTGTCGAAGGATATTCTAGAAAGCAGATGACAAACTCAAAGAACTTACCCCACACTCGTTTTCCCTTCTTTGAATGTCATCTTATATATCTTATGCGCCAGATGAATGCCGGGGTCGACTCCTCCCTTGTTAAGGGCCCCGTCATCGGGGTTACCCTTCAGTAAATCATAACCGACTCCGATATTTTCTAATCCTCCAACCAAGTCCTGAGCAAATCCATCACCAATGAAAGATGAAAATATGAAAAATATGGCGGTAACAGTTTTAAAGGCTACATGATGGCAGCCCTGGGTATATACGTGTGAATAGTTTGTCATTGTTATTGAAAGTTAAGAAAAATTGGATCTGAGACTTCATATATGAACGAGAATTTGCACCTGGTGGTGCCAAGTGTGCAAAAGGCCCGGGGAATGAAAATTCTAGTTTACGCCTTCGGGAAAGTGATCTGATGACCCTGCCGCATGAATTTTTGCTGTAAAATGGTCAGGAACTGTCGCGCCTTTTTCTGATGGACATGATAACTGGCATTCTCCAAAGCAGCGACAATATGGCAAGCATATTACGTCTATAAATTTTTCCGGTCATGCGCAAGGAGGTTGGATGACTGATCTCAGGCCTGAATCATAGCTTACTTCTTGTCACCTCTCTCCAAAAACATCTCTCAAAATGCAATCATCTAATTTTTTCATTTCTTATCTCACCTGAAGGGTATCATACTATTGAATGCCGAGTTCATACTCGATCCGTCGTGCGGCCATCGGCGTCCGCGTCGTTGTGTGTTCATTTTCACGCCATGCGGTATACGCTAATACGTGACATAAGGGCCGTTTAGACGACAGGCGAAAAGACCGCATTCGGATCGAATCTGGATGAATCCGGATTAAAACCACCCAAGGCGATGGTACCTTTTTAGTCCGGATGCAACCACATTGATCCGGATCTTTTTGCGTTTACACGACGAAAAATTAATCCGGATTCGGGACGCATCCGGATTTTTTCGCGTCGTCTAAACGGCCCTATAGGCTATCAAATCGGCTATAAAGGTCCGTTTCCACTATTTGACGTCGCACGAAATTTATCACGGTGCTTTTTGTCTTTTGTTTGGGAGTGCACGCCTTCTCGTGGAAAAAGGCTGCGAATTCTATTCGTGTGGCCTGGAGTAATATATCAATGTATAATTATATTGATCCATTCCTATTTTGAATACTGACTATATCGCATTGGTGGCCGGCATGGAACAAAAAGGGTCATATACCGAAAGTGGGTAAACGTTCTTAACGTGTGAAGAGGTCACAAAAACATATTACTCAATTCGGACATGATGGACCGGACTCATCATTTCACATTCGGTAAATATGTTGAGTATGCCACTGACCGGAGGAAACCTACGCTCAGAAGAGCATTACTTTGCCATCGAAATCAGTGTTGTCACGAATGATAGCAGCCTTTAGGGAATGTTGTCTAAGGTCTTTGGTCTGAGGTTAATGTCATGTCATGTGTAGAATGGAAGAATGAGAGATGATGCATCGATACATCTCTGACGGTCCCTCATATTGGAGCGGCAGTGCTCGACTGATTATGCGCGCTCGCGAGTTCTTCAGATTTTGCACCTGCTTCGAAAAATCATGCGGGTGACTACCACGATCCTCGCACCAACAAGGGGTGGACCGAGCTAACTAAGTCAGACTTAGGCTGTTTAATGATATTAAGTTAGATAGAGAAATCAGACTTAATTCTCCACATCACAGGGTTGCAACAATGCATAAGTGTGGGCATAAATCTGAATGATTGCCGGTGTAGAAGTTAAAAATGTCCTAGGATAAAATGTCCGGGAACAAAGGATTCTATTATGCGCTTCAATCTCTGAGCTATTGACGGTCAGGGTCTCTATAGAACCATATTGCAGAATACAATAGGGCCGGACACTTTTTCCAGGGGGGACACTTTTTACTTTTACACCGGGCATATATCACAGGCACGGAAATACTAGCTCAATATTATAAGGGCCCTTCGACCCCAAATCTTTTTAGGGGGCTTTTGCCCTCCTCCACATACAATACAACTTCCCGTACCCTCCCTTTTTACACCCTCGTTTTGGCAGTTGGCTCTCATTCCCGATTCCACATTTTAGCAGTCTTCCATAACTCCCGCCAGCCATAAATTATAGTCTATTTATATCCCAGTCCATCGGTGGTGTGGAAACAGTGGCAACCACTGTTTGTTGACGGAAGTGAAAAATCAACATTGCCATGTGCTGATGATCTCTTACGATATCCATGGACAAATTCCTCACCCGATCTTCCCGCAAACGTCCTGGCGAGGAATATCAATCTAAAGATAAACTTGCAGTTAGCAAGTTGACGAGAACCGGACACAGTTCAGAGAAAATCAAGGAAGAAGGAGAAATAGAAGCGAGTTTGAATTCTTCCGATTTCGTCACTAAAATTAAAGCTGAACTGTCTCCAAAAACTGAGCGCTCCACCACCTGCACTGACACTGTTAAATGCCCTGGTGAACACGAAGAAGCATTGGCTCTATCTGTCAAGAAAGAGGATCCACTGAGCTGGAGGAAAATAAAGGCTGAGAATCTGGACCTGGACTATTGCAAACTTTACGGACAAAGACAAGCAGATAAACTTTTCATTCGATGCGAGAAGGAACTAGAATACAATACTGGGCAGCTTGGAAAGGTGAAGATATTTGGCCAGTGGCATGACATCCCAAGAAAACAAGTACGCCTTTACCATCCGTTTGTAGCAAATGCCTCAAATTATGACATACTAGTAGCCTAGACTGCATAGTCCTATTTCAGGTTAATTCACGTTTTAAATGGTAATATTTTTTGTTGTATCTTCAGGTAGCCCATGGAGAGAGAGGTTTAAACTACACCTTTTCAGGCAATACTATTCCAGCAAGACCATGGACACCCCTCCTCCTTGACATAAAGGATCGAATCTCCAGAGTTACTGGACATGAATATAACTTTGTGTTGATTAATAGGTAAGGCTGCAGAAGAGTAATCACAGAAGCCGAGTGCCTCGAACCAGAGCTGGCCGGGGATGGATCTGTGGTGAATTGAAAATGATATTTCCAGACGATAAACTTGCCGAGCTTTGTTTCCACCTTGCAAGAAACCACAGGGATTTGCATAAGGCTTGACAGACACAGATGTGGGTCTGCCTTGGAAAGAAAGGACACTTTGGACTCTCACCATTGATGCTTAAAAGACCTCCATACTACAGCACCATGGCAGCAAGCAAAAGTCTTATTCATTTTGAGTGAGTTTATAATTACTGGCTTCAGCGGACATGATCTTCAGAGTAAATCAATTCTTTCAGGTACAATGATGGGAAAGACCACATGGGAGAACATCGCGATGATGAAAAAGATCTGGTTAAGACGGCACCAATTGCATCACTAACCCTTGGCCAATCACGCGACTTTATCTTCAAACATTGCGAAGCACGTGGAAAGAATGCCGAACGGAAGATTGATCCTGTAAAAGTTGTGCTTGAACACGGTTGTCTATTAATGATGAATCATCCTACAAATACTTATTGGTATCATGCGCTACCTGTCCGCAAGGGCGTAAAGAATGTTCGGATTAACATGACATTTAGGAAAATGGCTATTGATTGACTGGATTCTTACATTTGCATTTTCAATTGTTGAAATATTGAAGAGTAAAATTGAGCGATGTTCCTGCAGACGTTTTGTACAAGATGAAATGAAATCACCTGCTGAAGTAAACTTGACTATATTTCTAGTGAATTTCCCTTTGGCTCAGTTATTGACATGATCACAGGGGAACAGGCCTAAGAGAAGCAAATGTTTGCTGAGTTAATGCCTGTACTTTTGGGTCTCAAGGAAGTATATTCTTGAATGGACACTGCCCATCATTATGTTGTTTTCACCTGAGAACCCGAGATAAGGTTTCATTTGATTTGTAAAGATGGTTTTATACCAGGGCAGGCCAAAGATCACTCACACAGAGTATATACATGTATGAAACCAAAATGTACTGCCAACTAAAATCCTTCAAAAACTGAAATTGACCGGAACCTGAAGGCCAATACAAGCCTGATTACAAACAAGGACGATATGCACTATCCATGATAATCACGCAAAGAAGAGTTGTGCAAACTGTATGAAACAACATGTCATAAAAATCTGAATGTCCAAAAGGGCAACAACAATCCCCAAATTGAAGTAAAAAGAAATAGATCATGAAATTAAATTAAAAAATTCCTTTATTCAATATTGTTATTTGCATGAACACACTAACAGTTCTGAACGGAACAGTTTATTAGGTAATGTATTTACATTGATATCAGCAGTTCACCTACTTTTCAAACGGGGCTACACAAAATAATCCAATTCATATCATGTGACCAGTGAATAATTTTGTTGTGACTTTGAAAGAGAAAAAAGTCACTTTTTCCAGTCTTAAGAAAAAGGGCTTGCTTGATGGAAGTTACTGAAGAAAAAGGTGCCTTTGTAAAGGAAGAAACTTTCAGGGCACCAAGGCACATGGGGGAGGGGGGCACAGAGGCATCTGTTGCCTTTGAGAAGTTCAAGCCCTGAAGATGGCAACACTGGTACACATCAAAAATTGTATGACTTGTTCAACACTGCTTTAAACCTACTTTAAAAAACCTCAAGACTAGCACTACCACGTATAAGTGAAGAACTAACAAATTTAAAACATTCCAGTATCGTTCAGTTTTATATTACAACATCCTGAAGAAATCAGGATGATATCAATGTTCTGGCTCCTAAGAAAACATTTACATGTACTGTAAACCCAAAATATATCAAGTGGCTATTTCATTTCGCTGTTTTGTGAAACTGCATCTTTTGCCTGTACTCTTAGATGAGCAATTTGACAACCCAGTTATGGTAATTTCAATTAGAATTTCTCTTTTGCAGCCATAGATTTTCTAATCTGTAATAGTTAAAAAATGCGAATATAAAATGCACACTGATACATCCAGGGTTACAGAATTGTCAAGATAATCGTTAGGACCATTGATATGAACTACTATGACATGCTGATAATTGCAACATGGAAAGGATGTCCTAATTATCTGTCAAGTTACAGATTGTTTCAGGAAGTGAACATACCCAAGGTATTTTAAAATGCAGGTGTGTGACAAGTTTAAACAAGAGCTTTGGGGGCCGTTTTTGTTTAAAAAAGCAGATATGGTTGAAGGATGACTCTGTATGGGCTTAGGAAATTAAGATTTTTTCCATACACAATATATACGGCCCGGCACTATGAACTGATATGATGACAGGAGTAGATACTGAAACTAAAACAATTAACTACCACATTTAACCATTCAATTAAGTCATTCTGTACAATGTTAATAATGCAATGCTAAAAATGCGCTAACAACAACATGAATACAACTAACCACCGGAAAACATTTAAAATGTACCAGTTTACTCACAAAATACAACCGTTTTAATATATTCAGGCCGGAAACTTGCATGTAACGGCAGGCAAGTAGTACTATTTGATTTTGAGTATCATTGTTTGGTAGAACAGACACATTTCAAAGGAAAAGCACCAGGAAAGCAAAGCAGTTCACCTCTGTAACATTACTGTCGGGACTTCTTTTCCATATCTACATGTAGGCCTACATGTATTGGTACAGGATTCATTGAAAATCAACAAGTCAGAAATGTACAGTATACACAGAAAGTAGAGGTTTAGCTGGCAAATACTGAGATTGCTAATTTGCAAATTAGAGCCCTACCTTAACACTTAAATTAAGATTTAATTTAAAACCACATAAGATGTTCAATCATACTATCTATACATGCATTATCTAAAATCACAGTTCGTTAACAAAATACTACAAAACTACCGAGACCAGAGACAGGGTTCCCACCCTTTTCTGGCAAAAAAATCCCCGAATTTTTTCCCGGTCGGGAAAGGTATTTTTTAGATTCCCGACTTTTTCCCGAATTCCCGACTGCGTGGGAACCCTGCAGAGAAAAATACTAGCACACTTCCATTAAACGAAAGTAATTTACAACCTTTGAGAAAATTGATACACATGTCAATGCAGCTAGGTTATCATCTTGAACAGGGCCATGCACAAATATTACAGGAAGAATTTGACAGTGTTCAGTACCCAGGTTACTTCATTCTGGAAAACCTGAAGTTGATCTTTACATGAACACCGAACAGTGAGGCCAGATCAAATCATTGTTGATTTTAGGCAAGGTTATATTCTAGTTTGCTTGCAATTTAAGGCAAAGTCGGATGTCAAGCAATTGATCATGGTTTTGGTAAACCATATCTAGGTCTTTTTCAGAATTCGGGATCAACTTGAGGAGGGCCAGAAACTGAATTGTACAACAGAAACATCCACCAAAGCCATAGAACTCAATCAAATTTCAATCTTCAGTATAAATATATATAAGTACATGTAGCACATATGCTGATCCACAGCGTTTGAGTGTTATTAAAAAAACAATACTTTTTTAAAGCTTTGTTTGAACGACTGAAATATGATTGCACACTTGAAAGTGCAAGTTAATCTATTTAAAAAAAATCCTCGAACTTTAAAAGTAAAACACACAGAGATTATTATTTTCATAAACTTTTCTCTATACAAAAAAGTGGCAGCTCCATGCCAGCGAACAAACTTTATCTTTGCTTGGCCTGAAACTGACAGGTGCTGCCAAATTACAATCTCAGATTCGTAATTCAAATTTTCCACATTCCAAACCCCTGATTGCAAAATCAAGTGGGTGAAAATGGGGACACAGCTAACCGGTTTCTCCTGATAGAGAGAGTAGGTGCTTACAGAATTCCTGCACTATCAGTAACAACTTTCAAGGCCAGGTCACCGTTAATTTTGTTAACATTTGCCTTTTCGAAATACAAATTTAATATGCTAACATTTGCCTTTTCGAAATACAAATTTAATATGGCAGGCAGGGAATGATAACACATGCCAGGGTGATGAAACATGGTATGCAAATAGTTTTTATGTCAATGTACACAATCTGTCCAGAGCATTGTTTAAATGTGGACAAACTCCATTCAGGAGATTGCTAATTATCATTGGTGCTCACCCAGCACTGCTGGTACCTCTAGACATTCCCCTTTTAAAAGTACAGTAGTTGAAGGCATCTTCATACCACTTGACTTCTTCAAATGCCACAAAATGCCACAAAATGCCACCTGTTAAGGGACAGTTGGTTTTGATAATCAAACAGCTGAAAAAGGAAATGAATCAACTGTACAACCTAGAGACTGAGAGACGAACTCATAGCACCATGTCTTCTACATGTAGCAGTGATTTCCAAATTCACCGACCACTTCCTACACTAGCATTACAAGCGGCAAGAAACACTGCCTTTTATTCGGACCAGAATTGGTCACCCCCTAGAGCAGGCGTCGAACTCTTACATTGGCTCTCAACCATTTATCAGACAGTTCTTCCATCATCACCCCGTCTTGGACCACTTGAGAAATGATGGCAAATCCTTAACGGGGACAATTCTTGCAAACGCTTTCAGACACAGGTTGCGATCGTCTGTCAGGAGGACAACATCTCTGTACAACTTTAGAGGTGAATCTGAAAATACAATGGTAAATACAAATTATATCGACAAACAAGTTTTTGATGTGGAGACCCTTATGTCCAAAGACCTGTTCTTTCCTAAAATTGCTAGTTATCAAATAGAACACAATTACATGTAAGGCCCCTTTAAATCCCCTCTTTCTGTACTCCTATTATGGCTCTAGTTCTTGCGAGGTTCCTAACATTTTGGTGATGCCTTAGCAGTGCAGGTCATTTCATCTAAAAAAACAAACTTACTTTTTGTCAGGAAAATCAACTCCAAATTTAACCCTATAACACCTGGAGGCGCCCTATGCCGCCCGCCGCCGATCCCCCTGGGGGCGCCCTATGACGCCCGCACACCCATATTCAAATTTCGCGCGCTTAGCTACCGATCTCCTTCAGAGCGCCGCCTATTATTAATCTGTGAAACTTAAGCTTTCAAATGCCCGGATGAACAATGGTGGTTGCTGTAGAAGTTTTTGAGATATTTGACGATTAAGTTTTTGTTTCTCTTCAAGCCAGTAAATTCAGGTTGGACATTTGAATTGCTGAAATGGATTGTTTGTTTGATTCCGATTTGGATGTACCCTATCTAATAGGGAATTTCATCTTCTTTAAAATAAAGGAGACTTGTAATACATTATTTGGAAGTTCACCTATGTCATTTTGTAAAAAACTGGACCCATCGCAAAAAATGTGATTTCCAGGTAAAATCACGTCGGGGCCCAGTGGAATAAGCACTTGCGCTGGCAATGGCTCTAGGTGTTATAGGGTTAAATCATACTACGGAGTGGGGGGGGGGGGGACCAAGTGTTTACTTACTCTTGTCTCTCCTCATGTATTCGCTTGGCCGGTCTTGTGCATAATGCAAACAGCAGGATAGAATTAAGTCATCATTTGAATCCTGCAAATAGAACAAGCATAAGATTGGAAGTGTGCATCCAGATTATGCTTCATCACTGGACAATATCTGATGGCTTCAGGAGTTGTTTCATGCTGGGATGAAAACGTAACATGGCTTTTTCGTAACTCTGGAGACTATGATTCCTTTTGCCTCAACAGCATGTGTCTGACTGTACCAAACACACACCAAAGTAAAAGTAGCTCATCAAAGTGATTCATACCTGTCTATCAGTTGTTTCACTTCTGTATGATATTGTCTCCATCTCCGTCCCTTTCGAGGTCAGAGCTTTCAAGTTGGGGTTCTTCTTGGCAAATTCCTCCTCCAGGTAGTCAATCGAGGCCACAGCACCTCGTGTCACCATGTCTGCATGCTCTTGCGATTCAGTGGAGTTCACCTTGCTACCCTTGGCTAGACCGTCCAATTCACTGATCACTAAAACAAAGTAAACATCTTTCAATTTTCTCTACCGAATTTCGGGCAGTGTTGAATGCTTGTTAGATCAAGATTATAGAGTAAAAGGTGAAACTTGTCATCTTCTGCTGAAGACTTCCAAAAATGTTCATGAGGGGAGAATACCAGGTACTTCAAAAAGCAATCTTTCACGCCTATATTCTAAAGATTTTAGAAACAGTATTATTTCAATGAAACAAATGCATCAGTCACAAACAGGAGACCAATTACTGATTGAGAGCTCTCTCATGAATGGTCAGATGTCAACAGAGTTAGAAAAATCTTCACCACATGGACATTTCTCTGTTCCCACTTGAAGACAGATGCAGCCAGTAAAGAGAGTTGAAGAACGCCAAACCATTCTCACACTCACCAACGAGAGGCACTATGACTGTAAACTTATTACACTGCACCAGCCTCTTGATACCATCCAAATGATTGATAAAACAGTTCGTATCAGGCACCAAATTGACAGGATTGATCTCCAACACGATAGGCTTGTTTGATTTTTCATTGTCGAGAATGGCCTGAATGCTGTCCTTGTGTTTCTGATTTTCTTCTACCCTTTTCTCCAGTTCGGCTTTCTTGGCTCGTAATTCTTTCACGTGGCCTTCAGCCTCCTCTTCAAATGACCTCTCGATTATCACATCGTCATCATCTTCATCAGAATCCTACAAATATATAACAAAATACTCAGAAATTAATATTTCCAGAGTCACATCGGACGTGACATGACAGAACCTGACCCCATAACTTGACAAAGTTTTACCATTTCACCGCAAGAGGCCCTCATCTGAAACAGGTGCATTTCAGAAGGGGGCCGAGCTTTCATGTAACTTCAACCCACACCACCTTTTCAGCAGTCTTTCCTTCTGCAATTTTTGCAGGAATAATACTTGGCAGATAAATAAAGTAGAGTTAAAGACAGTGTCAAATGTCCGCTCCGATAGAATTTGCTGATCCTAAAGTGAATTTGCCAACATACCTCTGACTGAGTCGTTCCAGTATCCGATGACTCCTCTTCAGACTCAGACACCATGTCCATCAAAACAGTCACGTACATTTGCCTCTCCACCGTATAATCTAACACTTGAGGTTCAATACCACTAAGATAGTCTCCAAAGTATTGTAACTTTTCGATTCTCAGACAGTCTTTTGCAATGTCCTTATCAACGGTGTTGTGGACAAAGGTCGGGTTCTGTGGCATAGATAGGAGAGGGATAAATCCGGCCATCATTGAGTCTTCATGAAGGATTACTGGATCACAGCCTGTAATAAGAACAATTTGTCAGCATCTGATTCGATCATGTAATAAATCCCGCTGATAGCTAAAGCAGTCATTGACAACAGAGCTATAGTACCAATAGAATTATTTGCCTTAACATCGATTGAATAGCTTTTGGACAGGTTCCCCTTGGAATCCCCAAGAGTGCTACTGATAGCTCCTGGAACAATTTCTGACCAATAGACTGTACAAAAAGCAAATCTATGCCTGTCAGTTGGTAAGAGGTATCAATTTGGTTTTCAATAAGGTGGGCTTTGAAAACAGATAAGCATGCAAGTAAGTTTTCCATGGCAGTCAGATCTTCTCTATAACAGAAGCCCAAAAAAGACTGGGCCGCACTGATTTTAGGATCACCAAAAATAGCATCAGGTATGCCAATGCTTGGTTAAGTACTCACTGTCTTTCTTGTCATTGTAGAGCTTCACATGGGAGATATCAATATCTTTCAAAATATTGCACAAGTCACAGATATTCTGCCAAACACTGAGACCACTCAGGCTGAAATAACAGATAAACAGCCTGTAAATTTTTACAACACATGGAGCAAAATAGGGGAACCACCTGGACTTGTGTTTATCCTACAAGGAGGCTGAAAGTCATTGTCCATTATGATTGTCAACATCTGTGTTTTACTGTTGGTAACCCATTTCAAATGATACTTTGGTCAATTGTAGAACAAAAGTCTCAACATTTCTGCAGGAATTGGAGCTTAGAACACTAAAAGGCCACTTTTCACACTCGGCTCACCAAACCTCCTGTGAGTAGTCAAATCAAGGCAGGGATATCTGGGTTAGAGAAGTTTCATGGGTGCTTCATTGTCACAGAGTTTCATAAAACTTATTGATTTGGAAGACAAACTATTCCTTACCCATAGTCCTCATCCCTCATGGGAGGAGGGTTCCACACCGGGGCATGACAGCTCATCCAGTCACACCACACCTTGACGCTGGGGTAGATCGCATGGAGATCTTCACTGAACATGGTCTTGGGGTATTCGGGGGAGGCGAGGTGCTCCTTGAACAGTTCCACGCATCGTTCAACCAGGAGACTGAAGATGTCCAACCCAAGCTGGATGGCATGTTCTTGTAATAGCGACCGGTGTTCATTATCGGGCCGAGTACCTGAAGAAAGTAATCTTTTGGTCAGCATTTCGTTGCAAACACACGCAGAAATTGGGGGACACAGGTTCACTTTCCCGAGTTCCTCCCCTAAACAAACTGCCAAGAACAGAAGTTTGAAAGGGCTTGATATATGATAAAGGTACAACAAGTGTTGATAAAAAATGCAATGATCACTAATGAAGTGCTTAGAAGGGCTCCTGTTAGCCCCACTGCAACTAACCAACTGTCAATACCAGATTCAAGTAAAAGTTGAAAAATCACCTTTTTTAATTTAAGCGCTTTTTGCATTGAAACAAATCACATTATGCACTAGATGAGATCCACCACCTAAATATGATTACATTACACCACTATGCCTTACCTTTTAGAGCCAAGTTCTCTATCTGGAACATATTAATGACCATGAGTTGTAGTAATCTGGTACTACCAACTGGGGACGGCGAGTGCTGCAGCAGAGCTCGGAACTCGTGTAACATCTTGCCACATGCATCAGGATACATCTCCATCCTGAAATGAAAAGATGAGTACATTTCAAGTCTTTTTAACCGTAAATCACTGACAGCATCATTAGTGCAATATGCAATAGGAACAATTATTAGGCTGTCATTAGCAACTATAATGAGAAAGGTGATCGATTTAGGTCTTCTATAGAGTTGTCAATGGTCAACTTCTTACAATCAGCAATTACCATCGACCTGCATCAGCATCATGCTCTTTGATTGTCCTGTCAAAAACTAGAGAAGGAACATGTCAGTTTTCTTACCCAATTTTAGAAAACAGTTTGCCATGGACTTGTAGGAAGCTGAGCACGAATCTTTTGTTGAGCTCTACAGGGGACATCTTGATGAGGTCTTCGTCAATATCACTGTCGTCGTGTCCGACCTCGTCCTGGCATTTTGAACCATCTGACGATACCCAGATTTCAATCCTGTGCGAATCCAAATGAGCGTCTTTTGATTTTTGGGGGCGCTGTGGACGATCAGCCAATCTCTTCTTTTCACCAGCTTCAGCCTAGAAGGAAGGGAGGGAGGGAAAAAGATTACATCAGGGAGTAAGAAGGACAAAATAGGAAAACATTGATACATTTACCAGAAAAGGGCTACTGCAAGATGCACTTGCCTATCAAATATCCAAGGCACTTTGCACTGGCAATATCAAGACTTCCATGCCAAGACACTTAAGCATAATGTCTGGGACTGAAGGACATCATGGCATACTGGATACCCTTTGCCATTGAATCTAAGAGTCTTAGTACCGTCAAAATAATATTTGCTTGTGTTTTTGATTATTCCGTCATTACCTTTCGTCTTGCTTCGTCAAATAATGACGTCAAACCTTCCCGTGCTGTTGTAAAAGGATTTGTAGCAGATAAGCTTCTTATGTAATAGTAAACAGCATCTAACTTTCGTCTCTGAAATGGTGAGTTGAGAAAATTATTATTATTATTATTAAAACATATTTTTAGGTGCCTTTATCAACAAATTGCTCAAATGCACCTTACAATCTAAGAAACAATGTGCTCAAAGTACTAAAATTTGCATATAAACCAGTGCTTCTGATTTTGGACGTGGAAAATTATTTGCCGATAAGTCCAGTTACCCCATCCTTCTTGTCAAAGTCATCAACAAGTTTTCCTTAACTGTCATGATGATATGTCACATTTGATGATCTATTCCAGTCACGTTTGATGATGGCTCACCCTCACATGTCTAAACAGGTCTATTGTTTGATGACGATGCCAGGGCAAATGCACAGGTTTCAGCATGTAGTATTGACCCTTAGAGAGATTAATTTGTTTGAGACGCAACAAGTAGGGTCTGATCTACCAGGACATGTTGTCCATGATGTTAAGACCAATAGGAGCTGTGGTGCGCAATCTATGGACCCAGTTAGACTCTTTTTACAACGGTAATATCCAGCAATGGTGTCGGTAGCTCAATTCACAGTTGCGTTTCTTCAATCACCTTAGCGAGATTAAGATCAGTACTGTTTAGGCTGGATGTTTGGCGGGCTGATTTAAGAGATTTGCTTTCAACTTACAGTATAAACGGCCAAGATAGCCAGCTGGTTATATGGACGGCCATTCTTGGGCGCCAATTGGTGTGCCTTCAGGTACCAACTCCTGGCTTTACCATAGCTGGCTGTGTCGTTCACTTGCTCCTTATACCTGGCAAGATCTCCAAGGCTGATCATGGAACGCTGGCAACTTAGCGTGGCAAGTTTGACATTAGAATCAATGATTTTTGGGAGAAGTTTGTTGGTGTCGAGGAAATCTTCTAAACTGAATTGGAACCGGGACTGGAGTTTCTTTAGGAGAGGTTCATAAAACTGGACGCCCTATAATACAGAACAGAATCGATTGGAGGTGACATTAGGCAACAAACAGGTTCAGGACGCCAAAATCAATAGCGCAGTGTAAAGTCTTGGGTGAAGCACTCGCTACATATTTTGCAGAACTAAAAATGGCCACGCCAATTTGTAGAGTCTTCACTTGGACGGTGAAGCTCACAACATGCATGTCACAGCAGCAGGTGCCGATTGGCCAAGATAATTTGTTATGATTATGAAATGTCGGCATTGTGCCACGGACGTGCAAGTGACATCATCCAAAAGTGGCAGGCATAACTGATTCTCTAATTCACCCTTTTGTGCTGCCATCTTGTGAAATGATCACATACTAATCTACTTTACACTGAACTGTCAAGCCAAACGTCTGCTCATTTTTCTATCATCCCATAACTGTTTATGATTGACAAAACCACTAGCAGTTCCTAAATGTATTTGTGCAGATTCTTGTATTTCCACCAAATATTTAAAAAAATCAGGTTGCTTACCTCCTCCAAAATATGTAATAGCTGTTGTTTGGTTTCTCTGTCCTCTTTCTCTTCACTGAGCTGTTTCCTAAACATCTCAACCACATGATAATAGACCGTCTTCCACAAGTGATGTTCGATGTTATGTTCATTAGCATACTGTGGGTCGGTTAGTATCAACTCCTCACTCTTTCTCTGCATTTCGCTCCTGCAAGAAGACAATCAATCAAATCAAACACAAGAGTCAATTAACCTCAAAACACTCATGTAGCACTTACCTATGTAATGTAATGTGTAATAATGTAATGTTATGTTTATATTTATATAGCGCTAATCAGCAAAGACTGCTCAAGCGCTTTTGATGGTAAAGAGCCAGGTCTTTAGTCCCTTTCTGAAAGACAAGGTGTCCTTATTGTCCTTGAGGGTGTCGGGGAGGGTATTCCAGAGTCTGGCTGCGGCAGCCTATGTTACCATAGAGTGCGTCACGTGCATGATCTTGTCCAGGACGGTTTTTGGCTCACGGCTACTAGAACAGAGCCAGGCAGCTTATACTGGTACCTTGATAGCAACCATCACCAGCAAAGATCTGACCCTTGAAGTAGTCAGTAAAATAACAATGAATTTCTGGAACTAATAGTGGTCCACTTAAAGAACAAGCAGGAAGACACGGGCTCACTGGCTGCCGTAGCCACCTGGTATTGGTTTTGGTACTAACCTCAGGGCAGCCATGACTTGCAGCGATTCTCTGCTTGGTCTCCTAGCAATCACTGAATTTAGCTGCTGATCCAACCTGGCTATCTCTCTGAGGATCAGTTCAGAATGCTTGCTACCTCGCCCGTCTTTGACTTGAATACCACAGCTGCTACCTTGATCGAGGCTGAAAGGGAACAGTGTAAGAGATGAATTATTCAAAATCAATATTTCCATGTCGTATCAGTGATGGCATGACAGTAAGCACCTCAACACAGCCGGAGACAGAAGCATGTCCTACATGTAGCACACCCTATACCAGTTTCCTATATTTTCACAGATTTTGTGGTTAGTTACAATTCACCCCTTTCCTGATCAGCGTCCCTTTTGCTGGAGCACTGTTGTGGGAGAACAAAATTGCCAACTTGTGAGGCCAGCCAGCTTTGGATGTTTCCGATATCAGCCCAGTAGTGACCTCAAAATCGACAGCGGCTGACTACATAGCTCAGCGATGGTCAAGTGGAAATATATTGCTTACTTGTAAGAATAATCTTGCAGCTGCCTGTCATCATAGTATACTCGTCCTGGCATGCCTGGATGGGTGAAATAAGGACCTTCACTTGTACCATATGGACCTGGAGGCATGTAGTTTTGCTGCCCTTGCATATACTGATAATCAAAACTTGGAGGGACTCGTCCATGGTAGTTCATGTAGGCATCTGGTTGATGACCACTTGGTTGGAAGTGACTCTGTTCATATGGATCTCTGAACTGTAGGCCAGGGTTGGGATGGCCATATTGTCCAGGCATTACCGATTGTTTGGGTCCTTGTGGGTTATGCGGATCATAAAGGGCCCTTGTACTGATTCTGCCGCGACCTCTTCCACGGCCGTACGGACTCCTGATTTGCACATCCTTTGGCGAGCTGGGTCTCTCTGGTTCAGAGGCACCGAGACCAGTTGGCAAGTGAATCAAGCCACCATGACCAGTCTTACGAGGCTCTGGTTCATTTCTTGACCTTCCTCTGTCTGGATGCTGGTATTCAACTCCTGTATCACTGGACCGCCGTCCACCTTCCTCAGCAAAAGTAACATGTCGACGATCCTCCGATGTGTTAGCATTTCCTCTTTTATGATCTCTGCCTTGGAAGTCACGGTTTGAACCGGCATGTTGCATTGGTGGAGCATTTTCTTGCCGATTGTCCCTGCGTCCACCACCACTCCCATGTCTTCTTCTTCCCCTGTTGCCCATGCCACGATCTCGTACATCACTCTCTCCTCGCCCTCTCCCAACAGTACCACCCTGTATTTTAGGATGGGAACCTTCAAATGAATCCTTTCTATCATGATCTTGACCTCGACCAGGACTGTGGTGAGCCTGACTTAGAGAAGGGCTATGACGTTGACTTTGAGCAGGGCCATGATGACCTCGAGTTTGAGCAGGGCCGCCGCGACTCTGACCTTGACCTGAATGGCCTCTGGAGCCTTGCGACCTCTCGAATACCAAAGTCTGTGCCATTTTAAATCCAGAATTTTCATCTTCCACTTGCACATCAGATTTTGCTATGGTTTCTCGCTCAACCCTTTGAGAATCTCCTCTGTGTCCTTTACCACCTCTTTCTGGTCGACGCCTACGCTCATCTCGAGACAGAGTTTTTTCATCTGCTACATGACCACTCACTCCAGCATCATTTGCATTGGCTGAACCAAATTCTTGATCCACCTCCTCTGCCCAGTCAATAGTTGGGTTGTCACTAATATCTTCTTGTTGACTCGGAGCATCACTCCCCCCACTATAAGTTCTGTCCCGACACCCCCTCTGCGAATAACGCTTGGACTTTGAAGGAGATGTGCATTTACGACTAGGAGACTGGGGAGGATTTCTCTGTGTAGTTAACTGCGAGTCACTACCATTGGTATCTGTCTTATCGTTCATAACCGTTACAAGCATCCCAGCATTCGGAACAACATCCACCCGCCGTGGCGGAGTGATAGGGAGAGACTCTTCCTCAACGCCTGGGTCACTGTCAACAGCCTGATCAGATTTCAGATGATCATTTTCTATCTTAGGTTTTGGGACATAAATCTGAACATCAGGTCTTCTTCTTCGTCTCCTTGCGGCTGGAGACTGACTTGTATCATTCAGACTGGCTTTATCCAACTCCCGGGTGAGAGGTTTGACCTCGTCAGGTTCCGTTCCATCGCTCTGGAGATCTTCATTTTCTATGTCCCGATCCTTGCCTTGTCTTCTGAATGCAGGTTGGTAAATTTGCATGTCAGGTCTCCTCTCACGTCTTTCTCTTCTCTTCTTCTCTCTTTCTCTGGCAGCAATACCTGGAAATACATAAGACAAGAAGACATAAGAGATTTTAGGTCTTTGGTCTCGACTGGTCAAGAATTAGAAGGCCTGGCGGCGCGGCGGCCGACCAGTCATCTTTAGATCTTAGATCAGAGCAGACATAGGACCATCAATCATATAAGCCTAGGAGGACCTCCCCCTCCTCCCGCTATCTCTGGGTCTTTGTCGACTTGGTGGCCCACACTGGCCACAGGATCAGGCCAAACATTTCATGATTTGTAATTTGAAATCGAATTTGAAAATAATTTTATGAAGAAAGCAACGAAACGCTTTGTGATTACAGCGTAGTGCATTAAAAGACAGGAAGTATAGTCGGTTTTAGAAATAGTATACCTTCTGCAGATTGATTTGCATTGTTTTTTTGTTGACCTGGTCGATCAGTTTTGGATATATCAACCAAATCTTGGTGTGTTATTCGAACAACTTCCATTTTCTCCGCCATTTCTTTGAAACTTTCTCGCCTTCGCGGAGGATCGCGAAAAAGAGCTCCGCAACTTTGGCGATTTGTTATATCCTCGATATGCACATCGAGGGCATTGCATCGGGATGTGGGTGTTTTCCAAGTGATCACAGGTGACGCCACCATTAGTTCATAATACGGGAAATACGAATGCGCACGGTCATGTGGCCTTCAGACTCCTTGGGCAGCCCATCGCGTCATTTTAATTTTGTCTCCTCATGTTTGGGTGAGGAACGAGGCCTGTCCACTGCATCCGGAGTGTGGACTTAGGTAGTTTGCAGTGTCAGGAGGTTTTAAAATTAGGGGGGGGGGGTATTCCGATCCGGTTTACTGTCGTTTCGCTACATTGCCAGTTCGCTACCAGTCGTTTCGCTACATGTGGCGGTCGTTTCGTTACATGGTAGGTCGTTTCGCTACATGGGTGGAGTCGTTTCGCTACATGATGGGTACGGTCGTTTCGCGACATGGAGGGCGTTTCGCTACATGGGTGGAGTCGTTTCGCGACATGGATGTAGGTCATATCGCTACATCGTAGGTCGTTTCGCTATATGGGTGGAGTCATTATTTTTACTCTATTTTACCCTACTATAATTCCCGGTGGTGACTACAAATATGTCATTGTTCGTCCGTATGGGTGACATGTACACGCTCCAAGAAGTTTCATTCCAGTTCGGATTATCGAACCACGTATTCTCGATGTACGTCACCAATTGCGACAGAGGCTGCGAGGTTGCCCTTGTTTTCATTACATCGAAAATCTCGCGTATCCTGTCTGCGGGAAGGAATGGTAGGGCCATTAACTTCTTTATGTAGTCGTGGGCATTTCTATCGTTCGCGTAGGCCGTTTGCAAGCCGAGTTCTTGGACTTTCCGCCAAATTGCTTGGGTCCAGTGGAACAGACATCCTGTGATGTTGATGCCTGGAAATACTCGGCGGAAAGCCCCCCACATGGCACTTTCAAAGTCAATAACGATGTTATCGACGCGAACCTCTCCGACAATCTCCTTCAACCTTTGCAAGATTGCTTTATAATCGCGCTTCTTTCGGCCGGACATCAATGCAAACGCGAGGGGCAACTGTTTAGTGTCTTCCCCACTCTTGACGAAGGCGTTAATAGAGAAAAGCTGTTTGAAGGGCGACCGGCAAAGTTTAAACGTGGCATCAGCGTACCAGGTCTTTGCTTTACTCAGGAGGTGGATTTGTTCATCTGTTGCGAAGATGAAATGCCGGCGATCTCGGACATTGATGTCAGCTTTAAAAAAATTTTCAGCGACGCGGTCCTCTTGGAGCTCAAATTCCAAGTCTGTGGGATCTTGCGGGCGATTCTTCTGGCGAAAGCGATTAGTTGCTCTGGTTAAGCAGCTCATTTTCGGTAGCGAAGGACATGGGCCTGAGTTCACGTGCTCAAGAAGGACTTCAGTCACAATAGCGGATGCTGACTTGTACACGTTTTCGGCGGCTTTTTCTTTCATGGACGCGGTTATCTTGGAGACGACTGCTGCACCTGGTTGTGCTTGATGGTTATGCGCATTTCTCCCGACAATAAATTGGTCCCCCTTCTGTGTCACCATAGCGCGACACGGATTATGCTTCGGCCGGATCGTGCATTGCCAATCAGTTGTAATATTGTTATTACGACGGCGCATAACGTTGTACGTGTAACCGTGGCTGTCAATCAATTTGTTTCTTGACCGTTTAGTCCCGACGTCAACGATTTGAAACGTCAATTCGAAGTCTTCCGCGGCCGGCGAAATTGAACTAGGTTCCTCAATGGATGATTCATTTATCTCCGGAATTCGTACGTCAGGTCGAAAATTGTATGTCTGATCCCCGCGTGGTAAAGTCTCGTCTTCGAGCAGTGTGGAGGCATGCGTAGGCGATGGTGGAGTTATGTCCCGGAATAGGTACATACTGACGTTGGTGGTGGGGTCAGGTGAGGCGGCGGCGGAAATCTCCCGCATAGGTGGCGATGGACTTTCGCATAGTGTAGTAGAGACGTCCATGTCCATCATTGGTGGTGGATTTTCGCGTGGCGTAGTGACGTCCGCGGTGCCAGTGGAGTCAGGTGAGTCGTCTATCATGGGTGGTGGACTTTGGCGAAGAGGATTAGTGACGACGTCGGCGGTGGGGTCAGAGACGGCGGAGATGTCAATCGTTGGCGGTGCCGGTGGGTCAGCAGTAGTCGGACTTGATGTCATCACTTTGCGCTTGCGCTTGTTGGGCTGTTCGTCGTGGACCAAGGTTCCTTTTCGCTTGTTGTCAACTTTTAGGAGAGGCACAAAATGGCTGGGAGTCCATGTTCCGCGATTAAACGCAGCACTTCCAGAGGACCAGAGGATGTGAATGGCAGCATTCGTTCCCCTGTTCTTTGAAGTTCGCGGAACAAACGTCGTGCTGAGGCGGCGTACAGCAGGGTCCATATGACCATTCATTGGCGGATACATGGATACAATCGAGCGGCCGACCACTGAGGCGAGAGCATTTTCCATTAGGCTTGCCAGGACCAATTAAGCAGGTGCACTAATTGGCTTAATTGGCTAGGCCCGCAATAGCTGGTAATGACGTATTGCAAGAAGACATTGACTTCAGGGGCTATGATCACGTGCTGTTTGCGATCGGCGGGAACGATTTATCTATGTGCCCCCAGCCGATACAAGTCTTCAAGCGACTGAAGAACCTGGTCGGCAAGTGCTAGAAGCAGGGGCCACGAGCAAGCATAACTTCGCTTATGGAAAGATTCAACACAAGCAAGAGTCGCTACAGAGTCCCAGAGAAGTACAACAAATGTGTCGCCAAGATCAACGCGTTATTGAGAAAAGATAAGAGAATCGACTTAATCGAACTTAAGTCTATCCACCGGCAGTCGCAGATGAAGAGTGATGGTGTGCATCTCAACGACGACGGACAACACAGACTGGCACGAGAAATCCGGGGCGGTATCCTTAGGAGGCGCTAGGCCTTTGGTGCAGCATTGATATACGGCCCTTTTCAGGGCCCTCAAAAAAGTAAAAGAGACAAATGTGCATGGCCTACAGATATTTCTAAGCAAGTAATAAAAATAAAGAAATAAATCGTGCAATTCTGACCCCATAGAACAATATACCAACTTTTTTAGGATTTTAACAAAAAATGGGGCCGGGCGTTTTTCGTAGGGGCGGGCGGGGACGATCACCAACTCTTTTTTTTATGTGGCCTAACCCAGGCCAGGACGACAAGAACCCCTTGCGCGCCATCAAACCGTATAAGTTTTTTTACCGGCAAACTGTGCTAAAATAAATTTGTAGTCACCACCGGGAATTATAGTAGGGTAAAATAGAGTAAAAATAATGACTCCACCCATATAGCGAAACGACCTACGATGTAGCGATATGACCTACATCCATGTCGCGAAACGACTCCACCCATGTAGCGAAACGCCCTCCATGTAACGAAACGACCGTACCCATCATGTAGCGAAACGACTCCACCCATGTAGCGAAACGACCTACCATGTAACGAAACGACCGCCACATGTAGCGAAACGACTGGTAGCGAACTGGCAATGCAGCGAAACAGCCTGATACCTTCCGATCCCAGCAGCCTTGGCGATTTATTTTTTTATCTATTAATACACTTCAGCTCCAGTGACGTATTTACGACAAATCCCAAAACGAGGGACCAAAATGATCAGCCAACAAGCCTGCATGCCACACTGCTATACTTTCACTGTACATTGTTCAGTCTGCAGGCCAACTGAAGTGCTATTGACTTTATCATACGTATACTGCAGGTAGGTGCAGAAACAAAAACATGCCATGACCAAATTACCCCCCCCCCCCCCCCCCGCCCCGAAACCGGTGACAACTGACATGAATCAGGCTAGTATTTGACACTGACGGCATCAATTATTTTGGTCGCTTGGCCTTATTTAGTTATTAGGCCTAGCCTATACCGTTTGCCTATGGCCTTGCCCTGGGCCCTCGCACCCACTAATGCAGTGGCAGTGCAATGGGCATTAATCTCTAACTAGATAACAATAACAAGTACAAACAAGCCGGCATGCAATTGCAAGTCACTCCCCCTGTCATCAAACATCTGATCTATTCTGTATTTTCATTTTTCGAGGATACAATAAGAAAACCGCACGAGTGGCTGATCCAGTTCGAGTTATCCCAGATGCTCTCGACCAGCCAGAAAGCTTGAGACCGCAGGTTAAGAGCTTTCGGGACATAGAAAATCATCGAGTGTGATCTGGATACCCGGATCAGCCACGAGTGCAGTTTTTTATTTATCACTTACCACAAATATCGCCATTATCGCAAGAAAATTGAGGCAAAAAGGTAAATTTTGTCATTTTTGACCCAAATCCCTAATGAGACGTTAAAATGTCGGAGAAGACGTAACGCTTGAGTTGACGACGTCACAACTTCATGACATCGTCGTGACTTTGGGACGTGGCTGAATTCCAACGCAATAATGTAGAAAAAGGATGACAATGAAAATGATGTAAAAGTCTACGGTCTTCCAACAGTCAGAGTCTAGATTGAACGAGAAATGACCTCAAGCATTCTCGTGTAATAAAATATTTTTATTGAACGTTTGTAATTGTATTGCACGCTCAGGTCATGCGATAAATGTTTCATGCATCTTTCGCACATTTCTCTCAAAATAAAGTCTGCAAAGTTATGAAGAGCAGTGGGGTTTGTGTTGTCTTATAAAAGCCGGTCCCTGGAGCACTGTCCATAATTTTGGTTGAATTTGAATGCATTTTTGGGAGGTTTTCATGGTCTTGTCTGCCGGATCATTTCACTTAGGGTATACGATAAATCACATATCCTAGGGGTTTTTCGACCTAATATTCAAGGTCACAGAGGTCAAATGGTGTGAATTGGCGATTTCAGTATAACTATGGCATGTTTCTTAACCGCTATAACTATGAACTTGAAATTTGGTACACATGACTCCCTATGTCATGTAACCTCTGACACCGAATTTCAGTCCGATCTGATTCTTGACTAGGCCACCAGGGGGCCAGAAGTGGAAACTTAAAAGGTGTGATATCTCTCTTATGAGTGACCCGTTTTCGATCAAATTCTTGTGGTAGGTTCTCCTAGCAAAGATACATCGCAAAGCATACAGGTTTTTGATTTGACCTACTTTTCAAGGTCACAGAGGTCAAATGGCGTATTGGCTGTTTGAGTGTAACTGTGGCACGTTTGTTAACCGCTAAAGCTATGAACTTGAAACAGCCCCTGGCCCTTTCATTTATTCCATTCCATAAATTCTTTCTGCGAAGCGCTACCCTGATTTAATATGTGTGTGTATCCAGTAAGTTTACCACTTTTTTCTACCAGTTTTCATTGCAAGAATCTGTTTTAGGAAAAACTAGCAACTGTACTGATTAACACCCTGTACAATTTCTATAGACCCAATCCATAATAATCAAATAAAAAGGTTATTCATTCATGGCTTATGGCCATTACCAATCTGACTTGACCCATTACATCTGACACCTTTGTTTGGTTATCTTAGGCAACAACAGACTCTGTCAACCTTGAAAGAAAGTTTGGGCATGTTACATAAAACCACTACCTGTCACATTTTATATTCCAATGCTTGGTTCAAGCATGCAGTGGAGGCAGAACATTAGTTCTGGCAGGGTTTCATGGCTCTTCCAAAAAGAACTGTCTTCAATTTTGACTTATTTCAACATTCTGAAGTAGCAAAATTATTTGTGTTCAGCGTCAATGTTCTTAAAGGTGGGTATCACCGTGACTGAATCTTGACATTATCTCGTTTTACACTCAATTTACAGGCAAAAGAGATTTTGGAAGAAAGCATAACACTTTCCTTTGTTTTTTTGGGTGGGGAAAATGCATTGCCTTATGACCCAATATGCAGGTTTCAATACAGAGATCACTCGCAGATATCTCTGAGAACAATTTTTACAACTTCTGAACAGGTTGTTGGTACGAGAGAGAGAGACAAAGGCAGTCAAATAGATGTTGCACTTTTTGTTCGGACATACTTTTCAAGGTCACAGTGGTCAAATGGCATAAATTAGCCATTAGAATGTTGTGGCACGTTTCTTAACCGCAAAAGCTATGAACTTGAAACCTGGCACCATAAAACAAATATTTTGGCAAAAGATAAAAAAGATGGTCAAATTCTTATATGTATTGGATGTACATGTACATGTATTTTGCTAATGGCAAGATGGAAAATATTATATCAACGATCTTTTGGTGTGGCTGGTGACTGTCAAGTGTGTTATTTGGACAAAAGAAATAAAGGAAAGATTCACCTTAATCCAGCTTCGTTATCTTTTTATTTCTCAAACTTGGTGGTTGTGACAGTACATGGGACAAGAGGATATCTTCATAGTCTCAGATCAGACAGTGGGAAAATCCATGAATATTTTGGCCCAACTGGCATTCATTTGACTAAAACAGAGATACTCCTGGCTAAAGAAATGGCCAAAGGAAAATAATCACTGAGTTGTCTCCGTGTTTTCAATAACATTTTTATGGTGACTACTCAAAGATACGATTTTTATCTGACCTCCTTTTCAAGGTCACAGAGGTCAAATGGGGTCAATTTACTTTTACTACTCTGGGTGTACATGTATGTAGATATGCTACTCAAAACTTCAAGAGATGAAAAACAATACAAAAGAAAGAAAGAAGTCTACATACGTCTAGGGAAACCCTGAATGAAAATGAGAAATTTATTTCAGCCATTATTTGTTGGTGCTAATTTCCTGACTTCTTGTAGAATTGCTGTTATTATGTATCTGTGCCAATTTATCTTTACAGATGCTTCAAACCCTCTCCGCAATTGCAACTGAAGAATCTTGTATGATTTGCAAGGGTATGTATACCATTAGGTCAACATGGTCCCCTCTGAAAAGCTATTCAAATTTATGACCACTGAATTGTGTTCAGTGAAAGCATGGAAATTAAATGATTTTCCAATGAGCAGAATGGAGAGAGACCTTCCCTCTCAGAACCCTTTTTGGCTCACCTGTGAGCCTTTACCATCACGCAGCGTCCGTCGTCCTTTGGCGTCGTTAGACATGGGTGGCACGTTTTGTTACCGCTAAAGCCACTGAACTGAAACTTAGTACACATGTACCCCTTGGTGACCACTACTCAGAGACCAAAACGCGGTCTCATATGTTTCACGGTTTGGCCACCAGGGGGCCAAAGGTAAAAAATGAAGAAATGCGTTTTCTCCCTTATTACTGGTCCGAAAAATTTGAAAAAAATATGGTAGGTACTTCTACTAATGGGACATCACATATCCTCCGGGTTTTTGATTTGACCTAATTTTCAAGGTAAGATAGGTCAAAGTTCGCCGACGGCACCGCTGTTAGTCAATGGTGGCACGTTTTGTAACCGCTGAGGCTATTGAACTCAAACTTGGTACATATATACCCTTGGGTGACCTTTACTTAGAGAATCGTGGCGTCATACGATTTACGGTTTGGCCAATAGGGGGCCAAAGGTCAACAACTGATTACCACACCAAATTAGACCTTGTATTTACAAATGCACATCATGTGCACCATACAGGGATCATTGACAATTGCTGGTCTGACCATAAAATGATATATACAGCTTTACCAATGTCAGAATCACTGACTCCATAGCCTCCCCTTCGACACAGGTGAGCACATGGTCCCTGGACCATTTCATTTATCAGACTTTTGCTGTTTCTAAGAAGGGGAAAACAGCTTGCTCGAATTATTTTTGGAATCTGGCCACCACAGAACTTTTTCATGGTGTCCATTTCTTGGCCAGAACAGAAGAATCTTTTCAATCTTGTCATGAGTCAGGAGGCCATGTTGGAAGCTGTGATGCAATCTGATTGGTTCCTCATGTGGATGTACCATGAACTAGCTCACATTTATTTCCATAAATACAAAGGAATAAGGTCAACCTCTGGCTCTGCCAAAGGAAGGCAAATCATGTAAAAATTGAGAGATATAATTCAACCATCATTTATAAGTAATGATTATACAGTACAGCATTGTTGTAATTACGAATTTGTGCTGATTTGTCATTTCAGATGACACAACCTTGTCCGCAATTGCATTCGAAGATTCTTGTTTGATTTCCAAGAAGAAGGGTAGGTATACTTGTCTGACTTGTCAATAGAGGTGCCACTGTCAAATCTGTGTTATCGTTGGTAGAATAAACATGTAACTTGACCCCCACAGGGCCTCAAGGCAGTGAAAAAAATTACAGACTAATAATCTGCGAGATTTATGGAAAAAGAATGAAACGATTTATTTTGGCGTAAAGAATGCAAATTACAAAACACATCTAACTGTTATCCCCATTGCAACTTTGTTATGTGCACTCTTCTAAGAGATCAAAGATATTAAAACTTATTTATATTTTGCATATTCAAAATAAAACATTTTTTCCCAAGAAATGTTAATAAAATGCAGTAATATATTCGGTACATACATCCTGTAGCCACTACTAAATCATATTTTGGCCATGTAATTAAAAGAAAGTAAAATAAATTGACAGTGGCACTTCTATCTGCAAATCGGGCAGTTATTCAAAAGTTGTAACTATAGGTAGATGTTGTGTTTGTGTTTGTGTGTGTGTGTGATGGGATTGAAAAAGGGTGTGGGAGGTCTTGGGGGAGGAGGGACTCTAGTTGCTGTAGTGAGTGCTGGAAGTGTGACTGATCAATGTTGTGATAGTTTTGTAGCTATTGTCATTATTCTAGTTGTTAGAGTAGTTATCGTAGTTATCTAGCTAGTATAGTTGTTAGCGTAGTTATCGTAGTTATCTAGCTAGTATAGTTTTTATTCTTTTAGTTTCGTGTTTCCTGCTTATCATCTATTTTAACCTATTCAGCTTTCAGTTGTCCAGGCCAGGCCAGGTGACCAATGACGATGATAGATCGGGTTCGATTCAAGCTATACGCTTGGTGTATTTGGTTATCGTGACTGGCGACTTGAGTCTATCTCATCTCATGTCCAAAGCGCGGTGGCTGGGTCCCAGGCATGCTTGCCACTTTGTTCCACGGTCCTCATCTAAGTTTCGACGGTGATGACATGGACTTAGGTTCAAGGTACGTGATCCCCTTGAGTCATTGTGGTTGATTGATGGGGGCAATAGATGGTTGCGTGTCGCTAGTCATTCAATTGGTCCCCTTGTTTTAGAGTGTTGGCGGGATAAGTCTTACGACTGTTAGCAATAGTAAGCAATAGCTGGCCAGCGACCCCCTACCTGATCTCGAGGGGGATGGAATGACTGGGGAATAGGCCTGTTGTTAACCTGCGGAATTTCGTCGGACGAAATGTCAGGCGTGTCCGTGTGGGACTTGTGCTAAACCAGTTTAGTTCATATGACGAAGACATTGGGCTCTTTGAATAACAACAGTGTCCTTGACCTCCTTGTGCCTCACAAAGCTAATAATATTCACCCCCTGAAATCGACAAGACGGCGATGAAGAAGGAGAGCCGGCCTCCAGCTTGTCAGCCGAGAAGACACTGGATGGACCCCAAGGATATGTTGCTGCCAATGTTGGAGCCATACAGGGTAAGCATCACTTAGTCCTCAGTTACATCTGGATTGAAAGTTCTAACATAACAAAGAAATTAAAATAACTTCGAAAAAAGTATCAATCTGACGTACAATTTGAACTTTTATACGTATTGGGGTGCCACACTCAATTCTGTTCATACAGTTTTGAAACCTCTTCAACCAATTTGGTTCCAGAATACAATTGAATGTGCTTTATTGAATTCGCATTAACTGATTCTCATTGAAACATGTAGTGTGGGCGTTAATACGTATAAAAACGTCTATTGGCAGAGGGCATGCACACTAGCTTGTTCTTGTCTTGATTATCTTCTTATCACCACAAAGGGCAGGGACATTCATCCGCGAAAGGTACGATAATACAATTCGCGGCAAGAGTTGCACTTTTCAAATCGAATTGCATGCGCATTAGGCCAAGTGTGGTACAGCCGTTTCGAAACTGGTGTACTGTAGCCAATTCGTATTCCGGAGAGTGCTCTCTGGAAAACAGTTTTAAATCGGATTCATGTGAACGCTGCATGTAGTAGAAATACTCAGAAATTAGGTAAACCCAACAACAAAAATATGATTCTTTTTAGGCAGCCCGACCCAACATTGTACGAGGGCCACAAGGTCAAGGGACACGAGGACAAGGGACACTTAGGATACGGGACACAAGGACAAGGGACACAAAAGATGTTGTTGCAGTCTACAAGGTGAGCATCACTTAAGCCCACAGCACACTAGCCGCCAACTTCGGCGTTCACAGGCGTTTTTTGCCGCAAGAGTCCTGAACGCCTGAAAAATCCCTAGTCTGCTACGAACGGCGTCGGCGAACGCGACTTGATGCCACTTGCCGCAACTAAACGCCAAATATCTAACATGTTTGATTTTTGACGCGTGTCGCCGCGTCTGAACTTAATGCAAGTATCAATTCGTTTCTTGTACCCCCCCTCCTCAAGGGTAGTTAAGCTATCACCACTATTCTTTGCCGATGCTTGAGTAGTATTTATTTTTCCTTTAGTGAAAATTTGGCGAAGCTGGAAAGAATAAGGATGCTAATGTGTCGATGTCTTGTCGAACATACAGCCTTACCCAGTAAAATTAGTCCGGTTACTTTATATGATGGTGACAACTGATATATTGTTGATGGTGATGTCTTGACGAAAGAAAAAGTAGCATTGGTGAAAAAAGGGTGATGCTTGAGCCTTAAGATGTCGTTATAGGGTGATAAGTTGTCGTACCCTTGAGGAGGGGGGGTACAAGACACGAATTGATACTTGCATAAGAAGAAGCCAGGTGTGCTATGGATGGCCGCCTAAAGTGGCAGAAAAGACGCTACTGGACGCCAATTCTGGGCAGGTGTGCTCTGACCGGGATCCACTGGTCGCCAACTTTGGCGTCGAGAGGCGTCAGCCGAACACTTCTTGTCGCCAAAGTTGGCGGCTAGTGTGCTGCAGCCTTTAGTCCTGGTTGATATTAGATCTACTCGTGAAACAAACTTCATAACTAAGGGGAGAGAGAAAAAATAATTTTTCATGTCTCCGAACCCGCACCCTGGTGGCCAAGTCATGAACTTTTATCCCTGAGTGAGACCACCTGACCGAGAGTGCTCAAGTAACAGCCGAGTGGGCAACATGACCTTGATGATCTTGATTAGTTGGACAAATCATGAGTTACATTTTATGTATGGTTATTTGTAGTATCAGACATAAGCATGGATATAAAAATCCAGGGCAATTTGGCCTGACGAATATTACCACTAGGGCATGGATTAAAGCAGTGAATCGAGCAACGAGATCAACTGATCTAGGGGTACATGCACCACCAATTGACCTAGCTGTGCAAGGATCAAATCAGATCAGACCAGACCTGAATTTGCTGTACTTTGTCATTTGACATTATAACGTGTACCAAGTCTCAAGTTCATAGCTTTAGCGGTTAGTGGTTTGAGAGTAATAAATTCAGTATTCAGTATTAAAGTTATCCGGCCTGCTTTCCTAAAAAGAAAGAGAGAGGAATCCCGGCCAACAGTCACCACTCTGACCGCAAAACTCTGG
Source organism: Lineus longissimus (assembly GCF_910592395.1). Taxonomy (NCBI): domain Eukaryota; kingdom Metazoa; phylum Nemertea; class Pilidiophora; order Heteronemertea; family Lineidae; genus Lineus; species Lineus longissimus. The sequence continues at coordinate 10,427,109 of NC_088309.1, read as the reverse complement.
AGCTAGCTCTGTGGTGGAACTCACCAGGACAGAAGGCCCAGCATGCATTTCAAAAATACTGAACACAGACAAAATTTAACTTCATCATAAGCTCTCATACGAGCATCATTCTCTCAAAGCAGTTTAAATATGTTTGGAAAACTTATGAAGATAGATCAGATAAACACCTGAACAAATTATATGCCCACCCCTATTTGGTGATCGTTGCCACAAGAAAATGCCGTCAACCAAAGACATCTTCACTCCACTTGATCCAGAAAAAGGCCCGTGAGCATCTTTCCAGCAGTGCCACTTTATAATATGAAACAGCCAGGGCCATTTTGCTCACCTGTCGACATGGAACAAAATGGACTCGGTCATGATGGGTGCTTCTGACGAGACAAGACCACTAATGAATATTCATAGGTTGGAGGGTCGAGGCCTATCAATTAGACGAGTGCATGTTTTTAACTCTCAAGTACATATTTGGAGAGGTATTGAAAAAATATTTGCTGTGCAAGTCTACAGATATAAAGAAATTATTTGATGAAAAAATTAATTTCGAATATTGCTAATTGGGTAATAGGGGGCGTGTTTTGAGTTTTTTCTGCCAGTTGGCTGAAAAGAGTGGAAATATCAAAGTCTGTCTAATTTGTCGATTATAAAAAAATTTCCATGGTCAATCACCAGTTTATTTTTCACCATTTACTTGCCCGACTGTCCGGAATAACATAATCTAAATTTCAGATTCACAACCACACGCATTATTTGATGCGTCGCGGTCAAACATTGACAATTCAACTGCTACTAGGGTTTTACTAAAAGGCTTAAAAAATCAATTGTGGTCTTGTCTCTGACCTCATTGATGATTTTTTTACCTTAGCCCCCTGGTGGCCACATTTTGAATCGAATCAGGACTGTAGTTAGTAGTTTTGGTCGGAATTGCCAAGAGGCATCTTTTCCCCTTAGTAATGTGGTGGAAATACGCTAAATAAAAATGGCTCTCACCACTTCGAACGTTGGTTGAGAGAGTAGGGCGAGTCTACACAACAGTGCAGTGTCGGTGGTCGTGTCCTATTTCAAACAGTGGCACATTTCTCAACCGCTAGGGCTATCAACTTGGAACTGTGTACACATTGACCCCTTCAGCAGATGACCTTGGACACTGAATTTCAGTCTGATCTGATTCATGACTTGGCAACCAGACTGTCTGGGATTGAGAGGAGGATGCCTAAACGAGTACTCCACCAGTACACTCCACAAAGAGAGGGGCCAATCGAAATGTTGCTCCAAGAATAGCTTGTCAACCGAGGTTGACTCCACTTGGCAAAGCACAAAAAACTGAAAATTTAGAAAAAACCCTAAGCACTTTCATTAAAAACAGTGAAGCCAGAAAGTTTGGCAAAATCGAAACTTGACACTGAAAGTGATGACCATCTCCCCAAATGAATAAAAAATATCTAGTTTCTTTTGGCTTCAATCTGTGTAGAGATTACCCTGTATTAAATAATTTTTTTCCCTGTTTTCTAGGCTATGCAGATGACTGGAGATGATGGTTGTTGAGTTGACCCAATGACTTCCACCATGATCTACGATGCGTACTGAAGCAAGAACGACTCTCAAAGACCCAGAAAACAACAGATGCCAACACTTGCCCCATGATGCCTTCATACCGATCCAATTTGGGGGAGACAGCCTAATTGACCTTCATGGGGATCTTCCTGGCAGATGTTGTATGACGAAGAATTCAATGCATATACAGTAAGATTAAAGTGATGTATTTAAAATTCATTATTATGAAACGCCCTAAAACTGTTTACCAGTAAAAAGGTATTTCCTTTGCTCTAAGCTGTGTTTAATGGCATTCTGAATATTGCGTCTGAAAAAAAGGCTGAGCTAATTTTCATTGCACTCCTGCTGTTAGGCACTACTGAACTAAAACATCTTGAAAAAGCGTGGTAAAAAATGTCTTTGGACAGACAAGCAGTCCATGCAGACACAATGAGTTCAGGAACTGAGCTAGGGTTGAAGGTACATTGCCCTGCACTGTAATTCTATCAAAATGGCTCAAGTCTTTAATCTTGGTAAACAATGGATTGACCTTGATATTTTGTTTTCCAGCCATGCTTGGATGAGGGTCTGAGAGTCGGGTAGATTCAAAGGATGGAATCGTTACGCTCAGGGATATCGCGGTGGACACTTACATCGTGTGTCATACGAATAGACTTTAATGACAATCGAATTGATGCTCTCAGGGGACTCTGATGACTCTAAGGACATAGAGCCCTTCTCATTATGTAATGTGACGCCATATCCAGCAGCCACCATGGAGCCAGCTCATCTCTTACATATGGAAGGATGCCATCTCATACGGTAATAATATAAAAAAATCAATTTCTAATTTCTATGTCATTGCTTTGGTGTAGGCTTCAGCCTTATTAAGGGATTGTGAACAATTAAAAACATGGTAAAAGAGAAAACTTCTTAGATTGATCAGACCTATGATGTTGAGAAGTTTGCAGCTTAAGACCTCAAGGAGGGACAGATTTGTGTCTGTTGTTGATCTAAGCAATGCTGAGAGTCCTGATGATATTTTTGGAAAGTTCACCACGTTTGTAAAAATTACCAGAAATTTTAGAATTTGAAGTACATGTAATTTGATCCCTCCTTAGAATTTTCTCAAACTCTTCAGTGTTGTAAATAATCCCTTATGACCTTAAGAAATGAAAACTGTAGTTGAAATTGGTACTCACCTGCAAGCTATAGCCATCATGGAGCGTCCATCATCTGTCGTCGTCGTTGTCCATCAGCAGGCCACGTTTCATAACTGCCAGGTCCATGAACCGGTCCATAAGCTTCGCACTGGGCAAGATCTCCTTCCAGACCAAATTTTGTTTCGATCTATTCTAATTCTTAGTTTGGCCACCAAGGGGCAAAATGTGAAAACACAAAAACCGCTCTAACTCTAGTCAGATGCTCTAGAAATTTCTATTTTGTGTGTATCTGAAGAAGAGACATAATGTGTCGGAAGGTTTTTATATTTGATCTACTTTCAAGGTCACAGTGTCAAAGTTCGAAATTCCAATGTTTCGTCCTTTGGTAGGGCACATTTTGTAACCACTTGGCCTTTGAACATACTGTGGAGACGCTATTTAGCCGGTTGAAGGGCACCTGTACAAAAGGCCTTCATAACGTGCAACAGGCCTATGTCAGTATGTGAAACAGATGCACCAAAACAGGCTAAATAGTGTCTACACAGTATACAGTAACAAAGGCAAGCTCTCCTTCCAGACTGAATTTTGGTTCCATTTGCAATGGGGAAGGGGGGGGGGGCTCGTAAAAAACACAAAACCAGCTCCTCCTCCTTAACAGATAGTCAAATTCTAATAAAAATTTTCGTGTCTGTGTATCTGATGATGAAAAATATTTTTTCAGTCGGGCTTTGATTTGATTGACCTCCTTGTCAAGGTCACCAATGCCAAAGTTCAGAGATGAACACTTTTGTCCATCAGCAGGGCGAGTTTCGTAACCACTGAGTGGGGCCTTTGACCTGAAACTATGCACAATAGGAAAGATCTCCTACCCCAGCAAATTTTTGGTCTGATATGGTTCTTAGGTTTACATGTCTGATATGGTTCTTAGGTTTACATGTCTGGCATTCAAACTTGAGGAAACCCTCTCTAGCCATGAAAATCATCAATTGGCCACTGATGGCAAACTTTGATTACCTCTACTTCTTGACGTCACATATCAAATAATGACCCTTCACTGTAGGAACCCAGGTGAGCACATGGACCATTTCCTGCAGTGTTGGAGATATTCAGTTGTGAGGTTAAGGTTTGAATGGTAACAAAAAACAACAACTTTATTGACATATGATTACAGTCGCCTAAGGTATAGAATATTGCTCAAAAGTTCTTCCGTCAGGCCCAACACTCCCGCGGCAGTCCATTGCTTCAATTCATCCTAATTGGATCTCCTAAAGGACTGCCACAAATAGTGGGAATTCGTGCGGCTGGACGATTAGCCAATGGGCATTGCTGTAACGAAACTGTAAGGGCATTTTCTGTCACCGTCCACTGCGTCTGGAGTGTATCACGCCCGGCCCTGGCTCCACTCATTGTTTTGAGGGCAGTTGGCTTGAAATTGATGAATCACCCTGAATGTGAAATCAACTGGCTACTTCATGTACTTCTGTTATGAGTCAGAGTGCAAGACGATCATTACCAGGTCAATCAATATGGTTTGGACCACCCAGCATCAAAATAACTTATAATCTGTTGGCTGATACTGATGTGTTCTCAGTATAAGCAACCAGATTTTCTGAGATTGGCTCATTTGATGATATTGGGGAAAGAAGAGCAGCTCATTGGTGATGTTACATGGAACATTTGAATGCCCCCCTCCCCCCTCTTACCAACTGCAATTGATTATAGGGCAACTCTCTGAGTGACCCATACATTGGGCTGAGACTGCATATGATTCCCCAATCATCAAATCTGGTCATAAGTTTTGCGTTAGCCTACATGTTATGTTTAAAATATTGACCCGAGAAAGGCAATTTTTCACAGTATGGTAACGAAATGGATGTCAATAAAGTTGTTGCTTTATCATTTCTGTACTAATCTTAACCTCACTATTGTGGAAACTAATGCGTTCCAGTGCATCATATATTTTGCTGATGATGCCATGCACCCACAAATATAATATTATATTATGTTTCTTTTCAGGAGATGGGCCATCCTACAGAAGGGAGGATGTTGCTGAGCCAGCGCATCTCTACCATGCTCCTGTCGCCATCAAGGAGGTTGGATTTTTGTCACCGTAGGCCTTACCCTTTTATTGCAATATCTGATTGAAAGGTGATTTGATAAAAAAATCCTGATATTTTATTTTCCGATTGGTAGAGGGCTATTATTTGCCTTCTTTCGGGCAATGACAAACTCTTGCCATGGCTCAAAACCGTACACATTTAAAGACGAGTTTAAAAATGGGGGGGGGGGGGGGTATAATAAGGTAACCAGGGGAACCAGGGCATGTCACAAGCCCAGAAATTATTTTCAAGTAAGATTAATAAGAAAAATCAAAATGTGGAGGTGATGTTCTGGCTAACAGGACAGCCAACAGGGTAAGTTGGTACCCAAACAAAACATTCGCAATAGCCTTGGGTACAGTGGGACCCTACCGGCTGCTTCAGATTTGTTTCAAGCAAAAAAGATCTTTCTGCTTAAAAAATCACCGAATTCATCAGATATTGTATTTGATATTGTCCATCACATGAGACATGGGGTTCACATGACATTCGCTTTGCTCTAACCCCAGGCAAAGCGAATGAACATGTGTGTCTTGATGGAACTGTAGGCCTTTTTACTGTTTCTTGATCTCCTCAGTACCACAGAATCCACTGGCATTTAAACACCACCTGGGCCCAGGCGCCAAAGATCCTTCGTATAATTGGCTGGCTCAGTTGCTCAGTGTCTTTACCTTCATACTTGAGACAACTGACCAACAACACAAATCTAGTGAATTTTTATTTCCTCATCACTTTTTAATCAATACCCGTGAACAAAAAAATCACGGGATGCAAAACATCTTTTCACCAATTTAACTGATATTTGATAAGCTTTGACTATAAAACTATTGTTTTAAAATAGTCAATGTTAAAATATTATGATACTAAACTATTAAAATAGAAATGTGTCAATAAAACTATTGTTTTATTGAAACTTGTCAGAATAAGACTGGTTCTTGATCCTACCTATAGCGGTCTCACAGGAAAGAATCTTAGTCTTTTTCTTTGCTTCGATTCAAGAAGGCTTTCATTGCAAGAGCATAATTATCATGTTCTGCAAGCTGTGAACGATATAATTTTGCCCCATCAAGAACATTTTATTGGACTTGGTACTGAATGATTTGAGAAAAGTGTAACGTCAATATATTTGTAAGACGTTTTATGTTGTCATGTATGTAATTATATTTGTAATGCATGTAAATCTTGTAAGTAAAATAAAAGAGATCTAAGACTCAACTTGCAAAAAACCTGGCAGACTAACATCCAGTCTTGCCAGGTCAAGCTACCTCTTTCTCATGCAAATACATGTCACCTCTGCTCCTTTTGTCATGCTAATTGGCAGCCTCTGTCCAGTTCCTGGCCATGAGAAATGTGGTTCTTTTGTTATTCAAATTGGGCCTTTAACCTGTTTAGTCATGGATTAATGAGAGCTAACCTATTGTTCGCTGAATATGGCTCAACTTGAGTCATACACAATAGGTTTTAATACATTTACAATAGCTAAAACTTGTAAAGAATGTATACGAACATGATGAATGCATGCAGAGGTTGGAATTGTTGAGTTATCTAGTGTAAGATCTCTATTCAGCAATGTCTTTTTTGGACATTTTAAAGGAGGAGAACATGTGTGATAGTACAATTATCTCAATGTCTCGTCCTTTAATGGGCATTGGAGCTACACAGTGACTATGATCAATGTAATGTACATGTATGAAGTCATTATGGTCGTAAGCGCTGTGCCTGTCATGTGTGTGATGGAGTTGATGACTCCCTCCAATTGCGTAGGTTTTCTCCCGTTGAAACGGTTTTCCTCCTACACTGTCTTTCCAAGTTACCATGTGAGGATAATTCTTGGAATATGGGACAATAAATAATTTTCAAAAGAAAATGATTTAAATTTGCTTTTCTTCTTTACTAGCCTGGTGGTGCTCCGACACTTCAACTAGTATTGTTTTAAATATTGTCATGCATTTAAACCAACAAACTGGTGCCCCAATGATGAGATGTTCAGCATGTGATACATTGAATGGGTTATCACTTGTATGAATCCAAATCTATCAGATGACCACATTGTATGGTTTACAATTAAATCACATCTTATCTTTGTGATGAATCCTATCTAATAGCTTATGCTGGAGCATCCATAAGACTTCACCTTGACAATTTCTTTGCGCCAACCATCTAATAGATCCTCTATCATCCGTAGGATTGTCAAAACCCTGAATCTCAGGATGCTGACATCCAAGGTGGGGGCATGTGATCAATTCCAGTGTCTGAATGAAAGACCTAATACTGAAACCACATGTCCGCTGACTGCTTTAAGAGACACTGGCATCATGCCTAGTCTCTCTTAAAGCACTGTCAACAGACAACACTTTACCCCCTCACACTCAGAAATCACAAATGCCCACCCCTTCCTGCTAACTTAATACTTCTGGGTTGTTCCAGAGCATGCTGTGTAACCGATTCCATCCCCGACCCATCTTTAAACCATGCAAGGACTCCTTTGAGAGGGCAGTCGAAACGTCTTCTGTCCGGTTTTACAGCTATAAATTGTTCTGTCATTTTGTCTGGAGATGGCGCTGCAGTAGTTGCCACTTCTGATTATTTGACAGTCTGAGTAGAGGGGGTCAGAGTCTTGGGTCTGAGTAAAAAGTTTAAAATCCACTATTAAGTGTCAAATTTTATTCATAAAGATCATATTTTGTTATTCATTAATAAAAGAAAACGTTTTATGAGAGAAAGTGGCACTAATTCGGCCTGAATAGGATTTACAGTCTGAACTGGTGACACAAAACCCTGAATCTCAGGATGCTGACATCCAAGGTGGCGGCAATAGATAAATTCCAGTGTCTTAAATTTTATGAAAACATAACAAATGGATAATATAGTATCTATTAGATGGTTTAATTGGTCCCAAACTCGTTCCAGTGTTTCGGCGTTGCGCAGCCTTGGGCTGGTATGTCAAGCGCCACCGTCAGGTGCTGCCACCTATATTGTTAATTGTACTATCTAGCGCACTACTGCGTATGAGTCATAAAGCTGTAAAGCAGACGCTTTCGAATGGACTCCCAACCACAGAGTTGTTCATTCATTAACAGGCTTCTGTTGAAAAGGATGCATAGTGGTGATAAACCATTCAATGAGAACTCAAGTTAATGTGGTCATGAGGGATATGGATTCATGCTGGAGATAAACCATTCAATCAATTTAGTGTGATCATCAGATGGATATGGATTCATACTGGTGATAAACCATTCAATGGGAACTCTGTGATGACCCGATGGATATGGAGTCCTACTGAAGATAAACCATTCAATGTGATCGCAAATTATTTCAGAGGATTAATGGGTTCATGCTAACTCTGGTTTATCTCCAATATTAATTCATCCCTCAGATGACCACATTTACATTAGCTTGGGTTCTCAATGAATAGTTTATCACCGGTATAAATCCATATCCCTCAGATGATCACATACAGTAACTTGGGTTCCCATTGGATGGTTTATTACCTGTATGAATCCCTATGATCCCCCCCCCCCATGCCAAGGACTCAGGGGCGGATCCAGGGGGCCCAACAGACCCGGGCCCCCCTTTTTTCGCGGACCGCTGAAAAAAAACCCTGGACCCCCTTCTCTAAAAGTAACAAATCCTACCTTTGGCCTCGCGTGCGCATTCGTATTTCCCGCGTTATGAACTAATGGTGGCGTCACCTGTAAGTACTAGAAAGAACTCAACATCCCTCCGACATCCCTCGATGTGTACATTGAGGATGTAACAAATCGCGGATGCCCAGTGATTTTGTTTTGATTCTGTATTTCTTAAAAGTTTTGCTCCATCATTACATGCGTTTGAAAAATATAATTGTCAGTCTGTTATATATTATTGTGAGAGATGACATAAATCAGCAAGATGAGTATGTATCACTACAGCAAAGCTCGTAATATCACAAGGCAGACAGTCACTCCAAAAGAGGTGAGCATTTTTGGTCTGATGACAGGACTGACAGTACATGATGTATGCAATGTGTATGTAATATAGCCAGGACCTAATGCATTACAGTGCATTTAGTTCATGTAGAGGGTAGGTATCTATCTTTTCAACTTGGCTGGTACGATATGAGATCAATGAGAATACCGTTGGTGTTGGCGTTATATCGCGATCAATCGGACAGTGGACACTGGAGTGGATATGACTGAGTGAATGATGGAGAAGCCAGGCCAGGGCAAGAATAATGGTCGAGATACTTCTTCTTTTTTTGTGAGGAGATGGGGACACTCCCATTTTATCGTTTCGTTTAGCTTTTGCCTTTGCTTGTTGGCTCACCTTAAGCTTCCACAGGGGAGTCTATTACAATACACCGCAGTGTCAGTCGTTGTTGTCCGTCACCTGTATCCTGTTTCAAAAACAGAAGCATGTTTCTTGGCAATGTCCTTTTATTAGAGGTTGTTTTCCTGGCTGAGGTGTCCCCCAAGGGAGGTTCCACCTCAGCAAAGTATGAAATATGAAACTTTATTCATCCGTGTAATTGTAAAACAATACATTGGTAACGATCAAGGTAACGATAAAGTGGACTTAAATACAGCAGCAATACTGAAGGTTGTTGTTCACACTTGGACTAATTAATCTCATTGTGTATTTCTTCTGTGCTTTTCACAGTTCAGTGGTATGGATACAATAATCAATCAATACTTAAGCTAGTCTATTCGTTATGGCTTTGTAAATTCATGAAATTGTTGGGAGAGCATCTCTCCTCTGGAAGAAACCCTGTACATTGGCTTTTTAGGTTGTTGAATAACTTTCACAGAAGGATCAAAAGGGCTAGTCATGATTGTTCAGTTTTCGAGAGTGATGCTGCTAATACTTCAGCAAAGAAAGAGTGCAATATCCTGGTTTAATTTCAGAGTCAGATATTTGGGCCAAATTTTAGTTTGCAAGCATCAGGCACGGCTGTAACTGAGCGAGCCTCAACCAACAAGCAGGTAACCAGACTACATGGAAGCACCAAGTTATTGTCCGCACAATGCAATCATTATTTCAGCTTGTTACTTGCTGTGTCACCTTTCATGCCTATCAGAACAGTAAAAAAAATTGATCTGTCATCAAAGAAACACCTTTTTTGACGAAGTCCGTGGAGATTTTTTTTTAAAAACCATTTAATGATTCCTTTTTTTTTGTGGGATATGGGTTGCCTGCCTCACAAGAAAGTGGCTTGTTTTACATTTTACTGTTCTGAGACCATTGACTGTTGTTAGTGTTTTTATTGCACATTTTAATCCTAATTTCAACATTTTGCTTTGCTGCAGGTTGTGCTTGAAATCTGTTTCATTGCATGGTTTTGAAAATAGTCAATTGTTGTTTGCACATTTTTGGCTTTGCTTGTCTGAGATTCCCTAACTTGATATCATCGAGTGGGGATTCCCGGACAGATTGCTGTTCGAAATTATCGTCAATAAGTGTCCCCTTGACAACTGTCCTAGTTCCCCATGATGTCATGTCCCGTGACAGAGTGTAAAGAATCCTTTCTGAACAGTGACAAATATCATAAGGTGACTTACATGTAGTTTTCGGGTAATACACCTCGGTCATTAATTGTGAACAATTCATCCCCTTCATATTTGATAATGAGGCCTAGTTCAGTGAATATGATACGTTTTATAACAAAAATAATCACTAACTTGACAGTGTAACTTTTGTAATGATACCCTGCTGCTTGTGCTTGTACCCAACATTGTAATTATTGTAATGTTCCTTACCCTTGTCCATGCACCTTGTGTGATGTAGACTGTTAGTCCCGACAGGCCACCAGTGTTTTTCACTAGCTGTTGCAGTAACATTAATAAAATACTCATAATCTATACTACCCCCCCCCCCCTCAGCTGTTTAGTGTGAGAATGATGTGAAACTGAAAAAAGATAGATAATGATAATAGATGTGTCACCCCTACCCTTTCAAGTGGTTGGGTCAGTGGTAGACATCCCCCATCCCCAGCAGTCCTTCAAGACCTTGGATATACCTACACTACTGTCACTGTGACTACATATAGTACATGAAGTGTAATCATATAGAGATTTTTTTACCGGGATGAGAAAAATGAAATGGAACTCCTGTTCATCAGTCTGAATTCAACAACATAGAATTTTGTATGATTTTTAGGGATCAGCTGATGGCAGGAGAGACTCGACTGGTGGCCTTCTGTCCAATGAACTGATCGGCAACCATCATATGTTGAGGAGGTACACCTCTCCAAATGACTTGCATATCACACCTGGTAAGTGATGAAACAAATTGCCCAGTATTTTTTATTCTGCTTTGGATTGTCCTCCATGTCCACTACTTTCAATAGTCATAAAGAGATCCTTGCTGCAGCATGTTCCAATGCCATGCTGTGTATGTGTGTTACTTCTGGCTTACGTTTGTTGTCCTTGGAGATAGGAGCAAAGCTCAGTTCAGAATGGTTATGTGTCCAGAATACTTTACAAGAAAAGTTCAGTCATCACTATCAGGGTGGCATTACAGTGATGTGCATTTATTCTTGATGTGAAATGTTTGACATTGAGTCTTGATTGCAAATTAAACACTGATTTCAGTGTTGTGATTAGAAGGTCAAATTTGAAAATTGAGTCCAGATTGAAAATATGGAAATTCATTTCGATATCTTACTCCTTTTTAGCTGCACCAGATAAAAGTACCAACCAGAAATCCAACAGTTATGTTAAGCGCCAAGTTGTACCCGCCACTGCACATGCCCATGACTTCATGGAGAATGGCGATGACAGCTCAGCTCGGCATACGCGGAGTGCTCAGATGTCACCCAGAGGCAACAACAAAGCTCCAGCATTTTTACCAGGTGAGATGTGCTTTCAGAGGGAGTTAGGCTTGCTGAAGGGAATCATGGCCCTGGCCCAACAAGCGAAGATCTGAGACGCACCTGAATTCCGGTGCCGTTGCAGTGATGTTCTACACAATCTCACTTGAGAAAAAGATCGGCATCTAATGTTTCTTGTATATCAGGTGTTATTTTCCTGTGCTGAATTCATTGAAAATTTACTAAGTTGTGTGGATTGTTATCACTGATTTTCCTTTTCAGGTGACCGGGTGATCTTTGCTGAGAGTCCCTCTGCCCCCGGAATTCCTATAGTCTACAGAACAGCTGAAGAGAGAAACTCCAACCCAGACAGACTCAACTTAGACAGGTACACCATCGGCTCCGGAGCAGACGATCATGTGGTATAAGTGCCTCTGCTGTAGCTGACAACCTGAGACATTTGGTTGTTGAATTACTGTGATCAGATTTCAACATTATTCAGCAGTCGAAGTACAAACTCACAGATCAACAGATATGTGGACAGCGTAATGGCTTTAAATCAGAATCAGGACTGGTTCTATGCGCTCAAGGTTCTGTGTTCTATTCTTAACTTTTTGAGATGATTTCTGTGTCCTGAACTTTAATTTGTTGTATGAGAGCCTGTTATAATAATCAGTGTAATTTCGTCACTTTCAGACGGCGGTTGACTGTGTGTCCTATCTTAGAAGGGGAGGATCAGCTACGGTTGCTGAACTACCAGCACAATTTCATCACAAGGATCCAGCACCTGAATGGAATCAAACGGCTCATATTCCTTGACTTGTACGACAACCAGATTGAGGAAATATCAGGATTAAATACCCTCAAGTCACTCAGGGTACTCATGTTAGGGAAGAATAGGTATTCTTTTGCACAATTACTTTATCCACCCCCATTTTCCATTTGTCTTGTTACTCTGTCAGCTTCCTTTAAAGAGCACAGTCTTAGAGTCATCACTTCTGCTATCAGACTTTGATTATTCCTGTGTTTCAGAATAAAGAAAATAGAAAATTTGACAACACTGATGAAGCTGGATGTGCTAGATCTGCATGGAAATCAGGTAATTTTCAAAACTTAAATTTCCCACTGAGTAGTGAACAAATTCTTGATAAAGATCGACCATTTGTTATTTTGAGTGTGTCCGATTACTAGCGCAATGTTGCATGAGCAAGCACCTATGCATTCTTTTTCGTTCTGGCGTCTCATTTTGCGCCATGGCGCGCCATTCCAAAGGGAGCAATCTTTAGAGCTGGTGACTTCGGAATAAAATGGCCGACAGATGTGATTTTTGAGAAAAGAAGGCAGACGATATTGCAAATGCCGGTTTTCTGTTGTAAACAAATCTGTTTTATCGCATCACAATGCACTTCTTTAGCAAAAATAGAACATGCCATGAATGATTTGGAATAATTTGTCAATGGTGCTCGGTTGTGATGAAGAATGATTTGATCTGACTTTCTCCGCCATATCATATTTACAGATAAAGGAAATAAGGAATCTGAGTCACCTTACTGAACTACGGGTGTTGAACCTCGCCGGGAATGAGATCCAACATGTCGATAACCTAACCGGTATGGATTCCCTGGCCGAGTTAAATCTCAGGAGAAATAAAATTCGGACAATTGTAAGTAGAGCAGAGTTAACTGTAACCCCTCAATACTCTTTCGAGGACTCAGCACTGTCCATGATCAGCAAAAAACTAAGGGACAAAATATCCATGTTTTGTATCCGAACTATGCGTGACAAATTGATCTTTTTTCAAGACTAGGTTAGGTGAGTTCATTTAAAACCACTGGATTATATGATGGTCCCTTGTGATAAGTTTCATGTTTATGACAACAATCGTAAAGTTCTCATAGGTGCTCGGTGGATAACCAGTTTTAGTAAACCAGAGCTGTTTGCCCTATTCCAGTCCTACTCAGATTTGAAGAAAAAAAGGTGTAAATAAGAATTTACTTTGTCCTTTCAGAGTGACATTGATAGCTTGGCAAGCCTCCAGAGACTATTTCTCAGTTTTAATGAAATAACATGGTAAGTACCGATAATCAGACCATGTTTTAGGTTGCAAGTGCTTTGTGCTGTGAGATTTTGCCCGAAAGTTTTAAAACTTAACATCAGCCACTGAAGTGACGTATCTCTGGAGAGTATTTCATTTTCTCAAGACAGCCCAAATTCTAAAAGAGTTATAAGTGTACGTGTGTAGAATGTTACCAGCACAAATACAGTGGAGCCTCCCTTAGCGGACATCTCTCTGTTAAGGACAACCTCTCAATTAAGGACACTAGGTTTGGTCCCAAATTGGTTGTTTCCATTCAATTTGACCTCTCTAATCAGTACACCTCTCTATTATGGACAGCACTTGTCAGTCCCGAGGGTGTCCTTAATAGAGAGGTTCTACTGTAGTGATAATATCGTCGACTGATGAACTGTTTGTGTTTCCAGCTGGGAGGATATCTGCTGTCTCGGGGACTCATCCAGCCTGTCCGAGATCTCATTGGATGGAAATCCATTTGCCCAGGATCAGTACTACAAACAAGTCCTCCTTAGACACATGTCTCAACTCAGGCAGCTCGATATGAAACGCATTACGGTGAGCAGCAATAATCAATCAATGTTGGCATTTGTAGAGCGCTCCAATTACTCAGCGAGTGGGTATTCTGGAGTGCTTTTTTCCCATAAGGCAACTGTAAAAAGGTGGGCCTTTAGGAGGGACTTGAAAGTCTGGAGGGAATCAATGTTACGGAGCTTTTGCGGCAGCTGGTTCCACAGTTTTGGAGCAGCTGCCGCAAAGGAACGACCTCCAAGAATCTGACACTTGAACCGAGGAACCTCAAGGAACATCGCAGATCCTGATCTAAAGCTTTGGCGATCGATCCTTCTTAACTGAATCATGGATCTGAGATATCCTGGAGCCTCCCCAGTCATGCACTTGAACACCAAGAGCAGAATCTTGTACTGGATCCTGAGCTTGACTGGTAGCCAGTGCAGGTGAACCAGCACAGGGGAAATATAGTCAAACTTTCCCACCAAACGCACAACTCTTGAATTTGCTTTGTCAAAAACTATCTCGGCCCTTTGTCTTCAGCCAGCAGGTCTGACTCAGCGATGAGTATGTTATCACGATGTCCTGTTGACTTTACGATATTGGTTATTTTGGATGACACGATTATTATAGGCCCCAGATCCCGTCTGGGGACTATATTGATATCACTGGAATTCTCGAAACTGTTATTTTCTTCCTCCAATACATTTATTGCGGTAGTCCAGCAAAACGGCTAAATAAACCAGAAATCAATCACCCTTACACCACCAAACCCAATTCCATCTATGGACTATCGCAAAAGTATTAAAAAAATCCTGAGTATTTCGATACTTTTGAAGCATTTTTTGCTGAGGTGTCGTCTGATCGTCTTCTCCCAACATGCCGAAGCTGCGATTCAATCTGACATGCGCTGTGACATGCGCAGAGGCGAGACGCTGAAAACATTAGCATAAGCTACGCCCCGTCATAATGACGTCATTATTCTCAGGAGTTGGTCGAGCGATGGGAGGATTCGATGGAGGTATTTATAAAGAAACCCAATTCGATTCATGGACTATCGCAAAACGATTTTTCAAAACTCAGAATATTTCGATGCTTTAGATGCGTTTTTATGACTCCAGCTCCTCCCTCTGGGAGTTGGAGTCAGTATTGTTTTCGCTCAGGTTTCTCGTACAATCACGTGACCTCTCCAACACTCGATAATGCACTCTTTTCGTCCAAGTTTTAGGCCAATCTTCGGCATGAACATGAAATCTAATAAGCGCAGTACTTAAATCAGATGTTTCTCTCGCCTTGAAAACATTCCTGGGTAAAATCCATTGAGATTAGCCGAGTTAATCTACTTTTTCCGTGCTTAAAATCTCTGCCGCTGAATTCTATAAATAGAAACTATTAACATCGCGGCAGTGTGGTTCCCATTGTGCGCCCTCCCACTTCACACCATGTCAGGAGGTTTTACGGAGAGGGAGGGCGTGCGGTAAGAAGAATGGCCGAAATGACGTCACATTTTCCTGGCAATGTCTCTTGCCAGACCAGTCAAGCATTGGGAAAGCATCTTTAATTCAGACAACGTTAGAACTAGTTAATTAATTTGCAAAAGTAAAAGCAGATTTCACCACTAACCAGTCAAATCGGAATACGACGGCGCAAAATGTTCTCGCTTTCTACTCTGTTGACATGACGACTACCTGGGGACTATCAAATTTGCTACCAGCAAATTTCGGAATTCTAGTTACAAGTCATTGTCGCACAGAGAGTTTGTGCATCCAGTCGTCTTACCTACTGAAACAGTTACGTACTTCACATACAGATGGCGACTGTGGTTGAGGATTGATGGTTTCAGATGATATATTGTACCACAATTTAATATGGTCAATCATTACAGTTCAGTGCACTCTTCGTCAGCCCTTTGTACTTGGGGTGTTCTTTATTATTCTCAAGGCAATAAAAAATTGATGAAATAAATCAGACTTGTCTACAGCTCAAAATATTTTCAAATATATTTAATCCCAGGATTTCCAAATTTTTGATCCAGCTTTGTCACATTGACCTCGGTCTGAACTTCCTTGTTTGTGTGGCGGCACTATCAAGCTATTCACCTTCCATTTTGTTCGCCAGACGTATTGGCTTTTGAGCCCCTCGCATATTTTAACGCCGAGTATATGAGTGGATTTAGAGCTTCAATTCAGGCGTCCAAACCATGTGCCCATATGTTTTGGTGACGTCTTATAATTTATGAGTGATTGAAAATTGACAAGTTTGGTGGTGGACAGTGTTGAAAACATATCAGTGGCTTCCTCTCTATACGTGATAGGCTTTTTAAAGGCCTGTCAACGGATCGCCAAGGTTTTGGACCATACATGTAGACAAGAATGTATAAAGACTCACTATCACTATCAGTTCTTGATGTAGGGCATGTTTATGTAGACCATCCAATCAGGAGATCAAAGGTCCTGTGATGTTCCCCTGGGTGACAGAATTAATTCAATTTCTTTCCCATTCTTTGTGTGATTTATAGAATGGAATATTAGTAAAAGCCTCGGGTGAAGATAAGCACAGACCACTAAAGTGATTGCCCAACCAACCAGGAGATATTTATTATGTCTGGGATAAGCCATACCCAAGTATATGGTATTAAAAATGAGATAAAGGGGAATTATAAAGGATTTACTTAGATTGTCAGATCAATTCAAAATGTTTTCAATATATTCTGACCAGTTGGATTATCAATGACAGGGTCAAACTATTAATCATTCTCTCCATACAACAATGTATGATAATGTGTCCAAACCTTTTAAATCTGACTTGCAAATGTCATGCAATCCTTATAGCATGTTCACATCTTTTTCAAAACATTTCTTCTCGGTTCAATTAGTGGCACGCGTTTACAAATCTGGTGCGGCAGCGCATTGCTGTTCGAATCTCCTGTCTTGGATTAATTCTACTTTACATAGTGGATTTCTTATCAGGATCGCGGCTATGCAACACTGTTATTCTTCTGTTTTTATAGTGGATTTTCTTATCCGATTGTGGCCGTGCAAGACTGTTATTCTTCCATTGCATGTGCATGTCAAATTTTAAAGCAGCGATTGAGATAATACTGAGATGGATTCTTTGCTCACTGGGCTTATGTGTTGGTATTGGAAATTTGAGGAGCCTAAGTGGAATAGATTACAAAGTTAATTTTCAAGGAACAGTTATTTTGGAATTGAGAACCCTTTGACATTTTGGAGAGATAATTTAACATTGCCAAACAATTTAATTTGTTGGGGAATAAAAAAGCTTATTATTCATGTGGACGTTTCGTGATATGATTGACAGACGTCACCGCACGTTAGCCCCGGTGTTGCGATGCAGTCAGTGTACAGCAGTGTGTCAGGTATGAAATTCTTCAATCAAAGTGTTCGTTTTAGTAAAGATATTGGCAGTATCAGTGTATGATGGTATAACCTCGCCCTAATGCTGAGATAACTGTCATGAAATGAAAGATAAGTTTGCCCCTTTGTTGCACCTGATGAAAGTACCTTGTAACCTGTCATCAGAATATATGCCCTGTATCGCAAACCATAGAGATGAAGTCAATCGAAGATAGACCCCGGCCTTCGCCCTCACTTGAAGCATGTGTTGTGTAGGCCTTTGAGTGCTAGAAGCCCAGTAGAGGTACATGTATGAGGATACAAATTTTCACTTTCATTTGGCAGAAGATAAGAAAAGAATGGCATTACATGTCAGGAATATTGAAATTCTGATAAAAAAAAGTCAAATGCTCAATACTTCAAAAGCATGGAAGATGCATTCTGTGGACTTACTGTATAAGGCCTAGTGTTTAGCACAATGGGGGTTGACAATCTCTATTGCCATAGGAAAGTCATAAAGTACATGTATTGACAAACAGACATGGTCTTTTTTATTTTTCAAGTTATTATTTAAGCCTAGGTATTATCCAATTTCGGTATTATCAATGGGTGATATGAATAAAGACTAGCAAATGCTTTTACTCTGGTTTTGTACAGGAAGGCCTAGTGTAAATGTACATGGAGATTTAGATAAAAGCATTTGCTAGTCTTTATTCATATCACCCAATGGATGAGCAAGCAATGATCTGTGTTTGATATCACTTAAAGGCTAGTCGTCAGGATATGCAAAATGATAAGAATGGAGTATTTGACAGAATTGGTCAACTGTAAAATATTTGTGGTAACATGATTGTGCAGACCCAAAGTACATCATTATCAAACAACTTTTGGTGAGAAGTGAACAGTCATGACTTATGAAAAGAATTTACTGAGTGTTTTTGTGATCTGTCAATGAAATATTCATTCGAGGACTTTGAATGAGAGCCACGTTTGACAAAAACTGGAACAAAATTTCTAGATTTTGTATCAGGTTACGCATGCACACACCATGTTATTCATCAGCATACCCAACCGGATACAAAAAAAATATACTGGTCCATGGCAAATAAAGTCCGTTGGCAAGCCTCTGTTTATAATCCTGGGTGGCAGGAGGCAATGTCGGGTTAGTTGTCTTGCCCAAGAACATAGAGATGAAGCAGCTGTGATCCTTTCGAGGGTGGAACCAGCAACCTCTAGATTAAGAGCCTGGCGCTCTAATCAATATATGCCACTGATCTCCCTCTTGACTGAGTGTTCATCCTTACAAATATAACTGATCTGATCATTCGAAAGTTTTCTTTATATGGTACATGTATTTAAGATTGAGTTCTATAGTCTTTGTCATGTTCGTCTTGAAAAGGGAAATTTTCAAAAACATGCTGTTAGTTCTCTTCGACTGCTTTCAAAGTCAACCCAGGGGGGGTCTTTTTGTTGGCCATTGGATAAAGAACTTTTTCGGTCAGGCAAAACTGGCTTCCTTATAAATAATACATAAAGTGAGAGCTGTTTGCTTAGAACCTGATATGTCTGGCATGGGAATCGAATGCTGTCGAGTCCCTACGGCTGCCGAAACATTTTGTCTGCAAAAGATTTCACTAATTGTTTTCGAGTTGCTTGGAATCTTTTTGTTTTCTTATTCTTTAATAAATGGATGGGAAGAAATGTAGCAAAGAATCGACGGATATTAGTGAAATGTGTCTTAGAATTAGACCAGTTATCCGCTATAATTTGAGTCATTTCCAATCATTGATATTCAAGCATGTAAGTCTAAAATAATCTATCCTTCTTGTTCTGCATTCCGCCATTCGTTCTTGAGAGTCTTGTGTCAAGAGTGCGGAGAGTTATATTTTGGTTATGGCCCATTTAGTCGCTGTCTTTGCCCTGGGAGGAAGAATCTATCATCTTTTTCTTTCCCTGGTAATGGCACCAGTGACAAGGAATCACAGGTTAACATCTAATTCACGGAGTGTGCCCGTCGAAGGAAATAAATTTGTGCGAGGTCATTTAAGCGATTGTAAAGCTAAAAGGCAACCTCTACTGCCAATGACAAGTACTGAATAACACTTTCTGTGTTAAAAAGGTTCTCTCCTTTGCAACATTACAATTGCGTTTCTCACCCTTTGTCCATTGATTGTCTTTCCAGGAGGAGGAGCGACGAATAGCGATTGTGATGGCCAGGAAGGAGGATGAGAAGAAAAGGGAGACGAATAAGGCTGCTGTCATCAAGGTGAGAACAAGAGATGAATGTTTTCCCTCTGTCAACAACCTATATCTTGGTATGCCAATGACATCATCAGTGCAATATTGGACCTCGAATACTCGGCTTCGGATGGTAAAATGGGGATGTTCCGTCAATGAAGCAGCTTTGCGCTCTACCATGTCTTAAAGCAGTGTGACATGGTGTAAATTTTACATGTGCATTGGCAGTGTCGCACTAATGTAACAACATTCTTTGCCATCGAGGATTGGTGTAGTAGCACCGCATGTCATGTATGAGTGACCCATCACAGCAAAACTAAGCACATGACACTCAAAGTGACAAGAATCTTTGTTATTGGATTCAAGTGAGTCATGAAAAGCTGTGACTGAAATAAAATATGTTTGACATTTCAGGAAAAGCGCCGGATTGCTATCAATAATGCCAAGAGACAATGGGAGGTGAACACGACGCATTTGATGTCACGGACGAATAACTTAGTCAAGATGCCTGAGATATACGCCAACCATGTCGCGACCGTTTCAAATTCTACACTGGAGCGGATGGACAATGATGACATTGACTCGCTCAGGTAATGACTCTTTCCATATCTCCCAGGGCGTATTTATAACCCCGTTCTTTGTTTACCCAAGAACAGTAGTTTCCGTCGTAGTGCCAGAAGGTCTTAACGCTGCACTAGGGTTTGCATCATGACTGCGGCATTATGCAAACAACATTGCTTCAACCAACACTGGAACGGTTTTCGAAAACAAGAGCTTCTCCCCACAATTTGGTGGCACAGAAGAACAAAACGGGAACCAGAGTAATTGGCATTGTCACTTACTCTGAATCAATTTCATGATGTCCTTATTTTGATAACTGACAAAGCCTTTTCTGTGATACGCAACCCTGCACAGGCTGTGTTTAGTGAGGAGTTGATCCCAAAGCTATCACTGACACATATTATGTCCAAAGGCTACAAATAGGTTGGGTAACAATCATACACCATTATGATATCACCAATTGCAGAAGCATGTTCCATCGGATTGGTCAATGCAAAATGACTCCTCATTAATATTTGTCAAAATTTGTTCAAACTGTACTGTCAGGATGGACAAATAAATCCAGTTATATCTATCAGAAGGTATTGAACCTCAAAATTCACTTCCAATGCCTCTGTCACTTGACTCCATCTGAAAAAAAGATCAGGAATTGACATCTTTCAAATTTGTTAAAGGTTGAGTAGCTTGATTTTAGATTAGCTGTCTTGATTTACAGAAGCCATTCCTGCACAGATTGCACAGTGGATATGCATGAAGGAGTTGCACTGTTGGTAGAATGTTGATGTACATTTTCTGATGTATCACAACTACTCTGTATAACAGAAACTTTAGCTAGTACCTGTTCACTTTATCGATGGCGTTTAAAGTAAATAGCTCATGCTACTCCACCTTTAAATTCTATTACTATCATTTGTGATCAAAGAGAATTTATTATTCATATCCGATACTTGATTGTTAGCAAAGGACAACTGGTTCATTATTCCAGATGACCAAGTAATGAATTTTCCATGCTTGACTGCTGTCCATATGAATGAGCCCAGACCAACCCCCTTACATGTAGCAATGTCATACATACTAAACGATAATTTGTTGCTAGTTATTTTCGTGGACTTCGTGTGACTAGGGTCATGTTAATGTGAGAGCAAGAGGAATATCGGTAGATTTGGCTGAGATGAATATTCAGGAACACAGATTTCTTGATTTTATAAGTTTTACATGTATTCAGAATGTTAAAAACAACATCCTTGATGAAGTCTCTATGAGAATTTGGACAATGCATCCTGATTCTGGAAAAGCTTTGAATTATCAGTAGCCTTTCTTGACTTTTTCTGAACCGAAATCTTGGCGAAAATGTGTGACAAACGGACTTATAACCTGTGAAACTTCAATTGTTTGATTGTTGTGTGCTAAAATGGATAACTACTTGTGACCTACCTCACTGCCACAATGCAGGCTAAACTTAAATATACGAAATATATGCAAAATGGTTATAAGATTTTGCCTGTGACAACATTCTCTGGAGGTCGGAGCATTTGTGTGAATGGCTTCAGGCCGCGGTAAGTGTCAGCCTACCCGAAATGTTTCAGTTATTATTGCTTATCCTTAGTTATCAAGACACCTACATGACATTAGAGGAAGAGGTAGTATTTGGAATAATTTGATCCTGAGAGCAAGTGGAAAAATCAGCTGCAGTAAAACTTAATCAATGGAATGATTCAAGAGTATTTGTGTTATTTTTGATGAAAGAGCTCTTCCATTCCTGTTTGCTGCAATATGCAGTGTATTGAGTTTGAAAAATAACTGTTAATGAAACACCCTGTATCAGATTTTTCTCCTTCGTGTTACAGTAGTGGTCGCCATAGCCGGCCAACCAGTGCTCACAGTCTCCAGTCACAGAGTGAGGCAATACCGTCCTCGAATCGCCCCCGGTCAGCGCGGCACCAGGTTCGTCCTGATGACTCAAAGATGGAGAAAGAACCTATTATTCTGAGGTGAGTTTGTTTTTGGTTAAGATCGCACTTTTCAAAGGGGACCAAAGGCCAAGCAGTTTTTGTCGAAAAGACATTAAAGAGAGCACTTTTGCTAGTTTTGCACATTTCAAATGGAAATAAATGAAGAAAAGGTTTGGTTAGAAAGAAGATAACAGAGGCACCAAGGCAAAGATGGAGGGTACCAAGGCATTAGACGTACAGCCAGGTAAGAGCAGGTATGAGGGGGGAGGGGGTAGGGGCAATCCAATATAATGCTTTTGTATTTAAGTATCTTTATCCGCTTGCAGGAGGAATTCTCTTTCCAAAAAGTTACCAATACAAGTACAATATGAAGTGAAATCAACGTAGGTGACAAATATGGACAAGTGCCCCCATTTCAGATAATCTTGATAAATTCTAAGCATGCAAACCCCAGTCTTTAAAAATTCTAATACCGGCTACCCTTCTTACGTATTGAGGGTGCAAGTTTGTCTATCTGGCATTAATTTATAATTCCTCCATAAAATTTAATGGGTTCAATACTTTTCAAATAAACCTTTGATCATTCTTATGTTATTTTGTTTTTTATGCTATACAGGGTGACCCAGAATTATTTCCCCTCGCACAATGGGTACACAGTAGATAGAATTCTATTGTCCCAAGGAAAATAATTCTGGGCCATCCTGTACACTGTCCTAAGATTCCTCATTTTTCATAAATGTAACCTTTTCTCTCTATATGTTAATGTGTGACATGCTGACTATGGGTATTATTAACCCGCTCATTACTGATCATCTCCGAGGAATACATAAAGAATATCATGATTGTGCAGGCAGTGTAGGAGTTTACTTAAACCAACAATTTTTACTCCTGTTTACACCATAATGATTGATATGGGGTAAATAAACCAACATTTTATTCCAGGGGACTTCTAACTGCCGCCTTCGAAAACACTGGGTAAACTATCCTAAATTGAAATTGAGCCATTTATTTGACAACATTTTCATCCTCCTAACCCAGTGTATACAATAATATCACTAAATTGATTACTGCACTTCTGAAATTGACAAGTTTCATTCGCATAACCATGGTGTCTGTGACATGTTTGTGGTGTTGGTAATTTATCCCTGTTCAAGATACGAATATGAAAAGTATTTTTATCTTATTGTTGCTGAAAGTGCCTCGTAAAGGACCTGCAATCATGAAAGCATGCAACAAAAATTGCTTGTGGTAGTGGTCATAGGAGGTGCTTGCAACAATTATTGGTGATTGAAGCCACCTGCAATCGACATCAAACGCAGTGATTCCAATAGTACCCAACTTATGACATAGCATACCAAGGTACACAACTTATTGCATATCGGTAGTGTACATGTATGTCATTAACAGTTTTGATCAGGAGAGACCTGGGAAACCTCCCCAGGCAGATTTGTAAACTGAAAAGAACGCAATCTTGTTCAAACATTAATAGGCCTATGCTAGATTTGACTGGCAATCTATTGCAACTGCTTGCACCGTTAGGTCGTGAGATCCATTCTTTGATCTACCCTTGAGGTGGTCTACTCCTGTCTAGCTGACTAATTCAAATACTGCTTCAAATCCTGATGCCTGTAGTTAAAATCAAAATCATCCCATTTACTTGGGAGCTGGAATTCCCTGTTGGATTGATTGCTGAAAGTAGGCAGGAACTTTAAAAATGTTGGCCCGATTCTGTCGATTCATGTAGGCCTAGTTTCACGATAGATGCAATCAATCGAGATGCCAAGAGACTTCATCCTTCAGTTTTTCTTCCTCATCTTCGTAGACTTAAATACAGGACTCCTTTTTCAGCACACATATTGTAAAGTTACTGTTTTCTGCACACCCAGTTCATAACAAACCACAAGATTTTTCGTAACATTTGAATAATGTGAGATTTTTAACATGCAACCTTGTTGATATAATGTGCTTGGTGAGTTTCGTACTGGGATGAGAATGACAGACAGTCTCTGGTCGTTTAAGTCATAGGCAGGTAAATTTGTGCATCCCCATAATGTAGTTTCTTGAAAACTGTCTAGTATCAGGAAGGGATATGTAAAGTAAAGTGAATGCTAAGGAGAAGGAAACTATATCTCTGCAGTTGAATGCACTTAGTCAGCAAATACTATAAGCATCAGATGAGGGATGGACTTGTTTCTGTCATGGCTTTAACTAAATGAACCCTGAGGTGGTGGGTCTGTTCAATATGTCCGAAAAATACTGTCTAAAGTGAACAGTCTTTCTGGCATGATAACAAGTTTTCTCTTTTGCTATTGAAGTAGCATTTTGATAAGCTCCTATCCTTCCATTTCAGTAACATGGCAAGTAGTCCCTCGGGTAGTAACCTGACCCATCTTGCTGAACTTGACAACGACACGCTGAATCTGTACGGGTCTGGATCTCTAGAGGCTTTAGACAGGAACTGGGGCATTCAAGCCGCTGGTGCCGTCACCACTGTCGCATTCAAGTTCATAGACTTTGAAATCATTGCAAAACAACTCCACAAGATCAGAGCAAGGTTCCCTAGTGTCACAGTAAGTTATGTTCTTTTCTTGGTGGCTGGTAGTACAGTGGAGTTATAGAGATGTTTTGTTTTAGAAAAGCTTTCAATCCTTGACTGGGATAATCTAATCTTGAACCGCTTTGGGAAATACAAATCTTTGAGTCAGGCCAGCTCACATCCCCAGTTCATGAATTAATCTCAGCTAGCTGCGTTACATTTCTTTCCAGACTTTGATCTTCAGCGCCACCAACATCCACAACCTGCATCAGATCAATGCCCTGGCGAGCATGCGACGGTTAGACAACATCTTCATTGAACTCGATGGCAATCCAGTCACTCAGTTCTCATTGTGGAAAACGTACCTCCTCTATCGCCTTGCTCACTTTGCTTTGAAAAAGATTAATAACGTCGATGTAAGTACACCCAGGGACAGAGTTTGAAATAGCCACCAGCAGGAATGCAAAGAATAAGATTTTTGTAGACAAACATATGACTTACTCAGTGACTACAGAAGCTGTTGCGAATTGATTGCAAAACCTGATCTATTGCAGGGGAAAGACTCACCCAAAAAAACACACAGAAACTACGCCGGTACCAATATATGTCCACCTTGGTGGATCAAGGCATGTGAGGCAAAGGGACCTGCCTAGAAGCCCACGACCGACTGTGGGGTTCGAACCAGGGATCTTTTGACCACTAGCTCAAGAGCCCAAGCAACTGGAGCCACAGCGACTCCTGGTTGTATTGCCGCCAGGCATTGGAAGCCAGTGGGCATTGTAGGTGAAATGTTGTCAAACCTTAACACAAAACAAACAATATGGAAGCTGCTTTGCTTTAATAGAAATGTGCTTCTGTTTCAGATCACATTGACGGATATATCAAATGCAGAGAAGATCTTCGGTCCATTGGGTCATATCACTACCTCTCAACTTACACAGTCAAGGCTCCTCTCCTTGTTGGGGGAAACCAGGTAAACACTTCTTCTGGTTCATTTCTTGAATTATCGTCTGTCATTACATACTGATCAGTCCGGATGGCTGTGGTATCAATGAATGTACCCAAGATCTCAAATGGCATACATGCACGTGTGACCATTAATGCACGTGTTGCTATTTTTGGGCTATTGATGCATCCATTGGAAGTTTATATAATGAGCATCACCAGTATTATGTTCCTTTTTATTCTCCAGGAGAAAGCAATTTCTTGCCCAGGGAAGTGATGTAAGGAAGTCACCGGATGTAAAGCTAGGAAATACAGAGGCAGTCAACAGAGCTGGATTAGTGTATGTCCCGTCAGAAACCCTCAAACAAAAGTCACAGGTTGGTATAAAGAATTATGAAACCTACATCCAGTTCATTCAGCTTGAAAAAACATGATGCATCCAATGTAACATCAAAGTTGGGCAGATAAAGTCTGGTGTCACTGTCGTTAAGTGCTAGTAACGAAGTTACAATAGCAGCCTTTGAGGCTGACCTCAGCACAGGGGCAAACGCCAAATTTTATACAGTACAGTCATAAGTAATGTCCAAAGATATTGATGAATTTATAACTTGTTTAAGCAATTTTGTCTCAACTGCTTGGCTTCTGATGCATTCATCCCTTCTTCAAATATGAATCTGGCTTCATAAATCACTTATTGTTACTTTTCACCCGTTTCAGGAACTAAAAATGAAAAATGACTTTTCCAAGCTGTATATCGCAGAACTGAAAAGCGAGGCGATACACGTTGACAGCAAACGGATAGAACTGCAGAAGGTGTGGCCGCAAATATTTGTAGAACTTGTGCAAAATGCTGTGATTGACATGTATGACGGGACATCTTATATGAAGAAATGTATGGAGGATCTAGAAAAAACTTAATGTGCATACTATATGTCCTCTAAAGAGAAAATGAGAACATGCCATGAATGCAGTCGCCGGTCATCAGAACAAAACAAAGAGAAGACTGTAAACTCCTTCATTTTTGCAAGCCTAATATTTTCGCAAATGGGGTACAGTTGCAAACTTCATGGGCATGAACAAATTTGGCCCGATTATTATTTGAACCTTTTGTGAGTGGAAAATGCAGTCATTCTCTGGAAGCAAAATTTGAATTTGTTGTTTTCGCGAACATATAGGTCTGTGAAAATAAGTGGGCCTGCAGTAAGTGAATGTATTTTCCAATGCATATGAAGGCAGGGAATTGCTGCTGGTAGTCAACTAATGCATAATAGTATAATGTGTAAGGATGATGCACGGCGAGACCCTCTACCTGTTACCATGATGGTGATCAAGAAGTGAATATCAGACTGTACTCCGCCTCCTTTTATAGTGGACTGGAATTTAATGGTTCATTGGGTTGTTGCAGTGCATTGTCTATGTTTATCATGAAACTACCCCTTGGACATGACTGAGGGAACATCTCAAAATACACTGAAACTGAAAAAGACTAAATAACAATTTCATCACAGGGAAGAGAGCGGTTGAGGGCCATGTCTTCATTGTCTGAGATTCAGTCACAATGCCATGGTCACTTATGTTTCTAAGTCTTAGATTGATACCAAAAGTCAACGTTTGTTTGCGAGTCCTTCAGGAGGAAGAGGTCATGGGAGATATTAAAGAATTTCAGCATTTCAGCTTCAGTGTATTTTGAGGTAACTCCTATGCAGATTGGCCTTTTATGATTTTTTTGCAAATGTAATGCATTGTGTGTGCTATCCATTTCTTTCCCTCCTGTGTGAGTTAATGTCAAAGATAAAAGTAGATTTAGATTAAATTTGTGACGCTTTGAGCTGGGCTCAGCTTTAATATTCAGTCCATTTTTATCCTTCCTTCTAACACCTGTCCTGTAAAAAGAACAGGGGAGATAAAAAAGTTATGTACAAGTACATATATAACTGTTTGCAAGGTACAATGCGGGCGTTACAAAGATTTGGATAGAAAAAACGTTATGAAATGTATACCATTCCTCCATTCTATCTTTCCTATCCTTCCTATAAAGTGTGGTTGCGAGTTGATGTCTCACATGTCTTAGCACAGAATATGTCAATGTGTTTATTATCTTCGTCGTTGTTGTGGAGATAGTCCTATTTTTGTTTACATATATTTTGTTGATTATTACATCCATCCACCCATCCGTCCAGTTCAGTTTCATGTTTGGTATATGAACAAGTTTGATGATTACTAGTACAATGTCTGCCAATTTTTGCCTGATTGGATGCGTCCTAATTGCTTTTTTGCTACCGTATTTATCAGAGAAATTGGGGAGTATGCTAAATTTACTCTAAGAACACTCCTGTGACTGCTGATGAATCGCCTTTCCAAAACAAATTGCAATGCAATTCTTGCCATAGTTTCGAAGAGCCAGTGTCTATGATTTAGATATGGACAAAATTGAGACAGGTATTGTCCATGCTTATTAGAATTGTAAGTATTGTTGCAGTCAAATGAAAACCTACTGTAAACCCCTCTATTTTTGGGAGCCTGACATTTCACAACTTTTGTGTGAGGGGTTACAATTCATCCATCAGTGGAATCTCAAAAACCATTTGGAGCTTTTCATTTGACAAAAAAACCTCCATCGGGTGCATATTTGTGTCGGCTAAAACCGCTTTAAAGGCTTTTTAGAAGCTCAAAAACCTTGATTTCTAAGAGTGTGTAGACTGCCTTTTGAAAAAATTACTTTAACAGTGTACATGTGCATGTATTTCAGGTACTGTATTTTATGATTTTAGTCACAGGGACTGAGAGTGGGCAATGACTCGAGGTTTTCATTTGGCAGAAACTTTTGGCTGTTGTTATTGTACAGAAATGAATGATTATCATTTGCATACAGCTTTTGAGCTGTCATTCTTTGTTACTGTACATTGTATGCATTTATGTGAATTGTGATACAATAAATACATCATATGCCACTATAAAAAGGTCTTTTCTACTGTTCATTTGTTGGGCATTTGTATCTTAGCACTTCCTATGTGTACCAGTAGGGGTCACTGGCTTGGTAACTTGGCCCAACGTTACATGAAAGAAGATACTGTTCAGTTAACTTGGAGAGCATCTTCATTTGTTGGGCATTTGTATCTTACCACTTCCTATGTGTACCAGTAGGGGGTCACTGGCTTGGTAACTGGGCCCAACGTTACATGAAAGAAGATACCGTTCAGTTAACTTGGAGAGCATCTTCATTTGTTGGGCATTTGTATCTTACCACTTCCTATGTGTACCAGTAGGGGTCACTGGCTTGGTAACTTGGCCCAACGTTACATGAAAGAAGATACCGTTCAGTTAACTTGGAGAGCATCTTCATTTGTTGGCCATTTGTATCTTACCACTTCCTATGTGTACCAGTAGAGGTCACTGGCTTGGTAACTGGGCCCAACGTTACATGAAAGAAGATACCGTTCAGTTAACTTGGAGAGCATCTTCATTTGATGGGCATTTGTATCTTACCACTTCCTTTGTGTACCAGTAGGGGTCACTGGCTTAGTAACTTGGCCCAACGTTACATGAAAGAAGATACTGTTCAGTTCACTTGGATAGCATCTTCATTTGTTGGGCATTTGTATCTTACCACTTCCTTTGTGTACCAGTAGAGGTCACTGGCTTGGTAACTGGGCCCAACGTTACATGAAAGAAGATACTGTTCAGTTCACTTGGATAGCATCTTCATTTGTTGGGCATTTGTATCTTACCACTTCCTATGTGTACCAGTAGAGGTCACTGGCTTGGTAACTGGGCCCAACGTTACATGAAAGAAGATACCGTTCAGTTCACTTGGATAGCATCTTCATTTGTTGGGCATTTGTATCTTACCACTTCCTATGTGTACCACAGTAGGGGTCACTTGCTTGGTGACTGGGCCCAACGTTACATGAAAGAAGATACTGTTCAGTTAACTTGGAGAGCATCTTCATTTGTTGGGCATTTGTATCTTACCACTTCCTATGTGTACCACAGTAGGGGTCACTGGCTTGGTAACTGGGCCCAACGTTACATGAAAGAAGATACTGTTCAGTTCACTTGGATAGCATCTTCATTTGTTGGGCATTTGTATCTTACCACTTCCTATGTGTACCACAGTAGGGGTCACTGGCTTGGTAACTGGGCCCAACGTTACATGAAAGAAGATACTGTTCAGTTCACTTGGAGAGCATCTTCATTTGTTGGGCATTTGTATCTTACCACTTCCTATGTGTACCAGTAGGGGTCACTGGCTTGGTAACTGGGCCCAACGTTACATGAAAGAAGATACCGTTCAGTTAACTTGGAGAGCATCTTCATTTGTTGGCCATTTGTATCTTACCACTTCCTATGTGTACCAGTAGAGGTCACTGGCTTGGTAACTGGGCCCAACGTTACATGAAAGAAGATACCGTTCAGTTAACTTGGAGAGCATCTTCATTTGATGGGCATTTGTATCTTACCACTTCCTATGTGTACCAGTAGGGGTCACTGGCTTGGTAACTTGGCCCAACGTTACATGAAAGAAAATACTGTTCAGTTCACT
The DNA here is from genome assembly GCF_910592395.1 of Lineus longissimus. Taxonomy (NCBI): domain Eukaryota; kingdom Metazoa; phylum Nemertea; class Pilidiophora; order Heteronemertea; family Lineidae; genus Lineus; species Lineus longissimus. The sequence goes on along the minus strand of NC_088309.1, from coordinate 10,396,818 downwards.
TGGATAGCATCTTCATTTGTTGGGCATTTGTATCTTACCACTTCCTATGTGTACCACAGTAGGGGTCACTGGCTTGGTGACTGGGCCCAACGTTGCATGAAAGAAGATACTGTTCAGTTCACTTGGATAGCATCTTCATTTGTTGGGCATTTGTATCTTACCACTTCCTATGTGTACCACAGTAGGGGTCACTGGCTTGGTAACTGGGCCCAACGTTACATGAAAGAAGATACTGTTCAGTTCACTTGGAGAGCATCTTCATTTGTTGGGCATTTGTATCTTACCACTTCCTATGTGTACCAGTAGGAGTCACTGGCTTGGTAACTTGGCCCAACGTTTCATGAAAGAAGATACTGATCACTTGGAGATCATCTTTTCCCTGCCCACAGGCATAGACACCAGGTACGAAGAACATGTATTTCATGTCTCATTCAAAGGATGATCAAGGAAGTTACTTTGATTCTGGACTGCAGTAAAGTGAGTTGTTGAAGATCACAAGCAAGCAATATGGTTTTAGTATCACACCGAAGATGTTCACATTATGAATCCGCTGGCCCACATCACCTCTGAAAGGGATTGTTGTTGATAAATGGGCAGCATCTCTCCTAAAATGTCCATATAGTCTGGTTGAATACAGATTAAGATTGTGATGTCCTCTGGATGTCTAAATGGCATGGACCTTCTCTGTAGGCCTACTGTGGTCTAGAACACTCATTCCTGGGCGGATCCATGTGCTGGTAACCAGCCAAAGCAAACTCAGATAGATCCCCTCCCCTCCCACCACCCCAGCAGTGTCAAGGCCTATGGGCCATAAAATGGATGGGGGCATGGCCAAGCCAAGGGCCCTGAAGTGACACTGGGTGATATTATATGAATTAAGACGAGCATATGCTTTTATCTAACACTCTCATGTACATTTACACTAGGCCTTTCTGTACAAAATTGAAGCAAAAGCATTTGCTAGACTTTATTCATATCACCAGCCAAATCCTGACATCACTGATTTTCAATATACTCCACCCTGCGCCTCTTGATATTTCAAGGAGCATACGAGAGGTAGGAGTATAAAAAACCTATATCTCAGGATGTATCAGCCAATGGTCAGATGGTCAGATTGTGACGTCACAGAACGAATTTAATTCCCGCGCCCCGCCGCTTGAACATGTGACCCCCTTTTTTTCGTACTATCGACACGCTCTGTATTCCAGCACGCGTTGTACCCGTGTCGTGTACATCAGTCTGCGGGATTCCCCACCCGCCGTCGCATATCCTGTCTTCATCGAATCCGGGACCGAATCATCTTTCAAGTCAATCAAGAGGCTTGACACTCAACGTATTGGAACCTATAGGGTAATTACAATACTCTGTAAGAGTCAGCCGAGTGATTTCATTATAACATGCTGTACCCGGTCGTGGTAGGCTACTACCCGTAGATATTTTCACTTTGTTTGACTGTATAGGCCTATATAGGCTTACATGTCCTATATCTATCTATTATCATGTAGAAGAAACTGGGAATGCTGAAAGTGAGAAACGCCGCTGAAAAACATATGTCAAACTTCAGACTTGACAAACTATTAGAAAGATATTATCCTTACACAGGCCACTCAATCGGGGATGAGAAAATAATGGGTTTGTAAAAGAATTTAGAAGAGGGAGCAAGAAATCCACTGTACAGAGGTCTAATGGCAGGACCTCTGTAGATTCCTTCTGACATGTCTGAGCAACGTTTCTTTCTTCTACCTTCATCCACAGGCCCCTGAAGCCTACTTAGCGGGATTATCGGGCTTAATAATGGGATGAGCCAGGAAAGGAGATGAATCCTGTTAACTAGGCTTCAGAGGCCTGTGCTTCATCATTGACTATTCTGGGGGGGGGGGGATCTTATCCCCCTTACCCTGGATTTAGTGGCCTGTGGTCAGTCTTTCCATCTAACAGCATGTTTTAGTAGGACCTCGAAAAAAAAACTTTTTATATGTACAGTGGAACCTCCCTTAGCGGACACCTCTCTATAAAGGACAGCCCCTCTATTAAGGACACTAGTTTTGGTCCCAAATTGGTTGTTTCCATTCAATTTGACCTCTCTAATCAGGACACCTTTCCATTAAGCACAGCACTAGATAATTATTTATTATGGGGAGGTTCTACTGTAATTGTGTATGTCTGTGTGCTTTCTTTTAGGCCTACTTCATGACTTCCATCTCTTCTGTCATCTGGTTTTAGTCCCTTGCTACTTTTCATTTTTGGCAGGAATAAGCAAACGCAATGCCACGAAACTATGTCGACAACGCTTCCAACCGTAGGCTTGGCCGTGTGGGCATGGTTGTCGGGAGCATGCCGGTGTCCAGAGGTTCTAGTGGGAGCAGTTTCGGTGGGTATGGCTCGACCAAGACCTACGTAGACAACTCGTACAACCGTAGCCTTGGACGTGTAGGAATGGAGCACGGAACTGCTGTTGTGTCGAGGTCGTCTGCTAGTGGAGTGTCTTCTGGCTACTCGGGGTCACCTAAGACGTATGTGGATAACTCGTACAACCGTAGCCTTGGACGTGTAGGAATGGAGCACGGAACTGCTGTTGTGTCGAGGTCGTCTGCTAGTGGAGTGTCTTCTGGCTACTCAGGGTCACCTAAGACGTATGTGGATAACTCGTACAACCGTAGCCTTGGACGTGTAGGAATGGAGCACGGAACTGCTGTTGTGTCGAGGTCGTCTGCTAGTGGAGTGTCTTCTGGCTACTCAGGGTCACCTAAGACGTATGTGGATAACTCGTACAACCGTAGCCTTGGACGTGTAGGAATGGAGCACGGAACAGCTGTCGCATCGAGATCCTCTTCGGCAGCATATGGAAATGGGGCATCTCCCAAGACGTATGTGGATAACGCTTTAAATCGAAGTTTGGGTCGAGTTGGTTTGCCGCATGGAACAGCCGTTTTGTCTGAATTTGGACCTTCTGGGTCTGGATTGTCATCAACCTATGTTGATAACGACTACAATCGAAGGTTGGGACGAGTTGGTTTAGAGAAAGGCAAGTGAACTCTAGTGTCATATTGCTATCGTTGGTTGCGGTGAGGCAATGTACAAGGCAGCACAGAGAAAATCCATGTAAAGATATGATATCTAAATTATACAGAGATTTATTTAGTATATTATATGCTAGAAAGCCAAAGCGTTCCAATGGACCCATGTTAGATAGCACTTTAAAGGGGGACTATAGGCAGGATCAGGGGGTTAAATATTCCATCTTATATGCACTGTAACAGCACTGGGTCATGTTTGATTCAGCACTAAATGTATTCCTGGTACAAGCCTGAATAGTTTTGACGTACTGTGAGAGTGGAGAGACCCCTATTGGTGACTCTTTGTAACTTTATCTTGCCTACCTAGCTGCTGCCTATAGAATCCTTTTAAGCATTCAAGGAAATTGTAGCTTTCTAATATGTTATAAAATATTATTTGCAGGAACAGCCGTAGTATCTAAGAGTGCATCCAGCTCCCGCGATTTACAATTCCGAGTCTATAAAGACAACGACTTTAATCGCAGGATTGGGCGTGTTGGCTTACCATTGGGTAGCATGGTGGTTTCCCGCTCCTCAAAATTGTCACAGTCAAGACTTGTCACACCTCGCCAGACATCAAAAAGATGGCAAGCTTCTCGGGACCTCCTGTATCGCTTCTTAGCCAATCCTGTGAGTACATGTACATCTCTCTTTAGATCATGCTATGCAGGTGAGATCTGAACAATGTGATGGTTGATTTGGCTGTTGATGTACTTGTATGGTATATTACATGATGTAATTGCAGCAGGAGGGTCTACCTTCCACCTCTATTATTATAATATGTCTAAACATTTATATATACATGTACCTTCAAATTCATGTGTACTTTTCTTTTCTAGGATGATGACATGGACTTTGATTATGGTCCATCTGATCCAGAAACCCAAAAAGAGACAACTCAACAGGTGATTGATGTCATTCACCGTATGGAAGAGGTCCGCTTGTGGCAGGAAAAATCCCACACAAACAGAAAGCCTTCGACATCTCGTGCCCTCATGCAGAGCTATCAGGGCGAGAGAATCATCTTCAAGGAATTGGATCTGAAGAAAAAGATCGGGCATGGTGGCTTTGGCGATGTCTACTTTGCTGAGTGGAAGGGAACTGTTGTTGCCGTCAAGAAACTGCGGGTCCAGAGGGTGTCGCAGAAATGCCTAAAGGAATTCCATTCTGAAATCCGTGTTTTCTGCATGCTCGACCACCCGAACATTGTTAAGTTCCTTGGCGCATGTGTTGTTACACCCAAAGTTGCTATTGTCATGGAATACATGGAGAAGAGCCTGTTTCAGAAGGTAATTCATTGAATCTGATTGTGAATATAGGCTTTAAAGGGGAACTGTTGGCAGGAGCTTGGGGTCAAATTTGTAATCCTCAGGTGACCGGTATTCACAATTAGCTTTGGGGTCTAGTTGCATTTGATTTAGTGATAATTATATTCCTTAAGCTGGCGTGAACAGTGTGAATGTAATGTGATAAAGACTGTCTTGCAAGGCTCGGTTCCTGGAGGGAGGAAGCGAGGAAGACCTCGGAAAAAATGGGATGGACAATATCAACATCCTACCTTACTTGTTCCAGATCCACATGGAGGATGATGACATTTCCGAGGAGGGGAAACTGTCGATCATGAGCCAGGTCGTCAATGGTCTGGATTACCTGCACTTGAATGGCATTGCCCACTGTGATGTCAAGTCTCAAAACGTCCTGTTGAATTATGAGGAGGCAACGGGTCAATATGTTGCAAAGATCACTGATTTTGGTCTGAGTATAATGAAGAGCGATGCGGACGCGTCTACCACCAAGACAGGCCAGGTAAGGTCATGGATTCAGCAATCTACAGTACAGGTCCCAGTTGCTCAATTGGCATTGGCAGTAACATTGGCATTAAGTCATAAGACTGCTATTGTTAATGAAATTTACTGCAAGAAATAATGCTTCTTTGAAGGAACACTGGTGTTTCTCTTTTATGCTGATTGAGCAACTGGGCCCAGTCTGGTTGACTGTCATTTAGTGGAGGTATGCGTAATGCTGTGGTTGGTCACACTGTTATGATGGTTCTGCCCTTCTCCAAGATACCTTGCAGTTGGAGGCTGATCATTTAGCAACATTTGCAGTTTTCATTATTGGAGTCTTCAATTTCCCAGATGAACTGCACTACTCTGATCTGTCCAAAGCTATCTGGTTTTGTGGTTACAGGGGCTTGCCATTTTGACTAATACTCAAAGCAGGTACACCCCACCATAAGAAGGCCAGGGTCGGAACTTGACTTCTAGGGTTTTTGTTAACGTGAGTATTTGGTGAAAAAAAGGGAGCTGACAGACCTCCTCTGTGACTGTGGCATCCCAGCACTAGCAGTCCATTTTAGGTGGCCAACTTTCACATTTGTTCATTTTCTTTCACAGGTCCAGGGTGGGACTCCTCGATATTCTTCACCAGAAGTATTAAGGGGAGAAATCCTCAATCGGAAGGCAATGATGAAGTCGGATGTCTACTCTCTTGGTCTTGTTCTGTATGAGATCATTTGTGCAGAGGAACCATTCAGTGGCTACAATCAAATGCAGCTTGTACGTTTCGTGGGCAATGGTCGTGTGATTCCCGACTTTGGAGATGACATCAACCCCTCAGTCACCCAGGTGGTAGAGCAGTGCTGGAAACGTAATCCGCTTCAGCGCCCATCCACTTCCTACTTGCGAGATAACATGTGTAGTTTCCCCTACTTATATGAACTGTAAATGAGCTAAAGATGCCAGAATCTAGCAATCACAACAGGGGACCAGAATGTCAAAAATCACAGTAAGAGGTGACTATTGACTATTTCTTATGAACTACAAGTGAGAGATGCTCGAATGCTGCTTGATAAACTTGTCAATTAATATTTACTTAAAATCATCATTTAGTGCAATACCCGGGTGGGTGCTTTTTTCAGTTTTGATTTAGGTGCAGAAATGAATAGAGAAAGATTATTTCTTTCAGAGCAATACCGGTCTAAGTCAAGGTAAAGTTCGAATCGACATTATATGCATGAAGTTTTGCAAAATCACTTAGTGTAATGTAATTTGTGTGCACTGTAAAAGCCTCCCATATCATGCCTCCACTTTAACCAATATGCACCCACCCCCCTATTGCACTAAATGCACTAAGGTGCTCAATTATGTTAATGATCATCATGATAATTGTCATAACAGCCCAAGCTGTTATTTGTTACACATTATCATCAGCTACATATAATAGGTTTTTAATTACTCCTGGCGCTGTATGCAATGTATACATTTATAAGAATTTTGTAAGAATTTATAAGAATTTTGATACAATAAATCAAATATTTTTTCATATGGTTCTAAAATTATGCTCTTGAATTTTCTGATTGTGACTATTATTGAAATACTGCACACCTCAGCTTTCAATCTATCATGGACAGAATATGACTTTGTCCATGTGCAGACGATGTCCTTGAATTACATTTGTCATATTGGCAACTTTCCCCAACCTCACAGTTTGGAGAGCCCATCCAACAACACCCGATAAGCAGAAAAAATCGACAGCCCACTATTGCCGTGACAGTGATCTTGGCAAGGTTTTGTATGGATGGCTGTGACATTAGTTCATCATCTGACAACATGGCATGCGGGTGGAGCTGGTTGTGATATACATGTAGTGAACACATTCCATTCCGTGTTTACACAAGTTCCAGCATCCCGACTCTCATGGTTTTATTACTCCTTTCTAAATGTACAGAAATTGTTCAGTTGTAAAAACTTGGGTGGTCAAGTCTTAAGGTTCCGTGGACAAACTCGCCACGAACTGTTTGAGATGATGCCATGGAATAGTGCCCACTCCACAATGTCTGATGTGTCAATGAACGAAGGAACATCGTGATTGACATTCACTTCTCTATGATCCGACTGTGACAAAGTCCATTTGCCACTTTCTTTCAGCAGCCATGAGGTATTTACCGACATTGTCTACTGGTCTGACTACTTTTCATAGTGTTATTGTCCATGGAACACTGTCCAATTTTTTTTTTCTATATCCGCTGGTTGTAAAATTGTTCATCTTGCACATTGTCCGATTTTCAGTTGAATACCGTCTGGTTGTTAAAGGGGAAGCATTGGTTTAAAAACAGTCCATATTATATAACAAAAGACCACCTTTTCAATGTTAAGATATTCGTTTATTGTTGTCATGGCAGTAGAATCTGTTTAAGAAAATTAACACAGTCAATAAGAAAAAGTTTTAAAGCTATGAGTATTTGGCAATCTGAACTTGCAGAAACAACTTCTTATAAATCAGTTACTACAAAGCTATTGGTTGGCAAGGCAAATGGAAAATATTGTACTGAGATAGAGTAGAGGATGCTCGATAATACTGAAGTATGAAGAGAGACCTACCGGAAGTAATATACTTGATGACCACTTAAGTTTAGAAGCGAGACTAAAAAGCTTGCTCATAACTTGATAATTACTTGAGCCTAGACGCAGTCTTTAATCACCAAAGCTCTATGCAGGCATATAAAGTTTACAAATCACCGAAACTCAGAATCAGATCTAAAAAGATTGATACAAGTAGATCACTAAAGCTCAATACTAAATAGCTTGATAATTACTCGAGTAGGAACATAAAATCATAAAAGCTCTAACTTTTTCAAATCAGAAGCCAAGCTAGAGCAAGCATTCACTTTATAATGACGAATGTTCTTTGAGCCTTTTCTGATCACAAGATAAACAAGATAAACAAGCCTAAACAGACGAAGACTTGTTGTGGCCAATGTTGGCCTGACATCCCTATTCCCATTCTCCCCACTCTTCAAAGCTGTAATCTTCCTTGTACCGTTTGGACATCCGACCATCCAAGCTTGCTTTCCTGAAAAACATGTTGAAACAGTTTAAGCAACCACATAGATGTGGATTGTTAAGTGATTGATAGTTTAATGTATAAAAAGAAGTTATATGTGGCCGGACACCAAAACGAACTAGACCTTTGTCTATTTCTAGTGTGTCATTGTTTCATCTCAATGGTGAGCATGTATTTTTGATGGTAAACCAATACCTTTATCCACTGTGCTTATTATAGATCACAGTATTATTCTTACCTTTTCCTTGGTTTCTGCTCCCTCTTGCTTAGTCCCGACAGACAGGCATCAAGATGACGGTTGAAGTTTTCAAGATTCTTGGTTCGGAGAGTCTTGTTGCAGATTGGGCACAGCAGACCATTTGGTTTGGTGGCTGGATCAGATTCAGCAGACGTTTCAACTGCAGCAGACGTTTCAACTGCAGAAGACTTCTCAACCAAAGGAGACGTTTCAACTGCAGCAGACGTTTCAACTGCAGCAGACGTTTCAACCGCAGCAGACGTTTCAACTGCAGCAGACGTTTCAACTGCAGCAGACGTTTCAACTGCAGCAGACGTTTCAACCGCAGCAGACGTTTCAACCGCAGCAGACGTTTCAACTGCAGCAGACATTTCAACTGCAGCAGACGTTTCGACCGCAACAGACGTTTCAACTGCAGCAGACCTGTCAACTGCAGTAGCACTTGTTTTAACAAGAACGAATCTTTCAACCATAGAAGACATTTTAACTGCAGATGCTCCATCTGAAGGTTGTGATCCTGAAGTTGATGAGGAGACGTTGCTTGGGGCTCCAGACTTGGGTGGTGTACTACCAGATGCATCAATTACACCTAACATTTCAACAACAGAAGACACTCTATTGTTAGGTTGTGATTCTGGTTCAGTTCCACTGATGTGAGATTCAACTATGGCTGCTGTTTCATTTGTAGCAGACGTTACTTGTTGTGATGCCAAAGTAGAAAGTGCTTTGCAAGCTTGCTGCTCGGGATCTGATGGTTCACCTGTAAGCAATGATTCAGATTCAGTCACAAGTCCCAATGGAATGGCACAATTTGAAATGTCACCAGTTTGAGTAAAATCTTTGGGAAAGTCAGTCACTAACGCAGCTTCAGTATCTTTATCTAATAACGAATGCTCAGTTTGTGAAACACCTAAGGTATCATTTAGCCGAGTTCTATTTGGGATAACACCAGGGCTCCCAAAATTTGAGCTAGTTACTGTATAAACTATGTCTAGGTCACACTCTTCTTCCAGGGCCTGTATCACACTTTTGCAGGGAGCATCCTCGTCACTGAGAACATCACCAAGAAATTCAGCTGGTTCCTCTGCAAAGCTCTCCTCATAGCTAAGAAAATCACAAGCATCACGACTCTCTTCCTCATTAAAGTTAAGCGCACTGAAAGATTTCTCCTGCTTTAACATAAATCGGTCCAATGTTTCATTCAAATTTGGGCTCGGTTTTTCACTGAGTGTTTTAGCACCTCTGCCTTTCTTTAGTTTTCTTGGCTTGGCAAGAGACTTGCCCTTGTTTTTAACAAGTCCCGAATTTTGGCTCCTGAGATTCTCACTAACAGGCTGACTATTTCCACACAAGCAATTGTCCAAATGTCTGTTAAATTCAATCATGTCTTTACAAAATATACTCTCATTGCACACTGGGCAAGGAAATGCTTCCTGTTTTCCACTGCTAGTAACTTTCCTCCATTCATTATCAACAGTTTGACCACTAGGCCTACTAACACCAGGCAATTCTGCATCTATTGTACATCTACTCTCCCTAACATTGGTCACAGTCTGCCATGTTGGCTCAGTTAAAGCTTCTTTACTATGTTTAGGAACTTCTGTATCACTGCTTGATATGTCTGCATCCTCAGATAAGTCAGAATCCACAACAACTTTACGAGAATCCTGTCTTCCAATTGCTGAATTCAAAACCACATCTTCACATGAACCGGCTGCCAGAACATGTCTTGTTTTCTCAAAGGGCTTACTGCTATTCAGAGCAGCAGGCAAGCCACTGTCACATGCAAGAGAGTATGTCTCAGTCACACAGTTCTTGGTATCACATATCACAGAACGATCCATACTTCTCACATCCGGCTCATCATTCATGGGAGCAAGGTCAGAAAAATCACAGTTAGCACCACTTTGATTCATAAACCGCACTGAATCCTCACTCTCTTTATGGCAACTGTTTTCAAACTCAGCTACATTACCAGCAGGTTTGTTGATAAACTTCTCACTTAAATCTCCAAACATATCAGTGGAATTTGTTTCACACTCTGCATCACTATCGACATCAGTATCTTGTAAATAAACAGGGTCAATATCCACATCCATTGAAACATGAATCAGTCCATCCGAACCACCATCCCTGACAACCTGAGGCACTTTTAGGGGGTCCAACAATTTTGATTGCCATTGTCCCTTTTCCACTTTTGAAGCTTGCAAATTGAACTTGTCACTGCCAACCTGACCCATGCTATCGTCTGCATTACCGACAGCAGACGTTTTTCCACCCAGAGACTCAACAGTGCTGCCGACCTGACTTGGCACATCTATCGTGGACTTTGCCTCAATGACATTGCCATTTTCATCCATTTTTTCTGCAGCACCTTCCTTGACAGGAACAGAGACGGTGTCTCCAATTTTTGTTGACTTTTCCTCATGAACTTTCTGAAACATGTCCTTTATCGTCGTCTGCTTTTTCTTGCTCAATTCAGAGTCTTGGAAATTTGACATGCGCACGCCTAAAATGAGAAGTTATATCGTACTGCAGTTTTTCAAACTGATGCAAAATATACAGAGGTGATTCGAGGCAAGGGCACAATCTGCAATCATGAAAACGAATTCCTGTGGAACCGGGGCTGAATTTCAAGGTTATTCTTTATGATTGTGAAAGCTTTTGATATCGAGACAAATATTTAAACATTAAAAGTACAAAAAACAGTCTTACCTAATAACCGCAACCTCAAAGGTTTTGGTTGACAGGCCTGTATCTCGAGCCTAAGTTGTTCCTTCGCGGTAGAGTAGATAACTTCGGGATCAGAGGTATATTCCATCAGACTCTGGGCCCTCGTCTTAACCTCAAAGGCAACTGTCTTCATCTTGATAGTCACAGTCCTTCCCTAGAATAATACGAAAGATTTTGATTTTGGAGTTATCATATGAGCGGTACATCCATTCTGAACTATCAGAGTTACTCGGAACGGAGTCCAGGACGGCGGAGTGGATCCAAGGCTTGAGGGTCAAGATGGGGTACATCTTGAGTGCACCAAACCTTTGAATCAGTAGTCATCAGAAATTGGAACAAAATGTCCAGTTTTGTGTTTGGTTACGAATGTACATAACAGACTCTATTAAAGTACGCATTCATGCGCATGCGTAACCAAGGAATCTAATTTCAGGGAATCTTACATTGCGGTTTTCATCCTTGAGGTCTTCGGCTAATGCCGCAGACAGCTCCAGGCACTTCTTGTACAGCTCAGCAGGTTTGTTGATCTCGCTGAAGGTTCGTTCAACACTCATGCTCTTCCGATCTCCATCTCTGAAGTGGAAAACGTCTCAAATTTAGTAAAAGTGAATTCTGAAGATTAAGTCATTCAAACCAAGTTTAACCTTAGAAAATGTGCTGTTGGTGGTACTTAGTACTGGTGGACAACTACACTACATCTGTAACCACTTGTATTGACATGTACGCGAGCTGAGGGGCCACAAGATCAGGATTTTTAACTGCAATAACGCAGAGTTCTCTGAGCCCCACCTTTGGCAGAAATAACAAAGACCACGACTGCAAACTTTTTGGGACAGTTTTTCGAGGCAAAACACCTCAAGAGCATAGAAATACTGACCTTTCAACTTTCGTTGAACCAATTCCAATGCATATTCTCATAAAGTAGTTGAAAGATATTGCTGAGTAGAGGTGATAGAGAATAGCCCTCTTCTCATAGAGGTGCTCACACATGGTCACATCAAGAGCTTTTAGCATACTCTCAGACACTTTGCCTATTCCCATAACCTGAAGGAACAATATGGAACGTCAGCTATGAGTATCATTGTGACTCTCACAATCCCAACAGGTGTCTTAGTTTAACCAATCCATCCTCCAAGGTACAAGTACGCACCAAAGTGTAGATTCATCATGAGCGCAGGGCCCACTTTGGCCCGAGTTCAATCCGCCGTGAGAATCCAGAATACATGTATGTTTCTTCAAATGTACTGGGGAGGATTCTAGGAACTAATATACTTTGCTCTTCACAACAAAATGGATAAATAGTCGAGAGTCTATTGATGAGACTAAAATCTGGGGTCTCCTGTACCTGAGTGTCTATGCCAAGGCAAGAAAAGATCCAACACAGGGGGCAAAAAGGGTAATCTGCAGTGGCCTCGCATCTTAGCAAAATTCCAAATAGGGACAAATATGTGGTATGACTGAGTGACCTATGGGTATCTGTTAAGGCTTCACATTAAGTACCTTTCTTATTGGGAGTTCTTTGATGAATTCCAGGACAGCTTCTCTCGTTGGAGGAATTCTGTACTGACCATTTGGCTTATTCTTGTCAGAGCACACCTTGGCCAACATCATATTTGGTGCTATACCTTGACAACAGAAAGGTGGTACAAACATTAATTAGATATTTCTATGTCAATTGGTGGATGCCTGATTAGCACTTGAGTGCTAAAAGATCTGAAAGGACATGTCGAAAGCACACTCTCTCATTTATCATTAACAACATACCGTATAGTAACATAAAATTTGTGGGTGAAAATTGATAGCCTGGGGCTGATTAATAATTTTGTCTGGTAAAATACAGAGAACATGCAGAAGCCTGTTTCTTGATGTACACTTTCTCTTCATCAACACAAAATGTTTGATGGCACTTGCCAATGTACCCACCCACCTGCACTGGCTGTCAGGCCCGTCACCTGCTCAATCCTAAATCTCATTTCTCTCACTGCTTCATCAGCACTCAGCCCAAAGACGATTCTCCCTCTCTTCTCATGATCCACTGCCTTTGATTTGCTCAAAGAACAATCTGCTCCTGGTACCAATGTTCTAGCCTTTTCACCACTAACAGTTCCAGTGTCGACAATGTTATTTGGAATGTTCCGAATCAAGCAGTCTAGTTCTTCATCAGAAGACATGTCTTCCGATCTATCACACTCTTTGTTTACAACAGGACCATGCTCTGTGTACTGACTCACATCAGCAGACAACAATAAGTCTACTCCAGTTTTCCCTTCATTTTTTTTGTCCACAGCAACATTCTCACCAGCAGACGTCAGTCTGTTATTGATTTTCTGTCCATCAACATGCATAATTTCAAAAGTCCGCTGTTCCTCTGTGTACGTCTGTCTTTTCTTCAAATGTTCTGTTAGATCCAGATATGCCTCATCCAAGCTCATCGGACAGTAGTTAGGGTCGTAATTTGCCATGACTGACCTCACTTGTTTACTGATAGCAGTATATTTTTCGAAGTTCGGTGGAACAATCACAAGTTCGGGGCAAAGCTTTTTTCCGATGAAACCTGGCATTGCAGCACGAACACCGTATCTCCTTGCAGCATAGTTAGATGTTGACTGAAAGAAGGAACACGACATGAAACACTGGAAAACCGCCCTTGGATATAATTTAGGTCAATTTGATAAGAGTCCTTAACAGGGAACTGCAACATTATCTTGCAGGGCACCAGACCCGCTGCCTTCCCAGATGCAAGTTAAAAAGTTTGATCATCCTTGTAAGCTCCACAATAGCTTGTTATATCAGCTGTGAAATCAAACTCCAAGAAGGCTGGCGGAGTGGCCCAATGATTGTTCTTCTAGCTACACAGAAACCAGGTTTGCGTCAGAGTGAATGCTAAAGATAAACAACCTCACTCAAATGGCATTTGAGGCTGTTCAAAAGAGACCTGGCGCCGAACAGTAGAAGAGGAGATGAGGTCAATCGAGGCCACTTGGTCTGACCTAGGGAAACATCCACAGACAGGCTGCTGACAGAAGTGGGTGGAGACTAAAGATGGAAGCTTTATGTGCTCTCTTTGCATGAAGAGGACTATAAGTAAAGTAAGCAAATAGCATTGTACTGCCCAGTTTTTTTATACTCACCAGCATCGATTTGCCACCAACAGCCATAGGTTTATCTCTGAGAGACGGATTATCCCTCATCTCAGCAGCAGCATAAAATGCATCCATATCAACATGGACAATTGTACGTGACAAATCTCTGGTTGAGTCCAATTGTTGAAGGAGCTGATCAGCCTGATGGCAAAGAAAAGAAATCAAAGAATCAGCACAGTAACAGGAACTGGGACTTCACAGAATATTTCAAAATAGTAAGAGAAACAATCAATTGATAACGAGTCAGACAGTATCCTTAAAGGGGGAACATTTCACCTGCTTTACTTGTGTATAAATCATGTTGCACTATCACAAATCGAAGAATAATTTTTCAATCTTTTCCTGCACTTTGTACTTACTTCAATTTCACCATCTGAGAGATGTTTTTCTGTTATTTTCTTCAGTTTCTTCCGTTGTTCATCAATTCGTTTCATCACTTGTTGCTCCTTCTTTTTCTCATTTTCATAAAATTTTGAACCTGAAAATTTGGAGGGATCATTATGGATGTTAAGAAAAATAAGTGGAGGATTTACACCAACGACTTTCATCCAATGCCTCTCTCATCTTCTCAATCGAACTTGTCTCTTCATCCAAAACACAGAAATCAAGGAATTGCCATTCCAGAGAGAACAAAGTAGCTCTTCATGATTTCATTTTTCAGGACTGGTCTGGAGTCTTCTAGATGGGGTGGAAGCCTAGGAAGAAGTTGCATTTTACCTGCAGATGCCGCCATGATAATCTTGTTGATCTTTTCCCGGTCAAGTCCTGCCATTCCAGCCTTGTTGTCGTTCAGTGTCATCCTTGATACAACATCTGATTTTGTCTCCCCTATTTCCATGGGCTTTTTCTGTACAACAGCAGGTTTTGGATCTGAAAGCAATGGAGAAATATTAGGTGCTAGAAATAAATAATTCAACTCATATACTTGTCATATATTGATCTGCATTCTACTGCAGCCAACACAGCTAATCGCCCCCCCCCCCCTCCTAGCTATTAGGACTATTGGAATAAAATTCATACTTCGTTTGGCATGTTGGGAAGGTGGTACTGGTAACTGGACTGGATCTGCCCATCCTGTCTCTGTCCAGTCTTCATCTTCATCATCTTGAAACTGGTCAGCGTCACTCAAAGCATCCATCCTAATTTAATGCTTTGACGGTCTGAAAGTAATACAATCAATACTGTTATAAATACTATCCTAAATAATAGGGCCTATATCATTTCATTTGTGACCTGGTGCTGGTTACGACGTCATACGTGACCTATTCAAAGAAAGTAAGGTTTTTATCCAACTCCTATATCAGGGCGATCCGTCTCATAATATCATGGCTACTTGCAGCGCAGGGGCCCCGGGCCAGCCACAACAGCACTAACAATTCTTTTGGGCAAAAGTCATCTTGGTATTTTTTGACGATATCTTTTTGACACACCCTGTGTCACAGTATGCTGTATGAGCATTGCGCAATGCATGCATGCTTTGTTCTTATTGATTATCTCGGCCTCTCATTCATATATCAACATGTCAACCACAGCTAAAGGTTGATTAATAAATCTTTAACATCTTGTTACTTGTTCAGTGAAGTAAAGGAGTTAGATTCTGCAAAAATCGTCTTTATTTTGGTAAGTTTTGTGGTTGTCAAAGTTGGCGGACAGTTTGACCCAATTAAGGGAAATCCCCGGGATTCCTAAATGACGTTTCCTTGGGAAAGCCCTCAAATTCGTTACGTGGCATACCCAGCCATTTTCTGCACTGAAACGTAAATAAGTGCCACGTTTTCACGAATAGCTTGGTTCAGTTTGAAAACATTTTGTTGTCATTTACCGCTATCATAAACAAAGGTACAAGGTATGTCCTTGCTCTGTTTTGAAGGAAATTCATGACTTCGGAAAGTAGAAAACGGTGTTTTATTTCGTGGCATCTGTCATTTTTTGCCACATGCACATGCAATGCATGCCATAGGCCTACAATACATCATGTACTCATGCATATGATATGGCACCTCTCTAGAGCCCTACCGTGCCTTAAACTGTCACATATATGAACAGGTTGTACAATGCGAGTGGCCAAACTTTGCCATACAATCGCGTGTCAAACTGGCAACGTGATCTTCGAACTTCAGTCATCGTGAGCGAATCATGACTTCTATATCCACGGCACAGACCTTACGTTGCAAGGTTACTGGTATCCTAACTGAACCCTGCATGCCCTGAGGGCTGAAGAAGTGATCTTACGAACCTTTTAGACTGCATAGTGCATGGATGAGTATCTGTCAAGTGGTGCCTCTATCGGCAAACCGGGCGATTGGATGTTCAAGACAAAAGTTGATGAGTTGCAATCTTGCAGAATGGCCACTTTCATCAACTTTCTGGTTTCAGTTAAAGATGATGGAAGAAGACAGCAGCCATGAAAGCAGTCCAGTCGCTGCAGCTTTGGTCTTGGAAGACACAACACAGGAAGTCACACAGAAGTTGGCCGATACCAGCCTTGCTGATCAGCTGCAAGATGCTGCTGCTGAGACTGCAGAGACGTCACTAAAAACAGGTTAGAAATTTAGTTTCCATTGCCCTTGTTATTAAACTCCAGATGACACAGGACATTCTTTGGGTTATTTGGTAAGGATTGACCATAGCCTGCACAGGCACCAACTTGCAATCCTAAAGCAATTAAAGTTCCTTCAAATCGAAGTGAATGCCAAAAACAAGGTTGGGAGTCTGTTCTCTGGAATACATAAACTGACTGCCACCATTGAAATTGGCATTCACTTCATTTTGAAGGAGTTCTAATTGTTTTAGGCTTTCAAGTTCTAGCCAAAAGCATGGGGCCTATGGTCAACCCTTAACCAAGGTAGAGAAAGAAAATTAAGAACAGTCAACTTCCTCCTTTGTTACTTATTCTTGAGGCATGCAAGCAGGAATACTCCACCAGTTTGTCGGATGAGACTTGAATCACAGCCCCCTTTTTCCTGAGTGTCGATGCCAGGGCAAGCGATGATATCAAGAATGGCACTTTTTGGCACCGAATTTTTCTTACTTTACAAAATGCATTTCTTGAATATTTATGCGCAGTGTTCGTAACACCTTGCACCAGTTCAGATTTCAACAGATTTCAACAGATTTTTAGCAGAACCTACTGAGCAATTAATAAAAGTAAAAACATTTTATTGTCCGCCATATTTTTCAATTGATTTGTTATAATTGTATCACTACCAGTGTCATACTCTGCCCATGCGCGTCTGAAGTATGGTTGTAAGTTACTCCGAAAATAAAATATTCCGCGTGTTTCATAAAGAGGTGTTGGCATGGTGAATTCTTCTTTTAAAGTCAAACTCTCTGTTTTCCTTTCCATGAGCCCCTTTTTTGGGAAGTACTTTATGCATGGGGATGAAGTCACATGTTGATACCTGTATGTTTGAATAATTTGCAAGGCTATTGTAATGGAGCTGGGCATGTGTCTGGGGCCAGCTCGGGGGGGGGGGGGGGCTTGGGATACACTCAGAAGCAATATAAATGCAAGATGCTTGCTGGAGGCTGCCACGATTCCTTACTTAGGATAAGGTATTCAACACTCCAACCATGAATCACTGACTTTATTCGGAATTGTTCGGAGATTTCCTGGTGATTTTTCTACATGTCTGTTATAGTCTTGGCCCCAAATCAAAGCCCTGAAATTCATTAGATTTCTGAATGCGGTATTTGTTTTATCTGATACAAAATCTACAACAATTTTCTGGTCTTTATACCCGGCGAAGGGAAATAATGTGACAACTGGCATGGTGAATCAATATCTAGTGGCTGTCGTTTGTCAATTACCTACCCCAGCATGTGGTACCATCTGGTCGGTGTGATAATGCATACACTTTATATTTATTCGAATATTGGTTTCTACACTTTGATATAACTGTTACAAACTATTCTCGGTACATTATGACCCATTCCTTTGACTTTATAGAAACACAATATACTGCAGTACATATTTGGGATCATTCCACAAATATCAATGTGTCACACATTTGGAAAAATGGCACCACTTACTTTGGTCACTCATGACAGTCATGCTATATGATATCCAGCATTGTAAATCGTCCCATATTTTCAAGGTATCCAAGTCCAGATGACTAAAAACTACAGTAGAACCTCTCTATTAAGGACACCTTCGGGACTGGCAAGTGCTGTCCTGAATAGAGAGGTGTCCTGATTAGAAAAGCCAAATTGAATAGAAACTATCAATTTGGGACAAAAACTAGTGTCCTTAATAGAGAGGTTGTCCTTAATAGATAGGTGTCCGCTAAGGGAGGTTCCACTGTAGTTGCTGAGAGTTAATCAGAATAATATATCAACTTTTCTATTTCTAGATCCAAGTCGAGAGGCTGCAAAATCTCCTCCTGTAGCATTAACCTCGCCAGCACCAGGTACACCACCACCAGCATCACCGACCCAAGTAGTGGCCTCGCCGGTGCCTCCGCCAGCACAAATACCACAGTTCACGGGCAACCCATACTCTGCTCATAGGCACCACACGCCGCAGCAGGTGCAGACGACTTATCCAGCGTCTGCATCTGCCGCCACTGGAACGCCTGTAAGTATATTGACATACGATTCTGAGTTCAAAGAGCCGCATGTACTGTTAAAAATTGAAGTGTTCGCGCAGCCAAAGTTGGCGAATTGGCACATTTTCAATTGATGGTAGATGTAATGGTTTATGCATTAGACTTGAAATTTTAGCCCAGTTGATTGGCTACAGTAAAATTGCACTATCACACCAATGTCCCCTCAGTGGGCCAGCTCATGCTTCTTTCCTTAGCATAAACCACCAGGTATATCCATTGGTTGTGTCAAAGTGGATGTCACTGGACTTGTAGTGCAAGAAGCCACAGTTATATCCACTATGGCCTTGGAGACAGAGAAAAAGGAGAACTTCATGTAATACAAACTATATAATACTACCTGGGTGAAATCATGTTGCGAGCCATGTTTCCAAGAGCTTGAACCTTCTTGGCTCCTAGCTCATCAGATTCAGCCTTTGATTGGGATGATCATAAACTGGGACTCTTTGCCCCAGGAATGAGGATCTGTTCATGCCTGGTATCCCTTGAGTGAACGTTGAGTCTTTCTCTCTGTTGCATCTTCAGTTATTTTACAACCCGGCATCAGTTGCTAGCCCTGGAGCTCAACCACAGATCTATATGCCTCCAGCCGTGCCTCAGCAACCTGCTGTAGGAGCACAAGGTGTGGGGTATGTACACTCCTGATAAATTTCTGATTGTGATTTCTGGTAAAAGATCTTGACTCTTAAGTTGATGGTGATAATTTGTGGGGGGACGGACCATGTTCAATGTGTATGTAGCCAGAGCAGAGGCAGAATTTGCGAAAAAAATAACTGATGTCAACTAAATTACTCTTAATCTGTTGCAGTGTATGCATGTTCAGGTGCTTGATTGAATGAAAGCGTTACTTGCCTTTTTCTGGTTGTTCATTTCTCTATCTCTTGTCTCTTTAGCATGCCACCAAGTCCGGGCTATAGCCCCAGTCCCCAGCAATCTTACACTCCGTCACAGCAGATGCAACAATATTCACCAACACAAACACAAGGTTAGTCAACAGGTTACTTTTATTAGTGTAATGTCATTGTTTTTAAGAAGTCGTTCCTCAGGGGCAGATCCCAGTTTTGAAGAAAGAGGAAGAATTTAAGGATTAGATTAAACATTTTTCAAAATGTAGAAATATCACTTTCAGGATCATTTTCGAAGATTTTTCTGAAATATGGGCTGTGATTGTACCCCATTGATCTGAGCATGAATGTTTCAAATAGGAGGCATCAAACTTTTTCATTGGGAGTCTTTGGCCTATGGGAGTTCTTTCAATAAGAAACCAGACTGAAAGAACTGGGTTGGTAAATTCAGCTCTTCAAAATACCAATTTCATATCATGTTGATTTTTTCAGCTGCAGCGCATGCTCCCTATGGTAGTAGCAGCTCAATCGATCTTCCATTAGACGCTGGTGTCCCCTATCAGCAACAACAGAACTACAACCTCGAAACTGGACCAGGCTGGTTTGGAGGTGGAATAATGAATAAACTCAAAGTAGGTGGTATTGATGAACAAAAAATGATGAATTAAATCGATATAACTAAATGTTGTTGTGAATAATGGAAAAAACACAAAGTAAACGTACCTGTCTTGGGAATATTTCAGCATAGTCTTGGGAAGTTTAACATCTCTGTTTGTGTTCACCTCAGTACTTTTCCTCGTTTATAAGGGGGGGGGGACACTACTGAGGACTTGAGCTCAGTCACATCCACTAACATATGGTTGTCAAATGCTAAAAGGAAAAGAAGACAAGAGTGAGCTGGCATCAGCTTTCCAGAATAACGGACCTTGCATGATGGCCCATTCTATGGATTTTTTTGTTTCTTCAGAATTCAGTTGAGACAATGATAACAGTACTTGATCCAGGCATGAAGCAGTACATCCGTAAGTATTTCACTGCTGGTTATTAAAATGATAAACATATCATAAAGTTATGCCAGGCAGATGAGCCACCAAAACATCTGGCTGTCTTATTGCATCAGGATCAGATGTGATAATTCGATGTAATAAGATAGCCATTAGCAACTTGGCAATGAAATAAAAATCACCAATACATACCTTTTTTCTGGGATGTGATGTACACTACAAAAGCCATTTGTCTCAGGACCTCCTTGTTTGGTTGGCGTAACACTTGAGCCTCAGTGCTTATAAATTATCATATCAGAAATGGAGATTGCGTGATTTAAAACTGAGAGATTATGTGACCCTATGCCATTACCTACTCATTCTATTCATTGTCTTTTGTAGACAGCGGTGGTGACGTTGACATAATCGTCACATCAGACAAGGAGGCTAAAGTTGGCCCAGTACGAGAGGCATTCCAGGCAGTGTTTGGAAAAGCTACAGTCACTGGTTTGGTAGGTTAATCTTCCATTGGATTTAAAGGTTTTCCAGCTGGTTGTGAGGCTGTCTTTTTGTCGGCTTCCTATTCATTATTGGTCTGTCCAGCCGTAGGTCTCGACCCAACCTTCCTTCCATTTGTGTCTCCTTTGTGTCTCTCCCTGTTGAGACTGTAGTTTGGGATATATTGGATGGATGGTACCTAGAGGAGACACCACAGAGTTTGATTTATGACACAAGGTTATCTGTCTTGAGTCCATTCATAATGATGGATGCATTGGTCATTCCACCACTAAGCCATGGTTATATTGATCCAGATGGGTATCCAGGAAGAGACGTTGAGTTAATAGTTGAAAAACAATCAGAATGACAGAAATATTTTGTCTAAACAGGTCAGTTCAACCTTTTAAATGCCTAAGCTCTGTCATTTTGACTGTCTCTTCTGAATTCTCCAACAAAAAAAAGTTCATACTACAAAAATGTTTCGGTTTTCCTATCTGTTTAAGTATAAAATGTGAGGTGATGTTTTCATTATCCTTGTGACTGTTTCAGGGAAGTCAAGCGAACATTGCCGCCCAACCGGTTGGATTCACTGTTGGTGTGAAAGGTGCTGAGGAACGAATAGAGAATCTCAGGCGATCGGGAATCATTGATGAACGTCAAACTATAATGTCCATAGAAAACTTTCTAGCAGAAGTTATTCCTGACAAGTGAGTAAATGTCCAAATTCATTTCAATTAGTGGTCCACTAAATACCACATAAATTACTAAATACGCATCGAATATAAATGTTTTCAACATAGCTATTGTGTACACCAATAGACCAGTAAAAACACCCTGTTGGTCAATTTCATCTTTAATATTGACATGTCTCGTTCCTTTATAACAGCAAGGTTTATTTCTATTTACTTGTGACACTGACAACAACAATGTACATGAACAGTGTATGCCTTTAAGAAAAATTCTGCCGCTTTCTATTTTCCCTCGCCTCATGAATATTACGTCACATTAAATCACATTACATCACATTACATCACATTACATGAATATTACGTTACCTTTTCCAGATGGTTCGATATTGGCTGCATCGTTCTGAAAGATCCGCTCCGTAACATCAACCTGCAAGTCTTCACACAGGCGACACCTATACCCCCGGAATATGTTCAACAGATACAGGATGACACTCCACAGGACTACCCACTCAGGTGGTCAGGGTACTCAGTGACTATTGGCGAAATGATATGCAGATATCAACCCCATGTGCACAGGAGTGAATGGCACGCCGCCCTTACTGGAGTCTCGCGACAAGAGATGATCTTTGTGGCCGCAAAAACGTTAGCTGGACTTTATAAACAGAAGTTGCCACCGATGACTTCTTGAGATACGGCCAGTGTACTGCATGCATAACCTGAATGAAGAAACTTTTTGCCCTGTATTCAGATGGACTAAGTTGGGGCACTTGCCAATGGTATTCAATGCATGCATCCTCTTGACATGCATGACATCATGACATCCTTGGACTGAGCTCTCTCAACCCTTGGCAGTGACCAGTCATTTTTTGCTACTGCATGAAGCCATTCAAAAGAGTAGTTGTTCATTGGCTACCATTGATGCAAGTGTTGAACTGAAGCGGCGTCCACTTGGAGGTGATGCCTTGTTGCCTCGTAAGGTGAACCAGCAGTGAATGTAATAAAAACAAAACAGACTGGAATTCCACAATTGTGAATGAGATGCCTGAGCAACTGTTCAGTACTCTCTGTTTTAGCTTCCAGTAGGTCATCAGACAGCTTTAGATCAGAATGATAAGAATGAGAATTGCATGCTTTATACTATTGACACAAACTAGATCTTATCTTTGGTGAGTTTAACATTTGAGTGTACGGAATTTGTCACACAGCTCTGTGATCTCTACCATGAATATGAAGGTGGAAAAATAAAAGATTGTTTCAGTTGTCTTCATTTTGGAACAAGTTTAGTGCCATAGATGATGGTATTTTCTTCCTGAATACAAATTCATTTTCATGTGTTGAAAAGTTTGATAGTTTGATGGAAGTGCTTAGATGTTTTGGGAATTGGATACAGTTTTGTAATGAACATTGTGGTTTTTGAAAAGGTGAGTGCACAGTGGGTAAAAAAAGCGTTTTGTCTTAGCTGTGTCGATAAGTTCTACGTACAAGATTATCCTATTCAAATCACCAACACTACACATAGATCGAGTTAAGGGAATTTAAAATTCAAAAATAGAATTTACTTTGCACTGCATGTGGCTAATGATATTATATTGTATAGGTTTTAGTCTTTGTTATTGTTTAGTTTATTGTTATTTCTTCCTTGTTTTATTAAAAGACAGTTAAATAGCCAGTTGCAGTGGGTGGTTTTGAAGTTGGTGTTGACTCCAAATGCAGACGTAACATTGGTGTTGACTCCAAATGTAGACGTAACATTGGTGTTGACTCCAAATGTAGACGTAACATTGGTGTTGACTCCAAATGCAGACGTAACATTGGTGTTGACTCCGAATGTAGACGTAACATTGGTGTTAACACCAACATTAAAATGACCCAAATGTGACTGATCTCAAATCAGCAAATTCAATAACAGTCTATGCAGTCTTTCAGCTCAGTTATGAGTTTTTTGATTTGATTTAAGTGGTACAGTACTGTATGACTTCTCTCTATCGCTTGAACATCCATCCTGGGTGGCGAATCCAGGAGTCTGGGAAAGAGAGGGCAGCCTGATGTCTTTTCATAGTCAATATCCTAACAATTTTGGTCAATTTCCAAGATTTATGCGAATAAATGGGGGTCACACTACTCCTGGATCGACCACCTGTTTGAAAGGTATTATTTAGCACATGTAGTCATGTACAGGGTTCCATGGATGACGAAGTCCTTTATTGGTAAGCTTTAAGTCATACATTATCTTAAGGGGTCAGTACTTGACCATCATCTAAATAGAAGGAGTCGCATTAGTTAGTGTTGGCTATCGCTAATCTATAGTGACAGGATATTGCGTAGTTGGTGCTTTATAATCCTAACTAATTGTTAAAAGCAAATATTTTGTGATGCATCTCTGAAATACCCTCAATAGAAGCTGTGCTGTGACTTCATTTGGTTGGCCATTTTAGACCTGACCAGGACCCTTCTCACAAAGTATGCTATGTGGATCTGAATTACAAAAAATATAGTAAAATTTGACCTCCTAAATGGTCTTTCTGTGATGACATCATTTGTCTGATTCTGGCAAAGTAAGTACAAATGTAGCATTGTAGATACTTGGGACTTTGAAGCTTTGGATGAAATATTACATTTTGTTCAAATATTTCATTTTTTCTGCAGAATAACCAAACAGAGTGCAGTTTTTTCCTGAAATGTACTTCAGACTCCTCCATTCCAAAGTTGCATCTTCTTTATCACTGTATCATGTGTATATATCATTCTGCTGTTTGGTCTTAGGGTCAATTATTTTTCTTTTTTTCTTAATCTCTCTTGAAAGCATGATGACTTGGTTGGGTGTTTTGTTTTTCTGTTACAACTGGTTGTGTCGAATTTATCTAGCTACTCAAAGATGAACCTTTTACTTGCTGGTGCATGACCATTTCTAATATAGTGAATATGAATTAACAAAAATAATTGGCTGGAAAATATGCTGGATTATTTTGGTGAAAATCGCTTATATTGTTCATGCTGTCTTGGACCAAGCCATTCCAATCTGTCCACAGTCTTTGTGCTGGTTTGTCTATTGCGCTAAAATAAAACAGAGTTCTAGCCAGTTCTTATAAGCATGCAGGATCTTTTGTGTTTCATAAAGTTTTTGAGTCTTCTCTAAACCGTTAAGTAATCCTCTGCAACGACTTTGAAATTTTCTTAATACATCTTTCTTTTTTGTGGGTATTATGGTGTTCTAACAAGTTCTTACTAAGTGCAGAGTCATTATTCACTGCAGTTGCATTGGTAATATTAGTATACAGATGTACAATGTTAATTTTTAAAACATTTTTGAGAGGTCTGCATTTTAAAAATGCACCAGTTATAACCCTGTTACAAAGTAATGTATATCTTTAAAAAATAAACCTAAATTTGTAAAGTGAATAAGTCATTATCTTCCTTGGTAATGTGACCAACACCAGTTTGCCTGCCATTGATGCTGGTGTGAATGTTCACCTTAGCAGAATATTGCAATTCTGCCAGTACAATACAAAGTAGAACCCAGGCATGTTCCAGGTAGCTCCCTAGTAGTGCTTCATTGCCAACACACCTGAAACAGCTATTGCCTTATTTTGACCACTCCACAAGTGTCGGAAGGCATAAAGAAACAAAAAGACAATGTGATTGAGATTTCCCGCTCGAGTAACTCCATGTTGTGTTGCACAACCAGCTCGGTACACCTAAGACAGCTATTGACCTCTCTGGCCAACAAAGAAGATAAGGACCCAATATGAAGTAATAGATGTCCCTCTCAGGTAACTCCATGTTGTGCTGCACAACCAGAACACCAACGACAGCTAGTGCCCTATATGTCAATAAAGAAGATAAGGACCCGATATGAAGGAGTAGATGTCCCTCTCAGGTATCTCCATGTTTTGCTGCACAACCAGAACACCTAAGACAGCTATTGCCCTCTCTGGCCAATAAAGAAGATAAGGACTCAATATGAAGTAGTAGATGTCCCTCTCAAGTAACTCCATGTTGTGCTGCACAACCAGCTCAGAACACCTAAGATAGCTATTGCCCTCTCTGGCCAATAAAGAAGATAAGGACTCAATATGAAGCAGTAGATGTCCCTCTCAAGTAACTCCATGTTGTGCTGCACAACCAGAACACCTGAGACAGCTATTGCCCTCTCTGGCCAATAAAGAAGATAAGGACCTAATATGAAGTAGTAGATGTCCCTCTCAAGTAACTCCATGTTGTGCCACACAACCAGAACACCAAAGACAGCTATTGCCCTCTGGCCAATAAAGAAGATAAGGACCAAATATGAAGTAGTAGATGTCCCTCGCAAGTATAACTCCATGTTGTGCTGCACAACCAGAACACATGAGACAGCTATTGCCCTCTCTGGCCAATAAAGAAGATAAGGACTCAATATGAAGTAGTAGATGTCCCTCTCAAGTAACTCCATGTTGTGCTGCACAACCAGCTCAGAACACCTAAGATAGCTATTGCCCTCTCTGGCCAATAGAGAAGATAAGGACCCAATATGAAGTAGTAGATGTCCCTCTCAAGTAACTCCATGTTGTGCTGCACAACCAGAACACCTGAGACAGCTATTGCCCTCTCTGGCCAATAAAGAAGATAAGGACTCAATATGAAGTAGTAGATGTCCCTCTCAAGTAACTCCCTGTTGTGCTGCACAACCAGAACACCCGAGACAGCTATTGCCCTCTCTGGCCAATAAAGAAGATAAGGACTCAATATGAAGTAGTAGATGTCCCTCTCAAGTAACTCCATGTTGTGCTGCACAACCAGAACACATGAGACAGCTATTGCCCTCTCTGGCCAATAAAGAAGATAAGGACTCATTATGAAGTAGTAGATGTCCCTCTCAAGTAACTCCATGTTGTGCTGCACAACCAGCTCAGAACACCTAAGATAGCTATTGCCCTCTCTGGCCAATAAAGAAGATAAGGACCCAATATGAAGTAGTAGATGTCCCTCTCAAGTAACTCCATGTTGTGCTGCACAACCAGAACACCTGAGACAGCTATTGCCCTCACTGGCCAATAAAGAAGATAAGGACTCAATATGAAGCAGTAGATGTCCCTCTCAAGTAACTCCATGTTGTGCTGCACAACCAGAACACCTGAGACAGCTATTGCCCTCTCTGGCTAATAAAGAAGATAAGGACCCAATATGAAGTAGTAGATGTCCCTCTCAAATATAATTCCATGTTGTGCTGCACAACCAGCTCAGAATACCTGAGACAGCTATTGCCCTCTCTGGCTAATAAAGAAGATAAGGACCCGATATAAAGTATAGATGTCCCTCTCAAGTAACTCCATGTTGTGCTGCACAACCAGCTCAGAACACCTGAGACAGCTATTGCCCTCTCTGGCTAATAAAGAAGATAAGGACCCGATATAAAGTATAGATGTCCCTCTCAAGTAACTCCATGTTGTGTGGCACAACCAGCTCAGAACACCTAAGATAGCTATTGCCCTCTCTGGCCAATAGAGAAGATAAGGACCCAATATGAAGTAGTAGATGTCCCTCTAAAGTGACTCCATGTTGTGCTGCACAACCAGAACACCTAAGACAGCTATTGCCCTCTCTGGCCAATAGAGAAGATAAGGACCCAATATGAAGTAGTAGATGTCCCTCTCAAGTAACTCCATGTTGTGCTACACAACCCGCTCAGAACACCTAAGACAGCTATTGCCCTCTCTGGCTGATAAAGAAGATAAGGACCCAATATGAAGTAGTAGATATCCCTCTCAAGTAACTCCATGTTGTGCTGCACAACCAGCTCAGAACACCTAAGACAGCTATTGCCCTCTCTGGCCAATAAAGAAGATAAGGACCCGATATGAAGTAGTAGATGTCCCTCTCAAATATAACTCCATGTTGTGCTGCACAACCAGCTCAGAACAACTGAGACAGCTATTGCCCTCTCTGGCCGACAAAGAAGATAATGACCCGATATGAAGTAGTAGATGTCCCTCTCAAATATAACTCCATGTTGTGCTGCACAATCAGCTCAGAACACCTAGGACAGCTATTGCCCTCTCTGGCCAATAGAGAAGATAAGGACCCGATATGAAGTAGTAGATATCCCTCTCAAGTATAACTCCATGTTGTGCTGCACAATCAGCTCAGAACACCTGAGACAGCTATTGCCCTCTCTGGCCAATAGAGAAGATAAGGACCCGATATGAAGTAGTAGATGTCCCTCTCAAATATAACTCCATGTTGTGCTGCACAATCAGCTCAGAACACCTAGGACAGCTATTGCCCTCTCTGGCCAATAGAGAAGATAAGGACCCGATATGAAGTAGTAGATATCCCTCTCAAGTATAACTCCATGTTGTGCTGCACAATCAGCTCAGAACACCTGAGACAGCTATTGCCCTCTCTGGCTAATAAAGAAGATAAGGACCCGATATGAAGTAGTAGATGTCCCTCTCAAATATAACTCCATGTTGTGCTGCACAATCAGCTCAGAACACCTAGGACAGCTATTGCCCTCTCTGGCCAATAGAGAAGATAAGGACCCGATATGAAGTAGTAGATATCCCTCTCAAGTATAACTCCATGTTGTGCTGCACAATCAGCTCAGAACACCTGAGACAGCTATTGCCCTCTCTGGCCAATAGAGAAGATAATGACCCGATATGAAGTAGTAGATGTCCCTCTCAAATATAATTCCATGTTGTGCTGCACAACCAGCTCAGAATACCTGAGACAGCTATTGCCTTCTCTGGCTAATAAAGAAGATAAGGACCCGATATGAAGTATAGATGTCCCTCTCAAGTAACTCCATGTTGTGTGGCACAACCAGCTCAGAACACCTAAGATAGCTATTGCCCTCTCTGGCCAATAGAGAAGATAAGGACCCAATATGAAGTAGTAGATGTCCCTCTCAAGTAACTCCATGTTGTGCTGCACAACCAGAACACCTGAGACAGCTGTTGCCCTCTCTGGCCAATACAGAAGATAAGGACCCAATATGAAGTAGTAGATGTGACAAGTCTCTGCTGAAGTAACATGCCAGTGACAATCCACCGCATGTCTTCTCCAATACTATGAAAGGAAAATGGTTGTATCTCAACACACATTGACACAAGCTTGAATGCCATGGGAATATTGCTGTGTCTTTCTCTGAAGCAACATGCCTGCATCTAGGGACAGGGTTCTTTCTCATCACTTCCCACACCTGGATAGCATAATGATGGGACACAACACGCAAGTTTGGAATATTTTTGAGTCTTTCTATGAAGCAGCATGTCTGTGCCATTCTACGGCATGTCTCCTCCAATACTGTGAAAGGGACAGGGTTGTATCACAGCACACAAACTTGAATGCCGTGGGAATATTGTTGTGTCTTTCTCCGAAGCAACGTGTCGGCGTCTACTAAAGGGGCAGGGTTCTTTCTCATCCCTACCCTCACCTGGATAGCATAATGATGGGACACAACACACAAGTTTGGAATATTTTTGAGTCTTTCTATGAAGCAGCATGCCTGTGCCATTCTACGGCATGTCTCCTCCAATACTGTGAAAGGGACAGGGTTGTATCACAGCACACAAACTTGAAAGCCATGGGAATATTGTTGTGTCTTTCTCCGAAGCAACATGTCGGCGTCTACTAAAGGGGCAGGGTTCTTTCTCACCGCTACCCTCACCTCGATAGCATAATGATGGGACACAACACACGTTTGGAATATTTTTTATGTGTCTTTCTCTAAAGCAGCATGTCTGAGACGCTCTGTGGCATGTCTTGTCCAATACTAAAGAGACAGGTGCATACTTACCCAACCTTTGATAGGGATGAGATGGGATACAACACTGCCTTTTCTCCCTTATTGAATTGCCTCAGGCAGTGTGACATTTATTGTCTTTTAAACTAAAGGGACACATGTCTGGACTCCTGGGGCATGCAGTCCATTTCATCATCCCTTACACACTGTCTCGTGGAGTGAGGGACGAAGCCGTCCACTTAAGGTGGGTCAGCATGGGTCAAGGTAAGTAGGGCATGTGGTATGCATGCATGCATGCAGTAGCCTTTAAGGTCATCTGGTCATATCACATGCCAAATGACACACCATCACAATCAGAATCAGGACTGTCACAAACCATTAAGAGACCACATATGTGACCCGTCACAGCAAAACCAGTCGCATGTCACACAGATGAGCCTAAATGACACCAGGAGATAATGGAAGAAACTGATGTGCTCATATTTCACAAAAGGCAGACAACAGAAAAATGAACAAACAGTCCGTCTCAACCTGCCAAGCTCAGAGCGACATGAGCATGGTTTTGCTGCGATGGGTCACATATGGTCATTCTCTGCATTGTTCACGACTTGGCAGCACCTCTCTGTGGAGGTTCACAAACTGGACAACTTGGAGCTTCAGATGGAAACCATTTGGGGGATCCTTGAGAAGGTTGGAGGTGCAGTGTAGAGCCATGGCACTCACCAATCAAATTTGTAGCATTGGGTCAAACAGGATCCGGAAGACAGATGCACTGGGCTAGGATGTCCTGGTGGCTGTTGATGATGCAATGCAAAACACTGCAATAGCAAATGCAGTGAAGAATAACCAACTTACATGTTTAGGTACTGGGATATATTTTATTTCCAATGAATCAGGAACAATGTCGGCATTGAAAGAAAATTCTCTTTACATGTACATGGTTCCCTTGACATGGCAGAGTCCTCTTCATCATGTCAAGATGGAGAGACACATACAATAAATATCAGTCGATCATTACCAACAGTACGGTACAGTCTGGTATACGCATTCCACCACAAAGGAATCATCATCTCAAACGATTCCAATATATCCAACTAAAACAAAATCAGCACGTTTTATTAACCCACTGATTATACTGCGTTTACACAATAAGGTAACAAGGGTGTCTCCCCACATTTTTTTAAAAACCACACAATAGCAACCAAGCCAGAAAAAGGTTGATGATGATTTTGGTTTCATCTGTTAAGTGCCCTATTTTTCCTATTCCACTACTCAAATGGTAGTTGGTAACAGTCTCATTAAAAGAGGTGCAGAATCGTTTTTTAATTCAGTATACATGTAGAATATTTGGGAAAATTTTCTCCTTGTATTTGCTATCTGACGTGACATCACCATACACTGTACTTCCAGGATTAGCATTCAACATTTATTTCATTACATTAACTTCTGAAGTTAGCTGTTTTGATGAATGTATTATATCGGAAATATGAAATTGAGACTTCACACCACTAGTACTGGCAGGCCAAAGGGTAGGGGGTCCTAACTATAAGTTACTTGTTCTTGAATAATGACAATAAAAGCTTAAATACCCAAAAAGAACCTGAGCAAATTCTCAACATATACAAAAGCTATATTGGGAAAACAATACAACTCTGTGAACTTATACGCATGTGTCTATAGGTCAGATACAAACTAGATGCCCTTTTAAAGGGTTATAGGCAACCATGGAGTCATACAATCGACATGTTCTCAGAAGTCTCCAAATGTCATCAAGAAACCACAGTGAAACAGTAATGTACAATATTCAGTAATCATATCATTGTAGATATACAGGCAGAGTACAAGTATGGTTTTGTACAAGAATCAATAAAGACCCTAAACACACAGTAGATGTTAGCTACGCGAAATCATACATTTTAGGACAGGCAGTTTATCAGGCTTCAATCTACATTTCATGAACTGTATCTGATGGTTTACGGGTTGTCCCAGTGAGAGCAAACTACCCACAAAGTAAGCAAAAATTGCCCAAAGTTGTTCATAGACTAATAATACCCTAAATGTCGTTGACTCTTAGCTCTCAACCTGATGTTTTAAGGAAAAACTGTTCTAAACACATATAATTTCCTTCTGAATCAAATCTCTATTAGTCCGATCCGCTATTGGCACAAGTGCACTGAGAATCTATTATTTCCGTGTCTCTCTCCTGATCCATTTCCATATTGCTGACCAGCAGCGAAGTTTCCACTATTCTGCTCTGCCCACTCGTTCGTTAACTTTGGGCTTGAATTTTCCCAGCATTTTTTTACTGATTTTATTCTTTTCAGTGAGTTGAATTTCTCATTGTGCCAGACATGCTACAGTTCAGTCCGATGCTTAAAGTCCCTCACCCCAACTTTGGCAGACCTTTTTAACGTGGAAAAGTTTGACTTCTATTACATCAGGAGACATAATATTGTCACATCGTAGAGCGTATAATCGCAAACTATTTTATGGCAATAACATGACGTAAATGGCAATAATATGCATGGGGTGGCAATTATATGTCTTCTGACGTTACAACATGAAATACATCTTCAACAAAGGGTGCAAGAATGCAAGAGAAAAAGAAAGTGGCCACCGAGGACGAATTGCTATCCAACATTCTAAGAAAACAAAACCTAGTATAAGAAAGAATTACTCCTGGTAATGACAAAGAGCACAAGTGGCATAACAAAAATAGTGATATCATGAATGCCTTCCTCTTACTTTTAGGAGTCACAAACGATAACAGGGTCCTGTTTTGCACGGCATGATTTCCAAGGAAGGAAATTAGATCAAATTAGATTGGATCATAGCCAGTACTGATTTGCAAGGTAACAGGAAAGTCTCCACAGAATAAACCAATGATGGCCACTGTGCTTAACAGTGCTTTCCACAGTAATGGCGTACAACTGAGGCAGGCATGTACATGTGCTGTATGAGGGGTATAATATCAGACAATAGCTGCGCTTACACCACGAAATATTGGTGGACCAATTGCACTTACACCACCACATTGCCGCGACAAATTGGTTCGGCAATCCATTGCCGATACAAATTGCAGAGCGAATTTGTCCCACCAAGCTTGATGGTCCAAATTCGCCCGGCTTGTTAAAAGTTCGGCTTTGTCGTGGTGTACGCGCAAATGGATCGGCAATTAGCTAGTTAGATGGTTCGCTTTCTGCGCATGCAATTTGTTGTTTGCGCGCCATCTGTAGCCGGATTTATAACTAGCTGCAGCGCTGGTGTAAGCGCTTGGTGGATTTTTGATGGTGCGGCATTGGTTCCCGAACCAAGATTGGTGGTCCATTATCAGGTGGTGTAAGTGCGGCTTATATATCATCGCCGAGTCGTGCGTATTATCACCGTTTACGCTAAGATGTTCATTCCCAATAAAAAGGTGGCGACACTACACAGGTGATAAACCACTCTTCTATTATCTACACAATACTGTTTAATTTCAAATCAAGCAGTTAATTACAAAAGTCAATAAAAAACACACAATGATTCTACAGGCCATATGAGAACACCAGGAGTCGTAGTTGAGCAAGCATTCCTTCCGTCATGTTTATAAAGAAAGAAAATTTGCCAACTAAGCAAAATTCAGGTAAAAACACTGCAGCCAACTGTGTGAAATTACACCACAGACTACCAGGATTACATGTACAATACGAAGTGAGCAGGTCTCTATGAATGAATACAAAATACATGCATGTCCTGTGCCCCAGTAGAAACATGTACTGAATAGAACACCCTTTTCTTGTGCCCTGGTTAAGCATTGGCCAGCAGGAGGGCAAATGAATATACTGGTTATTGGTGACAATAGTATTAAGGGAGCTGTGTAGACCTGCACTTACATAATAACTTAGATCTCTGTCACATCAGCTTATCAAATTCAATCTGGGATAATGTAACTCCCAAAAACTGTCCCGCTCACCCATCAAAAACAATCAACTAACGGCCAACACAGTACATGTACAATGTATGATCTATGATCAGTGTTTGATCAGCCATACTGTAAAGTCAATTATTTCAGTGGGGATTTTATTTTTCTTAACTATCATCATGTCTTAACAACTGTTTCAAAATCACGTTTTTGGAAAGGTCCTCATGAAAAACCTTGTGTGTCACCTTTTCACAATTATAGCACCCTCGCCAAAAATAAAGCTCACACGAAATAAGAGATTTTACAGTATTTTAAAGTGACAAGGCTACATCCCAAAACAATACCTAGAAACGGAACAGGCAAATCATTGTGTGCAGCAACTACAGTCTTCATTGAAAGCGAGTAAAACAACTCCGACGCAAGAATCTTCATTGAAGACAAGGTGATGGTTGAAAACTGTCCCACCCTGTGTGTTATTCTAAGTTTGATATATACAACAGTTTTTACATCAGTCTATTTACAAGTCGTCCTGGTACTCCCACAGATCCTTTTCATATCCCTCGTGTACATGGCTCAAGAGAACATTCCTTCGGCTCTCACAATACCTGCAAGATAATGGCGAGATCAGGTCATGAACTATTTTTACATAAAAGTAATATAGGCAGCTTCCAATGCTTTTCACTGATTGGATATTCATCAAAGTGCTTTATAGATGCCCTTATTTTAGGTCTCCACAGAGGCACTCTGGCCATCTGTTTCAGCTGGTCATACATTGCATCACTTGAGCTAAAACTGTGAGGGTCAAGGACAAGCCTGCCACCAAACTTGGGTTACCACAGCTGACCCTTGACTAGGAAATACTTCAGATATGAGATGGATATGACTGGCAATGTTACACGTCTATTTTATTTTGTCGTTTCACGATTTACTTAATTTAAGGCAAACTAGGAAAGTTGATATTTTTTCCAATGTTTCATACATGAACCATTAAACACTGAAAGTCAAGAGTCGTCTCTTATAAGTTAATTAGACAGCAATGGTTGTCTGCCTCTAACTCTCCACACAATGTCGTACTCTTTCATAACTTGTTTTAGAACACAGCTCACCTATATTTATCCTGCACCTTTTGTTTGATATCTATTAGCATGTCAGAAGTAATGTCGCGCTCTAGATACTCTGACAGTTGTTCTGTTGACAGTTCTAGATCTTTCTGGTTGGTCTACAAGGAAACAAAAACAAAGAAACAGCAATAATCATATCAGAAAAGATCATGGAAGGACAGAATGACATCCATTATACTTCGAAATCGACCACTGAACGACGGTTCAATATGACTAGTGAGGTATCCTATCACAAAATCCAATGAAAAAGTAGTGCTGTGGGTAATTGCTCAATAAGTTTGGTGTCCAGACTATTAAGATTCTGGCATCTGGGTGTCCTTCAGGTTTGTTACGGAGCAGCTACAAAGCATCTCACACTCTGTATTACTATAATGTAAACTCTGATGACTAATGTAAAGTGCGAGAAAGATATTTGACCCACACATTCCCCATTACTCAACCCACTCGGCAAATTCATGTGCAGAACTTACCTCAAATATAATGGACTGATTGTTCTTCATCAGGTAGAAAGCGAATACGTAAGTATACATCAGCGTCTGCCTGCAGAGACAGAGAACATCCACGGCCTTCTTGAGGAACTGCACCTCGATCCACGACATGTTATGTTGTTGCATCTCTTCCATCTTCGTTCGGATAGATGCATACAACTGAAATGGAAACAACGACAAGGTTAGGTCAGTCAGGCATGTAGCAAGGGCAGAGTATTGACTTTGTACGAACATGTTCCATTTTAAGGGATAATGTACAGCTGAAATGATGGGAAATGGTGTCTTACTCTTCAGCTGTGCAACAGGGTTTCATTCTCTGAGGCCAAGTTGTCTGAAGCTACACGGTCCGGTGGGATATAAAGCTAAAACAGGCATGTCAGAAGGACAAAGCTTGGTTGTTACAACTTTATTGGTCACTCTTCCTCAGAGTTAAATCATACAACATAAAATAGCTCAAGTTCCACTATGGTTTGATTTAGCCATTTTTCAGACGTACCTTGTGTTCAAACTTGAGACTCTGCATATGGTTCAGGTATCTGTTGCAGTAGAAGAGATACCTCTGCAGAGCTGCCCGTGATCGCTGCACATGTAAGAGAGAATTGAAAGGTAATTCGTATACATCCCTCATCTACTAATTTTTTTTCTATATCACTTTATGGAACCAAGTACACAAAGAGACTTCCTTCATGCTGTGCATAGCAGCTACATTCAGACGGAATGTCACACCATCATAGGTGGGCGGCCAATTGATCAGAATGTGCGTAGAGATGATGACACGAATGTCTGCTAATAAGTATTAAGCTGCAAGTAGGCAGTGCTCAATTTTACATGTAGGTGCAGCTGTGCGAAGCAGTTATAAAACTCCAAAGATTCTCCACGAAAAATGCATTTTCATAATGAGGTACTACTGATTGATGATCTCTTTGATACACAGATGTTTTCGGCAAAGGTCAAGGACATGGAATGAGAGAGAGGACAGGACATAGTGAGGACAGAATCAGTGCTCGCAGCTGAACTCCTTTACACATCAGACAAAGCATAAGCATCAATTTCCAATTGTTTAGGTTTTCCCCATAACCGACCATTGCTACCCAAGCCATTAAATTTAGAAGCAAAGCCTTAAAATTAGAGCAACATTAGCATAGCTGACTAAGTTATTGTATGAGGCATTTCACTACCCAAGATTCTGACTGATTTTGTTTTGCAGAGTGTATGGTTAAGGAGCTCAGCCAGGATCCCTTTCACACAGTGAGATATATTTACGAAAAAATCTAAGCATACACTAACTTCTTGCGCGCACCGAGCCTTTTTCGCTTCTTCCTCGTCATAGCGATTACAGTTGTACCTGGAACGATAACATGATTCATAGCATAAGTCTGAGACTGGTCTATGACTGACACAGTGGGTTCAAAAACTGTGACTGACAGTAAAACTTCTAGGAGCAAAAAATGTCAAAAAATTTCCAGTGCATTTTCAGTTAAATTCAAAACTTTGAGGTCTTTTTTGAATGGATATATCTCATTTCGTGAAGAATCTTTTCAAATGATAACAGTAAAACCTACCATGACGAGCCATGTGGTTCCCAAGGACCGAGACAGACCCAGCAGAAATCCGCCTTACAGTTCTGGTTCTTGCACACCATGTGATTGCACCCACCATCCTTCTCAATGGTTACATGGCAACGGGGACATTCCTGAAAGATTATAGAGTCGTATCATTTTCAGATCGACAAATGTTACAACTATATTGTATCATTTAAACAAGTTGATTACAAAGACAGCGTCTGTCTCCAAAGTTCAAGACGAGTAATTTCGGATTACTTTTACAGACAAGAAGGTGATATTAAAGCAAACACAAGCCAACACCACCACTGCTTTGCAAATACCGTCTTCAACTGAAAGTTATTCTCTCACCTTAGTATTGGCGGCAATCCAGTTCGAGGTTTCACTGTCATCATCACATTTCTTGATCCATTTCCTGAGCCACTTGCATTTCACTGGGTCATGCCAGTTCTCACCACAGGCAAAACTGCAACAAAAGATGAAACATATAATCAGGTGATGCATTAGACTGTTACAAGTAAATAATGAAGTGACAGGTGACCACAATTCACGACGAGGTCAATCCATGAAATGAATTGCAAGACGTACCAAATGATATAAAACTTAGCTCAGGAAACTTGGCCGAAGGGTATGTTACAAACCTAAATTCTCATTGAGCACAACAGCATCATAGTAACAATGAATTGCAAGGGATGGCTTGAACCCTTCGAGTTTATTCCAAAATCAAGTCATGGTGTGGTACTGGTAGTTGGGGGTGAGTCGTAGGGAAAATCAGAAACCCTCTGAAAGTCCTGCCAGTGTATTTGGATGAGTTGACTTTTAGATCATCAACCTGTCTTTCAATCAGTGCACTCATTACCAAAGAACATGACCTCGGAGTAGGATGGTTTGAAAGAAAGATTTTGAACCTGAATACAACGTACCAGAATGTATAGCCACACGAACAAGTAACTGGTTTTGAATCGTAATATGCAGTTTTTACAGCATTTCCACAATCAGGCGCTGGACACCAACGCATTAATCTATTACACTGAAAAGAGAACGCATAATGTAATGGTGATATTTTTGATATATTTTGTCAACAAAGATCGAGTGACCATCATGACATACATGTAGTCTGGAATATCAATTTCCTGCTCTTAGTGAATTCTGCCTTTAACCAGTCATCATAATTGCTTGCCGTGACAATTCTCTGCACTATCGATTTGATCGATAGATTAATTGGTGTTTGGCTACAAAAAGATATCTTAAGGGTTGGATGGACACCGAAGATACAACAGTAATTGCTGGGCAGAAAAATATATAACAGAATCAATCTTACCTCTACAAAGCTATTGGTGATTAAATGCTGATATTTTAATTTTACTCGGGGATCTGTTACTAATTTCCTGAAAAGACAAGTTAATTAGTTTACTAATCATCATCAACACACTTCAAGTTCAAATCTATGGTTGGCAACACACCCCAGTGATTCTGTCCATAGCCAGGAATCGTGTCCTCAGAAGATCACAACGTTTGCCTGCTTGGGATTTTAGCTAACTTTAGCATAGATAAGTTAGCAGAGATCTTTGGTTCTATAACCCATGCTTATATCCCAGGCTATTTCATGTTTCTGGTGTTGGCATTTAGTAGTAGTTTTCAGGGTACCCTCTTAGACAAAATAATCCAATTTTTTATCTTCTTATACTTACATAACAGAGGCATCATCTACTAGAATGTCACATTTATGAGCAGCACAGGATATCGTCTGAAAAGATAATAAATATGTATAACTTACTACAATATTTTAATGACCTTTACACATTCTGACATTCTGAATTCCTGGACAGCATAAGGATTACGACAAAGACAGAATGCACCAAAGGGTACCCTTTGGGGGGGGCAAACGATTCTCACTTAACATGCCACTATTTGCCATATTTCCTCTTTGTTTTGTAGCAAGTCCCAGAAAGCCAATACTATTTCACTTGACTAATACTGTCAGCCTAGCTATAGCAACAGCAAAAGTTTTTTTGCAATCACCTACCTGTCCCATGCCCTCATCCATGATTTTGGTAGTCAGATACTCTGCCCAGCACTGCATGCAAAATCTGTGCCCACATTCCAAACCAGACATCATCTAGAAAAGAATACATAGTACATGAAAATACAGATACTTGTCAAGCAAGGATAACTCATATGTCTCATACATCAGTTTTTTAATTACTGACTTGATAAACCAGGTTACCCCATCATACAATGTATGTAAATATGGTATATGATAATGATATATTTTGTGTTCTTTGAATCGAAGTCCTCGTCCATTGTAACATGGACGAAGGTGTTTCTGTGGCCAATCCCTTGTGTCATGTTCAACATAAGTACCAGGGACAAGCATGCCTTATCAAAGGACATGCCCAATGTCAATAGCGATGACTCAGAGACAATTATCATCTTAACTAGACCATGCTGAATCATTACTATATTAGCTATTTGTATGATGTCATTTCCTGATTTTTGGGATCTTTTTGCTTTCAAATACTTACACTGATTGGCATCGACAGAAAACAGATCTCACACGTCAGGTCTTGAGCAGTAGCAGCTGGTGCCTTGCTACTACTTTTCTGTAAAACGAATTTGCACAGATTAATTTTGAACAATCGTGCAAACAATGAAGCCAGTATTCATAGAATTAGCACACCACGGGATTGAAGTGTTGTATGGTTATTGTAAAACCTTTCTTATGAGTAGCACTGTAATGTGTAATTCTTGGAATTGGGTTGAGATAAGATACTGGTGGGAAATCATGGAAAATTCCCACGGACTTCTTATAATTCTCCATTCTCCCCAGCGTGATCAATTACGTGATCAATTACGTCAGCGTTGATGCGGCTCCTCATTGGATGGAGACGCATGAACGTTGCCCCCTGATTGGTGCAGACAAAGCTGCGCGTCGATATAAAACAGCGTGTCCGCATGCTCTGGGAAGAGTTTTTCGAGTCATTCCAGTCTTCCCAGTTTTAGAATAAAGGATCCGGAAGGCAGAAGGCAAATTCAGGACTTCTTATTTTTTGTAACATGTGAAAATATAACAGTAGCAAAGCCAGACACTGTTTTGCAATGGAAAATCCTGATATGCCACACATTGCGATTGTTCAGCATTGGCTTAAAAAGTAGTGTCGATGCAGTATCATTTCAATTTAACAATTACATTGTAGCAATAAACTATTGTAAAGTGTAAGAGTGAGGACCTTTTTGGTTGGTTGTTTACCAGCAATTGAGGAAACCAAAAAAATAATATACCGTACCTTTGTCCCCTTGCCTTTTTGGTAAGGACTAATTACACAGGCTTTTCTAAACATTTCATCTTGATTTCCATCCCAGAACCTGAAAGAGTAGATAATCACGTGGATAGTTGTAATAGTCATCATGATCATTCATAAACTGCATGAAATGAAAAACTTCAGTCAAACAATCTACCATTTTTCAGTTGACTTACCAATTTCACGATGGCATCTCATAGTATACAGTTACATTGTAGGAGTTTAAAAGTGTCTTTTTTAATACTTCCATCAGTCAAAGCAGAGGATGGGTCCTTCAATATTCATTTTGAACAAAACATGATCTTTGTATGAACTACTGGTTTCTCTGCACTCAAAGCCAAAGTGAACTACATGTATGTGTCAGTATGAAACACTTATTTCTCACCAAAATATGAAATCCCAAGAAACAGGAATATCACATTAGACATGCCAGAGTAACCCACCTTTCTAGTAATTTCTCTTTGTCCCACTTGAAATGATTAAGAAGTATACGGGTAGTTGTGGCTGGAATCTGCAAACAGAAATTCCATGAGTGTGTGTTTGTCTTCATAGCCTATGGTCTGGTACTACAGAGGTAGGAGGCAAGATGGCTCAATCTGAATCTAAATCAACTCAAACTGCCTTTTACCACTGTGTCACCGAGTCAGTGACACTGTGACACAATCTAACTGTCATCCTTTTGATTTTGACGTTGTCATGTTTTATTCCCAAAATTTATCTTGTATGGCTGTTTGTACAATTGCCACCGACATCTGATACAAGTTCAAATCACAGAGTGAGACAATCGACATCATAATGTGATAAAGAAGGACGAATAGGATGAGAGAAGTGGCAAAGTAGGTCCCCTAGTTGAAAAAGAATCTGTTAGAAGGAAAGTAACATGAAGAATGAAGACACTGTTGAAAAGATACGACATATATGATAATGGATGACTGCTACCATACCACCATGGTTTTACTGCTCAACAACAAAACAGCAACAGGGGGCAACGATTGAGGATCAGAACATTGGAGACCGGTCTTTGAATTGAATAGTGACCAATCCAAGGGACTCGAAAGGGGCCGAGTTCAGAAGAGTTTGGATTGTATTGCAGCTGCTTGCCGACACTGCATCTGCATGCATCATGATTGCATGCCTGCCACTCAATTGTTGGCAGTAGTCTAGACATAATCGCACCAGAATGCAAACCTAATATAGGCACAATTTCACAAGAACATGTGTTTTGTTGGCTGCTTGTTTGTTGTAGCCGGCAGTGGCTTCCTCCGTCTGGCGTAAGGTCCTCGTCCCTTTCCCAGATACGCCAGTACCGCCTATAGGGTCAGTAGGGACGGCCAAACAAACTAGGCGGCAGGCCTACCTTTACAATAGGATTTTACGGTCAATGACAACAGACAATGCCTCTCGAGCCATCGTCTTTTACCGTGAAGATCTATAGTAAAGATGGTTTGTTTTGCCAACCCTAGTCTAGGTGGTGCCGGCATATCCGGCAAGCCAAGGGCCAGCAGCAAGAGAACCGTTTCTTTCGACTGGTCTGGTCTGGTGCAGTCATCCTACATTGTTTTAAGAACCCAAATAAACAAATCTTCAGGATACTAATCCCAAGACGAATGTAATGATATCAAGAACATAATACCTCAACAATTTGAGTCACTTCTTTTATACAGTCTACCATGTGTTGCACAATTTCTTCAGGACTGAGAACTTGGAAGTTGAACTCCTCCAAATCTGCTTTTTCCTGATTTGTGGTGGGCTCAGTAATGCCCATTTCAATCCCTAAATCTTCGTCGTTATCGCTCGTTCCATTCTCAGAGTCTTCATCATACATCATATCATCATCGACATCCATCTTAGGGTTTTAATCCCCTCCAAAAGGGGGGAAACACGCAAAAATCTACCCTTTTTCTGTGAAATACCACTTTTCAGTCAGCCAGTTTCGTGTTTATGTCTATGACGTCATCATCGGGAAATTCCGTCACCGCCCGAAGGTGTACACTGCAGACCGAACTGCGCGACGGGGCCAAAGAGCAGACGATTTTGTTCGACGATGAGTCAAAGTAATTGCTTAGTGTCAAAATGGCCCGTGACCAATTAATTTCGTCACGTCTAAATTTGTCCTACTGTTGAATGCGCCTGGCAGCTCATCAAAGCCACCTTTAAAAACTCCTAATTGGAAAATTGAAACGTAGTATTCGTCTAGTAGTCTCATCCTCAGAAAAAATCAGGGGTTAATCACTCCGACTCGGCCGTGAAGACATCCTGATGAAATCATGTCGGAAATCAGGGGTTAATGTGAAGGGCCGGAGACTGATTTTCTCAGGATGCCGTGAATACGCAGCGTGAAACGCTACTCGACTGTAGGGCCTACTCAGTTACAAGAATCCGTGTGGACTCGTTGTCGAGATAAGCCTTAATAGAGGGGATATCACATGGACCGCCTATTAATTGCGGGCGCAGGCCAAATTCAATCTTTCATAAATTCGTGGTCACAAATTCCGTGCTGAATAAAAATTTATCTCGGCTGCATTTCCACGTGTTCGTTTCCCACGATCACTGTCGTTTCTAAACCTCCCTAGTAAAAAATCATCAGACAATTACGCCTACGATTTAAGCACGGACCTAAAGTAGATTGCAGGTCCATACCCCTTTTAAATAACGAAAACGCGCCGTATGACATGTGCAAGAAACTTCACATGATTAGTATTTGAATCAACTTATCAGATATATAAAGGCCTATCGGATTAATGATATAAGGCTACAAGTTGGGTGATAAAACACCTTCTGGTATAAAATTTCTACCATACGTTGCGTTCTCCTCTTTGTCCAACATGGAGAAGCTAACTGTTTTTCTCCTCAGCCTTGTCGCCGCTGCTTTCGCCAGTCCTTACGACCCCCATGTCTTTCCCAATGTTGGTCCTTTTTACGAGGGGTGGTACCTGAGAATCCTGGACACCGATACCGACGAGTCATACGGTATGTATTTCGGCACGATGCTTCCAGCGGCAAATGAGACCGCGGGAAACCGCGCTGTCGTCTGTCTTCTTCGGAGTAATGGAACAGGCCCTCTGATCTACAACTACGTTTTCCCCGACCAAAAGGATATTCAAGTCAGCGCCGCAGGACAGGCTGTCACTTTGGACCCAGATGCCACATCACCTGCAAACTTCGAGTGGTCATCTCCAGACGGATTCTTGCAGGTCACTGAGACAGAATCCATCGTAAGTTTCACCGCTGACGGAATCACAATTACCGCAGAGATCGGAGCTCCTCTCGCCTGGGGAGCGAACGGCGCTGGACCACATGGTTGGCTAGATACCTTTAACCTCCCACTCAACTGGTACGTCTTTAGTCTCGGCTCACGCGCATTCTATTCATTTTCTGATGGCAACACCGGCATAGAAAAAGGAGGCAACGCCATGGTCTACATGGAGAAGACCTGGGGCGAGACCTTCCCAACTGCAATGTTCTGGTCTCACGGTATGCGGAAGGACGACGTCAGCTTCGCCATGACTGGGGGCCCCGTCAAACTCCTTGGACCCCTCTCCGGACCAGGCCATCTGGTCGGATACAGAAACCCAATGAAGAGCATCAGCTTTGATTTCCAGGTGGGCACATCCTACTTGTCCTACAACAAGGACTCTTGCAGCGGAATAATCAGGGCTTCCGTTGCGGATTTCAGTTCCAAGGTAGACATCAACGTTGGAGCACCAAGTTCGTCTTTCAGTGATTGCGTCGTTGCTGCTTGGGAGAACGGATTCGAACCACATCTTGCAGTAACTTACAACGCAACTGCTGAGGTGGTCGTCTACGAAAGGAGTCTCTTCATGCCATTCAGAGAGATCGACAGGCAGATCATCCCCAACTCCGCTATCAAGTTTGGCGGATCTTTCGTTTGTAACAACGCGTGCAAGAAGAATTAAACTGTTAATGTTTATCCAGTAGGCATGTCTTGCAGTTCATAACCTCTTTCTCACTGTGGACATTTACGAAGCGACTCATTCGCCAATCCTACCTGGACAATTTTCTCGTAACGACCATGGCGAGTATTGACAGGAACTCTCTATCTTGTCAAATGCAATATTCAAAGGACAATCACCAATTTTCCTGGGACAATTATAATTTCGCTCTTGTGAGGATGTGTCGTCATTGAAGAAGAGATAACTTTGTATTATTTACCCCCCTTTCTTTTGCGTTCAGATAAAAAATCTCTAGGTGCGAAAATAGAATTGCTTATTTTGATTTGTTGTTGGTGATGGTGGCACCAAAAGGAGGAAGGGGGGGGGGGGGTCTATCTGAAACACAGATTTAAGCTATCTGTCCTACCACCCGTCTTATCCTGAACGTTTCCTATATTTTTCTCAAACTGTCTCCAGGCC
Organism: Lineus longissimus; assembly: GCF_910592395.1. Lineage (NCBI taxonomy): Eukaryota > Metazoa > Nemertea > Pilidiophora > Heteronemertea > Lineidae > Lineus > Lineus longissimus. The sequence goes on along the minus strand of NC_088309.1, from coordinate 10,352,708 downwards.
CGTCCTTCTACCCTCCATCTTCGCCTCTGCTGATCCCGTCTCAAACTGTCTAAAAAAACCTTGTCCTTGTACCTTCCGTCTTAGTCTTTTCTGATCATGTCCTAAACTGTCTCGTCATTATTCCGTCCGTCTTGGCCTTTTCTAGTCCCATCCTAAACTGTCTCCAAACCCGTCATTGTCTTAGTCTTTTCTGAACTCTTCCTCAACTGTCTCCAGGCCCGTCATTGTTCCGTCCGTTTTGGCCTTTGCTGGTCCTGTCATAAACTGTTTCAAATCCGTCCTTCTACCGTCCGTCTTAGCCTTTTCTGACCCTGTCATAAACTGTCGCCCAACTCATCCTTGTACCATCCGTCTTAGGTTTTTTTATCCCGTCCCAAACTCCTCCTTGTCCCGTCCATCTAGCCTTTGATCCCGTCTTAAACTTTCTCCAAACCTGTCCTTGTACCACCTGTCTCAGCTCTTCTGATCCCCTCCCCGATTCAGTCATCAACAGTACAGTCTACAGAACCGTCCTTGCACAATCAGTCCAAGGCTAATCTCAGCCTGTCATAAAGTGTCTTCAAAACTGTCATCCTACAAATCCTGAGGAAATCAGGGGTTAACGTTTGCTGTTCCACTGGGCCGAAAAAGTGTCCTCAGGTTGTGATGGTTACAAAACCTGTCCTTGTCATTTTTTTAATCTGTCAAACTGTCTCCAGACCGTCCTTGCACAGTCTACAGCCAACACAGTAACAAGGAAATAATCTTTACTAACAACCTTTTTTTTAATCTGCATAGTTTCTAACATATTTTTTTACAAAAAGAATGAGTATCCAAAACTTGTGAAAGACATAAATATGTCTGACAAGCTTTTTTTCCGAGAAAATACAGTACAAATTCTCAACCAGGAAAACATCTCTTTTTCAGTCAGAATCTGCCTGGTCTCTAAGCCCAATACAAAGCTGACATGGACATGTACACCTTGACACAATCATGATAGTGATTGACAATGTACTTTGTAAACAAAGCAGACACAGACATTTATGGAAGCAAGATTTAAGACCTTGCATGCTCATTTCTGCATCTTAATCAACTGAAAGAAATTGAAGAAGATTTAGTAGGCTTTTATCATGAGCAAACTACAGGATAAAAATTGATTCAGAGCACCATAAAAATGTAATATTCACCCAATTGCCCCCAAAATGCTTTATGTTTTAACCCTACACACACCAGCAAAGTCTTTATTAGTTCTTGAGGAGGGCGTGGCTGCAAGGACCCAAGAGCTATTGCGGTCTATTCGAGGTAAGACTTCTGTTTTCATTAATTGGTTGGACCTTGTCAAAGCAGTTGGCAGCAATGACGTCATCCGAATACATAAAGCGCTGTACTTAGCAGTAGAAGAGGATCATGCTGTAAGTGATCTTGAATTTTTTGGCTTGGTCTTTTAGATTTCAAGACTGGTGCCACTTGATAGTACAATGATTCTAGTTTCAGTCAACAGGGGGCAGTCTGATGAACAAGATTGGACATAATATAACAAGAACTCAATTTCGCCGAGAGTGGCACTTGACTTAACATGCTCCTTCGTTGCACCACTTCAAGTGTGGTCAGGGTGGAGCCTTACAAGGAATTTCAAGTTAACATTACAAAAATCTGGACTCCATCTCTGGCTTTATTTTAAACAAACTAATCAACTAAGCCATCTAATATTGAACATCAAATTACAAACTCTCAGAGTTTTATCATCGCCTTTACAATAGTATATCGAGGACCTGCCTCAAATCTCATCTGAAAATATCCTATCATTATGTACAAATATTATCAAGATTACTACAACTGTGGATACTTCTAATTACATATTAAAGGAAAGAAGAGTCCACCGACCATCCCCTGTTATAAAAGGTTGTCAGTTCTAACATTCGGGAAAACATCCACCCTTGGTAATGCCCAATCTCTGCCAAATTAGTATGTGCACTTGCTCCCCCTTCAAAACAAATAACAAAGTCAATGGACTCTTTCTTCCCAGAATACAAGTGTACAGTTGACCACAGCGACTACTAGTATTAAGAAACTGTACCACTACAAGGCATTTCAAAAGATAATTCACTGGGCTATAGATGCAATACTTCTCTGTTGTGTACAGCACCAAAATTTGTTTCCCGAGCAACGAGTTTTAAACAAAAACAAAAATATGAACGCCGTGCAACTGTTAACTAAAACTTAACCTTCAACTTGTGATCAAAATACAAATAAAACTGGCCACTCCCATTTTTCAGTTTATAGAAATGTCACCCTATAGAAAGATTGCGAGAGGAAACCAACATGTATCTATTAAGAAACATATCCATGATATACTTGTCAGACAAATTTGCTCATAACTTTATCATAAAATAGACAATTTAAGATTGATTGTTTCCTGTCACGGCCATGTCCTGGACAGATTCCCCACAAACAAAATGCATAGGTTACTCAGTGATTGTCCACACAGTACTGGTAAGCAATAAAACAGCTCAATATCGTGAAATGTGAATCCCCTCAAACTGTGTAATGAGAGCCTGGCTTTTCTTTTTCAATCAAAGTTTAAGGAATAGAATACCAACTTATCAGTTTTTGCACCATGCTGGGCGAAAACAATAGAAGGGGCTAAATGCAAACTTCTAAAAGCTTAATCTCACAAACTGTGAGGATGCCACTGGCAGAGATGGCCAGGTGTGACAATAAAAATAACAACGAATGAGTGGACTGGAGAACACCACAAAGAGGCATTGTGGAAATACTGATATGCATTCAATTTGGTCTGAAAGTGCACCAACTTATGAGACATGTGATTGAGCAAAGCACTTTCGCAGACCACTGCAACAAATTTGCTTTCATCGAGAATAACTGAGTGAACAAGGACATTTTGGTAAACGCGAATGGCAGTATCAAACTCAAAGACAAATATCAAATGCATCACAAAAATCAGAATTTGGCAATGAATCAGTTACCCTTTTAAACAAATTTTAACTGTAAACGATATGAAGAGAATTCACTAAGGCATATACAGTATCAAAAACCACTTGCGTCAAGTGAAGGGCACAGAGCCATATCTAGGCTAAGTAACATGGAGTATTTCCTTTAGTTTTTGGTTGAGTTAACTCATCACTGGTACTAACTTAGCCTACAGTATGATTCTATGCCTTTCATTTCTGGCTCCTTCATTTGAAACCTAACATTTGACAAAAGCTCCAATGTGTCATATGATAAAACCTATTGTTCCATTGGCCAAGTTTATTCTACCCAGGAGGACAGTCACAGTGTTTGGTCCAGATCACAGCACGTTGTACTTCTTCAAGTTCATACGTATTGAAGCCAATTCCTTGTCGATTTTATCCAGGACGGATTCGAGACGTTCCTAGAAGAAAAGAGGAACAAATAAAAAGCTTTTATGGCGAAATTCGCTGCTTGATCTACTGATTCTTTTGGTGATCTTGTGGTATTATATGAAAACCTTTATAGTAGGGTATTTCTTAATTCCAAATGGGGTGTTTGACGAATCTGAGGTTGAAGAAGAGATGATTGACAACGAGAATGATAAACTCAACACTTTCGTAAAAGAATATGTTACTCACTCGATCGGTCATTGCTTTCGGTCCTCTTGATCCAACATGGCTGAGTGCAGACTCCAGCTGGGTAGAGAAGTCATGAAAGAATTAGATCTATTTATTAATGTTCTGATCTTAAAGAAAGGGTTCCTATTTAAAATCGACGCTGTAGTGTCTAGTTTAGTTGATATAAATGATTTGTCTTCAACATGAACCCAAAGCGATAAGCCATAAACACTCTTCAACCACTGACTAAACGTTGTACAGGCAAGTAGGCAGACTTTGATATATGACGTGTAGCCCTTGAACTGATAATTCATCAGTTTAACTAAGTTAACATCTGTTTAAAACACGTCACAAGTCACCATTTCTGCATTCTGCCAAAGGAAATTATCATTGCTTTTAAAAAAAATGCTTAGTGCGTGATGATAAATTTTGCACCCACCTGTCGTTTTTCCATCTGCAACTGGTCAAATCGCTTTTCAAGAGTGGAGATGTGTTGAACAGTTTCCTCGATAGAATTTGAAAACAGACTTTTCGTCACATTCTGTAAATCAAAGAAATTCACAATTAATCAAGATATTTCCATGTCCTCGACAGGTTTATTAACCATGAGGCTTCTGTTCAAGGACTACCTCATTCAGAATATAGAGAGGTCACCATGGGTATGACATACGGACGGACAGATGGATGGATGGTCGGACAGATGTACAGACAGATCTGATAAAAACAATATAACCACCAACTTTCTCTGAAAGTGTGGATACAATCACATGGGAAAAGCGAAAGAAGGATTTTACCTGAGATTTGCTGGAAGCAGGTTTTTCATGGCCATCAAAGGAATCCTCACTGCTGGCATATGGAAGAGATCGTCTGTCGTCTTTTCCTGATGGTCCGGATGGTCTCTCGTATTCTGGTATTGACCGATAAACACCACTTTTCACTTTCGTCAACGTTTCATCCAAGTCATTTGTGCCATCTGATTAAAAGAGCGAATAACCATGTCATCGAGTAATGTTGATGTGATTCTGGATCAGTTACTCCACACCAGCACATATTAAATCTTGTCATGAAACTTAACAGATACATGTTCATGCACAATTATGGGTCGAAAGAGTGGATCAAATAAACACGGCACAGAAAAATTATTTCCTTTAAAATACAAACTCATGCAAAAAATCTTAGTTTAAATCAATGCACGGGTCTGGTACCAATACTTTTCTGCAAGCAGAAGCAAATTTTAAGGCAAAGCTTTGATTCTATACATCTAATTTTTGAAGTTCTTCTGGGAATTATGTACAACAAATTTAATATTTGAGATGTGCGAAGGAAACCATTTTAGAGACTGCAGCTTACCTTGGCTGTGTCTAGAGCCCGAATCATCCATTTCATCACTGTCAATACCGGCCAAAGCACGTTCATGCTTCTCCCGCAAAAATAAGCGAGAATGTGCCAAAAGATTACTCGTCTCGAACTCTGCTCCTAAACTACGCCTCGGAGACCTCCCCAAAGACATCCGTCGTTTTGGTTTAACATGAGGTGCGTTGATGACACTGGTGTCGTTAGTGGGTGGCGACACATTATTCGTTGGAGTGATGCTTCTTTTGTCTTCTTTCGTGACTTCCAGGAGGTTGGCATCGTGTCTGCCATATTCCCGACCATTTGTTCTTGAGGCTTGGTGGGCTTCCGCTGCAAGTCTTAGCCGCTGGAGTTGGTGATCGGCCTGGATGAGCGGTGATGGAGATCTCTGTGAGGATGGAACCTGTGATGATTCACTGCAACAATGATTAGAACTTACATGAGTGTCACCAGGGCCAACCATAATGCACTGAAGAGACCTCTTGATAAATGTAATAACTTTTCAAGGCCACCCTTAATTTTCAATTCTCTGCATATCATTACTTAATGTGACTTTTCAACAGCCAACAAATAGTTATGTGTCTTTGACTGTTGGCAACATCATTCAATCAAGTCTATAATTATGAAAACTATAAAGAGAAAACCCGGAATAGATACCTTCTATATGAGCCACCCAGTACGCTATGATAAAACCGTTCTGTTTCTCCAACACTCGAACTCATATGCACATCAGTGGTTTTCACAATTGGCAGCACGGGATGCGAGGCAGCTGGTATTGCCGTTGGTTCATTAGTTTCGTACACACTTCCAAATATTCGCGACGATGATCTGAAGATAAGATCGTTAAGAATAGGGAAAGCCATTGGAGAAAATGCCCCAAGAATTTGACAAGAACCACAGCTAGTTACCATCTTTCCCCAAGATAGGTACAGTGCTACCTATTGAGACTAAATTTATGCTGGAAAGTCATTAGCACCAGAAAAAACTACAGCAGCACACACATTTGTATCTAAAATATTGATACTTACCCCGAGGACTGAGAATTCCTCCTGACTGTGTCAAACTCCCTGGTCAACCTCTTGTTTTCCAACTCTAACTTGCTGATTTGCCTGTAACAAAATCATAAATAATTGACATAATTTAAGTCGAAGTTCAACTTCAGACCGAGTCTTCTACTGATATTCAACACACATGTATTCAATCATGCATGAACAAATTTACCCTATACATGTTTACGGGGGGGGGGGGGGGGGACTAAGCAAGCCTATACAGGGATTACTTTTCACATCCTCACATTTCTTCAAATTACCACAGAGAATTAGTCCAACTCTGCACTGTACTCACCTCACCAATCCCGTCATGTCAGATTGAGCAGTAAACAGTGCACTTTCAACGTTGTTGACCTGAGACTGTAGTGCACGCTTCTCTCTAGACATTTGCTCAAAGTCATCAAACACACGCTGAGAGACCTCCAAGGAATTAGCCATTCTTCGGTTGTCGTTCTGAAGCATGTGCACTTCTTCATCTTTCTCTTTTATGTGCTTGTTTAACTTTTCAACGAGAGATTCGAGAGTCCTGCGCTGGATTTCAGAAAGGTTGAATTTCCGCTCCAAAGTATCCTGAAATTATACAATCAAAGATATTCAGATATTTTTCCCGACAAAATTTGAGTGTTCAGAGCCTGGGCCATTGTTGTCAGGAACCATTAGGACAGCTTTCCAGGCTTGGCTCTTTGATTAGATGGACTGCCAACCTGCCTTTCCCAATAAGGATAGACCCTTGCTCCGGGGGATACGAACATAGAATCACTAATCAAATTCCATCTCCTAGATTACGACAACTTGTGGTGGCGGTTGTTTATATCTTGCTCAATCGAGTCTATAAGAAGATCATCCTCATTCACTTACCACTTTGTGTTCATACTGCCAGATCTGTCTCTGCTTCTCATGGTTATCCCTGAAACAAAAAGGAAAATGCAGTTGAGTCGGCAAGTTCTGTCAACTTCCACATGCAAGAATGGGTCAGGAATTGAATCAAGATCAGATTCGTTGCCAAGAAACAATGAATATAATGGAGAAACTGACCTTTGTAGCGTATCCACTTTGTTCTCAAGGCCACTACAGCACTCTTGAAGGAAATGACACATCCGCACGCTGCAACAATAATCAAAACCTGATTTGAAATGAGTTTAAATGCATGGTGACCCACGTGAACAAAATGGGCAGTGGAGAGCACTGCTCAGGTCACAACTGGCACCAAACACAATCCACAGAAAACTAGTCACCATTACCAAAGGACAAAGTTTTTCTTCTTAAGTTTTGCTATGCATAAAAGACAACATTATTGACCTACCTAGATGAGACAGTAATATCTCCCTCCAGTGCTTGCACCTTGGGTTCATACATATCCATCCCGTCAAGCTTAAAACCACTGATATGACTGGTCTCTGCCACTGCCTCTTCACCGCCTTCCAACTCCTCACGGAGACTGCAGTCGGCTATGCCTGGAGACTGGCTGTTGTCTTTCAGCATAGAGAATGTACTCAGATGGCTGCGGTCAGCGACTGCCTCCTGTCCACCAGACTTTGGTGGTGTCCTGTGGTCACGGTCAGGACTTGAACTGAACCGTCCGGGTAGAAAACCCTCCATTTCAGCCAACTCGGCATCAGTTGGACCAAACGGAGAATCAAAGTTTGTCAGATGTGGAGATTTCGGCGACACCTCATTAGATTTTTCACCAGGCTGGAATGCATGTGGATGATCTTCTTCACTTTCTGAGATAGTGAAGGTTGTGTTCATAGCAGATTCTTCGTGCATGGCTTCCCGAGGACTGGACGGATCGGCAGGCATGTTTTCATCAAGTAAGTAAGCTTTAAGATCAGACTGGCTTGGAAGGGACATTTCCTTGCTCTGAAGTAACAAGAATAATGAACATTAGGGACAAAGCACTTTGACAAAATGCTGAAAATAGACTGTTGAAATGATAACAGTGACTTCCGAATGTTGATAGTTTCTGACCGACTTGCCAAGCGGAATCAAAAGTTTAACCAAAACAGCATGCTCCCATGTACCTTTTTCCCCTCCAATATAAGCTTTATTTTCTCAGGGAGATCATAGAAGTCATCTTTATTAGCATGATCAGCATGACTAGCATGAACGTCATCCTGAAATGTGGCACGGTATACTAGACTCTCCTGGCCTGTCACTGGTCCCCACTGTTTGGTTATCTCTGCTAGTGCTGAAAAGAAGACAACAACAAAAATGGTCAGCAGGAGGGTAGACACTATTGATAAAATTCTAATACATTGACCAGTCAAATGAATGATTTCTTGACTTTAATATTTTATTTTTGCAGGTTAGAAGACAATTCATGTACATAATCACTCAGAAGTGCAGTGAAAATGTACACACCTGGTTCATAGAAACCTTGACTTGATTTGCTTCGTTCGGCCTCAAGACTGGTCCGCTTGGAATGCATCAAAGGGGGACTGACAAAGTCAGAAGCATCAGACAAACGAGTCCCAGTTTTCTTAAAGATTGACCGAGTCCTCGGCGACTGATATCCAGAATCTTTCGCACCCAACTGAGAGTAGAGTGGGAAGCTTAGGGCCTTCATGACGGGCGTCTCAAGATCAAAGCGGGAGAGGAGGTCCTTTTTCTGTTTCTGGCGTTCATCTAGAAAAACAACAGTAGCACATGCATGAATGAACGGAAAACCCTTGAGAGGAAAACATGGATGATTTCATTTTGCCTTCAGGGAACTTATCCAGCTACCAGTCCATGCCTCATGCTCAGACTCAATCAAGGCATAGAAGGAGTTGGTAAACATCCCTTCAAAGGGTAAACATGCACATGTAACATGTCACTTTTACCTTTCACTTAGAAATCTATTCTAATCCATGAACCACATTGGATAAAAATTATGATACAGACAACATGTCCAATCAAGTTTACCCAGAAAGTAATGTAGAATAGCTTTAGTAACACTATGAAGTTTGATCTTTTCCCTGGATTCGAATGTACTGGAGACTGTCTACAATTGCAGGAAAGCATACACCAGTATCAATGGCTTTAGTACTTACCACGCTGAAGGTCATCCTGGCCAAAGTCTTCAGGCAGCTGCGAAGTGACAGCATCTGTACCATACAGGCCCTCTCTCTGCTTGGTCTCTGGGACGATGGTCTCCACCAGCTCCTCAGGGATGGGATGATGGGAAGGAGACACTTTTGCCTCATACTTGTCAAGAGTAGGTGTGGCAAGTTTGGATGGAGAGAGTTGGCCAATACTCGAATGTCTCGTTGGAGACTCAAAGCTCGTCTTTGAGGCTGTGAAGAACAAAAGGTATAAGATAAGTACCTAGTTCACAAGACATCATTCAGTGAGTTAAATAAAACATTGAAATATGATGTCTAAGAATTTTTTTTTCTAAAATAACCTTGGCCTACAAGTTACAGTCATACTGTGGTCGGGGTCATAGAATTTTGTTTCATATCTATACAACATGATACATCCAACAGACAGCATCCTGATTTAATGTGTGCAAAATTGTAACTGGCCTGTTCAAATTACACCGCACTGTTATTAAACTATTTGTTCAATATCATTCAGCACTTAACCGCAACACACCACTACTCAAAAATACTTACAAACAAGGTCCGCTTTTTTTAGAGCCCTCTTGTGAGTGGCCAGCCTACGCTCAAGGCTGTCCTGCTGGAGATTAATTTCACTGTTAATCTGGCTCTTGATCTGGTTAACACGACGATCATGCTGCTGGCACTGGTACATCAGCTGATCCTGGTGGTGCTTCTCCAACACATCATACAAACGTAGCCAGCTCGCCTGCAAGGGAAGTCAAATTCATTACTTGGTTATCCTTTTCCAACCCTACACCAGAGACCTTAAAGGGAGACTATCAAGTAGGCAGGATCAAGTGGGCCAAGTTATGGTTTGCAAAGTGACAATCAGGTGTCTCTACTATCTCACAGTATTCGATCATTCCTTAAAAAAGGATCCAATTTCCAACTCCTACCTCATCACGCCTGATGTCAGGATCCATCCTCTCTATCACCCTCTTCATATCAACCATCCTGTCATCTTCTAGTGCATCGTGAAGCTGCTGCATCAGGGAGGCGTCATCATTCTGGCTGCTCACGCTATCATCGAGGGGACCAGTCTCAACAACAGTGGGGACAGTCTGATCATCTTGGAGCTGGAGCAGAGAAGTCAACAAATATACAGGTACATGTTCAGATACACCATTTTCTAGCCCCAAAATCAGAACAACCGGACTCATGGAATGTAAGCCTATGCATTTTTATGCTGCATCAATTATTGTGGAATTGGTACTCGACACCTGAATGAAATTTACATGTATTTGTAAAAGTACTTCAGTAGACTACACATGGCCTCAATCCATAATACGAATACACAATGTGCCTGTTCACACAGATCTGGTTTCGTCTATCCATATCAGTGCTGCAACACCACTATACTTGTACATGTAGGAAACTACTCCCACCACAACTTTTAAAAAACTAAGTTTCTCACCTGTATTTCTAACAGCTGGTCACAGACAACATTCATTGGGTCACAACTGTATGGTTTACCTGGCGAGTCATCAGAACCAGTTACGAGGCCTCGGCCGCATGGCGCGTCGATGTCCTCAGTCAGATCTGAACCAGTGGCCGGACTTTCACCAGCATCCATATTGGAGAAGCCCAACAGTTCACCAGTCTCTCCATAAATACCCCTGGCAGTTATAGTAGGCATTTGGTTGTATGTGTGATCACTTTCTGGCATGTCTGGTGAAGTAAGATCTCTGTATGTGTGGTCACCTTTTGCGGACACAAGACCTGTGAACGTATGGTCATTTTCTGAGGATGCAATGTTGCAGTATGTGTGGTCACTTTCTGCAGATGCAACATCACCAAATGTGTGGCTGGTTTCTGAGGACCCAAAATCTCTGTATATATGGACACTTTCAGAAGCAATCTCTCCATAACCATGATCAATTTCTGCAGAGGCAAGCTCTCCATCTAGGACATATGACATGCCTTCACCATTGGTCGCCTCATTATCATAAAATATCCCATCGATACCATTCATTGCGACGGATCCTGCTAAACTTTGGACAACAAGGTCATCAAGATGAACATTCCCATCACTTTCTTGGCCGCAACCATCCTCTCTCTCTGGTTTGTTGGTTTCAAATGGCAAAGGTTCAGGCTGAGTAGCCTCGGTCATGAAATCAGAACCACTATCTTCACCATATTCTCCAAGAGTAGGGTCAAGTGGCATCACAAATGATTGCGGCAGATTGGCATTTTCACCAAATCCATACCCATCAGCCACAGCCTCTCCGTACTCTCCACAAAAATCATTATATTCTCCAGAAGACGTTCCCTCATCATTTGTTACTTCACCTGGTTTGAAATCTTGAATATTATGATTAGAATTTTCACTGATTGCATCGTCGATATCAACAACAACATCAGACACGTCCGATTTCATCTCAAATGTTTTAGTTTCATCACTTTCTTTCATGTCCTTTTCTGACAGTTCTGCTTTTCCCATACTTGATATGGTACAAATTTCTGTCCCACCATTAGTGTTGTTATTTTGGGAATTTCCAATCACCATCTCCATATTGTCTTGGACATCGAACTCATTCTCAGTTGTGTCATCATCTATGTTACCATCACCAGATTTCAGGGTCACATTGCAGTTTTCATCAGCTGGAACCAGATCTGGAGGGGACGGATCTTGGGGAAAGACTTCAGACTCCATTGGTGTTTCTGGAAGATGGCAAATATTCACTTGCAGTAGGCCTATGTCAATTATATTTGGCAAAGGTAAAATTTAAAATTGATTCTCATCACTGCAAACCAGGACGGGCAACCACTTACGCTGGTTTTCGCGCCCAAACATACATTTATCGTGTAGTTTCCCGCTTGATCTGACTGTGACAGTCCGATGGTTGCTCACTTCCGACTTCGTCTCGGCGAGAGACAAGACGCCAGTCAAAAAAAGAATGCTGTCGACGAGTGTTGTGCTTGCAAGTGCAGCACTAAGCCTAGTATCACAGGTTAGGCCAACGACAAAAGGAGGTGGCTTGGCTGGCTTTTCTAATTTTTAGCTTTAGTTTATAGGCCTAGTTTTATTCTGTTACTTTTGCGGTTGTTTTTCATGTTTTTCTATCAAAACAAACAGAAAACCAAAATGATAAATGCAAGTGGGGCAGTTTTCTACTGAATTCGATTATACATTTCAATGTTCTTTAGATATGCTAGTAGTACTTTATCAAAGGAAGCAAACTGTTATGAAATTACCAGTTATTTCCAGTCGGAGTTGAACTTAGCGCGCAAAATAGAATGCAGATTTGCCAAAAATGCTGAGCTTCTGAAAAGGTGGGAGTTTAGAAAATATGGAACACTTGTAGGCGAAATGGGAAAGTGCCCCTAAAAACAAATCTCAATTGAAGACTTACAGTGCAAACTATTTCAGTAATATTTAGTTCATTAGAAGACCCTGATTAAGATTACTTTAACAAACTGGTATTTTTGTTTGAGAATAGCGCAGGAACCTAGAAACAGCCTTTGGGAATGCCACATAACCTACAACAAATATTTATTTTACATTTTATACCCAGCCGAAAGAAAATTGACCTTGACCTGCTTGCTTTAGGTTTGTCTTCAATTAGGTCACTCTAAAACGTCGAAAATCACTGTCCTTCATGAAATATCGCCAATGCAATGTTAGTGAAAGTGTATATGAATATAGGAGAATAGTATTAGGTAATTGTCATTATGCTTTAAAGTAGAATTTGGCGTGAAAGAACACAAAAATGTTGGGTACCCATATTTCGACAGGGCCTTTGGCCTAAAGGCAACAAGGCAATCCCTGGCCAAAGGTCATAGAGGCCCTCACACCAGGCGGAGGAAGCCACTGCTGGCCACAACAAACAAGCAGCAAACAAAAGACCGCATGGTCGCACACCACAAGATCTTTTGTTCGTTGTGCCTATATTTAGGTTTGTTTGGGCCTGGTGTAAAAAGGTATGTCTATCAGTATGGTATCAGGCTGTTTCGCTACATTGCCAGTTCGCTACCAGTCGTTTCGCTACATGTGGCGGTCGTTTCGCTACATGGTAGGTCGTTTCGCTACATGGGTGGAGTCGTTTCGCTACATGATGGGTACGGTCGTTTCGCTACATGGAGGACGTTTCGCTACATGGGTGGAGTCGTTTCGCTACATGGATGTAGGTAATTTCGCTACATCGTAGGTCGTTTCGCTACATGGGTGGAGTCATTATTTTTTCAAGTTTGTGCTAAACTCCGGGCTAAATATTTGTTGTGAATTTAGGGAAAAAATGCTCGAGTATACTACAATCAAGATGTACAGACCGGGGGAGCTGGCGGTACGTACCCATAAGTCTTTGCGGTAGTCTCGCGCGTACCGGATATAACCCATCAAGCTTTTCTCCTTCAGAGAAATACTGCGTTGCGCTCAAGTGCCTTATAAGTGCCTGTGAACAAAATTAACGTTCGACCAATGAGAAAGCCACATTACCCTGCATACGAGGTTGGACGCGTGATCACTAAATGACAAGTAAAAATAGAATCAGACCACATGTTTCTATATGGTCTGATTCTATTTTTACTTGTCATTTAGTGATCACGACCTACGATGTAGCGAAATTACCTACATCCATGTAGCGAAACGACTCCACCCATGTAGCGAAACGTCCTCCATGTAGCGAAACGACCGTACCCATCATGTAGCGAAACGACTCCACCCATGTAGCGAAACGACTCCACCCATGTAGCGAAACGACCTACCATGTAGCGAAACGACCGCCACATGTAGCGAAACGACTGGTAGCGAACTGGCAATGTAGCGAAACAGCCTGATACCATCAGTATCAGGTAGCTATAGATTCATGCACTTGATTGGGAACATCGTTTACATGACGTAGTGTTGGCCGTCGTCACGTCACCATGCATTTTACATTAGTTTAACGTGACGTGATGCGACGTTTTCGTAAACGTTGGTCCCAATCAAGTGCATGGATCTATAGTCCCTCTCCCTACATGTAGCTATCAATCCTCCTCAACCCACTATTAGTGATGAAATGGTTGACAGTCATAGTGCTGACTGTTGTAAAGATGGCTGTCCCACGGGCACAGCACTGTCTTAATGGTGTTTTGTACATTGTGAATTTCTATGTATTGTAATGTAACTCTTTATGTCAGAATTAAACTGATAAGCTAAAAAATTGAGTCTTTTCTGTTCTTACCTTCTACAGATCAGGATGAGAATTGTCTCTTCATGAAGGTCTGGTGCAGCTGAAAATAGGGAAAAAGATATAAAGTGTTGAAGATAAGCCAGCCTGAGAAAGATAAGTTCAGGCCAGTTGATTGATGACATTATTTCCAAAATGATTGGTGCTGTGTGTTTTTCCATTTTAAAAAGTGTCAAAACTCCAACATGTCTTGGCCTACCAATGAAAACTTTGATGAAACATGAAGCATCAAGTCTGTCCAAGTCTGTGAAGAAAACATTTTGCTATCGCTTCTGCCAAAGTAAACTTCAATCTCAGCACTTTGGAATTCATACCTGGAATATCACTGCCAGTGTTGAGGAAAATTTACCTTGGAGGCCATTTACCAAACTTGGATTTGCACCGATGCGTTGCAAGCACACGTACCCTAATCTGAATGAAGCTGATCTTGAGGAAATGTTCGTTCGTGGAAGCGGCCCTGGTGGACAGTCTGTGAACCGGACGGCAAACTGTGTGGTGCTCAAACATCTACCAACAGGCATTGTGATAAAGGTGAGGTCTGTCTTGGAAATAAGGGTATGGCTGGCTATGGAGGCCAGGGTTGCAATAACATGTACATAATCGGCAAAATGAGCATTGGCCAGAGAATTATTTGGGAAGTATAATTCTCTAATCCATACTTTCCAATCGTGAATACCTTCAATCGAATCGCATGTTTTTTTGTTCTTCAGTTGTAAATCGGTACTACTGTTAACTTGGGAGAGTAAGTGTCTCCAGTTTAGACCTATTGTTGAATTATTTACAGATACAGGTTGAAATCCATCCTGTAAGGGTAGTATGATAATGGATTTGATCTAGATCACGGCAGATAGCTTTGTTATTTTCAAAACAACCTATTTTTTCTTTCAGTGCCATGAAACGAGGTCTTTGTATGACAACCAAAAGAGGGCTCGGTTGAGGATGCAAGAAAAGTTGGATTGGCATTACAATGGCGAAAATAGTCAGTTGGTGCAGGAACAAAAGGAACAATCTAAAATTCGTGATGAAAAGAAACGTCGTGCTAAATTACGTCTAGAGAAAAAGAAGGCATTCAAAGAAAGGGAAGGTTTGGATTGATGATGGATAATGTAATATTTGTGATGAAATGAGCCTCTTCCAAAGAACCTTAAAGTGTGTGATTCAGTTGATGGATTGATGACACTAAAAATGGTACCTGGGCTCCAGATTGACACTTCTGAGTCTAAAAAAGAGGATATCTAAACACTCTAACAAATACTTGGGGACCATCTCACTTATAATACTGAACTGTGTTGCTGAAAAGGTCAATGCTTCCTTGTGTCCAGCTGACCCCTCCCCAATATTAGCATAACAAAACTGTTACAAATGTGGTTTTTAAATGCCCTGTTTACACAACTGTTGGGAGTGATTATACCTGTCTTTTCCATCCAAACCAACTTAAAACTTTGCTTCTGAACGTGGAAGCTGGTACTAGTGATAGTTTTAGCTCTAAAGATGATACCACCAGTTATGCATAATTACAACAGTTATATTCTCATGTGTTATTCACGCTGGCCCTTGATACTACTGTTTTCAATGGAGGTTTAGATGCTGTAATTGCTTCGATGATGTAATTGTTTCTACTATAAACAATGGTTTAATAAGGCAGTGAGGCCAATTGTGATGTGTGCTTGATCCAGGACAAAAGATAATATGTTACTGCACTTCGTGTCTCTGTAAATTCATCACTCTTAGTGAGTACGGTAATAAATAATAGATTACTCATTGATACCAATAGTTGTTAATAAACTGCTGCTAATACCACATTGTATAGATGTTGAATCTATAAGAGGAATGGAACCAGCAATCAAAGGGTTGGGAATAATAGTTTGGACCATTTGCCTGATGAGGGTGAGGGAGTGCATTGTAAGTTAACTCTACGCCATTTCAAGAACAAACATTTCAGGGAGTCCTTGCAGCTACGATAAATGGTAAGGGGTTGAATGACTTGGCATAAATGATGATAGAGCACCAGGTTCTATATAGATTCGTTGCTTGATATGATGTAAAACATTACAATTCTATTATAGGGGCCTCTTGCACAGACATGACAGATCTTAAAGAAAGCAGCATTTATAACATCCCTTGGTTTTAGTCACTTTTATCTCGACCTCTGTTCAACATGTATTTATGTTTGTTTCTTGCAGGGAGTAAGAGGTCACGATGGAAGAGTCTGAAGACGGTTGTAAACTGCTGAAGGGCAAGAAGGACAAATTTGGAGGGATCACCTTAATAACAAGGAAACTGGATCATCAAAGTGATAAGGAGTTTGCTGACAGATTAAAAGGTAACTTGCAGAATAGACTATTTGTATTCTCGACATAGCATATTTGGCATTGTGATTCTCCCTACTCCATTTTGTTGCCAGTGCTGCATCTCCAAATTTGTATAATCCTGGTATTTGTCAAAATATTGTCTGATTTAATGAAAACACTCTCTTTCAGCGTCACTGGTTCACTGGCGCGAATCAGGTGTAAGAGGGTTATGGATAGAAATTGAAAAAGAATCTTCGTCATTAGTCCATATTTGTGTTGAGGTTAGTAATAGTAGCTCTTCTCATTATCATTCACTCCTTGTACGGTTCCTTCATGTGGGTCAAAAGCCTTCTCATACCCCTATTTCAGAGGCAATAAAAGCTCCACTAATCTCTCATTCCTTGCATTTGCACACATCACTAGGATGTGTCCTTGCCATTTTAAAGCATTGTAATGATAACAGCTTATTGATCAATAACTCATATCTGAACATAGAACAATAAGTTCGGCTGCATGAATATGATGAGGTTGATTTGCCTACATGTAATGACGACATTTGCTAGTTCTATCCGGTATGTTTATAGATATACAATCAAAGTTATAGTTTCTGCAAGAATATTGTGGGATATTTGTTCACTTTCATTATCTTACAATCTGTTTTCTTTTACTATCTACAGAATGGGTTTGACTTCCACCATGCACAACCAGGGTATATCCTGATGAACCAGTGGTTGTCTGAGTCGGAGCCTAACTCTTTGCCAGGTTATGCTAATCAGTATCTAGGTAGGCGAGAAACATGAGTTTCAGAACTAGTCACAGTGGTGGTAATAGTGCAATTCCGTTGTGAACAGCTTCTTCACAAAATAGACAAGAAACTGTCCCTTAGGCATCAACAGCGTGTATCTTCTCCTTCGTGTCGGGCAGTAGTTTAAATGTGTCTGCTAATCTGGTTTTATAAAGTCTAAAGTTCACCCTAGTTCCCTCTTATAGGGCCAGAGTTTGGCTTTGTTGCCAATTTTCTGGGCATACTTGGTTCCTTGAGCAACATGGAGGATGCAGTCTTGGAGAATGTGACCAGGTACATCCAGGGCCAGTCTCATTGTCTGGTAGGGAACCTGTTGTTTTTATTTACAATTTTTTTATCATTTCCCACTGGCAACAGGAGCAGCTGGTATGGCAGTTAATGACAAAGGTCAAGTCCTAGTTGTCACTGAAAGATTCTTCCATAAGGTGCACTGGAAATTACCAGGAGGGCATTCAAATGATGGTGAGTTGACACCACTTACCAACCTGTAAGTTTTCAAAACTTGTCCCTTCAACATTTTACTTGTCTTGATAAACTGTACCATTATGTACATTTCTGTGTACTGCCTGTCTTATCCCTGATGCTGCAGCAGAAATTACTGTTCAATTCCTCTTTCAGGTGAAGAAATAGGTGACGCTGCCATTAGAGAAACATTTGAGGAAACTGGCATCCGTTGTAAATTTGTGTCACTGCTGTCATTTCGTCATCAGCACAATTACCGATTTGGCACATCCGATCTCTACTTTATTTGTCTGCTTGAGCCAATCACAGAGGAGATCAACATGTGTGCAATGGAGATAGCCGATTGCAAGTGGATTGATGTAAGTGCTTATTACTTGTTTAGTGGGATTGATGAAAATAATGTTATTTTCCAGTTGAGGTAGTATTATGATGCAAATGAACTGCAAATGAGATGCTGACATATTAAGATATGCCCCATAAAAAAAATTATGAATTCCGGATCTTTTGCACACCATGACAACTGATGATTATGCAAATACTGTGTTCAGAATGAATGATCTACTCATTTGGCCAATGTTTTAACAGTATAAACGGTTATCGAAAGGAGACTCGTCATGACAACTACATGTATAGTTTTGTGATGAAATGAATATGCCCACATATTGTCTCTGAAATAAAAGACTGGGAAAGCCTAGACCTTAGAAGCAGGCCAGGGTGTTAAATCTGGGCACAGTGTGTGTGGACTGTCTCAGTGACTCTGGCAAGTCTACATGTACATGATGAAACACAAAGATCTCCTGTCTTAAGGACTAGGCTACCTTGGAAGCCTAATCAAAATGGGACCAGGTCATTTGTCCACCACAAATTTTGATTTCATGTCTCTCTCTCTCTTTCTCTCCAGATTGATGAGTGGTATCATGATGAAGAAACATCTGCTGTGAACAAGTTTGTAATAGAGGCTTATAAAGATTACAAGGCAAATGGTTACTCTTTATCCAAACATGACGTATTAAACTTTACAAAGAAGGGACACAATCTGATGTATAGGGCATCAGAGATCAAGAACAATGAGGCGAATAAGTGTGATGCACTGACCTGATGATTCAGTTACTAGTCACTTCAGTCTGTTATTTGTTGGAGATGAACTCCTATGGTAAAAACAACACCTCTTAGTCTACCGAATCTTGGTACCAGTAAACGTTGCATATTGAAATCTTTTTAACCAGATTTTCCAAGTTCAATGTGTTGCTTTTAATATCCAACGGACAAATAATCTTCGTCTAGTTGAGTCCAATATTTGCAGGGTTTACTATAATGTAGTTATTGTATAGGCCAGAATTGCAATAGGAATGACTCTTTGAAATATTCAGAGACTGGGGGTTGAAATGTTTTTATAGGTACATGTAATTGCATATCACCAGCAGTGCTATGACTTGTCAAGAGTTCTGGGCTAAATATTTCCTCATCTCAGGGATGTGGCATGTAATTCCATGTAATTCCATGTGAAATTTGTGATAAAATTTAATGCCAACAGGGTTTATTGTGTACTCCCATGCATGGAAATTTTAAAAATTGTCCCCTGCCAAAATAATGGAAGTGGGTATGAGATTACTTTATAGTCATAGTAATAAAATCCTTTATTTCATCACTTTGATTTTTACATGCACATGTATATTTATTGAATGAATGTCAACTGATCATATATTAATAAAATGTAGTAAAAGAATGGGTAGATACTTAGTTTTACTTTATCTTGTTGAACTATTGGACACCTTTGGAGCAAGATGAAAAACAAAGGTTGTAATGGTCTTTTCACCAATATACAGCTGTCCTATTGGAGTATGTCCCTGTGCGATCATAAGTACATTCAAATATGGTGTTTAAGCAATGGTATCCCATTGACCAGGCACAATCCAACCATATCGGGGCAAATGTTGGTGGACTTTCCATGGAGATTGATGTCTTCACACCTGGGGGTAGTTTTGGAGCAATGACGAAATAATATCACAATCTGACCCTAGCAAGTGTGGCCAGTGTCACTCGGTGTGAACTTGTGAATATTTATCCTAGCGGAGTGATGAACAGTTATGTACCAATCATGTTTCCAAGACAATGTCACAATCATATTGAATGTCTTCACCACTGAATCTGAGGACTGTTTCAGAGCAATCCGGCCCCATAGACATTCATTGTCACAATCATATGTTGGAGTGAATGCTAAGTGATTGTCAGTTTGTGGGCATTCCCCTAAAAGATTTCGAAATATTTGAATGCCTTCATAACTGAGGACAGATTTGGAGCAGTGGAGTTCCACAACGTCAATCACATCATATCATATTGGATTGGATATGTGAGCTTTCCCTAAATTTTTTTAGGGTTGTGACTGTCTTCGGAGAGTATGTACTAAGCACTAACACATGCACGTACTTCCGATTTGTAGGATACCCCTCCCCGCCAGGGGATGTCACAACCAAACCGACTGTCCCCTACTGAAAAGTGCACCAAAAGTTCAGTCCTTGACCAGGATTCTGTTCTTACCCCAAGATCCTGCACTGGTTTTTGATGGCCACTGTGGGTCTCCGACTGATCCTACTAACATCCTTTCGATTGCAGGAGAGCGGCTTGCGTAAGGACAAAAGCACAATTCGTTTTCGGAATCCACATTTTAGCACCACCCAACAATGATCGTCTGCAACGTGGTAAACTCACTGAGCGGGGGCTTCAAAATTTCTCCTAAAAAAACCTTCCGTTTTTCGTTTCTTTACGCAAGTAAAGACTTTTTGGGTGGTAAGTCGATAGATAAGATATCATAGCTCAAACATACATAGATTTTCACCCGTTTATTCCACTTTTGATGCAGTATTTCATGAGTTTTGTGCAGTGCATAAAAAATTGTTCTGGCGCCTACATTTTTGACAAATGGGCGTTCACTCTCTTCCAAAAAAATGTCGATTGGGAGTTTCAGCATCCTGGTCGAGTTGCCTGATTCAGATATTTGTGTTCTATGCGTATTTCTACGTCTGGTGAACTAGATTTATTAAAAATATGAGCGTTTTTCGAATGAAAAACGTGCACCAAAAAATAATGGGCGAGATAACGGAATACAATGTCTCGGTGGCCATTGCGAATGCCTCAGTGCTGACCATGTGCTATGCCATGTGCATTGTGCGTGCATTGGAATGGATGTCGAGTTCAGAAGAGGGGTTAATAATGAAAACATTAGTGCGAATTTATCAAGAGGAGTTATCGAGATTTAAAAGGTGTACTCCTATGGCTAATCATTACAAAATCAGGAGGGAGAAATTCTAAGGCCCATGGTGGGAGTAAATAAGACACTTAAGCCAAGGGTTGACCATAGGTACTGCCATTTCGGCTAGACCTCCAAATCCTAAAAGCAATTAGAACTCTTTCAAAACGTAGATTATGCTCATTTTAAGGGCTGGAGTCTGTTCTTTGCTTTCCAGAGAACAGCCTCCAGTGTTTCACTACGTTTTGAAGGAGTTCTAATAGCTTTATGATTTCATGTTCTAGCCAAAATGGCGGTACATGGTCAACCCTTTAAAGATTGAACTAAAAATTTGTCAGTATGAACAAGTTTGAATAAGTTTAGTGGCCAGCTACTACAGGATGCATACAACGAGGACAGTAGTGAACTATTGGCCAACAGGAAGTGTAAGAGTACCTGCCTCATTCTTACAAGGTTGGGCTGAGTACGGTGCTTGAGGATTATGGGGAGAATTCCCCCAGAATTGTGATTATTACAAATTGATGCATTATCTTTAACTGTTTGCCTTCTTTTTCAGCCTGGTTTCATGAGGTAGTTTGACGACCCATCATCTTCATTCTCAATCTTAGATGGAAGGTCCTGTTCTAGTGAAGAATCCATCGTCTGTCGGCCACTGCATCTGAGGGACTTTGTCAGCACATGGTTGAGGGAGTATATACAGTAAAAGTTAGTTTGTTAGTGATAAAGATCAGTAAAATAGAGGCCTACAGCTATGTCCATCCTATGACTTGTGATACTGAAAGCTTGACAGCAGAGGGAAATGGTCTGAGGTTGTGCCAAGAACCAGAAGACCATGACTATACAGCAGCCCAACACCACATTCTTTGGTCATTGAGAGACCAGTAATAAGTGATGACCACAAAGACAGAGGATAATGATCTATTAACAGGGGTGATGGCATCTTGCCATGCCACATGGCTACAAGTTGACCTTCTCAACTAGACTACTTTACTATAATTGTGAACCAGTCAGCAAGATGATGAATGCTTCAGGATATTGAAGAAATTAAGAATCTTTTTGTGTTATATCCTACGAAAAACTTAATGGTTCGAGTTCTTTTTCAGCCTGGTTTCAAGATCATTGAAGAAACAGAACCACTGCAGTAGAAAGCCTGGGTTTGATCAGCGGGAGTGGTGTCCCCGAGGCTGTCCAAGGGAGACTCGTACTACAGTAGAAGTAGACGGAACAGTTTGGTTTGGCGTGGCTAAGTGTCCATAGACAAACTGTCAACCAAAGGGGTGGAGACCTGCGTGCCTCCGAGGCATTAAGTTTCTTGTCAGTTTTTTTGTGACAGAGTTCATTCTGCTGTAAGTTTGCAGTTTGAAAAGTCCTTGCCTCTGATCCAATGCAGTCGAGCGGCCGACTTAGCGATGCCAGTCATTACACTTGTTATAGTTGACAATGACAAAATTAAGCTGTCGACTAAAGTTTTTGAATTGTCGGAAGACGAGGAGGAGGGCTCTAAAACAGCCTTGCCGTATATGAATATGTACCAAGTAGCCACCTCAGCTAGGCAATCTTGCTACAATGAAATATCAACAGCCAGTCAACGAAAGGATGGAAGCTTCATGATGTCAAGTGACAGAGAATTTCGTGTCTAATGGCATACAAATTTATGCTCCTTTTTCAGCTGAGGTCCAAGATTGGCGCTGCATCTGTCACATTGCCCCAGGGAAGCCATCACAGGATGCTCGGAGACGCTTCTAACCTAACACCGGGAATGTCTGCTGCTGGTGGTGGATGGGCTGAGGACGTCCTCGCAGTAAACAGAATTTGAGGTTGTGCCAGACTTACCCAGCGGCTGATTTATTAATCTTGAGAAATAGGAGGCCAGAAAGCATTTAAAGCCTGCAGAAAGTCTGTAAACACCATTACCTGCAGATGGTCACTGTTTTTAATTGCTGAGGACAATTTTAGTCAACATGACAGTTATTTTATGGTGCACTTCAGAGTGATTTGATGGTAGCTGTTTCTGCAAAGGCTTTGTATTGGCCAGATGTCTTCATCTTCAGATGAATATCTAGATGGGGAAAATTGAAGTTTATGCTGACCCTTTCATATCACTATGGATTTATCATTAAGAACAAAAAATCTAATGAAAATTGTGATCCTTTCCAGTACCTCAACGTGATGATGATCGAGACAGGACAATAGTGCAGCTGATCAAGGATAGTACAGCACCTTGGTCCTACTGGTTAACAAGTTTAGGCTTAGTTCACTACCGAGGGTTGCAGGTCCCACCCGTACCACCGCCAACCTCTCACCAAGATTTACTGACCCCGGCGGCAACACCATTCGAACTGGAGATCAGCAGGACAGCAACAATGGGAGGATTCTGTCAGAATACAAGGTTGGTGGGGAGGTTGAACTTGTATATGGTATGTGATTATATATGCTGTAGCCTACTTACATTGGGAAGCAACTCCATGGAACATACTAGAATGATCCCTAGGTCTTGTCCAGCCAATCTGTTTAATAAACTCGGGCAATATCAGGATTTACCTACTTCGTGTGACTGAAACTCTGAACAGGTCATCTTTATGATGGCAGCGTTGCACAGAAAAAGATTATGTGTTGTTTTGATATCATTCAGTCCATTCAACTGAAATGGTTCTTTTGAGGACAAGGTCACATCCAGAATGCCAGGACTGGGTCTCTTCAAAATTGCCTACCAGTAGTCAACAGGGCGAGTCTAGCATCTGATATGGCAGCAAAAATCTTGTGAACATTATAAATGAAGGACAAACATCAGTTCATGTTGAAGTTTTCTACTTTGGATGATGCCCTGAAAGGCGCGCTTGGTTAATTCAAGATTAGAAGGAAAAGAAGGCTCCACTGTATAAGGCTTATATTTCTTCAGGGATATCTAGACAGTGGGCAAGATGGACTGAATCAAAACCTGTGCAAGATGAGATCATTGAATTTCACATCTGAAAGAAAATCGAGCTAAACTTATGTTTTGTTTTACTCGTAATCTGAGTGTCATTATCATTATTTCAGCATTGGTTCACACGCATTTCCTTGGATGGTAAGGAACGTGCAAAAACATTGAGAGCATGAGGGCATGATGAAGGACTGCGATGGCAACAAAAATACCTGGAAATTCAATTTTACAGCAAAGAATTGCTTGTTTTCAGTGTAGGCCTAAAGGTTTTCCAGTATAAGTTGAATTCTGCTGTACTACAAACAGAATTAAATGGATTGTTCGCCTCCTGGATAGAAGGTTTACTCTCAGAGAGCCTTAAAACACCTCCTGGAGAGAGGGAAAGAATGCAGCTAGATTTCTTGTTAGTTAGTTCTAGACTTTAAGTTTCTTGTTCAAGGATGCAGACACCGACGTATAACCAACAGTGATCTTTCTAAGACTGAGGCAAACCAGCATCCTTCTCATTCTGGTATTCTAGCCGCTGTAGTTTAGTTATAACTGTGGATTAGCTCAGGTGGTGAAGTGACTCGTTTGATTTAAAAGCCATGTGATTTGTTGCATTGAACTTTCTTGAGATGGTTGGACTGGGTCCACTGAATGTGATGAAATCATCAACACCTTTTTACAAATGTAATGAATTGTTAGCATTTTGGTGTAACGCTATATAACTGTCAGGTGATTGCGCTCTGAACTGGTAACACTCTGATTGGTCGGAAAGTGTCATTATCGTCCACTCCTTTTGCCAAAATTTAAGACCTGATTGCTCCTTTGTTAGCGCCTGAGAGATGGTGACCTCAAAGGGGCAGGATGGAGGTTAAGCCTATTGCGAATGGATACCACAATCGGTCGAGTCGGGTGGAGGCTATTTGGAAACCATTGCACGATCCTGAATCTGCGGTGGGTTGGTACCCCACGCTACGTAAGGAGAAGGGTTCCTTGTAAAACTTGTTCCACGTGAATAGGCAGTACTGAGAAAAGATGAGAAGATGCGAATTGCCGCCCTGTGGATATGTCCGTTGATCAGCTAGTGCCAACCCGGTCACTGTCTCCTTGGTCACCATGCCTCGGTCAATGAGCAGGCAAAGCACCCAATGGCTCCGTCAGGAGTACATCGTCAACTTCAGTCTGTAGTCAAACCGGTACGCACAAATATCTTAGCTGCTAGTGATGGACGTTGAGCTTCTCGTAGGGGTAACGCAGTTCCACTGTATACAATGACCCCATTTCTGTTGGATTCGTTTTCAATGAGGAGTGGTCAATAATGAAAATTTCCGGCTAGTCTGATTGTCATCAGTTCAGAGAGTGATTACCTGACAGTTATGTGGAGTTCCCCCCAAACTGTTAACTCTTTCATGCCGTTTGTAAATTAGCGTTGCTTGTTATATATCAAAATCATTGGGCCTTTCGTCCTCAGCAAGATTTGAAGCTGTGAGAAAAAGCACTGACCACTTATTGTAGATTGTGAAATTTATTGGTGTAAATTTGTTGTAATTTGTGTTGCCCCTTTTGTAGTTGGCAAAATGTAGGCGAGATGTTCTCAGAAATAAGTCTCAGTCAGCGTGCAAGACATTGTGAGCACGAAGGACATGATGAAGGACTTCGTACTACAATCAGAACTGTATTATCTGCCATCTGGATGATAGGTTAACTTCTCACTAAACCTGTTCATCCTCCTTGACGAAGGGAAAGAGTGTAGCTGGATTTCTTGTGATAGTTAGTTCTAGAGCTAGTTTTCTTGTGCAAGGACACATATACCGATGTTAATCAACAGTGGTCTTTCTGAGTAGTCCACTCTGGTTTAGTGATAACTCTGGTTTGTTTTCTATTTTAAAAGCCATGCAATTACATGTAGTTGCATTAGCACCTTCCTGAGATAGTTGATTTGGAGTTCCCCCAAAACTTTTAACTCTTTATGCCATTTGTAAATTAGCGTTGCTTGTTATGCATAACATTCATTGGGCCTTTTGTCCTTGGCAAGATTTGGAGTTTTGAGAAAAAGCACTGATCACTTACTAAGATTGTGAAGTTTGTTGTAAATTTGTGTTGCTACTTTTGTCCTTGGCAAATGTAGGTGAGAAGTTCTCAGAAATTCGCCTTAACATGAGATTGCATCATCCTAGGTGCAACTTTGTTGTTCCAGCTCTGGATGTGATTTAAAAATTAGTGCCTTTTATTCATTTGTATTCATTGGAATAAAATTTATTGTCATTTGGTTTGCTTAAGTGTATGGCATAACATTGCAGGATTGGAGCTGCAAAAGAAATAAAATTACAGGTCTCATTTCAGCCAAATGCTTTGCAAGGACAGCAGCCATTGTCTCTGCGTCCCTATTTGAGTAAACGGTCAAAGAAATAATTTCTTTGACTGGCTGGCGCTCCAGAGAAAGTCTACCTAAAGAATACTGCAAGGTTTGCCTTGCAATTTCGATGTAGAATGCCCAAAAAATGTATGCTCCACTCCTGAATTGGTTATAAATAGGTGTTTTTAAATTGCTTGGCTATATATGCCTGATAATTTCAGTGGTCTGCCAAGATGTCTGACCTTTCAAGAAATCTCTGCCAAATGTTTGTATTGCCTGGACAATGTCACAACCTGTCGGGATACTCCAGGAGTCACATCCAAGCCACGGGTGCCTACACCAACCTTCAAAATAATCTATATTGCACCAGTGATGATGCCTTGCATGCAGATTGTGACATTGTCCCAGCTCGGGTGGTTGCCCAAATGGTCCATGCCATGAAACCAACCTGGGCCATGCGCCTATTTTGCCTGAGACGGTGTCACAACCTATGATGCAGATACTCTAGTAAATGTACGCATGTTCCGAAGTGCAAAATATTATTTTTATTGCCAGCCACCGAGTGTTCATCATTCTATAGCATACAAGTTGACATGCTGTTGCAGCTGTTACAGCTACTGCAGCTGTCACTATCTACACAAATCCTACCGACCATATATATTTGACGTGTATTTGAATATCTATATCCGTATGTGATAACACAGGCCTCGTGTGTGGATTAACAGCAAATTTAATAATTTTTTAACCATCGACCTAATGATATCATCTTAATTATGATACATGTACTAAGAAATTTGATTTTGAATGCATAATGAAACTTATTCGTCACATAGGCAGAATAATAGAACATCCGTTCATCTTAATAAGGACAAGTATACACCACCATTTTTATCTATCTAATGAGGACAAGATTACACCACTATTCGTAATCATCTAAATAACGACACGTGCCAACAGTCTTATTCATCTCAATAATGACAACTAAGTACCACCAGTCTTGATCATCTCAATAGTGTCTTCATCTTTATTAATTCAGCAAAAACTCCGGTTTATGCCTGTTTCGTCTATTCCTGTTTCGCCTATTCCTGTTCCGCCTATTCCTGTTTCGCCTATTCCTGTTTCGCCTATTTCCAGTTTCGCCTATTCCTGTTTCGCCTACTTCCTGTTTCGCCTACTTTCCAGTACCCCTACAATAAATCGACTCTCCCAGGGGGAACCTTAGGGGTGCATGTCCATTTTATGGGGAAAATGTGAGGGGACAATTGGATGATGTTAACGATGTGATGACAATTTGACTAATCAAATGCCATCAACTTTGTTAACAAACCATGCCATGACCGTTTTGAAAGAGTCACCTTGAAAGTGGGGACAGTCCGGGACTTATTTGACCATATGACCATACTGACACACAGTAAAAACTAATAGCTTAAGTAGAGTTAAGCATTCGCTTATTTTGTAAAAACAGGAATTCATGAGTTTTTGATAAAAATACATAATACTGTACATTCTCATATGTATTTGATCAAAATCAGCTGTAAAACGCATGTCCTAGTAAAGAACAATGTAGCTATACATGTAGGTATTCTTTCTATCACGAAGCCAGTTACTGACTAAGACAAAAGAAAGAGAATCCACAATATAAAATGCAGGCCTAAGAAACCTTTCTCAAATCTAATGAAAGGGTAAAACTTTCTTACTATTTTATTTCTTGCCTTTTAAAATAAGCTAAAACATAGGCCGATGTAAGCTATGTATAATTTTCCAAAGTTATTCCGAATAATACTGAAATAATTGACATGTCGCTAAATCCATTATTTCAGACTTTATTCTTAATGATAGCCTTTAACACTATAGTAAGGGACGGTTCATATTCCTACGTCTGTGGGGAGGTTAGCAATACATTTGAATAAGCAAAACAGGAATAGGCGAAACAGGAATAAGGTGAAACAGGAATAGGCGAAACAGGAAGTAGGCGAATCAGGAATAGGCGAATAAGGAATTAGGCGAAACAGGAATAGGCGAAACAGGAATACACCAAAACTCCACCATTAGCCAATAATGATTGTTTATTGCCGGATTCAGATGCTGATGGAATTGGGAATGGTCTTGGGATCCAAGACGTTGTAGGGGTATGCACGCGTTTGGTTATTCTTCTTGATGGTGATGCTGGCCTGCTGCAAGTCTTCTTCCATCCTGAAAGTATAAATGCGCATTTATAATGTAGACGGCGTGGCGTATTCTAGTTTATACTTCAGTGCCGAGGGTATCGGTGGGTCAACTCCTTGACCATCGCCGAACCAGTTGCTCGCCGTCGTGAACAAGTCATCAGCAGATCAGGTAAACCTTTGCACTCTGGACGTGGTCAGTGGATTGGCCTCGTCAGCGGTATAGCGGGCAGGTTTGGCGCAACCCTACGGACGACGAACAACGAAGTACCGTGCGAATTATTAGAGAGTTTTCGGTATCTCGTTCCGAAAACCAAATCGTCGAGAACGACCAAATTTGTGTGTGATGTCATCAATAAATGCGTTGGTTTTCCCGATCCCGATTCCGGGTAGTAAATCGAGGCACGGATCTCGGCGGCGTCTGTAGATTTAACAACTGGAAACTTCAGTGATAGCCACCACCGATAGGTGTGCCACCTGTATCTATTGTTGTCTGCTAGACATTGGATATAGGCCTATTGTATATGAAATGTCTGTAAGCAGTTTCCCTGGAGGATGAATGGAATTTATTCGGGACAACCCTGTATATACCACAATCATGGATCAGAACATTCAGCTGAAAAGCCTAGGTATGGATAGTCTCCAGTCTGCACCATACCTCAATTCTACAATGTAGCATGTATTTCACTCAGTATACACAAGCCCATAGGAGGAAGTATAGCCTATATGCAATGGTAGTATGAACAAAAAATAGAAAAAAAGACTAGTGATCAATGAGCTGTAATAAATCACAGCAGTTGGGGCTTTCCTGGCCCAGATAACTGGTTTAGGTCAGGCTGGTTTTGGTTGGAATGAAAAAGACTCAGATCTGCGTTAATGGTCTGTGTATATGGATGCATTACTTCTGCCTGTTCGGCAAAGCGAAACCAGTTTCTTTACCTTTAGTGACGGGAACGAGAACGGATATTATACTCGGCGATTAGATTCTCGGAACGAGATACCGAAAACTCTCTAATGATCCTGTCGCCGTCGACAACAGTCTTGATACTAGAGGCACTGATTTCGTTTCTTACAACGCAATCTGAACTTAACCTACATACCACATATATGGCAAGCCAAAGCGGAATTTATTCAAGACCGTGGAATTACTATTCAAGAAGTTAAATATATGTTCAAGACCAAAATATGTTCAATCCTGAATCAAATATTGTCAACCTTGAATCAAATATTGTCAACCTTGAATCAAATATTGTCAACCTTGAACAAAATATATTCAAGACTCACGTGACCATATTCAAGACGCACGTGACCACAAAAATTGATGACGTAGTTGCTCATGTTTTGATGCTTTACGGACTTTCCCGAACCCGCGTCCGGACTTTCCCGAACCCATGGTACTTGTGTTGCGTTTCGGAGCTCGAATTGTTCGCACGAGGTTTTGACACATGGTTGTACACGTACCTAGCCGCCTACACCTGACATGTACTGTAATCCTACACATCATGACATGGATGCCGAGTGAATGTCAGAGTCGATACATGTTTCACAGACATATCAGGCAAATTATAGGTTCAAAATGCGCAATGCCTGTCGTGAAACAGAACGCATCGGAAGTACCACAGATTCTACGCTCTACGTCATCAATTTTGTGGTCACGTGCGTCTTGAATATGGTCACGTGAGTCTTGAATATATTTTGTTCAAGGTTGAATATATTTTGTTCAAGGTTGAACATATTTTATTCAAGGTTGAAAACATTTGATTCAAGGTTGAACATATTTTAGTCTTGAACATATATTTCCTTCTTGAACTTATATTTAACTTCTTGAATGGTAATTCTAAAGTCTTGAATAAATTCCGCTTTGGCTTGCCATACACATACAATTTAATTCAAATTTCGTCGCTGTGCGAGTTTGCGTCGACACTTCTTGGTTCGTAGCACTTCATATATAGGTTGTGACACCTGTCTATGGTTTACCAGTAGTTTGCGAAGGAGATAATCATGCGGCAATAGATAGGATTCGGACACATTTTCATCAATATGATGAAGTAGAACGTCAGACGATATCCGTCATCATTATTTAGGAGGAAATACATGTAGGTGTAATGCGAGTGCTTGCAAAGGTAGGAACTCACTGCTTGAGCGCTTTCGTTGCCTCTGGATGAAAGAGATATTTCTGTTCGAAGGAACCAAGGTTGTTGGTTCCCCTTGTACCGAGGAGCTTCACCACTAAGGTGGTGTCAAGGGTAATCTGTTTGTTTGGCAGCATTGCCATCAAGTCAGCCTCCGTTTTAACGTCCTGAAATCAAGATTATATGGTGATATTCTACAGCAAACATTACCACTATCCCATGTCCCTTATTACCTACAAAGGTCGGGTTGATGTCTTTCTGTACTGAAACCTAAACCACTGATTTCGCAACTCAGGTCAGGACGAGCGACATTCTGGCACCAGTGGTTTTTAATATACTCCGCCTCTCGATGTTTACGAGGTAGGAGTTTCAAAATCCTGAATCTCAGGATGGACGAGCGAAGGCTCGTGCAAGGATTGTTTCGCCAAACAAACTTTAACCATAAATACATAAATCCGTAAATATATAGCGAGTTGAAGCTATAGACTATACCTTATTTGCCGGAGGCTTCCCTTCCAGTTGGGCAGAGTAGTTTGGTGGAAAAGCATACTCATCGTACTGGGAGAAATTGACTGCCGCGTGCTCTGCGCTGCAGTTGAAGATGACGGAAGTGATGAACTCTATCAACTGTTCTCGGCATGTGAATTTCCCTTCACCTGGCACACCCTAATATCAAAAGGGATAAAAATGGTAATTGGTATGTTGGTTTTTCATACGAAAATGGCTTGCTGCAGATCCGCGACTTCTCAAAGCAGGATCTAAGCAATTGTTTAAAACTTTCGAAAGAAGGAAAGAAAGCTACTGCTCGTTTGCTTATGATGTACATTTACGGACGTCGCAGATTTGAGGTGTATGTGGTAGTATCTCTTATGATAAAATCGGCTGCCTCGGGAGTCTAGGAATGGTGATGCTTTTATTTTGATACTGTTAGTATATTGATCATCAATTGGGCGTTAGCCTACCTTCATTTGAATACCTTCAGGGTAGGGGGCAGTCAATTCATGCCCCCACTTCCCAAGCTCAGGATCATTTTGTAATTTCTCATCGTCACCTGCATAAGCACAAATAAAGAGCTATAGTCCTAATAAACGAAGCCAGGAACCACGGACAAGGAACACATCCAAACGTAGACGACAACCAAGGGGTAAATTAAATTGAATATAAACATTCTTGCTCTCTACTTTTGACAACCTTGACATTCAGGTTGGGACTAAAATAGTCCGGCGTGTGTCAATTATGCTGAGAGGAGCTGAATATTCAATCAGAATTGGAGTCCATAGCCTGGAATCTGAGAAACCTGTTTACCGCCAAAATGGGCAGCGTCAAGGTGGGAATGCGCCCGTCGGTGTCGGCGAACGTCAGGATGGGTGTGGCACAATTCGGGTGCAAAACATAATCAGTTCGGTTGCAAACACCAATGAGTGCGACCAACTTCTTTCGTTTTCAAATGAAATTTATATACTGACCGTAATAAAGGTAGACGATTCTCGTGACGTATTTGTTGAGAATATCCCAGATGACCAGACCATCATCCCTGTAGTGGTAGTTAGGGAGAGCCTCCGCATCATCAACCTACAAATATCGTATTCTAACGTCTTAAGCCTCTCTACAATAATTGAATGAAAGTGTCATTAAAACAGTCTATGTAGGTCTGAATCTTCACAGCAGTGATATATCGGTCACATCCAACAAAAGTTTTTATCAGATAGCAACATTTTTCAAAACTTAGTACATGTACGTTGTTAACTGAAAACCTCGGCAATGTCTCACGGGTTTAGTTAGGCCCTATTACCAACGAAAATGGTCCAGTCTTGCCGGTATTTTGTTCAGCTTACCCCTCTCATATACAGATTTTTCGGCAGGTTGCAATGTGTGTCTATCCCCCACTCGGCAGATCTAGTGAGAAGAACAATTATACTATAAAATGGTAGAACACGCGATTATTTTCATTCGGGTCGAATTCATACGCTACAGGCACGGATGAGCGGAACTACATCTAAATACATTCAGCGCTTCCCTGTGATAGCAGCAATGAAGCCGGATTACATGGTTCTGATTCGCCCATCACTCCAAATCTGTATGAGCAAAAGAACCTACCCTTTGCAGATGAAGTCAAACATGCCTGTATGGCCTATTGACATAGTTTTCGCCACGTGTCCATCAGGAGATATCAACTTCGTAAGACCAAGCCTGTAACGGAGAAAGTGTTAAAAGATTTGCTAAAAAAGAAAGGCCGTTCTTACCGGGGAACCTGGTTTCTCAATGCAGAACCTATACTTTCTCAATGAAGAATCTTTTTTATCAATAAAAAAAATTGTAGTTTCTCGTCGGATCTCAAAATAAGCAATTTCTGGATACTGTAGATCGGGTATAGCCGGTGGATCAGGCGCAATACAGGCTGGTCAAATTTTGCTGTTTTAAGATTGTCATCATTTCTGCAAAAGCCAATACTAGTGTATCTATATCAGCTGAAATTTGAAGAAAACTCACGTGTTAATTGCGATCAGGTACAGAAAGTGTGGAGCCAAAAGTTTGAAGATGGGATGAGAGGGTGAGAGGTTCCGATTGGTGCAAACACTTACGCTTGCCATCTGTAGGTGGGTGAATCCTGCCAAGACGAAAGTACAGAAAAAATATAGTAATTTTCTCGCTAAGGGGAAGCTTTAGCAAAGAAAAACAGTTTGCATTAGCGCAAGCTCTTCATTAGTGTACCGTACTCCGTACACACACTAGTTGACTGTCGAAAATGCCGGGGAAACCCATCAAATATAATAACACCCACCTGTCCGAAATATGCGAGTGCGATATACATTTATATGTAAAGGCTTGCGGATTATTTCACAAGGGCTTTTGAACAACTTACCTAAGTGGGATAAAGACTGATGATACGTAGCATCGGCGAGGTTGTACCAGACCTTTGCTATCAACCAAACGTACGGGTCGTCACTTGGCAGGAATACCTACAACAATCAATGGTTGGTGATGCCTTCACATGCACAATTGTTGGTGATGCCTTCACATGCACGATGGTTGATGTGCTGTCGCGTGCACAATGGTTGATGTGCTTTCACATGGACAATATGGTTGAAGTTCCATTATACGTACGATGGTTGATGTGCTATCGCGTGCGCATCTGTTGATGTGCTTTCACATGTACAATATGGTTGAAGTTCCATCATACGTACAATGGTTGATGTGCTGTCGCGTGCGCAATTGTTGATGTGCTTTCACATGTACAATATGGTTGACGTTCCATTATACGTACAATGGTCGATGTGCTGTCGCGTGCGCAATTGTTGATGTGCCGCTTTCACATGTACAATATGGTTGACGTTCCATCATACGTAGGATGGTTGATGTGCTATCGCGTGCGCAATTGTTGATGTGCTTTCACATGTACAATATGGTTGACGTTCCATCATACGTACAATGGTTGATGTGCTATCGCGTGCGCATTTGTTGATGTGCTTTCATATGTACAATGTGGTTGACGTTCCATCATACGTACAATGGTTGATGTGCTATCGCGTGCGCAATTGTTGATGTGCTTTCACATGTACAATATGGTTGACGTTCCATCATACGTACAATGGTTGATGTGCTATCGCGTGCGCAATTGTTGATGTGCTTTCACATGTACAATATGGTTGACGTTCCATCATACGTACGATGGTTGATGTGCTATCGCGTGCGCAACTGTTGATGTGCTTTCCCATGTACAATATGGTTGACGTTCCATCATACGTACAATGGTTGATGTGCTATCGCGTGCACAATGGTTGATGTGCTTTCACGTGCACAATGGTTGACGTTCCATCTTACGTAGGGGTACGTACAATCGTGTGCACAATATTTGATGTACTATGGTATGCGCAATGGTTGATGTTCTATCACATGGCCAGTGGGCAAGTAAGATATTGACTTAGGAGCCTGGCGGCGTCAAAGTAGGCCCTGGAGCAGTATCGGCTCCATGGGTTTTGAGATGACAAACTATTTTAAAGATGACAATCTTCGCATCAAGTCAGGGAGGAAGTAAAAAGGAAGCCAGCCCAGTCAGAAATATCTAGTTTTTGAGTAACAGATCTCATACCATTCATCCTATTTTGACAAATGGGCCGTACAACTGCATTTAACGTCGTCCACACCTACCGGGTTGCCTGGTCCTTTCTGTTGAAAGAGCTGGATCGCGATCGGTAAAAGGGACTTGTCGTTAGTTACGAAAAACAAAGCAATGGGAACTGGGATCTGAAGATGAAGGAATGAAAATTAATATTCATCATTTCTGTCCTATTTCTTCAACCAATGGGCCAATGTTAAAGAAGCCGTCTCGGAGGGGTCATAGCATATCCATATAATATATTTCATTGAGAAAAGTTGCCCAACCTAATTCTCTTGAGTCGTGCAAGTAGGTCTCGTCATTTATAAATACATGTACTTGGGTCTTGTCTGCGGGCCTCGGTGGTCTGCAAGCCTTAATTGAAAGGAAGTGAGTTTTACACTTCTTTGTTCATTTCCTGGCCCCTCTCCCCATCTTGCAGTCATCTATACGCATATGATTCCCTATTCTAAGCTTCGCCGATAGTTGTAAAGCATAGTTACCACATAGTCTCCTTTAGGTTCCAGACCTTCAAGTATCTTCAGATCAACTTTGTAGATTCTCTTCGCTTTGAGGGCCTGGTCCAGTGAAAGCCCTTCCAAGAATGGAGCCGCCATCTCTGGGGTCACTGCAAGCCTGCAGGTGAAAAGACTTTTCTTAAATCTGTTGCAGTGTGTCTGTGAATGAATTTACGTTCAATTATTAAATTACATTTCGTTCTCAAAAACAGTAGATACCGACTTTATATACTGAGACATTTGACATAAACACTTAGTTTTGTCAAGTACATGTAGATTATTGAATACTTCGTATACCTTAAACGAACTTACTTCTCCGGTATCTCCGTGCACAGCTCAATCAACTTCGGGTTACATCCCGAGAGACGTTGGGCCCCGAACCACGTGTCCTTATCCCAATGCGGGACCGTGTTGGGTCTCTCGATGTTCCAACCTGTCGCGCCGAATAGGTCGATGATATCCTTTACGGACTCCCAGGGTGAGAGCACCGACAACAATTTAATGAGCCTGGTCTCGACAAAGGCGGTTTTCTTTGAGAATGAGATGTCATACTGTCAAAAAGAAAATGTTGGTTGTGTTCGACTTGGACGAGTGAGTCTTCGACTCTGCATTGTAATATATCAGCACTCCTAGTAAAAGAGCCGTCCAAAATCCAGATTTTTGAAGACAGTATTTTCGGAATTGCAAGTTTATTCCTGTCTATTCCATAGAGTTCCAATGTGCGTTTATACCAACGATATTTTTAAATCGCCAAAATATTTACAACTTCGACAGACAACTTGACAGAAATGACATTTTTTAATCAGTTAATTATAGTCTCTTTTACCTGGACTTGAAAAAAAAGTCTGTTGCATGTAAGTACGATATAATATGCGAGATTTTGGGCCAAATAAAATGCGTTTGAATCATTATTTTCTTTAGTTTATTTGCTCTAACATTGAATAAAGCTTCTAAATCCTAACCTGATAGCTATCCGAGAACTGTTCATCATCTGGTATCTTCTTCACCTAAAAATAAACGAATTGTTCTTCACTCTCTGGACGCAGTGGACCGGCCGTAACCTATCTATCAAACTGACGAAATGGTGTAGCTGGCTTTTTGGTAATGGGGGGCCGGCGATGACACCTTTTGACCGGAGAAACCTCAGTAGAAAAGTAAATTCTTTCCTCAGATGACTGCATACAGAACAACGGACTTCACTAGTTTAACGTTTGCATACCTGAATGGGACAGTTTGGATCGTCGCTTTTTCGGTCGTACTCGTAAAGCTTCTTTTTCTCGGCCAACTCAAACACCCTCTGGTCTTTGTGGGGGTCATCCTGGGGTAAGATAGCGTCGTAATGTTGAATAATGTAATGTCGGTCCGCCGCAATCCATCGATGGAGTGGGAAAGAAAACAGCTTGTTTGTCGCTTGGGGTTCGACCTCCACATGTTCAACATACCATTCGGGCGATTCTAAATAACCTGCAGCGTCGTCGCGCCATAATTCGATCTTACCAATTTCGCTGTCTAGGTTACTGGAATCATTTAAGACATACTTATCCACTGCGCCCCTCTTGAAGTCATCGTGCCAACCCACATCCAAGACGAGGTCAGGGGTGTGTCGGCCATTGACATCATGGAGACGTATCTTCACGTTAGCATCTGTCCCTGCGTTCTTTCTGTCACCTGTCTTGACGCGCACGGTGTAAACGCGGACACAGCAGTCACTCATTTTGTCGTCCGGACGAAGCTTCGAAGCAGAGCGCGCGTGGAACAGGGGCTGGGTATATAACCACAAACAAAAATTCGTGCTTGTTTTCACAAGGGATGTCCGTCCACACAATGGATGAGACCTAGTCGTGGCCTCTCATGTAACGACTAATGCCTTGGGTGCTTAGGTCCCAAACATGCGAATAGTTGACAATACTACCTCATTAGGTAAAGAGATAGCCCTATAAAAAAGTCACTGTTACATAGCCTGTACGATTACGGGGCAACTCGGCCTATTACCAACTCGGCCCACCAACTCGGCCTGGGTTATAAATCATCGGTTTATTGGCATAAGTTTTCCTTATATTGTTTTTTTTTGTTGCTATATATATTGGCCTACTATTTATTCATTCCTGTTGGAAATTTGAAGAGAATTCATCAAGATTTGGAGGATAAATCCATGAAATCACAGTCATGAATGTGCATTTGGAGTGCTACCGCGACTTTTCCACACTCGCCGCCGTTATTTCATGGATTTCTCCTTCAAATCCCAATAAATTTTCTTCAAATTTCCAACAGGAATGATTACATAGTAGGCCTATACATACCAACAAAAAACAAAAAAATATAAGAAATACTTATGCCAATAAACCAATGATTTATAACCCAGGCCGAGTTGGTAGGCCGAGTTGGTAATAGGCCGAGTTGGTCATACACCGCCTGTACGTATTCCCTGCTATTATTTATAGGCCCTTGCCAATATGCATAGTTTATACATGTGACCGTAGAGCTATGTGCCAAACATTATTTGTAAGATTTAATCATGTAATTATAGGCCTAATTGAACCCTTATAGGCCTATACCACTTAACTTGTTTTGACGTTGCTAGGAGTTGGTTTTGGAATGTTTCAAGACTGTTCAGGAATAGCCACCAACAGAGGAACCCCTGTTTGGATGAGCTCCTACTCAAAATATTAAGTCCACCTCAGTTCTTCTATCGGGCTGAGGGAGGGCAAGGACTCACCGGCTGAGTAGCCAGCTCAAAACGTTAC
This sequence comes from Lineus longissimus, assembly GCF_910592395.1. Taxonomy (NCBI): domain Eukaryota; kingdom Metazoa; phylum Nemertea; class Pilidiophora; order Heteronemertea; family Lineidae; genus Lineus; species Lineus longissimus. Next base: position 10,314,762 of record NC_088309.1, on the reverse strand, counting down.
ATTACCACCGATGATAATCCGAAGGAGACTCAGTCATCCGTGGACGTCACATCCCGGTCACATCATGACATCAGTCTGGAAGCGGATGATTTCCTTATCTAACAATCCGATATGGATATCCATACACGTAGCCAGCTTGAATTATCATTGACATGTGATACAGTCCACAAGGGTGTAAGCTAGCGCCACCTGCTCTTAGTGTTTGTAACTAATCTTAATGACTAGCGCATGCGTAATAAAGGCATCCGCCATCTCTAGTAGAAACTACACGGTTGTCGATCTACATGGTACCAGAAGTGGGGTTAAAAATAATCAAAACCAATGGATGCCATCAAACAACCAGACCCGCTATCCCCAGATGGGAATGTAGACCACAACTGGAAGGTCTTCAAACAAAGACTAGATCTTTACATGTTGGCGATTGAAGCGGATAAGTTTGGTGATCCTCGCAAAATTGCTGTTCTGCTTACGGTGGCCGGTCAGGCTGCAACTGATTTGTACAACACATTCGAACTGTCAAATGACGACAAAAAAGTGTTCAAAAAAGTATGTGATGAGTTCGAAAAGTATTGCTCGCCTAAAATTTCGACACATTTTACACAGATTTGAGACTGAAGGCCAAAACGTGTGCATTCGAGAATCTGCATGATTCGATGTTACGTGACCAAATTGTATTTGGTATTACTGATGCTAAAACTAGAGAAAGACTGCTCAGAGAACCTGAACTAACATTGGCCAAGTCAGTTTCGGTCTGTCATAGTGTAGAGGCAGCACGTCGGCATGTTAAAGCATTGGACACTGTCGGTGCATCATCAGCTGATGCTGCATCTGTCGCTTTCGTGTCGAAGAAGAAATCAAGTTGGCACGGAACTCCAAAGTCGAAAACTTATTCAACGTCACGCACCCAGGCTCAAAAGCATGGTAAAGGGAGCGCTGGTGGTTCAAAGCAAAAACCTGCCAGAGGCCCAGGACCTGGAACTGGTGCATGTACAAGGTGTGGCACAGTTCATGAACATTCAAAAGAACACTGTCCAGCTTACGGCAAAGATTGCATGAAGTGTTCTAAGCCAAATCATTTTGCTAAATTCTGCAAAACGTCAAGCCGTGGTGCACCAAACGTGTCGTTGGTACAACAATCACAGGGAGAGTTCTTTGATAATGATATTGGACCAGATGACCTATTCATTGGCACAGTTCATGTCACAAACCAGGACAATGTCATCACAGATGATGTTGTCACTGACCCAATTGCTGTAGTCACAACCAAAGACACCGTCAAGGATGAAACAGTTGAGGAAAAACCCATCAATTCAGTCGAAGTCACCACCGGAGACAAAGTAACATCCGGAGAGGAGGTCACAACCGGAGACAAAGTCACAACCGGAGATGATGTCTCAAAGGGACAATCAGTTGATTCCATCAATGTGAAGGACTTGTGGACAGTACCACTAGTGGTGAACGATATGGTACTGCCAATGGTGTTGGACACAGGAGCCAAGGCCAACCTGATCACCTCCGCGGATTTCAAGACTTTAAAAAACAAACCCAAGGTTTTTCACAACAATGTAAATCTAACTGCTTACAATGGCACTGCAATCCCAAACCAAGGTGTTTGTAGACTAAACATTAAGCATAGGAATAAAAGATTCCAAATTTTGTTTGTGATTGTGCCTGAGGGCAAATCATTGCTGGATTGCAAGGCCTGTGAGCACTTAGATCTGATAAGAAGGACGCCAGTCCCCCAGGTTGTACAGCATGACGAGAGTGATTGTAGAAATGATGAGATTGGTACATTACCATTTGAGTATGATATCAAGCTTAAGGAAGGCTCTGAGCCTGTGATACATGCCCCAAGAAAGGTACCCATGCCGATAAAACCTGATGTTCGTGAAGAACTTTTTAGAATGGTCAAATTGGGTGTACTTCAGCACACTGAGGAGCCCACAGACTGGGTTAACTCAATGGTAGTGATAAAAAAACCCAATGGCAAGCTCAGAATATGCATGGATCCTAAAGATTTAAACAAATGTATCAAAAGAGAGCATCACTATCTTCCAACAAGGGAAGATATTTCCAGTGAAATGGCAGGGGCTAAGTACTTTTCCAAGCTAGACTTATCTCAAGGTTTTTGGCAAATCCCCTTAAGTAAAGAAAGTGTCAAACTTTGTTGCATGAATACCCCTTTTGGAAGGTTCTCCTTCAAAAGGCTTCCATTTGGCCTGTGTTCTGCTCCTGAGGTCTTCCAAGCAGCTATGGAAAAAGTGTTGGAAGGTCTGGATGGGGTAAAAGTAGTCATAGACGACATACTGGTTTGGGGAAATACCAAAGAAGAACATGATGAAAGGTTAAGAAAAGTAATGGAAAGAATCAAGATGTACCACCTGAAACTCAATCATGAAAAATGTCTCATCTGTCAGACAAGTCTCTCATTTGTAGGTGACCGGTACTCAGAAAATGGCATTGAGCCAATGGCTGAAAGAGTTGAGGCAATTACAAAAATGCCACGCCCACAAGACAAAAAGTCACTACAGAGACTGTTAGGTGTGTTTAATTATGTAGGTAAATTCATACCAGGTCTCTCCCAGCGCAATCAGTCACTCCGGTCTCTGCTACAGGACAAAAATGAATGGTCCTGGGGCCCTGAACATGAAAAAGAATGGGCTGATTTGAAAAACTGTCTGATCAAGAGCCCAGTACTGGCCTATTTTGATGCTAAACGTGACACAAAGGTCAGTGCAGATGCCTCAAAAAATGGCATCGGAGCAGTGTTGCTCCAAAAACATGACGCAAATTGGCGCCCAGTTGCCTATGCCGCTAGGTCAATGACCCCGGCAGAGGAACGCTATGCACAGATTGAGAAAGAGTGCCTGGGATTGGCTTATGCATGCCAGAGATTTGATGAATATATCTATGGTCTCCCAACTGTTCAATTGGAAACAGATCATAAGCCTCTCATTCCGATCTCACAAAAGAGCCTAAATGACATGCCAGCTCGAGTGCAGAGGCTCATGATCAAAATCCAAAGGTATGATGTGGAATTTGTCTACACTCCGGGTAAATTTTTGTACATACCTGACACACTGTCAAGGGCAGGTTACTCTCAGACTGGTAAAACAGATGATTTGAGTAATGAGGTTAAACATCACATAAATATGGTGTATTCCAATATCTCAGCCAGTGAGGAGCAATTAGACAAAATTGCAGAAGCCACAGCAAGTGACCCAGTCTTGACAGTTGTCACTAGTAATCTTGAAAAGACAGTCTGGGCCAAAGGGTCAGCCAGTGCATATTTTCCTTATAGACATGAGTTGACAATGATCAATGGTATTCTATTTAAGGGAAACAGGATTATTATTCCTACCAGCATGAGACAAGAAATGTTAGGCCGCCTTCATGAAGGGCACTTGGGGACAGAGAAAATTAAATCCCTGGCTAGAAACAGTCTTTTTTGGCCCAGAATGGCTGAGGATATAGACAGAATAACATCAGAATGTAGCATTTGTCAGAAGTTCAAGTACAAGCAACAGAAAGAAAACCTGAAGGTGACGTATGATCAAATTGGGCCATGGGAAAGAATTGGCTCTGATCTATTTGAGTTGGGTAACAAAGATTACCTATTGGTCATTGACTACCACTCAAATTTCCCTGAAGTTGTAAAACTCAGCTCAACCAGTTCACCATCCGTGATTAGACATCTGAAGTCTATCTTCAGTAGACATGGTATTCCCAAGATTGTAGTCACAGATAATGGACCACAGTATGCCAGCTTCGAGTTCAGGGAATTTGCAGGTCACTATGGATTTAAACACATAACTTCATCACCAGTATATCCCCAGAGTAATGGGAAATCTGAAAAGGGTGTTCAGATTGTTAAGAGGTTGCTAAAGAAAGCTATTGAGAGTGGTCAAGACCCAGAACTGGCACTATTGCAATATAGGTCAGCACCCCTGAAATGTGGAAAATCCCCAGCTGAACTCCTGTTTAACAGACAGTTGAAAACAAGAGTACCAAGAGTCAACAAAACTGAGCAAGACTCGCAACTGGGTGAAAATATGAAATCTCTCAAAGTTCAACAAAAAGCTCAGTATGACAAATCTGCCAAAGATTTGGTCCCATTAGTATCTGGTGATGTTGTTCGTCTCAGGTTTCCGCCAAATAGTAAGGAATGGAACATCAAGGCAAAAATTGTAAGGGAGGTAGCTCCCAGGTCTTATGAGATTGTAACAGAACAAGGGAAGGTGTATAGGAGAAATAGAAGACACCTACTGAAAACAAAGGAATTGTATGTTCAGGAACAAACAGGGCTGTCGGATGAATCTTATGCCAGTATCTTCAACCAAGTTGATAAATTGTCAACAAATTCACTGCCAGCTGTGGTAGACTCTCAGGTTCAGGAAACTGCCCAGGTTGTTCCAGGACTTCTCTCAAGTAGTCCTCAGAGTACTAGTAGTCCTCAGATTACAAGGCGTTCTGCTAGAATCAGCAAGCCTCCAACAAGACTTATTGAACAGATGTGAATTAGGTATTGAGTGAAAGTAAGGACAGTGACAATCTTAATAGGTGAAAGTGAGGGCTACAATATAATAATTTGTTATTGTTATTGTTTCACAAAAAAAAAAAGGGAGATGTAAGCTAGCGCCACCTGCTCTTAGTGTTTGTAACTAATCTTAATGACTAGCGCATGCGTAATAAAGGCATCCGCCATCTCTAGTAGAAACTACACGCTTGTCGATTTACAAAGGGGTACTTTGCTGGTGCATTGTAGTACGGATTGCACCAGCAAAGTACCCCTTGTGGACTGTATCACATGTCAATGATAATTCAAGCTGGCTACGTGTATGGATATCCATATCGGATTGTTAGATAAGGAAATCATCCGCTTCCAGACTGATGTCATGATGTGACCGGGATGTGACGTCCACGGATGACTGAGTCTCCTTCGGATTATCATCGGTGGTAACATTTTTGTAGGGCTATCTCTTTATCTAATGAGGTAGTGTGATCAACTATTCAATATGACCATGATAATTCGAAATGTGTCCAAGTATGGATATCCATGCCAACGGAAGAGAAGCCATACAATTATGCAGGGTGATGCAAGATCCTCAATTCAACGTTTTTTGTCCACGTCCTTTGTACTGTAATAAAGGATGCAAAGGATAAGAAACCTCGTGCCAAATGAAGGTCATGAAAGTCAATGAAAGTTGACATTTTCATTAAATGATTGAGGTAGTATGAATGGTAGGCGAACGGGTACATCTAGGTATTTATAAGGCAGGACAAGGCAAGTGAGCTGGAAGATTATTTATTCATCATAGTTTTACGGCATACATGATAGCACACACCGAAAAATGGCAACTTTATTGAACAGGTTCACGATATAGTCCTCTGTCTAGTCTTGATTCATTGCGTATTTAGGAAGAAAACACTGTAAAATTTCAGAAAACACCTAAATTTTGAGTGGCCAAGCTCTTATAGAAACCGGGAATTACTCCAACTTTTTGCAAAGTCTTTTACTGTTTAATGTCACACCAAGTAAGGCTCACACTTAGAAAACAAGGACAGTTTAGATGAAAAACAGAAAAGATATAATCCGGGTATTCCTTCTTGGTAACTGAAATGATGTTGTTGTTCGATCAGCATAAGTACGATGGAGTGTGCTATTTACGACATGGGTAGGGCAAGTGTCACTGTGAGCTCTGTCAATCGAGGTAAAGAACGAAACGTTCGCACAACTGTTCATGAGATTCCACTAGGGCCGGTGTAGCAATCGAAAATGTCCCCTTCTAAAAAGTATTCGGTCCTATTGTATTCTGATGGATTGTTCTATAAAGGTCATAGCCATGTCAGAATACTTTGTTCTCTGGACAGTCTACTCCCGAGACTTTTCAAATGTTACATCCCTGCAGTGTCAATATTTCAAGTAAGTCAATTTATGGAATAGTTCTTGGTTTTATAAAACTGTCCTTCAGAAAAAAATGACCAAGCAAATTAAATCAGATAAGAATACGGATTCGTCTCAGTCTAGATAATGTAACTGGCAATTCTCAAGGCGCCCGCCACTACAGCTCCCGAAGCACCAACTGCAGCGGTACCTGCTGCACCTAACCCTGCCGCTCCCGCGCTCTGCAACGCGGCAAAGACACTTCCAGCGGCAACGTTTCCTATGTACGAATGCCATGCTGCAGCTGCCGACCCTGCGACGACGCCTCCTTTCGCGAAGCCTACGGCCGCCAAGCCATACGGGGCAACCACCGTCGATACAGCACTCACTAACGCAATCCCAGCCAGTGTTTGAAACGGCATCGTGATTTGATATTCTTAAAAGTGAATGAACAAGCTTGAGACGGTAATGGCGCAATGCTCGGGTTATCCTCGTTCTCGATATGCAGTGGGTCACGTATACAGAGCATGACATGCAAAGTACTGTACACTATATCCTCGAGCCATTCGGCGAATCCGTCTGGTTCGGCGAATCCATTAGTGTTGCCCTCTGTCGGAAAAGGCATCCTCAACCTCATGGTCTCATACTCCCTTTAGACCTACTTTTAATAAAAGCAGCCGGGGTTTAAATCTTGATAAGATGCAAAACCTTGGTGGTCAAGACTGTCAAGAGGTTGAAGACGGGAGAAAACGGGAGAAAAACTAAGGGAACTGCACGCTTTGGAGGGGAAATGTGAAAGTCTATACCAACGATAATGGCATGTGTTTTATAGTATGTTTCGTCTGTAATGATATAAAAGGCAGGTTTCGCAATCCTGGCCTAACGAAGAGCTACGAAGTAAAAGTAGGTAAATGCATGAAAAAAAATTATCGCCCGCGGTTTTTGAAGAGTTCTCCGATTCTTCGTGCTCTGAAAGCCGATTTTGAAGTGTCACGCGTAGATGCATTCGCGCATGAGGACTTGATGACACCTAACGAACCTTCGTACAAGGACTTCGTCGTTCGTAAGGGTTGCGAAACCAGCCTATAAAAATGGCGAAATACGAGTAACGAAGGAAAATACCAAATTATGTATAGGGTTACCACTAATACCAGTTCCGTGGCACTGCATGGTTGGCCTAGACCTGAACAGAACTTGGACTCATCAAATGGGTCGCTAAATTTCTATCACATTGTAGCCTACTTCAAGTAAACGGATTCGATACATTATGACATAATGCATCACCGTATAGTAGATCTACATATCTGTTCATTAGTAGTTAATTTTTCTTCCAGCGGATGCGACCAAACTTTAAGAGAAGCGCGTCGGATAAAGCGTTTTAGTGCTCAAGACAACCACACGCTTCTCATTATTATATCAATGTCTGGTCAAAGCAGAGTGCGCAGTTACCCTAAATTCGGGATATCGAGTGCTGCATATTCGTGAACACATATTAGATATCAAAATAATAATAAAGTCATTAGGGAACCTGAGGTGAACAGCTGCTATTTTGATTAACGATGAAATTTGCATATTCAAGATAACTTTAAACTCTAAACGTTAGGACACCATATATCCCAACTGTCAAATCATAAAAACCTAGGCAGGGCATGATATTCAAAATGCAAATTATCTATCATAATCATATTCTATGTTTATTTTCAAATAGACACAACCGACTGACTCTGCGTCAGTGTTGGGAGATTTTTGGAAATGTCTTCGTTCATTATACGAGTAACGACGGGCCTTAAATGGGGCGCGGCGACTAACACGAAGGTGAAAATTCGTCTCTATGACAGTGAGGGTATGAAGACGCGATGGATAGATCTAGATGTCGGCGAATTCAATGCTCTAGAAATCGTGAATCTTTTGGAAATGCCCATTGGGAAGAAGATTGAGAAAATTGAGTTAGAAAGGGACGCGTTTTGGTTTCGGACCCCGGGCTGGTACGCTCAACACGTGGAGGTCGAGTCCGTTGAGACGAATGATGTGTACTTCTTCCCAATCCACCGTTGGATCATTCAGGGTCGCTTCTACACGTTCAAACAGTACGACACCGTGCTTCCGCAGGGGGATGATCATAAAGAGCAGAGGCACGAAGAACTCGAGGAGAAGAGGAAACACTATGAATATATGCAGCCGGCACCAGGATACCCCGTTGTGGTAAGTTAGCAGCAGTAGACAATGAATGGGTATAAGAAGTATGATATCAGCAGTCCATAGGATATCCCGTTGTGGTAAGTTATCACTGCGAAGAAGCAGTATAAACAGCAGGCAATTTATGGGTAAAATAAGTATGGTATTATCAGCAGTCTACAGGATGCGTCGTTTTGGTAAGTTATCACGGCAAAGAAGCAGTATAAAGAGCAGACAATGAATGGGTTTAGAAGAAATATGGTGTCGGCAGGCAATTGGATCCCCTCGCCGTGGTAAGTTATTACGGAAAAGAAGCAATTGGTATCAGCAGGCACCATACTCTGTTGTAGTAAGTTATCTCGAAGAAGCAGTTTGGGTAATGGCAATTATTGGATGCTCCGTTGTGGTAGCTACAAGCTCATATGAGATCATTTCTGTCGAAAATATGCCTACATGTATACAATGTAAATTACTTTCATATTTTCTTCTTTCCAGGTCAAGACGATCCCCGACGAGGAAAAGTGGAAACTGGATACAGAGGTAGGGCCTTTTTGCAAACTCACACAATAACGAAATTTTACAAATTTCAGAGATATGTTGTGAGTTACAAGCGCCTCTTATGTCAAGAACGGGTCATTTTGCTGCCAGGGTTTAGGCTCCCGAGCTATATAGGCAGTTTATTGCGTCATTCTATGAATGGGACGATGCCGAATCTGCTACGTTTGGTACTGGGTACCGGGTACTGAATATCTGGGTGTACTAGTATTAGTTCTGATAAGAATGCAACTAATGTGTGTGATTCCCCAATCCTGTCAAGTTCCCGTCGTGTTCCAATTATGGAGGTTCTGGTGTGACGATCCAAGATTGATTGAGTCTCGCCACACAAATGGTGACGCCAAGGTCGTCTTGACTCAATACGACACAGCAGAACCTCTCTATCAAAACGATAACTTAACGGGATACTCGGTGGCCGGCACACCCGCACGACGTATAACCTGATCATTGCTTTTGTACTCGCTACAGTCACACATTCGCACAAGAGCATTGAAACTGAGCATCGAGAAATGGTTCACCAAGATCAACACGGTGTTTCACTCCTGGACCACCATCAAGGACATCGAGCAGATCTACGAATCGGTTAGCTGGGGCGTCTTCTCCAAACCGAAGGTAGGTTGATAGCGTGAAGGATTGGAATAAACATATGCGGTAAATGTCGGATTTCAGGAGAATTTTTGATTATTTTTTGCTGGATGAATCCGCAAACTGGGGTGATAAATTCAGATCAACTGCCCATCCTGTAACACTGCACTGACCTGCCCGAGAGAAACGTTTATTCTAGGGCACCGGGCTAATGAGATCATGTGACTTCCTGCTCGAAACAGTCATAATATGATATAATATAATATTATTACTGGTAAAATGCATATAGTTATACATGTATATAGGCCTACAATGTATGCAGTGTTTAAATGAGGCAGCTGTTTGATTACCCTGCCTACACAGTAAAGTTACAGGCTACATTCTACAGCAATTCATTATGTTTATGACAATATTCATATACTTTCAAACAACAATAAGCTTACATTACACAGTCCTTTCCATGCAAAACGAAATTGTATGCAGTCACAACATATATTTATGAGTCATCTTGACCTGATGATGAGTCGTTGCAAGTTATGATACCTACTAACGAACAAGTTTACTTCCCTTTCATTTCAATATACTCCGTACCATTGCACCTTACACAAGGCGGTCAAATTCTTTTTGATTATATTGCACGCCTATTCCGAATACTCGGCGTCTTGTATCAGTCGCATAGTATATGTGTAGTTCTCTTCCACAAGTCATCCGATAGATACCTTCTCCATACACGCTCCCTTCACCGAGCAGAACCTGACTACTGACGTTACTCCTGTATTGTAACCCATGGCATGGCTTGGGGGTTGCTTTGGGTGTATCAAATGCCTGATTGTGTAACGCAATGCTTTGTTCTACTTCTTAGCACGTCATTGACAAGTGGAGCGATGACAAATGGTTTGGTGCTCAGAGGTTGTGTGGAGTACATCCATTCCTCATAGAGCAATGCACGGAGATACCGGATAAGTAAGAAATATTTGTGACAGATACACCAGTAAATGTCATTATCGAACAGTGCACCGATTTTAAAACACTTAAAAGTACTTGTAATTAGAAAAGACTACATTCATTTTATAAAAGCACTGCCACCGGCTCCACCACAACAAGGAGTAACAAAGACGGTATGAATTTTGAGGGTGGTTTACAAGTCTTTTCATATTTGGCATACATCATCATTGTTATCTAAACGAAATTGCCTATGAAATAAGTTGGCCTTAAAACCTTGAATTTTTGAATAGCCTTGGCGTCACGGAGGAGGATGTGAAAATCTACCTTGGTGATGATGACATGACCCTAGAGAAAGCAATTGAGAAGAAGAGGCTTTACATAGTTGACCTGAAGAAGAATGAGGAGATTGGGGTTCAGAACGATCTGAAGGCACGTGACTACTTTCTATTTCACAAGTTCTACCGTTGCCTAAATGACACTGTTATCCTTTTACATTTTGTCGAATTTCTAAAAGCAAATGTTGAGTCGATATAAGATCATAAACCCAATTCATTTTAACTTCAACTTTTTCTGTCTTCGTTTCGGAATCTCCTTTAAGTTGAATTGAGATGCCCTATTTCTTTGTTTCAAAAATGATACTGAAGAAAAATCCGCACCCCTTTCGAATTGCAGCCGTATGGACCGATAGCCCTCTTTTTCGTGAACGACGACAAAGACCTAATGCCCATTGCCATTCAGCTACATCAGGAGAAAGGTGATGACAATCCGGTAGGTCCTGTTATGACACTTTTTTGCCCGACATATATTATCCACCGTGTTCAGTATCTTATTTTCAAGGTATGGGGCGTAGGCTTATGTCAAGAGATTTCCCCTGAGGGATCTTCCATCGACTGTAGAGTACATACATCGACTGGAGTGTTATGAGAATGTTTTACCCAAAGCGGCTGTGATGAACAATCAAAACTACAAGGTGAACTCTAACTCTCGAAGCCAACTGTCTTGATCACGGGGGCACGTGACACAATCACACGTGAGCTTGGAAGTCTGGAATCTTGTTGACACGTTTCTCTGGGAGGCCCCACCGCGAACTACTCGTGTATGAGGAGCGGTAAACATGGTAACCGCGTGTACATCTACCAATACATCTACCAATACTTGGCATCGTTCTCTCATGTTTCTGTAACCGACTTCAGGTGTTCTACCCGAACGACGATGAAAATCTGTGGACCATTGCAAAAATGTGGTTCAATATGGCGGATGGGTCTTATCATCAAAGCGTCACCCATTTTGGTAAGTGCGGTGTCTAACGCCAGTACAGATATTATGATATGGAAAGGGTATTCTAGACACTGACAGAAGGTAATCGCCTTTTAAAATCCTAGCTCAAGTTTTGTTTTTGATGACCACGGTAATTTTCAGCCGTTGCAATGTTTTTTTAGTCTTTTCGTTTCTGATTGTTAAGAAACAATGACATGATTCTCCGCGTTCCCCTATTGAAAGTCATGGTCTTTCCAGCTGTCTCGTGTATGGAAACGATGAGAAATTGAGACCATTAAAATGGTAAACCGACAAAAGTTATTGAGAAGGTCAGGGAAAAGGGAGTGAGTTTGGAGCAGAATCTCAGTTCGATGTCGGAATAAAAGGAAGGGAACGTGTATGGAGTAGGATATCTGTCAGATGAGTCAATCTGGTATCATATATGGATGTATCGATTAATATATTCAAGAGGTGGGAGTAAGGGAATATTTATGGAAAAGGAGGTGTATATGATCGCTGAAGGAAAAACTATGGCTAGCGCTCAAGTACAAATTGTGTTACTGCATTGCTAAGGCAAATGACTGAATGTTTGTAAGTTTGTCTAAAAAATTTTTTCCAGCCACATGCCATATGGTCGTGGAAGGAATAGCCGTATGCACCCACCGTAACCTCTCACCATCCCACCCTGTCTACAAACTCCTGATGCCACATTTCCAAGGCACCATGGCAATCAACAAGTACATATTTTTACTTTTCTTCATGAACTCTGTTTCTATACACTGGGGCGGGAGTGTGCCAACAACCTGCCTCAATCACCTTTTTGCTCAAGTTGATATTGATGCCCTAATCAACTCCTTAACACAAAAAAGGAACGTACTGTAAAATTTATAGAACAGTCAATGAGAAACCCAACAGAAAATTGATAAGAAGCGAGTCATACCTTATCTTTACATGACTCCAAGATAGCTTCACGTGGGTAAAAAAAGTGAAAAGGTCACATAACTGCATGGCCGGATGGACGTGAAACCTAAAGCCAATATCTTCAAAGGTACTCTTTGTTTTCTTCCAGTTTGCTTATTCACGGTTCACATGACCTCGTAAACGAGAGCAGCCGCATTCAGAGCAAGGGTATGAATATCCTGACAGGAAAAGGGTAAGTAATGAAATGAACGGTCCGGACCATATTTTTTCCTCCTTACGATTTGCAATTTCAGGGTTTGTGTAGGAGATAGATATAGTTTTCTTTTTTTTTCTTTTTTCAGATTCAAAGATTTTCAACTTGATATTCACGCTGATCTTGTGAACGACCTGAAGAAAAGAGGGGTGCGTTTTTTCGTGCTCGATTTTATCGAAGTCTGTCTACAAAAAGTGCTGATGAAAGTACCATAATAATAATTCTCATATATCAAATTAATTGCTGGGAATTTTCAACATCGAACTGATCTTTGAATTGTTTTATCTAGACTCTGCTTTCCACTTTCCTCAGCATCATGTCAATTTTATACATCCCTGTTTGTTTACAGGTACTCACTCATGTAAACTGTATCATATTATTGATTATAGACTGCGGGTATTTTAACGCGAGTCCCGTAATCCATGTCCTTCACATTTAATACCATGCCCATGATGACATACTGGCTATTCTTACGTTAGTTCTTCTATTACTTTTGACCGCATCCTAACCCAACCTCTATTCCTGACCACAAATCCTAGCTTGCCAAATATCCTAACTTTCTTATCCAAATTTTAGTAGCTAAAAACGACTCACGTAACGATAAGATAGTCACGTAACAAGAGCCGCTTTATTTTTACATGTCAGGTTGATGATGAGGATAACCTTCCTAACTACCATTACCGAGACGATGCCCTCCTGCTCTGGTTCGCAATCCTCAAGTATGCCGAGAAGATCATCAAGCACTTTTATGGTAGCCTTTAAAACACGCGGCTTCGCTTTGATTTGGGTTTGGAAAATAGTCGGAAACCACACTCATACTTTATTTGAATAGGTTTTTTTCTTCCGGATATGAGTACATGCATATCAAGATTTTTATCAAAATTAAAAATTATACAGTTTAGGATTTTGAAAATATAAATACAGTGGAACCTCACTTAGTGGACACCTCTCTATTAAGGACAACCTCTCTATTAAGGACACTAGTTTTGGTCCCAAGTTAGTAGTTTCCTTTCAATTGGACCTCTCTAATCAGGATACCTCTCTATTAAGGACACCACTTGTCAGTCCTGAGGGTGTCCTTAATAGAGAGGTTCTGCTGTAGTTGGATTACCTTTTTGTGCTTTAATACAATTCTTCTGCTCCTTTACTACGCTTTTGAAGGTCACTCTTTTAACTGTATAAAATATTATATCAGAAAAACCCAGAGGCCACCTCAGCCACTTGTATTGAGTTTAACGGTGTCCCTAAAATCACCTGAGATTACTTACAGACCCAGATTATTTGAACGGACGACTTTCAGTTCGCCATGGTTATCCTTTCAGATGACGACGATATGGTTGTAGGTGACACGGAGATACAGCAGTGGGGCGGAGAACTCACCAAGCCTTACCCAGAAGGATTGGAGTTGAAGGTAAATGAACTGGTTATCCCTTCCGATGATCGACTGAGCCTGTGTGACCGAGGTCAAAAACCAAGTTGTAGTGCACCCGATCACAGGGATTAGACCGTGCGATCATAATACAATCTAAAACTTTGGCCTCTCAAGCTATGAATGCCTAAGCAATCAGTGAAAAATGTGGTAGCAGGAGAATTGAAACAGGGGACAAAATCTAACTTCACACAGGCGAATCAACCCCGTCCCGTTATTTATCAGAAACACCTACTTTTCCATAGACGTACCCATCTTCTTACTCTGTTGACAAATACCGTAACAGATTTTTCCATGGTCACTCATCCGACAGATATCCTTCTCCATCAAAGTCCCCTTCTTTTTATTCATCCAACAGATATCGTAATTTCTCAATAGACGTTTACGTTTATCAATAGAAAACTTTAACTTCTCAATTGCTGTTTTTCAAGGGTGTTGTCGGTGACGGAAAATTCAAAACTAGAGATGAGGTGATCGTTGTGTGCCTTGAAGTCATTTATACAGCAAGCGTCAAGCACTGCGCCAGCCACTATCCAAGTTACGATGCGTATGCTTGGTCGCCAAATCGCCCGGCTTGGCTAAGAGGAGCGCCTCCAAAGAATAAGGTAGGATTCCCTCCCTTATAGATCCAAAAGAAAATAGTTCCACCGTAATCACATCAATCCGTTTATTTTCGATCTTGCCGTTGGCCTTTCAAGCACGGATGTTGGCTACATCCGTGTTTCAAGCTAACCATTCTTTCATAAAATGTGTTATAGTCACCTTTCATCTTAAACTTATTTTTGCTATTAACTATCCATTTCAGAACCCATTGACGAAAGCTTGTGTTATGAACACCCTACCCACGAAAGATTCTATGCTGGCGACCATGCAGTCAGTGTGTGGCGAGCAAGCTGACGACAACAGCCTTGGACATTTCCTCATCACCTACTTTCATAGTCCAGACGCGAAAGATATACACAAAGAGTACGTAAAATGCTGCTTGACAAATACGATAGAAAGCCGTTACAAGTGTTGCAACTGCTTTAATCGTATGACACGATTAAAATATCGGGTGCTACCAGGTCTTTCGAAGATTCCTTTTCCGAGTTGATAGCTGGAAATTAATTACATTCATTCCTTTCTTGGTGTTGTTTTTCTAGGTTGCTCCAAGATCTGAAGGAGATCAGCGAAAAGATAAAAGAGAGAAACGACTACAGAAAATACAAATATGAGTGGTTGGATCCAGAGCATGTTCCCAACTCTATCTACGTCTAGAGGCCCGGTGAATGAGAAATACGAGCGGCTGAATCCAGAGCATGTTTTGGCAACTTCATCTACGTCTAGAGGCCCGATGAATTACAAATACGGGCGTTGGATCCAGAGCATGTTTTAGTAGCTTCAGCTAGGCCCTATGAATTACAAACACAAGCGGCTGGATCAAGAGCATGTTTTGGCAACTTCATCTACGTCTAGAGGTCCGATGAATTACAAATACGGGTGGTTGGATCAAGAGCATGTTTTGGCAACCTCATCTACGTCTGGAGGTCCGATGAATTACAAATACGAGCGGTTGGATCCGGAGCATGTTTAGGCAACTCTATCTACGTCTAGAGGTCCGATGAATTACAAACACGAGCGGTTGGATCCGGAGCATGTTTCGGCAACTCCATCTGCGTCTAGAGCCCGATGAGAATTATCAAAATGAGTGGTTGGCAACTCCACAAGGGTAGAATTCGGGAAATGTTACTAGACTATTCAAATGTTAACCTATCAAACGTTGATCTTCGCACTCTGGGGCGGGTAGGGTAATAGGCACATTAGAAATATGTGATTGGATTAACCCTCAAAGCATCAAGATTTCTTATTACGATTGTTGGGATATCGCGCCAGCATCTAAATCAATAAAACTATTAAACAAGTCTCTTCTGAACACTGAAAGCCTTCACAAAAAGATTTGCGCTTCTCAACCATGGTGTAGGTCCCGCGAGCTTTGATAATAGCTGGTTAGAGCGCTTTTGCATTATGCGGTTTGGGTAAGAGGGTTTGGTTTTTTGTATATCAAGAACTAATAATGATCAGTCTTTATCAATTCTTGCGTACGTGTGATTGTACATAGTATTTCGACATTATTGTATACAGGGGTTTATGGAAAATTACGTTGCTCAAGAAAGAACGTCTCTGTCGTCTTCGTTTAATAGGTGCTTTACAAAATGTTAGAATGCGCTGATGGTTGTAGATAAATTTAAATATTGTATACATTGACCTTCTTCCCGAACCTTCTTCAAATGACCGACGTGTAAATAAAGTAAAAGTTAGTGTAATCTGAATTACTAAATTTCCACTGGAGCCAAAGCTACATGTGGTTTGCCGCCGCTGCGACGACAAAAGCAGGAATCGGCCTGAAGCCCAATGGGAAAACAGGGAGGCCGCGAACTGCATGTGGTATTGAGGAATGGGAATGTCCATTAGTATCAGGTTATCGTTGCAAAGGTATATAATTTGCGATAAATGGGACAGATCAGTAAAAGGTTTAGAAAATATATCTTATCATTAAAATTTATGTCAAATAAATCTTACATGTAGATAAATGTTATAATTAGTTCTTTTATGTTGGCTCCAGGAAAAATTCTACATTACCCTATGGCTGTGTCATATCTGTATACGTTATTTCCTAAAAAAAGTAGGCAAATGGCGATGAACCATTGATAACTAGAATCCAGGTTATGTCACTTCACTTTGTGACAATCCCGTTGTTTCCAGACTTCCTGAACTCGAAAAGGAAGTGCTTTTTGTATCAGTGGACCAATGACGGCCCAGTTCCCTGCTCATAAATTCCCGGCAGCACTGGGGAAAATTAAACTCGCCGTGTTGATGAGGTCATTATCTTAATAACATGTTATTTCGTGGCAAAATATATTCATGTGCAATTTACCCGGCACTTAGTTTCATATCAAGAAGGTCACCTCGACACTGAGGTCTGCAACGGTTCGAGAATTCCATATTGACACAAACTCGTCAGCCGATTTTGCGCAGGAGGAAAATCCATAGTGTCATGTAAGTATGACTGTTGTTCGGTACCACTAAATGGCGGCTAAAGTAACGAGTGGATAAAGCATATTAGGCCTAAGTAGTCTTTATTACTTCTTGCTCCTAAGTATCATTCGTGCCTAGGCCTATACCTATAGCTTAGGGCGACCAATGTAGGGTGTCCCGTCCTTTGAGTGAGTGAGCACATGGGCCCTGGCCATTTCATTAAAGAGTAAGACTAGCTGAACGTAGTAAAAACAACTAAATTGGTGATTACCTCTCATTTATGCTAAGTTTTATCAATTGGAGCTTATTCACGCCTAAGGTTTTCGCTACAGGTTTCCTTTAAGGACGATATACGATATACTTACGCTTGGTATTTTGTTCGATTGATATTGAATGGTCACGGTAATCTGGTCAAGTAGGTAACCGACCTATTTACCTAGAGAGTCGGAACATAAAACTGGTCCCAACGGATCGTCATTGATTATTTGTGGAGTGTCTCGTGTCTTCAAGACAGGTGAAATCATCATGCTCGCACTTGGCCTTGTCGTTTCGGGGTTTGCTGTATTACTTGCGATATACGTGTGGAACAGGAGGAGTACAAACGAGTTCAGTGATATCTGGTAAGTACGGTGGCCCATAGAGGACATGCGTTTATTTTCAATATAATAGAAAATTTTTCTTTTTACAATGCGTTTTTTTTCTCTCGAATTACAACCGCCGTTGGATTTATTTCTCACCGCCGAAAAAATAATTTCCACCGCCGGGTAAAAAATAATAATTCCCACCACCGCCAAAGAAAATAATATCCACCGCGGTGGAAATTAATATCGACCGCGGTGGAAATTAATATCCACCGCGGTGGAAATTAATATCCACCTCGGTGGAAATAATATCCACCGCGGTGGAAATAATATCCACCGCGGGAGCTAATTCGTTATTGACACCTGGTGGATAATAATATCCACCGCGGTGGAAATAATATCCACCGCGGGAGCTAATTCGTTATTGACACCGGGTGGATAATAATATCCACCGCGGTGGAAATAATATCCACCGCGGGAGCTAATTCGTTATTGACACCTGGTGGATATTATTTCCACCGCGGTGGATATTATTTCCACCGCGGTGGATATTAATTTCCACCGCGGTCGATATTAATTTCCACCGCGGTGGATATTATTTTCTTTGGCGGTGGTGGGAATTATTATTTTTTACCCGGCGGTGGAAATTATTTTTCGGCGGTGAGAAATAAATCCGACGGCGGTTGTAATTCGAGAGAAAAAAAACGCATTGTAAAAAGAAAATTTTTCTATTATATTGAAAATAAACGCATGTCCTCTATGGGCCACCGTAGGTAAGCAATTGATGCGCCTTCCAATATGAATTTGTCAGTATTTCGGCAAATTGCCACAATTGTTGCTGAGGGACGCGAAGGTCTGGCCAAATCATCTTGACAAATCGCGCCATTGGCCGCGATTTCGGAATGCGATTGGGTTCCAAAGGGGTCACTCGCGGTTTCCTATCCCGTTAGTGAACATCCAACACAGATTACACTCCGGACGCATTGGACCGGCCTCCAATTAGGATCACGCAATGGAATGCCCCGGGAGTCTAACACATGCAGGTCGACGACAGGAACCGACTAGCAGGACACTCCGATTGCAGTGGACCGGCCTCGCCCCTCATCCTAATATATCCCTATGAGACAGCATGAATTGGATGACGAAATGGACTGCCCCGGGAGTCTAACCAGCAGTGACAGCCATCAGCATCAGCAGTCTAGCCTCTCATTTAGCATTGCGGAGACATGATAATCACCGGCACACCGACCTAACTATACCAAATGAGTGGGGAATGGGCAGATCAAGAATTGGTGAATGTTAAGTGGACCGGCCTCGTTCCTCACCCTAACCCTCACTATTATAAGGAGATGACGATGACAAATTAAGATGACGCAATGGGCTGCCCAGGGAGTAGGGAATGACGGCAGTTTCCAAATTTCCGCGAAATGTTTCAAGATCTGATAATCATATAACTCGTATCAATTCTATTTCTAATTCTAGGGGAAAGGCAAAGAGCATATTCTCCCATCCACAAACAGACGCAGCGATACCTTCTTATACAATACGAGTAAAGACGGGTGACAGGAAAGACGCCGGGACAGACGCCAACGTTAAAATCCGTCTTTATGATGAAAACGGGCAACAAACTAAAGATATTAACCTCGATGTCAGCTTTCGGGATGACTTTGAGGAAGGGAACTTGGATGAGTTTCACGTCGAGGACGAGGCTCCTCTGCGTACGAAGATTGACAAGATCGCGTTGTCACGCGACAATGCGGGAGACTGGCTGAAGAGCGCGGACTGGTATGTTGAGTACGTTGAGGTGGAAGTTGATAAAACGAAGAAGGCTTTTATCTTCCCGTTCCATCGCTGGATTCATAGTGATCGTCAGTATCTTGTTCAGCAGTACGATGTCGTTCTGCCTCAAAATGACCCGCACAAAGAACAGAGGAACTTCGAGTTGGCAAACAAAAAGGAGCTCTATGAGTATGACGAGAAGGTTCAGGGAATCCCAGTCCAGGTATGAAAGGTTATACTCAGTTGCGTTCAAAAATTTAAAAATTTAAAAATTGAACTTGAATTTGAATTTGAATTTGAAAAATTCTAGTGGTTGTGTGAATAATCTAATATGATTCTTTATTAAAGAGTTGTTTCTCTATATTGTATGTTTAACTTTTTTTGGTATCTCCAGGTCAAGACAGTTCCACCAGATGAGACGTTCTCTCATGATTATAAGGTATGCAACCGTACAAAATGTCGTAAATACAATGTATATCACCCTGAGGAAATCAGTAGTGATGCAGTCAATAAGCAGTTCGCTTATCTGTAATTTTTTTAGAAAACCTTTTTCATTTTTCTCTGTCAGTGCACTAAGGCTAGACGTGACAAGTATTATACGTAGTACTTATAACAGTTAAATTACCATGGTAGGTTTGACTGGTACCTCTTGTAACAATTGATTCACCAGGCCAGACTTGACATATATTATTACTACGATCCGTCCTTTATTTAGATAAACAGGTCTCATCGTGTCGACTGACATCAATCAAATTAATGGCGCATTGAGATATTTCAACTTCAAAAGCTATTTTATAAGAAGTCCCAACAGTGACCATTCTGGAGCGCCTACCCGTTATACCCAATAGGCCTTTCACCAAAAAACATTTCAGACAAATCTGAGATGGTCATATATCACCCTCTAATAGAAATCCACCTGCTTCTTATATAAAATGGCTCTTAACAAATCATAAACTTAACACAAGTCGTGTATTTCAAAGAGTTTAATCACAAAACGTATTCATCCTTTGGTTTATAGCTTCACATAAAACCGGTTGATATATAGGCCTACTTGTTATTATCTCCAGTCACAAAGGCTGTGATTAATTGGTTCAAGTCGGAGTCTTTCAAATAAATAAATAAATTTAAAAGACTCTGATTGGTTTCAGGAATGACCTCTTGTCTGATCCCGAGGACAACAGAGCCAATAAAGTAGTCTCAAAATATCAAACGTATATAGCCAATATTTTTCGACCGTGTTATTTTATGCACTTGTATTAACAGTCAAGTCACATAACTGGGTTTCATGTTTGATTTATTTTCAGTGGGATATTATCTGTAATAAAGTAAAAATGACTTTAGGCGTAGCATACAAAAAGTTTGTTACGGCATTGCAACCTTTTGAGACTCTGGACGACCTGGATGATTTGTTCAAGCAAGAAGGCTGGCCATGGGGCATCCAAGTTCCCAAGGTATGTTCAGTAAACGGAAACTGAAACGATCTGTTTCGTGATACTATAGCTTATCATTAAGACTCTTAAAAGAGCATGTTTGTGTAAGAATGTCGAACTATAAGCCACAAAGTGTCCCGACTACGAGATTGGAAACTAGACAGTTTTTGCTTGATCACTGGCGACATGTACACAACTGCGAAAAGGAAGATCCCGAATCAGCCGCTTGCCCTCTGAGGGCGCACGCATTACATTCTCGGCCTGAGGGGCGCATCCAGGTCATGTTTGAAGATAAAATAATTTTTGATTGATGATATGCAAAATCTTGGTGATCCAGATTGACCGGGGACGGAGCAATGTCAAGTATATATAGGGATATAGGTACTGCATCCAAAAGCTCTTCTTTTGGACTATAGTCCGAATAGAATGTAAAGTAAGGGCGTTCGTTTTATAGAGTAAATAATTTTTTCACAGTGTGTAGAACACTGGAAGGAAGACAAATGGTTCGGAGCCCAGCGTCTCGCCGGCTGTAATCCTGTCTTGATCAAGCTCTGCAAGGATATTCCAAACAAGTAAGACCTTGTGTTGAAGGACCTGCTAATGGGAACCTTTATACCAGTTATTTCACTGATGATTTTACCTTCATTATTATAACCTCCAAACTTTAACAGTTGCAACTTAACAAAGTGCAACAAACCATAAATTGTACAGGGTAGAAGATTGCATACACTCTTAGAAATAAAGGTGTGTGAGCTCTTGAAAAACTTTAAAATGGCAGCCAACACAAATATATACTTTGGAGAGGTTTTTCAGCAAATGATAACACCCTTTGAGGTTTTTTCGACGGAGTGCATATTTGTATTGGCCGAAAAAGTTTTTTCGAAAATCCAAAACCCTTATTTCTCAGAGTGACACATGTAAAGCAATTACAGGAGAGGTATAGTAATATCCTATTTAAAAATGCGACTCAAATTTCGATGTCTAGGCTCATCCTGTGTGCTAAAAGTTAACTTTTTTTTAAAGTTTTGGTGTGACACCCGATATGGTGGCGCCTTTTCTTGAGGGACTGACCTTGACACAAGCAATGGAGAAAAGGAGGATTTACATAGTGGATCTCAAGATCTTAGACAACATGACGTGCAAAGAGCACTATGAAGTAAGTTGCCTTCAAACCTATTACCTTACCACTATTGCAATGTCCTGCTTCGATCAAAAATACGTCCATATACCGCCACGTCTCATCTTGGAATAAACAAGACATTTCTTCGTTCAATCATACCTTTTTCTATGTCACCATTGTCTGGAACTTTACTTTTCAAAACGACAGTGATGTTTTTCTGTACCGATTATTCGGTGAAAACCCAGCTGATAAAAGCGGAAGAACGAGTGATGAACGCGCGCGCTGATCCCTTTAATTTTTTATCATTTCAGCTTTGTTCTCCATTAGCACTGTTCTTTGTAGCAGACGACAAATCCTTGCTACCAATTGCAATCCAGCTGAACCAAGTCAAAGGACCTGATAACCCAGTAAGTTTAGTTGTACCAAACAGGCCTACTCATTTCAATGAATTTGCTAAAATTTACTAAAGTTCGCATCATTTTGGAACGACCAAAACGTTTGCCGACAATCATTTAGTATTTGATTTTAAAGATGTCTCATTTATCTCAAATATTTTCGCTCTTTAGGTGTTCTTGCCAAGCGATGACGAATATCTCTGGTTGATGGCCAAGATGTGGTTCAATCTTGGTGATGCCACGTATCACCAGTCTCTCACTCATTTGGGTTAGTGTGACGCTTTAGTTTCGACCATCTAAGACCGCTTACGGTATCAACACAAGGGCCAAGCAGGAACATTGAAATGAACGAATCAGGCAACTTTGCCGTCGCCAACCCATTATCTATCCAAATGTATAGCGAGCATACTAGAACTAAACAGCATTCGGTAATTGCCAACATGAAAAGCTAAAAACAAATTGAAAGTCTTCAGTGAAAGAAGCTTGTTTTGTTAAAGTGCATGCCACTGCTTTCAGGTTTCACCCATCTGAAGATGGAGAGTGTTAGTGTTTGCACTCACCGGAACCTGTCGCCTTCCCATCCCGTATTCAAGCTGCTAGCTCCTCACTTCCTTTTCTTGATCGCCATAGATGCGTAAGTTTAAGACGAGAAAAAAAATGTAAAAGTGAGTCTGAGGACATATAACCGTTTTTGTGAACTCGGAGTGAGTTTTGTGAGTCGGAATGGTCCGACTCGAAGGTTCTAGGAAGAAATAATCACTGCGGGAAAAAGAGAATAACAATACATATTACACAGTATGTAAAATTTCGAACAGTTCTAAAAAAATAACCATTGCGAAAAAAAAGAACGATTGACAATCATGTAATGTACACTTTCCCTAAATTGGCTTTGGCTTCCAGTAAATTGCCCGAGAGAACTGTGGGATCAAAGGAAACTTGCCGTGACCAGACTCATTATTGAAAAACTCTGCCATCTTGATGCCACATTCTATTATTTTTCAGACGAGGTCTAGCTTTGCTCGTTGCCCCTGGTGGCCATGTTGATCATACGATGTCATGTGGATGCCCTGGAATGTTCGAGTTAATTAGAAAAGGGTTAGTCAATATCAATTTAGGCCGGGTCTATTTGGCAAGCCGCCGAACAGGCATCTTTTTTTGTCCTGTTTGGAGAGCCGCTTGCCAAACAGCACTAAAAAGCCACCCTGTTCGGCAAGCCGGGCTTGCCAAACAGGGCAAAAATACTACCCTCTTTGGCGAGCCGGAGAGGTTACAACATGTTGGCCAATCAGAGAGCAGTGACGTCATATTCGAATTTATATGCGCATATTTAACAATGGCCGACTTCCCGCTCTCAATTCAATTTCTGTTACTAAACTCGGGTTTTGGTCAATAATCCATGAAGAAGCATGTACATGTACATGACTGTATGGATCTACAAAAAAAGTCATAAACGTGATTTAACTGATAAGCATGTTAAATGCATTAGTGTGCATTTCTAAAGGCGTTTCACTGTAACTCCAGTGTTGCTGGCCGTGTTGCCACGAATGATAATGAGCTCCTGGATGGTTGAATATGCATGAGTTCGGCTCTCCATCTCGGGCAGAAAAAAGGCGCAGTTTGGTGAGCCGGGCTTGCCAAATAGTCACTTCCATCAATTTATATCTTTGGTTTTAGTGCATTTATAACTTACGTTTTAATAGCGGACAAAGCTGTACAGCAAATGGATTCGATACACCCTCGGGTCTGCTGAAGCCCACAACCAATATGATCACAAATCTGTGGTCGTATGGCGCTACCAATAAAGTTCTTAAAGAAAGGTCAACACAAACGCACACTCCTTTTGAAGATAAATCTGAATCTATTCTAGGTAATATACAGTAACAGAATAGGAACGATATAGCCTCTGCTATAGAGAAAAAACAGGTAAATCGTTCGTTGATCATCATGGTCTGTTTGTTATGTTACAGGGCATCATTGTGGAGGATGGATACCGATGCTGACCTTGTCAACGATTTGAAGATTCGTGGGGTAAGTGTGGGTCTACCTTGGCAACGCTATACGAGTTCTGTGACGAGATGTTAGTCGTTTGTATTGGCATGAGTAGTTCTTATTTCCTTTGTTGGTCATCTTGATGCTAAACTTCCGTTTGTAAAGTCAGGACGCGGCGAATTATACCCCGGCGCGGAAGTTCAGTGAGGGTTTCATGGCCTTTACGATTGCGTTTATGTTTTTAAAATCTAAATTCCGATATATTTTCTTAACGAAAATGAACGATTTCAGGTGGATGACCCAGAAGCACTACCAAACTATCACTACAGAGATGACGCCTTGCCTGTTTGGAACGCCATTAACAAATACGCCAGGAAGATTGTGAATTTGTTTTATGGTACGTTTTCAAACCCCCTTTTCGAATAGCTTCCTCAGAATAGAATAGGCCTATATACATGACGTGTTTTGGAAAGCCTTTATTGCACTTCAGAAAATACCAAAGTCATAAAAAGTGAAGAAAAAGTGAAGAAAAAAACACTTCTTGATTATCAAAGGTGTAATTCTTTTCTAATATCATGACCTCTCCTCTTTACTACCTTTCTCCTTCCAGAGAGTGACAAGATGGTGCAGAATGACCCAGAGCTACGACAGTGGGCTCAAGAGATGGTTGCCCCTTACCCGGACGGTATCGGGCTCAAAGTAAGTAACAGAAAAAAGCACATGAACACTGTTGACTAATTTAATATGCGTACAGGGTGCTCAAATGAATTCGCAAATTACATCTGTACATCCGTTGATGCTGTATACTGCTAATGAATTCGATACCGAGACTGAAATTCACATCACTGACATTATACAAATAGTGGATGTTTGGGAGTCCGATATGGAAAGCCTCGTCCGATATGCAAAGCCTCGTCCGCCATGACATTTCTTCGTCCAGCAAAATTCCATATTGGACGACCTTAAACATCCACTATTTGCTATATTATGCAACCAAATGTCTTGGCAAAGAAATCAATCCAAAGGAAAATAATGAAACAATTTGTTTTTAATGAAATATACAAAATGTAAACAGCATTGAAATTTATGATACAAAATTCCATATCGGACTACCTTAAACATCCACTAAGGGATAATGAAACAATTTAAATACATAAAAAATGTAAACAGTATTGACATAATACATTTTGCAGTTGTCAGAACGCTATTACACTTTTAGGATCCGTTACGACATTTTTTTGGATCCGTTATTGCTTTTTTGGATCCGATACGATGTGATGACTTGAAATCACATGATGTGAATCGAGTTACGCTATTGGCCAAGAACATTTGGTAGCATAATATTACACTATATCATATCAATAAATTAATTTACCTCAGATTTTTGTAGATTTTTTTGCTCTTATGCCATTTTTTTTCTCTGTTCCTAGTTAAAAGACATTTTCGTAACAGCTAATTAATGAGTAAATGACATACTATTGTATTGGTTACAATACCTTTTTTTAAATTTCAGGGTGTCCCTGGAGATGGCAAGTTTGAGACTCGAGACCAGCTGATCCGAGTCATAACCAGCATCATCTTCACATGCAGCGCTTCACATGCTGCAGTAAACTTCTCCCAGTACGACGAGTATTCATTTCTGCCAAACTACCCCGGCTCTCTTATCGGGACGCCACCAACGGATAAGGTAAGTACAAAATCTATAGCAAAAATTAAATGAAACGAAAAACGATTTATAGAACCTCACTGATGGTGAACTGAAAAAAATTCCTGTTGTTGTCCAATAATAGACATAAGTATCACGAGGTAGTCCAGTCTTCCTTTGGGGAGGGACGAGGCCGAACCACTACGTCCGAATACCGATTTAGAACCGAGTCCTCTGTGAAATTTCTGTGCTTTGAGTCAACATGTTCGACAAAATATCACAAAATGAGTCTTAGAAGATTGACTATTGACGTATGATTTATTTTCTTTGTCAACGAGACCATTTAATTTCCGATTCCTGGCCTATATTCCTCGTTATATCCATTACATATATGTTATATCTAAAATGTTTCTAATCCAGGAGCCAAGGACTGAAGCAGATATCATGAAATGTGTACCAAGCAAAGAAGTTCTCCTGGACACTATCCTCGTTGTAAAGATATTGAGCACAAGGGGAACGAAGAATCTTGGGGACTTCGAAGTCAAATACCTACACACACCAGAGGCATCCAAAGCAGCACAGGAGTAAGTATTGTGAATGCATCGAACCCGACTAGCATCCTGGTACCAGTGGTTTTCAATATACATGTACCTCGCCTCTACAACAAATATGGTGTAGGAGTATCAAAATCCTGAATCTCATGGCGCCCGACAGGTGACACTGTATGCTTTGCATTCCGTGCACTCCGGACGCAGTGGGCCGGCCTCGTTTCTCACCGGCTCACCTTCACAAGGAGACCCAATTGGAATGACGCAATGGGCTGCCCAGGAGGTCTAGCATTCCGTCATTTTGTAGCACTAGAACTTTTCAAATGTGATTGGTCAAGTGACCATTATAGATAAATTCTTGCCAGTTTATGATGTAGACTGTGTGTTCCCGCATCTTCTGAATTGAAGATGGCTAAGTTAGACTCTCGGGGCTGCCCATTTCGTCATCCCATTCATACTGTTTCAGAGGATTAGGGTCCGGAGTGTACTATATGTTTGATCAGCTCATATTTTTAATGTACAATATGGGAGTTTATTTTTTTTAGGATGGTGGATGAACTCGCCAAGATAAGCGTGACAAACAAAGAGAAAAACAAGACCAGAGACTTCATCTACGATGTCCTGGACCCGGAGATCATTCCCAACTCCATCAGCATCTAAATACCATTGCGAATAAATCATTTAGACCTATTTATACTGGTGACGCTTGTTTTGTAAATATCCAAGAGATATCAGTAGGGTTTGTCAAGGACCAGCGATTGAGAATTACATGCGAGGATACGATGTGCAGTGACGTCATTAGGAACAGACATGCACGTTTACGAACATTTTTCTTTTTCTGTTCTGTTCTTTTCTGTTCTTTTTCACTCTGAACTATTGGGAAAGTTCTAACGACACTACCAAAAATGGTGGTGACGTCTGAACGGCAGTTGTCGGTGAAAATATTATGGATAGCTAGAGTCATGAGGTTGACCTTTCTCATATCCAAGAAGGCCCATTCTCCTTGTTATTGCGTCCTTATTCGATAGTTTTGTCCTTGATACTTTTTAGCATTTTCGATTATGTTTCTTTCCATAAACAAATAGATTGGGCCGCGATAATTTAACATAAATGCGAACCATAGACATAAAAAATCAACGGAATATAGATATTGTCGTCTGATTTCCGACGCCTCCCTTTTTATCGTTTACTGTATCACATGAGCATGATGCTGAAGCCAGATTTTTTCATGCACTACTCCACTCTCTTGGAAGTGCTGTAAGAACCTCTCTCTTTCTGGGGTGTTGAATGGTATAGGCCACCTCAATTTATCCTAGGGTTTTATGGGACAGGAGACACAGTATCCCTATTTCTAGTATAGGGTACTCACACGTGCTATTGGGATATATTGGGGCATCCCGGCTTTCAGAGTTAAATGGCGGACATATTGCAAACTACTTGATACGATGAAATATCAATATGTATCCCTCTCGGCAAGGGTACACATTTGACGTCAACCACCGCGCTTCATTAGTAAGGGCACAGTATAAACGGTCAATAAAGGCATAACCTTGTACAAAAATCCATATACCGTTTTAACAATCCATTTAGACCCTTTTATAATCTTTAGTATAATAAAAGACGAAGGTAGTTAGTGGCGTAGTTTGTTTGACTATGTGAGTAGAATGTTGAAAGTATGACTTATAGCAATTTGCGAGGTTATTTGTGTGTAATGATACTCAATATTAGGTCGTCCCGGTTAAAGTAACATTTATCCAGACTTTATGCCCCTTGCTTTCGAAATCGTCATCTGGTCATTTGAGAATTTGATCGCGAGCTAAAGAATTTAGATACAAACTCAACATTGGATAAGTGTTTGACCAAATATTGATTGGGCTAATGCTACGAATTCCTCATTCTGTTTTGAGTTATTGGATTAGACAGCATCCAGTCATCATTGTAGTTCCTTGGAGGTTTTCAGCACGAGGATGTCCAACCAAGTAAAACGGAACGTATAAGGTAAGAGACGCTATCCTGACAGATCAACAAGTTGTTTTCAATATACTCCGCCTGATGACTAAGAGGTAAAAAAGCCTGATTTCAGGATACGGAAAAGGGTGAATCCTATACGACTTCTTCATCGCTTTTAGCAATATCAATATCTACTTCTCTAGTGTTGTTTCAGTTTGGTGGGGGGGGGGGGGGGCAGCCAGTATTTCCATCCGTTAGTGTGTCTTTCGGCACTATACATGATAATTTATTGAGGATAAAGAATCTGGTCATTATTTATCCTGAAGGGGGATTGTTGGTGAAATGGCATTTTCCCCGCACTTGCGACCAGGACAGATCTTTCGCGGTCAAAGAGTTAAAAAATATAAAAGCGTGACGAAACTCGTATACTACTTATTAATATATTTAATAGTAACAGTAAGAAATTTAAAAGCATGAAAAGTTGATACTGTGTAACCGTCTTGACGAAAGGCATATATCCGTGAATTATAATCTTAAATCTGCTAAGTAACTCTAAAGAAAACCATACTAACATTTTGGATTTGCTCTTAAACTTATCATAAAGTACCATTACGTTTTATTGAATTAGTACTAAGCAATACCACTACAATAAAAGAAATAATTCTTCATCTAATATATGCTATAAGGGTGTTAGATTGAACCATAAATTAAAACCTTTATTTCTTTTCTTTGGTTTTATTTGTTCATTAATACCGCAATGTCTTGACAAGGTTGTGTCGTTGATAGCCCAAGTTGCCAAGGGCTCGGAGTTTATGACAAAATAACAGTTACATTCTGAAGAAAACCACCGGCAATGTAACCCCTAACGAATCCAGCGTTGGTGTTCCACATTCGTACTGGGAGACACGAAAAAAGATTTACACATTTGATCACCTAAAGTTGTCGTAACATGGACGTGTAGTGGCTATTGATCAATAACAAATGCAGGTAGTGCGATCAAAGAAACTGAAAAACCAAAAGTACTGATCTCAGCTGTGGCAGAATCCTCAGAGGATAAAAAGCACTAGTAGAGTCGTCCATTGCTTGAATTAATCAGTGATTTCTTGCTGTACGTGCCAACATGACTTATTTAGTAGTACACTAATCAGTTAAAGAAACAATGCCTTAAACCACAAAACAATATTTTATTAATTTCTGCATTAATCTTTTAGTTAGCCTCCAGAACAGGTTGGAGATTAGTGGATTTTACATTCCCAAACGCATTCAGTTACGAACACGAAAACCAACAGTGAGATTGTTACCAAATCAGAAAGTGTTCCTTACTTAATGGTCAAAAGGGATAGACTGGCCGTCAAGAATAAGAGGCTTTCGCAGATACGAGAAGCAATGGGTATTTTTTTATCAATACGGACATTTTAGAATGGCACATTCGTTAAATAATAGCAGAGAAATCACATTTTAATATTATTCACATTTTCAGGAAGATCGAACATGCCTTCACTGTTTTTTCACCCCTCCTTTCAGGACGATGAGAAAGAATAGGTCAGACGAAGAAGGGTGTATGTCCTGCTGCTGAGCAAGAGCGCTAAACGATGGTAGAAGAAGATGTCCCCCAAGCTCCCTTCTTCCAAGCCGTTTGATTGAGTTCTACGACGTATCCGTTCTATGAGGGAATTCCAAATCACGTTAGAAACCTCTGGGGCTGCAGTCTTACCGTTCTTGGGAGAGATGACGCTCATCTTCTTTTCAATAATGATTGAATTCGATTTAGTTCCGAGATTAACAACGTAACAATATATAGTAAATGAGAAAACGTTCGATTACTATTGAGAATCCAACATGTTTCGTTCTGTATGCCGCGAATTTGACTCTGTCCAGGATGAATATGCCCAATTTGAGTTCATGTACTCTTCGAAAGCTAAGGAGATATTCTTCAAACACAGTGACCTCAAACATAACTATCAGAAAACCGTGAGGTCGCTGGATATCGAGAAACAGGCCGTTAAGAAGGCTTTTGAGAATGACCAGCTCCGGGCAAGGCGAGCGAGTTCGGATTATAAAAATCGAAAGGAGCAGATTGTTCAGGATAAGATTATCAATGATCTGACCAGGCAACAACTGATGAGGAATCAGAGTCCCGCATATAGGCACGAGGATGATAACAGAAAAAGACAATTGTTGTCCTCGTCCTCATTGTCTGAGGAACCACCAGCAATAGCCACTGTGGATGAAAAGGGTGATGCTACGTTTCTCAATCAAAAAGACCGCGATGCTACGTTTCTCACTCAAAAAGAAAGTGATGCTACTTTTCTCACTCAAAGGAGGCAGACGCAAAGTGCTCCACCGCGGAAAATTTCTGTTCTGAATGATCCAACTAGACCGGAAGAGACGCTGATGAGACAGCGGAAAGTGGCTCTGCAGGAAACGACGGTAAATCTGCAAAAGAAGATGGACAGCTTTCTGAACCGGATTGACCAATTTGTTAAAGGTGAACATCTACAGCCTGCCCATAAGTCAAAAGTGTCGTTTCAGTTATCGGTTCCGCCGGAAACCGAATATACGAGAAAGAAGACATTCATCAGGAGTCAGTCAGCAGCAGCGATAGTTACCAAGGCGAAGGCAGCCGATTCTAAATCCAGGCGAGACGTTCTGGAAGAGACATGTGATCCTGAGGCAAACGACAAGTTTGATGAAGATATCAAGATGTCGTCAAGTAACGGCAGACGGACTTCTATTTCCAGAGCAAGGATTGACGAACTCGTTTATGGTAAATCTGGCCCATCAACGATGGTTTCGCCCAACCCAACAACGCCGGGCGAACGCAGACGGTCTTTGACTTTTATAACGGACGCGTTGGTCCCGGAGAGACGCGAGACCCTATCAGCGTCGTCGAGGAAGAAACAAACTAAATCTAGCAAACAAATATTTTCGGAAAATAAAGAAAAAATCATGGACGCTTGGTTGGCGTTTACTTCGACTGACAATAGTTTGGAGGGAATGAAGAAGTTGGGGAGAATGGCCGCTAGGGGACGGGAGGAGTACAATGTGGCTCGGAAAAAGTCCTTGGTTAGTTCGGACGCTTATCAACAGTTTGAGAGTTTTAAGAAGCGAAGGGGTTCGTCGTCCAGGAGGGCGAGCACGGCCTCTGTTGACCGAAAGAAAAGGCACGTTTCGTTGCCAGCTTTTAGTAACGGCCTTGGTGAAAGGTTGGTCCCTAGTAATGGGTTAATGAACGACAAACTACTTCAAGGGTATACTACAAAAGAAAAGATTAAGGAAGAGCAATTTAAAGAGATAGATGTTGAAGAAACTGGCGTAGAAAAGGATGTTGACACTTGTAACTTGGATGGGAACAGTGGGGCTGCAAACACTGCAGAGATAGTTGATAAAGAAGGTGCAACAACAGAAACGAAATCGATCGAAACTTGTTTCGATGATGAAAGTAATGATGCTGATGGGGTCAATGTTGTCGAGCTCACCATACAAGCTGTGGAGGAAGCGAATGCTATGTGGAAGAAGTTACACGGCTCGGGAAAGGAGCCCAGTACAGACGGTCAAACAGGTGCATGGGTGAAAGGGGGCACGGACGGGAGAAAAAATGGAAAGGGAAGCCCGTCAGAGTTTCGGAGAAAGGGGATAGTGGTGAAAAAACCCCAGTAATCAGATGAATTTACAATTTAAATGAAGGTCATTGGGTGATGAATGGACTGACTCGGCAGTCAAGGTTTTTCTGGCTTGCATAAATGTTTGCGACAAATATATCTGAATATACACTCCTCGAAATAAAGGTTTTGAGCTTCTGAAGGTCGTTTTCCGGCCAACACACATATGCACCCCGTGGGGCCAATGCGCTCTTTGGGAGTGCATTAAAGGTTTTTCAAAAGCTGAAAAACCTTTATTTCTAAGAATGTACGCTATGCTCTGTGGTATTTGAAATTTTGAAGAAAAAAATTAAACCGGATAGGCCTACAAACATGATCGAAAATCGTAACACACCTCGCCATGAAATGTATCAGAAGGAAAGTACAGTTTTTTGGTAGATCAACTTAAAATTTTCTTGAGACTAACTTTCGACACTGCTGTCTTCTTCAAAGGGTTAAGGTTGTCGTTTTTTACTTGTTCGGGGCTGTCCTTACAGTATGAATTTCCACGATAATAAATCACTACTACAATTATAGTTTGTTACTCAACTCCTTCTACATCCTTCAACGGACTAGATGCTAAAACGTCGCCTTCTTTCCACGAAGACCTCGCCCTTGATTGAGGCTTCCTCGAAAGCCTTGCGAATGAGAGTGTGAATGAGATTCTCATGCACTGAAAACTTCGCCTGTGAAAGAGGATTCGTCAAGCCCGCACCTCAATCCCCTTATTATACTTGGAATCAGGGAGGTTCTAACCCTTACTTGTGGGAAAAGTTAAGCTAAATGCGATGAAGAACTTATTCTAACCGCACAACCGTATCTGCAAAGCAGCCTTGTCTTTCAAAAAAAGAAATAACCTAATTCAACAGGCGCGCACATGCACGAAGCTGGGCGCGGGAAATTTGAATATCCCGCCATATTTACTTGGGCGCCTCCAAACTCCCAACGGAATTTTGTTAACCAACCGGAAATCACGTGTGGACAGCTGACCCGGAAGAAAATAAACAAAAATATTCTGTTTTTTCACGTTTCTGCCTCAATCCACCTTCTTTTCAACAGTAAGGATGAGTTCTCTTATTTTTCATTTATAAGTGCTTCAAACTGAAGGAAGGATATTAATTATACGTGAAGTTTTGCACACGTATGACCAGTCTAAAAATTGACTGCACCATGTATCATACGAGCTGATGCATGCATATTGCAATACAGCGTGTCCCAAAAAGGTTGTCCATGACATATGTCACATTGTTTTAAAATGCCGTATTATGCGCTTTCTAACATTTGAGATGGTTGCTCCATCACTGACAGCACACACAGTGATGCTGTGGCTGCATGCATGACACTCGCACTGACAGATGACAGATGTCCGTGACCAGGTCACCAGCAAGTGACAGCTAGCCTAAAACGCCTCAGTGTTGTTATAATATTAAGTGTATGTGTGTCATGACACTGATATGATGACACTTGTGCATGCTAAATGCTGCCTGCTGTCGTTCTCTGCTTGGCTTGTTAAATAGTCAATTCCACACCAGGAGGAGGAAACCCACTGCTAGCCCCATTTAGTACAGCAAATGCATAACCATGCATTACACTACAGGTATAGGCTATCTCAAAAAGTACAAGTAAAGTGCTCTTCAAACTTGGCACATGTGATTGGACCCAAACACAGATACAAAATATGCCATTGGAATGCAAAAAATGGATGCAACTACATCAAATATCAAATATCAAAATGTCAAAATATCAAATATCAAAATTTTTAATCCTTCGTCTATAGAAAAGTTTGAGAAAAGCTTAGACAACACTCCCAGGATGCCTGGCAGGTGTCCCATAGGATCTAAAAGTTTATATTCTAAAAATTCTATTGTTAAAGTGTATAGAACAATGGAAAAACGTTGCAGTTGCATCTATTTTTTTTACAATCAAATGGCATATTTTGTATCCTTATTGGGGTTCAATCACATGTGCCAAGTTTGAAGGGCACTTTACTGGGACTTTTTTCAAGATGGCCTATACCTGTCTTGCATTTGCTGTACTAAATGGGGCTAGCAGTGGCTTCCTCGGACTGGTGTGAAATTGACTATAATTGGAACAGGATATCCTTAAAAATGTCTAAACCTTTCATTACAGACATCACCCTTCTTCCTTCACAGGTTTTCTGTACACAATGTGATAATGAGTGAGATACAGAGGTCACAAGACTATCAAAGTTTCCGGAGCACTGTGCCTCAGAAGAGGGTGAGTTCAGAACAAAGAATCCACTAAGTGCTTGAAGAAGTCATGATTATGCCGACAATAAAAACAACAGACATTCAGAACGTTGTATATACCATTACCAATAAGTACAGTACTGATACTTCCAAAAATGAAACACTTATAATTTATATCTTTGGTTATGGAAGTTTTGGGTCTGCTTTCAGGAGGTATTCCTTCAACAATGTTCAGCTGAAAAAGCCTCTTAAAATGTTGCAAACACTTGGAAATCTTGATGATAATAGATTTCTGGTAGTTTCTTTTAATAAAAAAAAAGTCAGATGTGTTTAGCTTCAAGTTCAAGTCCATCATGTTGTGATCACTTCAACATTCCCATTACCTAGTGAGTAAGTTAACAGTACTAGAGGTACACCTATCATGTCCTATTTAACTATTTTTAGCTCTGTGTGGATGATGATCCCACTAAAGTCTGGGTACTTTATGATGCTGGACCTAAAAGTATTCGGTGCCCTGTGATATTTCTACCCCCAGCCAGTGGCACGGCAGACATTTTCTTCAAACAGATGTTGTCCTTATCATCACTAGGTTATCGGGTCATTTCGGTGAGTCCAATTTACTAATAAATACTAACTTTGAGACATTCTCCCAGAATGGGAGTATCATGTACATGTATGTGGAACTAGCTAGACAAATAAAACACTCAGAAATGGATGTTCTTCCAAGCATTGTAGAGTTCAGCAGGAATAGTAAACTTGTCAAGGAAATGGCAGTAGAGATGACCTGATTTCTTTTAAGGCGTGAATCAGATTCAGTAATTGTCTTCATGTAATTGCATGTGAAATAGTTTCGGTGCAATATGTTGCATTCTTTTCTAATATAATGTTCGACAGTGCTGAATAGTTTGTTGAAGTCTCAGTTGTTTATGTAGTCCAGTCACAGATATCATTATATCAAGAAAAAATGTCTACTCCAGGTCATGATCTGAATTTGAACATGTCCTATGATGAGAAGAGCATTTTAGTGTTGGTTAGGTCATGGTGAACAGGTACTTTCGGAGTTTTTATTTCATGTAGGCCTACCTGTAGTGTGCATGATTCTTTGCTATCTGTATGTCATGAGGACATGCACATGATGTGTTATGAACATCACTTTTAGCAAAATGGTCAATGACTAAATCAGTGAATGACTTATAATTGCTTAAATGTATTACTGTAAAAACCAACAAATAGAAATTATCCGGTGTATTACCTTTGAATCCATAGTAATGGCTATCTTGTCTCAATTAGTGTGCAACTTCAAGAATTAGACAAAAAAGGGTTGTAGAATAGAATTAGAAGTAGACTTCTTTTTTGCATTGAAAAAAGAAGAATTGAATAGTTTTGATGGTACTGGGAGGGTGAAAGGCACCATCAGTTGCAGACAGTATTGTACTTTATGACATGATTCTTCATTCAGGTTGAGTTTCCAGTCTTTTGGAACATACCAGACTGGTGTGATGGCTTCAGAAAACTCCTCGATCATTTGCAATTAGACAAAGTAAGTTAACGTTCTAGATTTTTATCATCTCTTTAGATACAGATGTACGTCAAGTGCGTTCCGCTTGTGGAACTACCTACATGTAGATTGCAAGATGACGTCTTTGCTTGATGCTCTTTCCAAGAGAGAGTCGTACGGTATTTTTGGAATGGCCATGCTGTGTTGTTTCCAAAGATGAATGACTTGTCTTGACTTCCTCAAGCTGTCTTCAAGAAAATGCAGGACAGGTAATTAACTGTGGCAACTCTGCTCAAGAGGAACCCAAATGGGTGACAGGTTTTTCTGAGAACTGTAAACTTCGTTAAATTTCAGGTTCATCTATTTGGTGCTTCCCTCGGTGGATTCCTTGCTCAGAAATTTGCTGAATATACTTACAAAGCGCCCAGAGTACACTCCCTGATACTCTGCAATGCTTTCGTAGACACGGCTGTCTTTCAGCAGTCAACATCTGCAAACACGTGAGTACCTAATTCTGCAACCAATTTTCTCTTGTGTATGTTGCTGCTGATGATGAACTGAATTTCAAAAGGTTTGAAGTTTGAAGTCATGGTAATTTATTTTCAATCAGTCTGGTCCTTACTGAATTATTAGGGAGGTACTCGTATCTGCTCTCAAAAAAATTTCTCAATAACTTTGGACAGCTTGAACTACACAGTATTGTAAGCATTTACTTGGGTGCTTTGGCTTTTCATTCATTTCTGTTTATGTGTGCGGAGCAGACCCTCCACAAGTACAAAACATGAAATGATTTTAAACAATTTTCAGATTCTGGGTCCTACCGGCATTACTGCTGAAGAAAATGGTGATGGGGAACTTTGAAAGAGGTGCTATGGATAGTGATATTGCTGATTCAGTCGATTTTATGGTCGATAGGGTAGGTGTTCTTCATAACATTCACTCTATCAGAAAGTCAGTCCTGCTCGTCTTGTGTACTTCATTTTGTTCTGAATCTCCGGCCTGTCTTTGGACGTTTGGCCTTGTAGATTGACACTTGTTGAAATTGGAGAATAGGTCTGAATATGTACGTTACAGAATCAGCTGTACTTCTAACCTTGCACCTGTGGCCCTTTTCACCTGCAAGCAAGGTTGCTCATTTCAATCAACTAACTTTCTTTTTTCTGGCAAATTGATTGATTGATTGATTGATAATGCCATGTCATCAAATTGACCAGTACGAATGTAGGTTAACTGATGTGTAATTTGAATGCACTCACTGGCATAAACATATATTTTTATTACTTTTTCAGTTGGATGGTCTTTCACAGAATGAACTTGCTTCAAGACTCACACTAAATTGTATGAATGCCTATGTAGAACCCCAAAAGCTCACGGATATGAACATCACTCTTATAGATGTAAGTCAGTACCTGTATATACATCTCGCATTATAATGCATCCCTCCTTAATCCTTTGGTCAGACATACATCATATCAACATTCTTCTCATGTGTCTCCTGTGTTTGCGTTGTCAACATCAAGAAAAATGAAATGTTGCTTCATCAAATTTAAATACAGTTGCGCATGTCTCATTTCATTAGTTGGCTTCAAATTTTCCGAAGTACCAGGCCCCTGTACCCTCAAATGACAGTTTTAAAACAACATTTTCGTGATGTTTCAGGTGTATGATCAGAGTGCCCTGTCTCAGACTGTTCGAGAAGAAACGTACAAGTGTTACCCCGACTCTAAAAGGGCTCATCTTAAATCAGGTGGCAACTTTCCATACCTGAGCCGGAGTGATGAAGTCAATGTGTATATAAGGGTAAGTTGATGGCAGTATTGAAGTTTCAGGCATCCTTAGTAAATAGCTTGTTTGTCGTTTCCCTAACTAAAGATTTATTGACCAAACTAGCAATCGGTCAGAGAGAAATAAAGGTTGCGTCACCATTTTGAATATGTTGCGAGATATAGCCTAGAGTTCTGGAAGCATCCATAGTTCCTTACATTCTTACCAGAAATGTTGCTTTCCCAAGACTTATGGGTAAAAGAAATTCCGTGCACTACATGATTAGACTATCAAGACCTGTTAACCAGACAATTGGAACAAATGCTGATGAAAAATCCTTTAAAACCTTTATACTGGTACTTGTAGAAATAGGTCATGAGACTGCATATACACCTGGGATTCATTGAAGTGGCGGCCCAATAGGATATGAAGTAAGCATTTTGGCTCTTCATCAAAATATAATGATTTCTACCTTCCAGATACACTTGCAACCATTCCAAGGAACAAAATACAGTGCTGTAGAACAATCTGAGGAGATTGAGGCAGCATGTGGTGAGGCGAGAGCGTCTTCCGGTAATGGATCAGATGAGGGGGATTCAGGGCCATTATAGAACTTAAAAAGACAATGAACTGACTGTTTGTGTTTACATAAATCCACAAAGGAATCCAAGCACTGTAAATTTATACTTCTTGCGGACAGTTTTCTGTTCAGGATGTAACTGGTTTTGTTTACAGCCTCTGAAAGGGAAGTACTCGGCTTGTTCAGATATAAAAATTCAGAATGTAAAAATATACAATGTAGATATTTATTCATCTCTAAACAATTTTTTGATTTGTGGTTACACCATAAAAAGGAATTATTTTTCTCCGGCCCGAAAGCTCTCGACCGTACTAAAGCCGAAGAAAATCCACTCGTGTAATCTGATGACAATGACAAAACCATCTGCCAAGATTTTTTGCACCACCTTCTTTTATATGTCTAGGCTGCAACAGCCAAGTTATTTGTATTGTATGAACTGTATCTAGTACATCTCCATCAAAAAGTGCCATAGCCATTCGTCATAAGAACATAAAAGCAGGTGATAATTTTCTGAGATGACAAGGTTTTGGCATGCTTTTCTCAGTTATGAATTTCAAGTTTTCACATGACAATGCCTTGATAATTGACAATGCCTCCTGGCTGATTTTACAGCAACACAGCGAAGGTTGTGTGTGTGTTGTGTGCACAAAGTGACTAGGTCTGGGGGATGTCCTGTGGTCTCCCAAGTTAGCCGGTCCTCTCTTCTCATAAGACCAGTCAACTCCCTGACCACAGTATTCACTGAACTTAGAGCTTTTACATTACTGTTTATTCATCCACCAGCCATCGTAATTTACAGGCTAGTTGGTCCTGTACAGTTGTGATGTAATGGAAGATATTACTAAAGTGATTCTGCCAGGAAAGTGACAATGCCTCCTAGCTGATTTTACACCAATACTTTGTGTAAATACAGTGGACCCTCCCTTAGCAGACACCTCCCTATTAAGGACAACCTCTCTAGTATTAAGGACACTAGTTTTGGTCCCAGATTGGTTGTTCCATTGAATTTGAACTCCCCAATCAGGACACCTCTCTATTAAAGACAGCACTTGTCAGTCCCATGGGTGTCCTTAATAGAGAGGTTCTACTGTACAATTTTCTCAAATCTGCTTCGATTGTAGCATTTTAGAACTTTAGCATCGATTCTAAATATAAAATATGACTGAACTTCTTTGCTTTCTTCACACAAATCTTATAAGCTTATCTGATATTGTTCAATTAGATAGTGTTCATATTGACATAGTAATTGTTTCATTAAGTGTCTTTTCCACTTGCCATGTTATCAAGCAATGAAACAGGTACAAGTTTATATATTGATTCAATTCGCATACTAACTAATACCAATAACCATGCCGCACTGTACCGGCTATCACATTTGTAGCTTTTATGCCAGACAATGATTCAAATGAGGATCATAGATTTATTGTCTATGTATATTGAAATAATGAGCATTTCATATGAAGCGGCATTTGTCACTCAAGTTTAAAATTTAGTCGTAACGGCGGCGGTTTCCCGCTACGGTGAAATCAGTCAGTAAATGCCAAGTATGCTCAGTGGTACGTCACTGAACAATAGGTTTCTTGTAATCCAATCTTTCAAGTTAAAGGAGGAGTGCTTTAAGATAATGCTGGGCCTCTACTTATAATGATAACAGTAACAGAATTCCAACATAGATGACACTACAGATATACTCCCGAAAATGTGCTCTGTTTGTAGACAGATTGTGTGCATTTTCTGCACAGCACACTTCATTAGTGTTGGCATTACCTTGAGCCACTCCCCCTACTGTATATGACTTTTTTACATAAAATGGAGTGTTATCAATTAACTTTGGATGGTTTTCGATTATTATTTTGGCAATGAGAATAAATCAACATAATTTTGAAAGATGTTTTTAGAGACTTTTCTTTCACCCAGTTGACACATACTTTGTATTCAGAGTTTGTCTTCGAGATTAAGGCTGGAGGGATGCTTGGAGGATTACGTGTCTCTTGTTGAAGTATTGTTTGAATCTGAAATAACCTTTGTCAACAATGACCATCTTGGGCTGTTAAGTTCTAAGGCCTTGTCTTCCCATCCATTGATTGAGGGATGAAATCCTTGAGCCAGGATGGAGAGAAATCAACTTTAAATCCAAACCGTCCGATCATGAGTCCGAATGAAAGAGAGTGTGGTTAAAAAGCTCCTTTATGTTTCCACCTTCATTATGTTTCATATTCATATACATATATATATATACTTCAAGATGTGTATTGTGAATTCCCTTATTACACATCCTTGAACCACCTGCGCTCTGGCCAGGTCATAAGGACGGCTGATATTTCAGAACCTTGTATGTCAAGATGCACGGTGTTGAAACAGTTTATAGACCTACCGCCCATGACCCTTGACCTTTAAAGATGGCTGCCTACAGGGTGACCCATGCTTTCTCACAAGCAACGAATGTTTTGCGATATACCTCAGTAAGTATGAGTCAGATGATGCCGATTTACAAGTGTAAATGAAGATGATGGTCTACTGATCAAATTGAGCCTAAGTAATCGGTATTTCATATCTTAATTGTTGAATTTACACCCTTCAAACAGACGTGGTGATGTAGCATGTTCTGGAATATGACAAAATGTACAGACTACAGGGAGTCCTGTACATTGATACACTAGGTTTCGTAATGCTCGATGTACCTGCTAGATATATTGCAAAACAGGCTGGTCTTCAGCATTGCATCAGGCACTATTGATTTTAACAATGTTTGAAGTGTATTTTAAATTAAAGCTGACCATAGCAACTATGACTTCGAGTCGACTTGAATACTACAATCAAGATGTACAGACCGGGGGAGCTGGCTGTACGTACCCATAAGTCTTTGCGGTAGTCTCGCGCGTACCGGATATAACCCATCAAGCTTTTCTCCTTCAGAGAAATACTGCGTTGCGCTCAAGTGCCTTATAAGGCTGTGAACAAAATTAACGTTCGACCAATGAGAAAGCCACATTACCCTGCATACGAGGTTGGACGCGTGATCACTAAATGACAAGTAAAAATAGAATCAGACCACATGTTTCTATATGTCAGAATGCTGCCGTTTGCGCTGTAGTACACGTGTGTTGTCCAAATTTTCGATTTCAAGCAAGTTTAAGGCCAACCTCGTGTCCACCAGACTAATGCATAATTGGCAGTTGAGCGCAACGCAGTATTTCTCTGAAGGAGAAAAGCTTGATAGGTTATATCCGGTACGCGCGAGACTACCGCAAAGACTTATGGGTACGTACAGCCAGCTCCCCCGGTCTGTACATCTTGATTGTCGTATTCTGTTCTGTGACCTTCTGACTGATCAGTGATCTTGCGTTTGAAGGAATACACATGTATGTATAGCCTACCATGATACCGTGGCCGTCTGATGAGTATGCGATCCAGATGCTCTCTCGGTCTTGGCCCACCCTGGTTGCAGGGCCAGGGGCAGCCTGGCCGCTTTGATTGATGTGGCACATCACCCATCACATGGCACTGGCTTGATACATAACAATTAACATGATTGATGGTTGATGAGCAAGATGAAAGTGCATCTTCTTATGCATATAATCATGGAGGTATAAATAATTTATACCTCCATGATATAATGTAATTCTATATGAACCCTTTACTACATTGTATGTATAGGGGTTCATTGTTAAAGCAAGTGATTAATGGTTCAGCCATCCATAAAGCCATAATCAAAATAGAGAGGGCATAGGGGTCCAGATAAAGAAGGAATGAGATTATTCGCCGTTTAAAATTTGGCTGGTGTTTTAAGCTGACCTCAAAGAGATACACCCCTGCAGTGAAAATACCCTAAAAAGATAAGGAAACCCTCTCTCATTTCCATTCTTCTTTCAGCCTAATTGAATGCAGTAAATATTATTGAAATTATCCTTTTTAGGTGCGGGGCTTGTCAGTATCAACTAATCAACAAAGTATACCTTCATCATACATTAGAGGCAATGGCCAACTTGATGTTCGACTATTTCCGGTAAGTGATCCTCCCATACAGTAGCGAAGAGTTGAGCTTACTATTTTTCGCTTTAAACAGTTTTTAACATCCTATATATGATCAAGCAAACACTTTAAAAAAGACAAAGGTTGTGTTGTGCATTGCATACTGCCAAGGCCAATGATCAGGACATGATGTTTAGGACTTTGAGTTATCTTCTCTGTCTTACTCAAACTTTTAATGACACTGTGCTCAGCTCGTACGATGTAACCAAGGTCTTGGTGGCTGTATTACTTAATATAACACATAGATTTGAGTCATCTCTGATACCACTTTCATTTGAAGGACACCTTGCATGTATTGTCTAAACACTAACTTATGTTTCAGATTCGGTCCATGTCAGGAGGGGGTGGAAAACCAAGAAGTTTTATTGCACA
The DNA here is from genome assembly GCF_910592395.1 of Lineus longissimus. NCBI lineage: Eukaryota > Metazoa > Nemertea > Pilidiophora > Heteronemertea > Lineidae > Lineus > Lineus longissimus. Next base: position 10,272,209 of record NC_088309.1, on the reverse strand, counting down.
ATTTATTGACAATATCAGACAGGATATCTCAAAAAATAAGGAGATGAAGGTAATTTTTAGGCCTATTTCTCGATGAAACCTGGGCCATTAGAGCCTTTGCTTGCCGAGAGGTTTGATGGAGTAATGAATAAAATATAAGAAACACAGATGTATAAGAATTAGATCTCAAAGCTGCATTCAACTGACTAAACCTCACTTATTGAATTTGTGTGCTCTAAAAATTTGGACAAAGAAGCCTCTTGCCACGTAAAACACTTTTTTATATGTTTTTATTTTCAGGACAGTTTGTCAAAATTTCGTGAAGAAGCCCAGAAGTTGGAAGAATCAGAAGCCCTTAAGGATGCTCGGAGGAAATATGTAAGTGACAGTATGACTTTACCGGTACTCCGAAGTCAGAGCTTGTTTCAGATGAGTGGAGAAAAGCAGGTTTATCCTCAATAGAATTATAATAGTCAATATTTGCAAAGTGCTCTTGCCCACATTTGAAATCTGAAAAATGTATTTTTTGGCTGGACTTTGATTACTAGTTGTTGCAAAATTTATCACAGAAAAATTTATGATGTTAAAATATAAGACTAGTTGCATGGAACTTTGAAAATATTTTACTTGAGAATGCTACCTGTCATAAGTAATTCTTTAGTTATTTTAAAATGCAACATTTTCAGGAGAAAATTGAGTCTGAGACTGTGAAAGGGTCTGCAGTTATAAAAGAGAGACTGTCGGAGATAAAGGATAAAGTTCAAGAGGTAAGTTCGGGACTGGTTCAAGTGATCACTCAAGGCTATTGCCAAGGCATGTATGTCAACCTGACTGAGGCAAAATGATAGTATTAGGTCATTTATCAATGGTATTCGGATGTAGTTCTAGGGCTGTATCCTTTGGATTAGTTGGTTGCTTGTTTGGGCTTTTAAATTGATATGAAGACCTTTTCCATGCCACTTAGCTTGTGTTCCTCTCCATAAACCATATAATAGCTCTACTTTTTTACTTGAAGTTTATCACATGGAAATATATTTACGTATTTTCAGACAGTTGAAGAAGTCCAGAAGACAGAGATTGGTAAAAAGGCTGGGGAGTTTACAAGTTCTGTTGGAAGTGCAGCTGGGAAAGCTGCAGAAAGTTTAGGAAAATCTGGTGAACAAATTGCACAGAGTCAGGTTTTTAAGACCGTCAGCCAGGTAAGTGAGAACAATTTTTTTCATGAAAGAGAAGGCCTGGTACTTCTTGACTCATTGGCAGTAACTTGGATAATGGGGGGCATCTTGCAATAAGACCAAATCCAGAGTGGGTCAGATGCTTGATTTGAGGTCAGGTTGGGGGAACCATGGGAAAAATTGGGGAATTAAATTTGTAGTTTGACAACCTAAACTGATAAAGCGGTCTACATGAGGTGTTCCGTGTCATACAATTGAAAAAGAAAGTACATGTACTTCGATGATCTTTTCAGGGTGTCGTTAGTATAAAACAAGAAATAGATGAAACTACTCTTCAGCGAGCCAGAATTTATAAAGCACCAGGTAAGGCATATTTCTAGATGTTTAATTTTTCATTGTGCAACCAATTCAGAGATGCTTTTGCAAGAAAGGTGATTTGGTTTGTAATGTCTTTAGAATGAGTAGATTGGATGGACGTGTATAACTTGTAGTAGTTTAAAGGTTGTGCTCAATGAAACCTTCCTTCGTTTTGCAATGATTTTTAATCGAATTTCAATATCGACTCGGTCAAATTAGTATTTATTCTTGATGTTTTTTTCAGCCAAGTTAAAAAAGCGGAAACAGCGGGGATCTTTAGGGGAAAAAGAAGACAAGCCATTGGAGGCAGATGAGTAAGTTGAATGATCTATTTTTTGTTTTACTTTTACTGTGTTAAATGTTATCGCAGCATCAGTCGTCGAGTAATGACACAATGGGTGATATGAATAAAGACTAGCAAATGCTTTTACTTCAATTTTGTACAGAAAGGCCTAGTGTAAATGTACATGGAGTTTTAGATAAAAGCATTTGCTAGTCTTTATTCATATCACCCCATGTCTTCGGCCGAAATAGGTTGTTCATCAACTGCATGTTGTTTCCACAATAGAAGTTCTCTATTAAGGACCTCACACCCTTTGGATGGACAGATGCTGTCCTTCGGAGAGATGGCCTACTTGCTTGCTAATCCCATATTTTTCACTTGCAGAGAAACAATTGGCATGGTGTTACACAAAGATTCTAAATGGTTTGAAAGTTGGCAGAATTTCAAAGATAATAATCAATATGTTAACAGTAAGTATGTAGGCTTCTTAGGGAATGTTGTGTATCAGAATGTTCTATTTGACACCATGGTGATTCGACCTTCTCAACCTGAGTTTGTTGTGTATCAGAATGTTCTATTTGATACAATGGTGATTCGACCTTCTCAAGCTGAGTTTGAGTCCAACGTGAGGCTTCTTTGGGAATGTTGTGTATCAGAATGTTCTATTTGACACAATGGTGATTCGACCTTCTCAACCTGAGTTTGAGTCCAACGTGAGGCTTCTTAGGGAATGTTGTGTATCAGAATGTTCTATTTGACACAATGGTGATTCGACCTTCTCAACCTGAGTTTGAGTCCAACGTGAGGCTTCTTAGGGAATGTTGTGTATCAGAATGTTCTATTTGACACAATGGTGATTCGACCTTCTCAACCTGAGTTTGAGTCCAACGTGAGGCTTCTTAGGGAATGTTGTGTATCAGAATGTTCTATTTGACACAATGGTGATTCGACCTTCTCAACCTGAGTTTGAGTCCAACGTGAGGCTTCTTAGGGAATGTTGTGTATCAGAATGTTCTATTTGACACAATGGTGATTCGACCTTCTCAACCTGAGTTTGAGTCCAACGTGAGGCTTCTTAGGGAATGTTGTGTATCAGAATGTTCTATTTGACACAATGGTGATTCGACCTTCTCAACCTGAGTTTGAGTCCAACGTGAGGCTTCTTAGGGAATGTTGTGTATCAGAATGTTCTATTTGACACAATGGTGATTCGACCTTCTCAACCTGAGTTTGAGTCCAACGTGAGGCTTCTTAGGGAATGTTGTGTATCAGAATGTTCTATTTGTCACAATGGTGATTCGACCTTCGCAACCTGAGTTTGAGTCCAACATGTGTTGTGTTTACACCAAAAGGCTGTGTCAATTGTAAAAGCTTGCTGCACTTGGCTATGTGCACATAAGTACATGTAGATCGGCTGGTACAGTACAAGAGTATGGGTCCATGTACGTGAAAGAAATGCACTGTAACTGTGTAGTTATAATTCTAAATGGCAACGTTATTTCTTCCTTTCAGAAATGTTTGACTTGAAAATGAAGTATGATGAAAGTGACCATGTATTGATTAGAGCAACCAGAACATTTACAGACAAGATGTCTGAACTTTTTGGTAAGAACTTTTTATATGTAGATGATAATGAGTTAAAGTGTCAGTGTATCCTGAGAAAGTCTGATTTCCAGTACCATTACATGTAAGTTACATTTTATTACTGTGTAGATAGAGATTTTAAGAAATATGTTTTTCTTTATAGGTGGCGTTTTTTCCAAAACGGAAATGTCTGAAGTCCTCACAGAAATATGCAAGATGGACCCAAATTTTGACAAAGAATCCTTCATCAAAGAGTGTGAGCAAGAAATAATACCAAATGTTTTAGAGGCAATTGTAAGAGGAGAATTAGAGATTCTTAAAGATTGGTGCCATGAAGCTGTAAGTATAATGACTCAAAACAAACTTGTTAAATGTTTGAAACTTGTGACCTTGGGTTAGTTCCTTTACCTTGATTGCCATGCCCTTTGAATGAGACAAATAGAGACAGACAGACAGACCCATAGACATCATTTTAAATATATCCTCTTCTAATTTCAGCCGTACAATGTCATTTCCCATCCTATCAAACAAGCCCTGGGCATGGGCTATAAACTAGATTCCAGAGTATTAGATGTGACGAATGTAGATGTGAGTATCAACGGTTTGAGTTTTCTGTGTGTGTATGTTTCCTCTTGTCTAACTCAAGCATGATTAATTTCAACGAACCTTTCCTTGAAATGAACAAGACATTTCAGTTTGCAATATTAAAGCAGAAACATTGAGCCTGAGTCAGATGCTGGTGAAAAAATATTCGAAATAGAATTTTCAGGTACATGAAGGTGCTGGAGAGAAAGCTTACATTGATTGGAAAGAGGACTAACTCCTAGTCTGTGCTGTGATGTCTACAGTTGTCGTGTAAGTTTCTATCTTCTTTCAGATTGCTGCCGGTAAGATGATGGAACAGGGTCCCATGCTAGTCATCAGTTTCATTGCTCAGCAGATCATGTCTGTCCGGGATAAGGCTGGTCAGCTGGTCGAGGGAGATCCAGTAAGTTTTACTAGCGTAGTACCTCAAAATATCCATATTCAAGACACAAGGTTTAAAAACTCCATGACTGTTTTCTCCTTGGTTTAGTTAGTAGACTAGAGTTCAGAACGTAAGGTTTATAGCTTAGTATGTGGGTTAGACATGTGGAGATACATCTAGAACCTTTTCTGTTGAAAGAAATCTTTCTATCTGGGCAATTGTTTTAGACAATGAACTGGACGTTTTTTCAATATTTTTCTTATTCGAGATTTTATCTTTCAGGAGAAAATTCAGAGAGTCATGTACGTTTGGGCATTGTGTCGAGACCAAACTGAGCTTGATCCGAAAGCTGCTTGGAAAGTGATGGACATTTCAGCTAGTGCCTCAGAACAGTGGCTTTAGAGAAGAACACTACAGTACATGTGTTATGCATTGATGTGTACCATACATTGGTTAAAACAGCAAGGACTGCCAATATCTTTGACTGGCTTTGGCAGCAATATCCCATCCACAACTTTGTTTTGTTGAATACATGTAGATGTTACCAAGAATTCATGAAGACTTCATTCTTGATGTTGCTTGCTGTAAAAATCTTATGTTTACTGCTTGTACATGTAAGAAAGAAAGTGATGTTGGACACAAGATGGCAGACCCCGATGAAATTGATTAAAACTGGAACGAAAGGAACATTCAGCATTCGTGATTCTTCCTGTGGGTTTTTAGGTTGGCTTGCTGTGAAATATTTGTTAAGATTCTGTTAATAGTACATTCTGGTATTGTGTACATGATGAATTATGTATGGAAGATTTGTTTACAGAAAATAGATAGAATACTCATATTTTTCCTTCTTGGTTTCGTTGTATCTATATCTATAGCGTACACAATCTAAAGACACACTTCTGCATTCCATTCACTCTCCACCCTCCAAATAGGCTCCACAAATGCCAAGAAGCAACAGTCCTATAAATTGCCACCCCTCTTCAACTGGGACCCTGAGTCACCCAGGGTGAAAGGAATCGTGGCATATCTCGGCACAACATATCTCAAATTCGTCCCCAGTCCCTGGTTGGTTGTGATCCCCACTTCCGAAGAGAGGTGCAAATGTCCTTTTACCTTGCATCTTCAGCTAGAGCTTCAAGGCCTTGTTCGAGCTTCCCTATTACTGAAAGAAGTAGCAAGGATCGTGTGCCCCATGCTGAAAATCATAAAGGTCAGGAGGTCCCTTTACAAGGAAGGCTTGCTTGACAACTGGTTCCCGTAACTTACTCCAGACATTGGGTGACATGAATTAAGACTAGCAAATGCTTTTATCTAAATCTCCCTGTACATTTACGCTAGGCATTCCTGTACAAAACTGAAGTAAAAGCATTTGCTAGTCTTTATTCATATCACCCGTTCCATTCTTATATTAAATATTACTGACATCCCTCCCAGGCCTGCCAAGGCAATGTGGAAGTCTATGTCTCATTTTACTCCATGTAGATGTAGCTGTCTCAGTTAAGCCATGGTTTTGAGAAACATCTGTGATTGTGACATTCGAGACTTGTGACATATCTTTTCATAATTATTATATGATAGGAATAGTTCCTTGGACATGCACACTTACTCATCGTGACATTGTAATTACAAGAGAAGATTTAGTCCTTGTGATTTGGGAAAGACAAGGCACACTGGTTGGGCCATCTGCAATGAATGACTGGCTCACTTGGTTGTGGTTTCAATACAACTGCTGACTGGTATTGACACTGCAGGGACATGTCAGAACTGCTGCAGAACGACATGTCAGAAACGAGAGTATGGAAGTAGAACCTTCAGTGTTTGTGACATGGCAGGGATACTTTGATATGACCCACTGGTTGTGCAGTGGGTGGTGGCTTTATATCTCACATGACTCCATTAAGGAGGAATACTGTGTAGATATACATATGCCAGAGGAGGAGATACTTCATCGGAAGACATTCTTACTGGTTGTGACATGGTCAGGTGTAGCTGCTATGTGTCTTTACATGGTTGTGAAGTTGTAGAAATCTCGAAAACTTTATGAGATGACATACTGCTTGCAATGCGAATACTGCTCTGTCATACATGATTGTGACACAATAGAGGAGGCTGTTGAATTTCTTACAGTGGCATACTATATGAGACAAGACTACAAACAGTCTTACACGGTTGTGATAGTTACAGTGCCATATGTATAACCTGGTTGTGACTCGGCAGAGATACATGTAGCAATGATTTACATGCTTATGATATGGTGGTTATGACATATATTCAAGAAACATGACTCACTGGTTTTGACACAACAGGCATATATGATATCCATGTGGCCATGTAGAGAGCAATCATCACTAAGTTTCCAATAATGAATCTTCATCGGTTGTTATGGCAGCCAATTTGAATATACAGAGAATTGTGGCGTTTGAGGCAGGTATAACATAGACAGGTATGTCCCTGTATGTACATGTAGCACCGATGGGACAACATGAGTACATTGTTCAAAGAGGTATGTTGAATGGGTTGTGAGACAGAATGGGATCATAATCTCACCTATGTAGACATGGCATTCACATTTACCACAATTAGCATAGAGTGCTCAAAAGACCCTCCTATGTATCCCTGAAGTGGATCCCCATGTTTCAACTTGTAAATCATACCTCTCCAAATATCCATATCATGTCGCCAGCAAGTAAGACGAAAGCAGCTGACTCTGTCATGTCAGAACCATGCATGAGATTCTGTTTATGGCCCAGTGTGAGTCATGTCTTATAGAGTATCGCTACCATGCCACCAGCATGTTAGACTAAAGTAGCTGTCTCTATATCATGTCACAACCATGTATGAGATTCTGTTTATGACCCAGTGGGAGTCATGCCTCATAAAGTATCGCTACCAAGACTAGCAGCTGTCTCTATCGTGTCACAACCATGCATGAGATACTGTTCATGACCCAGTATGAGTCATTACTCATAGAGTATCGCTACCATGTCACCAGCATGTTAGACTAAAGTAGCTGTCTCTATATCATGTCACAACCATGTATGAGATATTGTTTATGACCCAGTGGGAGTCATGTCTCATAGAGTATCGCTACCATGTCACCAGCATGTTACACTAAAGTAGCTGTCTCTATATCATGTCACAATCATGTATGAGATTCTGTTTATGACCCAGTGGGAGTCATGTCTCATAGAGTATTGCTACCATGTCACCAGCATGTTACACTAAAGTAGCTGTCTCTATATCATGTCACAATCATGCATGAGATTCTGTTTATGACCCAGTGGGAGTCATGTCTCATAGAGTATTGCTACCATGTCACCAACATGTAAGACTAAAGTAGCTGCCTCTATATCATGTCACAACCATGTATGAGATATTGTTTATGACCCAGTGTGAGTCATGTCTCATAGAGTATTACTACCATGTCATCACCATGTTAGACTAAAGTAGCTGTCTCTATATCATGTCACAACCATGCATGAGATTCTGTTTATGAACCAGTGCAAGTCGTGTCTCATAGAGTATTGCTGTCAACACCAGCATTTAAGACTAAAGCAGCAGTCATCATGTCATAATCATGTATGAGATTCTGTTTATCAACCAGTGTGATTCATGCCTCATAGAGTATCGCTACCAAGACTAGCAGCTGTCTCTATCCTGTCACAACCATATATGAGATTCTGTTTATGACCCAGTGTGAGTCATGTCTCATAGAGTATTGCTACCATGTCACCAACATGTAAGACTAAAGTAGCTGCCTCTATATCATGTCACAACCATGTATGAGATATTGTTTATGACCCAGTGTGAGTCATGTCTCATAGAGTATTACTACCATGTCATCACCATGTTAGACTAAAGTAGCTGTCTCTATATCATGTCACAACCATGCATGAGATTCTGTTTATGAACCAGTGCAAGTCGTGTCTCATAGAGTATTGCTGTCAACACCAGCATTTAAGACTAAAGCAGCAGTCATCATGTCATAATCATGTATGAGATTCTGTTTATCAACCAGTGTGATTCATGCCTCATAGAGTATCGCTACCGAGACTAGCAGCTGTCTCTATCCTGTCACAACCATATATGAGATTCTGTTTATGACCCAGTGGGAGTCATGTCTCATAGAGTATTACTACCATGTCATCACCATGTTAGACTAAAGTAGCTGCTTCTATATCATGTCACAACCATGTATGAGATTTTGTTTATGACCCAGTGGGAGTCATGTCTCATAGAGTATCGCTACTATGTCACCAGCATGTTAGACTAAAGTAGCTGTCTCTGTCATGTCAGAACCATGTATGAGATTCTGTTTATGACCCAGCGGGAGTCATGTCTCATAGAGTATCGCTACCATGTCACCAGCATGTCAGACTAAAGTTGCTGTGTCTATATCGCGTCACAACCATATATGAGATTCTGTTGATGACCCAGTGGGAGTCATGTCTCATAGAGTATTGCTACAATGTCACCAGCATGTAAGACTAAAGTAGCTTTCTCTATATCATGTCACAATCATGCATGAGATTCTGTTTATGACCCAGTGGGAGTCATGTCTCATAGAGTATCGCTACCATGTCACCAGCATGTTAGACTAAAGTAGCTGTCTCTATATCATGTCACAACCATGTATGAGATTCTGTTTATGACCCAGTGGGAGTCATGTCTCATAGAGTATCGCTACCATGCCACCAGCATGTAAGACTAAAGTAGCTGTGTCTATCATGTCACAATCATGCATGAGATTCTGTTTATGACCCAGTGTGAGTCATGCCTCATAGAGTATCGCTACCATGTCACCAGCATGTAAAACTAAAGTAGCTGTCTCTATATCATGTCACAATCATGCATGAGATTCTGTTTATGACCCAGTGTGAGTCATGTCTCATAGTATATCTTAATTATCACAACCATCTACAGGACAGAAGAGCAGCTCCAATTTCGCTGTCACATCCAGGAAGCTGTCCTGCACCGATATGCAAAACTTCGAGATCTAGAGGAGCCATGCTTCAAGCAGCGAGCCTTGTAAGTATTCTTACGTCACAACCGCTCCTAGGTGTTATTGCTGTTATTGCTGCCATGTCACAACCATGAAAATGTTATTCGTAGCGTCACAACCAGTCAGCTTGTCTCCATCCTGTCAATAGTTAGGCAATTCTCCAGTTAGTGAAGAGTTTCCTTGTGTTATATCTGCAGTTTGGGAGCCCAGTTACATCTTCTTCACAGCAATAAGTGTTGTCTCACAACATGTCCTTGTCACATTCCAGACATTTGAGAAGACCGATCCAAAAATTAAATGAAATAACGCAATTTTTTAAATATTTATCTAAAAATATTTAATATCTACCAGCATTTTGAACTGCTGTACGTAAAACTCTCCAAAACTACAAATTGATATCCAAAGTATCAATATGGATTCCAAATGCAAGAATATTTCAAATTCATCACACACAAATATTCAAGGGCCCTAAACAGAGAAGCTAAGTTCTCGAGAGTCACATGGCAATTTGTACAGTCATAGTTCAAGGCAAAGTGATGCAATACATTAATATCTATAAAGCTGACGCCTCGAGATTTTACAGGTACCACACAAACGCTGATAGATTGAATCTTTTTTACTAATGGATACTTACAATGTGATACAATCAATGATGCCTAATAATTGCACGTCAGACTGAAAAATTGTATGAAAACTGCCAAGGCGGCAACGTCTTGAGCATGATCATGAAGAACCTGAAGGCCAGATAATAAGTATAGCCAGGAAGGCATAACATTCAACCATTACTTGTGGACACTTTAAAATATATATCAGTAACACCCTCTACACAACTACCCTGTAATCATACCTTTAATTAACAATGCGTAACAAATTAACTTGCCTATCACATGATAATGGAATGTTTGATGAACACAAAAACGTTACAATACGTGTGTGACAATGATTGGTCAACGTGCGAGGTCATAACCATGGTTATAAAAACCCACATGACTCATTATGAGTCTTTAGAATATGAAATATGTCATTGAGGTCTAAATACATTGAATAGCATTCCGCGAAGATGACGTCACTGCAGCTGCTGCCCTCTATTTTCCCATCGCTGAATTACAGGCAATGTCGGACAAACATGCGGTTTCGTAATGGATTCAGGCTTTCTAACTAGGGCAGTTAGATTCAATCTGGCACATGTCCGAGTGTTGGAAATACTACATAATTGTTCTGAATATTTCTCTCTCTGACTCTATGGTATCATTCATGCTAAAAACAATGCAGGGTCAAAGATAATTGACTTTGAAATAAGCTCAAATGCGTAGAAATAATCGTCGATGTCCGACTGTCACGTGACTAAAACGTCATCGATATCTTATTCAAATGACCTTGTGAGCTATAAATAATAACGTCGCGGAATGCTATTGACAAATTGATACAAACATATGTACATTCTCAAAGGATACAGCAACACCACCATAATTCGATTCATTGAACAAATAAACAAAAACAAAAGTAATAAAAGTCCAAAATAAAGGTGCTAAAATTGTGACACAAGATGGAGTATGAGATTCATCTTAACATTTTCACTCATGTCTTATGGGTTATATCGAGAAAAGGAGTTGTTTTACAGATCAATTTCACCAGCCTCATTCACCCATGAGAGATCCCAAGCAATAAAACGGTTCATAACACACTTAGAGAAATTGAGATTCTTCACTACGATCGATGTAAGGAAACGCACAAGTATCAAAACAGTAGAAATACAGCAACAATGGTGAATTAACTTTCAAATTAGCAGCAAGCTTTGTCATGAAATCATTTAAGACTTTAAGACCTAATTAATGTCAACAATTTAGGTTTTACAGACTCAATATTATGGCATTACAGACATACATGTACCGGGTATTTGTATCTTGCACCACTTGGGCCTAAAAAGCAGTCGATTTTTCCCTCCCATCCTTTTCACCCACATTTCTCTCAACAATAGCCACAGTCTCCCCCTCCTTCAAGCACCACTCTGTACCCTTCTCATTGGCGTTCTCCTCCCTTGAAGCAGTTCGATACTTCGAGTCTCCGAGTCCGTTCTTACGCTGCTTCGAATCTCTACAGTCGTTTTTATCCTGCACACTTCCGTCGGGATTCCCCTCCTCCGAGTGCAATGATGGCATTGATCGAACTTCCTCCACAATGGTGTGACGTTTATGCTGTTTGTCGAGCCTTTCTGGCAAGAAGAGTACAATGATGTGAGTCACCGCGTAACAAAGGCCAAACAAAACAAACACGCAGTTGACGTCAAAGGGATACCGCAGTCGTGCAGTGATGGACCAGGCATAAATGCTCCCACCAACTATCGGGGCAAGCGTCCTGGAATAAAAACCATAGCTATCAAAATTTAAAGATACATTCGGGAGGAAACACGAATATACTTTGGCAGAAGTTAACAGTTAGTGTGAGCAGAGGGTGGCATGTCTCAGACTTCTATTCTGCATCTCCCAGGATAAGTTGCACAAAATGTGGTTGAAAATGACACACTGCGATCTTCATGAATCCCATCGACCTTTCTCTTCTTCTGGTACATTAAATTCCTCAAAAACCCTCAATTCTATTGATTGGGCAGTACAGTGAATATCGGAGGATCAGTGGTGACAAACAGAAAGGTCTTTGCTACTCATTCAGCCCAGAGCATCCAACCAATCTGAAATACTGTTTCAGAACTCTTACCTTGTAACAGCTGAAACAGTTAACCCGAGACCATTGACTGACCCTGCCATGGCTGGGGTCACCGAGTTGTTAATGAACATACCAATACCAGTGAACACACACATGACACCCACCCTGGTCGGAGCCAGAATGAAGAACAGGCAACTCCACAATAGCGCATGTCTGAAAGGTAAAGATATACATTTGTATTGAGTTACAAAAAGACAACAATTTTCAAAGGAAACCCAAACACTTTATAGAACTCAAAGAGATTACATCTTAAGGATATTCAACATAATCGTTAGGGGTAACCCGAATTTTATGCTTTTGAACAACCAGGGCGAGGATGACCATTGCAAAAATCTGGAAGATATTGCACATCGCAGAGCAATTCGTTGGTTTGAGTATGAATGATAAAGAGAGATGCAGCACTTACTTGTCATAAATGAGATGCAGAGTAGGAAGCATTGTTGACGTGATGACCAGCATGAAAGAAAAACCTAGCACCAACTGAAACAAAAAAATTATCAAAACATCAAGCTGATTATGATACAAAAGTTCGAGAAATGCGAAGTTAGCTCCAACGTAGGTTTTCCATCATAACAGAACCTCAAAGGGCATAAGAAAGTCGAAAATATTTCCATGTAAGGTACATTACCCATTAATGAAAAGGTTTTTAAACAGTCAAATCAAAACTCACCTTTTTAATCCCAAATCTAGCCTCAAGCTTTGAAAAGATGAAAAGTTGTATAAAGAGCACTGGCACATACACCATCATGCCCAACAAATGAAAAGGTTTTTAAACAGTCAAATCAAAACTCACCTTTTTAATCCCAAATCTAGCCTCAAGCTTTGAAAAGATGAAAAGTTGTATAAAGAGCACTGGCACAGACACCATCATGCCTAACAAACCAAGTTGATTCGTGCTGAACTCCAAGCCATCTGCAAAAATAATCAGACCACTGAAGATGTCATTTTTGCAAAGAATTAACTGTTGAAACAATTAAATCTTCCATTGGGAAACCAGCTAGACTCATACTAGATGGTAGAGAAACATTCTAAACTCTATCCACCAAAAAAGTTTAAAGGACATACATTTACTTTAGTACGTCACCAAGACAACGACGGTACTTTGAACATTTAGGGTTATTCAATCTACCCTGCAGTGGGGCTCAGTGTGGCATCCGGGGAAAACTTACCAAATCTAATCTCCGTTGAGGCCCAAATGCCAAGGACTTCTTCATATCCAATGACACAAAAGGAGAATATACTATATGCAAACAGGCAGTGACGAACATCTGACATCCTGGAAAAAGACAACACGTGTAAACATTGAAATGTGATTTTGACTGCTTTTTGATTGCTTCCATATTTCACACCAACCCAAGCAGTTAAGGTTGCCTCACCATAACCGCTGCTGCCAAAATGAGGCACAGTGTATTATACACTCCGAACAGTGCTACACTGTAACAATGGTGTTTCAGAATGAACAGCAATATCAACTTCGAGGTAAGTGGCGTACACCCTGTTTTTCCAATAGATTGTCAACTTATAAAAAACAATAAGAAGAGCAACTTACCTTAGCAGACGACACAGAATGAAATTTGTGGCTGCCTTTGACCGCCTACAGCAACAGATCTTTCCACTAACATCATCATCATCATCACGACCAATATCAACTTTGGCACTGTCAGCTTTTTTGTCTGCCTGCAAAAGACCCTCTACCTCCTTAGGTGGTGATTCTTCTTGTCGTGGCCGAATCGCCAAATTTGGCGCACTGAGTGACATCCTACGCTTCATTGGCCCTTGGTGTCTAAGCGCAGGATTAAGGCCCACATCCTCTTTAGAATGAGACGACAATTCAGCACAGTTTAAATGGCGATGAGACAAGTAACTCATGTACGCCTGTGATTTCATCTTATAAAGGCTTGTGTCTTCAATATCTTGGGCAGAGAATAGCATGGCGATGTCATCCAAACTTTGCATGGCATTTTCTTGTTCCCCCTTCAGCATCTCTGTGGAGATACGAGTCAGGTCAGCATCATTAACAGGCTCCTGCTCCAAAAGTGAAATGTCCTTTTTTTCAGTCTTTGAAAGATCTCTGAAAATAAAGAATTCTCTCCATTAAGAATATCTGAGACTGAAGTAAGACTATAAAGCAAGAATATATGAAGAAAGAATATAACGTAGGAATTTTTGAAGTAAGTATCTAAAGCAAGAATATCTGAAGTAAGACTAAGAATAAAAATATATTGTTCGTCTTTGACTGAGCAAATTACAAAACTTTAACAAACACTTTCTCAGTTACAAGTTCCAACAGTGCATGACTTGGGCAGAAAGGGTATTATTTGCACTGGTAGGCTAATTTCATAACAAGGTATCTTTCCTAGCATGGAGGTAGGAATGAAATAAGGATCCAAGGAAGGAAAGGAAATTAAGCAAATGCCCCCAAAACGAGAGATTTTTGCAAATTTGGTGCGAAAAAAGTTTCATGTCTACAGGTAGCACGCATACTGCTGATCGCAATGATGATCGATTCTTTTTGCAGACATGCAATGACTATTGTAAATGGGAGATTTTACATTCATGCGATAAGCATCGTTTGGCACTGCAATGAAAATCTCTTATTTGCAGGGTGATTCACAAGTGGGACGGAACAATCACACAACTCTAGGACGAGGAAGTTGTGAGCCATAGCCCAATGGAGAAGTAATTACCAAAAGAAATTACCATGTCCCCTACTAGGTAATGATATTACAATGCATTCAGTCCCATCATCATAGAACAAACTGAAGAGAACAATGAATATGAATGGTATGTTCAGTGTAAACAGACGACATTGATTATCATTAAGGGAAATTACCAAATGTCATTCAGTGCCTTCAATCAGAAAAATTATTCAGTGGGTTTCCCAAGAACTCAAACAGGAAAATCGTACTGCCAGAAAAAAGTTTCAGGCTTTACACGGTATAATAATTGACCAAATTCTTTAAGAATTGCTGAAATGACAAAATAGAAATACTTACTTTTTCTTATGCAAGGTTTCTGGTAGTCTGATGAGGACCAAGATGAAGCAGAATATATTCAAGAAGCTCACAACTAAACAAGGCAGGAGGAATGGGAACTGGCCAAAGAAACCTTCAGGGGGGAAGATGGCGGGGTATTTAGTGGCAGGAGAAGAGAGAAAACCTGAAAGATGAGGTTTTCAGAATTAAATCTTTTTCAGTCCGCTACAAGCCGACATGCCAATTCTCAAGTATAATTAATCAAAACATAATTGCTGTCTCTCCAAGTAGACTAATGTACACGACCCATGAGTATTTTTAGACTGTGAATTCTAAAAAAACTTGATCACTATGAACCACCGTTTACAGTGTACAATCCACTATCATATGCCCACTGTGCCTCATTTTGTCGGCAGCAGTTAAGGTCAGGCAACAATAACCGCTTGGGTGGTGCAAATTACGGAAGCGGTCAAAATCACATTTTGTTGTTTAGTTTGATGTGTTTTACTCTTAGAATAGAAATTGATTCTTTAATGTTGGTTGGAGCTGTCATTTCATCACAAAACTTCAGCTGCTGCCTTGGTTTTGGCTGACATTATAGCTCCACTCTTGCAGTGTTTGGTGAGATAACCAATACCTCCACTATGGTATGAATTCCTTGATCGAGACACAGGTTTATATGTGAAGTTTGGATCTACATACCTCCAAGAGCAGGGCCAAGGATGATACCCATACCCCATGCGACTCCAATACAGGACATGGAAAAGGCTTGATTAGTATTATCACTGATCTCATACAGAACTGTCTTGGTGCAAGTCACAACACCTGAAATACAGAATACACAATTTTTTTCAAGAAATTTTAGAAAGTTTCAAATCTACTTATAATTAAATGGTCCATGGACCCTACGCCCGCCTGAAGGTGAGGGGTGTCTAAGAGTTCCTCACATGTAAGATATAATCCTGCAATCGACAATTTCTTTAGATATGACCCACGTAGGGTCTTATGACCTTGACCTACATACACCTGATAAGTAAGTCACCTTGACCTAGATTTTTGTTAACTTGGATAGATGGCCAACAGGTCTCTTAAATTTCAAAATCCACTGCCAAGAAATGCAAGAGGCAAGATATGTTTACTTCTGACTACTACTGTACCTGTCATGGTTCCAATCAGGAAGCGAAATAAACATGCCAACCAAAGAGTTGAACTAAAACCAAAAGCTGGACAAAAAACAATGTTCAATGCTATGTTGATCAAGATCACTGGACGACGCCCCTTCTTATCGGACAACCAACCCCAGAAGAAACTGAAAATCAATGATTAGCATGGGGTCAATTCAAAGGGAGGAACAGAATGACGTTATAAGTCATGTAATCAAATATGCATGTAGTGCAGTCAACAGTCACACTCACAGGGTGTAGTGTGGAGTTGATCAGAAGTTTATCTGCCCTTGGCTTTATGATTTATTCGGCTGAACGTCCACACAGCTTTTATACAAATACTTTGGGAGGTGGCATTTTTATGTAAACCAAACCTAAAAGGAATACAAGCATACATGTTTTATACTGAGTAATGATACTGACTGCTAAAGCCAAAGGTTTTGTCTTTTCTTTAGAATGTCGAATGACATAAAAATGCTGAGTCACATCTACCCCCTTTTTAACCAAGTCTGTTTAATAATAAAACACTTACCTTCCCACGATCCTACCAAAGAAATAACTAGACGCAATGATCCCAACATAGTAGCCCTTATCTTCTTCCAGATAGCCAAAATGCTGAAAAGAAAAGCACCAGTCATCTTAGGGCATCTTCATAATTTACATGTACATGTAATCAGGAGGCCTGAATTCATGTCTGTATATTGTATTAGGCCGAAGTTACATAGACCTCATTCGTTCATTTACCACGAGTCACTTTCCGGGTTTTTCTTTCATTCCTCGGTGAATGCACGCCACAAGGCCGTGCTTTTACAGGGGAACGAAAGCAAAAGGGGAAAATGAGTCCTGGGAAATGAACGAATGAGGTCTATGTAACTTCGGCCTTAGAAGAGCGGGTTAAAATGTGAGCACTTACCAGCACCATGAAAGGCAGAAAAGCAAATGGGAACATCAGAATAAGAGCAGTGCCGAACTGAAAGTGAAACAAAACTTTTTTTAGTACGGCACATGGAGCAGACTCCGCATTACATGAAACCATTTTGATCTCATGGATGGAAGAATTGGGATATGGCCCTTTTTATAACGGGACAAGTGGGACAGGTACCCCCTTTTTCATCCCCTTTTTTTGCAACGTTCAGGATATATATCATAATGAGAAGACTGCTAACCTTTTTAATCACTTACAATAGGGGACAAAAGTTAGCGTTTGTTTGAATATTTATAAAAATTGAGGACCGTCTAACGTCTGAGAAGCCTACATGTTTTGTCCTACACAGAATTAAAAAAAATGCAGGAATGGACAACCATGGTGTTATTTGTATGATGAAGCAAGATCAAATCGATTGGGTCACTTTTACTTACCAACGCAAGAGTAACAGATATGACGATTGGCCATTTTATTGGTGTAGCTCCCTTTTTTGTTAAGCTCAATAACTGTCGCAATTGACTCAGGAGGGGTGAGCGCTTGGGCTTAACGTCAGCCATCGTGGTTCTTTCTTGATAAACAATTAAATCAAGTCACAATCCATTGAGAATCTGAAACAGAGAAGACAAGCAATAAGCTTGGAAATCAGGACTGACTGGACTGTCTGGCTGAATGCTAGCCTATGCGGGTTTGAGGTTCCCTTAGTTAAAAATGCGCATCAATACTTATCATTCAATCTGATGATTAATATGTACCTGTGTATCACCATCAATCTCATCAAGACTTGTCAAGGGATATCAAACACGCAAACACACAGGGCCCATTTCAATTATTACAGATGATAAAATGCTGGTAACCAAACATTCAAAATAAAGTTGAGACAGCAAACAATGGGTTCATGTGACAGGGTATTGACATTGACTGCATGGATGATTGACATGCTGAGGTGAACTTCCATGCCATGAATCAACATGTTCAAATCTGAAGATAAACAATGAAATATTTGAATCTTGTCTTCAAAAGAGATAAAATATCTTTTTACACGCTTGGCAAGCAAATGCCAAGGGTTGTTTTTTTCAGCAGTAAACCGGATAGAATGATCTTTTTAAAAACAAAAACTGAACATTGGAATAGATTCTCTTTAGACTTCTGTCCGAAGCGAAGGAGGTTGACAATGGAGCCATGCAGAAATCTCCCTCCTCATAGCCTAGGATATAAATGAACTCACCGCGGCTGTCAGCCTTGCAAGAATGATGAGTCTCCGCGAGCAATTAAATTGTTTTGACCATACTGCCAACTGCCAACTTTGATAAATGAGCTACTTTTTTGGGATTTAATTATCCATGAGTTCCAATTCTGAGAAAGAGGTCAGTATGGAAATACTCCACTCCAACACCACTTAATCTGACCAAGCAGGTTAAAAATAGAATTTAAATCAGTTTTTTCCATCCAGAAAAATGTCAATACCTGAATTGGAAATATTCCAACAGCAACACCAGTCTGGCAGTCAATGGATTGCAATATGCATGATGAAAAGTTTGACCAGGTCAATGAACATCACTCAAATTAGTTTTCATTCAAATAAATAATAGGAATAGGAATTGCATCAGAAAATATTTTAACCTTTTTTCAGAGATTCACCAAATGCTGTTACACCCCAAGCTGTTACTCTAATTCACCCTGTGCTGCCTGATACTCTGATTCACCCTGCCAAAGCTGTTACTCCGATTCACCTACCAGTAGTCTGCTTGGTGTATGACCAACTCGGCCTATTACCAACTCGGCCTACCAACTCGGCCTGGGTTATAAATCATTGGTTTATTGGCATAAGTTTTTCTTATATTTTTTTGTTTTTTGTTGGTATATATAGGCCTACTATGTATTCATTCCTGTTGAAAATTTGAAGAAAATTTATTGGGATTTGAAGGAGAAATCCATGAAATAACGGCGGCGAGTGTGGAAAAGTCGCGGTAGCACTCCAAATGCACATTCATGACTGTGATTTCATGGATTTATCCTCCAAATCTTGATGAATTCTCTTCAAATTTCCAACAGGAATGAATAAATCGTAGGCCTATATATATAGCAACAAAAAAAACAATATAAGGAAAACTTATGCCAATAAACCGATGATTTATAACCCAGGCCGAGTTGGTGGGCCGAGTTGGTAATAGGCCGAGTTGCCCCGTAATCGTCTGCTTCACCCTGGGTCTGATTCGATCACCATGGCATGCTTTTATTTTGATTCCCAGGCGGAGGTCACTGCTGACCTAAACAAACCTAAATATACATTAGGCACAACAAACAAAAGAACATGTGGTGTGCGACCTGTTTGCTGCTTGTTTGTTGTAGCAGCAGTGGCTTCCTCCGCCTGGTAGGGCCTACAGTGGTGAGGGTATCTAATCTATTATGTTGAGAGTGTTTCTCCGATTCACCTAAAGCTGTTACGCCAATTCACCCTAAGCTGTTACTCTGATTTACCATTTAATTTGTTAGTGTTACTCTGATTCAAACTATATGCATCAATTAAATGGACACAGTCAGTCGTCAGTGCCCTAAGTGTAATAAGTTTTAAAGCAAGATTAGACCACCATTGGTCCAATAGGGATGGGCTATTTAATTACACAATACAAGGTGTAGATAGGACAACATTTTTTTTGTGGGCATCAGCCATCACGGTTACTATTGCATTATTCTTTTTTTTTGTGAGAGGAGTCTTCTGGTCTGTGATGACACACTCGCCAACTTGATACAGCCGGACGTTGCTACATAATATGCCTAATGAATCTAGTGGACTTAGTTATGTACATAGTGTAAATAGAAAATAATTCTCAAGGATAACCGCATGTCAGCACCCAGTCCATGCGTACTGTTCGTAATAAGTTTGTATTTAGATAAGCCCAAAGCCAGTATTGGCTATAGTGGCTTCCAATCCAATGATGATGATGATGACACTTCCAGCTACTGAGTAGGCCTAGTACTGTTGTCAGTCACCCACTGACCCAGTGTTGAATTGATTGATGGGGTAGATTGAGGAGTGTTTACAGTATGAGTAGGATTTTATATACACCGACACTGTCAGTGACGTTGTCAGTTAATGTGGTGTTTTTCCCGCTTAAATCTACCCCATCATAGTGCCTGGAAGTGCCCATGCCATACCCTATGCTACACATGTATAAAACACAAGCATGCTGAAGTGAACAGCTGATCTGATTTCTCAAGTTTCATTTTCATGCCGACACTACACCAGTGCTGTATCCCATCCTGATCACTTTACCAATCAATTCCGCCTAACTCACCTGACACAAATGAAGAATGTCAACTTTGGCATATCAATCGCCACACATATAATTTGAATTTCGCACAATAATGACTCTATTACCAGTTGAAATCATGCAATGTCATGACAATATGACAAAAAAGTCAAAATCAACCTGGCCTCCAGGTTTGAATTGAAATGTTGGCGCCATCTATTTTTTAAAACGTTAAAACTTTTTTATACAGGGTGAGCCACAAAATGTCAATCTTTTATCATCAAGGAGTTACCAGGTTACAAGATCGGGACGATGAATGAGGCCGGTACACTGCGTCCGGAGTTTACTAAAGAGGGGGATATTACCTACTATCATATACCTATCCTGCATTCTCTAAGCCTAGATCAGGTGGACGGAACATGAAGGTAACTTCCTTGGGTGGACCATTACTAATCCATTAGAGTAACCAGACACTCTGAGGTTATTGCTTACAAATATATTTTGAGTAAAACTACTTGACGTACTTGCCTTAACATACAGGGTGTCTCATGCATTGTGCTGCACCAGTCTATGCATGACTGTATGTCTAGACGACGTTGAAACTGGCCAGGTGTATTCTACAAGTGACAAGCTATTCAGAAATGTATAGGTTTATGTGAGAGTAAGATACTGCCAAGTCTACAGTCGCTGGAACAGGGGTAAACATGAAGGAACATGAAATGACGTCGCGTCATTTTTGGAGGCAGGTAGGCCTGGCCCCCTCACCGGCTAGTGAGACCACGAGCACCTGCTCCTGTATGCGAGATTGCCAATCAAAGTTGTCACGTGATACATGGAATTAGTATGGCGGACAAGATGGATCGAAGTGGAAGTTCTGGACAAATTGGGGATTTAAAATCATCTCAAAACAGTCTTTGTGCAAATGAGATTGAATTAAACGTAATACCTTCTGGTGAAACCGAATCAGAGAAATCAGCAGACAAACCGAAATCGCGATTCAAAGTCGCGAAAGTCGATTTTGTTGATGAAAAGCAACCAACTTCAAAACAAGGTGAAAATCCAAATGATGCAGCTGAATCTCAGGATGCAGCTAATGGGTACCCTTCACCATCCCGATCTGCCGCCTCTGGGGCTGGGTCACATGTGGGTGCTGAAGGAAGTCTTGCATCTGGGAGTACCTCGCCACCCAATTCGCCCACTAACAGAGACAGTGCTATAGGACAAGACACTACAAATCTGAAAACATTTGGCCACAATACTACTGAAGCGTTGCCCCATGTTGACCATTACCGAAATTTGTTGAGTGCTACAACTGCACTTCGATCTAGACCCACCTTGGAAGAATTACATGATGGACATGACGCCGCAGATAAGGTGAGGAATCTGTTGTTTTCGTACCTCATGATGATGTCATCTGAACATCTTCGCCAACTGTCTAGCTGTCGCAATGCATGCTGCTCTGAGCTGGCCTGGTACTGGTATAAATTTGTGTATTGGTGTTACAATATCAAACATGATTTGTTTTCCTTGTTTTAGACCGTAGCAACGCTTAGATCAACTTTAGGCCAACATAATATAATGGACAATTTCAACGAAATTTGTTCTTGTGCTGAGCAGTCAATGAGTCATGTGTTTCACAAGGTTTCACAAAATTGCTTTGCTAACTGCAAGTTTTTTGTTTAAAAAAATGATTTATGAATCTGTCATGTTTGTGTCATCAAATTTTCCATCAGTAAAGCATGGTTGTTGTTGGGGTATACTGTCATTGTTCTGTGTACATATAATTGTACCAGCTTACCTTACCTAGCTATGCATGTACATTTGTGATCAGGATCAGTTTTTTAACCCCATGACATTTTGATGTCTGCTCTCACATCTGACTCTAATAGTTGCCATTATCTAAATGAACGCTTGCTAGAACTGAATGATTGATTCATGGGTTGATAGATTGATTGATTGATTGATTGATTGATTGAATGATTGTTTGGTGTATAGTGAGTTGAACTGTAAGTGCTACATGTTTGTAAAATTGTCTTGTTTCCATCTCTTCACATTCAGTAACATCATGTCTTGTTTCTGTCATTCTGTGTAATTCTAGCAACATGCAAAGCGTGTTAGTGCTACATTCTTATTAGTGAGTACTTGTTGGATTCAGTGTTAAAAATGTTAGAAATTTTATAAAGACTAAGAATTTGGAATTCCAGAAAGGCAAAAAACTGTATTTCAAGAAATGCCATCCCAAGTCTTGCCAGGTATCAAAGATGATACCTAATTTTGCTCTCAACTCCCAATAGGAAATTTTGTCGTAAGTGTGAAACCCGCTAATTCATACATGTATATGCTGTGCTACATGTATGACAATGATATTGGCCCTGGGTACCAGCATATCTTAGGGGGGTTTTAGGACATCTTGTATAAAGAACCCTCCATTGACAGAATTTGGTACTCGGAAAAAGCTGAGGTGCTGTCATGGCTGTTGCTCCAGATTCTTAGTCGCCAGGTCACAATAACAAAAAGGTTTTTCAATTATCTAACAAATCGTTTTTATTTCGCCCATTTCATGGTTTTATCCCATAAGAGAATGCGCACAGTATTGTAAATTTCATGCTAGTTGGCAGTAAAATGCTACCAAATGTATGCTATCATGCTGATGGGATAGGCATTTCGAATTATGATGGACAGGCATGTTTATTGAGAATGTTTGATGGGCTTCCAGTTCCTCAGTCAGTCAGCTGACTTGTTTTCTATATATAGTCACAGGTAAGCTAAACTACTGAGTGTATTTATAATTGATGTAGTCAGTGCCAAGCATTGTTTTATGAATCATGGCTGCCTCATCTTCTAAAAACTTGGTGGGAAAAGAAGAAAATTACAGAAAAAAACGTTTCTTCTCCTCGTTTAGATGTTTTCTTCATTTTGACTTGAGGAGTCTTTTGGGATTTCTGAAAAAAATATGTTTTGATGTTAATTAAAAAAATCATTTGCCCACTTTGTAGAGTTTTTTGACTGCATTGAATTGAAATAATTGTAAAACTACATACCCAGATCGATGCCTGAACTGAAGTATTCCAACTTTAAGTTTGTTTTAAAGGAGTGGGAGTTAAGGAAACGTTTAATCATGAAGTCTCTACTGCTACGCTAGAGCTAATTAGCATTCCATTGCACCACGTCTAACAATTACAAAACAGGTGGCATGTCCTCAAGCTGCATTGCAGACCTACATGTGTGTTAGAATATGTAAAATCATGTGATTGTTACAATCAAAATTATTCGATTGTAGCATCAAGATGAATATACATGTGTTTCTGGTGTTATATGAATATAGTTACCGACATCATTTTAGGTACCGGTACCTACTCTAAAATACGTGTGTTACAGGTCAAACCATGAAAAATAAGTATTTCTAAAAAAATCTGGGGACAATTTTTATGTCAAACTCTTATGGGATAAATATCAATCATAATAACACATTTTTTCCCACGATAACTGTTAATAGATAATTTGAGTTGTGATCATTGTTGTCCTCATTGTATTTCAGAAAGGATAAAATTTTAAGAAGTTTGTCATTGGATGTTTACATTTTAAGTTGGTTAAAGTGTACTGCATGAATGTTACATGGTTGTATCATGATCCTCGTACCAATAGACATATATTTCTCCCTTGACTAAATGGATTTTAACTTTCTTGAAGACTAATTATGTACCTCTGGTTTTCAAATCATATCCCCATCCTCACTCAATCCCCTAGCACCATGCATATAACGCAGCATCCCACATAGTAGGTTAAGATCGGTTTGGGATGCTCTCTTCATTTTAAAAGTACCAAAGAAGTACACGTGATGAAGAAACTGTCCATGATCCAGTTTGATTCGTTCATTCCAGTCTTAATGCAAGTTAATTTCAGACACCATCATGCAACATGTGTATGATGGTGTCAAAATGTGTTTCTGGTGTGACAGGATTTGCTTTTCAGGGTACATGTATCAGGGCTAACGAGTTGGGATGAAATTGACATAACATTGAATTTTTTCAATTAACCTGCATTGGTTCATGTATTGTACTTCCCTTTAGATTCTGACCTCATTTTTCAAAAAAGTACCAACTGAATTTACTGTGCTTCATGGAATCAAACACCTCATGATAATACTTATAGAATATGTAATCCTCTTCAATTCTGGAATATTTTCTTCCAAAATGTACACAGTAATAATAGAAAGGTTTGATTCAGCCTTTGTATAAATCCCACACACAAGCAGTAACATAAACATGGATGAAGGTAACAATTTTCGGAAAGAATTCAGGGATTTAATACCGGTATGTTTTTTTTCCCCAGGATGGATTTATCCAAGATCCGCTGTTACCAGAGGAAAATGGTATAGCCAAGAAAGCAGAAACGGACACGCCAGATCACAAGGTGGTTCCAGCCAACTCAAAGAATCAGGCCACGAAATTTGGATGGGTCAAAGGAGTATTAGTAAGTCTTGTTAGCAAAGTGATTTTTATACAATTCAGGATCGTGGAATTGTGGAAAAAATGGAATGGCACTATTAGTAATAGGGATGTTATGACCCATGATCTGCTCCACAATGTGTTTAAACACAACATCCAAAAGTTGCTAGTAGTCTTTTATCTGACTGAAACTGGGAAAATCGTCCCCCCTATTCTCTGATGACACGATGACCTTGCATCACCATCCTAGTGTTGAGGTGTTGAGGCCTCAGTGGCTGAGATTATAAAAACGTTTTACATCTTTCCTTCTTCTCTAACTATTCAGGTGCGATGTCTCCTGAATATCTGGGGTGTGATGCTGTTCATCCGTCTCTCCTGGGTGGTGGGACAGGCCGGGATAGGACTTGCACTTGTGATAATTCTTCTCTCTGCCGTGGTGACGACAATTACAGCTTTGTCTATGTCCGCTATTTGTACCAATGGTGAAGTAAAAGGGGGTAAGTGTAACAGAACTTTTTTAGGAACTTCACAGAATAGATACATGAGCTGCCTAGTCTGGCTTACCAGTGGGCCTGAGTTACCTCTAACTCAATATGTATCGATACAACCATATAATGTGATCCGTCACAGCAAAACCAGGCGCATGTCGCTCTGTGCTTGGCAGGTTGAGACGGACTGTTTGTTCATTTCTCTATTGTCTGCCTTTTGTGAAGTATGAGCACATCAATTTCTCCCATTATCTTCTGGTGTCATTTAGGCTCATCTTCTGTGCGACATGCGCCTGGTTTTGGTGTGACGAGTCACATATACGCAATGAAAGTTGCTAACATCTTCATGATGTAGACGTTTATTTACACTATATACAAATTCAACGATCGATTTCGGTTCGCTCGAACCCTCATCAGGCGGTTACAAGACTGAATGAGAACCATAGACTGGTGACATACATACTATTATACATTATGCAATGCTTGAGTGATTATAAGTGAGCTAAATTTAGAATAGTTGTAGAAAATATGAGAACCCGTAATATGACAATCTGTATCCTCAGGAGAAACATGCAAAATGACCTTTTAAACATGCGTTGTGCTGTATACATGTGTTTACATCTATCATTTTCACATTCGTTGACATTTTTGTCAGTGTGCAACATCTCACCTACTGTGTTAAGTTGGTAATAATTTTGATATTGATTAATTTGTGGCAGTTTTATTACCGGGGTGCTTTTGTGTTTTGATTGTCAGATTGGTAGATTAGGAATGCAATTTGCCCATAATAAAAGCATTTTAATCAGGAAGTTGGAAGTAGTATATAGCCGCGTGTACACCACCTGAAAA
Organism: Lineus longissimus; assembly: GCF_910592395.1. Classification (NCBI taxonomy): domain Eukaryota; kingdom Metazoa; phylum Nemertea; class Pilidiophora; order Heteronemertea; family Lineidae; genus Lineus; species Lineus longissimus. Next base: position 10,246,042 of record NC_088309.1, on the reverse strand, counting down.
TGGACCACCAATCTTGGTTCGCGAACCAATGCCGCACCATCGAAAATCCACCAAGCGCGTACACCAGCGCTGCAGCTAGTTATAAAATCCGGCAACAGATGGCGCGTAAACAATAAGCAGAAAGAACCATTTCGAAAGCGCCACCTGACGCCGAACCATCTAACTAGCTAATTGAATTTGGACCATCAAGCTTGATGGGACAAATTCGCCCGGCAATTTGTACCGGCAATGGATTGCCGAACAAATTTGTCGCGGCAATGTGGTGGTGTACGTGCAATTGGTCCACCAATATTTCGTGGTGTACGCGCAACTTATGTTTGCTAGGCTGGAAGGAAAAGTTCTGGGCTGTATCTTTTTATAAGAGTCATAGGAAGTTTAGGCATCAGTTTGTCCATGTCACATGCTGACTTGATCACACCTCAGAAGGCAATGTAGCAAACACCACTAATATAGTCAACCAAAACTAGATGAACCTCCTGAATTGCAGTAGACTGAGATGAAAGCTATGCATTTTTCTAAGTCAAGTTTGGTGGCATCTTTATGATCATGCTTTACCTATCACTAATAAAGAGTTTGTTATGTTGTGACGGAATTGAACTCAATGGATGTGGACCGTGACATTCAAACATCCAGGGCACACCATGTGTGTTTTGATCTGTTGTGGGGTAGATCACTGCAACTAAGAGTGTGCACATTGTCAAACTTGAATAAGGTGACAGAATGATATTCTGTCTTGAAAAAGGAACTAGTTCATGTATTCAAATTCTGTTCAGTCATGCGGATGGAATTTCACATCCGGCCCAAGAATGATAAACTCTGATAAACACATTAAAGAAATGCATTTTGCATCTTCTTTAGTCGGTTTTAGGGACTGACTGTTGTCACAGTGGGGTTTGACCTTATGTTTGGTTTGGGGGTAAGATGGCATTTTGTTGATCTGCATCAAGTCATCCCCAATGCTTTGCTTCAAAATATCAAACATGTTCAGTTGGTTATCAAAGCTATACTAAATAAGTTGTTATAGTAAAACTTGGTGCCTTTGAGTGTTCATCAAGAGACTTACCACCACCTGACATCCAATCCACTTTAGAGCAATAATGATACAGAAGTGCATGTCTCAATTCATTAGTGACACTCAATCTAATGAGGCTTGAGATCCTCAGTGAGGGAATTGCATTTGAAGTGGTTGGATGTTGGTAATGATGGGGAAAAGTAATGTAGGCTGTCAAGTTTATCGAGGAATTTGACTGGTTTGTGTTCGGTTTCAACCCCAGGGAGATTGATGGCGTAGTTTTTAGAGTGCCAGGGTAATTAATCGAGAAGTTGTGGGTTCATCTCTATGCAGGAGCACCACTTTTTCATCTGTATCTTTCAGCAACGCATCTATGTGATCTCTGTACATATGTTGCTTTCTCTCCTCCAAAGAGCATAGTCGGGTACTACCAGGATTACCTCGGATTGACCAGCGTCCTATCCAGGGGGAGCGATACTCCTAGGCGCTTAAAAACTCCAGCCTGAAGAGCTAGTCAGCGGCTTGGGCAACCCAGCCAATCAGTATCTAAAACATTATTTCAACCCTAGCGTGGTCAACATCTGTATGAAATATCGACACAGACCTTGTTCCTCATTGACCTACGAAATATTTTTCTCGGTGATGTTGCCCATCTCGACCACCAAGGGTCAATATTCACAAATTGATCTGCTGAGGGAGTGAGGTCAAGAGCTGAATTCGACCGGACACCCCGGTGATTCAAGACTTGAGGGATTGGCAAAAGGTCAACCAATCCTTCCAATCAGTCATTCACAGAAGTGATCAGGCTTTAACGTTGGCAGTCTGAAGCTATTTCGGGAACAAATTGCATCATCTCACGCTCACTTCTTCTTTTACGCTCTCTGTTACGAAGTACATTTTTTCTCTCCAAATGCTTTTAGACAGCTTCGATGGCTCCAACTAATCCCTTGATGATTAAACGGCGGAAAGATTGATCTAAGTCCCATAGTCCCATGGGTCATCATCTGTGTAGATGGAAGATAGTCTTTAGCCCTGTGATGGATATCTCATCAATGCGTGTGATTCTGTTGATGCGGTGTCGACAGGTTTTTTTGGCCAAGTTTCATCTTGATATCGGGCATTTGTAAAAGAATGATCCAGATGAAGTTCTGTATGTGTCTTCAGCGCAGACGGTTTAATATTTGCTTCAGTGGCTGTCTCATCTGTGTGCGTCTCGCCCAGCACCATTTTGACCATATTTTATTGTGACCTGCTGCTTTCATATCAGGCTATGGAAATCATATGAGGCATTCAGATGGTTGGTAAATTGGTTCTTTTGTTGCCTCATCTGTAATGGGGATGGGGTCATTATTTTGTCTCCGGGCTGTTGGTCAATTCCATGCTATATTGCTTCGATTCATATGCTTTGTGTGCTTTTGGTGTAATTAATTCAGAGACAGTTCGAGGTGTTGGCAATGGATTTGAGTATATCTACACTACAGCGCCGAGAGAGCAAAATCTAAAAAAATATTTTAAATTTATTTAAATTATTTGGAGGAAAAATGCCTTGACTCACCAAATATACCGCGTGAACATGTCCATCACTTGGCATTTGCAAAAATTCAACACCGCAAACATTGGAGTTCTACAATAAATCACTCTCCACATTCCTAGAGGAGACAGTTTCATTACTTCACAAACACCTCGACACAGCTAACTGGCTGTCACAGTTTCATTACTTTACAAACACCTCGACACAGCTTATTGGCTGTCACAGTTTCATTACTTTACAAACACCTCGACACAGCTTACTGGCTGTCACAGTTTCATTACTTTACAAACACCTCGACACAGCTAACTGGCTGTCACAGTTTCATTACTTTACAAACACCTCGACACAGCTTACTGGCTGTCACAGTTTCATTACTTTACAAACACCTCGACACAGCTTACTGGCTGTCACAGTTTCATTACTTTACAAACACCTCGACACAGCTAACTGGCTGTCACAGTTTCATTACTTTACAAACACCTCGACACAGCTTACTGGCTGTCACAGTTTCATTACTTTACAAACACCTCGACACAGCTTACTGGCTGTCACAGTTTCATTACTTTACAAACACCTCAACACAGCTAACTGGCTGTCACAGTTTCATTACTTTACAAACACCTCGACACAGCTAACTGGCTGTCACAGTTTCATTACTTCACAAACACCTCGACACAGCTTTATAATTGGCTGTCACAGTTTCATTACTTCACAGACACCTTGACACAGCTAACTGGCTGTCACAGTTTCATTATTTCACAAACACCTCGACACAGCAAATTGGCTGTCACTTGATATTGTTCTAATAACAGCTTTATGGAAAGATCGATCAGGAAATCCCATTAGCCATCAGCTACTACAGATGTTCAAACGTTACTGCAGTAGGTGGCTGGCTAAACAGTGGACGATTTTCAACATCTAATCAGTAGATTGCCTGACAACCAGGGAGGCAGCCAATTCCAGCAAAACAAGAAGTTGATAAGGCAATGGGATATTGACATAGGAAGCTCAGGTTATTTGACGTCTGCAACAGGAACCCTTTGCCATCTCCTTGGTTGCCTCCCTAGAGGCGTCTCTACCCTGCCAGTAGATCATGTCTCTGTTGGATAATTCCCGGGCGGGGGAAAATCAAAGTAATGTTCCAGTCCTTATTCGGGGCTTACATAGGTTGCGACATCATTATCATCCTCCCTATTCAGGAAGCTGATAATGCTGTTGTTTTTGTGCGTACAGGACACTGGTTATGAATATCTGCAACAGGAGCCCTTATCAATAAAGGTGCAATGTACAAGGAGTATATTTTGATTAATATGTTGTTGTAAAGGTCGCTCGTGACTAACCTTTGGCGTAGGTTGCCTTTATTCGATGATTGAAGTGAAGTGTCACAACTAATTTCCTGATGGAAAGGCCATGTGGATTCGTTGTCCATAAATCTTTGATCATGATACCAATAATCTTTGGACAAGATGGAAATTATGTTGGTAGAAAAAAACTTGTGACGATATACTCAACATTTTCAGTCAACTGATGATAACTCTTTCCAGTCCAACAATTTGTTTGTTGTACATCAGTCACCATTTCAAACACTTTGATCATTGCATATTTTGGGCCGTCTCTGATTGTGGTAGCAGGGAGTGGAGTCACAAACAAATATCTGTCAGCTGGAGTTGCAGGGAGGGAAAAAGGGTAACAGCCCTATTTCTCCCGATTCCTGATACCTGATAGATTGTGAGCAATTTTGTCAGAATCCCAACACAATACACTTCTTATACCATTCCTCTTCTTCTGAGTTTCAAGTCATTTCTCAATTTTGGACCACAGAAAATGTGTTTCCATCTTTCATTATTCCATTCCAGTGTACCATGACTTGACTGACTGTCCTTGCTATACATTGTTAAATGATTTTGTCATTGTTTTTATTCTTTTAGGCGGTGCTTACTACATGATATCTCGAAGTCTGGGTCCAGAGTTCGGAGGTGCTATAGGACTTATATTTTCAATGGCCAATGCAGTGGCGGTAGCAATGTATGTTGTTGGTTTTGCGGAGACAGTTCGAGATCTGATGGCGGTAAGTCCATAAACACGAAGTAACAGGCTTGGGTCCTTGTCATGGAGATAACCTATGGGTCCTCGTCTTGGAGATAACCTGTACGGTATCACTGCAAGACATTGAAAGTTTGTTTCATTTTGAATAATAATGTATTTTATCTCAATGCAAACCATGCATCTTTGAGAAAAACACAGAACGATATTTTGTTTACTTTCAGGCACATGGAGCCCAGATGGTGGATCCAACCAATGACATTAGGATCATCGGTACCATCACCTTATTTCTGCTAATCACAATAGCGGTCATAGGAATGGAATGGGAAGCAAGGGTAAGCTCACTGTTCATTCATATAGATCTTTCTGCAACTTGTCACCTTCTCCCTCATTTTTTTCCCAGGGGATAGCAGACAAAAGAAGATTTTTGCAAATTTTATTGAGTCATGAACTGATCTTGTTGCCGAATCAACTTATGAAATTTTTGCTGATATGTCCGTCAAAATCTAATTGCATCGTGGTTCTTCTTCAAATTTCAGTGTTCCTGATAAATATTCTGTCTGTATTCCAATTAAATATTCATACTGGTTTGGTGATAAAGACAGTTAATCAAATTTCCCATTTCAGTTCCATGGCTAACTAAGTTAAGGTTATTGCCTTTAGCAATTTGGTTGGTGATTGAAGTAGTATTTCTTAACGATGGTAGGATTAACTGCTTAGTAGCATGTGTTAAAGGCTGTTAAATAAGAATTGGAACACATTCCACCATTGCAGCTTGCAGATGAGGTTGGATTATACACAGGACTACCCCAAATGGCCGGTTGATCACCAGATCACTGTCTCCAATGGAAGGAATTATGAGGATACCCGGTTTTGCCCTAGCTTAGGCTCAGAGATTGAGAGAGTCACACTATAGTATGGCCCTAAGTGATTTTGTAGTTCTTATTTTATAAGGCTTGACCGAGCAGTATTTTTACGACTTCCATTAGCGTTACCTTGGTGACTGTTTTATAAGTCTGTCCTGTAACTGAACAGCGTAATCAGCAGGACAACCTACTGTACCATCACAACTCCACAACAGGTTTTTGGACTTCAGGGAATTGTTGCTGGCTGTGTCTAGTGCCATGGAAATATTCATGTTCTGTTCGAATCCTTTTGTCCAAATTTTGCCTATTATGTTAAACATGCATTGCATTTTGTTCATGAAAATGTGCTAAATAGTTTTAAAAGCAGCAGGAGCAAGTTAGCCAATTGAGATTGAGAAGTAAGAATAAATCAACAGGATAGACTGTTGTGATTATGTTATAAATTTTTCATACGTCTTACTTGATATATGTTGTTGTTTGATAATGAGGCCCATGTGTCTAATGTTTGAAGAGCAAACATATCAAATGTTCAATTCAGCGTGCGAGTCTGTCAGCTACAGGCGCCTGTCTGACTTTCATCTACTGATTCAAGATTTGAAATGCATTTCTCGACATTTCTAACACTCGTTTACTATACATTCTATTAGTGACAAACTATTAACCATGGTTTTTTTAAAGGATCAGTTCTGTCAGCTACAAATAGCTTTGAACCTACCATGCTTTGAACTTGTTTTGGTTATTCTCTTGGTAGCAGGTTAAGAAATCAAGCTCTTAGTGATCTTGGGAAGGGAATTCAGCTTGATTCTAAGCAAAATGTTGCAAAATGTCCTGTAACAAGTTACTCAATCTGCTTTAACATCTCTAATAATATGCTCAAACCTCAATTCTCTGCTCAATGATGAACAGAGCATTCATCCAGTGGGATGACACTCCTAATGCTGAGTAGTCAGGAAATGATGCTTGCTTTTGCCGGAAAAACGTTTTACTATGATACTCTAGTCATAGTTTCTAATCATTGCTTCTTATTACATATCACCCCGGTTTCTCTGTGTCTGGATCGATATGATTGTGGATATTATAAGAACGCGACTAAATATTTCCTCTTGAACAGTCTTAAAATATGACGTTGACTTATTTTCTTGTCTCTCTGTGGTGTCTACCTTAACCCATCAATCAACTGAGCTATGTTTTTCCAATATCTTCTGGTATTGATTATTGATGTGTGGTGTCTGGATCGATATATATTATAGCTAGAATTTGGGGGGGAAACTAGTAGCATAGTGGTTGAAATACCGAGCTCATGAGCAGCAGGTTGTCTGTTCCATGTTCTGAATAGTGTCCTTGAGCAGGACACATAATCTTACTTCTCTCCACCCTGGTCTATAAATGGGTACCAGTCCTGCCTGGGAAGTTAACCTGCCCTGGATCAGCATCCTGTCCAGGGGGAGTGATACTCTTAGTTGCTCAATCATGCTAATACTGCAGAAACTGGGATAAGTTCTATCTGGCTCATGTCAACGGCTCGAGCAGTAGCTCTCTTTTCTTTTTTTCCATCTTTTTGGTATTCATTTTCAAAATCATTGAACTTATGGAAGTAATTTATCCTCGAGCACCCATAAGTTCCCCCTTGAGTCTGCCTGAAGTTGTCAGCTGCATCGATAGACACATATGATGAACGGTCACAGTCTATCACACGGAGCATTTCTTCCACCCTTCCATCAATCAAGGCAGTTTTCTCTATAAATACATTGGATTGGTCTAGTTACCGATGCATCCTGTCTGGATCAATATGCCATGACTCCATCGAATGTTGTGACCTTTGAAAGGATAGGTTGTTTGCTTATTTCATTACCGTCTGCCACTTGACAAGATTTTCTGCTCAGAGATTGGCAAAATTGGACTGAAAATAAAGGTGAAAATTGAGTGTTTTATTTTTCGTGATATTTGAGAATGCACTGTCAAATGCAAAGGTTAGCTAGAAAATTTCAACTGTGATGCGTTAACCATTAAAAATTTGGCAGCTAATACAGTATTTAGTGTTCTGCAAATTGAAAATGTATGGATACATGTTGGATGAGACAGTATCTTGTCATGATTCCCTGCTATTTCTGGCCAGACACATATACAAGCTTGTTTGCTTATTCCATTGGCATTTGCAAATTCGTTAGATATTCTGTTCAGAGGTTGGCAAAGCTGGATGCAACATGAGGGCGCAAATGTGATGAGACGGTATCCAGTCGTGGTAAGTCGCAACAAATATGTACTGGTGACTGACAATGGTACAGATGAAGTTCACATCAAGGCTAGCCATCTATACGACTCTTTATCACTACATAGTACATCATTATCCGAGCTTGTTTGCTCATCCATTATCGTCTTCATCTTGGAGAAATTGTGTGCTCAGAATACAGAGCGCAAAGTATTTCAGTTGATAGTTGCTCAATCAATGGGCTTGGTAAGTGTCCTGAGTAATTTCCTCTAATATTGACTTCCAGCAGTTTCTAATCCGAAGATGTGACTCCGAGTATTTCTGACAGTAAGTAATGTCTTAGATTTATAACATCGCATTCTTGATCTTTTCAGGCCCAGCTCGTGCTGCTTGTCGTTCTCATCATCGCCATTGTCGATTTCATCATAGGAACATTCATCCCTCCAACTGAAGACAAGTTATCCAAAGGTTTCGTAGGCTATAGAGGTGAGAATAAAAAAAAGTGTAAAGCAACTTGCAGATGAGGGATTTTTATTGCTGCAACCAGCAATAATACTATGTGAGTTGCGTGTGGTCTTAAATATAATTATGTAACATTATAACAAGCCATTTCTCAATGAATTCAGCCTTGTTCTTCTACTGAAAGTGTTTGAAAATTTGCTCCTTCTCAATAATCAACTAACTTATTTGTGTGTTGCAGGTCCAATATTTGTTGAAAACCTGGGGCCAGGGTTCAGGGGAACAGAGTCTTTCTTCTCTGTATTTGCCGTCTTCTTTCCTGCTGCTACCGGAATTCTAGCAGGAGCGAACATCTCCGGTGATCTCGTGGTAAGAATAAAGAATCTGGAGAGCAATAGTAGGGTGACTTTCTCTATGGTCTGTGTCCTTAGGCAAGTCACGACCCTCAAGGATGGAGCTCAAGACCTTGGATTACAAAATAAGTTGTGAAAAGTAGCAGAATTCCGGACTGAATCAGAATTGATGTTATTTCATGCTGTTTATGATGCTACAGGTGTCATACCTTGGTCAAGGCAAGCAAAAGGTCTTGTCATGTGTAGCACTGTGGTCTCTGAAGGAAAATTATTTCAAGCTCGAGGGAACACAGAGTGAGATAGAGAGAAGAGAGCAGTGTCACTAGAGTTTGGCACTAGCTTCGATGGTGTCACATATCGCCAGCTTCAGCGGCGTAAAACTGGTGTTGCATGTCACTATCTTTAGTGGTGTTACACTGGTGTTACATGTTACTAGCTTTATTGGTGTTACATTAACATAACAATCCTATCCTCTCTTATTTAAGGATCCACAAAAAGACATTCCTCGAGGGACCCTCTGGGCAATCCTTATCAGTACAGTCGTGTACCTCTTCATGGCGTGCTTGGCAGGCTCATGTATCGTCAGAGATGCTTTTGGACCAATTGCATCAGTCCTCCTCAACTCAACGCTCAACTCAACGCTCAATGACATGGCTACCATGTCGACCATGGCCATGTCGAACTTGTCTACCCTCAATCATACTGTCAACGATACTAATTTGTCTCAGTGCATTGCTGAAGGAAATTGTAAATATGGCTTGTTGAATAACTTTCAGGTAAGTGGGATACTGTTAATTGTTTTAGGGATATTTACCAGCTGTTAGTGTCAGAGTAGACTATTGACTGTAATACTGGTAAACCTATTTTGTTTTATATTTATTTTGTAATTTTTACCTACATCTACATGCATATTTTTGTATTTCGTCATGATAAACATCTGCAATGTAGCTGCCTTGCCCTTGGGAGGTTGTAACACAATAGATACAAAGCATGCATTAAATGGTTAACAAACCGCCAACCACACCCATTGAGGTGCTATCAATTTACTAATGAGTTATTTAATGGAGTCTATGGTTTATCATGACAAATATTGCACAACTTATTTATGACTGGGGTCATTAGCATTCTTTGAAATGAAATGTACATGTAAATAGCTACCTGTGTGTATTCGAGGGGTGTTGAATTTAGAATTGTTATTTCAGAATGACACGTTTTACAGAATTGTTATCATTTTTGCAAAAGTAATTTCAAGTTTTCTTCAGGGAAGATAATGACACATTACAGCTACAAAATCAATCTGGCAGAGGTCTTTTGCCACCGAATTAGGCTAGGGGATGAACGATCTTTGTTTGAACACAAAAGAACAGTTGATGAGCTAGGTTTGAATTACGATAAATGATTTTAGGCCCCCTAGGGTGATAAATGAGGATATCATTGTTACCTTCATCACCTGAATCTTGAATATGTATCATTGCCGATTAGCTCTATTTCGTTTATCTTCTACAGGTGATGGAAATGGTCTCGGGATTCGGTCCTATTGTAACTGCTGGTATATTCTCTGCGACGCTCTCATCTGCTCTCGCTAGTCTTGTTGGAGCACCCAAAGTCTTCCAGGTAAGGAAAGAGGGCGTCATTGTTACAGAGCGTTGAGATTGTTATGGTAGCGATGTGGTAAAGAGCGTCGGCCCCTAAGAAAATAGGTTCAAACCCTTCCAAACCACTTTGTACTTTTCTCAATTGAGTTTAAAAGTCAGATGTTTTCAAGTCACTTCACTTTGATTGCCTCATCCCTTGATTCAAATGTTAAACTTTAGTTTCGTTGTACTTGGTTGTGCAAGAGAAAAAGCCTTGAAAGAAATACGAAATACTTTTTCATGAGAGAACTCAAACTTTGTTACTTTCCTTGTAAAATCTTTCATTGCATCCTCATTGACTTTCAGGCTGTATGCAAGGATAAAATTTTCCCCAAGATCCATGTTTTTGCAAAGGGTTACGGGAAAAATGAGGAGCCCAGAAGAGCATATGCATTGACGTTTTTTATTGCACTGGTTTTCATAGCTATAGGTAAGTGATTGGAAAATATAGAATGGAATGGGCAGATAACGCTAGATCGACTCATTGCCAATTGAGTAATACAGTCCTGGCTGACTGAACCTGATACTCTTGTGTTGTGACTTTGACCGACTTTTGATCAACATCTTTTTCGTTTCTTTTAAAAAATCATGCTCTTCTATTCTGATAGAAACCACTGACCTTGTAGGGAAACAGAGGTCAAATTATGTAATTGGATGTAACTACATATATGGCCTATTTCTCAACCAAAATTCGATCTACAGGGTGGCCCAGAAGACTTTTCCCTTGCACAATAGAATTCTATTGTGTACCATTGTGTGAGGGAAAAGTTTTCTGGAGCACCCTGTAGTTGGGTGAGAACAGTGGCTGCTCAAAAAGGATACATTTTCCAACCTGTCCATTTCAATAAACCTATATATTCAAAGTAATCAGCCTGATCTGATGAAATCAATTTCCTTTCAGGTGAATTGAACACTATTGCCCCGATCATCTCCAACTTCTTTCTCATGTCCTATACCCTCATCAACTACTCCTGTTTTGATGCATCGCTGGCAAAGTCACCTGGTAAGTGAGCAGATCGACTCTTATGCTCTATTGTACAGTAGAACCTCCCATAGCGGACACCTCTGTTAAGGACAACCTCTCTATTAAGGACACTATTTTTGGTCCCAAAGTGGTGGTTTTCATTCAATTTGACCTCTCTAATCAAGACACCTCTTTATTAAGGACAGCACTAGTCAGTCCCGAGGGTGACCTTAATAGAGAGGTTCTACTGTACCACAATATGTGACCCGCTCTACCAAAACTAGGCGCTTGTCGCATCTGAACTTGACAGGTTGATACGGACTTGTTGTTCATTTCCCTATTGTAGACCTTTTGTGAAATGTGACCAAATCAGTTTGTAATAGATTTCACAAAAGGTCTACAATAGGGAAATGAACAACAAGTCCGTATCAACCTGTCAAGTTCAGATGCGACAAGCGCCTAGTTTTGGTAGAGCGAGTCACATATTTGGTCTACCAAAGTAGAAATTGAACATTGAAGATACTCTGTTACAGTGGAACATGAGTAGGACGCCCAGGGGAATAGCACCTCGAAGAGGAGAGCAACCACCGAAAAAAAACAACAACTTAAGTGTAACATTTATCACACGCTTCTCAGAATCATTCAAGAATATAAGAGGTGGTCGTTGTACAACATCACTTCTCATTAACTTCATAGTGGATCAGTCTCGGCCTCCTACACTATCGGACACCGGGCATAACATGCTCTTTCTTCAGTTTTCCAGTGGATAATGCGCAAGTCGTTTCTTTTTGCTTTTAGGTTGGCGGCCAGCATTCAAGTACTATTCTATGTGGATTGCTCTTGCTGGTAGTTTACTCTGCCTGGGTGTCATGTTCGTAATCAACTGGTGGACGGCTCTCATCACGTTCGGGTTGGTCTCTGGACTTTATATCTATGTACATTATATGAAACCAGGTGGGTGGACACAATTAGTTTTAATCATACCCAATTCATGCTTCATCAAGCCTAATATGGAGCTGATAACCACTGAAGTCGTCGGCAAAGTTGACCTTTGATGCTGCACGCTACTTCTGGCAGGGGTTGTGACAAAACATTGGCTGACTCAAGTGCAGCACAAAATATTACTTTTGTGTAAAAAAAATCTCCCTTTTGCCACATTGACTCATTGGCTACTTACTTTTATTTCTAGCATCGTCCAAGCAAACAACATTGCCATAATGTATACCCTGGTAAAAAACAATAAATAATCTGATTATCAATTGTCTTTCAGATGTTAACTGGGGCTCGTCAACCCAGCAAACAACATTGCCATAATGTATACCCTGGTAAAAAACAATAAATAATCTGATTATCAATTGTCTTTCAGATGTTAACTGGGGCTCGTCAACCCAGGCACACGTTTATAGAAATGCCCTCCAGTCTTCACTCAAATTGGTCTCGGTATTGGATCATGTCAAGAATTTCAGGTAGGTTACAGAAATGGTCCAATTCGGTGTTGCTAGCCTCCTCTTTCCCATCACTGTTCGTTTCGATCGCTTTCTGGTCTACTTTCGAAGTTCATGAAAAAACTGTCTGTTTTCTTCCAGACCCCAGATACTCGTTCTGTCTGGCTTTCCCAGCAGCAGGCCTGCTCTTGTCGACTTTGCTTCCAATATTACGAAGAACATCAGTTTAATGGTCTGTGGACATATTATGGAGGTAAGCCCAATCACAGTCTTTCCAAATTCCTTGAGAAATGGCTGAATTTTTAAGAGAACTTACCTCAATAGATTCTTCAGCTCCTGTTACCAATCTCTCACCCGAAAATGATGAAATACAAGAGGATATGACATTTCAATACAAATGTGTATACCTCGTCTATCTTGATGAAACTGCAACGGAAAGTTTTCCGGCTATTTTTGCCCCTGATGATATGTGATTACCTCTAACTTGAAGAAGGGCAAATCTTTAAGAAGACAAGATCAATACTATTGAAAGTACGTGTATTTGACATCATTACAGGGTGAACAATCAGACTATTCAGCTCAGCTGCGGGCCTATCCAGCCCTCGCCTACAACTGGTTGAAGAAGAGGAAGATCAAGTCATTCTATACGGCTACCACTGCCAAGAGTACAAGGGAGGGCGTGCAGTCTCTCATACAAAACACGGGGGTCGGAAAGTTACGTCCAAATACCTTATTGATGGGTTATAAATGTGATTGGCTGAAGGACGATCCCGTTAAAGTACAGATGTATTTCAATATCATTCAGTAAGTGCGTCAGTTTTGCATTAGTGTTATCAAGACTTTATCAATTCTTGGTGTTTTGAATGAGTTTGGTTTTCGATCATGCAGTATCTGTACAAGCCTGGACCTTCATACGACTTCTGTGCCAATGTAGACTGTTATGCTATGTCGACTACTTTCACTTCTGCGTCCTGGTATGGACTTATTTGACATCATGATCAGCTGTATTTGAATTCCTCATTCTTCGATGGGTTTGAGGCTAGTGAGAAGGACATGAGGGAAAAAATAACCATGCTCTCCCAACTGACTGAGGTCGCTGGGGGAATTTAAGTAACACTGCTGGCAAATGACCTAAAAGTTACCAAATGATGGTGGTTATGACTCATCCTCAGTGCTTGGTGGTTGAAATAGGATCACTGTGCAGGTTTTTAAATCTTCCTGTTTAGCGTTTCAAATTGTCGCGTTTGTTTCCTTTGCAGTGATGCATTTGACTTGCAATTTGGTGTAGGTATCCTCCGTCTCCAGGATGGCCTGGATTTCTCCGATTACTCGTCACCTCAGATTGCCATCCAGACGTTCGCCGATGATAGTGACGAAGGTAAGAGGCAAATGAAATCTCTTACTGAAGACCTGACTGCACAATAAATCACAACCCATACTAAAAAGACATTCCTGGAATAAATTAGAAACTACTCTAATCATTTCAAATCGTCCACCAGTTTTACAGCTGATCTTGATCACTGCAGAGTACAATAATGGAACAGGTTGGTGCAGTCCCTGAAGAGGGCTCCGGCCCAGGTAGATGTACTTGACAGTTTGACCAGTCATCTCACCTGTTTGTTCGTGGTTCGGCTGTGTGTTCTTCCATTCACTGCCTCTTCAATCCCAGATGGCCAGGTTGCCTGAATGCTCTCTAATTGTCCTGTCATAATCCATGCGGGAGCTGTTTGTCACTTGAGGACACATGGCTTGCCGGTGGTTTCCAAGCTGATCTGGTCTGCAGTTGATCTGGTCTGCCGTGGATCTGGTCTGCAGTGTATCATGACAGGTATTTTTGTATGTACAGGCAGCGGTATCGAGAACATCGGGTTGAAAGGTGCACCACCGTTACAATACTGCTTGCGTTCAGATATCAATTTATGGTTGTCCGCGACTGGTGGCAAGGCCAGGGACTATGCACAAGGTACTCACATTGTATAGCGTGTTAGTCCAGTACCCACAGTTAAATGGTCTTATCTCTTCTCTCCGTTTGCCAATCTCTCTCTCCATTAGTTCTGTTGCACGTCAGGCCCTGTTGTTAGAAAGCATGTTTGTTCACATGCATTTATGTGTACATCGATGTACATCAAACATGTCAACTTTCAACATGCTGTAATGAGCCCTCATGCTTTCTAACAGCGGGATCCAGTTTGTTGATGTCTGTTTGATGTGCTTGTAAATCTTATACAGGATTGCTGTAAGATCTGTCTTTAAGAAGGAGCGCTTCACTATTCATCCTTGAATTTTGTCACCCCTTTAAATCGTCTGCCTCTCTTTCAGTCTCCCCAAATGTCTCAAAAGCATGTCTGAATTCAGAAAGCTTCGAATAGAGTGTTATAGTTTCTTTGGAGTGTACTCTTACATAGAAAAATCAACACACGCAACTATTTAGACATGCATTTACTAGTTGCTTTGGATACAAGGTTCTTACATCCCCTAAAAACTCTGAATGTACTGGAGTATTGGAAGAGACATCATTGGAGATTATTCTGAGTACATATATCTGCAGTAAACATCACAAGTTTACTTATACAATGACAATCTTACTTGAAAAAGACAAATTTGTCAACTTTTGTACACAGGTTTATATCAGTGGAACTCCTTTATCTGGTGTTTGTAACTGGTGCTTTATCGTTTCAGAAAGTGACGAGTCTGACAACGAACATGACGAGAACGGAAGCATGTTTGACGTCAGCAACGAAGGGAATGAAAGAAACGGAACAAGGGTTGCAAGATTTACAATCAATCCAACGCCGTCAGTCGAGGATATCCCATCGCTGAAACCATCGCGAACGCCCTCGAGACAAAATGTCGCCGTACTGGGCGACCCGAATGCTGTGGTGAACGAGAACGCACCAAACAAACCAGAATTTGCCAGTATTAATAAGGAAGTGTTGAAAACGGTGAATCGTTATCATAAGAAGCAACCAAAGGGAACGATAGATGTCTGGTGGCTGTTCGATGATGGAGGTAAGAAGATTGCACGAATTTCTTTTGTCTTGAAAAGGCAGCATTGTAAAAATCTGGTGCAGGCACTGTCTACCGCCATGTACTGCATAGCTACAGACGGAACTGACTTTGTCGAAAGAGGAATGATATAATGACCCTGACTATTTGGCCTTACAAAATAACCATACATTTTATGATTCATTGTGGTTAGTCATGTTTGCTTGCTGGGCCAATTGTGGTTCGTCCCATGATGGGTGATCGCCAACAATACTTTGTGTATGTCCTTCTATCTGAGCTGAAAAGTGTCTGTCTTTCTTCAGGTCTGACTATGCTCATTCCCTACATCCTCTCCAACAAGTCTCAGTGGAGACATTGTAAACTGAGGGTGTTCACAGCTGCGACCAAGAAGGGAGAGATTGATAATGACCAACGACAGTAAGTATATTTTCAAGCCAATCCTCTATAGTAGGAGTAACATGCCATTCTCGGTATCTCCAAATTAGCAAAGGAATTTAAAGCTTCTTATACATGTTCATGTGTCCTTTCTTTTTCAGTATGGCCACCCTATTGAGTAAATTCAGAATTGACTATTCATCAATCACTGTCCTGGCGGATGTGGGCAAGAAACCTAATCCACAAAGGTAAGAAGACCGTTCTTCCCCGGCGTGGAAAAATGCCTAGTTAGAAATTGTGTTTGATTGTCTCAGGGCTCAGATGGTCTGAAGAAATGTGGAAGATTTTTGAAAGTATACAAAAAAGGGCATCACAGGGACACTAGAACTAGAACATCCCTCATTGTCAGATGGCTTGGAGAAGTCATACGAATGTACAGATTGGAATGTTACAGTATTCCAATCATTATAGTCTGTTGACCTGCACTGCCTGTTGCAGTTATTTGCCTCTTAGGTCTTGACCAAAACATGGTCTTGGTGTCATGGAGTGTTTCTGTTCCGCAGATGGAATTTTCATCTCGCCTAATGTGGACGAAGCTCATATGTTTGGATTTTAATTTGATTCTTTTCCTTTCAGTTTGCAAACATTCCAGAATATGACGTCGGATTGGAAACTGAATGAAGAGGCTGGGGAAACGGCTCAGACCCATCCGTGGAAGATCTCGCCTGCCGAACTCTCCACCCAGCGCACCAAGGTGAGCAGCGAGAGACATCATCGTCCACCATCGACAGTTAATGGCATATGCCGAGACTAGTTGATTTCAGTACTGATTTTATGTAGCGACATGGCTAAAATACTTCAGGAATAATCTTTGGTAATTTCAGAGAACGTATTTATCAATGTGCTTGAGGCCTCATATGTGACGATGTGAGTAAAATTATTTCTGCCTTATTTCAGACAAATCGACAGTTGAGACTCCGCGAACTGATGCTGGAGCATTCAAAGGATGCTACTCTCATTGTGATGTAAGTACAGTGGAACCTCCCTTAGCGGACACCTCTCTATTAAGGACAACCTCTCCATTAAGGACACTAGTTTTAGTCCCAAAGCGGTTGTGTCTATTCAATTTGACCTTTCTAATCAGGACACCTCTCTATTAAGGACAACACTTGTCAGTCCCGAGGGTGTCCTTAATAGAGAGGTTCTACTGTATACAATCGTTGATTGTAATATTCCTACAAGAAGACTACCGTCACATGGGGTAGCTTCGAACAAACAGGTATCTACGTCTTCCAGGGATATTAAATAGAGTATCGGTGAAATTTTAGGTCCGCTTTATGGAGGAATATGCCTCTTCAGATGAAACCCTCTCTTGTTAGCTCACCTGTCAGGTGAGCTAATACGATACCGCGGCGTCTGGCGTCCGTCGTCGTCGTCGTCGTCCGTCGTTAACTTTTGACAAAATCATGGCACGTTTCTTAACCGCTTGACCCAGAAAGTTCATACTTGGTGTGTGGGTACCCCTAGGCAAGACCTTCCTTCAGAATGAAAATCAGCACAATTTGACTGCTGGTCTGCCATATAGGGGGTGCTCTTTGAAAACCTCTTTTTGTTGATATCGGAGTATAAACCCCCAGCTGTTACTCTTTTTTTTTCAGGACTCTGCCGATGCCGAGAAAGGGGACAGTTTCAGCAGGGCTCTACATGGCTTGGCTGGAGACGCTGACAAAGGACATGCCACCTGTTCTTTTGCTGAGAGGGAATCAAGCTAGCGTACTTACATACTACTCATAAGAAAGTCTGATCTATTGCCTGATGCGCAAAGTGGAGGATTGGAGTTAAAAGATCATACTGGTAGAAACTGGTAAAACTGATGAGTAGAAGTCTATTTGGCACAGTTAGAATGGCAAACGGCATTATGTTGTTGTTCCCACCAAGGAATTTGTACTTAACAGAAGATTTTTTGAGACGGAGCTCAAAGGAAAAGCTAGACTTTGTGAAAACAGCTCAGGTTAGAAGAACAGCGATCTGAAGCTACAGTTCCAAGATTTTTACAAAATTTCTTTCAGTATGGAAATATTGCTATGTGATGCTTATGATGTATATTTATATAGTGTAACGTTAACAATTATTATGTTATAGAATTATGTAGAACTAAAAGCTTACCATACCTGATGGTTCAGCTGCACAGCCATTAGAAATCAAGTAATCATGTTTTAAATCTTGAACTTCTACTTGAAGTGGCACAGTAGAAACATTAGCACCTGTCTCCACTGAGGTCCCAGATTCGATACTCGATAAGGGAAGTGATTTTCATCCCAAAAACAGTAATTTTTATACAATTTGACCCGTGTAATCAGGCTACCACCCTATTGACAGCATTTGTCAGTCCCAGGGTTGTCCTAATGGAGAAGTTCTAAGGTACGGAAGTAGATTTATGAAACTTGTGAGAACAGTGCAAAGTTATCACATATCTCAGTAAACTTAGTGTAGTTTCTAGGTTCATTGGTACAGGTCTGTTTTTTGATAATTGAAATGTTGCAGTCTTACGGCTTGCTTGGTCTCATTGAAGTGCATGAATGAATTTGCAACCAAACCCTCCTCACAGTGCTAGAACGTGCGTGTCTATGTTTTTATTATAGATTTATCACTGCATTCTAGTTCGTGTCCATGCGCCGAGTGTCCAGTTATACATATAGTACCCATACTACAAGTATTGTATAGTTGAGCTTCAATGATGTGCTTTTTAACATTTTTAGAAAAACAGAAAAATATCTGATGAAAATTTCTGAACCCAGATTTGTGATAATGGCTCTGTATGCTTTGTCTGTGAAACTTAGAATGATGTGAAGAGTTCCAAAATTATCTGTATGTATATAAATTGAGACGGGCTATATAAGTGGAACTGGCTGTGATCATGATACTGTGGTATTCGATGTATGAGGGGAACTAGCTTTCCCATTCAGTACACGTAAATCTATGTTGTAAATGATATAAGTTTTTAACCTTGGCTATAGAGGTTCTTCACGTGACGTCACGACGTGACGTTTTGACGGCCACCTGCCAAGGAATTTCCTTTACGTTGGACCATGTGTGATGGCCAATATGGCCGTGCAAATGCACTGGTAACGTCATCATGTGACGTCAGTGAAGAACCTCTATAATGTAGTACTGTTCTGAACTTGATAGCAACATTTCTGGTGCTTTCACTTCTTTATTTCTTATCAGATTTCAGTCGGGGCCAAACACTGAAAAGAACCTTGGTAGATGGCAGTAATATTAGTCATATCTTTGATACACTAGTGAAGCTGTACATGTAGCTAGAGACCTGTAATGACGGTCGCTGTAAAGAGCCTGGTTGTTGAACAGTTCTAAATAAGAGCGCAAATATTATTACAAAATTGACAGAGCAGACGTGCAATATCATCAAGGTGTGTTCACCGGATACCGTGTTCATTCAATTAAAGGGACAATATAGGCAGCAGCTAGAAAGGCAAGATAAAGTTACACGAAGTCGCCCAAAGGGGTCTCTCCCATCTCTCAGTACGTTGAAACTTTTCATGAGGAATATATGTAGTGCTGAATCTAACATGACCAATTCCCTTACAGTGCATATAAGTCACCTGAAGCGGGCCAATTTAACACCCTGCTCCTGCCTATAGTCCCCCTTTAAGTTAGCTATTAGACGACCTGTTGACATTACTATTGGAATCTTTTGATTCTGCGCCCACCCAACTTGGGTGCTTTGTAATGATAGAATAAAAGGTCGAGGACGGATCACTTCGGGGTTGACCATAGGTAACGCCATTTTGGCTAGACCTCAAAATCCTAAAGCAATTGAAAGTCTTTCCGAATGAATTGAATGCTCATTTAAATCATGAGAGGCTGTTCCCTGGAAAACAAAGAACAGACTCCAGTCCTTGAAATGAGCATTCATAACGTTTTGAAAAAGTTCTTTTTGCTTTAGGATTTTGAGGTCTAGCCAAAATGGCGGTCTGTATGGTCAACACTAAACTGAGCACACATGTGTTGATGAATGGAAATAGCTATAGGTGTTAATATAATTAAATGAATTGCAATATGATCATAATAGAATGATGTGTGAGGACGATACCTGATCTCACGCAGGCCTGAGCACTTCATCAGCTAGAGCCTCATTCCGATGTTATCTGCCGCTGGATTCGAATACCATATCTTGAAGAAGACGTGGCACGAATGGAAGTCATGCGTTTTCTCGCCGTGCAATTGTACTAAGCTTTGATTCTTT
This sequence comes from Lineus longissimus, assembly GCF_910592395.1. NCBI lineage: Eukaryota > Metazoa > Nemertea > Pilidiophora > Heteronemertea > Lineidae > Lineus > Lineus longissimus. The sequence goes on along the minus strand of NC_088309.1, from coordinate 10,225,878 downwards.
CCAAGAAGAGGCACATTTGAAAAAAGTCAGGATGTGCGCGGATCATTATTGAATCGTAAATCAATCAGAATCGGTCAGTTTGAAAGTTGTGTAAAGCTTTATGTCCATACGGTATGAACTGATGACTGATCCTTTCATAATTTCATTAGCTGATGGAAGTTTCCGATTCACATACTATTAAACTAATGCTAGCAATGATCTCTCTCGGAAATACCTGTAATTAGACCAAATTACATTTATCAGTCTTTTATTTTATTAGTGTAGGACAATTTTATTGTTTTTGTTGTACAGTTTATCATGGTTGTGTTCCCCAGTTTCAGTTTCCTCTCAAACAGGTAGGGTGGACCAAGGATCTGTCAAACTTGGAACTTTTGTCACATGGAAGTCGGACGGGTTTCAGCAGGAAACCAGTGGTGTCGTCCTGGTTTTCGTGCTCATAAATGTGTATACAGAAGAAGCTTTTTGAGTTAACGCCGTTCATAAGTTTGGAGTATGAAAAAAATTAACATCTTCTTAGAAAATGTTAAGTGTGACACTTGAGAGGACTTATTCAGAAGCTTTTGTATATAAGATGTATTTGAAGACGGTAGTTTTATTTTGAAGCACAAAATAATGCACAAATATGCACATGTACGTACAGTCTTTTTCTTCTCGACCAGATTTGGAGTAACTTGTAAATTATCATGTTGGGTATCCTTTCCTAAAACTATAAAGGAACTCCTTGGCTTTTTGGCTAAAATCTATTCACTTATGGTGTTGTCTGTCAAAATAGTTAACCCAGACACAGCATGATACATGTATGCAGTTTTCACATTGATATGATTTCTTACCCCAGTACCCTAAACATGTTTCAATGATAAAAATATGTTGTGATACTTGATCAAAGAAAATATGTTCCATTCACATGGCGGATGACTTATCCCCTGGGTCATCAGGGTCCGTTTAGTGTCCATGGTCTTCAGTATTTCAAAAACTGTGTTTAAACAGGGGACAATAATGAGTCTTTTGGCTTTGTTACATTTTAAGATAATCCCCTATTGCTTGGTGTATTTTCTGTTTTGTTAATACCAGTGTATGTGAGTCGTTTGTTAATGTAACTAGTGATATAATGCCAAAGAAGTGCCTAGATTTACTCTTGCCTGTAAAGCTCATTATTTTTACGAGCCACAAATATTTGTAATGAGATGATAGTCACAACCACAATACAATGTCAAATTTATGAAATCATGAAATCTCCCTGGAGAATGAACACTACAGTAGAACCTCTCTATAAAGGACCCTCGGGACTTACAAGTGCTGTCCCTAATAGAGAGGTGTCCTGATTAGAGAGGTGAAATTGAATGGAAACATTCACTTTGGGACCAAAACTAGTGTCCTTAATAGAGAGGGTGTCCTCTATAGAGAGGTGTCCACTATGTGAGGTTTCACTGTACTTTTGTGTGTTTATTCCTTATTTCGAGGCAGGAATGCCTGGAAATGTTGCTCCATTCTCCAAGGTAATCATGCCAACCCACAGAAAATGCTAATATAATGCATCAAAATCACAATTAGAAAACTCATTTGGTGATCCCATAATCCCACCTTGAAATAGGGAAGACAGTTATAAAGTGTGCAGCTGATTCTCCAGGGTGGAAATGTAGGTTTAATATCTTGGTCAAAGAAATAATGGGTTTTACAGTCTGCTGTTATCATTGAAGAAAGCTCTTAGTTAGAAATGCTGCACTGACTTCAATAAGGAAAAGCCCTTAAACCCTCAACCTTCTTCATCTAAGCTTTTTCAGCTTTCAGAATTTCTGAGATGCAAGCTCAGACAGTCTGACTGTTTTCAGTAACGAAGTTGACTGTCATAAATTCTCAACCAATTCAAGATCTTCGAAATTCAGTCCAAGTTCTTATGCTTATGTTGTATTTCCACAGGTTACAAAAGTAAGAAGTCCTGAATTTGCCTTCTAACATCCGGATCCTTTATTCTAAAACTGCTTCACAAGATTTAACACGCCAAAGTCATAATTGATAAAGTAGTTCGTCAGGATGACGATTCGTCCACGTGACTAGAAATACTCGGGAGACTGGAATAACTGCAATCACTCTGATAACTAACTCTCTCTCTCTCTCTCTCTGCCGAGAGCGTGCGGACATCTGTTTTGTGTCCACGCGCAGCTTTGTCTGCACCAAGAATTACACATTACAGTGCTACTCATAAGAAAGGTTTTACAATTACTATACAACACTTATTGAAATTTTCATCCATAGACACCCATGTTTTGGATCCCAAACTATTGAAGACACTGTCAGTGTTATAACTAAGATCTTGTAATGCCAGATTTGCTTGTAGTCTCGACATGCTCACACTTGGACCAGTTGCACCTGTATGTGTATATATATAAATCTGTCGTATACACCCTGAATAAAATTCCCATTGCTTCTTACATAGATTTTCTTGTCCTCTCACTTTCGTCGATCAACTCATTATGGCATGATACTTCTTTCATTGGCAATGGAAGGCTTGTATAAGGGACATTCTACAACAGTTTAATGAGAATGACGACTAGTGTAGGGACTGTCCTCCCCATGCTTGATTAACTTTCGGACACCAATAATGAGGTACAAGCCGAAAAAGAGGACCACCCCTTTTCTTAAGAGACCAAATCACAACCTGAATCTGCCTCGTTCATGCAAGAGACAAAAGTGACATTCTAAATTTGCCTCATTCAAGAGACAAAGTAACAACCTGAATTTGCTTCATTCAAGAGACAAAGTGACAACCTGAATCTTTCCAGTTGGTCAGGAGACAAAGGGACAACCTGACTCTGTCTCATTGTTTGTGAGACAACCTGTATCTGCCCTGTTGGTCAAGAGACAAAGGGACAACCTGAATCTGTCTCATTGTTTGTGAGACAACCTGTATCCGCCCTGTTGGTCAAGAGACAAAGGGACAACCTGACTCTATCTCATTGTTTGTGAGACAACCTGTATCAGCCCTGTTGGTCAAGAGACAAAGGGACAACCTGAGTCAGTCTTGTCCAAGACAAAGTCGTCATCTGCGTTCTCAATCCTAGATGGTCAATCTTGTTTTAGTGATGACTGCTCCCATTTGTCCTTATTCGTCCTGTCGTCGTTGTAAACATGGTCTTTGCTGTAGGTTCTGGATGACCCAAGATCCTCCCTCTGGGCTGTTAGTTCTGGCCATTTTTTCAGTCCTTGGGACAAAGACTGCTCTCTCCAGTCCCAAACTTGTCCTGTAGGTGGTGTTGAAGTCGGCAGTTGCCAGTTCGGAGGGGGATTATGATGATCCGCTCTCCTCTGGTGAGATCAACACTGTAGCCAATGAGGCACTTGTTGAATCACAGTAAAATGAGTACGCCAAGTAACAATCTAAGTCTGCCTCGTTGGTCAAGGGACCAAGCAATCTGAATCTGCCTTGTTGTTCGAGAGACAAAGTAACAACTTGAATCTGCCCAGTCGTTCAAGAGACAACTTATATTTATCTCATTATTCAACAAGAGACGAAGTGACGATCTGAATCTGTCTTGTTGTTTGAGAGACAAAGTAACAACCTGTATCTGCCTTATTGTTCATGTGACGCAGGTAATTTACATTGTCTTCAATTGTCTTCGGGGTTTGATTGTGCCTCTGCGCCGTGGGTGTGTCCCGGCCAGAGTGGAACCTGTTGTGTTCATCTTGTGTTGATGAGGAGACAGTTTGTAAAAGTAGAGTGATTAAAAACGAGGGGCCCCACTGTGACATACGATGTCTTGTCCGGCTAGCTCTTGTCACAATCGATTAAATAACTCCAGAATGATGTATAATCTCACCACTTTCTCTTGTCGTTTTATTCACTCTACTTTTACAAACTGTCTCTTCATCAACACGAGATGAACACAACAGGTTCCACTCTGGCCGGGACACACCCACGGCGCAGAGGCACAATCAAACCCCGAAGACAATTGAAGACAAGTAAATTACCTGCGTCACATTCAATAGACATCCCGAATCTGCCTTGCTGTTCAAGAGACAGCATCTGGCTGCCTCAGTGTTCAAAAGACAATCACAATCTGCCTCGTTTGACCCCTTGAATCTACCCCGTTGTTCAAACAGCAAAATGACACCCTGAATTTCCTCGTTGTTTAGGAGACAAATATCAACCTAAATCAGCCTCCTTGTTCAAAAGAGACCAAGTCATGTATCAGCAACTTCAATCTACCTCGTTGTTCACGAGACAAAGTGACAACCTAAGCTGGCCTTGTTTTTCGAATGATCAATCATAACCTGAATGTGAATCTGCCTTCTCGTTCAAGGGACATAGCGACAATCTGTATGTGACGGCGACATAATATGGGCGGGCGGGCGCCCCATAGATTGGAGCAAGGTTCGCGGAGTGATACACTGCTTCTGGATGCTGGCGCGAAACTGTCTACAGTACCTGTTAGGTTTGTGTGTAAACAAAGCCCGTTGTCCGATTCAAGACTTCCCCTTATGAATACCCACAGCAGGAGAGCGTGGCGGAATATGCCAATTTCACACTGGCGCCCAACGTGAAGCGTAAAAACTGAATGCTAGTTCAGAAAAAGGGGATTTTGTGATCGAATTTTCGGGAGGCGTTTTGATACACACGTAAAAACACACTGTAGTGCAAGCACTGCCGGACGCAATTGTGTATTTGTTTCGGCCCAAACTAAATAATGATTGCATGCATATTACCAAGGCACTGTAATTTATAACTTAGGGGTTACCAAGTTATTTGATCAGCTGCTTGGCTATGTTTTGGTCCTTAAAACACTGTTTTGGTAGGGTTTTTCCACCGACAGTGACTGTCACGTGATCTCGCATACTTCACGGTGTATGGGGTGCTGATCAGGTATTTATATTCATTATTTGTTGCATCTATTTCTAAAAAAACAGACATGGCAGCGGCACGCCCGAAACTCAATGTTTTTTCAGGGGAGTCCTCCGAGGATTTTGTGATGTGGTTTAAGAGGTATGAACTCTTTCACCCCCCTGTACCTAATGATGCGGCCGTTGCGGTTCAGAGGCGTCATCAGACGTTGCCTCTATTTCTAACCGGTCGAGCCTTCATGACGTATGATACCCTGCCCGCTGCGACCAAGGCTGACTATAACCTGACAAAGCAAGCCCTGAGGGACAGACTCGACCCTCAGGAACATGCCCTCCTGCGCCGCCAGGAGTTTATGACCCTGGTTCGTAAGTCTGATGAGGCAATCTCAGCATTCGAACTAAGGGTAATACGTAAGGCGGCCACAGCTTTTGCGGATTTTCCCCAAGCCCAGAGGGATCTCCTGTGTAAGGAGCAATTTATGAGAGGGGTCGGCGAGGCAGAACTCCAACTGCACCTCCTTACACACAACCCGGCCACACTCAGAGGCGCTGTCCAGCTGGCGGAGCAGTACCTCCAGGTCCGTAAGGTCGGCCTTCCCCAACCGGCGCCTGAGGCCGCCGTCTGCCGAGTACGAGACCAAGAGGATGAAGGGGTTCCCTCTCCTCAAGGACAAATTGGCGAGATGGATGCCCTACGCCAGGACGTAAAGAAGTTAACGGAACAGGTTCAGAGTATGATGCTGCAGCAGCAAGGACGTGGACGTGGCCGTGCACGAGGCAGCCGAGGTATTCGTCGGGGCAGAGGTGGTCGAGGACAGGATCGGCAGACACAGGGACGGCAGCCGAACCACCATGACTACGGTTCACATGATCGTAGATACCATGATGAGGGCAACTCGAGAAATACAGGAGCTCAGGCAAGGGGTTCCCTGCCTGATGCTCAACTCAATGGGCAGTATAATGACCGCTTCAACGGACACTGCTATAACTGTGGCCAGTACGGCCATAGGAGTGCTGACTGCTGGCAACCCCGGCAGTCGGAAAACTAATCTGTGCTGCTGATGAGGGTCGGTCGGCAGCCCGGCATACCAAAAAGACTCAACAAATTATCCCCAGGGTTTTAGTGAGTGTTGGAGATCGGCAAGTCCCTGTGTTGTTCGACACAGGTGCTGACATCTCACTTATGCGTGACGACGTATGGAGCTTGTATCCCCCAGATGAGAGAGGGCCGTTGGTCCCACGGTCAACAGCGATCTGTTCCGTGTCTGGAGACATGTTACCCGTTCAAGGACTGTCTAAAGTCCCAGTCACCCTAGGAGCCCTACGGTTACAACACTCTTTTCGAGTGGTGAGAGGCATCGATAGCCCTATCATTTTGGGATGGGACTTCATGCTTGAGTATGCCGTGACTGTGAACCCTCAGAAAAAGGAGGTCACCATCCAGGGTGTCCCTTTCCCACTGCTTGAAGCGGCAAGATTGCCAAATGTCATCACGGCTAGAGCCCTAAAGTCAACAACGATCCCGGGAAGGACTGAGGTGATCATCCCAGCCTATTTGCCGTATGGCCCCGGATTTCCAAATTTGAGCTATGAGGGTATTCTAGAACCGAACAACCCGCCAGGATTGGTCGTCTCGCGGATAGCAGCGACAGTGGAGAACTCCCTGATACCTGTTCGAATTATGAATCCGGAGTTCGAGCCTTTAGAAATCGCCAAAGGGATTTGCCTTGGAGATTTCCATTGCCTGGCTGGAGACCAAGCCAATATGGTGCGACGAACATATGAGCTGATGGAGGAATTCCAGCTCGAAGAGCGAGAAGAAAGAGCTGAGGCAGTCGACAGTGAAGGGGTTCCCTCCGTCGATCTGTCTGGATGCAAGCTCAAGAAGGGGCAAATGCCACGTTTGAAAACCCTGCTGAAGAAATATAACAACGTATTCAGCAAGACTCCAAATGACAGAGGCCTCACGGACCTGGTGGAGCACCGTATCGATACGGGAGATGCACGGCCAATCAAACAGGCAGCTCGTCGACAACCCTTCAACGTGAGAGACGAGATGGAGGAGCAAGTTGGCGACATGCTTAAGGATGGGGTCGTGGAGCCCTGCTCCGGCCCATGGTCGTCCCCAGTGGTCCTGGTGAGGAAGAAGACGGGAGCATTCCGGTTCTGTGTTGATTACAGAAAGTTAAATGCCGTTACCAGAAAAGATGCGCATCCGCTCCCTAGGATTGATGATTCGTTGGCGTCAATGTCTGGCGCGGCTTATTTCAGCAACCTAGATCTGACCAGCGGCTACTGGCAGGTTCCTGTAAACAAGGATCATAGGGACAAGACAGCGTTTTCAGTGGGTAACAATCTGTACCGATTTACTCGGTTACCATTTGGTCTCTGTAACGCCCCGCCACTTTTCCAACGGATGATGGAACTGGCATTTGCTGGGATGAGCTGGAGAGTGATGCTGACTTACCTCGATGATCTGGCGATTTTCACCAAGACCTTCGATGAACATCTTGAAGTGCTTGAGGAGGTTTTCAAGAGACTGCAAAAGGCAGGGTTGAAGCTTCAGCCAAGTAAATGTCACTTGTGTAGGGATCAGATCATCTTTCTTGGACACCACGTGAGTCAGAAAGGCATCAAACCGGACCCGAATAATATTCAGAAGGTCAAAGACTGGCCGGTGCCAGAAACGGTCAAGCAGGTCCAAAGTTTTGTAGGTCTGGCCTCCTACTACCGTAGATTTGTAGAGGGATTTGCAAAGATTGCTAAACCCCTGATCCAGCTAACGGAGAAAAACACACCCTTCGTGTGGGAGGCAGCCTGCCAGGAGAGTTTTGAGACGCTGAAACAGAGATTGATATCACCGCCAATACTAGGGTTTCCCAGATGGGGTGAACCATTCATTCTCCACACAGACGCATCCGATTTTGCAGTGGGATGTGTTCTGAGCCAGATCCAAGATGGCGAGGAGCGCGCTATCTCCTACCATAGCAAAGCCCTCGGTGCCACAGAAAGAAACTGGTGCACGTATGACAAGGAGTTGTGGGCAATTGTCTGGGGTCTCCGGCAAACCCACATCTACTTGTACGGCTCGCAGTTCACCATAGAAACAGATCACCAGCCGTTACTGCAGCGAACCAAACTGCGCTGGGATGCGGACGTCACCCAAAAGAGGACCAGGTGGATGAACGAGCTCAGTACGTGGGGAGACGTAGAGATTAAATACCGTTCAGGGTTGAAAAATGGGAATGCCGATGGCATGAGTCGACGCCATCCTGTGCAGACCAATGAGAAACTGGGGGATGTTATAAAGGCATTATTTGCCTCCCCTCCAAAGGATGATTCACTGGGGGATTTATTTCCAAAGGAGCCCAGATCTCCGGTGACTGACATTGACAAGGTAGCAAAGGTGACAAAGTCAGGGGTTCCCGCTTGTCCACCTCTTACCACAGGCGAGGGTGTTAGAGTAACTTCGCTTACACAATCTGCGGATCCGACCCGACCCGTTGAATCAATCCAGACTCAGCAGGAGTTAGACCCCACCATATCTCAAGTGTACCGATGGGTCTCAACCACTGATAAGCCCGATTGGGATGCCGTCAAGGACGAAGGACGAGACCTACGGACCTATTGGCGAACATTTGAGGATTTGGTAATTAAGGACGCCGTTTTGTTAAAAAAGTGGACCCCTCCCAAGAAGAAACGAGTAATTCTCCAGCAAATCGTGCCACCTGGACTGAGAGCTCAGATACTCGAAGAAGTCCACGCAGGTGTAACCTCAGCACACTTCGGGAGGCGCAAGACACTGGCTAAAATGAAGGATCGGTTCTTTTGGCCAGGGCTAGTAACTGATGTGGAGGAGTTCTGTCGCACATGCCCTCAGTGCGTTGCTCGGGCTAAACCCAATCCCAAGTTGAAAGCACCTTTACAGAGCATCTCGGCGACCACTCCTATGCAGTTAGTTGCGACGGATATCACCGAACTACCAGTCACACCCAGGGGTTCCCGGTACTGTCTGGTAATAGGTGATCATTTCACGAAATATGTGAACTTGTACGCGATGAAGGACCAAACGGCTAAAACTGTTGCCGACATTATCTTTCGTCAGTATGTGTGCCAGCATGGGATGCCAGAATCCATCCATTCTGATCAAGGGCGACAGTACGAGGCGGACGTTGTTCAGGAGTTGTGCACCATGCTCGGAATTGAGAAGACCAGGACGACTCCATACCATCCGGAAGGGAACGGTATGATTGAGAGGTTTAACGAGACTCTGAAGAACCAGATAGCCAAAGTAACAACGGAGCATGGCAAAGATTGGGATCTCCACTTGGGTCCCGTTCAGTTAGCGTACAACTCCAGTGTACATGAAACCACAGGGCTGACCCCGTTCTTTTTGAACCATGGAAGAGAACCACGCCTTCCAGCGGACGTGGTATACGGCTGTCCCTCACATGACTACTGGAAGTCCGCTGGGGCGTATTCGAGGAGTGTCCTCCAGGAGCTCCAAGAAGCGTTCAATGAGGCTAGACAAACGGCGGTTGTCAGCCAGGACCGTCAGAAAAAGGTCTACGACAAATGGGCACGGCACCACCCATACCAGGTGGGTGATAAGGTGTGGCTCCACACCCCAGTCTCCAAGGATCGACACAAGAAGTTGGCCTTGCCCTGGATTGGGCCATACATAGTAGTAAAGCGGATGCAGGCGTCGAACGGGTTACCTGGAGTAACATACCGGATCCAGAGTGAGGATCCGACGAAAAGACTGCGCATCGTCGTGCATCACAATCGCTTGAAACCGTGCGTACCACCAAGGATTCCAAGACCGTTGGTGGACAAGGACCTCGCCGATCCACCGGAGGAACCTTTGCCCAAGACCGTTGCACCCCTGCCTCGCCGACACTATCTACCTTTGGGGCCTCTGGTCCCGAGAGGGGGAGGTGGCATTGTGATACCTGCTGCGCCTGTACCGCACCCACCAGCACTCCCACAGGCCCAGGTAGACCACGGTCATGTAGGAGCGGAACCTGTGGACGTCGAGGGTTTACCCGACGCTGCCCAGGCTCCCGACGAGCAAGAACTTGCTGGTGCCCAAGAACCTGACGCTGACATGGGGTTACCTGCAGCTCAGCCTCTTGAGGCACCCATAGAAGAAACTGAAACAAACGAAATGGAACTAGGAGTTCCCGATAATGCTCTGCTTCCCCGGGAGATACCAGCTGATGCTGCCGGAGAAGATGACATTGTCGAGGACGAACTGAGCGATGATGAGATATTAGCATTGCTTGACGCTGACCGACAAGAGGAGGACAATGATCCTGAACCGGCAGCGGAGTTTTTTGATGCCCATGATCGACTCCCTCGTGATTTGGAGGATGATGCCGATTTGCAGCGTGACCAGCCGGAGGCTGATCTAATTCTGCCAGGTGAAAGGGAGGATGCAGCGCCGGAACCGACAGTCACTAGAGGCGGACGTTCAACGAAGACGCCGACTTACCTCCAGGATTACGTGAGGAATGTGAATTTACGTTGGACTTATTCATAGGAAGTGCCAGCTGGATGTATACGAACATCTTTTACTTTTTAGTGATTCTGCCTGGAATTAAGTGATTTCTACTTAGCGTTTTAAGAGACTACTTTTGCGCCGCATGTTATGACCTATACTTTGGACGTACTAGTATACGGTCTAATGTCTCTCGTGTTCAGAAAATGACCCATAATGTTACCCATAATGTATCCGAATTCAATGGAAGCGAATTACCCTTCAGAGACTTATAGGACTGATGTGTTTTGCATATCCAAACGTATTTGACTCCAGTAAAATGTGTGGCTATGACTCCCCAGAGACGAATGGACTGAATGGTCGAGCACACGAATTTCCGTAGTTTAGTTACATAGTTAAAGTTTTTTGATTTTATAAAATTCTGGATTAACAGGCGCTACGGGCTTACTTAGCTCCAGCTAGTACTTCGTTATCTCAGGTAACATAGGTTAAATTGTCAACTCCTCCACCTGCTCGGAATTTTGGGAGCTGCCTGCGCCTATTTTTTAGTGTTAACTATGGTACGGTACCTTAGGTTTCACTGGTATAACCCACCGCCTAGTCTCATAAGCCGGAGGCTTGACTTAGCGGATGATTGGCTCTCCGTGCTTGGCCAGCACGTGGATTTGAGCCTAAGCCCTCCTGCAGATCTGCGGAGAGTAATATGTATTGTAATATTGTCGATGTGGGGCACATCTCCTCAAAGGAGGGACGTATGTGACGGCGACATAATATGGGCGGGCGGGCGCCCCATAGATTGGAGCAAGGTTCGCGGAGTGATACACTGCTTCTGGATGCTGGCGCGAAACTGTCTACAGTACCTGTTAGGTTTGTGTGTAAGTAAAGCCCGTTGTCCGATTCAAGACTTCCCCTTATGAATACCCACAGCAGGAGAGCGTGGCGGAATATGCCAATTTCACATGTATATGCCCTGTTGGCCAAGAGACAAAGGGACATCGTGAATTTGCCTCATTGTTCAAGAGACAAAGCAACAACGTGAATCTGTCATGTTGTTCAAGAGACACCAAGCACCGCAGTGCAGCAAGCAGTCGAACACAATTCATATTTAGGAGTCATCCTCAGTGACGACCCAACGTTCTCCGCACATATCAAGAAGACAGAAACAAAAGCCAGTCGCACTCCAGGCCTCAGAAGAACGCTACGATGCTACCCGACCAGATTTCGAGAGATTGTATCCTTCAGCATGTGCCGCTCAAGCATCGAATGTGCAGCAGGGATCCCCGAGAGGACAGACCTAGAACGTGTACAAAGACGAGCAGCACGACACGAAAAATTCCGCATGACATCGTGCTAAAGAGACATCATATGTTATGGAGATGCTGAAGAGGCGAAATTGGCACTGAGCAGTTGTCAGTATGAAGATCAAACAGCCGCCTCTCAATAATGTTCCAAATCATGAATCGGACATTGCCACTGATCACACTTTGGCCTCAACCTAAGGGAAGGACACAGAGAGAGGGCCATCCGTTATTCGAGAGACAAAGGGACAACCTGAATTTGTGTCGCTGTTCAAGAGACGTGCCACATGGCCAAGCGGTGCATCGATCAAGACAAAGTCGGCTATGGGGAGGAACAAGAGAGGACCGCCAGGTCTTTTAAAGACATCGGCATGGCTCTGTAGCATATTGCCATAAAAGATAATACAGGGTGTTAAAAAATACTTTTACTTTTTAAAATCTTTAATAGCTTTTTTTTAAACAGTGATATGGGGACACATCTTTGGATATGGAATTATGTCAACAAATTTCGTGCGGAACAGCGCCATTTTCAGGGAAGCTGAAGCTGAATTCAACCTCTTGTCCAGATTGCGAAGTTTTAAACTATAAGTTGAAAATCTCAGTGCTGTTTCAAAAATTGCCTATCTTTTTCAGAGGTCCATTGCGTAACAACCACTTATCACAACAACACACATTACATATATCCAAAATTCTCATAGCCTCTACTTTCCATATCTGAAGTTGCTTTCTGCATACAATAATTTATAAAAAAGTTATTTAAGATTTCAAAAAGTAGAAGTATTTTTTAACACCCTGTATGTAGAACGCTAAGAAGTAGGAGCTTAGGTTGTCACCTTGCCTTTTGACCAACGGGGCAGATACAGGTTGTGACTTGCATTACAAGGCAGATTCACATTGACCCTTGTTTTTGACGAACAGAGCAGATTCAGGTTGTCACTTAGTCTCTTGGTTGTCCCTTTGTCTCGTGACGAACAGGGCCGATTCACGTTGTCCCTTGTCTCTTGAATGACGAGATGGATTCAATTTGCTACTTGGTCTCTTGAACAACAAGGCTGATTCGGGTTTGTCTCTTGTCTCTCAATGTCCCAGAGTGGACACTTCTGGAGCACATGCTACGTGTCTGAGCTGGTGCGTTGCACTGGCACCTAAGCTTCCAGACACGGCCGTGTTCATCATCTCAAGGTGGGCTTTAAGTCTACCGTGGCCTGTCCTAAACGAAAGATGGTGGTCGCCTCTCTTCTGTCCATGTCTAGCATGGCGTTGCTTCTGAGGTCCCCTCTTTTGCCTTTTGCCAGGGTTTTTGTGAGCCTGTTTATTCACTGTAAGACATACTGGATTCTTCCTGATGTTGTTGGCTTCCATCTTTTGCAAGTAGATCAGCTCTGTCGTTTCCTGGGATCCCATAGTGGGTAGGGGACCCATTGAATCACGCCCCTGCAGTTCTATGAGAGTTTCTTGAGACTGACCTTGAGCGTGTCAATGTTCTTGTCTGAGTGCTTCTGCAGTGGACGTGGGACCCTACCCGTCAGTATGACAACCTTGTCACACTTGGCTTTGGACGCGGTCTGCTGTTGTGATAGCAGACACCTCTACCTTTAAGTTTGTGCAGACCTTGCCATTTGGTCTTGAAGTGAATCTGGACGTACACCTCACTTTCTCCGCCTTGAGTGGCATTACAGCTGAATCGTCGGTACAGGCATGGACCCTGTGGTCTCTGTCAGTCAACTCCATTGCATGGACTTGTTGGACAGTTGGTATTGATCCTCCTCCTTCCTAGCAAGCCCTGGGATGGTTCGCCTGATCTCAAGTTTAACTCCTCTCTTGCCTCGTTGTTCAAGAGACAAAGTCACGCCCTTTCCTCTCGTTGTTCATGAGACTAGTGACCACCTGAATCGGCCCCGTTGGTCAAGAGACAAATTAACCACCTGACTCTGCCTCGTTGTTCGAGAGACAAAGTGACAACCTGAGTCCGTCCTCTATGTCCATGAGACAAAGACCAGTGACAACCTGAATCGGCCAGTTGGACAAGAGACACAGGACAACCTGACTCTGTCTCGTTGGTCATGAGACAACCTGTATCTGCCCTGTTGGCCAAGAGTCAAAAGACAACATGTATCTACTTGGTTGTCCAAGAGACAAAAGACAACCTGACTCTGCCTCGTTGTTCAAGAGACAAAGTGACAACTTAATTCTGTCCTGTTGGTCGAGAGACAAAATAACTGCCTGAATATGCCTTGTTGATATTCAAGAAACACAGTGACAACCTGAGTTTGCCCTGTTCGACGAGAGCCTAAGGGACAACTTGCATCTGCTTTGTTGGTCAAGAACAAAAGGGACAACTTAAATCTGTCTCGTTCGTCAAGGGACAAAGTAACAATCTGAATCTACCGTTGTTCGTCACGATACAAAGGGACAACCTGAATCTGACTCCAAATTGTCCAAAAGACAAAGTTGCAATCCGAGTATGCCCTATTCGTCAATTTAGAGACAAAGGGACAGCCTCACTCTGCCTCATTGTTACAGAGACAAGTGGCAATCTGAGTGTGTCCTGTTCGTCAATTGAGAGACAAAGTGACAGCCTCACTCTGCCTCATTGTTACAGAGACAAGTGGCAATCTGAGTGTGTCCTGTTCGTCAATTGAGAGACAAAGGGACAGCCTCACTCTGCCTCATTGTTACAGAGACAAGTGGCAATCTGAGTGTGTCCTGTTCGTCAATTTAGAGACAAAGGGACAGCCTCACTCTGCCTCCTTGTTACAGAGACAAGTGAAAATCTGAGTGTGCCCTGTTCGTCAATTGAGAGGCAAAGTGACAGCCTCACTCTGCCACCTTGTTACAGAGACAAGTGAAAATCTGAGTATGCTCTGTTCGTCAATTGAGAGGCAAAGTGACAACCTGATTCTGTCCTCGTGGTCAACGGACAACATGAATCTGTCTCATTGTTCAAGAGACAACCTGTATCTGTCTCATTGTTCAAAAGACAATCTGGACCATCCTCATTGTTTAAGAGACAACCTGAAACTGTCCTGTTGGTAGTGAGACAAAGTAACAACCTAAATCTGTCTTGTTGGTAGAGAGACGAAGTAACAACCTTAATATACCCTGTTCGTCAGAAGACAAAGGGACAATCAGGGGTGATATGAATAAAGACTAGCAAATGCTTTTATCTAAAACTTTATGTACATTTACACTAGGCCTTTCTGTACAGAATTGAAGTAAAAGCATTTGCTAGTCTTTATTCATATCGCCCCTTGTTGTGCAAGTCACAACCTGTGAGCTTATCTGCCCTCTTGGTGAAGGTGGTTAGGTGGAATGACCACTTAACTAAATCCTGGAGAATTTGACATTGTGAGTGAACTCATGAACACAAGGAAAGGCCTCTTCCAAATGTCCACTCTACTACAAGATGTTGGCATCTTCTGATTGCTTCCTCTCAGTTAGTTTAAAGAAAGAAAGAAACTTTTTCTCATACAGACATTTTATTTTTATTCATAGACAGAATATCAACCGCATTTTCAGGGAGGAGCACCATGCCATTGAAGTTTTCACTTCAAGGGTCACCAAACACAGTTTAATTTCACCACTGAGCACATTGTATGACCAATTCTGGATTGGTGTGAAATCCTCTTCTTGTTTTTTAACAAATCCACCATTTCCTTCACAAGTGGTCCTCAAACACGTCAACCATTCCCAGAAAGAGACTGCATGGTCCATCCTTTATCTTTCTTTATCACTGGCGCAATCTTCAAAACCGGATCTGAAAGCAAGATGATGAAAAGATCAATCTACTATTTGCCTTCATTCAGATTTCTTAACATGGTGTTGAAAATACCTTGAAATCCTGTTAGTGTTTTGTTGCGTGCCACTGGGGTTAGGCAGCCATTGGAATAATTAACGACTTGACAGTCTGCCCGGTAAAAGGAGTCAATCACAACTACACTTTGACTTAGTTATTCGCTTGCCTTCTCCCCTATTGACATCAGACAAAGCAGTATTTGAACCCTAGCTTACCTTTCTCAAGTTGTGACCGTATAACTTGTTTTCCCTGCTGTGCAGCCGTGGCCAGAGAATTGGCTGTCGAGTGCGGCCCAATTTCCTGAAAAGACAGACAGAGTAATTGACAAGGACAATTTCTAAGCAACTTCTGAGCTGTTACAGCAAGCATACCATACTTTCTACAGTGTCTACCACCATACTTAAAAAGGTCCTTCTCTTCAGTGGTTGTGCTTAGACAGAGTGTGTAAAAGTCCTGCATACACCAACTCTGGCTCTGTGAACCCAAATTTCAAAAGTCAAGGTTTAATGAATCTCTTAGGTCTCAATAGGACAAGGTGGCTTCTTAAGTTTCCACCGATGAGACATTAGTTTTAAGAAATCTTAGGTGGGAGAAGTTATCCACTGAAATACACGATTCAATGACTGAGCTAACTTTGCCTACCATTTCCTCCTCATCCTCTGGCACCCATATCTCAGGTAAAGCCTGTGCCATTGTCTTTGCGATGGTCATCAGGTTAGTTTGCAGTGCTTTGGCCTCGTTGTTGTAGTCAAACAGAACTAGGGTCTTCAGGAGAGAGCCGACCTCATCTGAAAATAGATACATTAGTTCATTCATTAAATCACAAATCATCACATTAGCCGGGAGACCCTTCGTATGAAAGTTAACTCACCCCAGAAATCTCAGTTGACAAGGAAGAGCTTCCCATAGTTACTAATCCCATAGTTACCCTTCCACAGAGCTAACACCATAGTTACCCATCCACAAGAAACCTGTCAATGCACACATGCCTGTTGTGCAATTGTAGAACTTGTTAAGTTTTCAGTACTGATATTGAAACTTACTGCAAATACTGTGTCGACGCAATTAAGTCGGGTGCCAATACAATTGGCCAATTTTACAAGTACATGTAATAGTCTTATGTGTACAAGTAAGAGGCTTATAGCGTTGACACAGTATATTTCCCTCTTGAGATCACATACCATGAAAACACTTACCCTTTGTTTGCTCTACTTTGTTGATACATTTAGCCAAAGCATCGATAAGAGCTAGGTCCTCATAGTTGCTGCCCTCTTTCAGACTCCATTTCTTTGCCGCTGCCTTCCGTCGGTTCTTCGAAGATCGCCTATAAAGAAGTAAGATGATCTCTAGTGAGCTTTTATCAAGTACATGCATAATATCCAAAAATCATTTTTCACTCTCTTGTCTGATGGTTGAAGTCCCTCTATTGATTTTGACAGATCACCTGCAATCCAAATTGACCAGAGATCATGCTAAGGGCAAGGCACCCTGCAACATGGGATCCTAGGACCTTAACCTGTTGTAACTGAGATGAAGAAAACTTAACCTACCCAGATGACCTAGAATAGGTCGATCCCTGACTGCTACTCCTGAATGAGCTGACACTCTGCCCAGTTGCACTGCTGATGTCCGAGAACAAGTCTGCATCAGCATCATTGAAATTGCCTCCTCCTTCTGAAAAAAAGAAATGAGTTTTGAGTGCTGAGAATGAAATAAAAGTCCATTTTGCACTCTGCGTCAGCATTCTACCTTTAACGTGTATCACTGCAGTTAGGATCAAGTTATGGCAAACATATCCATTATTGGCAGGTGATTTGAGGCAACACCAGCATGCAGTTATTTCATCTGGAATATTTAGCCTGCCTTAATAGTATAGCCTTAATAGTATAGACCCCCCCCCCCCCCAACTCTCATGTAGCTAAATCCAGAGTTTACATCTTATTCCTCCAACCTATCTAACACTTTTTCCCACCCTACAAAATTCAACACAGTGACATGGCCTGTGGCATGAACTCCTAAGCAGAGTGTATTGCACATGTCACACCAGGCCCGAGCCTCACCTAGTATTTCCAACCTCTCCCTCTCCTTTTGTGCTCTAACAACTGCAAGCCTCGCCCTGTATTTGTCAAAATCTGTTTCTAATCCTGACAGTAACTGCTCGTAAGACTCGCAACTCTCCACAAGAGCTGCCTTCAAGTCACTTTCTATAAAGTCCAGACGATTGTGTTTGTGTATCTGTAAAAATTGCAAGGAAGATTTTAAAATGTAACAAAATGTGAGCTTTGTCCTTCTTAACTCGTAAATGTTGCGTACTTCTCATGTACAGTATCCTACATTGTCATGAACTAGGTGTCATAATCAATATTAGGGGTACCACCCACTAGTGTAGGGGGTACCACCCACTAGTGTAGGGGGTACCACCCACTAGTGTAGGGGGTTAGCATGTCAGTTGCTTTAGTCTGGGGACTTCTATTTGTGAGTAGACCCACTGAGGTGAAATTTCATGTCCAGGATCTATTCTTCAATAGTCCAAGTGAAAAGTATTCGTAAACTGATGATTTTGGTTGAATTCAAAAGCTATTAAAAGGTAAGAACTCACCAATCTCAGGGCCTCCTCCCAGCAGCAACCTTCAATGAGAGTCACAATGGATTCTTCAGGATCCTTGAATTATTGAGAGAAAACATAATCGTTAGCAGAAGACAAAGTATCTAATTTTTGTCTTGGATTGTGGTGACTACTGTAGTCAATCAAATAAGTCTTACCAATACATTAGGGAAGTTGACAAAGTTGTTTATGGTGAAGAGGCTTGTAAATTAAATTTGGGAAAGGTTACAGTGTTTATACCTTAGCGTAGTCCTCAAGGATGCAAGCAGCTTCAATGTGTCTGTGAGAACCTTTCAATGTGTCTGAAAGGAAAAGCAAAAATGTCAATGGCCAAACATTCCTATCTGGTATTTTCTCAAAATACGTAGTCACCTGAAAAATCATGGGGTAACCCTTTGCAGTAGAGGTGAATTTTCCTGCTTATTTTGATTATGAACTACAATGCATCCACACACTCATGTTTCGTCAACAAAGTCAGCTGTAAGTTCTGTCTTAGAGCCCTAAGAATGGACATACTATCCGCAGTATATGAACAAATCAAAACAGATCTACATTCAACTACCTAATACAGAAGTCAAACCACAGGCAAGCTTAATACTTATTGGTTTAAGTAGTTCTGTAAAGCTTACCAGCTAGATTCCTTGCCAATTCACTCATCTTCTCCGGTCCGTAATTCATCCTCATAGCCATGCAGAAACACTGCCTCCAGCTCTTGTTTTTCTTAAACGCTTCAAGTGCACACTCCCATTCCTCTGCCTTCCAGAACACGAGGCCAGCCTCGTCATAGTGGTGACTACCCGAAAGGTGTTCACCATACACCACTGCAATGTCCTGGCAAGAGAAAAATATGTGACAAATCAGATATTTCCTCGTTCTGATGGTGTCTTCTAAATATATTTATTTCTGTCTTTTTTAGCCCATTCCTGAACAGCCTGAGGGGCCACAGCAGTCATTATTATGTCAAGCACCTAGTCAGCATCAAGACTTACCAGTTATAATGAACCTGGCTACACTTTTTCTCTTGCAAATGAAAGATGAGGCGAACCAAAAAGTTCCAAAAGTATTAGCATTTCTTCTTGCACTGACCTTGTATTCTTGAGATTCCAGTGGGTAGAGACCTAATGCTTCAGAATAGAGTTTGTGCTCCTGTACAAGTTCGAGACATTCAGAGAATTGAGCCTTGCCTGAAACAGAATATCATAATTGAAGCCAACCTTCAAGCAAAATGACGGTTAAATATTTCAGTGATGTCAGGTAATTTTCAAAAGCTGGGTGGATATTTCTTATTCATTTTAACCTAATTTCTTTTAGGTAATGGCTGATAAACTTCAAACTTCTCAAAGGTCAAACATTTACTACATCTTACATTACATGAACCCTTCTACTCTGGAAACCTCTTTAAAGACTACAGCTGTTAGTCCAAATACTCCTTAGCAGTGGCGATGCCCAATTTGTAACTAATAAACTCTTTAACTCACCACATTTTGCAATGTCCCTCAAAGCCTTGCTATACCTCTTCAAGTGTTTATCAATAACATAGTGTTGGTAATCAGGCTCGAGTGCCCTCAGTTCATTAAGGAATGGAAGGTACTCTTTTGGATCCTACAGGCAAACAGGAAAGACAATGAGAACACAGAACAAATAACAAAGCAAATAGGGCCAGCTATTTTCTTACCAATACGTCACAGGCTAAGCCATGTCTGACACTTAGTGGAGTGACCATCACTAATATACAGTGACCACCTCTCTCAGTAATCCTCTCTCTGCCCCCCCCCTTACCTAATTTCTGGATCTGCCACTGTTATACATCCAGTAGTTTGTTGGTAACTCATCTCAATGTTGAGAACATACCTTTTGCGATTTCTCTGCCACCATCAGCACAAGTTCAAAATCATACGTTCCCAGCGCAACATCATAGAGTTCATTGACATCTACCAGGTACAAGAGATAACGAATGGCCTCATCAGCTGTCACTCCCTTAACATTACGACCACCAGAATCTTAAAGACAAAGGAATGATATCACGCACTGAGGGCAGGGAAGGTTGAACATGTTGTCCAGCAGAAAATTGTAGCTACACTTATATTAGTATTAGCCACTAGCTTCTGGGGACTGAGGGTCATGTTCTTGCCAAATTCTCATCAAATTATGTTTGTCAGACTAGATGCATTCTTGTTTACGAGTTCTTATCTAAAATCAAAACCCTCAATATTCTTCCAGGCCAATAATCTTACCTCTAAGATCCTTTATTCTCTGTAAAGCTCTGTCCATCTCTGGCTCAGTCTTCTTCACGTGGGCAGTTAGTATTGAGAGCAGGAACCTGAAGTCCAAACAAATTCAGACTGCAAATCTGCCACAACAGCCTGCATAGTACCGGTACATGGTCAATATTCATTTGGACTTCATCAGTGTATGTCTCAGTGCAACAAGGCCCAGGGGGACAGTTTTAGACTCAGGAATTCAATTTTGGTCACACCGAAAAGTAATCAATTCTGTGTGGGTAGAACAGCCTTTAGGTTGTTCCCCATAATGATGGTGCATCCGAAATTCATAATCCTAATCAAATTTCTTTTCGTTAACAAAAGCTTTGGTAGCATGGCACTGAAACATAACTGCCAACTTGCAAAATGTTTTGCCATTTTTGGGGGGGAGAGGTCTTCAACAGACTTACTTGTCCTTGTCTATGGTCACCAGCGTCTCCCGGACAGTATCACATATCTTATCCACTTTCCCTCCAGCATTCTTCTTGCGCACCAGTTCATCTTCCTTATAAGCCCAAGTGTACATGGTATTGGTCACATCATCTTCCCTGCAAAACAAACAATCGTAACCTACTGATCACAAACCAGATATAAGCCTGTTCAAATGACCACTCACTCCAAACTTGTCATAGGTGAATTTCTGGGTCCAGAAACTAAAGTTTAGAAGAAAATGGTGATTAGCAAATCCTCATAGAGTGTTACTTATTTACTTATTGCCTTGTTGATGCCTAGCGGCACATAGGCTATCAACAAAGCTCAGCAATCTGGATTGATGGCTTTTGATGTTCTTGTATCTGGTACTTGTACTTTTTTTCCGTGGCAGGGTAGTTAGCCCAGCGCAAAACCCCCAACCTGGGGGGCCAGGAGTCACATTTTTGTCTCATCCCTCCTCTAACACATGTCCAACGTGGTTGAACCTACTATGAGGCACTCCACCGCAGGCCTAATGTCAGCATAGCCCTGGGAGACATTGGGATATGCAAGCCACTGCAACATGATCAAAGTAGAAGAGTCTTAGGTTCAATACCTTGAAGGAAACGAAACAATGGCCGTAAAAGACAAAACAGAGGAAACACTTACTGCAGACCTGTGAGGAACAGGTTGATATTATTCACTGCATCAACTTGTTCGATGAAGAGAGATGTATTTTCGAGGAAGACTTGTGGGTTGTGGTCATATATGAGGTTCATGTTGATGCGGTGCTTCTTCATCAAAGTGAACGCCTCCTTGAACTGCAGTCTGAAAATTAAACATTTTGGTAAATTAAGCCTGTTTTGCTCCAGTCTTGTCTGGGGCTTTTAAGTTCAAGGTCACTATTTTCTCACAATGGCAGACGACCTACCTGTCTAAATATTTCCGTACTGTAGCAAGCACCAACGCCCTGGGATGAATCGTCTCTAGGTTGCCACGAGGCATCTGTAGGACTAGCTTAGTGTCCTCAGGGACAATGCAGACAATCCTTGATCCCCTCTCCACTCGCCTAATACTCTCATCATATGGATGCTCCTTGCCATCGGACAAAGTGGGTAAATCTGGAACAAGTTATGAGTGGCGACACCTTAGAACATTACAGAACACAAGAATAAACTCTTTATCCTATTTTCTGCCCTCTCTCGTCATAAGCAGTTTTGATGCGATCCACAAGCTTGAGCCCAACAGGTGTTATTGGTCAAGAGGCTCCATCTTTATGCTTGTCAATTTCATCCACTCAAACATGTCACCAAGCATGAGGCAAATTAAACTGCCACTGATATGCACTCTGAACCATCAGAGTTAATCGGCCCGTTACCTCCCTTCATACGGTGTAACAGAGTCCGGGTCGGCGGAGTGGATCCAAGGCTTGAGAGTCAAGGAACTGATATGTAGAATTCATTCAAAATGTTACCATGAGGCAAATTAAAGTGCCACTGATATCTAGAACTATTCAGTATCTTACCTCTGACTTTTGTAGTCCTGTGAATACAGCGACATGTATGGGCATGCGTTGCCAACAAGAGGAATTCATCGTGCACAGCGAATGATGTACAGTTGGATGCCACCTCCATGCCATTCACGTAGAATCTGTACCGCTCTGTCAGGCCAAGCACCACTTCCTAGGAAAAAGTACAAAGATAGATAGAAACTGACAGTCACAACAATAGGATATGTCAATGATAATACAGGGTAGTCTTCTCCACTATTTATCAGGGCGGCCCAATCTGCCCTGTGCATACTAGGTCAATAGCAAATACCCTGAGGGGATTTAGCAGGTCTTGAATGAAATTAACTGCAGACCAGTTTTTTATGCACATACCTCGTCTCCAATTGTGCACACGGCGATGTGATTACACGTCTGTGGTAATCCAATCTCCAGACCAGATGACGTCTGCCACGGCAAAACCTGAGCTTCTTCTTCCTCTTCATCGTATTCATACTTCAAGAGGATGCCGTCTTTTAGCTGGACAAGGATGTTTCCGGTTTCTGGACACAAACAGATTCCGTACACAAACCCTTCCACGTCGGCGACAGCTCTGTAATCGTAATATCAAGAATACGTGTAGGACAGGAAATAATACGGTAGGAAATGTTGAACATACATGTGCCTTTCTCAGCTGTAAAAAAACAAGTGAACCACCGAAGTGACATGAGTCCTATCTTTCAGAATCTGATGGCAGGAAACACTAAACCAGTTTTATAGCGAGTAACCTTTTTTGACTATGTGGTGTGTCAATCATCACGAAGTGCGGCCGATTGTGTTCACTTCTAGTGGTACAGACACAGCCATTGGCTACTGTCCCTACTTGAATTCCTGTAAATACAGTTTAATCTCAAATCTCGAATTATAACAGTAGTGAATAACAGGACGAATACAAACCTTTTCATCACAGCTTGACTCTGAGAACTTTTGTCGATCTGTCCTCGATAGATCACGGACGTAAAATCAAATGGACTTTTTTGCCCCACAAATATGAAGGTGTCCTCGCCGACCCAGGTGAAGTGGTTGTACATCAGGGGATATCTGCTTGTAGATTGAATACTGAAAGATAAAGATGGATATAATTTGATAAGTCTATTACCAATCAGTTTTGCTATTCAAATGCCTCATGACACTAACACCCGCAACAGCTCCACCGTCAGCGAGTTCAAAAGAAGATTAAAAACCAAACTATTTGAACAGTGTTTTTGTTAAGCGCAGCTGAGCAATTTTTCTAATTGGATTTTGCGCTATATAAATGCTATTTGTATGTATGTATGTATGACAAACACACTTATAACAGTGTTTGACATGGAAAAAAACTAAAAACCTTTGTCAGTCTTAACTCTAATACTATCATAGGGTAATGGTTATACTATGCAGCACATCGGTACCATGTGCAAGAATGAGGCAACAACAAAAGCTGTTTCTGAATCTTTTTTTTCTATCAAAGCAAACACTCACCAGAAGATGTCTTTATCTTCACAACTATACTCCTGTTGCACACTTTTCGACCCTGTAAAAACAGAACAGAACTCTTTTCTTGTTGGAACCATTTACTTTAATACTAATGCAAATGATTAAATCTAGTTGAAGTAACTACAGCTTCACTTCGGCCACAGGGGTCTAAATGCTTTTTTCAGGTGCTGCAAGCAAGGTAGAGGGCCTACACGGCATCATTCTATCTTAGTATTTCACTTATGAAGCCTGCATCTCCTAGGACAAAGAGACCACTTCAGTCACAACAACAAATGCCATATTTTCATGCCGACATGTATGTGTTTAAACTACATGAAGACAAAATACACTGGTACCTGTCATTTCATAAAATGCCATCCTTCCATCATTCAATATGGCAGCCAATCTGTTAGTATTACCGACGGAGGCAAATGCAACCTCATCTACTGCTGTCGGTAACTGCCATTCTACTGCACACATTGGCGGCGGCACCACAGCCTTCCTGAATGGGGTCAACAACAGTTTGTCTGAAAGAGGACATAAACAAATTACAATGCCAGCAAAAGATCAAAATTAAAAAATCTCCTTTCAACACAGCTTCAATATCTTGACACTCACAAAGTGAATTCACTCACTAAGCTTTATGTAACAATAAGGAGTACACATTTTCTTTGGGTGGCATATCAGCTGATCCTATTTGAAAGTCATATTCAGCTTAGATTATTTCCATTTTTGGCCAACATTTTGGTTAAACAATTTTTCATTTCTACCCTGCCTTGACTCTCATCAATAGCAATCATTAAGATGGCCTGTGCTGGAATGCCTGACAGACATGTTACCTCCATCCACAACAGCAACAGTTGCTAAATCAGCAGCAGTCCTCCCATGGCTAGAGTCCGTAGTTAAAGTCCAGTTATACTGCAGATATCGACCTTTGGTACACACCACATGCAGGTCATATGTATGGTCTGGGTCCCACTGGATGCAGGAAACTTGCATGTCTGCCTCACTGAACACTAGATTCTGCTTCAGGTACCAGTGGTAATTACCACAGGTCCACAATTGTACTGAAATAAAGAAGAAAGTGATTTTTTTATCCCATCTTGTCCTCATTTTATCCATTTTAAAGAAGAGTAGTTTTCAAGTTGCTATCCCGTCTCAAATGACATTGATATAGGTTAGATCAAAAAAGTTGTCCAATCACTGCGCTACTGCAAGTTGTACTTGGACAACTAGACCTGATATGTTCAACAAACAGACCTCCGACTTTCTGACACTGCACCGCACCACAACTTACCATAAGACTTGGGGGTCTTAGTATCATCATCTTTCAGTAAATCCTCACACCAAACTAGCAGCACAGTTGACTCCTTATTCCAGTACAGCTCTCTTACCCTCACTTCATCTTTGTGAAATGGAAGAGTGAATTCCCCATGCTGAAGACCATTCCTCTCAAAGAATGCAATCACGTGCTTATTTGGCTTCCTCTGAGATGTGGCGATTAGACTTCCAGAAGGCCTAGAAGGAGAGGATGAACGTTTAATAATAGCATTCATCACGTTTTTCGATGAAAATTGCAACAGCTCTCAGGAATCCTCAGGCAGTTTGACTTCTAAAACAAACAAATTCAAAGGGTTTAGTTTCAGGATTGATAAACACATGGAAATCTTACTTCCAATCCATTGCTTGCTCCAAACTATCCGTCTTCTCACTGGTTGAATGAAGCACACACTCCCTGGTCCACACCCTCAATTGTCTGGCGCCATCCTCCGGGTTAATAGTACTGATCACGAAATACTGTCCATCGCCCCGCCAGCTGATACGAGGTAGCCCATCATCCCATGGCAGCGCTAGGCTCACAGCCTAAACAAAAATGTAAAAACGGAAAAATGTCCACTGAGCTAAAAGTAATCAATCAATGAAGTAAGAAACGAGAACTTTCAAGAGACATGTCTCTTTCATCTGGCTTAACAAAATGTGCTAAGGAAGCACGACCTCATTTATGAATATGATTAAAATCGCATTAGGCATCAAGTATCATTCCCCGACAGGATGCTGATCTCCCTCATAAAATATTATGATGAGATTGGATTTCACCCTATTCCTTACCTCTTTCTTCTTCTTGGCCGCCTCTTTCCCTTCAGTACCATGAAATTGGGTCTCCTTTTTACCCCAGCCAACCGTCACAAATTGTGCTGAAATAAAAGTTGAAACAGTTGGGAGGAATGCTTTTATCAAATCAACCTGAAGATGCAACATCTGCTTTTATTGACAGCAAGTTATCCAAACTTGCTGACAGTGATGGAATCATACATTTTAAAATAACCTTCTCACACAATTGTTGGCTTTATTTATATCACTAAATTACCAACCTTCTCCAAACTCTTCTGGATGTAGATTCACCTCTGTTATAGGATCAAATTCTCTGTTCATCATAATTATAGTATTTTGGCCTAGAATAAAAATAATTAATACTTGTACAAACATTCTTTGAATTATTTTTTGAAGAAGAGTAAACACGGAACAATTCTGCTTTTCTACTTTTGTTGCAGTTTGGCTAATCATCTGCTTAGATTCATCTTTAGCAGATTGGGTATTCTGAGCAGCAAATTGTAATTCAAATCAACTCTTCTATAGCCAAAGTCATTTACCGTACTGCAAGCCTCATTATTTTCAGAGTCTTTTATTTTTGCAATGACATCCTTTTGACATGTTTGAGACTTTACTTTGATGAATTTCGACAAATTATGCACTACTACAATTTTCTAGCAAGTCAATTACACTTACCAGTCACAAGGACGACAACTTCCTGGTCTGGACTCCATGACATTGCCAGAAGACCACTTTCAACACTCCCAACACATTCCACTTCCTGCGATGCAACATTCCACAGGAGAACATCTCCACTTCTCAAAGCAACACAAAGGGAGAATTGGTCGGGAAGATGCTGAATAGCCACAATTTCTGTGCTGAATTTCCCATCATCATAGGTAATGTATCCTTCCTCAACCAATGACACAGACGCAACGGTTTCTCCTGTATTTGGATCAAAGCCACCCAAGCACGACTCGTTGGCACAGAAGATATTTCCAGTGTCATAGTCCACACTTATACACTTTGATTTGCCTCGAAGACCTCGGAAGCTGTCCACACACAGGCTGCGGAGCAACTTAAGATTTCTCATTTTCTGAAACGACATTAAGAGAAGATACAATTGCGTTGCCATTCACACAGGAAAAAATTGCAACCGGTCGCCACAGATGGGTGTTTCTAATAGCTTAGAGTCCTAGCTACCATCCCTTTGCAAACAGTTACATCACAAATCCATCCTTACGCATGTTTCCTCAGCATCATCACATCCACAAATTTCTTGGATAGTAAACTGGATTATTCAATTCGTGGCCTTGTGCTGGCATGGTGACACTTTGCCATTGTCTTGACCTTGCCCTTGGGGCTGCGTGGCGGCAGGCTGTGCTGGGGGGGGGGGGGGGGAGAAATGGTCATTGACGATGTCAATCAATGAATCACCACCTTGACAGCCTACAAATAATTGTAGGACATAATTTCAACACCAACACTAACAGTGACACTGTATTTGACCCGGACTAGGACACTGTGACTGTGCACATAACATAGGCCTGGCCATTTATCCTTCTATTTTTTGCCTTTAACTGTCATCACACCCTAAACTGATCAATAATTCATGAAGACTTGTTTATTTTTTATCAAATACCAATGAACATGACAAACAAAAGTGTAAATATTGAACAGAAATCACTTGTTTTTTATAGTTTTTATCCACAACAAAAAGCCCAAAACGTGTTACATGGGCGCAGCCATCTTGGATTTGTTCAGAAACCCAACTCCTCTGGTTGGAACAAATAAAAGCCATCTCTGCTTCAAACTCAATTACGTCTTTTAAAAGACAACTGTAATAACGCATTATAAATGGAGACACGCATGGTATGCTTTTTACAACTATTACTAACATAATTGCTTTGCAAAACCATTTATTGCTGTACAAAATTATTTCGTTCCAGTTGCATTCTGTCATGTTTTAGATAATCCCATGGTCTGCTTCACCGACGTTTAATATTTTTTGATGATATTAACACATCGATTTCTCACTGATCCAGTTGTCAAGTCCCAATCCAAATCCGCGTTTGATGTTCGTTAAGTATAAGATAAATGTTAGGAAATGATTATTTTATTTGTCCTTTCTTTTTTGGGGCAAAATCGTTGTTAGTGCTAGCTGTCATTTTTCATTCATACACACTACGCTACACCTACAACATGCACTGCACACTACAGGGACTGAGTTACACATGCTGTCCCAAAAAAGAGGGTTCTACACTTGAGTGATATGTAGAGATCAAATCAGATCATTAGCGGCTTTTGCACTTATAAGCAGACATGATAACTGAATAAAAGACAGACAATTTTTATTCATCAGGGTGTCGGGTATGTACTATGTACAGAACAGACGTGTAAACTAGTCCCAGCTTTGACATAACAGAATATTTGTTTCGAAGAGGCCGTGAATAAAGAACGAAATGCAGTCCCCGAAGCATATGCATTGGAACTGATCAGCCATCCAAAAACCAGTATGATGGAGCCAGAAAATGTATATCATCAAAGGAGTTGTGTCACCAGCATTGCTGAACTGCTGCAAGTGTCAGAGTTCGAGGAGCAACCAGACATGCCAGAAATCATGGTGGTCATGAACTATCAAGGTACAGAATCATCGATCTATTTCAGAGTCCTAAGTTGTCACGGCCCCAGGTGATTGATGTGATTAACTCCAAGCCGTATTACTAAAAATTATAAGACCTTTCCATGTTGGTGAGAATAAGCAAAGGTTTCTGGCTGCAAACAGTTTGGTGTGAAATGAAGCCCTTCGAATGAACTGATTGCCAATGTCATGAAATTGAAATTTCTGTTTCATAATTGAACAACGAAGATCTACTTGTCAGTTCATCTTGACCTTATATCTGTTTTCTATATTTGATAGAGCGTGTTTATTCTATTTCAAGGCATGACCCAACTTCCTGAAGAAATCACTGCATTGGAAGTCTCGGAATGTGTACGGTGGTTATACGTAAAGAGAAACAAAATTACTTCATTGGTAAGATCACACAGCACTAGATGAGATTTTGAGTCGTATTTTGAAATGAGCCTTTGGGTAGATGAAGATTCATGGCTGTCTTTGGCTGTTGAATAGATTACAATGGGAAAAGTCCCTGACACTTACCAGGAAGTGCTTTATTCTCTGAATGAATTATAAAATAAAATTTCTCTTTCAGCCAATAAATATGTGCAACCTAAAGAATCTCATAGAATTGTAAGTTAACATTTATTTCAAACTCACTTTTGAGTGCAACCAAAACTCTGGGTTGCAAAACCTACCAACTAAATGTCAAATGACTGATATGGTGACTGAGGATGCTTAATTTGAAAGTGGGCTCTGACTATGATATGGTTACCTGCTTCATTCTCGTAGTTCTTGGATCTGTTCAAACCTCAGAATCAACCTGAGGATATCCCCCCCTCTGAAAGTTGTTGCCATATCCATCGGTCTGCTGTAAATATATCATTATTCTATTTCAGGTACCTTGATTCTAATCACCTTGGAACTTTTCCTGATGGTATGTAGATAAGTTTGTGTATTAATTCATAACGAAAGTTTCTTGTACAAAAGTCATAGATGTTTGAAATAAAGTTTTAAAATCATAGATAATAAAAGTTTTGAATTAAAGACTAATTGTAATAGAAGATGTTGGCACACCGACAAGTAGCTATGTCCTATTTGCCTACATGTTTGCTTTGTTATACATGTAATTTCAGTTGTGGTGAACCTGCCATGTCTACAGTCTTTGGACATCAGTTCCAATCACGTATTGACACTCCCGCCTTGTATTGGCCAACTGACATCGCTAACAAAACTCCGCATTTGTAACAACCAGCTTCAGACCATTCCACCAGGTTAGTAATCAGATCTGACTTGACAGATGCAGTTATTGATAGAGGGTGCATCGCTGTAGCTGCTAGTAGGTGTCCATTTATGGCTAATCACTTCTACCCGGTGTCTGGTCAATGTGTGTGAGAAAACTGACATTTGGAAGATGACTCAACCTGTGTACCTGCCTCTGTCTACTCCCATCTCACATTGCACATCCTAGGATAAAATTATTATACTTGAAACGGACCCAGAGTGATAGTTTTACTGCAACACCTTTTATTTTTGCAAGTCTAACATTTTTTCCAGAGGGAGTACCAACGCAAACTACAGGGGAGTGAATGTGTTCAACGTAACAGTTTTATCTTGAAAATTTATCCATTCACGGAAATAAATAGCGGCAAAATCTGAAATGAATGTTTTTGCAAACATATTGAGCCGATAAAATAAAGGGGTTTACAATAATTTATAATTATTCCCAGAACAGTACCCATTGATTCTTGAGGCCCCATATAAAGCTGCCATGCCTTAGCTGTCGTTTTCAAAATGTTCCATCAAAACTCTGATCCTTTCTTTACAGAAATAGGTCAACTTATTAACCTTGAGGTGCTAGCTCTAACAAACAATAATCTACAGTATATACCAGCCGAGATTAACCGATGTTCCAACTTAAAGCATTTACTCCTGGACAAGAATCATCTGGCGTGGATTCCCAGGCAGCTCGTCCAGCTTAAAGTGTTGGAAGAACTCTCTGTGGCAGGGAATATACTGCTGTGCATTCCTTTAGGTAGGTTCTATTTCCAGGCCTAAGAGACCTACGGCTTTAGCCTTACAGTCCTTTTGGTCAGAATCTGCTAATGAATTAACTTCATTAGAACCTGTAATTTCAGATATGGAAAGTAAGTTTCAGGCTCACAGCACTCCCATGCCTATACTTCTCTGCTAACTAGAGCTTTTCAAGTGTGCCTCTTCTTGTGAACATTCTTGAGAGGTTCATTTTACCGGTAGTTCTGTCCAGGTTGGCAGGAGTAAAACCATTACCAACTCCATGAATCTGTTCAGGTTCTTTTTTCAGGCTGCTAAAATGGAAAAATGATTTGTCTGGGTGCTGCACCTAGAGAAAAAGCACATATGAGAATTCTCATTACTTTCTGTCATCCTTTGTTACAGATGTTGGTTACATGCCGTCTCTCAAGAGTGTTTATGTTGACAATAACCCCTATCTCCACACTGTGCCAGTCAGTATCATGACGAAACAGCTAGGATTTAACAGGTGAGAATGCAATAGGGAACATCTCAAAGGTAAAAAATGCCAAAAAAGAAAATTCAGTTGTCTGACAGTTAATTTGTCAAAATGATCCCCAAATTTGACCGGATGGCATTGGCTGTGAGAAAAGGTTGGGTGATTTAGGAATTGTGGACTTTAAATGATATTGGCTTCATGACATGTGTTTATTATTTCAGCTGTGGTCTTCAGAATCCCTCTGATGCAGATCTTGCCCATGTCCTCCACATCACTGTCAAGGAGGAAATGAGTGATAAAGTAATCTGCCTTCCAAAAGAACTGAGAAAACTTGGCAACAGTAACAACCAGTCAATGGCCACGTTGATGGAACTCTCACTTAGAACAGTGTTTAAATATCACAGATCAAGTAAGTATACTGTGATCACTCAATCATTCTTATTTAATTAGGTCACCGCTAAATCATATCATACATCAAGTTACATGGGCTTCATCTTGAGCAGAGTTCCTTACCTCTTGCCTCAGTTAGACACCAACTTCAGAGCTTCATCCTGAGCAGAGTTCCTTACCTATTGCCTCAGTTGGACTGGTATTTATGTTAATGGATACCAATGGTGCAATTAAGAATAGGTTAAAAAGATGAAGACTGCAATGATGATACAGAGAGCTGTGGTTGCTGGCATTTGCCCTGGTTTCCAAAGCACCTATGAGGTGATTATAAGCATCACTCTTTTTTGGAGCGAACTATAATTTTCTTATGCAATTGACAACTTGAAATTAAATTCTTCTTGTACATTTCAGGACTACAACCAACAGACCTTCCTCGTGAGCTTTCCAGCCTGATAGATGCCCCTGTAGCTTCGTGTATCAGTTGTAGTACTCCCATTTTCAGTATGGCTTTTCCAGTCATTTTCGAGGGCCAACTCAAAGTGTATAAACTGTACAGACTTGCCGTGTGCTGCTCGATGAACTGTGTCAAGCTGGCAACAATGCGTGTGAAATTACCACTGGTTTATCCAGATGCTTCAGATCTGTTTATGGGAATTGTACCATTGGGATGATAATCAAGATGCAGTCTCTAAATCGTTTTGTTGGCCATCAGTTTTGTCCTCATTGATAACTAGTGTTTAGCGTTGGCAGCTAGGTGTTTAATTGAATGAAGTGGGTATAGGTCAACACATATAAATATGTGCTTGTCTACTTATACTGTGGTAATATGCCCTTGGGATCGCCTACCAATGGAGATGGTAGCGTGGAGAATGTGAAACAGATTTGAAGTATCTCTACTGCTAGTCTTTTGACATGATTTTTATGTGGAATTTTTTGAATTAATTTGAAAGCAAGGGTGTTTAATGATGTTCCAAAGATACTTGACACTAATTAGAGTTGATCAAAAAGGGACATTGTTGACTTATTCATGTTGTAAATGTATGTAAATAAATACGTTTTATGAAGAACACTTTTGTTTTCCAATTTGTGTCTTGAAATGGACTTGATGTAACTTTGCATTGCCTGAATTCATTGTGATACCCAAACATTCCTGCAAGACATCTTTGTTGTCAGATTCGCACGAAGATTGGTCCATTCTCTTCAGTCCAATCATTCTGAAAGATTGGTCATTCTTTTTTTCTGTTGACTGGACAACTTGATCTGACAACTCCATTGGTCCTCAGCTTGTGGTTTAGCTGGGTCCACAAGCAACACGATTGTTGCCTTTACTGTTGTCAAACCTTTCAATGGTTTTAAAGGCACCGTAGTTAACAAGTTTAGTGGGTAAATTTTGTTAGTGATGGTTGGGACATTTGTCTCCATGAAAGAGGTATCCTGAGCCTGATTGTGATATTGTCTCCTTGGTTAATGGGGAGCATTGAGACCATGAATTCATTGGAATGCTGCTCAAATTACAAATGAACAATGTCTTGAACCTATGCATTGAGGTCAAGAGTTGGCAGTCACACGGTGAAATTATTAGAGAGGTTCAAATATCACATAGGACATGATGATGATGAGACATCATTGGCAATAGACATTGGGGAAAGGCTCTTGTGTCCCATTTGTGACTTCGTTATGTGGATGTCTATCCCGGTGTCTCTGGCAAACCAATTACCAATTACCATCAAGCCAAGTCGCCAATCCCTTTGCTCTACACCCATACCATTACCGGGCATTACCCAAATTCAGGCCGAGGCGGACATTCTCAAGTAGTCAAGCCACTGGAGTGTCACACCACTGGAGCGTAATACAGAGCGGCATTCCTCCATAGAACGGCTGATCAAGGTTACTGGAATGCTGGAATCGTTCGAGGAAAGAAATCCATAGGTCTCCATTGTCATAGGTGATACTGCTCTACTGACAGTGACAGTGACAGTGACAGTCCTGGCTGCAGATTTAGCACGTGGACCTTTGTAAACAATAACAAATAATTCGTATGTGATTGGCTAGAAATTGAGTGACGCAAAACTTTGGACACGCCCATCCAATTACGCAATTAGTGTACTACGTCATCAAAATATGCGAGGAACAGAATTGTTTACAAATGGCTGCCAAGATGCTATGGAAGTTGCAGTGGTGCTAAAAAGTATGAAATAAAGTGCCTACAGGCAACAACTATCATATTTCTCAGCTCAGAGTTATAGCTCAAATACTTAAGACTCATTTCTGTCAATTTTGAATCCCCTGGCATCATCATAAACGACCTGTTCAGCTTTTGAAATGTATATGTTTTACTGTCAGAGATGACTGTTTGACAGGCAAAGCCATAGGCTCAAGGCTGCACTAGGCCTACACAATAACAGTACACATACATGTACACCACTACACTACTAACAGACAGCTTGACAAACATGCTGACTGTGTATGTGTGGGTCGCCCACTTAGCGTTTAAGTAGACCGTATTCGAAAGTCGGTCAGTGGGTAATAACAAACATTTTTGTATGCATCGTGATCTTAAGTGACTACGTACAAATGGAATGCGTAACTGTGAGACACTCTCCTCGGTGTGCATCATTTCATGACATGATTCATGTCGTGCAGGAACCTCCATGTATAGTATAGGCCCTACTTTTTCATTGCGCATTTGTCATTACCCGCTGGCCGACTTCTAAATGTGGTCTATCGTTCATTCCCATTGATTATTGAATCAAAGAAGTTACATTACAGACAGTAGCCCTTGTTGGCATAGGCCTACTTTCCACTTCCAGGTCTATCTCTTCCTTTACAAACCTGAGCCGAGGCAAGGCAGTTGCCAGAGTTTTATTCATCCTAAGAAATTTCTGAGGAAATGGCATTGCATGCAAGAAAGCAGAAAAGCTGTCAGTATTTTGGTTCAAGTGTCTTGTTCTTGGTCACGCTTTTTCAGATTCTAACACAGATTTTAATGTTTGAGGAAATCTTGTTTCCATTCTTTCCTCTATGAGTGCCTTGTTTATATTTCAGAATAAGTTGTGTATTTCAAATTGTGACATTCCTGCTGGCGGGAATTCTTCTGTGAAGTGTAACTATGGCGAGTCGTGAAATTATCAAGAAGAAGAAGAAGGCACCGAAATTGAAACCACTTCCATCATCAAGCGTGCTTCCAGAGAAACAGGATGATGAAAAGGGTAGGTGTGGGGCTATCTCAGTAGAGTTAAGTTCAGGTTTCATGAAAAGGGTAGGTGTGGGGCTATCTCAGTAGAGTTAAGTTCAGGTTTCATGAAAAGGGTAGCTTTGGGGCTATCTCAGTAGAGTTAAGTTCAGGATTCAAAGTAGATTTTGGATGATTGTCCAAAAACGCTTAACATTTTGAGACATACAATGAATTTCCTCAATCACTTCCAATCATTTGTAGATCCAGTTTGTTTTAATCCGTTGTTAATGATGTTTTCAAATAATTTTTCACTCTTTCAGTCTTGATTGAAGAGGGCATCGAGAACACTGGCTATGCCCACAATCCAAATGCTTCCACTGGTAGTCTGATTTCTGTGAAAGAGGCATCTGAACAGGACAGGTCAGACAATGCAAAGAGGGTAGGTTCAGATGTTTGCTTGATGGTCAGTTGGTCATGGAATTGAGAACAGATCCGGGTAAAAAAATCAGACTCTCTACTTGTTGTCATCTCCTGAAAGTTTACTGTCCTTGTTAAACGAGTCTCAAATTTCGTTTCAGTATCCGTCCATCAAGAAAAAGGATTCAATGCCAGCAGAGTCTTACCAGAGCAGTGAGAGGTCTGTTAGTCCTGGGCCTGCAAAACTGAAGAAAAATAGTGTTGTGCCAGTGGAAGGAGGTGCGAGTACTGTTGGATCTACCGTAAAGCAATCATCGGGGCAGGGTAGTGCTATCTCGTTAAGATCAAAAGGTGGGTTCTGGTCATGCGATCTGCTTTGTTGAGTGTAGGCCTGTCTTACTCATTCTTGCATTCCTTTTCAGAATTTGATGCGATCAGAGACAGTCAGATATGAAAATAGAATTGCTGTGGTTCAGGTTTATCCCCTTCCGATCTGCACCATATCTCTAGGCAGTGGTAGTCTTACTGATACGTACAACTTCTGAAAAGTGTGTAGTGATTCGTTTTAAAAATCCTCTTTGATGAAAATATAGTATGTTTTTGTGATTTTTCAGAGGCATGGACCGATTCTGAAAGTATAACTTCAGCATCTGGGCAACGGAAGAATACAGGTAGGCATGATGTGTATAAAAACTCAAACAAACGTGACTGATTAAGTGCTACAAATGTTTTGTGTTCATGAATTAATTGCATTTCATGTACATGTACTCAAAATATCATATACATATCAAGTAGGGATGCCTCGTACCTCTACTTCCCGTAACTCAGGATTCAAACAGTTTTCACTTGCAGTATTGTCTTTATTTTCAGGCAAACCTGGCATGTTTGCGGCAACCAAATCATCTGGTTCATCAACGCAGATTGTGGCTTTAAAACCTGGCGAAGGAAGTAAGTTGATTTTATAATTGATGAACAATAGGGTGTGTTTAGAGTTGATTTGGAGTGAAAAATAGATTGGCCAGTACTGAACGGTTAACCGTTCTTTATAATGCTGTGCAGCTTTGAAATTATCTTTGTTTGTCTCTCTTCCAGATCAACGTAGCATCTCCCAAGCTACCCTTTCACCTCCAGAGATTCAGGGAGAGAAGCATGCCTATGTTCCGTATCTGTTTGCGAGGAGTGCCATCGCGAAGATCATGGATGACATGAAGAACATGAAGCTGAAGCATGTGTCCATTGTCACAGAGATTGAAGGAAACTTTAGGGGTATTGAGAAAGAAACACAGGTAAGTAAACAGTCTTCAGGGATATTGAGAGACTTCTCCAGGAAAGGAAGAACTTTTGAAGAAAATCAGGTCTGATTATGTTGAGAAAGAGACAGGCCAAACCAGCACTGGTCTCATTCACACCCTGTATTGAGAGCTCCTATGGGTTCTTCTATGTTTGGCTGCCCATTCCCACTTAAGAAAACAGCACTGGTCCATGGAGGCCGCAATTCATGTCGTGTGACATCATAAGATTGTAAATAGCGTCGTAACGACCTCTGTTGTGGTGAATTTGATCACTTTCATTTGTGCCCGACTGAATTCCTAGAGATAACTTGTGTTGATTGTCTTGCAGAATCAATTCAACAGCTTTGTGTTGAACCTGAGAGGCCAGTATTCAACTAAAGTGAAGACGTTCCGAGATGTGATTGATGTTCACAGGCAGGAGGTCAATCAGAAACAACAGTACTGGGAGGAAACATTGATGGTAAGTGTGAGAGATCTGGTTGGTTTTGTTTTCAATTATGTAAGTCGTTTTCAGTTTCAAAATAATGGCAGGGAACAATAGACCCCCACATTACAGAGACACAGTTACCATGCAAATTTTTGATAATTTCTCTTCTGTTAGAAGCACCTTCAAAAATATAAGATAATTTCCACCATTGTGATGGAAACTACTACTGTGGTGTGAAAGATGACAAGTCTGCAGACAGGTTCATGCTAAGGCCACCAATTAGTCGGGTACTACTTCAACTTGAATATCCATGCCCTTTCTTGCGTAGTCGACCAGTGTCCCTTCCCCTTGCAGGCCCTGAGTATGAGAAACAAGAAACTTCTCCAGGAAAAGAAAGAACTTTTGAAGAAGACCAAGTCTGATTATGACGAGTATGAGAAGGAGACGGGCCGAACGAGCGCAGGTCTCGTTCACACCCTGGATGACAAGAGTAGCCAACTCTCCTCCGGTAAGTCTGAAAGTGCTTTCTCTTTGAAATGTTATCATTATCTGAAATCAAGGTGGAACACACTCAAGTGGACACCTCTGTCTGGTGAACCCCCTCCCTGTTTCAATTAAACCATGTTGTTTGGACCTTGTGGACATTTACTACTTTCAAGAGTGGTAGTGTCTGTGACTGACTTTCTCTGGATACTGATTTGCTGATGTTTTAGCTGGTGACAGAATGTCTGATCAAGAATAATCGGGCCCACAGTATAAGAGTAAATGCTGAAAATGAATAGCCAAATTAAACAAATATCTCTCAAAAAAGATATATTAAGTAACATTTCTACTCTTCTTCAGCACAAAAAGATGCACAGAAACTGAAGGACAAGCTTGAAAGAGAAAGGAACGAAAACAAGCAACTCCGCGATCTTCTTGAGGAGCACAACCTGGGCCACCTCGTCTCTGCAGTCGTCATCGGCTCCAGTGTGGCGCGGCGTCAAGATGAACCTGACGAGCCGGTGGTCTTTGGCGGGATCTCACCGGAGCAACAGGAGGACTTGGAGAACGAACGGGACGGAATGAAGGAGGACAGGATGAAGATGACGGATGAGCGTGATGAGTGGATGAGTGACCGTAAGGAACTGGTTGACGAGAGGAATAAAGTACAGGGGGAACTGAACATGGCTAATATGGTATGATCTTTTTGCTTTCCATTTGTTCCATGTTATTGGAATGTATACTTCTTGCTTTTACTGACCAAGCTTCATCTACCCTGAATGTCTTAGCTGTGACACTTTCATCAATTCATCATCGTGGTCCTAGTTCTGAACACATGCCAAGTCCTTTTAACTTGAACAAGATGCTGACTGGAGTTTGTCTTATTTCATAAGTCTACAAGTACAGACAGCTTGTACTAATAATTTTTTATCTGCCTGTATCTGTTAATCTTTCTATCCATTCTAGCTGGTAGCTTCTGTAACAATGTGTTCTTATTTTACCCATGTTTGCCGGTCAAAGCTGTGTTTAGTGCCTAACCTGTCTTCAATGTATTTTTCCCTCTGATAGGAACTGTGTGATAGTCTTAGAAAATGTAAAGCTTTGGATGAGGAGATATCTAATCTCCAAAAGAGAGAACAAGCTTGGCAAGAAATTTCTGATATGAAACAACGAGATATTTCTGATTATGAAAAGAAAGAAAAATCATTGCAAATAAAACTAAAAACATCTCAAGAAGAGACTGATATTTTGAAGCGAAAGCTTTTGAAGAATGAACTCACGTGTAAGGAATTGAAAAAAGAAGTTAGTGACTTGAACGAACAGGTTCTAAACTACGAATTGAAGTTGAAAGATTTGCAAAAAGAGACTTGCCTTTTGCAAAAAGAAAGTAATCTTTCTAAAGAGAAGTCTCGAAATACTGAAACAGAGTACAATATTCTACAACGCGTAGTGTCCCTTTCAAAGAAAAGAATTCTAAAATATCAAACTCTTCGTAAGAGCCATGAAGATGAGCTGAGTCAAGCCAAAGCTTTGCATTCTAACAGAGATAACAGTTTGAGTAGAAAGGTAGCTACATTAGTGGAGTTAGTTGTAGTTTGTGATTATTTGG
The DNA here is from genome assembly GCF_910592395.1 of Lineus longissimus. NCBI lineage: Eukaryota > Metazoa > Nemertea > Pilidiophora > Heteronemertea > Lineidae > Lineus > Lineus longissimus. The sequence goes on along the minus strand of NC_088309.1, from coordinate 10,187,178 downwards.
TGTTGAAGCATATACTTTGTATTCCCCTCTTTTGTTGTCAAAGAATATTTGTTTGGATTGGTTGGTTTGATTGCGCATAACATGACATGGAGTGAATTTAAATTTCCTCAAATTGGTTGATATATCTATACTATTGGGGGCTTTTATTACATTCGTTTGAAATGATTCTTAAGGCCTTGCATTTCAATGTGGCCTTTCTGTTTTTGTTGTTTGTTTCTTGTTTCACTCATCCAGTTCAGTTTTTGCTGTAGTTTTTCCAATGTTGATTGAATTCGCTCATTTGAAAGGCCAGTATCAGGTTGCTTTCGTACATATAAGTTTCCTTGTCTCATTTATTACTCACTGCAGAGGAGTCTGCGTAACTTGTCTGATACATTTAACAGTAATACCAGTACACTGACCTTTTTTCAACTTTGTAAACTGCATTGGGAATCTGGTTGTGTACTCCTACTTATTCCTGTGTCTACCTCTTCAGGAGCTCTCACAGAACCAGGCACGGTATGACTCTCTCAAGACCAACATGTTGGAGTATGCCAACATGAAGGCCTCTTATGATGCCCTCTGTGCCCAGTATGCCGTGCTGGCAGTTGCTGCGACTTCTATGGACAAGGACAAGGCTGAGGTGAGAACTCTTGAATCCCAAAAATTTTGTATTTTGATAGAGCTGACAAGTATGATTGGAAGTGTGTGCTGTATTTCGTAAATTAACTGGTTAAAGAGCTTGACCATGGTTCGTAAGCTGACCAGTAAAGGCATTAGATTGTGACAACTGACTTGTTTCCTACGTACATGTAAAACTGAGACTCTCTGAGAGTGCAATTCAATGCCATTTTGGTGCAGGAAACAGATGGATGATTATAAGCGTGTTATGGGATATAATTCGTAGGCTGAAGATGGAAAAGAATTCGAATTACTCATATTTCCTGAGGGACAGTAGCCTTCGCTATCATGTCAATAACAGGCGTGGTTGAATGTTCAGCGGGTCAGTATCTGTATTTTTATCCTAGACTTTGAAGTGTTTTCTGTGGAACGTTTGGTTTAAAATTTGTATGTTTGTTTTTTCAGGAGAAGTCAAAAAGTCTTGAAAATGATAAGCAGTCGATGGAGGAGGAGAAAGCCACTATTGAGAAGGATATCCAGAAGTGGAAGGATGAGTTTCAAGCAGAGAACGGTCGTGAACCAACTCAGGCGGAAAGGTAACTATTTTTTAAAAATTCTTAAATGGAGGAATATCCCAAAAAATGTACAAATATTCATAATTTGATTTGTTAATCTTAAACCATATTCGAAACAGAGGGAATTTCTTTACAGAAGTTTTCAGCTTTTTGACATAATTCTTTCTTGATGTGTTCACTGTTGCAATATGATAGGAAACATACCTCTTTTGTTGAAAAAAGTTATAAACTTACGATATTTTCGTCTTCCTTTACAGACCAGCTGCTGTGAAGGAGCTTTACACCCAGCTGGCCGAGGTTGAAAGTATGATTGCCAATCTCAGCACTCAGCAAGAGACCCTGGTCCAGATACAAGCAGGCAATGTACCCCAACCTGCTGTTGTTGCGGCTCCTGTCAAGATAAAAGACCCTGAGGTTAAAACTATTGAGGTGGGTAGATAACAGACTAAAATTTTCAACTCCTTAGTTGTAAATCTGATTGCAAAAAGCATGATATGAAGATGATCGATGCAATGATTTTGAGATTAAAATGCAGATTGTGCAGAGTCATTTTCCTATGTCTGGTGTGAAATTGAAACATCTTCTCTGATTGGAAGTCTTGTTGAGGTTGAATTTACCCTATTGGCACCGAGGCCAGTTGCCACTTTGGGCTAGCTTTGGTGCCCCCAAAAGTTTCTGTCATATTTTCTAATTCATCCAATCCGGCCTGCCTGGAAAAGTGTTCCCAAGGAACAAAGTTTGTGCCTTAATTATACTGACCTGTTTCACTTCTATAGGCCTAAGTCATTGTACGTGAAATAAAACCTAAGCAATTTCATTCTCGTTGCTACAGGTCAGAGTGCCTGACCAGGGATCCCTGTCCCGACTTGAGCAGGTGAAGGTGGAAAATGCGCAACTGAAGAGAGAAAACTCTGAGTTCAAGAACACCACGGCTGATTTGAAATCTCAGCTGAGTCGGGTGCAGATCATGGGAGGAGCTGCTGTAGCAATTGGTAGCTTGGTGAGTTGCGTCCGCTGTTTGTTGACATCATTGGCTTTGAACCCGGAATATTCCTTAACTTTATTTTCTCTTAACAATTCCGCTAACACTTCTATCATGATATTACCGCTCTTTAATGGCTCTTATACTTTGCACATGTTTGATGCTATTAATCTCTCATTTGTGTGAATCACAAAAATATTACTTATTGCCCTTGATTTCCACCTAATTTCAAAAGTGTGCCACTAATTTACAATTTTAATTATCTTTTTGAGTAGATTTCTATACTTCGTTTATAATAACTCCTGTCAAGGTTCTTTAAAACTCCTCTCCAGCAAATATTTGATACTCTTACTCTCATTCCTGATGAGTTTCCTCTGTTTTAACACTGTTAACATTTTCCTACATAGACACCAGTGGAGGATCTAAAAACTGAGCCCACTCTACAACAGGTAGGTTATAGTCTAACCCTTCTATATGTAACATTCCATCTATCGGTAAAGTAGGTAGGTGGTTGGTACCAAACCACCCCCTAACAAATGCCATTGCTACTGTGGTTCTGTAAAGTGTTGCGATTTGATAATGTTTTGGAAGTGACTATTTGGCAAGCCCGGCTTACCAAACAGCGACTTTTTCTTGTCCTGAATGGAGAGCCGAACTCATTAAAATTAAAGTAAAGTCTCCAGCTCGCCAAACAGGGTAGATTTTTTACCTGTTTGGCAAGCCCGGCTGGCCGAACTGGGTGGCTTTTTAGTGCTGTTTGGCAAGCGGCTCTCCAAACAGGACAAAAAAAGATGCCTGTTCGGCGAGCGGCTTGCCAAATAGACCCGGCCTAATGTTTTATCACCAGATGTCTTGTCTTGTACGTGTAAGAGGAAACTGTTTTGCACAGAACCAGTTAATGCAAGTCCATGGAATGCCTTACAACTTCATCAAAAAAGTGTACCAGCATTAGAATTATCCTGTACTTCTTGGGCAAGACCTGATCAATTGGTGCCTAATGCACAAGACATAGCTTCTGCAATATGATTGAATCATGTTTCAGAACATTGGTCTGATTCGGAATAAAAAATGAATTTCTACATTTAGAACTGATTATTACATTCATGTACCGGTAGATATATTTGGGTTGAATGAAATATAAGTATAAAATGAAGACGAGGTCTTTATGACATTATGCTAATCACTAATAGAGACATGTATTATGTTTCCAGGGAGATGCCACTGCTGTTGCCCAGCTGAAGTCGGAACTGAGGGAGAAGGACCGTCAGCTAAGGGCTGCAGAGAAGCAGGCTGGTGCTGGTGATGAGGGGCTCAAACTCCTCTTGGCTGCTGCCGTTGGACAGGTACAATATTTCTGGAGAGTTTCTCTTTGGTTTCTTTCCAAGAGGAGAGTCTATTTCCATGACCAGTCAATTTCTAATTCAGCTTTTGGATGCTGTCCTTAAAAAGCTCTTAGGGGAACCTTCGAAATGCATTCAAATATATTGCCAACAAATGACGTGGGATCAAGAAGTTTCTGAAAAAAATGTGAAAAAATACTGCAGCTGATTCTGTTCATTGCTATTATCACTTCCACAGACAACTTTTTGTTTTATGGCATGTGATTAAAAATGTAAAGAATATGATTGAAAATGCATGAAAACCGGATATTCTTTTGTCTCTTAGGTGCACGAGCTTCAGAAAGAAGAAGAGAAGGCTCATGACCAGATCAAGGACAGATACAAGAAGGCCGATGAAAAGATGCCAGAGTTGGAGAAGTCTTTAGAAAAGGCACAAAAGAAACTGGACAAGTATCTCGCTGAGCATGATGCTAGGTAAGCACAAAGCTGAGTTTCTGTGACTACACTTGACTATCCCTCTGAAAATGTTGCTGTATTTTACAGTAAGAAAGGCACACTTGATTGCACAAACCAGGAGGCATCGGCGTGTTGACTTTGAAGGCCTGGCACGAAGGCTATCTTATGGAATGAAAAAAAAATTCAAGGCTCAAGTATTGTAGACGCATTGTCTTGAGGAATTGATGGACTAGAGGTGCTGGTTTTACACTGCAAGGGTGGCATTAGAATGTAGCTTGGGCAGACCAGTCAGCCCAGAACTTTGGCTGCCGCCTCGCTTTTGGCCTGGATTTTAGCTGTGGTGTTTGATGAGGCGACCCATAAAAAATATTGAATCCAAGGCGTTTTGAATTGTTTTCAAAACCGGTTTGTGTTGTCCTATATACAAGCCACCTGAACTACAATCGCCCTTCATCAGGATTTTGTTTGTTTCAGCGATGAGGAATCGAGCAGACTGAAAGACAAGGTTGAGAAGAAGACAAAGAAGACATCGGATAATGAGGTGTTAGTTGCTGCCTTGAAGATGCTGAAGTCCGGCCATGTGCCTGATAACTACAAACCTTCAGGAGTTGTGGCAGGAGGTGCGGATGCTGGAGACATTGAATACTTCGAGGAAAAGATTAGCGAGTTGGAATTGGAGAACTCACAGTTCAATGACGAGCGAGCGGTAAGATATGATTACTTTATTTAATCCTCTAAAAACTGGGTCGTTTTACAGAATGTTCAGTCTACTAATTAGAAATGGAATTAATAATGACACTGATTGTTTCTTTAGAGTGTGTCAATTGAAGACTTTTCTGCCATGTCAATATAGGTTTTGACAGTTCTAATCTGATTTGTATTTCAGTAATGTTTAGCTCAAATAGGAATGATACTGTTAGTTTTTGATTTCATGGTAGATGAGAACACTGGGAAGAATATTCTCTGTGGTGATTTGAATCAAGTTTGTTTCAAATACCCATATTTCCATGTGTTATATTTTTCAGGAATTGCTTGAGAAGATAGCCAAGCTGGAGACAGACTTGTTGTCTGGAGGAGAATCTGGAACCATCGGGATGGAGGATACTGAGGTTTGTATTCTATATATTGTAAACCTGGCCATTTCATTTTTATTCGTAGCCTGGATACCTCTCTATTGAGGACAGTATTTGTCAGGATACCACTCTATTGAGGCCAGTATTTGTCAGGATACCTCTCTATTGAGGACAGTATTTGTCAGGATACCTCTCTATTGAGGACAGTATTTGTCAGGATACCTCTCTATTGAGGACAGTATTTGTCAGGATACCTCTCTATTGAGGACAGTATTTGTCAGGATACCTCTCTATTGAGGACAGTATTTGTCAGGATACCTCTCTATTAAGGACAGTATTGTCGGCTCCAAGGATGTCGTTGTAGGAGAGGTTCTGTTTATGTAAACTATTGAGCAACTTATGCTAATTGGAATGGCCTCTTTCAGAGCTTGAGCACACAAATAGCCAAGTTCCAAATGGATGTCGACCGCCTTGAAGCTGAGCTGAGGGAGGAGAGGGCTTCTCATGATGCGACCAAGGAGGAGTTGGATGCTATGAAGAACCAGTTAGATGGCATGAAGGTGGAGTTGGAGAACTCGGAGGGGCTGGCCAACACCAAGGCGGACAGCATGCAGGCTTCTCTTGAGGCACAGATCAAAGCAAGGGATCAGGTAAGTGTCGTATTGCTAATGAAAACACTTAGGCTGGTTAAAAGGAAAAGACATTACCTGAATGGAAAAGAAGTTTCACACAGCCCTGTGCTAGGGTACGCGTACAAAGGAAAATGAGAAAGATAAGGCTGAATGCAAAAGATGAAAAAGTAAAAGTTGTCTCTTTATGTCTTTTTTCTCTAGGAAATTGATGATATTCGCAAGGAGAAGGCCGAACTTGAGCAGGCAAGATTAGACAATCTCCCCGTCAACGCCAAGGTGGAAATCCAGAAGATCCAGGACAAGCTAGTGCGGGTCGAGAAGGAGAAGACCGCCAGCACTGCATCGAGTATCGCCATGACGGCGGAGATTCAGGAGTTGAAGGGACGCGTTGAAGCTGTGAGCAGTAACCTGAAACAGCAGAAGACTATCAGTGCTGACTTGGAGGTAAGAGTGCCTCCTTCAGGGTACTCCAATCTTTCCCCTTGGTGGCTTTCTGCCCAGCTGACTCCATGTGCGCCCCTGCAGTTTCTTCTTCACGGATCCTCTTAAGTTTTTCTTTTGGTCTGCTACTCTTGTACCTTCCCTGCGGTATCCACAAAGCTGCTGTCCATTGCAAGGAGTCTGCTGGCATGCAAAGTCCATGACCTGGTTTTGACAAATATGAAGATTGGATTGGGATATGAGCGCCATGCACATATTTTGATAAAATTCAACATGCAGTTAGTTACACTGAAATGTATTGGATTCATCCATAAATGAATGTTGTGAGGACCAAGTGTTTCTGAAATTGTTATCAGTTTTCCTTTCTAAAAAAAGACATGGCAGCCAAACAGATGGTGTGAAACCCAAGTTGTAGCAGTTGTCGCTTGCCCTTCATATCATAAGGGTTTATTCTACTGTCTTGCAGGTGATAATCTGAACATTATATGTCTTACCTTGTAGGAGAAACTGAAGTCTTCCCAGGGTCAGAACGAGAAAGTTCGCAAGGAATTAGAGAAAGAGTTTCAGAAGAAAGAGCAACAGAGAGCTGATGAGGAGAAGAGGAAGATTGCAGCCCTTCAGAAGAAGGTGCAGATGCTGGGATCAGGGGTTGCAGGGGTGAGTCAGCTCTTTAATACTTGTAAAGGTCCAATTTGACAATTTCAGGCCGATTACTTGATTTGTTTTCTCTCTTCACATTTTGATATTTCGGCTCCTACACAAAAAGTAACCATAGCATAATTCACACTTCAGTAACAAAATTTCAGTAGGAGGATGCACTCTTATTACTATACTAACATACGATATACAGCAGGGAACTACTCCATCACTGGCGCTTACTTATAACAGATTAACCTGTCTTGCTGGCCAAACTGGTCTTCTTGTCTGGTCCAGGCACCTCTTTTCGTCAGATTGGGAAGATGTTTCTGATTCCTAAGACAGCTGTGGTCCGTTATCTTGTCGACATTTTTATGGCCTCACCAAGCTATTCTAAAATCTGTATGAGCTAACATAATGTAATATATCTAACAATCTTCTCAAGTTCAACCTTATTCACAACTGCATAATAGTTTGAGAAACAGCGCAACAGTGGCTATTCTTTTTCTCCCTCTAACCAAGATTTGCTAACATTTCCTCACCTAGGCTCCAACTGCACCTGCTCAGCAGAAGAAGCCTGGAATACTGGTAAGTATTCTAACAAAAACGTCACAACTTCAATTAAAAAAATATAACAGTTAACCAATTTTATGAAATGCTTATGTGGACTCTGTTGCATTGTAAGTTCTATCGCATCCATGTGCATTTCTCCAATGAAAGGGAAAGGGAGTGACAGACGGAAGTCATTTGCCATCCTTTATTAAAAGTTGGTGTCAACTAATGAGCCATTGTGGTGAATATGATGTTGCAGTCCCCGCTCACCGAATAATTTATGATACCAATGTTGATTTATTGTTCTGTCATCTTCCACCTCAATGAACTGGTGACAGGCTAGAAAGAGAAAGTCCCCAATGTCCTACCTGGCTTACTATGAGAGGCGAGAATCTCTCCAGGCTGGTGAAATAGATGCTATTGATTTGTCAGAGTCGGAAGACGACTTTGATTTTGATGAATCAATGCCTCGCCCAATAAGGCCCAAGACAGCCAGAGTGAGAGGCCGGGGGCCTGCTCTCCTTCGGGAGGGCGACCATCGTGCATCACCTGAGATTGGGGACGAGGATAGATCCCTGTCACCCGTTCATTCTTTAGCCGATGATTACTATGATCACTACTATGATGACACTTTTGATGATATGGGTGGTTTGGACTCGCACTTCGACTTGGTAAAGTTCTTGTGTGGAATGAACTAGATACAAGTGATATTACAACTAGTTTTTTATAGTAAACAGATTTTGTGTGTATTCATGACTTTAGGCGTAGATTGTATTGATAATATGATTAGATGACAGCAGCTTGTAGGTTAGATGATGATATGGTATTATAATGTTTTGACAGACGAAAAAAACTAGCACAGTAGAGGTAAACCTGCGTTTTCATTCTGCATGTTCTCCAGCTTGGTGTTATTTTGCCTGGTGTTGGTTTGGAATGATATGAAACCTCATTCAGCAGCCGATTGTTCATTGGCTTTGTTGTATTTTGCTTGGTGTTGGTTTGGAATGATATGAAACCTCATTCAGCAGCCGATTGTTCATTGGCTTTGTGGTATTTTGCTTGGTGTTGGTTTGGAATGATATGAAACCTCATTCTGCAGCCGATTATTCATTGGCTTTGTGTTATTTTGCTTGGTGTTGGTTTGGAATGATATGAAACCTCATTCAGCAGCCGATTATTCATTGGCTTTGTTGTATTTTGCTTGGTGTTGGTTTGGAATGATATGAAACCTCATTCAGCAGCCGATTATTCATTGGCTTTGTTGTATTTTGCTTGGTGTTGGTTTGGAATGATATGAAACCTCATTCAGCAGCCGATTATTCATTGGCTTTGTTGTATTTTGCTTGGTGTTGGTTTGGAATGATATGAAACCTCATTCTGCAGCCGATTATTCATTGGCTTTGTTGTATTTTGCCGGGTGTTGGTTTGGAATGATATGAAACCTCATTCAGCAGCCGATTATTCATTGGCTTTGTTGTATTTTGCTTGGTGTTGGTGTGTCTCCGCTTTGGAATGATATGTAACTCAGTGTAAACTATGAAATCATTCACAGCTGCATGTTTAATGCAAGTGGCTTGGTGGTGTTTTGCTTGGTGTTGGTGTTTGCTTGGTGTTACCTTCGGCCCAGAATAATATTGGCCCCATGTTATATGACTAGGTGTTGGTTTCTCCTCTTTGAAATAGGCCTTGTATTGTAACGAATAGATGAATTGAATTCGAATTTGAAAAGTAGCGTAAGCAAGACGCGAAGACTGATCCTGGTAGGTAAAAACACTGAGTACAGCTGACATGATATGGAAGACAGATATGTTGAAATTTAGCTGACATCTTGTCGTTAAATCCTGCAAGGATAGGTCGCCACAAAGGAGAACGGTCTTTAAATGTTATGTTGATTATAGCTTTAAAATGCTCGCGAGATAACGTATGTAAATTTCCCCACTTCAGAAACCGGACGGTAACGCCAAGGCTCTGAAAGACCAGGTCATACAGCTGAAGAAGGAGAACAACGAACTGAACACTCGCATCAAGCAGCTCGAGTCTGGGAAAGGTGGCGCCGCTGTCGTTGCTGTTGGAGGAGGAGGAGGTGTCGCTGATGTAAGTTCTAGTGTTTTCTGCAAACCGGGATTTTTTCACTTTAGTTTGTGTTTTTCGCTACCGGCAAACTTTGCAAAATTAATGTTTTTACCAGGGTATGCGTCAAAATGACATCAAAACTCAGAAAAAATTGATGTCACGTCACTGTCAAAACAGTGCAATACCCAGTACCTCGCTGAGATGATCAATGTCTATGAGCCAGAAAGGCACCTGCGGTCAGCACACGACCTATCACTTGTAGTTCCGCGTGCAAAAAGAACATACGGCGAGCGGGCATTTGGCCACTCGGCCCCCACGCTCTGGAACCGGCTGCCGACCAACATCCGGGCAGCCGTGACCCTTAAGGAATTTCGCGGATTGTTGAAGACAGAGCTGTTTAGTCAGGTGTGATCTTTTTATCTGTAAAGCGCCCGTGAACGAGCATTTTGCTTGAAACGGGCGCTATAGAAATATGGTATTTACATTACATTACATAGGGTATAACATGAGTTGGTGCACACCAAGTAGGGATGGGGGTAGTTTTGCTTGAACCCTGTTTCTTTCTTAAATGACGGGCGAGTTCCATCTTGGCTGTCAAGATGGCGACAAACATCTGCTTTCATCCTTCCCTGAGCCCTGAAAAAGCATCATTCTTCCCTCACATCTGATTAATATTCATGATCTATTGCAGAAAAGGAAGGAGAAAATCCTGAAAGAACTTGAGAAGAAGTACGAGATGGAACAGAAGAAGGCTGCGCGGAATCTTGAGAACTTCAAGCAGAAGGAGGAGGAGCTCAATGCAACGAAAAAGGTGAGCATCTTGAAGATTGCAAGGCCGGGCCTTTTTGTTGCATCAATTTGGTGATTTTCGTTTTCCAGTTAGGGTAAAAGGAAGACCTGGCTTTGACTCAAATGCTGGGTTCTGTCTATGAAGACCATCAGTCTTGACACCCAGGTGTATGCCTGCATCTAAAAAGTCTGGCGCCTGCCTTGCCTTCTGTACGACTAAAATATGATCATCTTACTCCCTTCCTCTTCCTCCACTGCTGCCAATTGTTGTACCATCTTAGTGAAGTGAGTTTCTTGAAAGTTTCATTTGTTGAGAACGCATGGCCCCTTTTGAGAGCGCATGTCCCTGACTTGTCTCCTTCTTGTTCCAGGACTACGACAATGTCAACAATGAGCTCAAGAAGCTGAAGATTGAGATGTCGACCCTTGGCGTTGCAGCCAAGGAAGGCCTCGATGCTGTCAACAGGGTCAAGGAGCTGGAACTCGAGGCAAAGAAGCTGCGAGAGGAGGTTAAAGTGCTCGGTGACAACTTCAACAGTGAGAGGGTCTTGAGGAAGAAGTACTTCAATATGGTTGAGGACATGAAGGGCAAGATTCGTGTCTACTGCAGGGCTAGGCCGCTTAGCAAGGATGAACTGAACCGGGTGAGAATTTTATGTCATCTGCTCAAAACTGTTATAGCATAGATGGAGATTTGAAGTAGCAACTGTAAGAGTATTGCAAGCAATGATTAGGTGTTGTTCAAGTAAATGTGAACCATGGCACAAGCAGTCCAGTAGGTTGGAGGGAAATCCCCTCCAACTAACTGGACTGGGAAAATTATTCAGTTTCTGAAGGACTTATATTCTTGTTGACATTTCCAGGGTAATCACTCTGTCATCCGCTCGCCTGATGAGTACACCATAAACGTGGAAACCAACCGCGGTCTCAAGGAGTTCCAGTTCGATAACATCTTCATGCCCGACCACTCTCAGGAGAAAGTCTTTGAAGATACTAATGTGAGTGCAAGAAATGTGATAGAAGATTTGGTCGAAAGGTCTTACTTAGTATGAGTGTGAACATATTTAAAGAAGCAATTCCATTCTTAGTTCTGTTATAGAACCTGTGATCTTGATATAACCATCCTTCTGCATTGCTCCTGGCAATCTCATTGAAAACTTCACTGCAAGTTGATATGAAAGCTCCCCCAACACAGCAGAGATCGAAGTAGACTACCGTGCGTCGATTGTGATCAACAACATCTCTTTTTACCTTCTTCAGAATCTTGTCCAGTCGGCTGTTGATGGTTACAATGTGTGCATCTTCGCCTACGGTCAGACAGGTTCGGGTAAAACGTTTACGATGATTGGAGACAAGGCTCAGAACTTCCCAGGTATTGCTCCAAGGGCTTTTGACCGCATCTTCGACTTGATTGAAGAAAACAAGTGAGTTGATACAGTAGCAGAACCACCGAGTGGGATTTCCAAGTCGGCAGGGCACATGAGTGATTGGTCTCGAAGGGTTGAGGGGGTTTCCGTGGCCAAAGACCAATCACGAGTGTGATCTGCTAACTGAGAAATCTACAATGGTGCTTTTCCAATCATCATAAACCAAACAACATTTATTAATAGGCTTTTTCGTCCATTTTGGACTGAAAACGCTCCGATCCTCAAATCAGTGCAGGATTAGGTCAATTAGCAGTGGATCGCTAGGGCCCTGCAATGATTATCATTTGAATCTACTGAAAAATTGTGTTCAGAGTCGATAGCGCTATGATCGCTCTGAAATTTTTGAATTGCTTGTTCCTTTGTTAACATATCATTGTTGGATGACATCCCCTATTTCTCCTCAGTTGATAAGAACATTGTGTTTTTTTGTCTTCCAGGAAGAAGTTCAGCTTCTCTGTCTCTTGCTACATGATGGAGTTGTACAATGACAAACTCTTGGACCTTTTCAGCAGGGATTCCTCACATGCTGATGTAAGTGTATTATCGAATAGTACTACAAAAAGTCGTAGTACAGTAAACCTTATCGCACTTGACTACACCATGAATATTTGTCCGTAGAATTCCCTCACATCTCCAACAGACTTGGAACTTGGAAAACCTGCCAATTATATGCAAGTATCCAGTTCGTGCGACATCTGCAATGTTTCATATTGAAGGAAGAATTCCAATAATTAACTAAGATAAATTATAACCAGAGTGTCTTGATCCTTGCTATTTCTACACTGTGATACAAAGAGATAAAAATTCAGTAATTCTTAACGTCTAACACTTTCATCATTTAGCCTAAGAGGGTAAGTTCATGTCTCACCATTATTTTGTCAATGTCACCACACTTTTCCATGAAAAAAAAATTATTTTTGCTTGCATGATACCCTTTTCATCAGATGTCTTTTATTTCAAGATTGGTTCCGTTGTTGTGTGACATCACTGTTCTCAAATGAGCATTTGAATACAAAATGTCATCAGTTTTATGTGCATGGTTTATTCACACCGAATGCATGTTGTCCTGTGTTCTCTCACTGATGTATGAAAGAGTGAATGCAGTGATGACTTTCCTTCTGGAAATTGCAGTGATATGCTATTTCATGAGTAGTATAGAATAATAGAAGATTCTACTTATTTTATGAATGATGAATTGTTTAAGAATTGAATACCAAGCTGGTGGTCCTTGGCTGTCTAATCAAGACCGCTTTGGTATACCGAAAGCGCACACCAAACCAGAGGTGCCAGCCAAGGTTTTTTGATGTCATTGGAGGTCTACCTGAACAGTCTTGATTCAGAATATGAATGATTGTGGCAGCATCCATTTTCAATAAGCGTAGAACTGGGCTACACAAGCATGTCTGACACCTTCAGATACATAGCACTGCATACATGTAATGGCAAAAAGAACACGATTCACTTCAGAATTAAGGTTTGTCAGTGAGATTTGCGGAACCTCACTGTTATTCTCAGCTCATCTTGCTCAAATAAACCTTTGTTTGTCTTCTTCAGGATCGTTTTGACATCAAGAAAGACAAGAAGGGCATGGTGTTCATCCTCGGTGCCGAGGTGAAGCAAGTCAGCAGTGCCAAGGAGTTGTATACTGTGTTTGATGAGGGGTCCAAGAACAGGCATGTTGCCTCAACGAGTGAGTACACCAAACTGTTGGAATATGTTGTTGACGAGGAAAGACACATTACATAAACCCTGTTACTTCCACTTCTTCCCGTCCTGGGCAGGTCTCTTAACTAGGGTCCAGTTCATCCATATTGTCCTAGCCTTGTGGTCAGTCGAGCGTCCTCATGTGGTGCTAAAAAAGGCACATAACAGATATCAAACTTCCAGTACTGTTGTCTCCACTTAGAGTAGCTGTTGCTGTTTGTCAGAGGCAACAGTCACCAAGTCAAACTTAGCTTCTCTTTGTCCATTGCCGTTAGCATGATGATTTGAAATGGTTTCTTTTGAACTGGTCTCGTTTTGTTTTCAGTGATGAATGCTGAGAGTTCGCGGTCTCATCTTATCATTGGTGTGGTCATTGAGAGCACCAACAGGACATCTGGAAATGTCATGAGAGGAAAGGTAGGAAAAGCAGACGTTAAAATACAAAATTGTATGATTGTGGTTCAGACACTTTGACCTCGAGACCATGTCGTACTTTCATGTTGCAGTCTAAGGTTCGGAAAGTCGTTATTAGAGGTAGTTCAGTTAATATTGCTGAGAAGCCTTTTGACTGCAAGGACTGATCTTGTGCAAGATGAATGTGACCTTTAAAGATTGAAGAAATGTAGGTTAAGGCACATACTATCTGAGATGGTCAAGTTGGGTTCATACAGAGTCCATTTGCTCATTGTATGTTCTTCAACTACACATTTCATTGTTTTCTGGATTTGACTCAAATTCTTCTTGAATCTTGTTTACAGTTGAGTTTGGTCGATTTGGCAGGAAGTGAACGTGTTGCCAAAACAGGTGCAACAGCCCAGCAACTGAAGGTAAAGTAGAAACAAGTTCATACATGTACAATCCTGTTGCCAAAACACATTGATCTGCAGTGCTTATGACAGTTCACAAGTCTGGTTCCTCTTTCCATGTGTGTTCATTCTGTGATGTTTGAACGTGCTAGCCAAATGTCTCTGTCCATTACATCTGTTGTTTATTGTCAGTTCAAATATGCACACAAAAACGGTTGCAAGTCTAATCTCAATTTGCTTCTGATGATATCAGTATTTTGTTTTGAGTGCAGTGTCTCAAAGTAAAAGTCAAGTCCACAACAGTGAGGTTCCTAAATTAACATTTCGTTTTTTCTGTATACTTCAGGAGGCCAATTCCATCAACAAGTCGCTGTCTGCTCTTGGTGATGTCATCTCCGCCCTGTCCAGCGAGCAGTCCTTCATCCCCTACAGGAACAACAAGCTGACTATGCTGATGCAAGATTCCCTCGGAGGCAATTCCAAGACACTCATGTTTGTCAACATCTCACCGGCCGATTATAATGCTGATGAGACCAGCATCTCCCTAACGTAAGTCAGAGCCGAAGGGCTTGCCTGGTGCCATGTGTGATAACTCAGTGATATGCTCCACTTACTTACTGAAAGCCTTTGCTTCGTTGAGAGCATAGGCCCCCAACAACTGTCCTCCACTGTCTTTTGTCTCTGGCAGTCCTCTCCAGTCCTGCCAGGAGTGACCCATGATCTTCATGTCATTCCCGGGGTCCGTTGCCAGCTGTTCGTTGGTTTGGTGTTGGTGTATGTCTTGCCTTGTCTTCACCAGGAATTCAGAAGTGCTGGTTAACATGGGCCTTTGCCTCAAGCATCTCTTACAAACTTTCAGCAACTGTGATTTTTGACTGTTTGTCATATTTACCTTCAGCTATGCCTCCCGTGTGAAACTGATCACCAATGATGCCCAGAAGAATTCTGACAACAAGGAGATTGCTCGCCTCAAAGGGGTAAGTCATTCTTTGGTATTTTATTCTTGGTCACTTCCAATATTTTCAGGTTTACCATTAAACTTTTTATTAGCCCAACAACTTCTTGCTGTTAACCTTATAAAGCATCCCTTGAATATTTGAATTCATTCATATTATTTTATTTGTTTTCTTTTGCAGGTTATTAGCAAGCTGAAAGCGGGTGAAAAGGTTGCAGAAGAAGAAGTCTAATCAAGGCAAACAGTCTAATATAAGGCAGATTCACATATGGAATGTTGACCTTTTGACATTCATCCTGTGACCTTCTGAGGTCAAGGTTGTAGTTCTGTTCACCAGGGATGCGACATTTCAGGTTTTTTGGAGGAATTTCTATTTTTCTAGTCCTGCAGAAGGTTCAATTGGCATTGTAAATGAAAAGAAATATGCCTCAGCTCTATGTAGAACTTTGCATTTTCGAAAGTTTGATCCAGCCTTATCTTTTTACTGTGATATTGCACCCTGCAATTTTTTACTGTATCTTTTCATCAAACTTTAATGCTTGTTTGAAAATCTTCAGTATTTGTATTCAATATACATATATAGTATTTCCATGAGACAATCAAAAATATTTGAGTAATAACTTCATTAAAGTGTGTATCTCTAAAAGACACTTGATTTGCTGGAGGTAAACAAGACTTCCTAGTCTCGGTAGGTTAATGTTATCTACTTTCCGTCCTGCTGATTTTTAAAAATCACTATATATATTTTTTGTAAAACATATAGCATAAAGTCTAATCTCTGATTTTTATCAGTCCTGCATTGTATTCATGATGTAATTATGATATTGTGTTGTGTTCGTCTCGTCAAATGTATGATTTTATCTTTGACTGAACTTTTTCCACTCTTGTGGATGTGAAATGGACAGGTTTTGAATATGAAGTCGAAGTGATTGAACAATATTGAAAGTATTTCAAGTACAATACTTGACCATAAAAAGATGTTGCAAGTTGAGTGATTGACTATTCGACATGAATGACTTAAACATGGTTTACTTACTGGTATTCTTAGAAAATGTTTTGTAATGCTTTCTTCTGTACTTTCAACAATGTATTAGATTCCTCCAGCTGTTGAGATGTGATTAGGTATAAAACAGTATACATTGTCTTAATATTGTGGCTGGAGGGAAGGGCAGGCCCCAATAAGAAGCTACTGGTTAGCTAATATATATATATCTATTTTATTTAAGACAATCACGAAGCAGTATTTTCTTGGGTTCTAAATGAAGCCGGAGCCTAAATTTTTTTGTTCGGTTGATAATGCAGTAGCTTTGGATACATAGTGTTTCTATGAAGTTGAAGTGAGCGTGTGTTGCATTTTTTTGCCCAATCTTGCACTGTGACAATCTGCTTTGTCCACATGTTCTCATCCTGAGGAATTATGGTGTAAATTTTTGCTCATTCTCCTAATACATACATGTAGGAAATAGTGTGAGGATACACATGATTGTGTTACATTATGGTCAAAATGATATTCTGGTCTAATAATGAACAATATCTTTGTGATTGATGTATCTGCATTATGTAGCTTTCATGTAGATGTTTGTTGTTTTGCGAATAAGAATGTGTTTATGCAGATAAGGAAGTGTTTAAACAAATGTTTTTCATCCTTTCAACTTCTAAGTCGTGCAATGGGGAGACACCAGCATATCATTTGTGATCCGTCACAGCAAAACCAGGCGCATGTCGCTCTGAGCTTGGCAGGTTGAGACGGACTGTTTGTTCATTTCTCTATTGTCTGCCTTTTGTGAAATATGAGCACATCAATTTCTCCCATTATCTTCTGGTGTCATTTAGGCTCATCTTCTGTGCGACATGCGCCTGGTTTTGGTGTGATGAGTCACATTTGTGCTTGAGATGTTTTTAAGATAACACAAATTTATATATTGACTTATCCTCATAGACGTATTCATATATAAAAAGAATGGATTATTCAATCCTAAAGGATAACTTTGATTGGATTATTACTGTCAATGTGACATGTCACCAAATTACAATGACTTCATATTTTTATGTATGATTAGAGGTTATTATCTGGTGAGATATTTCATGTTTTATTTCCTATCCGTCCACGAAAGAATTCATGTGATAATAAGTAAAGTCAAATTATAATAGTATATTCTGGTCTGTTTATTTATGAACAATAATAAGATGTGATAATAATATGTACAGTACATTGTGTTACCTTTAATAAACCTCCCTTTCCCTATATATTTATTGAGTTTTCAATTTATTTCTGGCAGATATGTTTCCGGGATATGCTTATGGCTTTGAAGTGGATCTGCAGGAAAGTCTTGAAGATATGTCCAGCCTCTTGTGTCATAGGTTCAGAGTGTGTTCACTGTTTGTAACTACAGAAGAACCTACTGTAGAACATTTGGGAGAAACCGCATGTCTCTCTTGCTGTGTCCTGGTCAATTGGGCACACAGCGACTTTGTACAGTGGATCCTCCCTTAGCAGACACCTCTCTATTAAGGACAACCTCTCTATTAAGGACACTAGTTTTGGTCCCAAATTGGTTGTTCCATTCAATTTGACCTCTGATCAGGATACCTCTCTATTAAGGACAGCACTTGTCAGTCCCAAGGGTGTCCTTAATAGAGAGGTTCTACTGTAATTTGATGCTGTGCCATTGGTTCTGTTCACAGTAATGGCTTGGAGACATGCTACAGTTGTTGTGTCTTGGTAGATAAGAGGAGTCCTGAAGACCGGTTTCATTGATAGTGACTTGGTCGAGGGGATAACTAAGACTAGTTTCACTGATTGTGACTTGTTTGGGATGACCCGGGGACACCCCAGGAAGACAAGGTGGGGACAATTCAGCCTCGGGACAATTCGGACAAACGCCATACCAAACTCTAAAAACAGTGTCTGCACCTATTGTCAGATTTTGTGTACGTTTCCAGAATTTTTAAAATTAATGCAAGGTGTGAAAGAAGGTGATGACATACATCACTTTTGAAATGGCCCCGCGCTTTAACTTTTGCATTGCATTGTGGGAAAAAAGCCGCACAGGCAGGGAGTTTCGCTGCTGTCAAGTTTCTCTGTTATTCCTTTCTTTATCCACCTTTTCGAGGAAATAAAATATCCTGATCATTTTGATTTCGTTGTTTTTAATCATTCCCTACAATCAGGTAAATCTATATTTAGTTGACAACTTTTGTTTCGCCTTTTCGTAGCGTGTTTACTTTCTTGCTTCCATGTATGTACAGTGTATAAAGTTGGCATGCATTGGTGGATCCGCGCACGATCGAGATAAAATTGTCTCAGTATTTTATGGGGTGTTTATCATGTATGTTATTCTAGGGTTGCACTTGGGATTTATCCCTTTATTAGATTCCAATATCCAGCCACTCATTTTCGTCTTTATCCCTATCAGGCCGCTAACATACCGCCCACCGCCTACCTATTCTCAAGCAACACTACTATAGCGCCATCTCTGCTGTAGCAATGTCAATGAAACTAAGGCCGGTTTTCGGCCTGTCAGGGATCTATTGAATTGATGAAATATTATAAATATTTAAATAGTGGCTGGGTTCCACAGGGGTGCTTTTGGGGCGAAAATTGCTGCAATGCTCCCGGGAAATGCAGGGAAACACATAAAAATGTTCCAGGATCTGAAGGGTATGCGGGAATTTTTGCCCTGGAGACACTTTCAAACACCTTTTAAATAGAGCAAAAGTATGTTCTATCATCTAATTTCAAATGCTTGCCCCTTGGGTTTAAGAGGCTATTTAGGCCCCCTTTGGCTGTTTATAAAATCACAACCTTTCTTTTAAAATTACTGTTTTTCCTTTGGTTTGACTTGGGATGTTTTTTCTGTGAAAGTGGTGTGCTTCTAAACATCGCAGTGACCCATTTTAACAAAAATAATGCGTTGCCCTCAGGGGGCCATCTGCCCAATTAAAGTTGCCAATTAGTTAATTATTTGACTAATTGCATAATTGTTCTCATTGTATGGAAGCAGTTTGAGAGCATAGCTTGAAGGCTACTTGGTAAGTTCTTGTTCAGTCGTGTGTTTTTTTATTAGGTCTCCTTAGTCTTGACATTGGCAGACACGTCTGAACATTGAAACTGTGACATGGTAAGATGCTTAAACCAAAGTGTGAACTGTAATTTCAGATTCTGTACTCTTGATTGTTATGTCATCCTGCAACAACGTTTTAATACCGGTATACTCTCTCCGGCAATATAATATAGCAGTATGCATCATAAATTTGTTGATCAAATGTGTTGTTCAGATCATGCAGTTAGGGAATTTTAACTACATGTAGTATCATCCCTTTTTAAAAAGTTTTCCTCTCTTGCAAGCACTTTCTCTCTTGACCCACAACACATGTAATTCTCGCATTTGATTTACCAATCATATCATTCATGTCATTTCTCATGGTGCTCTCAGTCATTGAGTTCAAGCTCTCAACCAGAAATAGTAGAATTTCATTGTCAAATATTTGGAGTACCACTTCTTAGCTTGTTCAATCGGTTATTTGGTTATTCGTGGCTGAAGGAATGCACTTTCCTTGCCTTGGGCCTCGGGGGCCGTGCTTTTCCAGGGTCTGGCAAGACATGCAAGATGATGTATTTGACAGGTACCATGCATTTGCCCCCATCATGAGATATGTCGCTTATCATAATCATGATGTCCTTTAAATAGTTTTAGCTAACTTTGGAGGAAATACTCATAGATTGGCTGGGCTGGAAAACCACTGGCACAAACAATGAAAAATTCTATTGTTTCTGGTGTGAGACTGGGTGCAGCTCTGCACCATGTGCTGATATTATGTTGGTCTAGCAATAATCACCTTTCAGTGTTCCCAAAGAACTGAATTTACTTGTTACCTTTTTAAATTATGGTGTGTTATCATTGTCGAAACAACACCATTGGAATGTTGTCTTTGTGAAAATGCTTGTTTATTCCCGATATACCTTTTAAAACAAACCCTAGAACTTGTCAGTGTACTCCAGAAGGGTGTTTCCTTTGCTTAAGTTTGTTTACTAATTTATATAAAGGATTATACAGAAAAATTGTCTCAACTTTGGAATGCAATCTGCAGGTTTATGCTGTATAGTATATTGGTCATTAAGCTCCCAGCATTTGATATGAGCGAAGCTGACTTGTCCGTGCAGTTGGTAGGTTATTAGATTTGCTAAGAATTATCCATAAACTTTTGCAATTTTTCCATAGCAAGTATAAAAATAATGGCCAAATCAAGAGTCTTATTCTAAATCAGTTATTGATTCCAAAATAATTTTGCTTAATCCTGCTCAGAACAGTTTTATGTAAATCAGACCTCTGCATAACCCCTTCTCTCCTCCCATTTCCCTTATGTTGTTCATTTATCCCCTGACTGATAATGGCCCTTCCCCTTAAGGCCCTTTCTTCAGCAAACACCTCCCTCTATGGCGAGGAATGCAGCCTTTTGACGTATCCAAATAGTCCAATTAGCTTTAACAACTTTTGATTCCTTTTCTAAGCGCTTATACCCTTGATTGGACAAAGAAAATACCCCCTAGTAAGAGTTGGTGTGTGGACCCTTAGAGAAAAGTAAATTAACCATTTTAAGCCCTTCTCGCTTCCGAGTCCCTGCTATGCCAAAGACTTCTAGTACTCTCACTTGCTTGTTAAAAAGAAGGAGTATATTTTCGTATCATTTTAGAATTTGGTAAGAACCCAATTTTCAATTTCAATTTCAATTTTTTAAAATTTTAGATGATGTTCTAAGCCTTGATGTTACTCCAGGTGATTTGCTGTCACTTGAGTTGGGGTTTAGCAGTTTCGCTACAAACAGATGAAACGTCCTTCCACTATTTGTTCTCCAATTTGGCAGTTTAGATACTTGGACGAAACATACATCCATAGATTATTGATTTCGAATTTAGCAGTTCAATCCAGATGGACAACATCCTAATCAATCAATCGATTGTTCTCCAGTTAACGAGTTGAGCTACAGATGGAGAAGTGTTTTCCACTGTTTGTTCACCAGTTTTATCGAGATTACAGTGTCTCCAGTTGGGTTGACAGTTTGGCTGTTGTACATCTACATGAACTGAACTTGTCTTCAACTCCTTGATTGTGCTTGTGAAAGTAATGAAAGGCCAATGATACCCAGCTGGCTTCTTGGACTATGCGGAATATTACCGCTAGATTTGACTGGCTATATTGCACATGTTGACAAAATCATTGAATCAAAATTTGTGAAAACTTGTCACAGCGATTGTATGGTTGCACAGGAGCTTGCTTGGTGATTTGTATATGCCCTTGGGACAGGACAGGCAGGTCAAGGTTCAGGGGTGAAAAGGGTATCTAGCTCGTTCATGACATGACACCGAATGGTGATTGAAACTATGTTGAGTATATTTTACATGGTGGTCGAGAGTTGCACAGCTCTAAGTGTGGATGACTCTCAGCAGTTGCAGCTGCCTACTACAAAAAAAAGTGCTTACAGTTGGCTGTTGACCCGACTTCAAGTGTCATTACAGCTGTCATCGGACCCAGGTTGTGCTTGGAAGGGTTGTCTGAAAGTGGTCCTTCAGTTTGAAAAAGTGAGAGTGCACCCACCATCACTTTCTTGCTAAATATATTGGTGTATACGCACAGGATGTCTTACATCTATCTTGATTGGTAGTGAAACACAGGAACATGCTAATTAGTAATTTCGATTGATGCTTTTGTTTTTCTTCACGACAACAAATTATATTCCCCAAATCATGGAAACCAATGTATTGGAAATATGCTACTGGTAACATTGAGGTGCTTTTTCTCCCATTACTCTGGACAAGTCCTTTACAAAGCAACTGGTATTTAAAATTCCTTCGCTCCAGACCCAATTCTTGTTCAAATATTCTTTTTGTGTTGGTGTTCTAGCATTTACAAGAAGGAAAACTTTTAAATGCGGACTATCGTTTGAACCTAAGTGTGACCTGTTTTTCTAAGGACTTCAATAAGCCTAACAAAACCCATTGGTATTTTTAGGTACGTGTTAGCTAAAATTATTTTGTGTTTCCAAAGTAGAAGATTATGTGGAACATTCAGAAGGAAACGGTGAGAAGGGTGCTTTTTTTACATTGGCTGAAACAAGAAGGAATCGTCACCAATCAAGGGGTTGAAATGTCGGTTTTCCGCACTCAAAGTGTTAATGAAGGAAGGGAATGCCAAAATATCAATACTTATGTCAAAATGCCAACCCATACATCCATGAAATATTGAATGACATATTGCCTATTGATACGATATGTTATGCAGTGTAGGTTTGCTGAACTCAGGTGGAAGAATTGAATCACGCATGACTGGCATAACACGCAGATAATAAAGATACTCTAGATTCCCCGATCTAAGACCGGTTGATCAATGACCACAAAGTCGAAGCGAAGGATGAACCAGAACATAACAGCTTGACCATTGGACAACTTAGCGTTGCCATTGTTGTGTCTGTCAAATTTTTTGGAACATCTTGAATGGTATTAGCATACGAGAATATTCAGAAGTGGTCTTAGATCAGGGAAACTAGAGTATTCTTATATGAATGCATGTTATATTATCTAGTAGTTTGCACTTGTTATTATGTTCAAGGAATTCTTCTCGATTGTCATTTCTGACATTGCAACTTGACATCACAATCTTTTCATGGTGTTCGGTCATTTATCACTCAGCTCTTGCACTTCTTGGACAGTTCGTGACAATCGTGGCACTCACAACTGTTGACCCGAAGGGTGTACGTGCTCCTGATACCTTTGGTATCGTATCTGATTGCGATTTGACACTTCAATCATTTCAGCTTGGTCGACTCATTGCCTTTCTTGGACAAAACAACCCGTGACTTATTGTTGTTTGAGTTTGTAACTTGTTTTCGATACCTTTCGTGCCAGCCTGCATTTGAAAAACTTGACACTTCGATGTGTTTTGCATTAGATGGTCATTCAGCTCTTGGATCTAATTGGATGTTTTTGAATGATAATCTCATCAAGGGTTCCTCTCCAGATCACGTGGCTGCCCTCCATCCCTTTCATTAATCGCATTCTCATCTTCCAGCTCATTAAATCTCACATCTCTACCTCTTTCAGGTTCAAAGCATTCCCTTATATTTAGACCCTTTCAACAATGATCAGGTCGATAACTTAAAAGCGGGCATTGTACCGGAAAGATGGAATGGAGATTTGGGGGCTAAAAATGTCCACTGGTCACTGAGGGAGAACCGGAGAGAATGCCAGTGCGGCATGGGGGTATAACGAGCCAAATCGGTAACACTAATGATCGTTTTATGCTTTTTTACAGGCGGGTACCCCCAGTGAGCTTTTTGGACGAGAATAGAGTTCCTTCATGAGGCACCATGTATAAAAACGATGCCTTTCAGGATTACCCATATCGGGACTCATATAGGGACTCGGTGTTTACCCACAATGACTACAACGCTACCCGAGCAAAGGCTTATCGAAGCCCCTTGAGCCCTTTGAGCAATCTGGACAGGGACAATTCCTACTACTTCAAAGATCATACTTTGAATAGTAACAACAGTACAGCCATCAGTACGTCAAGCCGTAAGGACCTCAGCTCGGGGAGTCTATCGCATCCTAATCGTGTCGTTATCAGTTCAACTCTCGGTGGAAGTATCCCAAGAACGCCAACCTCGCCACTCGCGGTGACCTCGCCCATCTCACCCTTGACCCCAACACACAAAATGAATGGATTCGTCAAACCGGTTCCTCTGGGCCAGTCGAAACCAAGTCTAAGTAACTCTAAACCCAGCTTACTTTCGAGAGCAGGGTCGAGGATTACGCTATACGGAAAAGACTTTGGAGTACAAAATTCACTGGCGACGCTAGGACTAGTTGCTCTTCTGGCTCTAGTGTTCGGAGTCCTTGGAATACAACTTTTGTTAAAGCTTTCCCACACTGCCACAGGATCGGTCAATCCCTCAACACTCGGAGGCATACTAAACAGCTCCCTCTATGAAAGTTTTCACGAAGTGGCAATAGCGTTGGCGAGTGTCGTTCTCATGATAAATCTCAGCTGTGTGTTGGTGTGCGTCATGCAATGTTACTTCGCAGCAAAACTAGTGAAAGTGCCACAAGGAGAGGAAAGGTCAGTTTTAGTGTATTACAGTACTGGTCACATTAGCCACACCTTTTGCTTTGTGCAGGACTGTAGGCATCTCATCTTTTTGGCTCAGGATTACATGTTAACATCAGCCCCAGATGTCATTTTGACATCGTGCTTCTGACATAGGTGGCTTGATGTCAGAATGATGTCAGTCTGATGTTGGATTGACAAATTTCTGTTTTGTATCCAATAGCTGCCGTCTGTACAGGAATTAATGCTGTAACTTCCTGCCCAAAATTATCTATCAAGGACACTTGTTCATCCTTTAAGATCCTTTTTGAAAGGTGGCTGAGTAGCAGGAGTTGTTATTGACTAAGCAAGACAAAGCCAAATGTACATGATCAAAAATGGGAGAACATTTAGTTTCAAAGTGCATCTTTGATATCACAAACCTCAGTGTTGCTTTGATGTCGCAAACTGCCATGCCTAACCCAGAAAATCTATGAATTTAATGCTTTGTTTCCCTGTGTAGGAGTATCAGGGAGCTCAGATCTGCCCACTGTGCCTTTCATGGCCTCAAGGGAGAAACTAGGCCAGAAAGTGCCGATTATTCTTTCACTCTCTGGAACATTACACTTTACACTAATAATTACAGGGTATAACTTTGCCATGCACTCATGATCTCTTTAGTAAGCATAAACCATGGGGTTTTGTATAAAACTTGACTCTTCTACGACATAGACCTATAATGACATAGACCTATAATATCGGACATATTTGTCCATGTCTTGTCATTATGTTGAGTGTTTCTCCTTGTTGTGCTCTGCCTTGCCTGGATGCCCTATGACAAAGTGCTTTCTTGATCATAGTCGGAAAAATACCCCCGATGAACTCGTCCATGAAATTTGGCTTGGTATCTAGTTTGATTCGAACTGTTCTACTTGAACTTATTGGTTGAAAGGGTGTTCTGGACATGAAACACCTACAGGAAACACCGCAAAGACCCTGGGTTCCTTTTCCCTGCGTGACCTTGAGCAAGTCACTTTGATCACAATGCTGTAGCTACCGACTAGCCAAATCTACTACAAGATGGTCTGTCAATAAGTGAAACTAAGGGTGCAGTCCAGTTCATGAAAAGGGACTTTGGCGAGCATTGCTGTTCAAAACTTCTCAGCCTATAACAAATAGTTAGACTGATATGTTTTGACTTTTACTTTACTGGCTTGAACTTCATGGCTCATTTAGCTAAGTTGTTTTGACTAAGTCTAAAAGTCGGTTGACTTGTAGTTTCCATGTTGTTTCCAATTTGACCTCTTTAATCAGGACATCTCTCTATTTTAAGGACAGTTCTTGTCCATCCGGAGGTGTCTGTGTCCTAATAGAGAGGTTCTACTTTACTTAGACTTGCAAAAAGCGCTGCGATAAAGTAGAAAATTTGAAGTAACCTACTTATTTTTTCACTGCAGGGCCTTCAAATATCTGAAAGAATGTGCCAGCACTCGATTTCTTGCAATAACCGGATTCTTCCTCTCGATACCAGTCTATATCTCAGGTAAGACAAAGGTGGATCCAAGCAGGGAGCGCAACCGCCCCCCTCCCACACCCACATTTACACTGTTCCAGATAGATCTTTGTGAGTGACTGGAAATTTGAGTGTAAAGCACTAGGTGCAGCTTCTAAGTACATGTATTATAAATCTATCTGCCAATCAACAGAGTGGCTGTACTACAAAATGTACCCATGGTCTTCTTGGTGGCTGTGATGGTAATCACGGATTGTAAGATGTGCTCCTTTAAAGTAACCAACCAAGGCTAAAAACTTGACGTCGTCTGCAGCGGGGATCATGCGAGGATGACATGTTCGATCAGCATGATTTGAAATAACGCATGTTTCAATTCTATCTTTCAGCTGTGATTCTTCACTCACTTATGGAACTAAAGATTACGCCAGCAATAATATCGTCAGCCATCATGGCCATTGGACTACTGTTCTGTTCGGTTGCCGTCGTGCAGGCACTGTTCTATTGGTTTAAAAATAAACGGAAGGCGAATGAAAATGTTCCAGTTTTCGAGTCGAAAGAGAAGGAGAAATCTGGAAAGTCGACACCTGCAAATGGTGCATCTGTCATCAGTCAGAGTGAGCTCTCAACGCTCGTGTGACTATCATAGTAAATTTCATGTTGGACATTGGATTTATCGCCGACATTACAAGTGATGGTGCCATTTTCAAGACAGGATTCGGAACTATTATGCTCAGCATAAAAACTTTATGGAAGGGATATTGAAAACATCTTTCGCCATCTTGTAATTTGTGCCTGGTACTTTTTTCAACGGCGGACACTTTCATTTTTGCAAACCTTATTTGTGTGCAAAATCTACTGCGTGGTTTAAAGTTATCGCATTTTAAGTAGATAATTGTGAAACAAATTCAAGGTCGGTTCTGCTATCCTTTCGATTTTGAAAACTTATCATGGCAAACAAAAAACTGTTAGGTTGTAAGGCGTGCATCTAGAGGGACAGCTAGGTTGCTTCACTCTAATCTAATCTACAAAGTTTGTTGGAAAAATAAAACCGCCCGAGTTTTAGAAGACCAACAAATTGTAAAACACTTTTTAATTGCTCACCTAATCAATAATCAGAATATGTATCTGTAAATAGCATAAGGTATTCATGGTGCTAAAGTTATAATATTGATTATCGAGTTTGTATTGTTTGTTCCCTGAATCATCTACAGGAGGGATTTCATCATGGAATCTGCATGCAAGCTAGTGTGCTGAAGGCTGAATTGGATGCAAGCCAATTCGTTCAGAGGAATCTTGCTTATTGACTGCGATATTAAATAATCAATTCTAAAACTCGAGAAGCGGTAAAGAGTGTATTCAGCTCCTCTTCTTGGTTAGTTTCGCTATCTGTACTGAATTCATCAAGACTAATTTTACCAGTGAAAAACTGGGTTTGGTAGATGGTGAAAAAACAAAGTTTTTGAGGGATATTTTCTTCGATATTTACGTAAGTGGAACATAGCAAGTTTTTTTAAACTGTATAAAATGTCAGCAGATACTCCGACAAAAGTTGATGTGGTAAAATTTTAATTGTTTGGATTGGATACTTCCTGACTCTCAAGCATTTGTGTCAACACTATAGAGCCCCACAAGTGATTTAGCGATCTCAAAGCATTGCGGGTCAAGTTGGATTGGATAAAGACTTCAAGTCATTGTCCTGTAAACTTTTTATGAACTTTTCTACAGAGGCGGGTATTTTTTAGTGACTGTATATGATAATGAAATGCATGAACCTGTTTTAATTCCTGTTGGGTTGGGGGGATGTTTGTTGATTATTATAAAATACCTCATTTTGTTCGTAATTGGATAATTTAAAAAATTTCCCAATCATGCCTTGTAAATAATCATAATTATATTTTCTATGCAACCTTTAAATACCGTGCATACCTGTAAAATACTTTTGTATATTTCATGATAAAACAAAATATTTCACTAAACATATTGTTTTTATTTCATTTCGTTTGGGTTGCTCAGATCATTGTATTGATCAAGGCCCATAGCATGCTGATGCTTATGTGACGATTAATTACCATAGCAACTGAGACAGTGACACATCCCATAAGCGGGATAAAAATTGTGTGACATTGATGTAGGCTCGAGTGTGAAGTTGCTGCTGCATGAGGAGGATGTCACAACCATGATGAATATATATGATATATATCTGTAGGATGGTATCTGAGAGCATGCTACTGGGGCCATCCCCCACCCCACCATATCTACACTCCCATGACAAAAATTCCAGACGCCCCTCTCTCTTATATTCTATGACGCTCTCTGTTGTCACTGAGACAATTTCACAAAACAGTAAGGATGGAACTAGAGCTCTTTTATCATTGCTACTCCTTTGGAGCCTGATGCTTATCGGAATTGATGAGTCGCTGCTATAGTAACTTGGAGAGGAGGAGCAAAGAGATAGAATCAAACAGGTACTAGCAAAGCTAGGCTCAACCATTCAGAGACTTTGTGCCCCACAACCTAAATAAATCTGGGAATCAACTCTCGAGATGGCCCCTTTGCCATCGCCACGTGCCAAAGCCACGTTTAAATTTCGCGCTGAAATTTTCACGATATCATCCAATCAAATTGCAGGTCGTCAAGGCGCATGTCAACCGGAAGCAATGTACATGTGTTGAAATGGTCGCAATTTCTGAAGTCAAAAGCATGTTTTGGGGTAAGATTTCAACGTTCTGCTTTCCCGAATCATTTCGTTAATCATCTCATCTTATCAAAAAAAGCAATACCTATGTAAAGCAGTCCATTTTAGTTCATTATAATGTGCCTGATGGGTTTCTGCAGCACTTTTTCTATGCATAAAATTATTGCTCCTCGCCGACCGGCCGGGCAATGCACTACCCACACTGTGCATTGTGTGTAAATGAACAATGTAATCCTATACTATAGGCTATAGTATAGTCAGCATGCTTTTAAGATTCTGAGGTGTTTCTGCCTTGTTCTGACACCGTCTTTTGCAGTTTATTCAGAAAGGATATTTGCCTAAACTGTCATTTTCGTCACAAAGAAAACCTATTTGATTTACGACATACATTGCGACTGTGCTTGCTTGCCGTGCCGTCTTATCGACGATGAACTCCTCCTTTATGAATATAAGGCGGCTCCAAGGAAAACATTTCGTATGAGAGCAACTATATTTCAGGGCGCCTTGTCCCCGGCCGTTCCAACCAGGAAGGAAACAAACTCATTTTGTACTCCTGATTTTGGCCCTCATACAGCATGGTCTTGATTTTCAGGTGTAACTCTCGATGGTGGGAAACGTTACAGCCAGCTGGTGGAGAACAGTTTCCACATCTCCATGGCTGCACTGGAGCCTCCAAAGAAGAAAGGTGAGGAACAGAACTCAGATGATTTGATTTGTGTTAGGACTTCTGCAGACTAAGTTGTCTGGGCCATGGCAGAACCTGACATGTGCATATGGCGAGCAAAAAGATTGTTATAACTTACAATATAATTAGTTCAAAATAAAAATTTTATGATGCCGTTATGAATTGTCTCAGTCGAAAGTATCATACCTAACCTGCAAGTTTCAAGATCATAAGTATAATGGTTTTCCCACGCATTACAAATCAGGTTTATGTCCCTAAGGTGAATAGCCCCTTTCCAATCTTTCCTTACGGTATATCTCGTTTCAGATGTCCCAAAAGAAGAACGTTTTGTGTCGGTGATGCTTCAGCATGAGAAAACTGAATTCCTATTGTGTACTCTTGAGGTTGGAAAGCTTCATCAGCAGCCCTTGGATTTGAATTTCACTGAGGGTGAAGAAGTAATTTTCTTTTTGAATGGTGGGAAAGGTAAGGACAGTCTTATTGCCAAGGTGAAGTCTCAGAACAGTCCTACAGAGTTCCAGCCAAATGTGTGCAGAATTTGAAATAAAGAAGCATGTGTTTTATATTTGCTCTTGATAGCTACACACAAGGCTTGCTGATGATAAACATGGATGCCTTCCCTGGCCTCTTCGAGAGTGGAGACCCACTGAAATGAGCAAAAAAACACAGAAAAAAGTTGCGATCCACTTGTACACCTGCTTTGTGAATGGATTTGGTCAACAAGTTGGTCTTTTCCATTGAATTTGACCTCTGTAATCAAGACACCTCTTAATTAAGGATAGCATCTGTCGATCCCAATGGTGTCCTTAATAGAGAGGCTCCACTGTAGTTAATAAAACATAATTCCTCCTTTTATGATCATACCCTTGAAGAATTTCAAGCAATTGTCTTCTGATTTGATTGCAGGTGTGGTGCACCTGACAGGTTACCTTGTGGGTGACGACAGGTACGATAATGATCTACCCGAGGGGATGTTTGCGAGTGAAGAGGAAATGAGTACAGATGAGGAGGCTTCAGATGATGAGGAAGACTCCGATGATGAGGGTAAGAAGTTTTTATTAGTTGATAAACATTAAGAAGATAATTTATGCTCCCTCATAGTCAGTCATTCACTTGGATTGGTTTACTTGATCATAGGAACTAAGATATAGTTCTATTATGTCCCTTGCAGATTTATAGGGTATTACTGTAGCGCTTTTGTAATGGCAGTGTAGAAAAAGGGAATTCAAGTTCTGTCTGTTTGCATTGTGTTGATAATCCTATGTTTCGTGTTTGAAGTTTTGTAACGTTAAATGTTTGAAGACGTTTTGCAGTTAACTCAAGATATTAATTATACCCTCCACTAAATCTGTTATTTCTAGATGTCCCAATCCTTCAGGCAATAGAGGACGATACTGATACAAGTGATGAGGACGATGAGGATTTTATACCATCTAAAGACGGTAAGGCTAGTTGAACGTTTCAGACAATTTTCCAAATAATATTGTCTGTGGTAAAAATTTCTCCTGTGATTCATTTTCTGCTGTCTGCCAAAGAATCGACCGAGAAAACAAGAAAATGCAAGATCATGTCTCCAAAAATTCTAAATTCAGTAAGATGAAACTGTCCATACTACCTGAACTCCTTAAAAATGTAGCGGGAAGTAAACCATGTATCATACCTGTCAGTTTACAAAAGACCAGACAATCAAGTATTCCCATCTCATCTCCAGGGAAAAGGAAAAAAAGGGTTCCAGAAAAGGCTTCAAAGAAAATAAGAGTAGAGAAGATGCAGATGGATGATGATGATGATGAAGATGACAGTGAGGAGGATGACTATGATTGGCTTGATGACGGTGCCAAAGATTTTTTGGGTACGTACCGCGGGACAACAGGTGTCACCACTGTTAGAAGCTGGAGGTCCAGAGTATTTCCACGAGTTCATCATCTTTGCTATTCTGCCTTTCTATGATACTTGAAGCAGACTTTGTGTCAGGGCCTACAACTACGTGTTCTTCCTTAACATTTGCTGAAAGGTGATGTTGCATTTTTACAAGAAATGTTATTTTGAACCTGTGTGACTTGTCAAAGCACATTCCTGTCTTAAGGTTTTAGCCTACGACTGGTTATGTATTTAGCCCTTGTGTAAGGTCCTTTTAAATCATCGTCATTGTTTATTGATTAATCAATTGATTGCAGGTTATGAAGAAGGAGACAGTGACGATGATGATGATGATGATGATAGTGATGAAGACAGCGATGGGAATTATGAGGAGAGGCTTCAGACACTGGTCAGTAATGTTTTAGTTCTTGATCAATTGATTTTTCATCCTGTTCTGTTTTCAGATAACATTGTGCCTAATCTTGAATACTGAAGGTCTAATACATCAGAGCCGTGGTCACTTATTGTCAATCTTTCCTAATCGCATTTGATTTGTTGCTGTGTGTCTGGACAAACAGCTCACGAGCTAGAACAGTTTCAAACACCTGCTATCAGGTTTCACCTCGCTTGACATGTACAGTACCTATTGATTTTTTTTCAGGTAAGTGCACTTGAGATGAAAACTCCAAAATCTGAGAAAAAAGGAAAACCAGAGACACCAAAGTCGTCTAAAAAGAATGCCAAACAAGAACAGCAAAAATCTGCCAAGAAGGAAAAGCCACAAGAAACCCCAAAATCAGTCAAGAAAGAAAATGCTCAGACACCGAAATCTGCAAAGAAACCCAACAGTGCTGAGACTCCCAAATCTGTGAAGAAGGAAAATGCTTCCGCTGCCACGCCAAGTCAAGCGGCTAATAATACACCTGAAACACCAAAGAGTAAAAAGAAGAAGAAGAGGAAGAAAAATAAAGATGGAGAGACTTCGCAACCACAGACCCCACAGCAGAATCAGACTCCTCAGAAGAATCAACAACAGAATCAGCAGAAGACCCCTGGAAATCAGGTATGATAGAGGCACAGTTTTAGTTTCGTTCTTGGCAAAGGTCCTGTCCATGGCAAGACGCCTTACTGATGATGATGATAGTAGTGAAGATAATAATGATGATGATGATGATTATTGGACTCGCTTGTGACATGTCATGGCTAATGTGGACTGTACCGCTGGTAATCAGTTGACTCATGTTGTCATAATGTCAATTTCAGACGCCCCAACAGCCCAAGAAACCAGTGAAGAAAACCATCCAGGGTGGAATTGCCTTAGAAATAACGAAGGAGGGTCATGGTCCTGAGGCCAAGCATGGGAAAACGGTAAGCCTGATGTAGTAGCAGTATAGTTGGTAGCAACTATGAAGCAAGTATTGAATTAACTAGTTGGAGACATCACCAGGATACTTGGGAAATTTTTTACGACTCTTCAGTTTCCCTGAGCCATTTCTAGTCATGTGTATTTTTGACATGGACGTTTTGACAACACGTCAGATGTATGGTCGCTCAACTTCATCGGAGAAATACATCTGCATTATTATTTGGCAGGTCACAGTAAATTACACTGGTCGCTTGACGAACGGAAAGGTATTTGACTCAAATAGGGGAGGACCAGGATTTAAGTTCAAACTTGGTAAAAATGAAGTTATCAAGGGATGGGACTTGGCATTG
Organism: Lineus longissimus; assembly: GCF_910592395.1. Taxonomy (NCBI): domain Eukaryota; kingdom Metazoa; phylum Nemertea; class Pilidiophora; order Heteronemertea; family Lineidae; genus Lineus; species Lineus longissimus. The sequence goes on along the minus strand of NC_088309.1, from coordinate 10,154,585 downwards.
CAAGGTAAGGACAGCCCAATACAATTTTGGGACAAAAATGCAAATGACACTCTGATTCATCAGATTTATTCAATTATCGCTTACTTCAAATATGTAGCTGATGCTAAAGTAGGACCTAGCTGAATTCAAATCTGTGATTAATGTTGTCATCAGACTAGTGTACGAAGACTATTTAAAATTAACCAAAGATTTTGTGTTTTACTCATTTCAGGAATGAAAGTTGGAGGCAAGAGAAAAATCACAATTCCACCAGCCATGGCGTAAGTTTTCTTATGGTTTTTTTCCAGATTATCTACTTACCTAGTCAGCCAGTCCAGGCACAAAGTCTTTTTTCCACTTAGCACTCGGACAGACCAATTATAGCATCCAGTCAGACTCATGGTGTTGGTAGTGGTTTTACTGTTGCTATTGAAGCACTTGGACTGATTTTGCTGCTAACCTGGTCATAACCGAAATGAAGGCTCATTTGTGTCAAAAATATGCAGATGTCACACACAACCGGAGAAATTCATGGTGGAAAACACTGCATAGTATTCCACAAACCTGATATGGGCAAAAAATATATATTTATTTTGGGATGTCCGAGTCTTCAGACATTTGGTTTTCTTCTAATTAATGAAGTTATTTTGTCTTTGTACTTGTAGGTATGGAAAAGAAAAGTTGGATGGCATTCCAGCAAACAGCACTCTAGTATTCGATGTGGAACTGAATAAAGTCAGTTAGAGGAGAACAATTTAGTACACATCATCCAGCAGAGCATTTATTCACTTCATCCTGTTTGTCAGTCTGAGTCTGTTGTGAGGTAAAGGGCTAGTGGAAATCAAGAACATTAGGGAATAGTAATTTTTCTGAATAATTCCACTGTGAAGATCTCATATTCTGGAAGCTGTTTGTTACGAGAAGCATATGTGCAAAATCGTTAATTTCAAAATCATCCATTTTTTGATGGAAATGAATTGAAATGTCAACTTTGTTTTTGCTATTTTATGAAAACAAAGAAAGTGGCAAAGTTTTTCATTTGAAGTGGGCAATGAGGAACCGGCGTTAAGATAAATGCCAGTGGCGGCGCCACAATCGATCGTACCTTCTGACGCCATGACGTCATTTTCTGGTCTGTTGACGTCGCATGAGGTCAATCACAGGAAACCATTGCGTACATTTTTGCACAGGATTTCAACAACAGAAAACGTGCCCAATAACTGGCATCGCGCATATTTTCCGCAAAATTATCTTAAAAAACTGATAGCTCAATAGATTTAAAACAGGAAGATGCAAACGTCGCCAAAATCGGTCGAAAATAAGCGATCATTTTCGGGCTCAGAAATAACATGATAATGCATTGGAAATGGAGAGTTTTGGTATGATCGATTGCAGCGCCACACGGCGGATAAATCGCGCCGGTTCCTCATTATTAACTCAAATCTCAAATTCATAATTGCTGGCGAGTCACCTTGCCAGAAAAATCTATTGCACAATATGTCCTCATAAAATCATCTTTACATGTATGTTCGAGGCACAATGTCCCTTGCAGTTACTTGCATCTGGACAGTTTGAAAGCAGGTGATGTTGAATGATTTTTGTGGTGCTTCTTGAGTAAACTTCATCGATGAAATTGCTCTTCTGCCTAAAAGATGTCAAGATTTTGCTGAAATAAAAATATGATTTTTACTGAAGAATATATTGTCTTTTAACTTCTGTGATTTCCGTTGGTTTGTCCCTCTATGGTTTCCTCAGTTTAGTTTGGTTTAGTTCAGACGATCATGATAATTTTGTAAAATCTTCTGAAGGAGTTTCAAGCGATGTGATTGAATAACTGACATCCGAGGACCCTATTGTTCTAATTCAGCGGATAGTTGTTGGATGAACTGCGGGGCTGTTGACGTTTTTACAATACAAGGTTGCCGAGCAGCTGGATTCACAGATCAGCAGGCAGGCTGCTAATTGTGCATGATTGGCATTTGATTGCCTTGCTTCCCGTACCAACCACGGAGCAACCAGCCCAAAGGGGCCACTGAAAGACATTGGGCCAGAGCACTCAATCAGTGGAATTAAAATGCCTCATAAGTCTTGGTATTGGACCCCTCCCCCATGCCAGCTGTAATAATTCATCTCTCTTTCCACTCAAGCTCGGTGCACTAAGCAGTGGAATTTCAGACCAAATAACTCGCTCCACTGCTTTTTAAAAGGGATCAGTTCCCTGTTTGGAAGGAGTTTTGAGCTATGCCTGTGGTAGTTGTGGTATCTACTGCAATCCTTGCAAACATCATCCTAGTTCTCAGTTTTTTGGATCTTAAAAAATGTTGGGGGTAAGACGCTCCAGTATCATACCTGAAAGATATTGTCACATCCAAAGAGAAAGACAAGGACAGGACGGTAGACGTTTAGTAACACACTTTCCCTACAGATGGCGTCCGCTCTTATTGATTTTGACCTTGACCCCAATTATAAATAGATTGCTGACTGCTATTATTTCTGCAATTTTTATTCGATTTTTGCCAGCTAACTATTGATCTAAAAAATGTCATCCGAAATTGAAAGTTTAGAAAAGATTCTTGAGAAGAATCTACCACCAAAAGAACTGTGTGAGGTAAAAAGGATTCTTTATGGCAAGCCAAATCGGTAAGAAAATCTATCTCTATACCATACTATACTCATGTAGCCTACTGTGCACATCACATGTGTACACTGTCACTAGCATGTTGGCCTATACATGTACTGTATGTGTGTATGTTTGTGCTGAAAATGAAGCCATGGTCATTTGGCTGTGATTATAAATTGGTCAGTCTCATATATGGGGGCCTGTGCAAATTTGCCTTCTACATAATTTATAGTACAGATTTAATAGGCCTGCCAAGGCTGCATGATACTGATTATAGGCAGGTCGTGCGCCATACAGCTCCAGACAGAGCTACCTACCTGCGACTAGACTGCGTTCTTGTCAGAAAGTCGCTCAAAAACGGCAGAGGATATCGGTCAGAATCTGTAGCTGTCAATTATTGAGACTAGCCAGACCTGGCAGCCTAAGCCCAAAGCTCCAGATTCCGTATCACAACAAAATCTTTATATGCACATCATTTAATTTCCCTCAGGAATCTTGATTTACCCAAACAACTCCACGATGTATCCCAGGAAAAAGACTTTGAAGTTCAAGGCTTTGGTTTTGATGCTGCCGAAGAATCCATTCGATCAAGACGTGTTGTTAGGGTTGGTGCCATCCAGAATAAGATAGTTGCACCAACAACAGCCCCTCTCATTGAACAGGTAATTATTTTAAAGGTTCTTTGAAATTCTTCTGCCACAAATGTAAGAGAAACAAGGGAAATATCAAATAGATTCATTGATAACAATTTACATGGGCCAGTACCTGCCGGTGTTATAAGACAAAACTGTTTATTGACACATTTAAGGCTTTCACAGATAACAGCTCATTGCTCTGCACCACTATTTTGCACAGAGATATAAGCTCTGTTATCGAATGATCTTTTGTGCTAAGGCCCTCCTTTGATAGTTGCAGCACTTTTAAGTGTAAACATTTTAAAGACATCTGTTCTGTTTGATCCCTTTCGTTATTTTATGAAAAATTGAAATCCTTTTCTTTGTTCTTCACCCCACAGAGAGATGCTATTCATCGACGGATAACTGAAATGATTGAAGCTGCAGCCATTGGAGGGGTCAACATCATGTGTTTGCAAGAGGCCTGGAGTAAGTTTCTTCACCAAGATGGGAGCTTTAAAGGCCTTCTCTGTTCATTCGAAAATTAAATTGAATTGGTCCCGCAGTGCCGTCATCATTGCTATTGTACTGGATTTTATCATATGGGAATGTGGTAATGCATCTGGTAGTGACATGTGGGTCCAATTGCACTCAGGAACAAACTCACAGATGAGATGTACTTTGCTGGTAATTTCAGAATACCTTACTTGATTGAAAACTTACTGAAACTCACTGGGATGATGTTAGAAAAATAACTGCAGGATAAGGGCATTTTGAAAAGATTCAATTTTCACTGCACGTATTATACACCACAGACGGTTCTTGGATGCGTCTGCCAGGTTAATTTATTTCCTCCGATGCTCATTTTTCAGCGATGCCGTTTGCATTCTGTACCAGGGAAAAACAACCATGGTGTGAACTTGCAGAATCCGCTGAAGATGGACCAACGACGAAATTGATACAGGAGGTACAGTCCGTTTCTTTTCAAATTTTCATCAAAGGTTTCTAATCATTGTGCATATTATTCACCTGTTAGCAAGAATAGATTGAATCCATACTTGGTGTCAGTGTTAGTAGTATTATCCGGCTGGAATACACATGTAAAACAACAGAGAATTTGTAACCTCAGAAGAGCCTAAAACTTTTTAATAGGCATGCCATGGTTTTCTGTACTTAGATAGTTATTCTCATCAAGTCATAAAGATATAACCAAGACGAATGAAAGACTACCCCCCATTTAGCTCTGAACTCCCAAAAGCAAAGGAGCTCACGTACAGAGAATCTCTACGAAGTCCCTCCATTTCAGCTCGCCAAGAAACACAATATGGTTATTATATCGCCCATACTTGAGAGGGATGAGGTCCATGGAGAAACACTCTGGAATACTGCAGGTCAGCACTTTTATTGTCAAGAATCATCTTCACCTCACGAAGCTACTCATGTACTTTTAAATGGTGTAATATTCTCTAATCATTGTGATTACATGATAACATCACTATAAAAGGTGTGGGGTAAGCTTATAAATCAGTGAAGTGATGTAGGCCGTTGTAGTTTAATAGAACTAGGTGTATGGCAATCTCTTTAAGTCCACAAAAAAGTACAAATGTACTTCAAAGTCCTAACCTTAAGCCAACACTATTTTGGCATTCTTCTTGTTGTTGTTTATTTGTAAAAAAAGAAGCAAGAACTGTTTGTCCTCTGAAAAAACTAATGTTTTCTGATCCCATTACAAGAAAAAGACAATAGACTTACCTGCTACTCCTACTCCTTGATTGGTATAACTGGCATGCATTGTTTGTCTTCCTAGTTCCTAGGTAGTCATGGGTTTTCACAAGTGTGCTATGAGGGGAAACTTAAATAATTATGGTGTTTTTTCAGTTGTGATATCCAACACTGGAGCAGTGTTAGGCAAAAGTAGAAAGAACCATATACCAAGAGTTGGAGATTTTAATGAGGTAATCATCGTCATTGGCGTCAGCTGCTGTTTCACTACATTTGCACAAAAACTATTCATCAACGGAAATCAAAAGGACTTGAATAAGTGCATTATTTGAAAATTCAATGTCAAATTCTCGTGATCGGTATCTGATGGAAGTATTTTGCTGTCAAATAAACAGTTGAGTTTACAAAACTGTTAGGCTACACTTGGCCATGACTAGGATTGACTTGAAAAAGTGCTTACCGGTTTTATAAGTGCTTAACATTGACATTTACTTTACTTTAACAATACATTTTTAGTCTTTACCTCCTCATTTGGTTGTACGCCTTTAAAAATGACTGTATTTCCTTTAATTTCAGTCAACGTATTACAGTGAGAGTACTATCGGTCACCCAGTCTTCCAGACCCAGTTTGGCAAGATCGCCATCAACATCTGCTTCGGCAGGCATCACCCTCAGAACTGGATGATGTATGGAGTCAATGGCGCAGAGATTGTCTTCAATCCTTCAGCTACAGTCGGTGCTCTGAGGTAAGTATCGGAATGTTTCTTATGGATCAGATCTCCAGTCCCTTTTCCCGTCCATAACAAGCTATCTAAACAATACAGTGCCGGTGGATTGATTACAAGAATTTTGTCTTTTGTTTTAGTGAACCATTGTGGCCTATAGAAGCCAGGAATGCTGCCATCGCCAACAGTTACTTCACTGTAGCCATCAATAGAGTGGGGACGGTAAGTGCGTTGAATGACACAATTATTTTTTTTACAGTATTTCTTATTTATTTTACATCTAAAGAAATTTACGAAGGAATCGTAAAATGGAAGATAAAGAATCATAGTATCTTGTAGAAGATAGAAGATAAGGAATAGTAGCTTCACGATTTTCTTTTTATTTCAGGAAACATTCCCTAATGAGTTCACTTCTGCTGATGGAAAGCCAGGTATGTTTCATAAAAAATACAAGAAATATATCTCAATTGTGCCCTATGTATATGATATCTACTCACACACTTGTCCATCCAAAAATATTTCCAATTAACATTTCCAATCAAGATGGGCATAAAAAATAATGGAATACCTTCAAAAATTTTAACTGAGGGAAGAAAAGTTGACAGTAAATATGAATATTTTTGATTGGATTGCTGTGGCAATGCACTGTGTTCATTATAACATTCTTCCTTTCTTGCTGTCATTCCACAGCTCACAAAGACTTTGGTCACTTCTATGGATCGAGCTATGTAGCTGCACCAGATGGCAGCAGAACACCAGTGAGTACTCGATTCTTATCGTTAAAAAATTATATTGAACACGATTAGTCACATTATCTTTTTGCTTTCTTTCACCTTTGGGTTCATTCGCTAGCATTTTGATTATTTCAAAATATACCGAGACAACTGTCATTGTAAGATGATTCATACTCCTGTTGAAACCTGAGTATTACGTTGTATTTGTTTCGGTTTATACTTGTTCATATGGCCTGCCACCAGTAATATGATATAAAATGCCTTGTCAACAGAAGAGTTACAGCATATGATGGGGGGGGGGGGGGCATTTCAAATTGATACATGAATTGATTTTCATTTCTCTTGAATCATTTCAGGGGCTGTCACGGACTAGAGATGGTCTCCTCATCACAGAGATGGATCTGAATCTCTGCAGACAGACTAAGGACAAATGGTGCTTTAGGGTAAGAATTGCACGACACTCAAGCCTGCTAAAGCAACTGAAGTCATTTTGGCTACACGTAACTTCATTAAAAAATGGTCCATTTATGGCTAAATAAATTCTGTTCAAGTTTGAGAATGATGAAACTATGTCATGGAATGGTCTTCGTGAGTAACTGCCTGGCGAAAACTAAAAAGGAAAAAGATCGAATTCTATCAACCCGATTACAGATAATTGAAAGGAATACCCTAATTGTAACGGTTGCTTTATAAAAGGCTGTGTTCCATCTTAAGGACTGCAGTTCCCATCCATGGCAGTAATACATGTACTCCTAATCAGAAAATGCCATGGAAAGAGGCCGAAAAAAACATGTTGTTTATATCACTATATTTCATCGACCTTTACCTAATGTAAAATGGATGTAATCTCATCGACACCTTTCCCAAACCTTTGCAGTTTACCCAGAGGCTGGAGCTGTACGCGACTAGTCTAACAGATGCAGTGAAACAAGACTATAAACCACCAATCATCAAGGAGTAATCAAAAATTGGCCATGACTATCCATAACGTGGATATATGTCTCTTTGTTACTTAAATTTGGAATTATAAATATGACAGCTGACCAAATATATATCAGGTATGGGAGAATATAGTTACAGGATTTCCAGTTGTTCCTTCAAAGGCCTCAGGCCATCCAGTGGAAACATGCAGTGCAATTGGCTTGCTGAAATGAGATAAGAATGATAATATATATGCCACCTACGGTAAATTCAGTATTCTGAAAGCCATGGCGATGGCCTCCCTTTAACAACTTGGCATTTCTGACAAGAGTCTTTGTTATATATTTTATATTTATGTTATACTGCTTGAGGTCAGATATTCATTTTGTTTCTCTGAGGTCACAATTAGATCACATTGCTGCAAAAGCAGGCCCATGTCATTAATCAATGTGATTATTTTTCAAAGCTTGCATTGCAAACAGTTGTTACAACAATAAAAAGTGGTACTTTTCTGTACCAGCAATTACTTTTGTAGGTGCTTTTTTACAATGGAATCCAATCATTATTACACATGTGCAGTGGTGATGTATTCGAATATATCGAAATGTATACTCATTGTAAAACCATTACTGTGATTGGGGTGGATGTCGCTATAAAATATTATGCATGTAATATATGAATATAGTCATAGAAATGATGGAAACTGCTTCATTACTTGTATGAAGTTTCGTAAAGATGCTTTATAAAATGTTTATCTACAGTGTGTATCACTGTACAGGGTATAAAAAATACTTTTACTTTTTAAAATCTTTATAACTTTTTTTTAAAAATGACATGGAGACACACCTCTGGATATTGAAAATAGAGGCTTTGAGAATTTGGTTGGAAAAACACCTGCATGAAACTGTTCAATAGCTTTTACGTGACGCCATCCAATTTACACATCATTTTATTCAACCAGGGCAGGATTGTCAGTAAACAACAAATGGACAGTGCCATGCAATATGAAAGGTAAATATTGCATAAGTCGCCCATCACCCAAAAGTCTTGCAATACGGCCAAGGACATAATCTCTATGGTATTCACGTTGACAAGATGCCATATTCTGCTGTGCAACGAACTCCCGAGTTGAAAATTTGCTCTTTCAAAAATTCCCTGTCCTTTTCAGAGGTCCATTGCGTAACAACCACTAATCTAAACATTATACATCAAAAATTCTCATTGCCTCTACTTTCCTTATCTTAAGTTGCTTTCTGCATACAATAATTGATAAAAAAGTTATTAAGATTTCAAAAATTGAAAGTATTTTTTAACACCCTGTAGAATACAGTACCTGTGTGTTTTGTGGCTGGTGTTAATATGTTCCCAATAACCCATTACTCCAACATTGGTGCAATTGGAGGTTAAGACATTGTTGATTGAACCCAGGTTCGGAATCCCCTACTCTTTATATGTATTCAGACGAACGGTCTCCAAGTCATTCACGTAGCCAGCAGCAGAACATGCAGGTACTGCATAATATCCTGTTCATGTGCGTCTTGACCCATCAAGGGTTAACATTCTTTTGGTAGGTTGGCTCATTTCTAGCACATCAGAATCATGTGAATTTTAACCCTCGAGGCCTCAGTGGTGCATATGTAAAATAATATCGGGTAAAGAGTAGGAAAGTTTGCTCCAGCATTGTTTTCTACTATATTCTAACAATAATCACGTTTGTGAATACATGTAGAAACAGTTGCAGGGCTACCTTTCCCCCACCTTACCCTGTCTGTATATATTTTTGTGTATATGGTACAGTAGAATCACAATATCAAGGACATTCTCGGACAAGTATTGCACTTGATAAAGAGGTGTCCTGATTAGAGAAGTCTAATTGTATGGCAACATTCAGTCATGGACCAAAACTAGTGTCCTTAATGGAGGGGGTGGCCTTATAAGAGATGTGTCCACTAAGGGTGGTTCTACTGTTTATGGCACTTGCCTGATATTTAGATTTATAGTAGTGGGCAATCTGATTTCTATGTAAAAAAGAAATTATGCTAGAAATTGAAAAATGTCAAATAAAGTAATTGTATTGATTACATTCATGAGCTTCTGTATCTTTTGTCAAAGGGGAATGTGGCTATTAAAGGGAAATGACTTGCCCAAGATCGCAAGCAATTAGTTGACCTTCAGTATCAGACCTGATGACAATGGGTGATATGAATAAAGACTAGCAAATGCTTTTATCTAAATCTCCATGTACATTTACACTAGGCCTTTCTGTACAAAATTGAAGTAAAAGCATTTGCTAGTCTTTATTCATATCACCCAATGTCAAATCTATACAAGTGGTTGCAACAATGTCCACATCTTATTTATGTGGTGGTTGTGATGATCTCCACACTACATTTATTTGTGTGGTTGTGACAATGTCCTCTCACATTCATCTAGTGGGTGTGACAATGTCTACACTTATGGATCTGTCGGTTGTGACAATATCAATACATGTACTTTCTTAATCTAGTAATGTGACAATGTCCACGCAATATATATTCGGTGGTTGTGTAAATGTCCTTTTCACACCCAGCTGGTGGCTGTGGCAATGTCCACACTTCATTTATCAATCGGTTGTGACAATCTCCACACTACATTTAAATGTATTTGGGGATTGTGACAAGGTCCTCTTGAAATTCATTTTGTGGTTGTGACAATCTCCACACTAATTTCACCTGGTTTTGACCAGGAACTTGTTCCAAAAATATCTATTTATTGGTGGTTGTTACAATGTCCACTCTCGGGTGGTTGGGTCACTGTTAACCCCACATTACAATACACATCACCAGAACTGTTCTCTCCACCTTGCCTCTATCTTGTTAATACAGAGGTTCCTTGACGACTTTAACACCAACTTCAGCTTTGAGGGTGAATCACAGTCGCCTAAAGACAACTTCCATTCAACTGAACCGACAACAGTTTTCACAGAGAGCCACAATCTCTTCTCTGTTTAACAATCTGATGGTTGTGCTGTTCTGAACTCTAAGTGCATCTGCCCACAATGTCGGTATCACCTCCTGCTAGAATCGAACCTGGCTGCTCCCTTGTCTTGCCAACACGGAAGACAGAGATCAGACAATTCACAACCAAACCAATTCCGGCCTGGCTGCTCCACCGTTATGCCGACATGGTGTGATAGAAAATACAGTCACAAACGGCCAGGACCACGAGTCAGGCTGGCTGCTCCACTGTCCTGCCTACACGTAGCCGGAGCTGAGCCTGTGACAACCGTCCAAAAATGGGCCGGGCTGTTCCATCGTGTCCTCGACACAGAGTGAATGGTGAGACTGTCACAACCAGACCTTCCTGGTGGAGTCGGTAGGCCCGATTCGGTCTTGTTGTGATCGCCTCATTCCAAGGCATGAAAAAGTCAGTTTTCATTCGGGCTAGTTTCGAATGAGTCATCTCCACCAGTCGGCAACACCGTGGAGCAGCCAGGTCCGCTTCTGCCTGTCTGGCTGCATTCTCTCTCTTTGCCGCCTTGGCATAACGTGGATCCACTCCGCCGACCCAGACTCCGTATGAGAGGAGGTAACGGACTGGTTAACTCTGATGGTTTAGAATCCCTGGTAACAGACATAGCGCGCACTACGAGGAGTGTCTTCAGGAAGGATTCCCAACTTCAAGGAGACTGTCCTCTGTCCTCTCATATGAGACAATCTCCTTTAAGAATTCAAATCTTGGAAGAGATTGTCCTCCAAAACATGAGACGCATTCTGTGTTCAGCTGGCATCAGTCTGGTGATTGTGCCATTGTCCACTCTATGTCTATCTTGTCATTAAGTCAATATCCCTTCTCGGTGTCCACCTGGTATCAATCGGGTGGTCCTGCCAGTGTCCACCCTATGTCTATGTGCCCACTGTGTCAACACTCCCAGCAGGTGATCACCTAGCATTAGTCTGGTGATTGTGCCATTTTCCACCCAATGTCTGTCTGCCCATTATGTCAACATCCCATCTCAGTGTTCTTTAGCATCAATCTGGAGATTGTGCCATTGCCCCCAGTATAAAGCTGTCTCATTAATGTTATAGCAACTCCCTAAAAGCATTACCATCTTAACTTGATTTTATCAATAACTATCAGTATCACTTTAACTCTAATGGTTCAGAATCCCTGTAACAGACATGGCGCGCACTACGTGGAGTGTCTTCAGGAAGGATTCCCAACTTCAAGGAGACTGTCCTCTGTCCTCTCATATGAGACAATCTCCTTTAAGAATTCCCATCTTGGAAGAGATTGTCCTCCAAAACATGAGACCATTCTGATATTGGAGGTTGACCTCGAATGGACAGATTCCGAACCTTTATTTCCGAAAGGAAGGCCCTTTGAAGACGACGCGAAGTTTCGTGGACGTATGGTTATGATGTCAACAGCTAGAAAGTCGGCACGCTCCTGATCGGTTTTGCGGTAACAGACGAACGGTATGTATCAATGTATTAAATTTGTTGCAAATTCCCTTCCTCTCCCGCAGTAAAGCAGCCCGGCCGTATATGGTAAAGCAGCGAACTATATGATATATGCGTTTGACGAAAACCGACCTTGCAGCAGTCCTATTCGGCGTGGTTGTGACTGTCGGATCTCTCGCTCCGTGTCGGCATGGCGGAGTGACCAGGCCCGATTTAGACTGTCTTGGTTATCTCTCTCTGTGTTTGTGAGATGCTAGGGGCAGCCTGGTTCTTTCGGTCTGGTTGTTGTGACTCTCTCATTACTATCATCATCGCCGTTTCGGAGACATGGTGGAGAAGACAGGTCCAATTCGGTCTCACCATGATTGCAAGATGCTCAAGTATCCAAGATGGTCAGAGATGAGACAGTCAACTGGACAGGTTGTGTATACCTAGCATCAATCTGCTGGTTGTGCCATTGCCACCCTTTGCCTTCTGCCAATTTTGTGAGCATCCCCTTCCAATGCTCAGCTGGCATCAGTCTGGAGATTGTGCCATTGTCCACTCTATGTCTATCTTGTCATTAAGTCAATATCCCTTCTCGGTTTCCACCTGGTATCAATCTGGTGGTCCGGCCAGTGTCCACCCTATGTCTATGTGCCCATTGTGTCAACACCCCCAGCAGGTGATCACCTAGCATTAGTCTGGTGATTGTGCCATTTTCGACCCTATGTCTGTCTGACCATTATGTCAACATCCCATCTCAGTGTACTTTAGGAAGTAACGGACTGGTTAACTCTGATGGTTCAGAATCCCTGGTAACAGACATAGCGCGCACTACGAGGAGTATCTTCAGGAAGGATTACCAACTTCAAGGAGACTGTCCTCTGTCTTCTCATATGAGACAATCTCCTTTAAGAATTCCCATCTTGGAAGAGATTGTCCTCCAAAACATGAGACGCATTCTGATATTGGAGGTTGACCCCGAATGGACAAGGTTCCCAACCTTTATTTCCGAAAGGAAGGCCCTTAGAAGACGACGCGAAGTTTCGTTGACGTATGGTTATGATGTCAACAGCTAGAAAGTCGGCACGCTCCTGATCGATTTTGCGGTAACAGACGAACGGTATGTATCAATGTATTAGATTTGTTGCAAATTCCCTTCATCTCCCGCAGTAAAGCAGCCCGGCCGTATATGGTAAAGCAGCGAACTATATGATATATGCGTTTGACGAAAACCGACCTATACAGCAGTCCTATTCGGCGTGGTTGTGACTGTCGGATCTCTCGCTCCGTGTCGGCATTGCGGAGTGACCAGGCCCGATTTAGACTGTCTTGGTTATCTCTCTCCGTGTTGGTGAGATGCTCGGGGCAGCCTGGTTCTTTCGGTCTGGTTGTTGTGACTCTCTCATTACTATCATCATCGCCGTTTCGGAGACATGGTGGAGAAGACAGGCCCAATTCGGTCTCACCATGATTGCAAGATGCTCAAGTATCCAAGATGGTCAGAGATGAGACAGTCAACTGGACAGGCTGTGTATACCTAGCGTCAATCTGCTGGTTGTGCCATTGCCACCCTTTGCCTTCTGCCAATTTTGTGAGCATCCCCTTCCAGTGTTCAGCTGGCATCAGTCTGGAGATTGTGCCATTGTCCACTCTATGTCTATCTTGTCATTAAGTCAATATCCCTTCTCGGTGTCCACCTGGTATCAATCTGGTGGTCCTGCCAGTGTCCACCCTATGTCTATGTGCCCATTGTGTCAACACTCCCAGCAGGTGATCACCTAGCATTAGTCTGGCGATTGTGCCATTGTCCACCCTATGTCTGTCTGACCATTATGTCAACATCCCATCTCAGTGTACTTTAGGAAGTAACGGACTGGTTAACTCTGATGGTTCAGAATCCCTAGTAACAGACATAGCGCGCACTACGAGGAGTGTCTTCAGGAAGGATTCCCAACTTCAAGGTGACTGTCCTCTGTCCTCTCATATGAGACAATCTCCTTTGAGAATTCCCATCTTGGAAGAGATTGTCCTCCAAAACATGAGACGCATTCTGATATTGGAGGTTGACCCCGAATGGACAAGGTTCCCAACCTTTATTTCCAAAAGGAAGGCCCTTAGAAGACGACGCGAAGTTTCGTGGACGTATGGTTATGATGTCAACAGCTAGAAAGTCGGCACGCTCCTGATCGGTTTTGCGGTAACAGACGAACGGTATGTATAAATGTATTAAATTTGTTGCAAATTCCCTTCATCTCCCGCAGTAAAGCAGCCCGGCCGTCTATGGTAAAGTAGCGAACTATATGATATATGCGTTTGACGCAAACCGACCTATACAGCAGTTCTATTCGGCGTGGTTGTGACTGTCGGATCTCTCGCTCCGTGTCGGCATGGCGGAGTGACCAGGCCCGATTTAGACTGTCTTGGTTATCTCTCTCCGTGTCGGTGAGATGCTCGGGGCAGCCTGGTTCTTTCGGTCTGGTTGTTGTGACTCTCTCATTACTATCATCATCGCCATTTCGGAGACATGGCGGAGAAGACAGGCCCAATTTGGTCTCACCATGTTTGCATGATGCTCAAGTATCCAAGATGGTCAGAGATGAGAGAGTCAACTGGACAGGCTGTGTATACCTAGCATCAATGTGCTGGTTGTGCCATTGCCACCCTTTGCCTTCTGCCAATTTTGTGAGCATCCCCTTCCAGTGTTCAGCTGGCATCAGTCTGGAAATTGTGCCATTGTTCACTCTATGTCTATCTTGTCATTAAGTCAATATCCCTTCTCGGTGTCCACCTGGTATCAATCTGGTGGTCCTACCAGTGTCCACCCTATGTCTATGTGCCCATTGTGTCAACACTCCCAGCAGGTGATCACCTAGCATTAGTCTGGTGATTGTGCCATTGTCCACTCTATGTCTATCTTCTCATTAAGTCAATATCCCTTCTCGGTGTCCACCTGGTATCAATCTGGTGGTCCTGCCAGTGTCCACCCTATGTCTATGTGCCCATTGTGTCAACACTCCCAGTAGGTGATCACCTAGCATTAGTCTGGAGATTGTGCCATTGTCCACTCTATGTCTATCTTCTCATTAAGTCAATATCCCTTCTCTGTGTCCACCTGGTATCAATCTGGTGGTCCTGCCAGTGTCCACCCTATGTCTATGTGCCCATTGTGTCAACACTCCCAGCAGGTGATCACCTAGCATTAGTCTGGTGATTGTGCCATTGTCCACTCTATGTCTATCTTGTCATTAAGTCAATATCCCTTCTCTGTGTCCACCTGGTATCAATCTGGTGGTCCTGCCAGTGTCCACCCTATGTCTATGTGCCCATTGTGTCAACACTCCCAGCAGGTGATCACCTAGCATTAGTCTGGTGATTGTGCCATTGTCCACTCTATGTCTATCTTGTCATTAAGTCAATATCCCTTCTCGGTGTCCACCTGGTATCAATCTGGTGGTCCTGCCAGTGTCCACCCTATGTCTATGTGCCCATTGTGTCAACACTCCCAGCAGGTGATCACCTAGCATTAGTCTGGTGATTGTGCCATTGTCCTCTCTATGTCTCTCTGCCCATTATGTCAACATCCCATCTCAGTGTACTTTAGCATCAATCTGGAGATTGTGCCATTGCCCCCAGTATAAAGCTGTCTCATTAATGTTATAGCAACTCCCTAAAAGCATTACCATCTTAACTTGATTTTATCAATAACTATCAGAAGTCCACCGAAATTTGGACCATTATAAACTTAATACAAGCAAGGAATGATCACACTTTCAGCTTTATTGGGTTAACGAGAGAAACTCTTTGATATTCACCAGGTGACCTATTTATAGACGAATGAGGACTGGATCAATAGATTAATGGCAGCCAACACAAAGGCATGTGCAGGGTAGTACAGTTCTAAAGCAGTATAGTTATTTGAGAGGAGATGGTGTGGACAATTTAAGGAGATGTCCTTACCATTTCAGACCGGCCAGCTTTACTCGAGGATACCCGTCATTTGAGTGATGAAACAATGTGCTTGACAAAGGCTGACACCAGTGCAGTGCACGCTGTCCTTAAATTCACACCCGGGAATTCACAGAAGCAACAACGAAAAATTTCCAATATGTGGAGGAGGTGACATTTAAAAGCAGCAACAGAACCTGAGCTTTGACGCAATTTCCTATTTTTAATGGACATAGTGTGATGCTGAGCATTTCTCTTCTGACAAGCTGAAACAGCCAACTGTCAAACCGTTTTCTGAGGATGGGACATCTTTATAACCAGCTGGATCAGTCAGGAATAATTTCAGTGTTTTCAATAGGATGGAACATCTTTATAACCAGCTGGATCAGTCAGGAATAATTTCAGTGTTTTCAATAGGACGGGGCATCTTTACAACCAGCTGGATCAGTCAGGAATAATTTCAGTGTTTTCAATAGGACGGGGCATCTTTACAACCAGCTGGATCAGTCAGGAATAATTTCAGTGTTTTCAATAGGACGGGGCATCTTTACAGCCAGCTGGATCAGTCAGGAATATTTTCAGTAGACCTATGAATAACGACTAGACTTTCTCCCTCGTATGTTGAAAGCTACTAAAATGGGTGGACCAGTGTTGACAGCCATCTGTCATAAATTCAGTAAAGTGGTGCAGAAACTGACCACACACTTCACAAATCGATTCTGCCAAATTTGGCACCACCAGAGTTTTGGTATCATCTTGAAGGTGTATGTCGTTACATTTTTCCTAGTCCTCCCAATACTGTGTTACAAACTGCCATATTCTATTTATTTCATGGAAAGTTTTGTGCCAAGTGTTGAGGAAATGACACAGCAAGAATTGAGAGAAAATCAGCGGTTGACTAACGAGGCTTGGGATTACGTACATCTTAACGGGATTGGAAAAGACTATCAGAAAATTCTGGACACAATAGGGTCGAGAAACCGAAAGATTAAGGGTCCACAAAACGCAACCGTTCTGATCACAGTGATATCCATCAACAGAAAAGAGGTGAAAGGATATTTGACGAGGACTATAGCAAAATTACACAGACTTATAAAAATATTCCATAAGAATTCTGGTCTCAGGAATTATTTTGCATTTGCTTTATGTAATGCCGACACTTGGCCTATCGACAATCGAGAACTGTACAGAGTTGCTTCTACTCTCAATCTTCCGATATTTGAAAGATTTGCCAGCCCGGTGCGACAAATTAACGACAACTTGTTTAACGTCTTTGGCAAAGAGAAAGATGACTACGCATACTGTCTTCAGGAGTCGCTAAATCACAACCCCGAATTTGTCCTTTTGCTAGAGGACGATGCTTTACCAACAGAAAATGCACTCTCTGTAATCCACAGGATAACCTCGTACTCATTTCAACATTACAGCAAATATGAACAAGATCGAATAGCCTACTTTAAACTCTTCCACCCCAGTCGTCTTCTACGGTATTACAGTACAGATGCCGACAGGATACCAAAACTCTTAGCGCTAGGTGCCATCTTTGGTACAATAACATTCTGGATCTATTTAAAATTCTGGAAGCCAAGGAAACATACCCAATTTCTTTGGATTGTGATCATTTTCTATTTTGTCCTGTTATTTTTCTGCATCGGACACCCATATGTTTTACGACTCCACAACCTATCGGTCACCTTTTATCAGATTGTTCCCGCGCCTTTTTGCTGCACACCAGCGATGCTGTACCCGTCCCACAGTGGCAAACTCATGGCCGATTACCTTCGGGACACACCCTGGAAGGCGCACCCTAAAGACAAGATCATAGACATGTATTTGAGGGAAACTGGTTCAAAGGGTTGGATGGTTTTACCAAATCTGTTTGACCATATTGGTCTTTACTCCACCCTCGGTAAAAACTTTTTGAATCCCTACTTCTCAAATTAGTAAAAGTGTTCAATGAAAAGTTCAAAATGATCACAATAAACAAACCGATCTATCATATGATTTTTTATGTGTTCTGTTTATATTTTGACATTATCAAAAATACAATTGACGTGTATCTAGAAGACTATAAGAATTAACAAACAAATTATGAACAAACAAATGCAACATCATCAGAAATATATGGGAAATCTTAAAGGGACAATATAGGCAGCAGCTAGGAAGGCAAGATAAAGTTACACAAAGTCGCCAATAGGGGTCTCTCACATCTCACAGTACGTCGAAATGATTCACGTTTGTACGAGGAATATATTTAGTGGCCCTTACTGTGTATACTAGTCACTTGAAGTTGGCTAAATTAGTCCCTCTGCTCCTGCCTATAGCCCCCTTTAAACAAAGGGACAGCACTGTCAGTGGGAGAGCAGTGGGAGATGCCACCAAGTCATTCTGGACTTTTTCTACACTTTTTCTCAAGTACCATAAATATAATTTCATTAATTTAGTGGGCAGTGTTTTAAAATTGAAAACATGTTTAGTGCAGCAGTCAATACTATCCCTGTGCCCCGTGCTCCCCCTTCAGGGAGCGATGCTAGATTGCCCCAGAGTTGGGGTCCACAGGATTAGCTTCAAAGCTAAATCTAATTGCTAAGTGCTAACTCGGCTGTTTCTGATTAATTAGTGTACAGTGCTGGCCCTCTGAATTGGAACAGTACTCATATAATGAGTAAAGAACTATGGATCAATAATGACATACAGGCAAGAACTGATAAAGACTGCTGGCTAGCACAGAACAGAGCCGGAAGGGCCTTCAACATAAAGGCAGTAAGTTGGTTATCCAAAAACATCCAGAAAGCCAGAAAATGCCAAGAAAAGAGAATGCTACTGATGTTTTTGTCAACATTTTCATTCCTTCAGTTATTCTCTGGTCTCAAGATGTAATTTTTATTTGCCTCATATCACCATGGTACAGAGTGAGGCACCATGAATTTCTAATACTAGTAACTACCAACACTTCCAAATTCATTGCAGCACAAAATGGCAAGACATCAGTGAATTGTAAAATTATCAGGTGTGTGAAAATAATCCAATGAAACCACTTTAAATAAATGAAACGGCCAGGGGCCATTGTGCTCACCGTATACATCTTTTAGTAGGCAGGATCATGCTTAGTTTAGAGGTGAATATGGTGAACACAATCAGGCATGAAGACTTTTTTAGATGTGTATTGATGTCAAGTAATAAGACAGGGCAGTATATATAAGTTTATGATCCAACCAATAATTGTCTATGACATCAACAAGATCAATATCGTGTGATTGCTAAGAGTCCCTGCAATAAAAAATTCATCGAAAAAAAGTCATTAATAAGCAAGATATTGCACGTCCTACTTTTTCAGTTTTGACCCCCTGGTGGCCAAATCAAGAATCAGATGAGGCCAAAATTCGGTGTCAGAGATTATCTGATGTAGGGGGTTACATGTACCAACTTTCAAGTTCATAGCTTCAGCAGTTAAGAAACGTGCCATAGTTACACTCTAATGGCCAATTTACGCCATTTGACCTCTGTGACCTAGAAAAGGAGGTCAAATCCAAAAATCGTAGGACATGTGGTGTATCCTTGCTAGAAGTCCCTGCCATAAAAATTTTATCGAAAACAATTCACTCAAATAAGCAAGATATTGCACTTCTTCCTTTTTCCATTATGGCCCCCTGGTGGCCGAATAAAGAATCAGATCAGGCCAAAATTCGGCATCAAAGGTTATCTGATGTAGGGGGTTATATGCACCAAGTTTCAAGTTCATAGCTTTACTGGTTAAGAAACGTGCCATAGTTTACACTCCAACGGCCAATTTACGCCATATGACCTCTGTGACCTTGAAAAGTAGGTCAAATTGAAAACCCGTAAGACATGTGATGTATTCTTCCTAAGAGTACCTACCATAAACATTTTATCGAAAACAAGTCACTTATAAGCGAGATATCACACTTTTTAGATATCCACTTTTGGCCCCCTGGTGGCAAAGTTGAGAATCAGATCAAACTGAAATTCAGCACCAGAGGCTATGTGATATAGGGGGTTATATGTACCAAGTTTCAAGTTCATAGCTTTAGTGGTTAAGAAACGTGCCATAGTTTACACTCTAACGGCCAATTTCGCCATATGACCTCTGTGAACTTGAAAAGTAGGTCAAATTAAAAACCCGTATGATATAAGATGTATATTTGCTATGAGTACCTACAACACAAGTTTCATCGAAAACAAGTCACTAATAAGCGAGATATCACACTTTTTAGATATCGACATTTGGCCCCCTGGTGGCCAAGTTGAGAATCAGATCGGACCGAAATTCAGTGTCAGAGGTCACCTGACCTAGGGGGTGCTGTGTACAAAGTTTTTAAGTTCATAGCCCTAGCGGTTAAGAAACGTGCCACTGTTTTTTAAATAGGATACGACGACGGACGATGGACGACGACGACGGACGACGGACACTGCGGTATTACATAAGACTCCCCTACAGTGAGCCAAAAATCAAGAAAATGTAAGATACAAGTCAGAAAAGACAAAAGGGAAAAGATAAAAAATAATAAAATAAAAAAATATTTTTGGCCGTCCCTGACCGGGGTTTGAACTCACGACCTTTGGATTGCCACAACACGAAAAACACAAAACATGCAATTTCGGCCATATCTGTGTCTGCGTTGTGACCTCTGTGACCTCGACAAGTAGGTCAAATTATAAACCCATATGATATATGATGTATCCTTGCTATGAGTACCTACCACAAAAGTTTTATCGAAAACAAGTCATCAATAAGCGAGATATCACACTTTTTAGATATCCACATTCGACCCCCTGGTGGCCAAATTGAGAATCAGATCGGACCGATATTCAGCACAGGAGGTTATCTGATATAGGGGGTTATATGTACCAAGTTTCAAGTTCATAGCTGTGGCGGTTGAGAAACGTGCCATAGTTACGCTGAAACAGCCAATTTATGCCATTTGACCTCTGCAACCATGAAAAGTAGGTCAAATTAAAAAATTGTACGATATATGATGTATCCTTGCTATGAGTACCCACCACGAAAGTTTTATTGAAAACAAGTTATTGATAAGCGAATTATCACACTTTTTAGGTATCCACATTCGGCCCCCTGGTGGCCAAGTTGAGAATCAGATCAGACTGAAATTCAGCACCAGAGGTTATCTGGTATAGGGGGTTATATGTATTAAATTTCAAGTTCATAGCTGTGGAGGTTGAAAAACGTGCCATAGTTACACTGAAACAGCCAATTTATGCCATTTGACCTCTGTGACCTTGAAAAGTAGGTCAAATTAAAAACCCGTATGATATATGATGTATCCTTGCTATGAGTACCTACCACAAAAATTTTATTCCAAACAAGTCATTAATAAGCGAGATATCACACTTTTTAGATATCTACATTCGGCCCCCTGGTGGCCAAATTAAGAATCAGATCGGACCGAAATTTAGTGTCACAGGTCATCTGACCAAGGGAGTCCTGTGTACAAAGTTACAAGTTCATAGGCTTAGCGGTTAAGAAACGTGCCACTGTTTTTGAAACAGGATACGACGACGACGGACGACGACAGACGACGACGGACGACGGACACTGCGGTATTGTAAAGACTCCCCTACGGTGAGCCAAAAAGTATTATAGCACTATAGCATGTCAACAGATCAACACGTCAGCATTGACATTTGGTACCGCTGTCCTGCAGAACGAGATACCAGTTTAAAAGATTTCAGAAGAAAATTTGAACAATGTCTTCATTTGTAGTTAGGTACAAAGCAAAAGAGGACACCAGTTTAAAAGATTTCAGAAGAAAAGTTGAACAATGTCTTCATTTGTAGTTAGGCCTAGGTACAAAGCAAAAGAAGACACCAGTTTAAAAGATTTCAGAAGAAAAGTTGAACAATGTCTTCATTTGTAGTTAGGTACAAAGCAAAAGAAGATACCAGTTTGAAAGATTTCAGAAGAAAAGTTAAACAATGTCTTCATTTGTAGTTAGGTACAAAGCAAAAGAGGACACCAGTTTAAAAGATTTCAGAAGAAAAGTTAAACAATGTCTTCATTTGTAGTTAGGTACAAAGCAAAAGAGGACACCAGTTTAAAAGATTTCAGAAGAAAAGTTGAACAATGTCTTTATTTGTAGTTAGGTACAAAGCAAAAAAAAGATACCAGTTTAAAAGATTTCAGAAGAAAAGTTAAACAATGTCTTCATTTGTAGTTAGGTACAAAGCAAAAGAGGACACCAGTTTAAAAGATTTCAAAAGAAAAGTGAAACAATGTCTTCATTTGTAGTTAGGTACAAAGCAGAAGAGGACACCAGTTTAAAAGATTTCAGAAGAAAAGTTAAACAATGTCTTCATTTGTAGTTAGGTACAAAGCAAAAGAAGACACTAGTTTGAAAAATTTCAGAAGAAAAGTTAAACAATGTCTTCATTTGTAGTTAGGTACAAAGCAAAAGAAGACACTAGTTTAAAAGATTTCAGAAGAAAAGTTAAACAATGTCTTCATTTGTAGTTAGGTACAAAGCAGAAGAGGACACCAGTTTGAAAGATTTCAGAAGAAAAGTTAAACAATGTCTTCATTTGTAGTTAGGTACAAAGCAGAAGAGGACACCAGTTTGAAAGATTTCAGAAGAAAAGTTAAACAATGTCTTCATTTGTAGTTAGGTACAAAGCAAAAGAGGACCCCAGTTTAAAAGATTTCAGAAGAAAAGTTAAACAATAAACAATGTCTTCATTTGTAGTTAGGTACAAAGCAAAAGAGGACACCAGTTTAAAAGATTTCAGAAGAAAAGTTGAACAATGTCTTCATTTGTAGTTAGGTACAAAGCAAAAGAAGATACCAGTTTAAAAGATTTCACAAGAAAAGCTAAACAATGTCTTCATTTGTAGTTAGGTACAATCCTAACAAAAAAACCAAACAATCGAATTAGAATCTTACAATTAGACATGGTGTAAGGACAAAATGGCAATACAGTACATGTACACCCAACTGTTATGTACATGTACAGACCTCACAACAACATTTGGTATTTTAAAAAATGCTGGTTGCCTGCAACCACAAATAGTCTTCTTATTGCACCTTGGTATTGAAAACTAGGTGGGAGTCCATGACATGTTCCAGATAAGGAGATGTTCAGTTTGTTATAAGCTTTCGGGAACCAAGAACTGAATTAGACAATAACAGTAATATTATTTACACTTCTTTGTCTTCAGCCAAGCCAATTCATTTTGCATTTTTATAAGCCAATTCATTTTGCATTTTTATAACAGAATTCCCACTTTTACTTATTTTTTTATCACAAAGTGTTTCCCTTTTTCATTGATTTTCAATTGAGACGGAAGCTAATCCATGGTCTTTCACTGATGAGAGGAACAAAATGCATATTCTCCTGCTTCTGACACTGGGCAGAGAGAAAATCTCACGTATTCTAACTAACATAACTCACAGGTCTCAAACTCTAAAAAGCGAAATCCAATTATTAAGCAACAAGTGATAATGAGCAATTTGGCACGTGATTGACTAAAAATCTGATTAAGATTTGAGATCAATGATCTTCTAACTTGGTGACCTTTCATACTGTGAGCAGATTGCCCCACGAAGAAGCTGATTTCAGAGTCAGAACACTGAGCAAGGCAAACACCACTTCAACACAAGTGATCTAGGAATCCTGGATCATCAGTCAATTCCAAACAATTCATTTTTCTGTCGTGCAAGTGACCAGCATATGAATTCAACTACAAGTAAAGAGTACATTTACTTTCCAGTAACATTTGCTCCATTAATAATCAAACAACTCATCATACATTTTATTCAAAAAGACTGAAACAGTACATACAGGAAAATTTCACAGACACAACAAATCAAATCATTAAAATTCTGACGGCAAGTTCTAATAATGATTTTGAAAAGGTTGCCAAACTGGACATTATAAATAATTAAGTTAATAAATCATTAATTGTGGTACACTCGTTTAAGTACTGTCTGCCTTGAAAGATTGACAGTGCCAGTTCTTATATGTGTATGAAAGGATCCATCAGAAGGCACCATGATGCTTAACTACATGTACAGACAGTCGTCAATTTCCAGATAAAAACACTTTTCCACATGTACGTGTATACGTTCTCCCTTGGATAATTTATATTAGAACTTTTGATGCCCTTATCTGTTTATGCAATAGAGTGGTGCATCGAGGACCCTGTTGGCCCTGGAACCCCACTACACTGAAACACACTGAATGTCTGAAATGTTCTTGATAACCTTTGTCTGGAATGTGCAGGCATGTCACTTTCCATTCTACAGGATAGGTTCCAACATTTCAGAATTGTTCAGAGTCCATTTAATTTCCTTGATGATAATATCCACCTTGGTAACCCATTGAAGTTGGTGTCATGGAGTGATGATGCGGCTTAGGCGACGAGTTCGGACCCTGGTGTCTGTTTTGAGGCGAGTGGCTGCCTCGTTGTAGGATCATGACGGGATTCATCCCTTGTCCTGGCGATACTGATTGAGGGGGATTCATCCTCATACCACTTGGAGACAACTGCAGGAGGTAAGAGAGAGAGGGTTAGTTTTCTGAATCGTTATCAATTGGAAACCAGAAAGAGCAGTTGCCCCTCAGGAATAAGCAACGACCTAACAATTACAAAATCATGATGCTTCATCGATGATAAAAGCCAATAAGATAATAAAGAATTTGAACTGAATGCTTACCTGATTAGGGTTCATAACTGGTGAAACGTACATCGGGTTGAAGTGAGGTCCCATCTGATGTGACATCCGAGGACTGTGCATGTTCTTTCCACCAGGGTACCCACCATACCCACCCTGGAAGTGACCATACCCGTGGCCACCGTCTGGGCTCCACTGCTGTTTGAAGCCCTTATTGCCATATTTAGGGGTGGAGGGCTTGTCGAATCTGTGATCGTCATAGCCTTCTGCTCCCTGGCTTTCATCCTCACCAGGTCTGCCCTGGTAGCCCGGTACTCGCTCCCAAAGTTTTATCAGTTGTTCACCAACGGTTGGTTCGATTTCCTGTAACAGACAAATCAGATGAGATGCAGGTAAACAAGGAGACAAGACTAAAGAGTGGAACCGGTAAATCAAGTTAACCAGTCAGCTACTTGAACTCCACTGAGCTTTCTTATCAACACTGCTTCACATTATCTTCTGTTGTATCTCATTCAAAGTTCCTGGACTCTGGAGGAGTAGGACTCCACAAATATCTTTCAAGTGAAGACAATTATCTGATTGAAAACTTTTCACACCGTCATTCAATGCTTTGTGACAGAACATACAACATGAACTTCTCTTTTTTGTGAGTGTGAGTAGGTGAAAGATATAGACTGTCTCTGTTGGTCTCCCTCATCAAATGCCCAAACCTTACCTGTCCATCTCTGCTGATCTGCACCCTTCTGCTATTGTTGTATGGATTGAGTAGATGATGGCAATGTTGGAATGGCAGGTTGGCTCTGAAATAGTCAGTTACATTTTGTAATCTCTTGAGATTCACTCTAACACTTGTTTTCCAAGGGGCTACTGTACTGTACCCTTTATATAAGCCACTCTTGAGTTGTTGAACACACATGGGACAACTTCATTCACTACTGATCACACTTTCCCAGAGAATTTCAACTCACCTTTTGATCCATTCGATTCGGAAGTTTCCTCCCAAGCCGGCTTGATTAAAATCTTGAGATTTGCCCTCCTTACCGATTGGCTGCACTAACTTGGCATAGCCCTGGAAGTGGCCGCTTCCCTGGACTGAGAATATGAGGAACACATTCTTACCCTCCTTAAATGGAGAAAAACAACATTTATATTTGTTGTCCTTTTTACACTATCTGTGTAACAAGTTCAAAGAGAAGGATTAGATAGATGTTTGTATATGTTCTACTTCAAAAAGTATGAAATAGTCTACATGTACTTCAATAGTTTTTACCAATAGCAGCCGATTGATTGCTCAGCAGTTCTTCTTTGAACTTACCTGCTGAGTTATATTACAAGATCGCTGTGGCCCAAGGGTCTTACCTATTATGGTACAAATGTTTTTTTCATAGTTGTTTACCATTGTCTTTTAAAATATTTGGCTGACTCGTGAAATGATTTTTTACCTGCACGTGTTTATTTGATTTGATTACATGCATGAATATCAATACTCTCTTCAACACAAAGTACCAAATTTAGTTTATTTTACATTTATACTCACATCAAGACACTTGTTAAGGGCCTTCTCGTTCTTTGACACGGTCGCCCAAACACCCCTCGAGTAGGAGAAGTCAAGATTCTTATGATTATTGCACTTCATTACAAAGAACCTCGAGGGATGGGCGTTGGATTCGGCCCATTTTCCAGGGGAGCCCGATGGCTGTGGGCTTGTGCAAGGGGTGCTGGAGGCGCTACCCCTCAGACTACCACTGTTACTGTTGCTGTTGGAACCCTGGCCACTTGCTGCTGATCTGTTGGACGATGTTTCGGAGCGATCTTCAGATTTCTGCGATTCTGAAAAAAGTTTGGCGATTCTTTCAAAGAAGTAGCGACCAAAATTTCACGACTCTTTAGTGTGGAAAAGAATCATCTGATTGGTTGAGTGAACACAACTGGCTGATTGAACATAGCACGATTAACTGAGCAAGTTGTAAATCTAATTTCATTCCAAAACAGTGTCCAAATTGATAAGAGACGAACGGCCGGGTGAAGACACAGCAAAGGGAGTGAAATATGGAAAGTGTCCACCCGGATCTGGGATCCCAACCAAGGCATCTACCATGATCTTTTCTTTCCAGTCTACCGTACTCTTGTAAACTTTGACCATGTTGCCTATTTTTCAAAGCTACTGCAGGGAATTTCTAATTTGAAAACTAACTAGTGTATTGGTAGACTTTTACTCACTGAAGAATTCTCTTCGCTTCGGTGGTGTGGAAACCCTCCAGCCGCCGCCCTTCTTGCCTGAGCCGCTATAGTTGCTGCCGTGTGAGGAATCATCAGACTGGTTTTCAATCTCATTTGAGCCTCGCCGACTGTCGGAGGGGGTCATCCCATCTGTGGCTGAAGGAAACAAGGTAGACCAAGCTCAGGAGGAGTAGGTATTAGTCCACAAAGTGGTTCACTGCAGCTAAATTTTCAAAACACGCAAGTTTTCTTCATTACTACCAAAAACCCATTACATAAGTAGACAATCGAGTGTGTTCAGAAGAATTTAAAGACTATTTTCTCTTTTTTGTTAAAAGTGTATCTCAACATCTTAGATTGCAGAAGAATGTTTACAACTTGCATTGCCTACTAGACATGCCCAAACACTTACACATAGGTCTTGGTCTCTGACCGATCCCAGCTGGCTGCTGAAGTCCAAGTGATTGTTCCTCATTCGTGAGCACACTCACCACCACCTTGATGACAGCCTGTAAATTTTAAGCACAAAAGATTCAATTCTGATCGACGAAGCATGTATCTTTGATTATACAATGGCATCAACGTCTGCCTTCTTAAGTTGGGAAGACTCAAAAATATGTAACGTGACAAGCAGTACCAGTAGTAAGCCTAGACTACCTGTTGACAAACTCAACTACTTTGGCAAAATTAGCCACACATGTAAAGAGACCACAAAGTCCAGTCCACCCACCTCATCCACTTGTGACCATGGCTTAGCCGGGGCTCTCATCCTCCTCATGAAGAGTGAGTGCCACTTCTGTCTCAAGCCAAGGGCAAGGTGTGCAGCCTAGAAAGAAGAGAAATAACAACAGTGATTAACTTTTATAGAGTGTACCGGTACCTAATATTCATCAAATTGTTATTCAATTTAGGAAGGTAATCTCCTGATCAGTGATCGCTCAGATAGACTTTTGTTATTTAGTCCCACTACACACAGCAGTAAGATTCTCTGTAAATGTTTAGACATCAACGCAGAGCAATGAAACATGGATAACCCATCACAGATTCAAAAACAGTTTCCATTAGGTAACAACAATGGCTATCTTTAGAGTACGCATTGCCTATAACATTTCATCCACTGCATTTTTTCAGACGGGAAACACCAGTACATTATTTAATCCAACAATTTCAAATGATGCCAACCTCTCCATCCACATGGAACGAGATCCAGTCATCTAATGTGAGTGATGCGGAGTTGCCACACGGCTCATCCTTCTCTTCTCCCTCCGAATCACTGGAGACACCTCCTCCCATGCCCATGCTGCCATCTCCACTACCACCTGCAAGAAACGAGGGATTTTTAAAGATGAACTTATCTCAGTCATGGCACTCGGTGCCGATTATAACATCTTGGAAGCACTCTTCATCTGAAATACATAACTTTTATGGCAATAGTAGCTGAACTGTTGTACTAGTCGACAAAACATCTGGCCTCAAAACATCCTTCAGTAGGTCAAGCACTGAAGCAGAGAAAGAGGTACAGAGGGAGAGAGCTGACTGTGGCAATCTCCTAATCCCTGTAAAATGTCCACCTCTCTTTTCAACAAAGTACAGTATGCCATCATTCAAAACAAAGATTAAATCCTTCCCGCGGACACGACGTGACTATATCCTTACCATGATGCTGTCGATGACCCTTCAAAGCATCCATCGGTAGTTTGGCTGGACCGGCAAAGATACCCAGAGTGATGGGTGACACGACTGTGCAACAGTTCACACTGGCTATTCTCTGCGCTCGGGTCATTTCTTCGTAGAATAACCAGTCGGTTGGAAGATTCTTCAACGCCTTGGCCAGCGTACTGGCCTCGGAGTACTTGGCTGGGGAGGTCATTATCACAGATCGGTAGTGCGGGCGCACTTTACTCTCGCGACTGAATGAGAGGAAATATGATTCATAAAGCAGTCAATCATTTCAATGATTGGAAATCATGATAAAATCTGAAGATTAATGAACAGATTTCACTGGAATCTCTTCACCAGGGAAATCAAATCATAACGAACATTGGAATTTTGTCCTTCAACAATGACCATAATAATATGTAAAGAGCAAGCTCTAGTGAACTCACACAACTGTATGTCCTAGCAGACGATTTTTAAATACATGATGTCCCACACCCGCACTTCAGTGGCGCCGGTGTGAATAAATCTACTTGTGTGAATGGTCAATGAGTCATGACGTCATGAAATAATTGCGTCACGAGAAAGGAAACAATGGGATTCACGTCCGACCTCGTAACTGTGGGTGCGGTGCGTCATGAATGCAGGATCGGCCAACGAGCGGCCCATATGGAATGCGACAAACTGTACCGGAACCAGAATTGTCATGGGTCTGCACTAATTTTTTTAGATTCGATGGACATGATGGATATATGCATCTTGTTTACACTTTACATACAGTGTATACGTAACCATTACACTCACTACGTTGTGCGAGTTATGACCTTGAATAAATAACATCCTTAATTCAGACCACATGTCTGCCATTCGGCATGAAATACTTTCTGAGAACTTCATGCAAATGACAGTGTGCCACCTCTTGCAAAAATCTGAAGAATACTTTGTTACTTACAGCGTGGTGAGTCGCCCTCTCTGTCTGTCGAACCGGATGACGTTGGGGTACATGCCGGCTAGAAGAGCTGCCTTCACTACTGCCCAGTTCTCTGAGTTGGTATTCAGGTCACGGATGTCTCCACAACCCCTGGCACGAACAAACCCTGATGCCCTGAGCTGTCCAAGGAGCTGAGTCCTAAAAAGCACAAGAAATGTTGTTACTCTTAATCCTGTATAGCTGCATCTATCTATACCTGCCTACTTTATGTTAGATTAATCTTAGAATGCATTCATTGCAGAAAAGAAAATAGCCTCTATCTAGGCTACAGAAAGTAGATGGTGTGCAAGGGAGACTGTCTCCTTAAAGTAAACACAACATATGAATTGATGATAATCTCAATGGGGAGGTATAGGGATGTCTTTACTTTGCCTACCTCATTCCAAGGATCATCTCCATGGTAGCACCAGATATGAAGTTCTTCTGACAGAACTGTCTCTCCCATCCATCAGCACGAGCCTTCTGCCATGCCTGAAATGCCCTCAGCAATGCCATGTGGTCACTGTACGTCCCCGCAGAAAACTTCCTCCTTGCCAAGTTTGCTGCTCGCTTCTGGGAGGGCTGTGCTGGTATGGAGACTGCAGAGAAAAGAATATGCACTCCTGTTCATCACAAATGGCAAATATGTACAACTTATCCAAAAATGATATCAGAGAGTGCACATCAAGAGCTTTTCAACAAATGGTCACATGAATTGGTTTTCCTGATTGTTAACTGTTTTGAAGAAAAAGTCTTGAGCCCTCTCTTGGCAACAGACGTGGTAATCGACCCATCAAGAGTTTTAAGGAATAGTAATTTAAACTTACATGGGTCTCTGTATGCCAGCGTACACGATATCGTGAGGATTGGGTCCAAACACTTCAAGACAACAGAATACAAGATCATCTTGCCATATCTTGGCTCAAGGGGAAGGTCCGTCAAGTGATGTCCAAGCTCGGTCAGGTCTTCCCACTGGTCCAGTGCATCGATTTGCTGAAAAGGTGGAAGAAGAAAGTATTAGCAGCGCCTGTCAACCTCGGAGATATCATAGGATTTAATCCAAGCCCATTATCTTGGGCTTTCTCATTTCCCTCAACATTACTGTAAAATTTGTCCTGTGATAGTTGAAATTCTCAACTTATCAAATCAATCCACTGGCACAACTTTCCCATGCTGCCAGCATCCACGAGAGAGCAAGTCCCTGGCCTTGCTTGGAAGAGGGCACTATCCACACCACCCCATGTGAAAGCTGGAAACTGTATGAGGGGCTCAAGTGAAATCGTAACTATTTCATGATTACCAACCTTCAGAAGGGTAACAGCATTCCTCGTCAACAAGAAAGCAGGTGGTTCAGGAGCCCGGGACAAGAAGTCAGCAATAGGACAGCACACAGGTGCCAGCATTTTGGTGTGAAGGCAAAGCTCTTGCAGCGGGTAGCGCAGAATCTCTGGGTCTTGGTACTCCAGCATGGTGTTGTGGCGAATCGTACTGAAGAGATGGTAGCAAATCCCAGCACGACATCGACCAGCTCTGAAAGCAAAGAGACATGATAGGTCAGCCAGTGTCAGTCTTCAGGTATTGGGAATGAACCACACTGATATCACATTCAAATTCTGAAGAAATCATGCCTTGAAAAAGGACACTTTCTTACTCTTCTTTGCACATCCAGTCGTGAAGTGGTTATCTCTTTAAGGCAGGCAACATCAGTTATTGAGATAATGCAGTCAGTTCTTTTGAAAAGGGCCAACATGATCATCGCTCTGCTCAGATTATTAGTATTGATTATGAAGTCTCTATTCCTAGACATAAAACTGCATAGTCAGTTCTTTTGAAAAGGGCCAACATGATCATCGCTCTAGTCAGATTAGTAGTACTGATTATGAAGTCTCTATTCCTAGACATAAAACTGCATAGTCAGTTCTTTTGAAAAGGGCCAACATGATCATCGCTCTAGTCAGATTAGTAGTACTGATTATGAAGTCTCTATTCCTAGACATAAAACTGCATAGTCAGTTCTTTTGAAAAGGGCCAACATGATCATCGCTCTAGTCAGATTAGTAGTACTGATTATGAAGTCTCTATTCCTAGACATAAAACTGCATAGTCAGTTCTTTTGAAAAGGGCCAACATGATCATCGCTCTAGTCAGATTAGTAGTACTGATTATGAAGTCTCTATTCCTAGACATAAAACTGCATAGTCAGTTCTTTTGAAAAGGGCCAACATGATCATCGCTCTAGTCAGATTAGTAGTACTGATTATGAAGTCTCTATTCCTAGACATAAAACTGCATAGTCAGTTCTTTTGAAAAGGGCCAACATGATCATCGCTCTAGTCAGATTGTAGTATTGATTATGAAGTCTCTATTCCTAGACATAAAACTGCATAGTCAGTTCTTTTGAAAAGGGCCAACATGATCATCGCTCTAGTCAGATTGTAGTATTGATTATGAAGTCTCTATTCCTAGACATAAAACTGCATTACCTTCCTTTCCTCTGCTGGGCACTGGCCCTTGATATCCAAATACTTTTCAGTGTAGTAACTGACGTCAGAGCATCGAATGATTTCTGTTGGGCAAGAAGAGAAGACAAGTCAGCATAGATCATTTTAATCATTTTAATCAGAGTTCTCGCTTCTAGTAAATATGTGGGCCTTAACAATGAATGCCATACGTTTGGTCACACACCAATGATGGTTGAAAATATCAATAGGTTCAATGCCCTAACCACTGGACTAAACTACCCTCTTTAATACGATTTTTAAACACGTGGAATTTGTGAGAATTGATGTTGTAATTACTGACCTCTTTCACCTTTCCAGAATCTATCACATAAACCACATCATTGATGGTAACACTGGTCTCAGCTATGTTGGTGCTAAGGATCTAAATGAGACAAGAAAACTTCAGACAAAACATACTTTGTAACAAAATTATCAAGTATAAACTTTCTTGATACATGTAGAAGTTTTAAACTGTATGAAGCTATGCATTACATGTATGTAGCAGAAAAAAAAAAGCTACGAACTTTGCTCACAGTCACAGAATCAAAACAGAAGTTTGACTGCCAAAGACTTTCACTGACCAATGGAGCCTGTCCTGCATGCCATCCCATAAATTATAGAACCTTCCTTTGGTGTTTCACATGCAACCAGTCACAGGTATTTTTTGTACTCACAATTTTTCGAACGCCATGCGGCACAGCCTTGAATACTTTCTTCTGGTCGGTGGTCTGCATGTTTGAGTGAAGGGTGAAGAGAATGTAGCGCGAGTTGTCACCGAAGCATCTCTCATCCATCATGATCTTGTCTCTGAGGGAGATGATCTCATCATAGCCGGGTAGGAAGATCAGGACAGCACCTGAAAACATGATCTCGCCAGATATACAAGGGGAGCCGGATTTTAGGAGGGATTGTCTTGTTACTGCTTATACATCTCAATGTGAATTTTGTAGATCTTTTCAGATTTCAATTTCTTCTCAGTCAACAATTCAAATGATAATTCACAAATATTAAAGATATGACTGGGAGGGCACTATGCTGTCGAAGCCACCTCAAGTATGACTGCATGTAAGATTTGTATCCCCACTTGATTGTATGTGGAAGAGTATAGGCCTGACATGTCACAGCAGTTGGACATCTCTCCAGGTACTCTGGAAAGTTAGTAGCCTCTCCAACATCTAGCAGTAAGTTGCTAGTATAGTTCTTGCGACAAGATGCATCAAACAAACAGAATTAAGGTAATTACTGATCTGTTAGGAAAGACTTCGCACCTTCTCCTGAACCTTGGTGTATTTTGTACAAAAGACCCATTATGAGGTCAAGGTCAACCTTGTCGTCGTCAAAACTGTGATGATAGATGTTCAACAGGTCGCGATCTTCTGGGCTGATGGTATGCGAGTCTTTGATGAGCTGTTCCTCTGCATGTTTCGGTTCTTCACTGGCGCTTCTGGAAGTAGATAGAGACTCGTGACATGCAGCGGGGGGTGGTCGATGGTTGGGCTAAGAGCGATGACAATAGAAGCGAGTTTTAATCTCCGAGTTAAGTTTGGTTGAACCTGAATGACCTCCAAACATTCGAGCACAGGATGTCCTTACCACTGTTGCCAAAGGTACACTAGCCATCACTCCCATTTAATTCTAGTCAACTCTTGAAGAATCTCGAAGTTTTCCTTTGGGACTGGAAAATGCCTCAACAAATATGCACTCCTAACTTACACGTAGGCCTCAAGTAACTCAATGACATCATTGCGATCAAACTTCTTTGCCCAGTCAAGCGCTGACCATCCATTCGATGCTCTGATGTTTGTGTTCGCTCCAAGGCACAGAAGTTGTTCAACGATTTGTCCAAATCCACGGCCGGCTGCAATCATCAGGGGAGTAGCGCTGGTCTCCGAGTGCATGTAATCAACTGAAAAAGTTATGAAAAACAAAATTTAGTACTGAGACACCACTAATATTCTTTGTTTTCTCGTAAAAATGTTTCGTGATGTTCTATTCAGTGATCAACTTACCACTGACATTCTCACACATGATAAGATGAATGACCTGATTGAAGGCGTCATCATCCCCAGACAAGAAGATGCTGGTGAGGAGATCGTCCATCTCTTTTATCAACCATGGCTCAAGATCCTCCCTCTCCAAACCAATCTGAAATGAGGTCACATAATTAAGTTAAAAAGTCCGACATTTTACCTTGTACCAGTACTGTTCTGTTCAAAGGAAGTTGGTAAGCACTCCTTAGACACAAACATCATTAAAATAGATCAACAAGGAAGGAAATTTCATAACATTTTCTGTTTAGTAGAAGTTTGAAATGGCTGAAACGAAAGGTAGAGATATACTGGCTGACTTGGCCACTGCACATGGGGACCTAGGATCTTTGACCCACAACCTTGGCCTCATACAAGAGACCCTAACAATGTTCACAACCTACATATAGTGATTTCTCTTCTTTAGGAATATAGACACCAATAAAATGAATTAATCAATCATAATACCTCCATCATCTTTTCTTCGATCTCTGTCATGCTGTTCTGTGGGAATTTATTACTATCCTTCCTCCGATTCCCTGGCTCTGCAGGTTGTTCTGGCGTCATGTGGCTGCACCAGTCATTCAGTTGTTTCTCCTGCCGGTCCACCTTCGACAATTCGTTTTTGTACTTCTCCATCTCTTTATTGGTATAACTAGTCCTGAAAGAAATTCACCTCATATTTAAATAACATTCTTAGAAACTGACATTAAAGTTTCGGTAACATCAATAAGACATGCTTTACAAACTTCACTCAATACTCTTTTACAACATCTGTTCTGTGCAAATATTTTGACAATCAATGTTTTTTTTGGTGCAAGTTCTGTATCCATCACTTAGCAACAGACATGGGGTGATATGAATAAAGACTAGCAAATGCTTTTATCTAAATCTCCATGTACATTTATACAAGGCCTTCCTGTACAAAACCGGAGTAAAAGCATTTGCTAGTCTTTATTCATATCACCCATGGTATTAGACCTCATTGTAAAACTGTGTTAGCCAAGAGATTGTCAACGTACATTTTAAGGACATCTTCTAGGAAGTATTCCTTGACATCATACAGCTTGCCTGGGACTGAAAAAGATAAACATGTGGTCATTACAAGAAATCACTGAAGCATTAGTTTGATACAAACATATTTTAAAAATCCTAATAAGAAACAAGTTGTCCAAATGTGCTTGTTGCCGATGATTTGTTATCTCTGTTTGAAATTCTAGCCTACTTCAGTCACAAAAACAAATACAACCTGTTAGATATATAATAAGCTAAAGAATAATTACCTGCAATAACTGGACACCCATTAAAGTAATTTGAAAAGAGCTGTGTATTTAGAGTAGCACTCATTAATATCAATTTGAGGTGTTTATACCGGTGGATGATATCTCGGAGTGACGTGAGCAGAAAATCACAGAATCTGTCTCGTTCATGAACTTCATCCTGAAACGTGAAAAAAGAACACACTTTAAGCAAAATCTGGCCAGATTGATGACTAGCTGAAAACGAGTGATACACACTCACACATGAACTGGTATTGTAACTGCCACATTTTCAGAGTTAGGACTTGCATCACAGCCAGGTAGTTTGAGCTGAGACTGCTGGATGGTACAAAACATATAAGAGATGGGTGGGAGCTTCTGTCTTGGAGTTTGATAAAAAACACTGGTCCCTCCATTTCTGACTGCAATCTGTGATGAACCATTCCTACACACGTGTCCATATACTTATAGGCAAAGTTACATAATGGATTAAGATCAACTTTGATCATATCAACTAGTAGATTGTCCAATTAACTCACCACAATAACGTGGGTCACACTATTGAGAGAGTTGTCACCGCCCATCAAGGTCCGCAACAGTACACCATTTGTACAGAAGGTCAGCAGGGTCTTGGGTGAAACTCTGAAAATGTACAAATACTGTAAAGCCGTTCTAAATACAAATATATTTCAGCATGAAACAAAACTGCTCAAAAAGCCTACAATTTAGAGGAAGATTTGATATCATCACCAGCTCAAAAATGTGAGAGAATCTCAGTATTTTCTGGCATAATTGAGGTAAGTAAAAACAGAGCTTATGAACGATTTTAACTTCAGTTGACTTTCAGATAAGCATTGAGAACATTCTCGAGTACTAGAGTTAAGTCAATTACGTGTTGAATCACTATCTCACCTGCTTTCTAGCCTAATCTGATAGCCAACTGTCTGGCCAATCTTCTCTCCCCTCTCAGCAGCCACTCTCTCAGCAATTGACAAGGCGGAGATCCTCCTTGGCTGTGTGCAGATGATGCGACATGGTCTGTTATTCCCCGTACTATCATCTAAGATAAACTGAGGTATCTGGAAAAAAGCAAAAAATTATGTATTTTTTTAAAAGTTAGGATGACCCTTTTCAATAGAGATAAGGGACAAAGTCAAAAACTGTAACACACCTCTGGCACAAGATGGACAGTGAAATAAGGAAGGAAATTGTATTTTCACAGAGGATTAATGGCTTCATTAAAAGTATCAAGTTGCCCTCAAAACAATCACCTGTCTGATCGTTGGTCAACTGACAGATTTTCGAAATAAAGAATGCAGCTCTGACGTCCCCCTACAACTCTACCAGTTTCCTTCATCACTTATCAATCTAAATTCCTAATCAGACAGAGGGCTATTAATAAGCAGTAGTTGACAAGTTTCTACACACATCAAACTAAGCAAGTGGAACTACAGTGGAACCTCCCTTAGCGGACACCTCTCTATTAAGCACAACCTCTCTATTAAGGACACTAGTTTTGGTCCCAACTTGGTAGTTTCCTTTCAATTTGACCTCTCTAATTAGGACACCTCTCTATTAAGGACAGCACTTGTCAGTCCCGAGGGTGTCCTTAATAGATAGGTTCTACTGTACTCTGAAGTGAACGTAACATACATGTAGTAGATAAGTTCCAAGCTTACCTGAGTAGTTTTTCCAGATCCTGTTTCACCGGAGATCAAGATGACTTTGTTATTGCAGATTCCTTTAGTGATTTCATCTTTGTATGCCATGACTGGTAGGGTTTCTCTGAATGCTAGCAGATCGGAGTCGCCACGCCGAGGTGGCACCTGTGGAACACCGTTATTGAGACGGCCAGTTGTGGTCCGAGTTAGATCTTTGGAAACCGCTGAAAGATGAAGTAATCATACTTCATAAGCTTGTCAGATTTAATTACAGTGGAACCTCCCTTAGCAGACACCTCTCTACTAAGGACAACCTCTCTACTAAGGACAACCTCTCTATTAAGGACAACCTCTCTATTGAGGACACTAGTTTCGGTCCCAAATTGGTATTTTCTATTCAATTTGACCTCTCTAATCAGGACACCTCTCTATTAAAGACAGCACTTGCCAGTCCCGAAGGTGTCCTTAATAGAGAGGTTCTACTGTAATTATTTTGCATAAAACAATACGTCACATTCTAAATCGCTAATTCAAGTAATTGATAACTTACAGTCTCCTTGCCCTCGTTCAGTCCTTGGCATTAGGTCCATTCTCTCCTTGTTGGTCAGGGGGTACCGCTGCATCAGGGTATGTACTTGGTGGCGTGAATTCCTTGCCAGTTGAAACGAGGCTGAAGCTTGGACAATCTGACTACCATCTTTCTTGGAAACAGTTATATACCGGCCAGCTCCTTTTCTGAAACAAAATGATAATAACATACAGAAATAGAATAACCAATTTAGTTCTCAAAAATCTTCAAAAATTACACCTGCAGATATGTTCACCCTTTCCCCTCCAAACGATAGTTAACACATCCTCCTATCAGGCTATCTCTCCATTTGATGAACAACTTGAATGCCAGCAATGGCTTTAGACACAAAAAATGGACACTAGGCTCTTTATGTTAATTGCAATACTAAAGTACCAAGTCTACCAAGCCCCTGTTGGTAAAGGCAGAGCATCCCATCTGAAAAGGAAGGTAGATTCTTCAATTCTCACCCTTTGCTTTTGGACTTCATCCCAAGATTTGCACAAACTTTGTGAATGTAGCATCTCTCTGTTGATGTCAATGATGATGGAAACTCAATCTCTGAAAAAGAAGAATAGTACGAACTCACTTACTTTTAATGCCTTGATGACACTGTGTGCCTCAAGTGGGGGCTTGTCTCCTAGTACTACAAGAAATCGAATGAGATTAGGGCCAAGAGGCACTGAGGCCATCAACATAAATGAATAGTCCGGGTCTGGCCAAATGAATAAGTAAAAAAACAGCCTGGGCACAAGCTGGCTTGCATTTTAGTACATTTTTTTCTTCAAATCTTAAGAGTAGTGTATAGAAATGAATTCGTTTTTAACTTGATGGTGCCTGCTTCTTTTTTTTTGGTTTATTAGTTAATTACTTAAAATGAACTTGTCAATATTCAAGAAGACCAAAGCTGACTGAAAATAAACAAATGCATACCCTTTTGTTCTTCGTTCATGCGGAATCTCTCCAGAGCAACATGGACTCCAATCTTCAACTCTTCCCCAACGCAGACATCCTGTGGAAACCTAGAGCGGCTGCTATTGCTGTACGTGCTCTGTGAACTCCCCACACTCGATGGCCGAGGGGAATCCAGGTTCCTCGAATGTTGCATCATCATGGCGGCCGAAAAAGGGCTAGATAAAAAAGATTTATTATGCAAGGGGTAATGTTTGAAGTACCGGTAGGCCTAGCCCTAGCAAAAAGTAAAGACTGTGGCTATTTTTTTGCTTTTTCTTCATTCAATCATAGATGAATTCGAAGAAGTTTGTTTTGGCACTGACCAGTCATCATGCGTTTGACCTTGAACAAAGGCATTGTCTCATGTCTGAAGTCGGCTTAGGTCTTCTGACCTGTTCTGAGTGTGTGCATTTGATTTTTTGGGCACTGATTCGTCTTCTTCGAATACGTCTATTGGTTGTCAAGGATTATCTCATTATCATTAACGGCGTCGTAACCCTATTTTGGATTTTTGCCCGAGGTATGGAATCCGCTATAGGCTACTGTCCACCATGCGGGATCTTTTATTTGCCTACTACTGGCATAGACACTCAGGAACAAGAGACAACGGCTTTTAGTCTCATCTGACAGACCCGCTAGTATTTCAAAGGCCTACGTTGTTGTGTTGTGAAGAGCCAGGAATTTTAGTTCCTTGAAACTACGCCGGTTCATCCAGGAATACAATCCCCGAGTTCTCCCCAGGATTGAACCTGGGCTCTAGCTTTTGACTTAGGAATAGGAATTGCTACATTTAACTACTGCCAAACAAGCCAGAACATAACACCAAAGGTACTCATTGTGTGATACCAATCACCATTCTATTCTGTGGACCAATGTAGGCCTAGGCTATGCATTTTGCAAGGCAGGACAGTGAGGCAGGGGTCTGACACTGGCACTCAGTCTGACAGTACACAGACAGACAGATGAGACACCACCAGCAGATGTCATCAAAGAAAACAGGCTCTAAACATTTATTCATCACTGCATTAAGTGATATCTCATGTTCTATGCATTGTATGGACATAGAGGGGCAAAAGTAAACATGATTCATGCAAATCAGCGGAATACACATTGTTTTATGTGCTATTATTTTGTGGAAAAAGAGAAAATTGCAGACATACTTCGCCATTTTGACGCTCTTTGAGCACTCCAGGGAATTATTAAGTCTCAGCTCCGAAATATATAGAATTTACAATATTTAAGCATAAATTCATACCAAGTTATAATTTCTAAAAGATAAAGTTGACTTGATTGAAATAAATTCGTACTTAAAGGATATGAATACCTGAATATTTATATTTCAAGTGAAACGTCCATCTATTTTCATTCCCTAATTTACTTTTGGGTCTCTTGGTAGGTGGCGCAATTTTCAAAATGGAGAACAGGGAAAAAGAAGACCTTCCAAATGTGCATCCAAATAAAGTCAACGTTGCTGAATTCCTGATCTCATGGGCTAATATCCTTCCATCAAGCTATTTCATGGATGGTGAAGAAATTCATGCGAGCAACTTTTCAGAAAATGAGTGCTTTATACCGGATGAAATGGTGTCTGAATTGGAGGGACTGTGTAGGTCAGCAGAAAATTTCAAATTAAATTTTATGAATTTCAAAATTTAGTAATTTACATACCCGGTAGAATGCTAGTTTATGATTAGCGCGTAGAGAGTTACCATTGAATGTCCTGAACATGGCGATGATCCATGAGCACTCTGTTGTCAACTGGGCCTGTGGGACTGCGGACGAGTTGCACCCTCCTATAGGCCTAGGCCTAGCCTATCGTAATAGGTCTAGGAGTAGGAGGTGGTACATTTATATGATATATACATCGAAAACAGCACCGAACAAAAATGCTCGTACGAATTAGTGCTCAAGCAAGGGGGGGCATATGGAGGGAATGGATGTGTCACATCTGTCAATCCCTGTTCTTTCTTTTTAGGGCCGATTCTTTGAAGTGTGAGGAAAATGAGGATGATCCTACCTCAAAAAGCAATCTCTTGCATGGTATTCCTGATAAAACTAATCTTGTCACACTCAAGTAAGACAAAAACAATTTTTATATTATTGGTGTATCAGTCTGACACATCCTGGCTTGTCCTTTAACATGTTGAGGAGAGGTGTGATTCAAGACATTGACCGTCAAGGTTGAAGAAGAAGAGACCTCAATGTGAATTGAAAGTTGAGGTGGACAAAAAAGACCTGACAGTCATGATATTGAGCCTGATTTGCATCTGGAGAATATTTGGCTATGAAGCCCAAAGAAAACATGTATTTCAAAGTGGTAGATCTAAGTTTAACCACATCATTTGCTATTTTTCCAGGATCCTTAAAGAACATACTGAGAAGGATGATATTGAACACAAGTTGCACAATTCCGTCTTTAATACTTTGCCATTAGTAAGTAGCATACAAATAATCAAACAGATCATGGCAAGGTCAAAGATTGGGCCATCAACACCTGACATGTTGATTGTAATGCTTTTAAAGAGATACGTGCTCAGGGGACATAATCAATAATGATGTAATAAATGGAGAGTGATGTGTATGTACCTGGCATAAATTGTGGCCAGTTATGAGTTTGAGGAGCTGTCTCAAACCTTGTCTGAAGTCGTTTTGTCTAAAGACACAAGGCACAAGGTACAATAATCACAGTGTTGGTAAAATATGCACAGTGAATGTCAAGAGTTGAGACTTAAAAAGAGGTTCAAAGTACATTCAGTCATTCTTCAATTGAATCCTTTGCTTACATTCCTGCGGTATGATGCATGATAAATGAAACCTGTATTATTTTGGGGATTTCTGCTTCCAGCCAACAAAAGTGAGACCTGAAGTGATTGTAGATGAAGGTGGAAATATCATTAGCCCGTTGCATTTTAAATCTGATGTTGTTCTGACTGTCCAGGTGTACGATCCATTTCATAGGGGCGACAACCGAGTAAGTATTAGAATATACCCTTATACTATTACATTGTAGTATTCTCTTAATCTATGCTTGGTATTAAAATACCAAGCATAGATTAATCCTGGACCATGTATTTAATGTGCAGTGACACTATTTTCTTATTATTATTATCCCATCAAACTTTCAACTTGCTTTGTGAACATGCATTCCTGGTTTATCTTCACAATGGTCAAGGTGATAAGTATCTCTGTAGTGGGCATATACTATGATCACTTTTGCCGAACAGTAACATGACATTGCATGATCTGATTTTGCTTGTGTCGTTAAAAAATACTGCACTGAATATTCTATGAAGCTTGTCTGGTTGGCCCTGTAACATGTGTAATCTTTTCGTATTTGATACCGGTTTTATATTCTTTCAGGCCCAAATG
Source organism: Lineus longissimus (assembly GCF_910592395.1). Classification (NCBI taxonomy): domain Eukaryota; kingdom Metazoa; phylum Nemertea; class Pilidiophora; order Heteronemertea; family Lineidae; genus Lineus; species Lineus longissimus. Next base: position 10,113,066 of record NC_088309.1, on the reverse strand, counting down.
GATTCAGAAATGCTAGTGTGTGGTCGGCAGTGTTTGACTGAACTACGTGATGTGATCATGTGTCCCAAAGACTTCGCAATAAATGGCGAATTTAGTCACAACTTGGACCTTCCAAAGGACATCTCTGCTAAGGTACTGTGATGGGTTGAAAATTGTTGATGGGAATTGCAGTATTTTGCCCTCGCCTGAAGTTTGAGTGAGTGGATAGTCGAGTTGATGTAGAACTGGTTGTGACATCAAGCAGAGAGCGTGATCAATTTACGACAAAGGTGGACAGTGAAGGTTTAAATATTGAGAAATTAGCATGTGAGCTATAATTTCTGTATACTGAAACCCAGCAGGAATCGAACCTAGGACCTCAGATGACAGGTACTGATACTTGCTCTACACCACTCAGATTGCCCTGGATAACTCCTTCACATGAATGATATAGACATTTGTCATTCCTTTCCCTGCTCTTATTGGCTGCTCTCTTTCAGGACCTGTACAAATCAGGCTATTTTTTCATCGAAGACACATTCTATAACGACATGAGAGACCCAACGAATCGAGATTACAGTGAGTAAGTAGCACAGTTTACAAATACAGTAGAACCTCTCTATCAAGGACACCTTTGGGACTGACTAGTGCTGTCCTTTAACATGCCAACGTGCTTGCTAGCCAGAGTCCATTATCAACCCACCTGGTGGTTTTATAGACAATAGCAACAATAAATATCAATATATGACTTCTCTCTTTCAGGCTCATCACAAAATGGGTGAGAGAAAGAGATAGGGGACTTGGTCCCTATGAAACCAGACTAATGGAGAACACCACATTCCTGGACCTAACAATTCAACTCGGGAAACCCTATGTCTATGTACACCAGGGCGACTGTGAACATCTTCTCATCTTCACAACAATAAGGTACGTATAAGAAGTTCTTTCAGGTTGGGTAAATTGGACGAATTCAGAATGAAATATATCCAAAGAGGTACATGGTTGATGATGTGGCAGAGACTTCCTTCTTGTCTGAGCTGCTCCTCTTAGTCTGTTTACGTTTGCTGAATTTTCTATCGGGAGTCGGGATATGGCATTTGGGACAGGTACCCTCCAAAGTGGCGATTATTGTAGATTTATGTGAATGTATCGTAATATTATATCAGTACAGTAGAACTCTCTGTTAAGGATGCCCTCGGGACTGACCAGTGCTGTCCTAAATAGAGAGGTGTCCTGATTAGAGAGGTCAAATTGAATGGAAACAACCAATTTGGGATCAAAACTAGTGTCTTTAATAGAGAGGTGTCCACTAAGGGAGTTTCCACTGTATTATCATTTTGCTTTTTCAGAATGTTACACGAGTCAGACAGCCACAATGCGTCCGATTATCCGCTCCTGCTTAAAAGTAAAATCAGAAGATGTCGCAAGTGTCGCATTTGTACAGCGTTTCGTGCCAAGTGGGTCATTAACGGGAGCCACCTACTGCCGGAGGATCCGTGTTTTTTGTGTGAACCTTGTCTAAAGCTCTTGCACTACGACGGCTCTGGGCAGAAGATGGGAGACTTTACTGCGCACGTTCTGGTGGACCACTCTTTTAAACATTTGCTGAAAAAATCATGAGCATTTCGAAGTGCGATTCAAACTGACTTCAGTGTAAAATGGGCTGGACTTTGAACCTTTAAGTTTAACAAGTTAAATTCTGTGACGGAGCATGTAATAGGAGAATCGACTGAGATTCTATGAGCGGAAAGGAACAGCTTTCAAATGACGACACAAGTTTTTGCCCTTTGGTAGTACCAATGCCGTGTAGGATTCTTAAAGGGATACTCCACTCATTGAACAAAAAACTCACAGTTGGAAGCCATGGCCTTAGTACATGAATATGTGTTTTCAAATGTTGACAAAATTCATTCCCTAGATGTTTTGAGCAGTTCTGTCATACATTGTCATACACACGACAAAAATCCAAAATCCATGGGAGCTGCCATTGATCTAACTTGTGATGTCACTAGTGCTTTGTGAATATTCATGCACAACACTGAATAGGCCTAGGTCCTAATGTCATTGAAATTAAAATCATTGCGTAATGAGGAACAATGATGACCATGGTGCATGAATATTCATACAGCACAAGTGACATCTCAAGCCAGAGTAATGGCATCTCCCATGGATTTTGTCATATTCGTATCAAATTGAATTATATTGAAATTTGAGAATATGTCAACTCAGACCATGAGCTACGAATTGTAGGGTTATTGCATTTTTTTTCAATGAGTGGTGTATCCCTTAAGGTTAAGTTTGTCTTAAAGGGCTGTCATGGTTTCCTAAATATTGCATCAGTTGGTTTGCCTCACTGACACCAGGGGTGCCAGAATCTCACATAGTGTACATAGAAATGCAGACTATGAATATATTACCCAGACAGGAGTATCCCTTTAAAAATCATCATTCTTTTCTACTATACATGTACTATCTTGATGTATCTATTGTATATATCTTTTGTAAATAAAACAGACAGTAATTACAGTCTTCTCTTTGAATGAATTTTGTTGTCATAAGCGTGAAAATGATGATCTCACCTTTGGCAATGTGGTTTTTCTGGCTGGAGAAATGGGATATTGTCCGAAGCGTTGTGATTTATGGAGCAACGCCCATTGATGGACGCAATGACAAGAGATGCAGAATCAGCAGGTGTAGAGAGGAATGTACTGAGTACAGCTCCCCAAGACCACAGAGAGTGGAGACGTGTCTTTGCACAACTGACTTAGATAAAGACGTCATGTTGCCGCAGTGAGTGCCCATAATCACTAATTTGGTTCAAAGATGACATCTACACGAAGGTGAGACAGAGTTTTTGTTATATCTGTGACATCTCGTTGTGTGATGCCCTTGCTGTCTTCATATGAAAACAACCCAAAAAACAGAATGGCTATCCGTGCAAACGGAGTGACTGCAGCATATCAGGTTTGAAACAAGGACGACATATCTCAATTAAATGAATTTGTGCAATCTATGCACATTTTCTATTCACACACTTGGTCTACTTTCAGACTAGGATGCGACATTCTCATTATGTATCACTGTGTTACAATGATACACTCGAAGATGTGGACCACTTCAAATACCTAGGGTCCATCCTCAACAGGGTCAGTACATCAACTCAAGGGATAAAAATCAGAATCACCCAAACAACAGTAGCATTAGGCAGACCCCATCCCATTTACAGAGCAAAAACATCAGCCTCCAAGTAAAGGTCAAACTCTACAGGTCCCTCGCCGTCTCCATCTTCCTCTACGGCTGTGAAAGCTGGACGACAAATGCTGAGACAGAGGGCTGGATCCAAGCGTTTGAGATGAAGTGGAAACTGCTTGGGATCTCATACCTACAACGACCAACCAATGTGTCAGTTGGACAAGAGGTGGAAACAACATGTGGAACGCATTAGACACACCTGGCCACCTGAAAAAGACGGAAGCTCAACTGATTTGGACATGTGTGACCCGCTCTACCAAAACTAGGCGCTTGTCGCATCTGAACTTGACAGGTTGATACGGACTTGTTGTTCATTTCCCTATTGTAGACCTTTTGTGAAATGTGACCAAATCAGTTTGTAATAGATTTCTCAAAAGGTCTACAATAGGGAAATGAACAACAAGTCCGTATCAACCTGTCGAGTTCAGATGCGACAAGTGCCTAGTTTTGGTAGAGCGAGTCACATGTATGCTGACATGACTCGCTTGCAAAGAGGATCTTGCAGGGGACTGTCGCTGGAGGGAGGAAGCGAGGAAGACCAAGGAAAATGTGGATCGATAACATCAAAGAGTGACCGGCCTCACAGCACCTCAACTTATCCGGAAGGCCGAAAACAGATCTCCTTGGGCATGCATCACTGCTGCCAGTTGTCATGCTGCCCCCAAGACCTTAGGTCATGGGTCTTAGTAGTAGTGTTGCAATTACGATGTCACAACCTTCAGAGAACACTCAAGCTGCAGGATCAGGTTATAATAATTTCCCGCAGCCATGCGTCTCTCGTACTGTGGACAATGTGGCACAACTGTCCTCAGCGAGGCAAATCAGGTCATAGGTCTTCCATCCTCTCCGGAAATGCCTATTTCATACAAGTTGTCAACAACTATGCTGAGGTTCTGGTCTTTAACGAGCAGACCTCAGGGTGGGGTTCACCACTCATGGTGAAGGCATTCTCGCTACACTGAGGAAGCTCTTTCAACAAGAAATGTGAGAAACAAGAGTATTAAAGTACAAATCAAATTTATTAACATTCTCTGATCTACAATGGTAACATATTATATTCCTTTTAGGCCAGTCCTCCACCAATGTGATAACAATTCAATGACACAGCTTCTATTAAAGCAAGAAATCCAAAAAATTATGATTTTTAGATTTCATGTGGCAGGCATTAGATGCCTGGAGAAAAAGTGTTGTTGATGACTTTTGCTGTAATGAATGCATAAGGTCAGAATATGTAGCATATCATTAAATGTACTAATACAAAAAGAAAACAAAAACATTCGAATAAGTCAATTTTGAAGGAAATTGAGAGACACTTGCTAGAATAGAGGATTTTTCCAAGGTGGAGAAACTGACCAGTCATATACATGTAGATGGTTCTTATAACAAATGTCGAAGTGAAATCTGATTAATATATTCTCCAAAAGAATGACTCTATTTCAAAATTAAAGGTTCACTTTCATGAAAAACTCACCTTTTTAATGCGTCTCGGCTATTAAACTGATTTTGGATGTTTTGGATTGTTCCAACCAATAAATCGAGAACGTTAGAAAAAATAATGCCAGAAATTATCGCAATAAAGGAAAGTATTGTGATTAGAATTTCATGAACGAGTTTATAGAAGACAGTTATTAGTACCAGACTGAAACTTCAACAACAAGAGTTTTTATGATACTATGACAAATGAAAAATCTCTTGGAGACAATCTTAATGATATGAAACATGCATGATTACTCTACAAGGATACTCAACGTAGTCTACGATTAAAATCAGAACGCACGTGTTAACATATAAATCAATACTCTACAGATAAAATGATCTAGGTGAATTATGCTCGGGGTGTAAAAATATAGGGCCATGTATTACACTATAATCAACCGTTAAACTTAGCAGGGCCTACTCGATTTGGCAGTTAAACGAATAATTGCAACGAATCACCAAAGAAAGGAAGACGGGTACAATTAAATGTTCCTACGGATAACTTTCGCCGAAATCAATTTTGATTTTGGCAGTTGTGCGGCAAAATTTCTTTTTTCACCATCCGAAGCGAAGTTTCAGACTTTCCAAAAATAACCCCATCCCCAAATTCATTGTAAAAAAACATTAGTGTAGACTTCACACACTATTTTTGCAAGAACTTTTAACCAATTCAAGTGCTCTGCTGATTGAAAACAATATTTTGTTGATGAAAACATAGACAATTTACCAGTACCATAGCTTTGTAGTTGTCTGATTCATGACAAGATGATCCAACTCGTGAGTACATCTGGCTTTACAGCTTTGTCCAGAAAGTGTGCCAAGTTGTAAAGAATCAAACTATAGGAGCATGCATGTACACACAGTTACAGATAAAATAGATCAAGCAGAGTTGAAATCAATACTGCTGTGAACAGACGTTTGAGAAGATAACAAAGATTTAGGACTACCTAATCCCAAGGAATGCAATTGGATCATTTTATAGTAATTTTTACTGGATAAGGTACAAATGGGAGTAAAAAATAAATTAAAATAAATTTCACGGGTCATTCCCTGATTTTTGACATTTTAAGGACACTATATGAAGGAACTAACCGGTTTGGTGCATTTTAGACGAGAATGCAATTGAAAATCTCATCTGTTTGCTAAAAACTGACCATATTATTACGGCACTTTGTTATGAACAATTTGGATCAATTCAGTTTTTTTTATCAATGAGAAAATCTTTTTCGACCCTTTGCAAAATTCTGCGGAAATTTTTTTATCCTGCACATGGCAACAGAAGTTGTCGCCAGTCCTAAGCGCTAAGTGTACTAACCCATATTCTTATCTCGCTTCCGAGTTAGATGAAAGAAAGCGACAGGTGAACTTTTCTACAAGAAAAGAGATCGGATCGAGACACCTTAACATGAAGTCAAGAGGATACCGAGACACAACAGATAAGAAAGACCATTTCAACAAGTTTTTAATAAAACAAGTGAAAACAGTTCTCCAAAACTTGTGCAGTAAGCGTCCCCTTTTGTCGATGACAAACAGGTTTAGGGGTACCGTTAACAAATGTCGAACCTGCAACTTGTGGGATACAGGGAAAGAACAGGGAACAGATTTGGTAATAACAACGAGGGGCGGAAATGTGAATGAAAATCAATCAACTCACATTACACTCCAGGTACCTGGGTGGGGACACTAACTGCACATAGTTCAATGAAATGTTTATCACACAATGTTAAACTTACATCGGGAGAATACTACCGATATTGACCACAGTTTTACATCCCATTACATTTCTGTAGCAGAGAGTCCATGCTTCCACGGATATTAAATTGAGGAAGCATGGAGCCTCTCTTGTTTAGAGTCAGGCACTCATTGAAGTGATACACCGTAAGGCAACCCAAGTCCTCAGCCAACGCAAACTTTGAACAGAAAATCCCCCAGCGGCTATCTGTCAAAATAGTGGCATACAACTGGAGCCAATATCAAGCAATCTCATCCCAAAAATACAAACTTTTACCAAAAACAAACACGCCGGCACTATCAGGCCGGCCTTTTTGTGTATTTCTGATAAATGTTTTCTGCAGTTAAAATGTGTTCATCAACATCAGTGCATTCGTTACCTAGTCTTTCATAAAATAACAACTCTTCCGTATATATACTTTATTCATATTGACGAAGACGATAAAATCATGCCATCAAATTCAACGGAGAAATGCGCCCTGGCAAGATCTCGTACCTCTACATATCCACAAACATTTAATTATAATGCACATGAAAAACAAAATCCCTTGACCTGATGGGTAAGACACACACACTATGCCAGTGCACAACATTTAAATAGTTTTTTAGGGCTTTATACTTCTATTAAAATTACATAAAAAGAAAAACATTCCTGAAAGATATTTCATGGATTTTCCCACACCGTTTGACAAATTTGATATTTTCAAATTCTTTTTTTCCGGAAAAATGCATCTTTAGCATCATCATACATAAAAAGAATAAATGTTTTCCAACTGAAACAAACACAAGCAGTTTCAAATAAGCAGTAGGATTGACGAAATGGTCCACAATCAACATACACTTAATCACTAATCTCTCAAAGATACCCAAGCCCTCAAAGGTTTAGACAAAGAAGGAAATCAAAACAGTTCTCTAGTTGTTTTCTCACCCATCAGAGTCAAGAGAAGTTATACAGAATTTGAAATAAGATAACATGTTCCAGGAGCCCAGTCCTGAGCTATGTCCAACAATTTTGGTTCCTGGTAGCCTACACACACCCCGGAATGGTCATCTTCGCTCTAGAAGTCGTGGTGGTCGTGGTCAGCGGTGTTTTCGTGGACGCTGCAACGACAATAACAACATTTAAACATGAAGTCTAATGCGATAAGGAACGTATCAACGCAATCTATACAAAGGTACGATATAACTTGCTTTATTCATGTTCCGGTACAGACTATGCTACCTAGCCTAGGTCAGTAAAAGTACATGATGCTTAGTACAAACATATTACAACAGTTTCTCATGCAACTCAGGTTTGAAGCTGGCAATTTTCAAACATGCAATTCGTGTTTGATTTTATCTCATGCAAAGTTCGATAAAGGATTTTGTGATTGCACGACAAACATTCTTACTTGTTAACCCTTAGAGTTTCGTCTAACTTCCATCACTGTGAAATTTTCGTCAAGAGGCCAAATTTTGTTTTGAGTTGAGAAAGATCACCAGTTTGTATAATTTCCTCACGATCACCGAAGAGCTCTCACTAACTGCTACACCGAGAGCTCTGCACTGATCACACGTGTTTCACTCTATAAAATGGAGCCAAAACTATGACCAAAATGCCGACAGTCCTGAAAGGGTTATCCATAATGAACCTTGAAGCAGTCCTAAATACACTCCCTCGTCACAACAAGTCAACCGATGCCAAATCCCAAAATCGAGCTCACACAGGTTCGTTTCGCTCCAACTTTAAGGGAATTGCCTGAACATCTTGAATAGGGCCCTATACAAAACATGCAGCAGATTCCAGCAAACTTGGAAGTAAACAAACCCAGGAAACTATGAACTCATTTTTAAAAGCATTGTCTTACAGTGGTTAGGCAAACCGACCACACGCATGCTGTGCATATTTTTGCCTGAAGACCAGCATGATCTCACCCGGGGACAGAGTGACATCAAAACCAGTCGACAAGTTCGGCCGGACTCGAAGCAACAAGAAAGAAACCACATCAAAATTCAAAAAGGTCACAAGTCTGTTTAGAAAATGTCGTAATAATTCTATTATGAATTGCTAATAGCATTGCTAGCCATCATGTACTTGCTTACTAACATACTTACCATCAAAGACTTCTTAGTGGAGTTGGGCCTACCTAGACCTATTACAAAATTATCATGCTACATTTCAGCCTGCCTATACTATCTCAAATGCTGGGTGTGACATCCACAATTTGGGAAGATTGTGATTCATTGTTCTTCAATTTCAAACAACAAAATCACTAGTCTTCCAGACTGCGAATGCCTGACAAGTCTTCTGTTTGGCTGCTCCGTCTTCATGACATCTAAACGTGCTCGACTGACTAAAGAATCCAGACTTGTGTATCCCGCACCACCACAACGGGGAACATGCGTTCAACGTCTGACTAAAAAATCAGTCTTCCTTCTCTTTGGTCTTCTTCCATGCACACGAAGCAGGCATCTATCCTCCTTGTCTGCTTCATAGCTTGACGCCCAAGTAATTCCCGATCTGACAATATCTTATTCTTTAAAATGTCTGATAGTTTGATATAAGATAAATTTGAGAGTTCTGACATTCTAAATATGCAGTTTAAAGTTACACGTAAGCTTTAGATCATCTTTTTCTGATAAGCTAAAGACACCTCAAGGAGTTTAGCGATCCAGGCAGTTGCCCGGATGGGGTTGCGGGTTAGGTTCCCGCACAGAACCCCAACAGCTTAAAACGGTAAACATCGCTTAACTTTGAAAAATATTCTTTGCCTGAGAAAAGGCCAGGCCAAGTGATTGACTTCTCAACCTGAGGCCAGTAGGTTGTGGGTTAGGTTCCCGCACTGTTATTACTCCCCTGGTAAAGATACGAGGGAAGCTCTGATCACAACTAACTGGTTTTAAATTTGAGTTAAACAAGGGTTTAAGGAACTACACTACATACATGTAACTGGGCCTAGGATCCTAAATGAACTTCAGCAGAACAGAGGAGCCTTGCATACTGAGAGCATGTGGTGAATGACAACTATTAATTTATTTTCGGGATGCGGCAAAATCTCGTTGCAGTCTTCAGCAGGACTCCAGGCCGGGCTGTTCTCCAGTGGACATCCTTCATTTATACTGTGCTGGGCTGGTATATTTTGTTCCTAAGCTCTCTCTAATAAGAGCAGAACTTCAATCCAATCCACAAATCTACACGTAGCGAACAAGTTTTGGATATCCCTAACTAAACCTATCTAGCATCTACACTGACCACCACTCAAAATTAAAATACAGAAGAACCTTTATTTTTGCCAACTGTCAAATTGTCAGACAGAAAAAACTCGAAATATTCCACACCAAGTATTAGGTTTGGTTCTGACCAATCCAAACTGCCAAATTTCAGAAGTGTTTCTACCTAGGGGTAATTTTCTCTCCATTTGTATGACTACGCATAGAAGATTTTTTCAGAGGTTCTACTGTATTTCAGACACAATTGAAAACAGGACGGACAGGTGTGTGAATACGCGGACTAAACAATCTGTGATCAGGATTTCAACCCATGGACAGGTGAGCAACAAAACGGCGTTGTGGTAGGAACATGAAAACGACTGCATCCCTCATCAATGTGGTTGGAAAGCTTCACGTGGTTGAAAATAATCTCCTAATGTGACACGACCGTGAATTCATTCTCCTACCGTGAAACAAGACGACTATATGAAAACCCCTTTGGACTTGGGCAGATGTTGGAAAGATGCAGTGAAAGTTGAAATCCAGTGAAAGAAAGCCACAGAATTTCGAGTTCTCTGTGACATTTGGTGCAAAAAACTTTTCTTTTCATCAAAATCTACCCAGTCGTCGAGGTAAGGGGGCCATTCATGATGTGCTTTTATAATATCTTCCTCTTCTCATCAGATGAGGTTTGCCCACCGAACGTTCTACCTGTGCTTTTATTACTCATGTAGCATTCGAAACAAACTAGATTTGTGGATGAGTGATAAGGTCAGATCTGTCCCCCACACTCCTCTGCGTGCCCTCATGAATGGCCCCCAAATGTAAAGTGTCCAGCAGCGGCCGACACTTACCATTTCTGCAGGAGATACTGGGCGTTCTCAATCTCCTGTGGGCTTCCTTGGATGGTTATGATACGATCTGTGCTGCCAGATGGCGCCTCGTCGATCGTGATGCAGGCCTTGGACTGGACTCGTACAGCTTGGATTCGACTGCCACCACGGCCAATAATTGCACCTGCCAGCTGGAATATCAAACGCAATATTTCAATGAATATTCAAGCCCTCACCTCTGACCCTAGTTATGATTCCAATGTTTTGGCAGAAGGACTGGAGTCTGATATGTTGAACTGTGAGAAACTACAAACACAAAGAGATACCGCCAACTCTCTGAGCAAAAAAACCTCAAAATTCCTAACAACTTAGGTATGATTTCTTGTCCTGTACATCCAACAAAAAAAAGTAGTTCTTAAACGATAAGACAGTTTCACCTCGTCGTGCAAAAATGACAATGTAACATCAAACTCTGTCGACATGTCCTGTAACCAGCAAAACTTGGAGTTGTACTTTCCAATAGACTTACTGTAACCAGCAAAACTTGGAGGTGTACTTTCCGATAGACTTACTGTAAACAGCAAAACTTGGAGCTGTACTTTCCAATAGACTTACTGTAACCAGCTAAACTTGGAGTTGTACTTTCCAATAGACTTACTGTAACCAGCAAAACTTGGAGTTGTACTTTCCAATAGACTTACATGTTTTGGGATGCTGACACGCTGTGTTTGTGCACCAGGAGGGTTATTGGAATTGCCTTGGTTCATCTGATTCTGGCCGAACAGCATGCCCTGGTTACCACATCCACTCTGAAGGAGACAAGTTGAAATCTGTGACAAATGTTTCACGGCCAAGAAAATTTTAAAAGATTTATTGTAAAATTACGGTCTTTCTACGTACAAGAGTTTAAGATTTTGTTTTCAATCTTCAATTAAGATGTGACCCAGTAGTGTCTTGGTCATGCTCGCTTTTAGTTTTTGCAAATATGTAAGGATCAAATACCGTCATGTAATCAATAAGGAAGACCATATACACACATGTATTGACAACCTTGGTCATGGTTTCTCTATAATTCTGGATGCCAAAACGGACTGACCATTCAGATGGACAGAGTCAAATTCTATTTCTCAGAATCATCATAACCTTTCGTTTAATCGCTGACACTATGCGTGAAGCATACTTTTACAGAGGTCTCAACTAATGCAAAGCCATAGGTGTCAATTTCTCCTTACCATGGTATCCTGGGTGAAGTTTGATTGCGACATAAGGCTAGTCAATCCACCGCTCATGTTGCCACTTCCCATCTGGTTATTCATGTTTCCACTCATCTGGTTCATGCCACCACCACCTATGTTGCCGTCCATGTTATTCGGGCCCATGTTATTTGGGCCCATGTTGTTTGGGCCCATGTTTGGACCAGACATGTTTCTCATGCCGTGCCCAACCATGCTTGGTCCTTGTTGGTTGAAACTCATATCTGAAAGAAGAGGTAACATTAGGAACTTGAAATACAAGGTCAAACTGTAAGGTAAATTGCTGTCAGTGCGTTGATGACTATTAAGAAAACTTTAAAATAAAATAAAATAGCCTTTACTCACCAAAATCATTCCTTATGCCAAAATTCTGGTTGCCAGCACTGCCTCGTCTGAAAAATCAAATAAGATAGTTCAGTGAAAATTGGAATCCTAAACCAGTAAACGACAGGCCTTCCAGTTCTCAGCACTTAGCTTGCAATACAGAATGATGCAGTTATGTTAAAGCTGTGATACTCCTAAAGAGTAGAGCTTGAATCGTGAATGTACAGGCCAATAGCTGGGGGTAATAATGTGAAGCGCTTTGACCGACTGAAACCAGTTGGATTTAGCGCCATATAAGTCTCATGATTATTATAAAGCTTCCCCTTCATGGTCAGAAATGTAACCGACAAAATAATCTGAGGGGTTGTAGGTTCTATGACAAGAGGAATAAAACGGAAAATAAATCTACTTACGGGCCACCTCCACCACCTCTGCTTCCACCGTGACCCCGTGGACCTCCCGGCCCATGGTGTCCTCCATGGCCCTGGTGTCCGCCCATATCACGACGGCCACGTCCGCCATCACGTCCTCCCAGATCTCGGTGTCCATGTCCGCCTCGTCGGCCGCCTCCCCATCCTCCGTCGAAACCACCGCCCATGTCGCCACCATAACCACCTCCGCCACCACCGCGTCCACCGCCTCCGCTGCCACGCCTATCGGGCATGTAACCGCCATATTCTTCATAATTGACGTAATCAATTTCTGGATTAACTTTCCTGGGGTCGTAAAGATCATGGGGACCACGACTGGGAGGTTGCTGTAATGAACATCACCACTAATGAAGTAACAGAACACTCAATAATCTTAATATCAATGTGGGTTTTTTCTTCTCAAGATAAAGAAGGGTATAACGATTTGAATCTACAGTTTGATAGTCAGTTTATCTTGTATTACAATGCAATTTTCACATGCCAAAGCTCCTTCCGAAACTTTCCAAACCAGTGTTTCTTGACCAAGGTGATAGCATGTTGTCTATTTGATACCAAAGGTCCAGCACTTCCAATTTGCTGAGTTTTGAGCTTGCCATGGGGCACAAAACCTAAAGTGCAGGCAATGAATGATCCAAGTGTTCTCTTTCTCTCAACCAATAGCGAGCAAACACTTCTTTACAGCCACTCAACAAGTTTCTCACCTCTAATATCTTGTAAATGATCCGCCTGAGACACGTTATCACCAAACTCCGCTCGCCAAAGATGGACACAACACGATCGGTCGAGTGTGGACAGCATTCTGGGTAAACGCGGATCTTCGTTTTCGTCTCTTCGCGCAGCAATTTGATAGTGAAGCCCTTCTTTCCTATCACACAGCCAATCTGCGTCTGAGGCACGAGCATACGCAGTTCACAGTCAAACGACTCCTGGCCCTTGAATTTTTGGTACTAAAAGAGACAGAAGGGAACTTGAGGAATTGAATCAGAAATTAGTGACCACATGTATGACAAAGTGATACTTTAACTGGAAAAGAATCATAACTTGTAATAAATAGTTAATACTATCAAATAAACTTGCGAAATGTAACTCAAAACATCAATGGACAGTCACAAAAAAATAATCATTTTGGTACTTAAAATGCAATTGGCTATTCTTTATGCATGAGGATTTTCCATTTCATTAAGATTCCACTCGAATGAGAACATCACATTTTCGTCCTCAACAAAAACTTGCCACTTTCGTAGTCAGAAAATAAGCACTTTAGCCCTTACACTGCCAAGATAAATTCAATTGATAATGCAAATGAGCAACAAGTTGTGAAGAGGATCTAAACCCAGTCATGTTCCTATTCATTGGATAGCTTTCAATGAGAGTTTTTAAATGAATACCCACATGACAGGGTTTTAGTAACTTTTCAGGTTTTTTTAAAAATTGTTTACTTAAAAAGATATTGCCTCTGGCAGTGAAAGGGTTAGAAGTGACTGGTGGCTTTTGGTCATATGGTGTTCATTGCAACATTCGTAGTTTTAGAAAATCAGACTTTGTTCTGATACTTACATCTTCAAGGCATGGTATGATCTCATTCAAACACTCAAGTGCCTGAACGTAGCCACACTGGATAGTGAGGATTCTGCAAGTAAGGAAAAAACAAACAGCCGATTAGAAACAGCTTCACTGAACGAAATATATTCATAAGGACACAGCATGAGACGAGAGTCTGACGTGTTTAATGCAACAATGAACAGTGCCACAACTAATTCCTAAATGAACCAGGAGGCAGCCAGGGCAGGGTAGCGCTACCGCGGTCACTGGTAAAAGGCGAGAGATGGCAGAAATGGCTCCAAAGTAGGGTCGACCCCAGGGAATGGGCAAAATGGGACCCAAGGGGTTCATGTAGCTGTTCGTTCAACTGAAAAGGGCCCATTGGGAAGACTTGGCCACTTTGAGATAATTTGGTTTGGAGAGTAATTTTTCTCTGTTTGTCAGGACTTGCTGTAAGATTAGCTGGGGCACTGTCGGCAAGGAGAAAGGCCACTTTTTATAAAGAATATCAATAGCTTTTTCATATTAAGGACTCGGCCAGAACTTAATCTAGTTCAACTTAAGATGCACTCAGACTGGAGGACTAATAATACAATATAAATATAAACTAAGATACGGAAAAACAATTAAACGCATATTCTACGACTTGAAAAGAAATTGTATGGTCAGTTGGTGTTGTGTGGCTCGAGGGTAACGATTGTATCTGACCACAGAGAATATTGTTCAACGTAATATAATTAGAAGGTGAAAATACTTGGAGTTTCAAGAGCGGCTACAGACCTTTCAAATTACGGCAATGAATCCACGAACATGAAATGAAAAGATGCAATGGCCAAATCTGACGTCTGCAGACTAAGACGCATCAGAAATCTTGATCATGGTCCAAGTGTCATTTTCTGACCACTCATCTTTTTCAAAGCAGGTCACAGATATCATTAGGCATAGTTTTAGAGGCCCTGTGGATTGGCATACATCAATATTCACCGCATTCCAACTAAGTTTGGGGTTTTCTTTAATCTTAACTGAACACGTACTGGTATGGCGATATTCAAAATGAACACACTCAGAGTCACATAAAAACACAAAAGACTAATGGGTTAAGCAGGCCATAACTGGCATTTGTTGTTATTTTGTTTATCAATGGTTTGACTAGAACACATTGTCAACGAGAGTTTGAATATTGAAAAATAAACCGCAGCATAAATACAACATCGACATCAATGTTCACATGGACATACAAGGATACTTTTTGTGTAAAACATTTTGCTCGCATGCGATTTGACAAATTTTGGAAAGAAATTCTCCATATGTACAAATACACCAACCGGGTTAATTTTTGGGTTGGGTGCCTTGCACTAACTGGTTCGTAGCCAGCAGCAGGCATATATGAATTCCGACAAGTTCCTTGCAACAAATAGTCTATCATTTTTCAAGGGAGGAATTTCAAAAATGGGATTTGCATTCAAGAGAAATAGATTCGCATTCAAAAACAATACGCTATTTTCAATAAAAAATTGTTCCATTTTGTGACTTCATAATAAGAAGGGATACAAAGCCAGCAAATCAAGTGTATGTACAAGGTATTTAAGTCTTGTGCAGGGCAACAGATGAAGTCCTCATAACACAGGATAGGACTGGGACTTTTTTTTAAAAACAAAAGCAATGCGCCACAGTTGGCCGTTTCAGCAGCGATGTCACAAACAGCGTCAATTTCAAGTGATTCCAAGAAAAACGTAGCAGCATGCACCACCGGGAATTTTGGCCGTCAAATAAACCTAAGTTTCTATGCTATAAATCACACATCGACGCACCCATACAACTCAGTGCATGCACAAATACCACCACCAAAAAGCAACTTGTAGCTCTTGGTCACCAGAGAATGTTGGAGAACAGTTCGTCAACCCTTCCATCCCTCCACTTGACCTGGAGCCCAAGGGTGCGGGGGAGGGAACTTTGCCTGGCTTATGGAGGACAGGGCTTCATTGCTTCCTCAGCTGGTCAACCTCTAGCTTAGTTAAAGCGGGAATAGGCAATCTATTTGGTTATGTCTTATTACTTTGGGCAAGTTCTTTGCAATTGTTCTTGACAGGGATTGAGGGCACCATATTTTTAGAATGAGACTACTTGATGGCTGGGCCAGGGATTTGACTTTACAAATATAACGGATTATACACTGCTAAACTATTTCAAAATCCAGATCAGGGAAGGTTCTACTTGGTTATTTTGGTGGGTAGGATTTGTTTTGTGTCACCAACTCAGCCAAAAGGACAAAATTTGTCATTCACCACATTTAAGTGATTGTTGAAGTGCAACCTGACTGTATGTTGGACCACCTTCATACAATATCGTGCGCTAGTTAGGTATGACTCACACAGATCAAGGAGAGCTAGGCAGACATCACATTTTCAATGGAGTCATCTAATACCATATTTGTTGCCATAGAAACCAAAGCAAACATTACACCTGAGAGCCTTCCTATGGTAGGTGCATTCAATTCGGCATATCCTGTGACATGCTGCTAGAAACTAACTTGGCGTGTGCAGGCTAACACACCGAGTCAATTTTAGACAGTTCTAGAATTTGTACCACAGTTGTTTCAACTTCCATCCACTTGACAAAGTGGGTGGAAGAGCAAAGGGGTGGGAAATGAGGTATTTGCAAATTAAAAAAATATGTAAAGATAATGAAAAGGAGTGCAAATCACTGTGGCTAACACTGGCTTCAACACATCAAATGATAAAGAACAAATGCCAGAACTTAGCAAAGTCTACATTCATATCCGAATCAGGACCACGATTCTTTATGAATACTAGACGACAAACGGTTAAGGTTATTTCAGCAAAATTCCAAGAGGTGGCGCTATACCAGTTTGGCAGTGGCATAGAGCACTAACAGGGTGGGTTAGGAACCAATTGAACAAATAATAATGAATTTCAACCACAAGTACTGGCCAAAGAGTAAAGCAGAGTGCAGCGTTTTAGTGGCCTATCACAAAGCGTAAAACGTCTAATATAGGAATTAGGCTCAAGAGGTAAAACAGCATCAGGCCACGCTCAAATTCTGGTACACGGTGCATTATGGCCAAAAGAGAGTAAGACAAGAGGTTTTGCTGGATATATAAGTGGCTTGAAAAAAGCCAAAGAACACATAACTACATCACTTGGGCCAGTTAATGTTTGACTAGACTAGTAAGAGGAGGGTCATACCGTTCAGAGCCTTTGCAATCGGGAACATAGATACCGGCATGATACTGCGTCGTTGGCGAGGGCAGGCAGCGTTCCATGGTGGAGTGGGTCAGGGCCATGTGTGTGTATTGTCATTTTCATTGAACAGGGCAGGGCATAGGGAGAATGGACAGAAATAATATATTTGTAGAACCATTAATACTATACAATGCAATCATGAATGGGTAAATCTAGAAAATATAAAATCTATGGTGAGGGCATATAAATATGGCGCAAAACAAGAGCAATAAAAATAGACAAATCATTGATGATAGATGGCGTGATGGGCATTGTTAGATGAGAATGGAGGATGGAGAATGTCAAGATGACGGTCATCAATCTATACGGATGACTTTGGCAAATCACATTCTGGACTTGGGCTTGTAATGGCTTTGGCTTTTTTAAAAGTGACTTGGGTTTAGAACTAGATTCATCAACTTGTAAAGGACATTGAGTTATCAGTCAACTACCACAACAAGTTCTACATGATAGGTTTTTGTCAGTTTACTACTGGGGTTCATTCAGGGTCTGTCTCATCAAATTGAAGGTCAATCTTTTTAAAGTGATGGTTTGTACGCGACTGAATCAGCAACTGAAGCACTTTCATTTAACACTTAATGCTAACAAGAGTTTCACTTATTGCTTACATAGTAGAACTCAAACAAGGTGACGGCACGAGAATATCATTTTCTTCAGAGCCTCAAGTCAATAAACCATTTCAATTAAAATGATGAAGCCTTCCTTTGAAATGATTCTATAACATTTAACTCATATCACTAAAATTCAGAAACTTTTGAATTATATTTTTCCTTTCATCAAATGACATAAAGGTTCAGCTTGACAAATAAAAGTTTGTCCAAAAAGTTCACACAGCTATTGTTCATAATATATAATAGAATACAGAAGTATGACTGGCTTAAAATCATCTTTTTTCATCATTTATCATTCAATATCAAGCAGTCTTTTGATCACCAATTGTTTCTTTAATAAACATTCAGCATTAGTATTGACATGGGGACAACATATTTGCCAAGCCTGCGGCTACACGATTGCATCACAACCCCAAACATAAGAACACAAAAAGAATTTCAAACACCATTTCTCTTCCTCTAGAATTTTCCGCAAGAAAAAAGTTGAAGTCTCATCAAAATTTCATCAGGTGACAACGAGAAAATCCATCCAAACTTATCTTTGTTCATATATGGTTACGTCAGCATCAATTTCAATAGAAATCAGGCCTTAATTTGTTGACAGCATTCAAGTTAAGTTGGACAAAAACAGACAAAGGATTTGAATGTGGTATCGACTGATTCTATTGTCTATTATGAACAATGTATGAATCTAGTAGTTTTTCTCTTGGCTTTATATCTATCTATTCAGAGAATCCTCTGGAACTAATCACGTAATATACAAACGACTAGATGACAAACAGAAATAGACAAATATGAGACAAAACAAATAAAACAAAACATGGAAGTAAACAAATTTCATGTGGTTTGTTTTCTCATGATGAATAAACCACGTAATTTGGCAAATAACATAAAACACTGAAATTACACAAACAATACTGGATCGTTCCTTAGGTTTCATTGTTCGGTCAATCATATATCTCACGCAATCATGATCGATGATGGGATGATGCAACTATCATGAATAAATGAAAGGACAGTTCTGGCCAGAAGTATCATCCCTTGTTCTGCGCAACGTTCCCGCAACACCACATTCTAGAAACCTGCACGGAATTGGTCTTGCGTGCATTCATCAACAATATGGCCCCAAGGGGTCCTTGGCGTGGTCTGCATCGTCAGGCAGTGTCTCCAAAACATACACCCAGACACGACAGCAGAATGTAGAACATTCGAAATGCTACACTCCACAAGAAATGTTACTTTTGACCAAAACTGTAAGTTCACTGTCTTATCAATTCAATATTTGAATTCTACACTGGTCTAGGGCGTCTGGACTGGTTATTTCTCAACAATCATGTTCTGCTTGCAACGTTATTAAACCATCCTTGCCAACAAGTCAAGGGGCAAAGGCAACAGCAACATGGTCATGACTTATCATCTGACAACACAAAATTAAAGACGGCAACATCAGTTCGACCAGTAATATTCCATTTTACATCAAACTGCTCTTAAAGGGGTTGCGACAATCTAGCAAAATCACACAGTTCTAACTATAAGACACAAATAGTGCCGCATTTGTGTGATAATCGGACATCATGTCATGATTTGATCGGTCACTATCCTAGCTGAGACGAGCATACCTTAGATCTCAGATTGGCGATGTTCTCCCCACCCTTCCCGATCACAGCACCAGCATTCTGAAGAAGAAAATACAATATCTTGTTTATCTAAATTTGGGAGATTCATTGCTTTGGAAGATTTGACCAAATGTCACAAAAGCTTCACTGCTTTTTAGTATAAAGAGTTGCTCCATCGACAGAAAGCAGCAAAGTTGACATTTGAAAGTCCTAACGCTGCAATTAAGTGTACTTTACTGAAGGAGATAATGCTGTGTGATTATTTCATGTCTGTTGCATTAACATTCTTTGAGAGAGATCAAAATTCATGATACGTTTTTTAAAGATAAGCCCAATTTATGAATAATTTTACAAAGAAAATCCTAATTCATACCTTCGTCTGGAGTAATATCCGCAACTCATATTTGGTCGAGTCGGGAATCTTTTCCTCGCTGTCGTCATTTCTTCGCTTGGAGTCGGTACCATAGTCGTCACCCTCTCGCTTGCGTTTCTGACCTAAAAAGATAAAGATAAAGACACCTTGAGTCATAAGAAACGACTTATTGCGTATTTACTGCTGATCATAGCTCAGAGAAAGCAAAAAAAAGTACAGTAGAACCTCTATTACGGACACCATCAGGACTGACAAGTGCTGTCCTTAATAGAGAGGTGTCCTGATTAGAGAGGCCGAATTGAATAGAAACTAGCAATTTGGGACCAAAACTAGTGTCCTTAATAGAGAGGTGTCCGCTAAGGGAGGTTCAACTGTATCAGTAACTGTGGACAACAAGACAAATCATGCTGTAATGAAAATCAAACTAATCAAGGAAACACAAAACAATTTTTTTGCTTGCACCAGCTCCAGTATACAGGGATAATGCACAGAATGCAAAGATGCATTTCCAAGACAACCAAACCAACAAGAGACCCACTGAGAACAAGAGAGCCATTTTCTATGCCAATTGCCTCCAAGCCAGTCTGTCACACACGTTGAGTCTACACACGAAGGGAAAACACAATCTACGAGGCTTAACTGGGTCTAATTACATATTAATTAATCAATGAGACTTATACCATACGAGCTAATTAATCTAAAATTGCACTATTAATGATGATACAGAATACCCTTGAATTAGGTTCTAAGGTTCAGGTGGGTATAGACAGCTCCAAGGGACGGATAAGCAATGATTTGCAAAACGGCCATGTCAGCTATTTAAGACAACATTTTTACATTTTCAATACAAGTAGCCCCATTCTTGATAAAATACCAAGTGGCATCGAGGACTCTTGAATTTCTCAAGTGTCAATTAGTGTCAATATCTTACATGTAGATTCAGTCAAAATAACTGAGAGGCACACTTTGCCTCTCTCTACTGCAGTACTTCATGTTTCAGAGGAAAAAAATGCCGACCAAAGAACATGTCAGCGTAACGAAGGTGGGTGCCTTACTAGGTCATCCTGTTCAAAGTGTCTCCCTGTACCTTGCTCAAAATCAAAGTACGGGGATCGCAGTTTCTCCGTGGCTGCCCCTTATCTCTGGAATCGACTCCCCAAAGCAATTACATCGGCTGAGACCCTCATCCAATTCAAATCCCTTCTTAAAACACACTTGTTTAATCTTCACTTCAAAAAATAGAGGAGGTAGCGCTTTGAGCAGGGTGACCTGGAAAGGCGCTTTACAAATTCTATATTTATATTTATTTATTATATTTCAGGATACAACCTCTCGCTTTGATATAGCCACAAAAACCAAGGATTTTCTTTAATTCTCTGTCTTCTGAAGAAAAGTCCAAGTCCAAATCAAACCCAAAGAATACACTGATTATTTGAATCAAAACGGATCAAAAGAAGACAAAAAGAACACATCAATAGCAAAATGCTTTCAATGAATCAGAACATAGTGAAAATTGACAAAAGCACGACCAGCATACCTGAGCAAATGACACAGTCAACGTATCAACGACAGATACGGGTGAAACGAGAAAACCTCCCCAAGGAGAAGATGTACAATCAATTATGTCGCCATAGAAACCGTCAACAAATGCTGGTCGGTCTGAACATGATCACCTGCTGCTATAGGGCTGTAGATAAATGTGATGCTGTCTTAACGTGTGTGTCTCGGGAGAGATTTGAAAGATGGGCGAAAAAAAGTCGTTCAGGTATGATGAATCACAAGGTTGAACTGGAGGCTGGCGTAACTATGAAACTGTGAAACATCCCCTGACTGTATAGTCAGAAATAGTGATTTTATAAATGGAGATTGGACGATGCTGTGATGGGTTTAGAAGAATGCTAGCACAAGAGATCTAGGGTTGAATTCCTTTCAAGCTTCACAGAAGTAATCCTCACCATCATCAAATGTACCAGTAATGTTCAACTTCAACTGACCGGCAACTTAAACGGTTTCCTTGCAATTAAAAGCAAGTTAATCTTTTCGAAAATAAAACAGAAACACAGCTTCACAAGACAAACCTGCATAATGATGGTGATCAAACAAAACAATGTTGCCGATTGATTCCTGAAAGTTTCCAAATCTGAAAAATCCCACTCGTCATCCATTCTCTACCGACCTCCGATCCAGCATCTTTGTTACTGACACTACCGCCTCCAACAGGGTCGCGTGAACAAGTGGCATTTACAATGTACCCCGAGG
The DNA here is from genome assembly GCF_910592395.1 of Lineus longissimus. Classification (NCBI taxonomy): domain Eukaryota; kingdom Metazoa; phylum Nemertea; class Pilidiophora; order Heteronemertea; family Lineidae; genus Lineus; species Lineus longissimus. The sequence goes on along the minus strand of NC_088309.1, from coordinate 10,090,934 downwards.
ACTGCTACCGGGGACGTGATGCCAGCCTTTGTCATCAAAGTATCGGTCCACCTTGCCAGCAAACAATCATTTGCATAATGCATTGTCAAATGGGTATTGTTGGCTGCATCATCGCATTTAGGGTCATTAGCACCTCAAGGTGACACATTTACAATACCTCGCCATGTTGGCATTGCAAATTGGCAGAATCTGGAAAAATCTAACCAAAAAAATTGATGAAACAAAGAGGTGACAAAATCACTTGTATTATAACACAATATTGCGCTCATCAGCAGTTGACAAAAAATTGTCACAATCGGGCATACGCTTTAATAAATTCGTTAGCAGAGGGGGTCTCCAATGATTGGAACAGCCATTCCCAATTTATGATATCCTAATGGCAATGTTGCAGTGTTTAACAAGAAAACCACTCTGCCAATCACCTAATGAAACAAACAATACCTAGCCATATGCTCGCAATACACCATGTAATTTTAATACGGCATATTTTTGGTTGGTGGGCTTCTGGGTTATGGATTATCATGCTGCAGGTCGGTAGACGCACTCGAACCCAACAGAAAGATAGATTTTCGGCACTAATCGAAATCAATAAAGGTGTACAATAGACGTTTTAGCTAAGAGAAAGAATTCATGCCGTATGAATGATCGGGGAATTTTCATATGCTACTTAATCAGCTAATAAGTACTCACAATAATCGTTATCGGTATTTTCCCAAATTGTACTGAAATGGATCGAATTTGGCGATACTTGTAAAGAGGAACATCCTACAGGTTTCACAGGATGAAAGGAAAATGAGCCACAGGTAATTCCCAGGCAGCAATAATGCGATCATGTCGTGATAAATATTAGTTTTCGATATCAAACTTTCAAAGTTTGCATCAGCTTTATGTATTATTCAATAATATACCTTTGAAATTGTGCGCATGCTATTCAGTTCAAGATAAATTTGTATGAAAAGATAAAGAAGCGGAGTGTACCAATTTGTCATCATATTTTAAGGTCGATAGAATAAACGAAATAGGATAACATTTCTAGAGGTGCACCTTTTCAAGAAATGCGATAACAAAAGTCCAAAATACCAACTTTGACTCACATATACATCTCTAAACTCTAGAATCAAACATTATGAGGTTTACAAACCACACACAATTCAGACAGAACTAAGATAGAATCTTACCATGTTATTTTGAGGATAAATCCAAAGCTGGCCAAGTCCACCACCATGGAGAGACTGAAGGCAAGTAATATTAAATTCCGAAAATTTCCACGAAAATTCCCTTAAATCCATTACGTGATATTGATACTCCTATCAGCCAATCAGAAACTCATACTCCCAACAGCGACATCGTTCAAATGGCAGAGAGAAAGGCGCGCCAATATTTTATACCCATCGCCAACCAATGATATATGTGACTAACAAACCGATCATCAAACCAATCTGAAGTCCAATTATATCTCTGAAAAAGGCACCCACCCTACAGTGTATGTTATTACAAGCCAACGACCTTACAAACATGATGAAAAAGCCAAGCATGATTATACACTGCAACGCGTACCACCCCCAGCCGGCAGCACTCCGTGAAACTTGATCAACTCAAAGGGAAAACTATACTACTAACTTGATATTTTCCATGTGAGCGGCGATTGAACTTGATCAGGTAACGAGCACCACACCCAAGCCTGGAGCTATTAGCCCTTGGACGAGAGGAGTCAATAGCCTATAATGCTTTGAAAAATCATCCTCAACTCGTCAAGTACTAGCGCCATGATCACATGCATCTACTGTTAACTGCCAAATTTCTGAATACAAGAAATTTTCACGATCGCTATATCGCTAGATTAAAGAATTTCCCTCCTTTTGTCTGAGCAGACTTTTTTCTTCGTGAATTGAAGGCATTTTGCAAATTAAGGTTATTTCCCATACACGTATCATGGTTATTTTGCAAAATCCACAAAAATAAATCAACTCTAAAGACTCAGGCTTCAACTAGACCATTTCAAATGTTAACAATTACTTTTAATTGAGTGGTCTAAAACATTCAAATGTTGTCGGCTTATTCATGAACAGACTATTATTACAGGAGAAAGCAGACGTCTTGACACTTCGCCAGTCTACAGCCAATTCTCCTCAATCAGTCTCCTGGGAACCAAAGGAATCTGAAAATTTAATTTACTGCGCCAAAGAATTGATGAGGATGGTGGGTGGTGAGAAGACCTTTGTGTGGTTTATATGATGCGTGCATGCATTCATGATCTGAGCAGCTAGTAGCGATGTGACATGCACTATCAGGGCTCCAATGGTGACTGAGTCACGGGAGATCAGGGGAGGGAAGGCTACATTGAACACGAGAGAGGGCTACATGAAGGCTATGCACTCCAGAAACGCGATTCCTCATGTAAATCTTCAACCAAAGCAGACGGAATCTGGCATCCACGCATGAAGTCAGCAATAGTTATGACATGCAGAGTCTTCACAGGGCTGCAAAGGAAACTGAGTCATGGGGACGTCGGGGACGTCATGGAGCGCATGGCTTGCGCGACTGCTATGACGATTTGATTTCAAACATACTGTAGACCATCAAATTTTTGCGGGTATTTAACTTTCGTGAATTTTGGGAATAACCTGCATTTGCGAAAATAAAAATTGTGAAAAAATATACTCAGACTGGAAAAACTGAAAAAAGATTTAATAGAAATCTGCCAAGAACACATTCAAACAAATAAGGGAAACTTCACACAGGGAAAATATTCACATTACCTGCATGGAATTCTATCATGGTCTTGATAAGTTTGTTGAAACAATCCAAGAATATCTGCCCCAGTCACTTTCAAAGTGGTTATCTTGGTGATATTGAAATACCCTTGTACTACATTTAACACAGAGGCCTCAGTGGCTGGTACTGAACCATAAACACTGATCCGTGCTCCACACTTTGGCGCTCACGATGAGAGTATACCAACCAATGGTAGCAGCTCCTTGCTACGGTGCCGTGGTCACCGTCTAACACTAACACTAACGAGCATGAGAATTCGACCTCCTGCTTCCGGCACACAGGTAGCAGAGACTAATAATCAACTCCTGCATGGCAGCATGCCATTGGTCTATGGTGAAAAATCAATAAGACTCATTAAAGCCCAGGTAATTGTTCAACAGGGTCAATATAGCTGACGTTTCCAATATCTGCCGATAGTACGCTCTCCATAGCGGTAAGAGTCAACTTCATCAGCGTAAATCATACTTCATTAAGAAGATCTAAACATGATGTATACAGTATATAGATATACTGTAGGTTCGAGTGTACTTGGATTGGAATGGATCAAATGAATGACAATCAAGCTTCCTTAGAAACCAATCAACATCCCTGACAACCAGTTCAGAGCATGTGAACACAGGTTTTATCCACGGTTTATCAGGAACCAAGAAGAATGCTTTGTAACTGCACTTGGTAAATATTTTTTGTAGCTGTAAATGGCACTGGTGATTGGTCTGCTTTGAGAAAGAAAATATTTGCAAGGTTTTTGAGCTAATATCAAATAGAATGTTACAATGTACAAACGTTGCCCAGTTTTGGGTACACATTCGCCAGTCTGTACTCTGCAGCCAAGCACACTTATGTTACATAATCAAACTTAAAAGCTTCATCTGTAACTTATAATCGATAGGGCAATGGAAATAACTTACAGAGCTGTGGAACGTCAAATGACAAGAAAAGAAACAGAGAAGAAACAAAACATCACTTCAAATCAAAACTTACAAAACCAGATCTGAAGAAAATCTCAAGGAAATTATGAAATTAAAGACAAAACAATTAGCCACATCTCCAAAGACGCTGCCTTTATAAAATCAATTGAGATTCATCTGTCATATATAATAGGATTATTGGAGAACGCACTCGAGGCAGTGCTTTATTAAATGGTATATCTATAGGATTGTCAACCACTCCAAGCCTCTTCATCACCCCTCAGACGTCTTCCAGTGTTGACATACCGCTGCCGACTAACAGGCACAAGGAGATGTACACATGGTCTGGACAAATCAAATCGATTTGTAAATCTTCAATTTCAGATTCCATTAGGGATGGCATATCGCCATTACTACAAAGGAGCTTTTAGTAAGAATCTGCTGAGCGAAAGGCTCAATTTAAAATTTGATGCTCCTATACAGGCTTTTCTCATTATAATCTTATATCAAAAAGAAATTCCACTGCAGCAAAAAAATTTGGTGAGATTTTTCAAATTGTACACTCTAGTTTTCCTTCACAAGAGCAATCAGGTTTCAAATGTTCGCCAGGAGAACAATCATCACAGTCATAAGCGATAAAACATTTGATTTTGCAAACCAGCACTCAATCGATATCCCATAATTGATGAGAAGTGCCTCAGTTGATACCTCGTGAATATGATTTTATTCGACCACACCCAAGTTATACGAGAACTTACGACGCATCCATCCCAGATTTACCCAAAATAAAAGTTCGATGATGGTAATGATGAATGGGTGTTGGGTACCATGCCACTAGAAATAAGAGCATAGATTTACTCAAGAACACAGCAATTTTTGACACAGTTACCATGGAAAATCCAAGGACAGAGATTCTAAATACCAGTTGTACGAACATATAAAAGTTAAAACAGCATCTAGCCTCTAGCAGAGAACATCAAGCAGTTCTGTTCATAAATAACCTTCTCGGAGCATGCAACATTAAAACTTATCTGTAGCGAAATTCATACATGTACTCGTTTGATTTTTCACAGGCTTGACGTTAAAACAGGTATGCGTAACATGCTCTAGGTTGTGCACAGTGTTATATAGAAACAGCTGTAGAATATACCAGGCAATTAAGTGTAACCATGCTAGCCATATTGAAAATCCAAATCAATTTTGAAAAGTGGAAAAGATTTTAATAATTCACAGCACACATTTGATTGGAACATAATGCCCTGGCTGCATGCATGAATCACCATCATGCAGCAGTCCCCATTAAAATTTCAAAACTTGTCGAGGTAATTCCACAGGCAGAGTTAGTTGAAGGGCAGCTCTTTCAGTTGGGTATATATCACTCCAGGTTGCAGTTAGGACATGTTACTCACTTCAGGCGGAACATTTTAAAACGCTGTTTTGTCTTATGACCAAATGCCTTACTTTTACCAAAAGTTCAAAATCTCAGGCAGCCAGAAAAAATGAAACTGAAAGTTCATCAAAATCTACAAAATGCTATTCACAAGTGCAAAAATGAAGGGGAGGATATCAACTTGCTCATAATACCACCTATATGAGCAAAGGTGAAACGTTTTTGAATCTAACCCACAGAAGCAAGGATGGTTTGCAAGATCATCATCTAAATATGAGTCATTTTCATTTGACTGCACTCGGATCCCCCATCTCCCCCTGGACAGAAGGACAGGGAGGATCTTGACACCTCGAGCTTCACACCCAATGGCAGAAAACATCTGATGATCACCGGGCACAATGTGAGTAAATTGCGGGTTAGGCTACACCAGTGTATGTTTTGGGGTGAGGAGATGGGACAGGCACTGTCAGGGACCAGCAGGTTTTTGTCATCGGGACCAGTAATTTGTTCTCCACCAGGTGAGTCCTTTGTTCCGGAAAATTATCCCTAACATAATACGCACATTGTATATATACGTACACCCTGCGGTGATATTGCGCCTGCCTATTTGAGTTTCCCTTCAGACCCGTGGTCCATTGTGCATGCTTATTAATAAAACAACGTAATATATTATGGCTAATTAATAATGTAACAAGCAACCTTTGCAATATGGTCTAATTTTAACACAATAAAGGTGTGGAGCCAAGTTGGGTGTTTTATTTCATATACTCTCGTTTCAAAGGCTTTTTAATTCAGCGAGTGAAAATAATGTTTTTATGCTCAGAAACCCCGAAGGTTCTGAATCAGTTTCATCACAAACAATGGGATAACGGTCGGTGACACGTGGCATTATGACGGCATCAGATTCATATCATATAATTCTCAAGGCCTTGTGGGTGTTGTAAATGCACTTTAAAGGTCTAAAGTGACTTTTCTCAAATTTTTGATAGAACTCCATGAAAACAACAGCAAAACAATAGTCCAAATCCAGATCAGTGGTGCAGACAGCTTGGTACCTAAATAAAACAAGAGGCCCAAGGGCCTGGCGCTCAGCTGAGTTAATATCATTAATATCTTCCCGGTGTTCAGTTCATTATGCATGAAAATGGCATGCTCGATGGTATTTGATATCCTTTTGCGTTCACTACGGTACCAATGTTTTTGGTTGACATAATTATGCCACTGTTCATTCCTCAATCCCGACCATAATTCGGGTGAAATCATCGTATGAAACTATTTACCGAAACATGAAGTTTATGCCATGAATGAGGATACTCATTGTCATAGCCTCGTTTACAAGTACGAAGTATTTTCCCGCGAATATTCAAAACTGCTTGGCTCCTTGCCAGTTAAATAACATGTGACTATACACAAAATAGAAAACTTTGATGGAAATTGTAAATCATTTTTTTACCTATCAGGGGAAACAAGCTGATGATGATCAAATAAATCATTCATGAGAAATCGTTTTGTTGCTGAAGCTTGCATGACGAAGTTCATGCTAAACCTTTTCTTGTGCTCTACTGCGCCACCGTAGTTTTCTATTTAGACCAGCGATGACGTCATTTCTGGTGATTCCCTACGTTGTCCAATGAGCGCTTTTTAAAATGTGCCATTTGGTATTGTACGAACAGAATGCCGTAGCTCCCTCAATTTCCAATCAATTTTTATGGGAGTGACATTATTGTATTGCTTAGAATGTCTACTTTTTACTCATGAAAGAATCGTAGAACTAAAACTTAATAGGCGAACAGAATCATGCCAATTCACTGCACATACTGTGGGAATTCTCCACTTCAAAATACATCGGCGATGTCATCGCGAACAGAGCATGCACTTCCGATATCGTTTTCACAGAAATGTGGCCAAATTTTCAAGAACTAATTTCTGAAAGTAGTCCCTAACGACCTTATGACTACCACTGAAACGAACTAGTGATAATATCGCCTACCAGACTACTACTTTTTAAGCAGAAAATTGGGTACTTGAGTGTCATTGAGCTCCAGGCGTAAACAACATGCCGCCATTTTGTCTCCGCTTCGGTATTTCGTACGCCGCTTATAATGCACCTTCTCAATTAAAACCAACATAATAAGGCCTTACATCGTTGATTGAATAGGAACACCACACAAAACACAATAAAGTGGGGGTACAATCGATTACGAAGCTGAAGTGAACAGTGATTTATTCCTGGAGCTACTGCTTTTGTTGTGTAGCTGCCATGTTTTGAGAACTGGCAAATAGGAGACTTCATTGATGGCTGACGTCATCGGGCGGAAATTTGAATCGGCAGAAATAATTAAAAGGCAGGTAGCGCCCTCTCCTGTTAAAATTTTGAATTTTTTCTCAATAAAATAGATTTTCAAGAATTTTATCTTAATATTAGAGCATATTTCGACTAATTCTGCTGCTCCTAGGCCGATATAGGCCAGTTTCCTTCATGCACTCTCGCTCGCAGGAAGTAGGTCGAATGGCGACAAATTTTGTTTTGAAAGTAGAGTTTGATCAGAAGTATCCAGAAATGCAAAATTGAAGTCTCTAGGTCTTACGGTTACAAAATGTGCACCATGGGTTTAACGGATGGACGGATGGATGGATGGATGGATGGATGGATGGATGGATGGACAGACGGACGCCACTGAACAACTTATTTGACAAGCTCGGCTGACTTAGTCAGCTGAGCTAAAAATTAATAAGCAGCAATTATTTATGATGATAGAATAAAGGCAAGAAACAAGGGAGCATGCATAAAGAAATACAGATGTACAGGAACTAAATGTTGCCAAAGGGTTATAAAAAGATTAAGAAGGCACTAGCCTTGGTGGTCAAGATGTTGTATTGTTTTACTGACAGTCTACCAAAACAAATTAAATATTTTTTTGTTGTTTTACTCCCTGCTTTACAGACAATCAACAGATGGAGTGAGGATCTATTACTTTGAAGAAATGACAGCATGCGGGCGGGGGGGTCAAGCAGGTTATGGTATGCAGAACAGAACAGAACAAAATATTCTCCCATCTGAACGAGAAGCATGTCCAGGAAAAAAGTCTACCACAAATTAGGAAAGCCAACTAAAATACATTAATTTTGAATAAAGTATGTACATGTATTGAGAACATTATGAAAAGAATTATCCCACATAGGATTTTACATCAACGGAAAAAGGAACCACATTAAACCTTGATGTAATCTCGCCAAAAATACGATTCTGGATATTGATAGATCGATATTGGTTGTTTCCGCCGCCCATATCAAGGAGTACAGGATTGTTCACATCATACATTACTTTGTATCTCAAATTTTTGTTCTTGTCTCACAGAAGTGGATAAGAGAAATTTACTTCAAAGACATAAGAAAACGGCTTGGAAATGATGGACTGAATCTCTGCAACATCAGCCAACGCCAGCATCAATATGAGGCAACAAGGGCTGTGTGTATAAGATTGATAGCAGACACCGTACCCCGCAAAATATCTTCACATATCCCACTGCCGTATATAATTGCGTGGCACAGGCCATTCGTTCACTTTCATTGAGTCAAAGTACATGTACTACACGGTCCAGTCCCATCAAATTACTCACCCTGAAAGTCCCAAGACTGTTGGCCACCATAACCTACAAATATTCAAATAACCTCCAGATATTGGTTTGACAAAAAGATTGTTGAGCAAGAAATTAGTGATCTATTCTGAGCAAATTTCTTTGTTTCTGAAATATAATAGTTAGCCAAAATACACGAGAAAAAATATTGTTGGAGGTTGAAAACAAAATGATAGCATCATAACATCATAATTTTCTAAGCAGTGTGAAATAAACATAGCATGCGCTTTAATATGGGGGTGATTGTCTGAACATTGGGGGAGTTGGCACCGTGAGGTTTATATAAAAGAAAAGTTTGGCAACCTGAGAAATCACAAAGTTTGATGTTTGAGTGAACACTGGGATTACTTATAACCTTTATTTACAGTGAAGTTTATTTCAAGTTGGTTACAATGACATAGATCTCTCCATTCATTCCTGAATGAGAAACAGGAGAGTTTAAGTCGAATATAATTTCCCAATTGCTGTATACAACTACTGTTGGGGGAAAAGCTTTTTCAAACATTTGTGAGGAAGAGATATCAACTCTGGCAAATGAATATATATATATTTCCCAAGAGACAGATGAATTCTATACGTATCATGTTCTCATCATATAATCATGGTGACAGAGGCATTAGTGAGTTGCCATGGTCACCACCATGCCAACTGTCGGCCATGTTGGATCGCTGACAAAGGGCGATTGTAGGATGTGATAATGAATTAACGATGTTACCAAGATTAAGAAGGGACACAACGCCCAAAAGTACTCAAATCGCAAGAATAATGCCATCAATGCGGTAGAATCATCATATCATCAAGGCCGCATGGACCACTCTTCTGACAAGAGCAATATCCTGCATTTTAAGGGCTGGCCACAAAGCAAAAACCTTGCAAAATCTCAGTTGCGTGGAAAGGATTCTCAAGAAACTGGTGTTTTACATCTCGTTACACACCACGCTTCACATCCGCCAACATGGCAAAGTTCTCTGAAGCATAAGATATCGCAATGTTCGAGAATTATCATCAATTACCATTGTCGGCGACCGCAGACCATAAATTCAAGTACACCAGGCGTATTATCATGAATCATCTGGCACTGCTCAAGGATTCATTGGCAAGGAATGAGCGTGGTGGCTTGACGCTTATTGAATTATCGAAATGGTTGAATAAAGATGCTGTCACGATAGAGTTCCAGAGTGTGCTCTATCACCAAGTAGTTTCACCCAACAACTAACAACAGCACATGGTTGGCATCTTCAATGAAGGATATGGCTGACGATTTCATGACTATTTCATCCCCTGGGTATTTGATATTGCGGTAGATTCACACTTTTGAAAATCATGTAGGTCCAGCATGTGGTTTATAAACCGTCTCCAAACTCTAAATCTTTGCAACCACCAAGCCAAACAGAACCTAGTATCTTCCTTTTCAGGCCTCCAACAATACGAATCAGGAAAGGAACTCTGCATTTTTTACCCCATTTTCAAATAGGAAGGCACTTTGCTGACACATTCCCACTTTTTGCCCCCTTCCCCCTCCCCAGTTAATGCTTTCTTCACCAATCAAGATTAAACACGCTTACCACCTAATATCCGTATCAGTACGGTCTTCATAATTCAATCATATCGACAACAGAATGTCCATTGGAGTCAAAACAGCGTGTAATCACCTAATCAAGTAAGGAAATGACTTCACCAAGACACGGCTGTGAACGGCATGTAATTCGCAAGAAAATCACTCTTGCCTAATTATACTTCATCATCAGTCATCAGGCCAATAAATTCAACTCCTCGGAAGTCGTTTCTGACATTTTAACACAAACTATCTCCTGCAGCATTGTCATGACGACAAATTTTACATTTCATCCATTCATCGTTATGACTGATGTTCCTGAATTACTAGTGTTATCTCCCCGCGGAGAATATGCACAAGATGATATTAAATTTAATCAACACCGCCGACGGAAACACTAGCGTCAAATTACGATTCATAATCTACACGGACAGGACGTTCTTCAGGAGAGTAATTCAGAAAACATTTGCGCTCGAAATACAGCCATATTTCATCTGCGGTGTGAATAGAAGCATCTTCTTCACTTCAACCAACCATCACTAAATCCTTTTCTTCATTTCATGCAGAAGGAATATCACTAGATTGAAATGGCAAATGCAAAGCTTTTTTACGCTGCTACAAGAAAAAGTCATCACCTTCGAGATGCAAGAATTATGGAAAGAGATTGTGTCCATTCACCAGAGGCCAAATAATACGATACTATTTCAGGAAACAGTGCTATGAATGAACTACACGAGTCCATCTTTCATGTCACAAATGCAGATCATGTGAATGACCTTGGGACATCAAAAGGTGAAGGTCACTAGGAATCTGATGTGTATTAATGAAGGTATATTGATCACATCATAAAGCAAGGATAAAACAATATTAATGATATGATACCTAGAGATTGACAGAGTTAAGCCAGTGTTGACGACCTCATCTTTATGAAACGTCATGCATCAACACACTGTTTCAATGAAACAATAGGGGTTTATGTTAATAATCGGTAGGGTAATAATTGGTAGCGCCATGATTTAATCATGATTTATGACAAGACATAAAATCATGAACATGACCATAGCGGGAGATTATAGCTTACACTTCCGTGGATTATAATGCATGGTCATCAAAGATTCAAGTTTGGAGTCAGCCATATTATTGGGATACAGTTGAGAGAGGGTGACTGTCAAGAAATATAGCACTTTTTGAAGGTCAATCATCTCGTAAGTGTGATATTTCCACACCATTCGGTGCTGCAGTGTAGCCTACATGAGAATGGCAAGTTAAGTATTACAGACAACCTTTTTTAACACTACATTTTAATACAACTTAAAACAGAGCTGGCTACTGTCAGAGAACGATGCTATTTTGATGAAGCAATTGAAGAACCAAGTTAAATATGTGAACCTGATTCTGCATCACCTGCTCTACCATTATCAATTCCGGCAAAGAATCGAAAGAGAATTGAGATGTCTCTTTATGACCCCATGTCATGTCTTTTGCCAAACATAGCATTGCAATCTCGCAATGGAATTGAAAAGATGGCCGTATGAGTCATGATATCGTATACAATTACATGCATACATTGTTTGTGTCTTAGCCTTACATGTACATCATTGATTGGGAGACCAAAGACTGTGGGGCTTTGAACGCAAGTCACAATCGGGGGCACTGGAAGATGACTGGAGGCTGGGTTTTATCTCACATCCAAGCAGCAGCCCGGATCTCCCAGAAGGTAACATACAAAATTTGCCAGTATGTGATCAACTGAACGCTCGTGAAATATGCTGGTAAATTTCTCAAGACCAAGCCATAATTTAAGTTGCCTGTAACAGTCAATGACAGACACTGGACCAATCAATCACAATTCTAAATGTAAACCTATTACATTTTCCTTATGGATCAGACATGAAATGAGTTGGGTATGAAATTTTCTTAGGCACCAGAAAGAAATTATGTTGACGCTTGCTTGGCAACATTGATAATTTCATCCTCCTCCCACATTCATCAAGTCTGAATGAGACAAGCTGCAAAGCCAGGCTCTCAGTAGCATATTTGGGACGACAAGACTTTACAACAACCACAAGGAAAGACTGTAATAATACAATGTTCCAGACTTGCAAATTGGCACCGTCTTCAGCCTATTTTCCTGCTTGACTGAAACTTCATCATATAACATATAGGTACTGAACATCGCCTACTTCAACGCACCACTCACTAAAAGAGGGTTAGGACTAGGAGCTCCCAAGACATGCCTGTGTCAATGGTCCAATCCATTCAAGGTTACACACTCATCCATCTTGATCGCCAGATTGATCAGCGCTCCATGACACCAATGGGCTCTCACGATCAATCGATCCGCCATCCATCCTAGATGTCCTAAAGATACGACACTACACGCTGACCAATGTTCTGGGAGATGGTGTCTAATGTACTTAGCCGCACGAGTCAATTTGAACTTGGTTAGCTGTGGATACAGAGGAGTTCTATCGACTGAGGTCTCAAGAGATGCTTGGTACTATAGTAAAAACAGCATTTATAGGCTTTCACTGTCAAGGTCACTGTACCAACAGAGGTCAAGGACACCAGATTTATAAGAACATCATGTTTTTTCAGTACTATTTAAAGCAGAAGAAGAGTTATCTTGGGTTATCTCAAATCAAACTTGTATCAAGTCATACTGAAGTATGGGATGAAATGGTCGTCTATGAAGTCATCTGTCTACAGATATGATATAAAGTTCAAAACCACCACTCCCATTCTGTCTTTAGTCAAAGTCTAGCTACCAACTTGGCCACTTGCGGATCTGAATCAAAGTAACGATACAATTTGTAAAATGCAGGGACAACAATCAAAGGCAAACCAACAACCAACAGGAGCTCTGGAGCTTTCTTCATGCCATCAACAAATTCAAGATCACCGTCGATCACCATCAGCATCTGCCTAATGTCGAGATGCAGCTACTGGATTTTAAAAGTGTGTGAAAACTGTAGAACATTTGCTGTTGGTGTAATTAATCCTGATTGTAAAGTCCACAGTCTCGTGCCAACATCCAATCCATCATTATCAATCATCTGTTCTCCCCCATAATGAAAGCAGATGGTATCGAAATCAAAATCATAAGGACCATATACTTCCAGCACTAACTCAACAATGCACATTTTCCTTTTTTTTGGTAATTGAAACAAGAGGGAGATTTTGGGCTCAGTATTATCATGAAGGCACCAGACAGCTCAAGAAAGATATTTGTTGAATTTCAAGTGTAATGTACCAATAACAGATTTTTTTGGGACTGGGGAAGCTGATTTGTTAATCATGGCACAGATGACTAGATTATGTTATTCGGCTGGGGAGTTATGGCAAGCCCTGGATGTTAAAATATCAATACCGCGTTGATATATTTACCACTTCATTACTTAGTGAAGCTTACAGTAGAGGGACGGTTCATAGCGCAATCACTGGGCTGATGTACGTGCGTTTATTTGAATCATTAGAATCTTTTATGGCCAGGGAGTCGGTTGGCTTCATGTTGAAGATGCTTCATTTATACCAGAGTTCATTCCATTGGAACTTCTATTTTGCTATAACCAACTCAAGGAGATCCTGTGGAACAGATTGATGTACTTGTGTATCTAGTCCAGTCATGAATGGTGTCAGAATAGAGAATACCTATACATCACAACAATTAGACATACTTGTGCAAAGCAGATGGGAACTGCATCACGAAATTCCCAATCTAAGGGGAAACTATGCCGTACTGATCCTCTCCCATATCAAGACAAGCATGTCACCAAGTCTGATACTCGACTGCACAGGATTCTAATCCTACTGTAACATGTACGCATCACCATTATTCAAAGCCAGATCAGCTTGCGTTGTTTTATTAGGAAAGTTTTGTTCGAAGCCTTCAAGAGTAAGGCATGAACTTGATAGGACATATCGTCAGTCAAATGTGTAATCTTGCCCACTATCACCCTTTCACCCTCTCCAACAACAAAGACCGGGTGTCGGGAAGACCCTGCAATTAACCCTCATTATTAGTCCACATTAACTTATGACAAAGAAACACAATACCCCTCTAATGCCCATAATTAATGAGGACAGCTCACTAATTAACTCTGGACCTTGGCGCTAACAGTTCCTACTGTATTACCAAAGTCAATCTGAGCACCGTAATGAATCGATATTGATAAAGACCTCGTGAAACTATACACGGATTCATGTTATGATGTAAGAAATTAGGAGAAAACACACCAGACTGATATAAGAGTGAGCAAGATGTCCCTTTGCTATTGCTTGATGAGCAAGATGACAAAGGTGATAAATTATTACTCAAACAGCAATATGTAACAAGACCATGTCATTACTGGAGTTAATGCCAAGGCGCCCATCAAAAACTGTGTTTAATAGTCTATGGTTCGGACAACATGCGGACGGTATCTTTAATGCCACATGACATTACTGCCCATCTCAAGGCCGGGTCGGTCCCATTATGGTACTGAAGTTGGATCTAATGGCTACAGTGATTCATGGAATCTTGGGCAGAGAAATTCCCCATTGCCTCATGAAAAGTTAACACGGGATTTTGCTATGTTAGCCTAACATAGTGCATGAACCATTTAGAGAAGTGTGTGCTAGTCAACCATTTCGTTTTCAGTTGGCAAGATTTTCGCTACTCAGTGACCAGAGCACGCAAGGGATAATATGACATTATCATGTCCACAATGAATTAGGGTTAGAGCCATCATATAAATGGTGCTAAACCACCTGCATTTTCAATAAGAATGTCTGAAGCTGAAGGACAACCAACAATTTATTCTCTCATTTTATGACTTGTCTGGTCAGACTAAATCATCAACGGTGTGATGAACATGATATGTGCATGAGTATCTCATTTCATATCAATATCGAGACGAAGAGATATGGACAAAGGAATCGTAAAGCCTGCTGCACAGGCAAGATATTAGTGAAGGGCTCATCGTTCCAATACAAAGTGTGCTAATCTGGAAATTTAGAGAAGCATTGCGCAAAATGTGTACTAGAAAGCTTTGGAAACAAGTTCTTGATTTTAATATAGCCTTCCAAGCTACAAAAAACAACATAGTACGTCAACTGACAGCAGCAGGTAAGCTAACCTCAAACAGTTGATTCATATCCCACTCCTTTGAAAACAAAGCAGTGAACCTTCTCAACACACCAACTGGAATATTTCAGCAAGAGACGTTGTTTTCCAGCAAACAGCCATGTTTCTTTGCATCTGGTCACCATAGAAACCGTCTTTACCCCGAGATGTATCTGTATACCACCTCCGCTGATATCTACCAAGCCCCGTTGATTGAATGTATAAGGGAAGCAAGCGAAGGGAAGTTTCAGAGCTGGCGAATGAGACATGGGGGATGTATGGCATGGTTGCTTTGCTATGGTAACAGCTCGCCTGCAGCGGATCAAGGCTGCTGGTATGATCAAGAGAAGAGGCAAGATGGTTGGGGTTCTGTTCTCAACAGGCGAATATTCAAGAATTTTTTTTACAATTCTTCTTTGGATTGGAACAGCTTTTCGTAAAAAAATCGTCAGAAAATGTGTGGATGTGTCAAACTCACTTCACTGAGAAGTTGGACATTTTATTTGCTAGTACCATTTGTAAACGGGGAGACTATAGACAGGCACTAGAGGGTCAAATTGATAGTCTACAGGTGATATTTTTAATAATGAGACTGCAAAAATGGGGCTTACAGGAATAAAAATATCAGTTACCAGACCAGTGGGACACAGAGCTTCATAGAGTGACAACTGCATTAGCAACTTGAACTGGGCCATAATTGGCGCAAAGCAAAATGCACCACCCCCAAAAGTGTCAAAGAAAGACCTTGAATAAATCATGAAGTGATGCAGCCTTCAGGAATAAATGTGATGGAGAATTTACTTTCAATTAATTTGTTCTCATGAATAAATGCCATCACGCTACGCCATCACTGCCAGGCGCCTCGGGTTATGGTCGCAACCCTGACGCAGAAATGTACAAGGCTGCTGAAATGTACAGCATTGCTTAGTCACAGCAATGCAGGATAATAAATGGGAAGTGGAACTCTTAATGGCGGATGAAATACATTACAGTGCTAGCTCAGACTAGTCAAGAGACTGGAGAAATTGAAGCAGATGGTGCACTTTGGAACCATCAATACTTCAATTTGGAATTTTGAAATCAAGGACTACCCGAGTGGGAAAGTTGGACCGGCATGGGATATTTTAATCTGAGGGAAAGGCTTGATGCTGAATTGTGAAGGAAGGCCTCCATTAAGATGCACAAGCCGGTAAAATAAAATGAAATTCTCTAACACTACATGTACAAACGGAGAAAATTTGTGCGATATCTTTCATGGTATCATAGCTTTCATTCAGTCCCGGTCGGCATCCTCATCCATGTTGACTGATGCTGCATTTAGATTCCACATTTGCTTCCTGGTCACACCTTTATGTTACCAAGGCCAGCCATTGAATGCAAGTGTCCTTGACACAATAGCGTATCATTTCCACGGTCAGATTTAAAAAAAGATTTGACCTACCTTGGGTTCCATCGTCCTGGTTTCCGTTGCTATTGTCAAAACTCTGCTCATCCGCCATTGTGTGTGATAAGCCTCAATGTAATACTGGATGTGATGGGATACAGGGGTGAGTACGGCGTTGTGAACCAATCTTCTCAACGGGGATCGTCGGAGAGCTTTATACCTGGAGAACAGAGAGCGATAGCCAATGAAATATCGGCAGGTAGACAGCACGATGAAGGGTACGGAATATTAATATAATCCCATGTGACTTGTCACAATTGTGTTAATAGGCCCATTCAATGTTGTTTCATTATGCAGATCGGCTGTGGACGAATGAGAACGATCGGCTCATGAATCATGTATGATGTGAGCACAACCGTGGAAAATGGCTCCTCGCTACTGCAGTGATGTCGTCATGGTTACCATCACAATCCAGGAATTATCTGGGCATTATGATCAGGTGCTATATTCAGGGTGACAGTCCGACAATATGTATTAATTTGTGGGCATACATCCTGTGGAAATAGGGATTGATCAGTGAATATGAATAAAAAACTTAATAGCCGTCAAGCCTTTCAAGATACTCAAATCCCACACATGCACTGCATTGCAACTTTCACAGAAGTGCATGCAACTCCTGCTGATAAAGTACATTAAGCAAGAAAAAACTCCATTAGTTTATTACAATCGAGACGATGGTTGCCTGGCTGCACGAAGGGAGCAACCACTGCCCCCTCGACACACAGGGTGAATGCCACTTGCCGAAGAAGGAATGACTGTCGATAAATTCATGCAGCTTTGTGTATCTAGGCAACCAACATTTTTGTCTCAACCCAGAGAAAAGCTGAAATTTACTCAGTGGACAATGTAAAGCCTGTCAGAATAGGGGCGAAGTTTTGTGTTCCATAAGCTTCAACTTGGGGAATGAGTTGTCATATCACCTTACATGTAGATCAACAAAATCTCTATCTCTGTCCAAAACCTGAAACAGTGTGGTTTTTTAACTTTGATGAGGTTTCGGTAAAGGTTGATGTGAAACCTTTCTACTACGGCTTCGACTGCAGCTTCTCGCTGAGCAGTTCTACTTGCCTCTCTCTAACACCGGGCAATGCTACTTTCCCAAGGCTATCTTCAAGACAAAGGCAAATAAGAAAATACATAACAATTCCACCAATGTCCATTCACACGAGGGAGCGTAAATTATCCATGGTCAGTCAAGATAGCATTACCCAATGCCAGAAACAAGAGATGAATGCTTTTATAAGTCAATACAATGTCACCATTGTCTTACTGCCTACGACTAACGAATCTGATAGCATCGTATTGAACTTGCATTATAGGAAAGATTTGCAAATGACCATGGACAATATAGTTACAGGCAAATCAGATTGATAGTGCTAGATGGGCACAAACTGTAATCGGTTTTAACAAGTCACATAGATGGATTGTGAGATCAGATTGGAGAGGATGATGGCGGCAGGCAAGATCTTTCTGGATTCAATTCTGGCAAAGTGATTAAAACTTCAACCATCCGAACCAAAAGAACACATAACAGAGAAGACAGATCAACTCTCTTTGACACTGAATCATCATGATTTTACTTCGGCAAGAAAGGACTTAAAGTTGCAGAGGTTTTGAATACTTGTGGTCAGGACAGCTGTGATGATGGCAATACTCCAGGTCACACACTCTCAACCATCAGTAAACCCTGCAAAACACGAAACCATCCAGTTGTGGAGAGCAAGGGGATCAACTTTTCCAAAGACAAACTGCCTCCATCGAATCCCAAGCTGAGGGTTACAATATGACACCTACCACCAACAGGGGATAATTGCTTGAAATGATCTGACACCAGCATCGTCACCAAACCTCACCGTATCGTGCAGAATTTGCTTCGCTTGCACACCTGAGGTCAATGAGGGCATCCTAAATCTAACTGTATCCCTAATCGGCACGGTATAATAACCGCCAAGTGGACCTACAGACTGGATAAAAGAACCCTGAACTCGCAGCTAATGAATTGTTCATTAAGAATAGCCAACCAGTATAGCTAATGGTTCTCAAATAATGAGTCTGCATGATCTGATGGGGTTTTGAGATAACTATATTATGTGGGTTCCTTATACGATCATTTGTGTGCATTGATCTTATAACTTGCGATATGATCTCTGTGGCATCATTACGAGTTTATGGAGATGGTTTCTCGCAGCAGTAGACAGCTGCGTTGAGATGAAAATGCACATTAGTTTCCAAAATAAAATCTGTGCAGATCGAGCGCAGTGCACTAATTCAAGAAAGTGCTACCATGCAATCATGATTTCGCTAAAAATTCGCTGGGTCCTGGTGTAGACTCCAACATTAGAGATTAATCGTGACTTAATGACTTCCCTGAACCTCAGAACAAAACAGCTGGGAAAATTCGACCTTCAGAACCCTCTGTGGCACCATGGATACGGTTCCCGTCTGCCCGCTTAGAAATCCACTACTCATGGAACAGCTGGAGGAGGATTTTCTTCTTATCAAGTGTTTATCTTTGCCAGGGATTGAGAACTTTTCGGAAATGAAATCGAGATAGATATGCCTAGCTTTGGCCAGTTTGGGAGTAGTTCTGTTTAATACCCGAGCACTAATATCCAAATTTTTAGGGTAGGGTTCATCGTGATCGTAAGCCAACACATCAAAACCAAACCTAGCTCGTAGTGGGAGAACGGATAAAAAATCAAACAACATATATTGACAACAAGGGACAAATCAAATCCTGTGGTCCAATCCAGTTCCGACAGTAAAATCATCTTATAACTGATCCAAAGACATCGATGCTAAAGTACAGAATCATTAAACAGTCGGGCCACTGGGAGGAGAAAATAATGACGTTAGACTACTTTATCGATATAGTGATTTGTAGACTTTAACACGTTGCCTGACATTACTACTGTGGACAGTACAGGTTGTATTGGACTAATTATCAAAGGAAATAGGATAAGAATTGATCGGCGGGCAAGTTACCATAGCAGTAGATTACTAATGCTAATCCTTACATAGAAATGATTGAAAGAGGAAACTCTCAGGTGCCCAGTCTGCTGACTCTGTCATGGGATGGCGACTGGTTATGGGTTTCATAATCATGGTTTGATGCAGATAAGGATTTTGTCAATATGAATGTGTCACCTGCTTTGGACCAAGTCATCAACACTGTCCCGCAGACCGAAAGCCATAATTTCCAGTCACGGAAATCAATGGAAGTGTAACCTAAAATGATTAACTGACTTTGCTATAAAGAACCATGCATGGGCTACAATCTACGGGTTCAAATACAGGTATAAATCGCCACTCACAGGGTAGCACCATATGAGTAGGACTCATCCAGGTATAGCCCATGCATAAAGCAGGTGCACCATGAGAACCTCTACCTGTGGAGCTCAAGGAGTGTATGGTAGGCAATCTATACTCAGCCTCCCTTTAGGCGACTGGGGTCTTAAAACTGCATGACATTATGATGCAATGCATGTAACGACAGACTTCTTGGCACCATGTTGTCGTCATAAAACTGTCAGATGTGGCACTGGTGTCAATGATGCAATTAAACCACTGACAAACAAAAATTTTGATAGACTGGAATACTACCCAGATACTTTTGATAATAACATCGGGACAACACTACACCAGAATATTGATTGATACAAGAGTTTGCAAACTTTATTCCATACAATATTCAAATTTCTGGCTGGAAGTCCTCTGCTAATGTGTAGTTACAATAAAAAAAATGCATGAATGATTTACGAACCGCATGAATTATAAAGCCAATGCACCAATCAGCGATCGCCACATTTTGTCCATAGTTGTCACGTCGCCACGGCAACCATGTGGCAAAGGACGCGTTTGGACCAAGGCAGAGCTTTGTGGTGAAACGGGCACATACGAGCCTTCTAACATGATCAATGAAGGCTAGGGCACACCAATTAGAGAAGCGCTTCTTCCAGCAAATTATCAGAAAAATTTCTGCTCATTATCGACTAATAACAGTCAATCCTCGCTTCACCCCACTCAAACTTAAATGAAAATTTCACGGACCAAAACCAACACGAGATCGCCCACAATGCACATGGATTTTCAAATCAACCTGTTTTGAATAACAATGAATAATCCACCACGTTTATGATCATCAAATATACATGAACTGCAGTAGGCAAACATTAGAATACCAAACTAATCATACAGCCAATCAGCAGATATAATGCTAGATACTGATGTGAGAACATGAACAAACCTAACCGACCAATTGACATCAAACTTCAATACAATATTTTCTGCAACACTCTGCGCATGATTTCATGTCAATATAAATTTTGATCAAACACTCAAGAGTTTTCCTGTATCTTTTCACTTGTGGCAAATTTCGACAGGTCAAACCGGCCTACGAAATAGAACGGCTGTGAAAATTTGGTGATTCACAGAACTTGTATGTGTCATCATTGACAATATTTATACACACCACTTGAGACAATACCTTACAAGTACCTAACTACTGAAAGGTCAAAATAATTTTCATCTGTCTCTTATGCTACTGAAAGTGCTCTGATGTTATTAGTCAGATAATTTCAGAGATTGCCCCGGGGCCAATGAAAAATGATACCAGGTACAGAATATACATGTATACACTGAATATCTACTTGTAAATATTTCATGAGTTTTCGAAATGAAGATTTATGATAGTAAATTGAATTCAGGCGAACAGACATACAAAACAATAAGTTTCTTTCACCGTCAAAGAATAACAAAGGAAAAACACTCCAGGCAATTTCAAAACCTATAATCAGGTGAAAATCCAATGAGCAACCGAACATTGCTCAGTTTCTCTTCAAATATCAAACTCATCAACAAACATGCTATTTAAGCATGTTGACTAAGGCTTAGCGTTTTCTTTCAGTTCAACAGTTCAGTTTAGATCACTGTATGAATAATAGAAGACCAGCTAACACCCAGCTTATTGATTGTGAAAAAAACATTCAACATGCATCACTCATGTTCGAACTCACTAACAGATGAAGGCAAAATGTTTTACATTTTCAACATCAATTGCACTGGGTACCTCACCCGAAAAGAATTTCACCTTCATTTAAGTAGTACAGTAGAACCTCTCAATTCTACTGTATTGTAAATTACGTTTCAAGACTGTTTTATAACCTGACGATCCAGTTTCCATCCAAAAACTCACACATGAAATTGCCACTTACATAATTGAAAGGCACCACATTCATTATTTTGTAGTTCTATCCGTTCCCAAATCCCTCTGTTAATCAATAATGCCCTTGCTCTATTTGCACTTATCAATTCATCCATGATGATACTTTATTTTCACCAAGGTCACACTTTACTTTGGAAACATCAAAATCTTCGCACATAATACAACCAGGTTGGAAGAAATATAATATGACACACAATTATTTCAAAAAATTAACAAAGACTAAGCCAATTTAATTTATTGGATGTTGAAGATTTAAAAACTATATGATGGCAAAGTCCTCTTTTATTACACTCATGAAAGTAAATCACTCC
Organism: Lineus longissimus; assembly: GCF_910592395.1. NCBI lineage: Eukaryota > Metazoa > Nemertea > Pilidiophora > Heteronemertea > Lineidae > Lineus > Lineus longissimus. The sequence goes on along the minus strand of NC_088309.1, from coordinate 10,068,585 downwards.
GCTCGCCAATCAAAATATCACGATCAGAGTAAAGCCAAATGTGAAATGCTTGCAGGCATTATTGGGTGTGGCATAAAACAGAAATAAGAATATAACCCTTGATCTGTAATATCATATGTGCATGCATTGCAAATATAAGGGGTTAACACCGAGTAGGGAAAAACAAGGATGTTCTGTTTTGTAAAATTGTATTGCTAAGTATTTGTCTGATTTCAAGAGATGGAACCTTTCTGGCTCTATTCTTTGAGCGAGACCTACAATGATAGGTGCCAGCTAGGAAAGATGACCATGACTGCATTCAGGTGGGAGGTATTTTATAAACTAATGTACAAAGTTTACTCCAACCCTTAATGGCAGAATCACTGGATCAAGGTTGCTCTCATACAGAAACTTCAGTGATGCAATGCAAAAGGTGAAGAAGATGACTAAGACCAATGTACATTCTGAAGAATTTATTGAGGATGTATCATAATTCCAAAGACAGAATATCACAATTTGAAATAATATCATGTTTTACACCTTAAGCTACAAATCTCAATTGGTTCAAACTTGTTTCACTTCAAATCATCAAACATATCATGCAGTGAAACGTCTGTTAGAAATCAGCGTGAGATGTCAGAGGCTGACAACACTGATATCAGATCACAAGTGTCACATGAGACTTTAGCTCAGATACTCTGCTGACGTATCAATAGGATCAGTTTATTGGTGTTCAATTAGATGCCGAAGGTGATGTCAGGTGATGTCAGGGCCACGTAGCAGATGGAGGGAAGTCACACAAATAGTTTCAAATGACAACCAGAGAAAAAACACTGTACAGCAATCGTTGCACGATGATCGATACAATAGATTACAGGCTCTGAAGTATAATTTTTACATGCTGAATTATGGACATATTGATACATCAGTGTCAGTTGAAAAACTTTACAGGAGGACTTATTGGTACCTCCGTTTTCAGATTGAGGTTCTGGAGATATATCTCTCATACCAATTCTCACCTCCAACACCACCACCATGACGTCACATTTCATTGGTCTGCATGATCAGTGCAATGCTCTACACTTCCTTGCCAAATCATAACTAATTTCCTTTCATTTTTAAAATGTGCCCAATACCCATGTCCGATTAGCCATGGACAGGAAGTCCTTCCCTCTCAATCTCATCCCCGCCATATTCAGGCACCCAAGTAAAAGAAGTTCATTGCTGGTGACTGCATCATCATATTCCATTGACAGTAATAAAGCCTCCAGCATCTCATACCTGGTCACCATAGCGATTAAGTGTCATCTATGTCAACCTGTGGAGGAAGATAATGCCGGGGGGGGGGGGGGGGAGTTGACAGTTGTCTTCTGTTCAGCAAGATAAAGTCAATATCTTTTCATCTGCTATGGCTGTCTCGAGTCTTCAGCTGAGTAGGATTGAGTCAACCTTGCTACGTCTGCTATGGCCAGCTGTCTTGAGTCTTCAGTTGAGCAAGATAGTCGTCAGTTCAGCAAGACAGAGCCATCAGTTCACTGAGACAAGAGTAAATCTTCCCTCAACATCTCTGGACATCATGAATGTTTAAACAGGGATCTTTTGTGTAATGCTTCGATTTTTTTCAGGCTTGTGAAACAAGAGCATCAGCCGGTATCGAATATAGCTTTCGAGTAGGCCCTCATGACTCACATAAGATTGTTCTTTAGATAGAACAGCAAGGTTTATACAAGGATCTGCTCAGTCACCATGGACACAAGGCTGTCATTCACCAACTTATCTAAACAAAGATTAATGAAATGGTCCAGGTTCCACGTGCTCACCTCGAGAAACAATTGGGCGTTCGTCCGACCACTGGTTATCAACAAGTTATAGCAATTTTTGTGTTTTCACACTTGGCCCCCTAGTGGCCACACCATAAATTGAATTATTAATTGGACTGCAATTAGTTGTGAGGCGTATTGGGCCCAGGCCAACGCATTGGCTTTAAATAAAACTCCAAGAATATCATGAGCCTTTATACACGTAGCGATTTGAAGCAATATGCCAAGAAAAAAACATCCAGACTGGCTATTTCAGTTTGGTTCATAAAAGCTACTGGTCGTTGACATAACATATTTTTCATCTAGCTTAATGAGAATCCACTCTACAACAGAGGGAGAATCTACTCCACGAAATGATGCTACTCTTACTAGCCGTCTTCTGCCAGCTAAATTAGCTTGGTTTACTTAGCAAAATAGCATCAGGAGGACAGCAAAATGTCAAGTATCGAACGTGTTGAATGCTTTTGTGCACTATTTGTTCCAACTTCTTCGCAGTAACAGACCAATAGGGAGAAGTGCATTCTGTATTTTCAATTTCTGGGTCTCAATTTTGGTACGGAGACGTGCCGGGGCGTTGTTGATTCCTTAAACCAAAATGGCGGCAGCTTTCAAGAACATTTACCCTTTACATCTACCCCGAGTCCCTTCAGAAACCAAAATGGCCGCAGCAGTCAATAAATTTCTGCCCTCCTCGCTTCAGAATATATTGACCAATCCTGAACAAACAAGAAAACGTACTTATTAATTATTGGAGCCATTCAACATGAATGACACGACAGGGACACAACTGCCAAGTTACATGTTCGCCTCTGTGATAATGGATTTTTAGTATGACCACAATCGGTGGTTTCCTGGCACTAAAACGCACGGAAATGAAAGCTGAAATATAATGGGCACTTGCAGAACACGGGATCGCAGTTTATTGCATGAGAATTGGCTGTAAGATAGCAAACACACACTGCCAAACATTCTGTATTAGCATAGACTCAAGGACTAGAAAAATATGGAAAAGTTAAATAACACAATCTCAAATCATGGTCATCTCAATACCGTCATCAAAAGTATGGTCAGAAAGCAAAGAGAGCATGCTGGGATGATCATGATAACACAAAAATCTTAATTTGTTCAGACTGCTTGAAGCAAAGATGAAGACCAACACGCGACAACCTTACCTTGACAATCTTACCTTCTGGCATTTTAAGAAGGGACCACAGTCCACTATTAAATGAAAACTTGACTTATATGGCAGCTTAGAGTCATCCTTCAGCACTTCATGGTCTTCTGAAACTGCTTACAATTGATCAGAAAGGTCCCTCCGAATGTCAGGGACAATGATGGAGTAAGATTAAATTAGGAGTAGGATAGTAAATAGTAGAACCAACACGGGTGAAAGAGTCACATAGCCAAAATGGTAAAAAAAATTTTATCGAAAAGTATAAAATTTAAAGTCCTACATAAGTTACACAAATTGCGAGGAAATCTCACCTGAGGCAGGAGCCTTGGCTGTAAAATCTGAAAAGATAAAAGGTGAATTGATTTTTGAGGATGTCAACTGCAGCATTTTTAGAGTTTAGAGTTCTCTACTAGATGCTTTAGGACAAAAACAATTAGCACCTGGATTTATTGAGTCAAAATGGGGCTACAGCACACGCCCAAATTAAGAAATATTATGTGTTACTTGTATTTAATTGAGAGACGTAGATCTTGGTTGAGGCATACATGCAACCTACTCGACTGGTTGTGCATCGGTTGGTTGAGGCATACATGCAACCTACTCGAATGGTTGTGCATCGGTTGGTTGAGGCATACATACAACCTACTCGAATGGTTGTGCATCCATAGGTTGGCAGTTGCATGTACATCTAGGCATAACATACGCAATTTCAGGGATGTCTAATGTGATTGGGAGAGTTCTACTTCACAAAATGCCTATCATGTTCAAGTTACCTAAATTATACATGTTAATGACTTTCTAGATCTTCCTGAAACAGAACCTGGAGAAGTTTCTGAAGACATCAGTCATCATCGCTGAAGACAAGTAAGATCAATATCTCTATTGACTTTACTATTGATGAAATCCACTCCTGTCAATATATCGATGGCCTAACAAGGATTACACAGGGAAACGCTCATTAAAAGCAAAGAATAATGCATTCATTATGAGCGGAATCGATGGACAGATACAATTAAATGAATTCTACCCTTGATTCAGGATATTTGATGGTTGTGCTGCCACAGCATAATTGCTCGACTCGAATCATCCTGGAAATCTTTGACTGAATTCAGTGGATGTGTCTAATGCCCGGGCCTAAACGAGTTGCAAAGCGAGACATCGAGTTGGAGGACTCAATGTTGATTCACAGGATTATAAAGAGACTGACAGAAGACGAAGTGAACTTTATACATCCTTCGTATTTCGAGAAAGATTTTTGAAGGGGTTCCTTGCAGGGATCGAATTTATCAGAGGCATCAAAGGCAATTACCTCTGATGCCCTCCACTGTTACTGCGATGCCCATCATATTTTTTCCATCAAGAAGGCAACTTTGTTTTCATTGATTCCCATTTAAAGTGTGCCCCTTTTCACCAAACTAATCAGAGTGCCCTTTCTCCGGGGAAAAAAAATTGCTGTGCCCCTTCAAAAGCGAATTTCGAGGCCAGGCCTTGTACATTTTGCAAATTCGATGTCCAAGCAACTTGGTCCCCACGTGTTCTGCTATGAATGCAACGTCATGGTTTGAGAAGCAATACATTTACAGTGGAACCTCCCTTAGCGGACACCTCTCTATTACGGACAACCTCTCTATCAAGGACCAAATTGGTTGTTTCCATTCAATTTGACCTCTATAATCAGGACACCTCTTTATTAAGGACAGTACTTGTCAGTAATGAGGGTGTCCTCAGACCTCTATAATCAGGACACATCTTTATTAAGGACAGTACTTGTCAGTACTGAGGGTGTCCTCAATAGAGAGGTTCTGCTACACCTGTACTTTATCACACACAACAACACCACACCATGTCCACTGAGATTTGGGTGTGGCTGATATGGAGACAATCAGTGAGAACCATTCATCATGCGAAAGGTTATGAAGTAGGTGATCGCAAGAGACCCAATTGAAAAACAGGAAATATGCCAACTATATTTCAAGGCGTAGCTTGACTGCCAAGTCCAACAACTTTTTTTCTAAAGAGGGGGGGTCAAACTTGTTCTTTCAGGAGACTTATTTGCACAGTTGTGGAATTGGGTTTTGACTTTGTGATAAGACTTCTCATTTTTCTCGATTATTTTACCAGAAGTTTTTTCGACTTTATTGTCACGTATATCGTAGGATTAACAACTTCATTTACATTTTGATTCGTCAAAAAGGATATTGTACACCTGTTATAATACGGGTATGTGCAACATAGAACTCATGATCGTCATACACAACTATATGTTCCATAACAATGGAGCATGAAATATTAAATGGTGCTCATATTGACATGAATATCAGTCCATTGTTTAGATACGACGGCATACGAGACTGGTGGTTTACCGCAGCAGGTAAAGTATGGGATACAATCAATCAGGTACCACTTGAATATGGCCATTTTTCATCAAGCATGCAATCATGGTACATGCATGAAGCTAACATGAACAGGTGGGGGGGGGACACATACAGTAGAACCTCTCTATTAAGGACACCCTCAGAACTGACAAGTGCTGTCCTTAATAGAGGGGTGTCCTGATTAGAGAGGAGTGTCCGCTAAGGGAGGTTCCACTGAACACTGGTACTGGTAGTAGACTATTTTTTGGCAATAGTAAAGACATGGTTTAAATATTCATTTCCTACTTATTTCAAAACATAGGTTTTATCTCATATTTTTACTAGCGACTTTGGATGCATTCATTTTGTTGCCAATTGGCATTAGGTCTCAATCCATGGATAAAATGAAATAAGACGGGGGAACGTTAACTTTCCTGCCTTTTGGTGACTGACTGGCGGAAACACTAACTTTCCTGCTTTTTGGTGACTGACTGGTGGAAACACTAACTTTCCTGCCTTTTGGTGACTCGGGATTTTTATATCAGAGACACGAGCTATTTAAAATGCTTGGGACAAAAATCTTAATTGTGGTGTCATTGAGGGGCTGTCAGCATCTGATATTTCTGAAACTGAAAGGTTGAAGATTGGTGCATCTCCCCCACTCTTAGAGCTACTATTTTCAGTCATATGTTTTCAGGGTCAGTAATATATGCACAGCTCTTTCACATTTGACAAGGCACTGATGATTAGTCACCAATAATGAATATCTTACAGACAATTCTGACAGCCAGAGACACCTTGTGTTCAACCTTGACACTAAATAAGAGCAATGAATTAGATTTTTTGAATAATTTATTTATTTCATAACTACATAAGTATTTGTGCTTTAGGAAGGAATGCAATGTAAATTTTAATAGATCCAAGCTATTCCCGAATGCTGTAAAATTATTCAACATTTTTGTCAAAAAATTCCTTGAGCAGACACATTGAATTGGACGTTGCTTTTGGACAAATGTGTTGAAAACTCATATCATACATTTAAATATCTATAGATTAAAAAGACGGCCAACTATATCGGAGTGGAAGTCTGTAGCAAAGGATAAAATGTATCATCCCCTGAACAACAGACTTGTAAAAAAATGTGCATAGATGATGTTCATTTCAGAAAATTGCACACGAATTAATAATTTAAATTCTGCTATCGCTTTCTCTCTAATCAAACATCACAACAGCACCAAGAAAAAAAACACATCGGAAAACTCAAGCCAAAAGAGTTTTTATATCGGAAAACTAAAGCTAAAGCACTGTTTAACAAATACCTTTCCCCAAGGCAATTTGAAGCTCCGAGCTTTTAATATACAAAATTTATGTTGTCCAATACTTATTCACCGCTTTTTAGACACCCGTGGCGAGCTCACACTGTAGTCTACAGTCTACAGAGCTCACACCATAGTCTACACACATTCCTGTTGCTGTGTGCCTTTGTAAATCTCCATGAAGGGAAAGAAGAGTAAATGAAACAAACCATCAAAACAAGTTGAAAACAGGAAGACTGTGAAATTGTGCAGCATTTTAAAAAGTCCAAAGAGAAACAAGAAAGTGGGGACCACACTTCTGAGGACAATCACAAGGTTTCAAACTTCCAACAACTTGGACGCCAACTTGGTTTTATAATTAAAAAGTCATTTACAATTCCCACACCATCCATCATCCCATTCCTAATCCTAAATTACTTTTTTAAGAATGAAAAAAAAACACCCATTTATAGAAAAACAACAACCATGATACATGTGTGTCTCAAAAATGATTTTGAAATGACCAGGGGAAAAGTTCCTGATAAAATAAATACATAATACTGTGAAAATATGATTTTTAAAGATTAAACAACAGAATTCGGGTCTGCACAAAAAAGGAGAAAAACTCTAGGGAAAGCATTGAACATGCCAGAATTGTATTCAATATAGAATATTGAGGACTTGACATTGGGTGATATGAATAAAGACTAGCAAATGCTTTTATCTAAACCTCCATGTAATACAATTGCACTAGGCCTTTCTGTACAAAATTGAAGTAAAAGCATTTGCTTGACTTTATTCATATGAGCCATTGTGTCAGCAAACGGGATTTTTTTTAGTGAAACCCCACCCATACATGTAAAAACCTCATTAGAGAGCCATCCCTACAACTGATGAGTAAAACACAGGAAGGCACCAATGGGTGTGGTCACAAACTCGATTGTGTAATGGACTGACTTTTGAAGCTCACAGCGGAAGCCACACAGGTTATGAGGGAGCTAAAAAACGTTCTCCTGGTAATTTCAAAATTAGATCTCATGGCGTTGAATCATCAGGTGGAATAGCAGAGAAGCCCTAAGGCCAGAACCAGCACCACGCAGTCAAAGTCACGGGTTTATTTCTGAGATTAGATTTCATATGGGGGAGCGTTGGACGGCTAAAACTCGAGGACTCGTCAATGTGGCACTCGTATCATCTGATTCTGAGTGTAGTTCAAATTTCATGCATTGGCGCGATAATATTTTATGGCCAGTATTAAGTACAGCACACACACACATGAAATATAAATCACAACTTTGTTCCAAAGGACTTGGGCAGAAAAAAATTCGAGACAAGAAAAAAATACTCACCAGTGTAAATTTCAACTTGGTGTACAGGGTTGAAATGACAATGTCTAGTCTTTCTACCTGCCAATGAAAAGGATACAAAAAACTTATTTTAAAGATTCGGTTGAAAAAAGATTACTGTGGCTGTAATAAAATGTTACTTGATTAACACACTCTTTTCCAATTAGAATCACTGCCTGTTGGAAGAAGACAATAAGTCTATGCACATTTGGGAGGTTCGTTTCACTGGCACAAAACTGCTAAAACACTCGCCCTGCAATATCTACAAATAAGTCTTGAAACTCAAGTTGTATCAATGAAGTGATAACCAATGACACAAGTTCTTGCAATAAGCACAAGATATACTTCCCATCACATTATAACTTGAGAAGTAATTGAATGAGAGTCACTTTTTTTACAATGTGTTCTTCTCAGGAAGTGCGGTACACCATATCGTGATTAGTATTTCAACATACAACGTTTTTATTGATAGGTGTGTCGTGATAGTCTCCAAAAGTGCTCGATAGAACTAGAATTAAAGTAATTACCATCAGACTATACCACCTCTACACTATAGCCTCAGGTAAGATATCTCCTTTCCTCATAATATCAAACAATGAGCTTTTGAAGTTTTCATATGCCACATTGTTTGCTGTATTCGTTATCTCAATATCTTTGTTTGTTCTTCAGCCTCGAGCAAATTTTCTATTTATCAAGAGAATTTTCAATGCTGTAAAACACGGAACCGACCAAAAGCAAAGGAATACTGTCTATCCAGCTCACAACTTGTCCAAGTTGTACCAGAAATGTATTCAGAAATAGCCCCATTGTTTCATCATCATAAATGTTTTATCAATTACCACATGGTAAATATCATTTTTGAAAATCTACCTAATATCAACAGCTAGTACTAGACTTGCCTGACCAAAGGGAAATGAGTGCAAAGGCTCACAGCTGCACTATTTCTAAACTTGCTGTGCAAAATGCAATGCACTGATAAAAATAAAGTGGCCATTTTATCATGAGTAAACAAATTTTGTCTGAACATGTTCAATCCCCAATGGCCCACAAATGTTATTATTAAGTATGGCAGATAGCAATCAAGGACCAGAAAACAAGGATCTAGCTGAATTGTAGCTCAGACCCAATGCAGTAATCGTCCAGATTTCCCAGAACTAGAGATCAACCAACACAAAGTAACAGCAGAAATGGCTGTGCCCGTGTCAACAGTCAGGTAGAACGCCCATCAGTACATTTGCTGATTATCTACGTTGAACAGGTTGCCAATGACAACAGGTATCAATAAAGGGTTTAGGGCGTACAGGGCGATGGCTGGGCAAGATCAATATGGAGATAGCAGCGAACATGGCACAAATTATGCACAAGATAGCTTGTGCAGCCGCCATTGTTGAGAGTGATTATCATGAGCGTTGTATTAAAATGCAACATTTTTAATGTTGGGAATTTTTCTTTAAGATTTTGACCCAAAGAGCAACATTTGGTGAGCCGATACTAATTTGTATTCAGTTTATTCCAAAATCACAATCATATAATCATACAAAATGTAACTTTGAATGGAATATACATACATCCATGTATTGTATGGATCTCAGCAAAGATATATTCAAAAGACAATCAGGGAGGTGCAGATGAAAGGGAAAAATTTACATTATTGAGAGAAGTTTTTAAAGAATATGGTACAGTAGTATACATGCAGCAGATAAGTTTTTCAATTGTTTCCATTAGTGCCCTCTTTACAGGATGTGTGAAACTAGTGCCTGGCAGCACTGACATCACCATTTTCATTGAGCCAATCAATTGAGAAAATCAAATGACAGAAGGACAGCTCTACCGATATGTCACAAGGACAGATGTCATTTATAGTCAGTATATCAAAAAGAGATAATCATTCTATTTCATCTGAAAGCTTTACTACCACTTATTGATTTTTGTTTCGGCACAAGCTACTTGCTTATCTTCATAAAATATATATAAAAACATCAAAAAGTAATCACAAGACGCTGCCATCACCAGGCTTGCGTTGAGAGCCACATGAAACTAGCAGCAAAAATGACTGTGTTGCTGCATGTCAAATTATCTCGACTTTTGTTCATAGGGCCAATCTTCACCCCGACTTCAGGTATCTTTATAGCTTTGAGCTGGTAGCACTAAGTCCACTTTAGTAGATATTTGGAGATGGATCCACCTCTAAGAACCATTCTGATTACTTCTAACAGGCCTAGCCTGGCTAGTTCCTAGTGGTAGATCACGGCAGTCAACTCCTTGTTCCACCTAAAATTTTGATCAGAAAGTCAAACATTGGTGGGACTTTTAGTTGGCAGATTCCACATTTTAGTAGTCTCCCATTGTCTAAACGTACTGCGCCCATCGCAACTTCCGGGCCAACTGCTCAAGTATTGTATTGACATCAGCTTTTCCTTCCTGGCTCCTAAAAAATCCTACCGGACTGGTGCGGCGGAATGCCTGCCTGGCCGGTCAAGGGAAGGCCTACTCATTTAATAAATCTATTCCAAAACCAAGTACCGTTAGGCTACTGCCCGAGTACCACTGGCGATAGGCCTAGGGCTAGGCCTTAACTTAGACTAGGCTTAGTAGTACTGGCTAAACTTTAGAATCCCCGATCGGAAATGACGTAGTTTGATCGCATTCAACTATAAATCCATTGAACAGTGGTGCTTGGTTAGTCAACCGATGACCTTTTTTTGGGGTGTGATCGGGGATTGTAAACTCGTTCCGTAGTACTACTAGTAGTAGGCCGTTACTCCCGACCCATGGCCAATCCTAGGTATATCCTATTCCTAGGCCTACCTGGCCTATATAGCTGTTATTGATGAAGGCATCAGACAATTCTGTCATGGATAGTAGTGAGAACTATGAAGCTATTGCTATTTAGCTCACTTTTAGTCACTGATCGTGGAAAATTACATAATAACATATATACAGTGGCAGTGCACTCCGACCACATACATTGCCCTGTGCAGGTTTTGCATGCAAAACCGAAAACGAAAGGACAAAAATAAGGTCACGAATTCCTCATAGGTTTTCTTCTTTATTTCTTGGTTTATTTTTTAAAAACTTTATTCACTACAATCGCTATGCATATGGGACTCATTTACCATTCGATATATTAGAATATTAGTAGATTAGAAGGTATACCGATAGTTTTTGTGCAGGACAGGGCGAAATTCGGGGATTTCTTCGACGAATCAATATGGCTGCCGCATGTGCACCATGTTCCCAAAAAATAGTTTAGCATTGTAAATTACACCTTACAAAAGCACCAATGATCAAAGAAAATCATATACAACGTAAATTTATGTATTTCCTATCACCTCAAATAAAGAAATGTCACTCTTTGTCGATATATTGGGGATTTCTAAAATATAACTTTGAGACTTTTAGACTATGGTAAAATTTTGGAGTTCTTCAGAAAAGGAGGAGCGGTTTTGGGGGAAGCCCTCGAAAAAGAAACAAAAACCAAAATATGATCTTCATAAACTCGTCTTTTCCAAGGGGACAAGTTTTCAATGGTTAAAAAATGATAACTGCATCTAAAGAATATATCAATGCCTTCATTTATTCCCACTTTTATGACCCCAATGCTTGAACTAAGCCCTAAATCATTGAATATATTGGAGTTGGGCCTGCATTTGTTTGGTAGGTGGTGTAACAGGAGAAAAAGTCCCCCAGGGTTTTTAGCTTTTACAATGAAATTTCAGTACCGACAGAAGTCAGAATGAATAAGCTTAGCACACACATCTTTGTAGTTGATGCAATGCCCTATAATAATCCAGTCTATCATTTTTACTTCCAGATGGTCTATTCCGTATTCGATGGTGAGACTGAGAGATTGCCCATAGGCCCCATGGATGCTGAATTGGACTGTGTGTTGAACCAGCTGGTTGAACCATGTCAGATAAAATCCTAAGCCCTCTCTCAGAGAGTGGGATCATTCCCCGCAAGATACCAAATCAGAATGTCGTCCACCGATTGATGCAGCGGGAAACGCAGACTTGTCGCCCTGGGACTCAATTCCATACTGCACGGAAATTCTACACTAACATTTTTCCAAATTTTACGGTCGTGAATGTTGAAAAGCCTCCGTGTTTTCTTAGGAAATTTTCACCAGATGGACGTTACTTCATTGCATTTTCGGCTGATCAGACTTCCATTGAAATCTACGAGTTTCAAGGACCAGCGGCAGCAGAAGATCTTCTCCAGGGTGTCAAGGGGGAGTTCATCGGTGTCGGTAATGATGACGAGTCCACGAATATCCGTAGCAAACTATTTGATAGGTTTTTTAAACTGAGACATATCACCAGTGTAGCATCTGGCGGCGAGCACCTCAATCGGGAATGTAGTTTATTCACCGATGACGGTTCTTACGTGATTGTTGGGTCGGCCGTCTACATCCCTGAAGATCCTCACCCGTACTTCTTCGATGTTTACAGAAATAATGAGTCTGTGTCTCCAAATCTTCGCTCTCCATTAGAGGATTACTCACTACATCTGATTGAACTCGAAACCGGCAGACTTTGTGACTCAAGACAGTTCAAATGTGATAAGATATTCTTATCACACAATCAAGGCCTGTATTTGTACAAGGATACGTTTGCCGTGTTGTCAGTTCAGCAACAAACGATTCACATATTTCAGGTGACACCTGATGGCACTTTTATCGACGTTCGATCAATAGGTCGGTTCTGTTACGAAGATGATGAACTTGTCTTAGCAGCAGGGAGACTGCAGAGTCGAAATCTCAGACCTTTCTCGGACACTACAATCAATTCTCTGAAGCATCGTTTGCTCGTTTTTCTCTACAGAAAAGCCACAGATGAGGGCTGTCTAACTGCTCTCAGAAAGTTCTATCGCTATTTCGATCAGTTCAAGTTGCTACGAATGTGGAAGATGCAACTGCTAGATGAGAATCATCTATTTATAAAATATGCAAGCGAGGATGTTGTGACGCTTAGAATATCGGATCCGAATTCTCAGCCGAGTTTCTTTGTTGTGTACAATATGTTGACAACAGAAGTACTTGCTGTGTATGAGAACACTTCAGAGGAATTGCTCAATTTGTTCGAAAATTTCTGTGATCTTTTTCGAAACGCCACTCTACATTGTGAAGCTCAGTTCACTTGTTCAGCATCGAGTAACATTTATGCCAGACAGATCCAACAACGGTTTAAACAGACGATAATAAATGCCAAATATGGAGGTCAGACGGAAGCCGTGAAGAGACTGCTTGCCCAGTTGCCTATAAGTGGCCAGTCGTACAGCAGTAGCCCCTACTTGGACCTGTCCCTCTTCAGCTATGACGACAAGTGGGTGTCGGTCATGGAGCGTCCAAAAGCATGTGGTGATCATCCAATCAGGTAGGGACAGTGAAGTCGGAATTAGTCACAACTTCTAAAACAAACAAAAAACATTGTTTCTAAGTTCAAAAGCAACCTTTAGTGAACATTTTATGAATTGAAATTGATTAAATATTGCTGCCAAAAAATGACCTGTAAAAACATTTAACAATTCGTTGACCCTGGAGTTGCCCTTGTATATCTAGAAACTAGAATGATATGAGTTATTCTCCCCATCAAAAACAAATCTGAACATCAAACCTTAAACTTTTTACGAGAAAGGCGGAAGTTTAAGCTACATTGGCATTGCTTTGCTCCGAGAAAAAAAAATGTCTTGTTGTGATGCCAAAATAATCTACCATTCTATCTGACAGGTTCTACGCCCGTGATGCTGGGTTGCTGAAATTCAAGATCCATGCCGGTGTTCTTGGAAAGAATCCCCCTCCCACTGCCAGGAGATTAGTTGCATTTACCTTCCATCCAAGTGAACCATTTGCTGTGAGCGTTCAAAGGACTAATGCTGAATACGTTGTCAACTTTCACATCAGGCGTTGTCCATCAGAACCGATGACATAGACATTAGGACTTCCTTCTGATTCATTGACTATAATGACTGTTACAAAGTTGCCTTCACCTTGAGGACGTTCCAATAGGCCTGTTTGAGTAAGACAGCCAGAACCACTTTTTGTACAGCATTACAGGCAGAGGCTAACTAAAAAAACGTCAAGTATCAAAGCCCTTCAAACATGTGATGATTGGAGCCCTATTACTTTCCGCAATGAAGCCCAAGTCAAGTACAAAACATTCCATTCGACTGTGTAAAACATAATGCAACTATGAGTTTTGCAACAACAGAGAGGGACACTCTCCACACATGGTCTGAGCCTTCCTGGACCCTGTCTACTTGTAGATGTTTTACAGTACTTATTCTCTGTTAATTGAATTGTAACACGAGAAAGTGGTACCATACACATTTTCATGCTTCACCATGACAGTTTTCCCAGACATAGTGCAAAATGCTTGTCAAAATGTCGAAGCCAGATGTTTTGTTGAATGATTATTTAGTTGGGATCTTAGGCTGTAACGTTTTTTAAATCGTACTCATCAACTGTTTGGTAAAGAACGCTTTTATCATGCCTGGTGTTAATGAAGAAATTGATTTCAAATGACAATGATTGATCTTTTACAGTTCGATAATAAAACGTTGAAGATTGTTATTTCGATATTGACTTCGTGAGTTTGTCGTGTTTGTCATAATTGCCTCAAGTTTGTTAGCTCTGTCCTCATTGATTTCCAAGTCTGAGTGCAAATAAACAGAGACACAATTGACTGAAATGTGCTTGATAATGACAAGACTATGCTGTAGCACTATGATGTGACAGAGAATATCCTTGCTTTGCAAACTCTGCAACTGCAACAGTACCATACAAAATGGTAGTGACAGAGAATATCCTTGCTCTGCAATCTCTGCAACTGCAACAGTACCATACAATATGGTAGTGACGAAATTCTTCTCGCAAGAAGATTGTCCTACTATAACCTTCAGAAAGAGGACTTAACGACACTGGTCTGTTATAAAGTGCAGTTACATGCATGTATTTCTGATTGTGATAACATTTCTGAAGTAGCGAGAGGGATTCTTGCTATTTCTCAAGTAGAGATAGAATGGTTATGACAATGTCTGCAGTGGCAGGGGAGGTAATTTGTTCCTAGTAGAGATGCAGTGATTGTGACAGTTTGTGGACACGAGTTAGACTAATCGTTTCAGTTATTCCAACTCTTTGGCACTTCAGTTGATGAGGACACTCTCCACGAAATCCTTCCAATATGTTTTGATTTCATCATGTTGTATCAGATCAATAGAACTTTGTTGGGTGCCCAATTCAAGAGGAAAAACTCAAACGCCCAGGGGCAAAAACATAGAAACACACCCAGTATAGGGTTTCCATCGCTTGATTGTTAGCATAGCCGAAGGCTATTTCCTCATTTGGAGCAACTCTTTCCTGGTGAAGTTGTTCTGGGGTGCGGTTCATCGATTCTTTGTTTAGTGATTTGTTGGAATGATGGACTCATTGTGATGAATTGGCTTAGCTGTCCTTGAGGTGCACCAGGAGCTAGTGGGTTAATGAGAACCAATTATTTTCAGATCCCTATATATAATGAGAAGACTGCACATAAGTGGCCGATCCGAGTATCCAATTTGCACAAGGTGATTTTCTACAGCCTGAAAGCTCACGATCGCAGGATTCGTTTTTGTCACCAGAACTGCTCAGCCTGGTTATGACAATGATGTCGGTCTCAAAGAATCTTCTCGAGAAGCCCAGCTAGCATTGGCAAAATGGGATAATGGGCTAGAGCCTTACAGCTATGATGGTCTCATGTGCTTGAGCCTTACAACCACAGTCGGTGAATGGGCTTCAGCCTTACAACCACAGTTGGTGAATGGGCTTTAGCCTTACAACCAGTCAATGAATGTGCTCGAGCCTTACAACCACAGTCGGTGAATGTGCTCGAGCCTTACAACCACAGTTAGTGAATGGGCTTGAGCCTTACAACCACAGTTAGTTAATGGGCTTGAGCCTTACAACCACAGTTGGTGAATGGGCTTAAGCCCTGCAACCACAATGTTTTAACCCAGTGTGGTTGTGGTTGGGTTAATGGGCTAGAGCCTTACAACCACAATGGGTTAATGGGCTGGGAAGCTCGACAACAAGAGGCATTGTTTGTCATGAATGTTATTGATGATAACAAGCCTCCCAATACGTGATCAATACACTTAATCAATCAATGATCCGTGCCGAGATGGGCGTGTCCTCGAGCGCTGCGCTGATCCGCTCCCCGTAACAATGGGCGCAACATGCAAACAAGGTAACAATCAAGTGATGGGTAGCGCACTTATATGATAGATTTCATTATGCTATGTGATTTCTCCTTTGAAGTGTGAGAAATGCTGAAGCTGGCTACGAGACTCACTCGTGACTGTCAATTGTAACTGTGGTTTATGAAGTCTTTGTCGATGTGGACTCCTCCCACGAAAAAAGTTAAGACTTTGAACTCTAAATGAGTTCACGCATTTCAGAACCTCGGCTTTAGGAGACAACGGCACGCTCATAAAACTTGCAATGTTTCCAATTTCCTCCAAAGTTTGTCAGGTGTTACAGAACCTTGACTGTTTTAGGAGACTATGGCACGCTTTTAAAACGATTTAAAAGTTTAGGACACAACTTCTTGTGAAGCTTGTCACAATTTTCAAAACCTTGGCTTTTCTTTAGGAGACAATGACACTCATCACACATAAAGTGTTCAGGACATGATTCCTCCTGAAGTTCCTCATATTGTCATGGTTTGGTTCAGCAGGGAAAAATCATTTACAGTTCAAGGAGAGGTAACAGTTGGCTCCTGGGACATAAGTACGAGTGGATTCTAAATCTTAAAACATTCATCTATGATAAATATATGAATTTGATTTTTCTGTCTTATCAATTATGACCAGCCACAAGAATCAATCAATAGACTATAGTACCAGTATGTCTCATCGTGATTTGTTCCAACTAACACCAATATACTCATCGTGGTATTATTCCCATCGACATTTCTACATATCTGAATAAGTGAAAGAAACAGTTGACAAGTTTAATCCAGTTAGATACCCGAGAGGAATGTTTTAATGCTCCTGCACAGAAAGTGTTAATATTACAAAAAATCAATAAATAACCAACTTGTTGATTTCGTTCACCCAAGTAATCCAGAATGTTCCATCTAGGTTTGCCGAGAACAAACGGCAACCTTAGATAGCCCGAGGATAGACAAATCTAAATCAACAGCAACTATTGAAAATCATTATGATAAAACACCCACCTCTATTTGTTCCCTATTGTCAGTGAAAAAGATGGAATAAAATATCAAATACAGATTCGTCTCCACTTACAATCTTGGCAAATAGCCAATGTATTGATATTTTGCATCAAGCCATAGATTTTTTCAGACACTCGTGGAGACAATGACCCGGGTTATGATGATTCGTTCCATCCTATGTTAGTCATCGGTTGAAAGCGAAAATATGTCAGATAACTGAAGTAACATTTTCAAGTCAGGACAACTAAACTAACAGTTTCATCTCCAGCACGTGTACTGATGAAGTGCCTTTTTCTAAAGTGATGTCCACTGGACAACCAGCTTCCCCACATAAGAGAGCAAGACATCATTGGTGATGTCTTTTGGTGACACAAGTTGACACCTCAACACTATCAGCTGTCAGGAACTGCAAGCAGGGGTTGGTATTTTTGGCAAGACCGGCAACTATTAAAACATTGCCTACAGTTGCATCCAAAGGTACAATCAGTTTACCTCAAGACCAACACCCTAAATCAGGCCCATTACATGAAGACCTGACAACCTTCACCATGCAATAACAGCCTGGCAGTTTAGCTCTTACACAATTTTATTGAATACTTCCAAATCAATAAGCTGTGCATTTCAGAGAGCTTTTCAATCAATAACCGTTAGCAATCACAAATTATGCATCGGTTAATGTACTGGGTAATGCTAACAAATTATTATAATCCAATACCTAGCTGAAATGTCAGTGCTACAATACGCTATCGAATTTCAGGGCAAAAATATCCCGAAGCGATAAATATCGACTCAGGTAATAGCTGCGATTTAGTTGCTCATGTGCCAGTTTCCAGGGGTGGCAAAGTTTCATTTGCATGGTTTTCTTTTGATATTTGATACCAAACGTGGGAGTACCAACTGATACTCTGTAAACAAGAGGCAGGGTCTGAAATGACGAATTGTGTATCCCGCAGGTCACTGTTCAATTTATGATGATGGGAACAAAATGTAGCAGGGCGATCGAAGGCAACAACAGGTATTTACTTTCAGAAGGTCGATTTACTGCCCGTGCTAAAAAATAAGCGATGAATTTCCAACACAGATGAAAATGAGATCTTACTCACAGACAGTTTTGAGGAGCAGAGAATCAAACTTCTGTCCAAGATTCAAAACCCTTAACTATTTCAATGCTTATTATTCCATGTCTTTCACTGCAGCAGTCAGACAGTTCTAAAAAAAATGTTGGAAGTTGTCTCGAGGGAACATAAAGAAGCCAAGTTTATACCAACCAGGACGAGCAGTTCTTATTCACATTTTATTGGCAATATACATTATTACACTAACTCATTTTACACAAACTTTTGTCACAATTCATCATCATTATCAGACGTAAATACCACTCTGACAAACATTTGGCAAAGATTTGTGTAAAATGAGGTTTATTGGATGGAAAAAAACAGCACTGTGAAACCTGAATATATTTATGGCCTAATATTTTCACAGATTTCACCCCTTTTTTTTTTCATGGACAGACACCGTCAGGAAAATTAACCAGCCAGCAAAAATGTCCAGGTTTGCAGTATATATACTTGGACGGAATACATGCCTGAATTCAAAGTGAAAGTAGGTGACAGCACATCACAGTGATAATCACAATTTTGAACTCAAGGCAAAGAAGAAGCCCATACTTTTTTAAACAAGCTTAACAAAGTCCATAGCAAGATGTGCAGGTACCTTTGATTACAGAAACAAGAATGGCGCATTTAACAATCTCACCTTATTCAGTGTTACAGTTATCACAAATCTGACAAACATCTTTTTCCCTTTGCAATAGTTCAAACAAAATATATCTTGTCCCTATGGATTTTTTGAAACAATGATGTGACTTTCAATAAGACTACTGTATCTTTTGAAGTAACTATTACATCTTTCCCAACCTTACAGAAACTTCCAATGGAATTTGTAATTTATTAGACAGTAAAAGAAGATTTTACCTCCCAAATCCTCCCGGATACATAGAATACAAGGTCTTGTGTTTTAGCCAGGAGGGCCCTCTATCAACTGACCATGGAAACATCAATCATGGTGTGATGTTTAAATCAGGTAAAGCAGCTCAGCTGCCACCTTCCCTTAGAAACAGACACTCTATCTAATGAATCTGGGAGAAACTGACTTCAGGGAATTAATGAGGCCTAGAATCTGCATCTACTCAGATCCTGAGAAGCAATCCTGTCAAGTAAAACACACAACGAGAATAATTTTCAAACAGCGAAGGAGACAAAAATCTCTTGTTTGCGAAAGACAGTTGCCTGCAACAAGAAAGGGTTGTCCCCGTGACCTGCAATAAATGTCAAAACCAGCCATAACCAGTTTTTCACCCGGTGATATTTGTAACACTTCTTGCAGCGATAACTGTTGCTGGTCACAGCGATGAAAAGGTCTCGTCAGTAGGGCGCTTTAAAGTCACAATTATATTTATCTTTGATTCATGATGCTCAGTTCTTCCTGTTCCCGTTTGTCCGACATGGCGCTTAATAACGTGCTGAGAAAGTTTCTAAATTCAAGATGGAGCCCTTCGGGATCCTCTTCCAAGTTTGATTGAACGACAGGGATACGACTGAACTGTCCAGCTGAAAGAACGAGAACATTTTACCGAATGAAGATGAAAGAGATTGGTTGCAAAAAGTGGCGACACTTTTGAACTGAATTTAAGCACTCAGCTAGACGTCGCCACTGGTCGGCAGCGGGTGGTGCTGGCCAAAAATGGCTTTGGTAGTAAAATGACTAAGTTGGAAAGATCATGACATGATGGAAAAATATGTATTATTGGTCTCACGACACACACAGAATGTCACAATTGAACTCCAAAATTAACATGGATGATTTGTCTTGCCAGATGTTATCAGATACTTCAGGGCTTTAAATTACAGACAAGAGAGGCAGTATCCATCTTGATCACAAATTTCTATTGCAATCGTACTTACAAAGTTCTATTATTTCTCTATCATGTGCAGACGGCCGTTGATGTTTGAAAACAATGCACTGTGAATCTCTCAAGCCTTGCTGCTTGACAAAATGTGTGTACCTAAAACAAACCAAGTGCACAGGTGAAAAACAAAACGTGATCAAGCAGGTTTAACTTAGTTATCTTCTCCAATTGTCACCTCTAACACTAACAAAACTAACCCGTCGATTTTTGTAACATATCAGTTGGAAAGGTATCGGTAGACGAAGCGTGAAAAATATTGCATAATCTCATGCAGATTTGTTCAGTCTAGGTGGAGCTGATGTGTTTGTGAATTTGAGGGTCAGTGAAAAGTGACAGCTGGATGTGAAGAATGAAAGGGCAAAGACACAAAAGTGACACACCACCCTCCAACCAAAATTCAAACGATCAAGGCCTCTGGATGTGTACCAAAAGCCAGTCAAATGAAAACCATGCAAGTAATAAATCATTCCTGATTGAAAGTGAAGGAGCATCCGTGATTTTTGGAAACTCTCTTTCGTATCAATCATTTTGTAAAACCACTGCAGAAGATGCAGCATCACCTGAACTCCTATTGGGATTTTAACCAGGATGAAATGACATAAGTTAGCCAACCAAAATGACTACCACATAGGTCATTCTTACCGGTACTTTACAAACAACTTGCCACAAATCAATTGAGATTTACAGACACATTGAGCGGGTAAGCAGGGTTTCTGCCAGAGGGGGGCAAGGGGGCACTAGCCCCCCCTCAACTTTGCTGAGTAATGATTTCAAAATATCTCTTTTTTAAGCTAAATAAAAGAGATAAGATAAGGTGTGAATCACTATAATGTCCTTATCAGTTACTGACAACATCAGGGATGTGTCAGACAGTATCAAACAGACTACTTGAGAGGGTCAGGGAATTCATCAGCTGTATTTTCATAACATTTCAACGACATATATTTATCACTATCTATGTATTCTTTTGCCGATTTTCAAAAATTCATGTAGGAATAAAACCGGTGTTTTTGCACGTGAGTTTTTGGCTCTGGAAAAATGCTCAGAAAACGCATTCTCCGGGCAACTAGCCAAAAAAAAAAAATTTTTTTTTTTCCGGATTGTGCCCCCCCCTGACGTAAATTCCTGGCGGAAACCCTGGTAAGATATGGGTACTGATCATTTTCTAAAAGAGAGTTTCCAATCTTCTTCACAGTTCATACACCAACTACTTACAAAGATTCAACTTGATATCAGAATCGACAAATGTTCGTCGCTGGTTAGATATAACCAGACAGTTGGTAGCCATCTGGGTCCGGAGACCAGATGTTGTCAAAAAGTAGCTCATCCTAAAGGCGGAGGTAGTTAAATGGTTTGACTAGAGAAATTATCGGCATAGAAAAAGTTAAACCCTCACATGAATCTGGCCTAGTAACAAAGTAAGATGTATTATAATGTAGACCAAGCTTAATTTCTGATTACTGCAAACAGTTGCATAATAAAACAGGGGAGACTTGTTTCAAGTATGTATATGATAATGAAGCAGGTATTATCATTTTGTAATGCAGCCAAATATCAAGGTCCCCAAGACGGCCATATTCCAAGCTTAAAAGATCTCTTTTTTAAAATCACTTTATACCATTGTCAAAATAACTGTATACGTACCACGAGTCCAGTTCTTTATCATGGTTAGGTGCGTCCGGATTATATACAAAGATGATTCCACTAGCATCCCTGGCAATGGCGGGCCAACAGTTCTCAAATCTGAAAAAAAGAATTGAATTCACTGCAAAGAATTCAAAGTCTTTCATAACTTGAATCAAATTGTATTTGGTACTGGACGCTCAGCCAAAATCGCAACTGCACATAAGGATGATGTGATCTTTTAACAGTAAACCGTCAGCAACCAAAGATCAAAATCCACTTACTTTCGATCGCCACTAACATCCCATAATTCCACTTCTCCATTCATTGTCCGCCCATTTACATTCAAACCTTGAGATTCAAACTCGACAATCCTGAAAATGTGAAAAATTTAAATTATGGTCATAAACAGAAATAGATGTAATAATACCCATGAAAATCCGGGTCCAGCCGAGCAATTTTTCTTTTCTTTTCATTAATTAATTGATCAACTACTACCAACTATGTCTTATTGAGTACAGAAGACTGACCAACCAACCTTTTACCAGGTAAGGACTGGATCAAAGACAAATGTCATAATCAATATACTATTTGTGGAAGATGTGACTTTTCAATTTGAACCACATCACATCAACGTTCATACCTAACCCCACAGGTTGCATGGTATAACCCTCCTTGCTGCTCCGAAGCCTCGGAGAGGAAATTGGAGATTGCTGTTTTGCCACTCTGAAAGAAAATGACAAAATGATAAACCAGAATAACCCATATTTGACGCTTTGTTTTCTTTAAACGCTGATGAATGAGGGATATAATTCGTTTATTCCATTTATTTGGACCAGATTAGGGCTATAAAGTATAAGGCTATGGACGGGACATGGTAAAATGAGGCACAGAGCTACATCTTGCCTTCCACACAGCTCCAGTTGTTGAGCTGTACCATCATCGCAAGAGGAAGCTGCATGCATGAGGATGAACGGATGATGATGATGTGGGAGACAAGCTACTGGTACGTACTTGCTAGTATAAGTGCTACAGGAATGTAAGCCTATAACGTAAAGGCCTACTCCAATCATGACATTCACATTGCACCAGCAGTCAAACGGAACTCGGCCACAACAAACCAGCAGCAAACACAAGACCCAGTGGCCACATACACTCCTCCCAGAATAACAATACATAATTGAGATCCATAGCATGCAGGGCCAATATACACAAAACATGCCTAAATCATTGCTATGCAGCGATTGCTGGTTGCATTTTTTTTGGGACACCAAAATTCTTGACGCTATCAACAATACAATAAACCACAAAAACAGACAATTTTCAGCAAGATGTAGAAGCTCAATATGATCTAAAGGATAGATTCGTATCAACAACTCACCTCGCATGGCCCTAACATCAATATTTTTGTCTTAAACATGGTTTTTGTTGCACACAAATGTCAAAATTCTTTGGAATTTGGCGTCAAGGACCAGTAGTGACACCTTTGAATGAAAGGTGGAACTGAAATATGCTGGCAAAACCATTAGTTCCACCATTTTTTTGCAGGTGGCAGCACTTCCCAAAACGACTTCGTCCTGTCTCGCAGGTTGTGACAAATGCCGTTATGGGTCGAAGCACCCTATTCTGCTGCTGTGATAGGTTGCAGGGAAAGAATAGTAGTAACACCTTTGAATGAACGGTGAAACTGAAATTTGCTTTGTAGCAGGTGGCAGCACTTCCCAAAACGAATTCGTCCTGTCTCGCAGGTTGTGACAAATGCCGTTATGGGTCGAAGCACCCTATTCTGCTGCTGTGATAGGTTGCAGGGAAAGAATAGATATGAGATCTCTTGGGCCGCAACTGGGTACGGGCTTGTTATCCCCGTGAATCCACGCTTTGTTTGTCTTCGGGACAGTATTTTTGATTTACTGCGTATTGCCAAGTACAGGACATCGTTAGAGCCGACCCCCTTCTCATTGGACAGAGGAAACCAATGCAATTATGCGCATTCGAGAATGAGCTCTCCCATTACACTAAATATTATGATCGACCAGGCGGGACTTTGATCTTTGTAAGACCATGACAAAACCAAACCACCTGTCCTGTTTATTTCACGCGATATTCTCAAGGTTGATTTCCTTGTTACAAAAGGAAATCATCGCAACGGAATACATGCCATCATAACAATCAGATAATGGTCTCTTATTGGACATAGGTATGAAAGAAAACACGGTCCATGAGAGCACAAACGCCCCAAGGCAGCTGCCGTATAGAAAACAAGACCATAATTATTTCAACCAAAATTGAGATTTTGTTAAGTTTATTTTTCCACAATGCTTTCGTGGTTGCACAGATTTTAGTTTCGATTTGTTTAGTTTAGCGAAACAATTTACCGATAAAGGAAATGAGACTGGCATGACTGGTTGTGTTATCCCCTGGTCTTTTCGGTAAGTGTATAGCGAAACAAATTACTGTTCAGTCAGTGAGGAAATGAGACTGGCCTTGTTATCCACTGGTCTTTTGTTGTAAGTGTATAGTTGACGCTGCGATGCCCCAGCGCGAGCAGCTGCCCTGACGAAGTCTAATCACACTTGAGGAGTGTCCACGCGGGTCAAGTTAAATCATCCTACGCAACAGCTTTTGAGAATGTTACTCGCGAAGACATTTATTATAACACATCATTAACTTTATTGAAGACGGCTTGATACTGCGAGATGATCTGAGATGCTGACGCACTCCGCGTCTCAAGACATAATGAGATCACAACCAACTGTCGTCAAGAGTAGAACGCGTCTCAAATCTTTGATGTCGCCGACAATTTGATCAAGGTATCGGGCCACGCGCCCTTCGGGGCTACTTATAGCTTGCATTGTCCCCGGCAAGGCTGGCCAGATGCCAATGATTGGTCGGGGCCCGGTGCTTATACTGGTCAGAGATTGTCATTCCAGGACATTCCCGGGGGTTACTCGCCAGTGATGTCGTCTGCTTGGGATACAACTGGAGGATGTTCCTATTAGTGTCGTCTGCTGTTGAAGATGTTCCAATTAGTGATATATGATGCCTGAATTGGTGCCAAATTGTTTGGATCTATAGCTTGTGGTCACATTCGGACATAACAGTACTGACCTTGCATTCTTAACGTAAAGCTAGAGGAACTAGAGACATTAAGTAAAGGTAAGTGATATTCATCCTCTCTGGCTAGCTATCTATTTCATGGGAACACCGAAATATGGGGACAATCACATATTATGTTAAACCGGGTCAAATTCGATTGCAGATAAACAGTTTACAACCTTCTCTTGACCATGGATGACGCATGACTTGGTAAGAAAAATTGGCTCCAATCGTCGCCATTGGAAACTAGCGTTGACAAGGAAGTCTAACTCGCTTTACTGAAACGGGAGTGTCTAAAAAGAGGCATAGGACCAAAGACCGGGAGAGTGAAAATGATTGTAAAACTTCAGTGCACAACCAATATTCAAGCTGTGATCGGGAATGTCCCAAACATGACAGATGTCACATCCACGCCGTCCAACAGCGACAAAAGGACATTTTTGCTTATTTTCTGCTTCTTGACCGCTGAATTAGGTTGATGTTACCGCCGTGTGCGCTTCTTCCCTTTATCAATATGTAATCTCACTCCTTTCGTCGCTTCGTCACGTTTTCAAAATGATCTCCAATGATTGTGTCACTGTTGTTTTGCTCCTCCTTTACGGGTGAGAGAATGGAGAGGCGTACGGACACAGTGGTTGCCCCCTTGTCGTATATCAGCTTATCATCTTCAAAGGGGGTATCTTCTTCGATCATCTGCCCCTAGGCGGGAAGATAATGGGCCATTTGATCTTCTGTGCAGAGCTGTCAGTTTGAGAGGTCCTTGTCAAATTGAATCCCCGAATCTTATAATTCTTAGTCATAATCCGTTATCACGCCTTAACTCTCCAAGGCAACACCCGTGCGGCATGAGTCCAGAGACCGTCCTAACCCTCTGAAGCCTTTGTTGGTATTCTTATCAATAAATATCGTATCAAAAGGAGAATGATATTCATCATCGGATCAACTTAAGCAATTGTGACGAATAACTGGATGTATCGTCCCGTTGCTATAGACGAATATGGAGCAAGAGGTATGGGTAATTTTGTCGTATTTTGCATCATCACTCAAAGTAATTCTGTCGCTGTGAATGGTTTGGCTCGCCTGATCATTCTCAAAGGAATGCATCACTCAACTGCGCACTTCCAGCCTAAATATTCTCTCCACTGAAGTGGTTTGGGCCTCGTCTCTCTCCTATAAAGAAGGCGGTAAACCTGATGACGAAATCGGGCTGCATCGGAAGCCCATCCACTGCATGCCTACATGTCAACCGTCGTTAGAAAACAGTATTCTAGACTTTATTTAGGCCGATGATTGCTTGGTAACCTTATTGTCAAATGAAACCGAGACGCGTCCCAGCCTTACATTTGCTACTCAAATCCATTGCTTTTCTTCGTTGGATCAAATTCCGTAATGCGATCATTATCACCTCATACACATTGGACAAGCCTTTTAAAACACAGAAACTGGATCGCAGCATCCTTGTTCTTCAAAACATCAAGATCTTATCCCCTTTATCATTTTCATAACTTCCCAAAATATAAAGGAACACGATTGTGAAAAGGCCCAAAGCTTGTTCATTTTCATAACCCGGTGCAATGGTTTTAGGTGTCACCGCTACCAGCCATTTGTTGCTGACAATGGGTGACCTCTGGCTGGGGTTGGAAGCAGAGGAAGGTGATATACGGAGAAAAGGTTTCGGCCTGAAGGTGGAAACTTGAACCGCGAAGATTTCTTAACCGATGACCACCTGTAGGGATGGCTAAGTTTCGCAACGTCCCCTGCTTGCACACCTTTTAAACCCGTCTCATGATATGCTGGTCGGTAATTGATTTGATAAGTTGACACTGGATAATGCCAGTTATTTACTTGTAGTTAATAGCCCCTTATATTGAGGCCAATGCTGTCACCGTTAAGGATAAGCCTCTTCAGAACAGGATATTGATGTATTTTAGTGCCCTATCAAATGGATTTTTGAATTGACTAACGTCTTGCAGAAACTCTGAGATGTCCTTCCTAAGGCAAAACAAGTTGAGGCGATCGCATTCCACTGACTCCACCGATCCCATTTATCTAACGTATATTCTTAGAGGAATCATATGAAATAGTACATCATGAAACCTGACTGCTTTGAAAGAATGCCAGAGAGATGGTATGATCGGTTCCACCACTTGAATATATCGACGGAAAGCAATGGTTCCACACCGCGGTTATATGCCCAGCAGTATCACTTCACACAGTCGAGTCGGATCCACTTTGGATCCTCCAGGTCTCGAAAGGAGGTGACAATAGTAGTCATTTCGATGGTGACAAAGGTCAGGCGAAGGCTGTCTTAAAGTAAACAGAGGATGCTATATTGCTGACTGAAGTACCGTACCAAGTACTCCATCGCTTTCAATGAACGTAGGGTTGCTGAACTGGGCGGTTTCAGTGAGGGAACGACGCAGGTGCGGTGACACAAACACATTCCTTGAGGACACTTTGGAACAAAATGGCGCAGTGGGAAAGATCCTGACTTCAAAGATACGCGAAAGAATTGGTGAATTATCTGTGTGACAATGTTTGAAAGGGAGAAAGAAATGGTTTCCAAAGAGCATAGGGTTATTGTCTCGAACTGCCGCGCCAATTTGCGGAGAAAGAAGCCATGAAAGGCGATGGTTGTGAACCATTTTGATGGCAACCATGCCACAATGATAGCTTGATGTCAATTGAGGGTGGTAATTGCTATCTGATCTTAAGTACCGTTGATACATACGATTGTTGCTGAACTTGGCGGTTCCAGCAGAGAGGGAACGATGCAGGTGCGATGATCGAAATGTGTTCCTTGAGGACACTTTAGAACAAAATGTCGCAGCAGGACGTCTACAATATGAATTGTGTCCTTAACGAATTTGAATTGCTTCTTCTTTGATGCGTGTTCCTTTGGACGTATTTTATTTTGTCTTGCGGTCGGTGGGCGTCCCCTTTCCCAGTTTTCGTTGCCATCGATTAATATTTCTCGTGCAGTTTCAATCCTAATTTACTGTTGCCGTAATTAGCAAAGTATCATTTCATTAGATATGAGTAACACGGATAAAGACCAATTTCAGATGATATCATGGGCATGATTATCTCCAACACCTTTCCGTGTTCAGTTCCTCTTGTGTTCCTTTCAAGTCCCCTGGCGGGATCCAACAGTAATCCCCTGGCTGCAGGGTAATCCCTTTGTCAACAGACAGTGTGCTTCGTCATAGGTTCATAGACAGGTTACAACTCTCTTGGAAAGTTTCTTGCTTGGTATAAAGCCTGTCCTTGAAAAAAGGTACGCAACACGAAATTGAAGAAATCTACAGTTTGTCGTTTTGTTGATTTTCAGTTTTCTACGCTGAGTTCTTCTTAACATTTATTTAATTGAAATGCCAACATTATCAACACTATCTCCTTATTTTCTTAATTGTACAATTATATTTCGTTCAGTTATTGTTGCTGTCATGTTTCTTATCTGAGATGGCTTTGCTTGTCACATACTTTTCTAATCAATCTTAATTAAACCCCGAATGGCTTCTGGTGAACTTTTGATTGCAACGATAGGGTGGAGTCGCTTTTGTTCTCTAGAACAATCCATTAAGAAAATAGTAACGAGATTTTCCCCTTTTGGCAAATCCGACTGGTGTCAAAGCAAAATGCCTAAACGGAGGCACGCCATCTTTTGAAGTTGCCGCACGAAACTTCTCTCATATACGATTTCAGGACAAAAGGCATTATTTGTGTCGAAACCATATCATCAGGTACATTATCATATATCATCCTTCATCGCTCAAGTCATATCAGTTAGGATTAACCACTCAAATGTCAATATTTGCCCAAGTAATTTGAGCATCTGTCTTCATCAGTCATTTCTGTAAGCGACAGGTCGCATATATCAACTGGTCCGCCGCCATGATCTTGGCAACTGCTACTTCATCGTTTATAGATAAAGTTATCTGAATTTAAAGGTCGTGTGGCCGTGCAGGGTCTGACATAGATGTATAATGAGGTGGTGACGCCAATATTAATTTAACTTCGAATATATTAACTTCTGTTTGAAAATGTTTGTCGGTGTCTTGGAGAGATTCTCAGAAGTCTTTAAGCCCATAAATCACGCGTATCCATGCCTAATGCAATGAATCGGGATGATACGTGTAAGATGCTCATTCTGTAAGAATATTTGTAAACAAGTTCTTAATTCCAGCGTCGTGACAATTTCAAAAAACCACATTGTGAAATGAAAATGTACCTTGTTCATGCCCTACTACTTAAGGAACTTCGTGTCCTTCAATGTATGCATACATTATTAAGATACAATATAAATGTTCTTGTACGATTTGAATATTTCTCTTAACCGGATCATCAAGTACAGTTTACTGTGCAGGGCCTCGTCCGATCTTACATTTGATAGGTATTTCAATACACACAATTGAATGTACACAAATAATTTACTCTTGTAAGTTACTATTTGTTTTTCTTAAAACGTATGTACACACAGGTCAATTTAAATCCCAGGCCTTCCTTCTTGGTATAACATATTTTGAAATGTTGGCGCCTGAAGCTTTTATGAGAGAACACGGCGGTCACTCTGTTCTTTTATTACTCTTAGAATGGGTATAAACTGTCGCATGGTTATTTAAACATATCCAGTTATTTCCCCAGAATAATATGAGCATTTAATATGAAATTATATTAGACGGCACCTTGGAAAATTGCCAATGGTTGTGCTAACTTGCCATGAAATGTCTCCTATTTGAATTGCATGTGGTAGGTATGATACAAGGAAAACCCTTGCATTTTCTTTATGAAATAATTACCAATATCACATTAATGTTGAGGAAAAAAGAAGCTTTTCACTGCGTCACTGGTATGAGGAAACTATAATGCAAGGTTCCGAAGCGAAGATGTTGATGACGCTTTGAGCAAATACGAGTGGCAAGTTTCTGTAAACCGTGCAAATAACGTAAAGTGATACCTTTATGTTTATTTCTTTATGGTATATGATTCTTTTGGCATAAAGTTTCGGACGACGAGGACGTATTAGCCATGTTGACGTAGTTTTGGTTTGTTAGTCGTCTTGGGGGGAGGGGGGGGGGGGGGATGATACTGACAACATCAAAAAGAAATTAACGGATCCACTCATTTGTTCTATGCAAATGAATGCTGGTGGTTAGTAAAATGACAGTCCATCCGCCTCAGCTGCAGGTCATTATTGGTTTGAGTAATGTGCACATTAGGTTTGACATGATTGATATGATGATTGCCTGATTTGTAATAATCTTGAAAGATATCACCGGCACGCGCGGCGAGTTCTCTATCAATGCCGTGGAGGCGGCGGACAAAATTCTGACGGAGCTGAGTTTCGACGCGCGGAGTGACAGTCGAGTATGGCGGCATCTCGTCTTATCACCAGTTTAGCCTTCTGTTTCGCTTTGAGCTGATGAGTGTAGAGTTACTAACTAGTCAGAGTACGGATTGAGTATGAAAAATAGGCCACTGTGCCTTGTCTGAGTCGAAATCATCTTCCTTTGAAGATGTCACTGACGCGTGGCTCGTTTTCACGTTTGGGAACCGCAGTGATGGATTTCTACTTCCGGCTGCTTGTGAGAGGGAGACTGACTTTTATGGATACCCTCTGAACCATCCATCACTTTTCCAACAATAATCACCCCCGTCATTGGCCGCACAATACAGTGATGGTTTTGCAGGTGGTTAAAGCAGCCCTTTATCTCCCCTGCCTTGGTGGTCTTTTTTGTCACCAAAACGCATCGCTCTTTCGATCCTTTATTAAATTGCAATCAAAATGGTGGAAAAGACGGGGGTGGCATGAATCAGGTCTGCAAAAGAACATTACATCATCGGATGGAATGTAGAGTCGTAAATTTTGTCACTTTCGTGCTTGAATCTGGTCTTATAGAGCGCCATTTTTAGTCTTGCGTAATGGTATACAAAAGGTGGTAGCGCGTTTGACGAATCGGGATACCGGTTTCGTGGTGAAAGCTTGTCCTCGAACATTCTTGATTCCGATATCTACAGGGCTAATTCTGTGATACGCCTGCTCGAAATTGTAAAAAGGCTAGTCTCATTTGAAGGTTACCTAAGATGGGTCAACCCTTTCGCCTGGAATGTAGCCTCCCCGATGGTTCAACACGCTGCATCAACATCCGGGAGAATGAAAATATTCGACACTTAATGAAAACACGGATTGAAACTGGTATTTGCTTTGAGGGTGCAAAATGAAAACAGGAAGAAGGGCAGCAACAATGGAACAATAATACGGGACGCAGGGAACAATAATAAGGGACGCAGACATCAAAGGTCTGAAGGGTATTTTTGGAGTAGGGGGGAGAAATCTGGTGATCAGGGTCCAAAGAATTCGGTGTTAAGCGGAGTGGATTTTTACACCTAATCTGGTACTTGAGAAACAGAAAGAGCCTTCTGCTCAGTGCTTTCCTTTCTTTACTAAAACACGATTAAGGGATTCTGATTAACTCGCCTCGGAGCCCTTTTTGAGAGCAACTTATTGGGCAGGGTCAGCGGGTACACTGTCCCCGGTGACCACTTCATTTTTCGGCTTTAATGGAAAAATTGCTTCCGTTTCAACCAAAAAATCTACCTGCAGGCAGGCAAGGGTCTACTCGACAGAACAACAACTTCCTAATAAAAGAAGCGACATTATGACCCAAACCTCACCCATGACATATCAGTGAGACATACATCGTAGGTTCGCGAAAATCCCCCAGATCTCTTGAAACCATTATTGTTTTGATAGTGCATCGAATTGTATTTGCGAACAGACGATCGTTTGAAGTGCCGCGTCCGCCATGTTTGTTGTCAAAACATTTTACGTGTGCACGAAGTGAGGATTATCCCGATGGACAATGGCGGCATGTTATGACGGAATGTCTTCAAAGTGCAGGTCCCCTGTATCATAAATCTGTCATACTGAAATATGTGTTGTTGTAAACCATTCTGATCATCAGCCACGAATCGAGCGGTGATATTTGAAAAATCTCTTCGTGAATGTGCCATTGGTCGGTTCGCTTTCATATTTTCGTTATTCTTTGAAGCGTTATTACCACTTGTTGGTTAAATCAACATCACCAACTACTAATCCAGAGTTGAGATCGTGATGGGAATCCCGCTACTGGTTACGGATGTATATCTGAGTGGAATGCGATAGGAATGCGATATCATTCTCTACCATGACGTTTTTTCTCATCAAGTGAAAGCTTAGCTTCCGAGAAGCACTCCTTGGCAACTATGCTTCTATCACCGTTATCATCACAGAGCTCCCATCGTTCTTCACAGAGCATTCATAAATAATCCTCTTTAAACCATAAGACAAGTCATATGACAGACATGACAGAGGAAGGAGAAACCAAGTTGACACATTTCCTTCCCTGATCCACCATTAAGTTATAACAGATTTATAATAAATTTATTTGAAAGACTCTGGTTATAAGTGGAACATAAATGTTTGAAAGCGTTGTTGACTTGAATTATTTCCCGAGGAAGTTTTGATAAAAATCTACTTCCCCAAAAGTTCTTGTTGATGTTGGATGCCCTGGGTGCACGCCACGGGATGTTATCGCCATTCGCCTTCGGCAGCATCCTTTTCAGCCTTAGTAGCCTTTTTCCAATATCAGATAGAGGTAACGAGGATTTTCTGAAAAAAGTGGTCCGGGAAAACATGCAGCCGGGAGCAAACCCCTATCGGTTCTGCTGGAGGCATTTGTGATAAGTTTAATACAGAAGAATGATTGACGTCAAGCGCGAATACCTTTTCGAAAAAAGGTTTTCAAATATCTGCAATCAGAATTATTATCTAGGACTTTCAACTCAGATATACAAAAGATAACATCAATTTATTCCCGGGGAAGTTGACGCCTCGGGCTTAGCCACCGGCGGTTTCCGAATCCTTGAGGCAGTCTAATTAAAAGGCGAATGTTCAGTAATTCAAAATGGTTTAAAGTAGCAGAATATAGTTCATTGTGATTTCAAGTGTTTAAAAAAGCTAGACTTGCATCAATTTTACTACCATCATCATCAAATTGGCCTAAGAAAATGACAACTCTAAATCAGATTGCATTGTTAACTTGCGTAGAAAGCTTTGATAATAAGGTGCCCATAATAGGTATGCATATGTATACAAGTCACTCAAAAGATGCTGGCACGCAGGAAGTCCTTATCAACAATGTGATTATAACTGGAAGAACTTCCAGGGACAGAGCTCGGCACTTCTAGCCTCGCGGAACTTTGAGTTCAAGCCACTTCATGCGAGGTAACAATGGCTTCGAGATGCCTTTACATCTGGTCGAGTACCGAAATGCATGCGCTCATCAGAAATGCATAAACGCCAACAAAAAACTTCATTAAACCAATCCAAGCGAATAAGGAAGGAACTTTTGATATTCCAAGGCCGTGTTTGTGTAGGGGTCGTGGTTTCAAATGGTAGTCGTGACTGGTTCAATGGGCGAGGCTCGTCAGGTGACATCACATGGCCTGTCATGTAACAATGGTGTCGGCGGCTTCCGTGTTGGTGGTTCCATCCAGTAGCTTTCGCCATTTGCGGTCTGTATTGGTTGATTTATGGATATTGTACCTTGTTCTTCCGTTCATTTTTGCTTAACAGTTGGACATTTTACTTGGAACGAGAAGCGGATAATATTCAGGCATTTTAAGACAGTTTATTTTATCTGTGCAGCAAGTATTGCTTGATCTTGAGAGTCGTGGTAAGTGCTTCTTTCTTTTTACGATCATTGACCTTATAATTGGGTTTTATAATAAATTTATAGGCGAACCAACCGTCAATACATATTTTATGGACTGTCAGAACCTCAATACATATCAATGAAATTCTCTGATCCATACACAAACAGTACAACCCTTGTCGGCACTTCAAAAGAATATCACGAAACGAGGATGCGCCGTCAGAGTGCCTTCCAGCAGGGACACACAATCGCTTTCACAACCATCAAAATGTTGTCACTGATAAATTGACCAGAGAATCCAATTAGGATCCATAAGACACGGTGGTATAATTGCTGGTCTTGCTTCTGTTGAACGCCAAAGAGAGCCGGAGGTCCGAGCGGAAACTTCTGTTCGTTTGTCCGGCTTCAACGCAAAGCCGGCGGGCACGTCACCCGGATGGGATGGGAGCCTGCAGATATCCCAACGGGTGAAATGGACACCCAACCCCGTTTGCCCTGGGCAGTGGAACTAATCTACGCATTTACTGCACCTAGAGGGGTTACGTCTTCTTTCATTGCCAAAAGATATGCGGCTGGGGAATCTAACGCGTGTTCGATGATGGACAACTGTTGTTTCCACCCTTCCCCGGTCGATGAGAGGGTCATGAACTCTTTTGGAGAGAAATATCGCAGCGACATATCGATAATGCTAAATCTACCAGATTACATTATCATTTTGAAGCAATCTATCAAATGGTGGATGGGGAAACAACTTCTTGAAGAAGGGCTTTCCCCGAAACACTGCGAGATCTGATATTTGTCATGTATCAAGGACCTTTAACTCATTTAGGGTGAAAATTTGTGATGGAAGAAAGTTCTCTCTCTTCGACCGAAGGTTTGAAACCGATTGCTGGATCAACTTCTATAGCGACAACTGTTATTCTTCTGTGTTGTATCAGAGTCTTTCAAATAAATATTATTTGAAAGACTCTGATTGTATCAAGGCGGTCTGGGACTTTAAGTCTTATGGCAAACGTAGATCAAACGCAGCGATAGCATGGTTCCTCAAACAATATATCAAGAGATCATTGTATAGTCATTGACATGGTCAACCCGAGGTGGTTGTAAACCTGTTACAATTTGCCCATAACTCATGTTGGAAGAGAAAGGTACATGTACTTTAACGCTCAAATAAGGTAGGTGACAAGGTTGAGACATGGTTAAAGGTTGACCTGCTGCTACAAGTTGTAGGCTGCGAGGGTTATCATAAGCATAATGTCTTTAAATCAGCTTAAGGGTACCGGCCAATAACTTCACGACGCTGAAGTCAATAGCAACAATGGTGTCAACGATTCTGTCAATAATTTATGGTCACATCAGTCACGGTATAATCTTCAACTACATGCATATATCATTGTTGTCTGATCTGTCGGTGACCCTTCTTCCAAGAGTATAGTTTACACGATTCGATTTTGCTCCAACTTGCTCCAACGAGTTGAGGTAACCCAACATAGCTTTCTTTGACATTGTATAATTGATGACAATATCGGCTCCTTCTCGCCATCACAAATGGATTCCATATCGCCACCTTTACTCGTTACAATGTCTATCTTGTCACGATCTGCTGCCATGATATCAGCAGATCGACCACTTCCTGCCCCTTTCTTTTTGCCCCTCATTCCACTATCCCCTGGTCCTCTTCCTCACCTTTGCGCACCACAATCAGGCGTCTCATTTCATTTCGACACCATGAACTTCTTTTTTCTCATCCCATCCATCAAACACGGATTCCATGTCGCCATTACCATTCCTATCATGTCACGATCGACAGCCATGATATCAGCAGATCAACTTCCTGCCCTTTTTCTAAGGCCTCCATTTTATTCCCTGATCCTCTTTCTTATCCTAGCGCACCTCAGGTGCCCCATTTATTTTATTTCGACGTTGTGAAATTCCGTGCATCGTCATCTCACGACCTTGATGTTGATGACGGGCTAGATTTCAAGCAAGATTGTTTGTCGATGCTTCCCCCTCATCCCGTATCGTCCCTCGATTAGGCAACAATTCCTTCAAAGGCAACCGCGGTTCATGTTATCGACTCATCTTGACCTGGTAGCACAGAATCTCAAAAGGGTGCAAAACAGGTTGAGTGAACTTTTAAGACCCCCGAGCTGTGCTGATGGAATGCAGATTGCAGCTTCTTTGAGGCGAAATGACAAGTTTTACACTTGGTTGCGATGCGAGAAATTCCAAAAGAACCACACAATGGGGTTTTATGCTGCCCCAATTGCCTTACCAGACTCTCATAAAGAAATATCGGCGGCCTTCCGTGCCGTTGAGGATGCTTTTATTTCAACCCATTATACCACCAAGTTTGGCATTAGGGTTGCAACACATTGTGTCGTGCTACAATCCATATGAAAAAGATGCTGACACAATTGCAAGAACTATTTCAAACGTTCGTTTCATTCCGCGCAGCATGGCCATTGGGAACACGCGACCAAATTTCACGGTCTTCATTGCCTGCAACCTCAGACCACTTGACCACTAATGCCCCCTCATTAGACGCATATACAAGAACAATTAAAGCTACAAGGCTCTCAAGGAAGACAAGAGGTGTAGCCCTGAGTGTCAGACATCCAAACAGGATATTACACATGGATTGGCGAAGAGAAAGCAACCATGATGGAAAACCCCTTCGACGGCGTTGAGATCTCGTGGCCAAGTTCAAATCACGCTTGGTATCCCGAGACAACAATGGTGACGCAGCAGCCATTGTTCCCGAAGCTGAGAATAAGAATACGACATGGTCGTGGGGTTCTCTCGTATGGATCTTGTAGATTAATATCGTAAGATTACTAGTATATCGATTCTGGCCATTATCTTACACAGGATTTATTCTCAATGTCTCCTTGTTGAGATCCAAGCCTCGGGCGTGGATGATTCCCCGATGGTGCGTCCCTCAAACACAGATTGGGAGCGTTTCGTTTTAATTATAACCTAATGAATGGGCATGATGTAAGCGTTATGTACACTCTTGTTGTTATGCAACACGAAATGTGAAATATCACTGAGGAACGCAGCAATTTCATGCGATTTAGCCAAATAGACGATTAACTGCCAAGGGCTAAGCGGATGGTGTAGCACGTGTGGAAATCACACCTGATTCTGATGGTGCCAAATTTGTGATGTCCGATCGTTGTACCAGCAAAGTTTCCTTGAGGTATTTTTTCGTTTAATTCATTGACAGATTCATCATTGGGCAGTAATATACCGGGTACTTGCACATTGTACAGAAAGCAGTTATAAAAGTACATCATCAACTTAAAAGAACCTCGACTCTACCGGTATCCATAAGATAGGATACCAAGTATCTATTTAGGCTATAATGAAGATTACGCAGCGTCCTCTCGGTCAAAATACATTCATATACATCGTAAAACATTTTCGAGGAATTTTCAATCGCTATCTAAACAAATCTTACCTTGGTATCGCCTTACCGGTCGAAATCTAAGCTATTTTGTCAACGTCTACGGGCATCATGTCCGACAAGCACAACTTGTAGAAGCACGCACGTACAGTTCAACAAACGATGAATTACCTGTGCACTGCAGTTGTGTACATGCTCATACATCTGATATCATGAACTTGAGAATAATGGTAAAACATGGCGATACATGCATATGGAAAGAGGATTAGCTTGGATAGGACACTGAAGCTTCAAGGCTGTTTATTTAGAGCACTGGGGTGACAACAAGGTTCTCTTGGTGTCTATTTTATAAATTTTAGTGAAAACGTCTTTGGGAATGTTTTATCCTCTAGTCGTATGTTTCAGTGACTTCCGACGATAAACTCGATAGTGTCTCAGCAACACTATTTTGTAACTTAACAATAACTACATGACATCGAAAATATGTCAAGCTTGAATACACGTATCGATGTCATGATATACTCCACTACATGTAATAGGCAAGATGCTAAAACGATGGCACCTCTTTCTCTATTTTGCTGTCCAAAATTACCGAAACACAAGCGGGTTTCCAAGTCATAAACCTGTATTACCAGCATTTTTGTGGTTTCCTAGCTCGATATTCAGGTTTTCGACGGTTTGATGGTTCAGAAGGTGTGAAATGACTAGACACGTCGTCAGCCTGAATTAAGTTGCTTCCAAATGTTACAAAGTGTCGCCCAAGACGATCCGATAGTGATGTTCCCATTGTTGAGGCCTGTACCCGCATGGGAATCTATACCCCATGTCACGAATAGCCTCTTGGTACCCTCTTAACTGCAATTACTACAGAAAAGGAAACATTTGGGTCATATTACTTGATTGTTATGAAAGAATGAAATTATGCCACTTAATGTACAATCGTTCTTAAAGTTTATGATAATGGAATTGTGATATGTTGACAATGGCGACAATGAGTGACGATCTTAACTTTCTGACGGGCAGACAGATCCTAAGATGATTTGGAATATCAACTTGATTA
This sequence comes from Lineus longissimus, assembly GCF_910592395.1. Lineage (NCBI taxonomy): Eukaryota > Metazoa > Nemertea > Pilidiophora > Heteronemertea > Lineidae > Lineus > Lineus longissimus. The sequence goes on along the minus strand of NC_088309.1, from coordinate 10,030,556 downwards.
CCTGCCCTCACGCGATCTGTAGTCACCCTCTTCGAGATACTTTGAGTTGGAGACAAGGGCATCACCTTTTCAGCCCTAGTAAAGGTAAAATCTAAGCTGTACCATTCGATAGATATCAATGTAAGATACAGTAGAATTAACTATTATTTGTACTTAAACTCTGGTGTACAAAGAAAAACACTGGGCTTTTTGATACCATATCGACGTTTATACTACATGTATAACAGTCTTAGGTAATGATATGACGATACATGTGATTGTACATGTATATATACCAGCTTTACGTCCCTTCGCTGCTTGGTCGACTTTCCATATTACTGGCTGCAACATCTTTAAGTATGAAAGATGATGATGCGGTAACAGGTAATGATATGACAAGACATGCGATTGTACATATCCCGGCTTTATACTGGTTCCTTCGCTGCCTGGTTAGTGTTCCATATCACTCTCTGCAACTTCTTTAAGCACGGAAGATGATGTTCCGAAGATCATTGACAGGGGAAAGGAGAAACTGTCCCATGACCAACACCGTTACATCCAAATCTGACCATAGGTCGATTCTTACTGGACAAAGGGTGATAATGAGTGCTATGCTCCTGATACTAAGGGCGACCTGTGCTATATTGGTCCCTAACGACCTGTCTCTCTCCATCTTGGACCCGAGACATCACTCCACCACAATGGCAACCGACAAAAGAAAGTTATAATACGCTCCACAGTTATAATCTTAGAATGTTTACAAATATTTTTAGAAATGGTACAATAATGTTGCGTTAAGGAGACACCTGGCCTTGAGGGGTTGTGATAAATATAGCGGCAAGGAACGCTCCTGATGGTGACGCGTATGGCACCGTTAAGAAGGGGAAGACAACCATCTTGACCTTTGGCACAGTATCTGAGCGCTGGGCAAGAATCTCGTATAACATAATTGAGGAACGAAAGTGTGTCAATGGTTCCGATTCATTTCTTCTTCCCAATAATACCCACAAGTAATGAACAGCGACAGAACATCGGCATGCAGACGGTCTGTCAATTTGAAGTTCCAGGAGAAACTTTAGGATACGACAGTCCTTCGTAGTTCGTCGTTCGCAGGCGTTGTTAAACGTGCCTAATATAAGACGGACGAAGCGATGTAACAGCGAATCAGGTCGGGTCGCAAGTCTGTGTGACCAACGATGCTGGTTTATGTGAATAGTTGGCATCATCCCCTCAAATACCCATACTGTCATTCTGGGTGACAACAAATTCCCGTGTCACAATTATCGCGTCCTTCCTAATCTTCGGGTAACATTTCAGCACATCCGCCCCATCCTTTCGGCAATCTGTCAGAATGATCTGACATTAATCACAGGGCAGTGGGGGAAGGTGAAAAAGAAGACAAGCGAGGACACTTATACCTCAAAGGCTATGGTGGTATCATATTGTCATCTGCGATGCTGTGGTATTTGACAATCTGTTGCCACTTTCAAAATACGGTATGTGGTTTATGGAACCATGGAGTTGGAAATAAATTACTTTGCCACTTTGCAACAGATGATGAATTGGGACGGTAGGTGGTCAAATACATCGACGTGTGTACATTCATACATGGCAGGACATTTGGACAGTCTTTAAATACAGTTTCGTGTAATTTGCGAAAGCCTTTGTTGCTGAACGTCAAGGAAAGTAAAGAATATGAGTCTGGTCTTGGGATTGCAGATCATCATTTTTTTGCGTTTATACTTGGGCATACGAAGCAATCGCAGATGGTTATGCGAAATAAAGCATCGTTTTCTTTGAATTTTCCTAAAACTAGAACATAGACTTGTTGTAATCGATAGGGTTAAGCCTTTAACAAGTTGTTTAATTACCGGTAATATTATTTGATATCCGGTTTGCAACTACTCAAATATCGTTTGAAGTGGCAATCTCATTAGGTGACTGCCAGGAAAACATCAATCAAAAACCGATTCCTCAGTCACGATACGCTAGTTTGAGCCATATTTTCTATTACGTTGAGCACTGAAGTCGATTAAAGATGGCGAACATGCAAAGGATATTAAAAAAATGAATCACTTGATACCTGCATGCAGAGCGACATTGTTTCTCTAAACTAGGTAAGGGAGATCGAAACCCTATTCCGGTTTGAATTTATAACTTGTGTCGCATTTTTGAAATGGTTGAGAAAGATCTTTAAGGATGGAGAATCGGATGGATAACAAAAAGACTGGGCGACTTTCTGCTTTTTTACGGGGATCTGTGAAAGCAATTTGAAAGTTACACATTGTGTGATATGAATAAAGACTAGCAAATGCTTTTATCTAAAACTTCATGTACATTTACACTTGGCCTATGTGTACTAAATTGAAGTAAAAGCATTTGCTAGACTTTATTCCATCAGCCATTGTTGCTGACTACGACAGAAATCACTTATTTTGTGCTGCTAAATTCGTTGTCGCACAATTTGGTTCGTCGATCCAGCTGCAAGGCACCGCGAAGTATCACGCCGTCTCAAATGTAATTGATATACACCCTCAACATCTTTGATACGGATTCTCAGACGGAAGAATGAACACTTTGAACACTTTCTATAAAACACAAAGGATGCTGAACGGCAGTTTGAACAAATTGATTGAATGTAACGTACGCCATGTTAGAGTAGTGAAGGTGGGGCGTTCAACAACATAATCAATTAATTTTGATCATAACCTTTCAATAAATTCGTTATCCTATATTCATAGATTTGACATTGTCATCAACCTGTCCGGAATTAGAGAGGCTTTTTGTTCTGAAGGCACGTGTCAGAAAATTAACCGTGATATGAATATTTGAGTTTGCTTCAAGGCGGCGATATGAGTTTTCCCTTTCATTAACTTTAATCATAATTTTTGTGCAATGTTTCTGGGTGAATATTTCACATTAGATATTCACACCATCGCAGTGAATAGCGTTCTCGATCATTATAAAATTCAGACAGGTCACCCCAGTGTCACCGCCCTCTCATCTTAAACCAGATTATTGATAATCATTTAATTATCACCAGTCTGGTGATATTTAATGAAAGGTTATACATGGTCATTGGGTGTGTTGGAGATCCATGCCTGGCTTGAGTCAGCAAGCGGTCTCCCGGCGAATATTACTGGCATGGCTACCTTTCGAATATTCAACGGAATCCATACAAAGGTAAAAGCTCGCGATTGCTCTCGCGCCTCCATAGAACCAATCGGCTGTACGAGGACCAGGTTTCATGACCGTATCATGCTTTGGCAAAAAGTGTCCTCAACATCATCATCATCCCAGGGTTTCAAGCGTCTCGATAATAGAATATGATCAGATCCACCATCTGTCATTGTGTGTCGTTGGCTATATCGCCTTTGCACTTTGGCGTGAGATAAACAATCTGAGCACCCAGAACGAAAGAGAAAGTGTTGAGACATGTGATAATGTCGTATCTAATGATTGTTTTGGTAGATAAAGAAACAATCACCTTGATCTGATTTAGGGCGTTTACCATAAGGTCAACATTATTTACAACAACTACAGATCCATACTTGTTTACACGTAAGTGTTAAACGCGTCCCAACTCTAACCTAAACCTGCGAAACTCTTCACCGGACTTAATCTCACTTCACCCCTCCTCAGAGGCGTCGTTGCCGTCCAGACCCGAGGCCTGTATGTCCAGCTAGGGGTCTAAGCAAATCAAGAAATCAATGCCTATTGATTTCCGGGCCCGTGATTGTTTCTTTATATACCAAAACAATCATTAGATACGACATTATCACATGTCTCAACACTTTCTCTTTCGTTCTGGGTGCTCAGATTTGTTTTTCTCAGGCCAAAGTGCAAAGGCGATATAGCTAATTACTGAACAAACACAGACAGCTAATTAATAAGTAAACATTGCCTTTTAATTCTTCTCTCCATATAGGAGACTTTTAATATAGACAGTGCAAAGCATGGTAACGCCAGCTAGGCTTAGACCTGTATCACACTTTAAACAAAGCCGTCATTGTGTCCGCCCTCACCAAATATTGAAAAGCGTCGTTTTTTAGCCAGAGGGGAAACGGCTAATTGTTTTACCTAAGTCTTCCTATTCTTGCTATTTAGTCACGGTCAGTAGGTGGTTTAAGGCCTATGATCATGGATAAGGGCAATGAGGTCATTATCACGGACCTATCAAGTCCCTGTCATTACGAGAACATTGCTCGAGTGAAGCTTCTTTAGGATCTAGCCGGATCAGACAAAATGGCAACAAGTGTTTGAAAAAATCTCTATTCAGGGAATGCACTGTGAAGCGTTCATTTACTGCACTGCCTCTTCATCAGTAACTGGCCGAAGAAGGGTTACAAAAGACGAATTCTGCTTTACACAAATCAGATGCGGACAAAAAAGCAGGTCATTTTTTCTTAGCAAACACTTGGACTCAGTCTCCAGCTGTGTTGCACTAAATGATCTTCATGATGTTTCACAAATTTCTCGGAATTTTGAAACCTGTATAATACATGCACGCGGATCCTGAAGCACGGAATGCATGGCCTTGCTGATATTGATACCATGCACTTATCAGTCTGTCATTCATAGTTTGGCATTGAATTCAACAATATGGATACTTTTCAGGACGGTTTTTTCTCGGACAGACACAAAGCTGCTTTTCATATGTATCATTGGTGCTGTATACAGCTGCATTTCAATAGCAATAGCAGAAACGGAAGCTGCCTTTGTACAACATCTCGAATTTCCAAATGATGAATGAAAACAATAAATTGGGTTACTCCATTGAAGAGCATCTCTTAATTTCGGAGGTGTGGTCAACAGAGAAGAGCACGGCAGCAGTTCCTTTGTTGATGTAAATCAGTGAAGGTCTGGGACGGGCACTGGAGGCCTAGCTATAGGCTTGCTAGGCATAGCAACCGAGCTAACTTACTGCAAAAATGTCCCTGGCTGTTCTTAGTAACAAAGGTATCACTTCCAAATCGTGAAGTAAGAAAAAATAATCCGCGTGGTCAGCGTTTTCATTGCAATGTAAATCAAAGTGCCGTTCCTTGAACAAATGTAGTTTATACAAAATATTTATAAATATTTTATGAAAGCTGTGATGTATTCTTTTGAAGCACATTGATATGGATTATTCCTTGCAAACCCATTCTGGTGTATTTTATTGTCAAAGAAGAAATTAACAGTTATGCATGCCCCTCATAAGTTACGAGCTGATTAATGAGCATCCTAGACCCCATGGTCTTTACCCCCTTTAAATATAGCCGGGGTATTGAATGAAAATGCGAACGACACTAAAATATCAATTTACCCTTACAATGTATGGACAATCTATCGCCGATAATGTCTTTCCATTCCTTGGCCCCAGTACACGTGTAACACTGGTAATCGCTGCATTAATGAAAGAAGTAAAATGATATCGTAAATTGATTTCTATTCATGGAAATCTGCTGAGCATGTAAAACATTTAAATTCACCCCATAATCAAATAGCCACATGTAACGTCGAATTCCTGCGACCTTGGACGAGGTGTTGTCATTACAAATCGTTTAATCGATGTACCACAATTCAGGCATTCTTGCTAAAATGTTTGATATAGGAACATTCAATCTGTATTGAATCTATATTTCCCGATTTCCTACAAACACAAAAGTAGAAATAATCACGAAATTCCTGTTTACATTGAAAGCAGACGGAATGGTCCGGAATCAACATGGAATCAATCTCGGGCTATAGGATTTATTGAAATATGGATCGTATTTTTGCCCCGTTTTCTCGTGTAAATTTTCAGGTTATCCTTCCCCAAATATAAGTCTGTTTAGGATTCTGTAACCCACAAAAAAGCAGGAGCTCTTAGACCTCATTGGCATTACGTAGTACTCCCTTTAATACTTCACGTTTGTTGTCCATCGTGTCTGGGGCCATCCAGAACCTCAGACCATCGGCACTAACCACCGAGCTCAGTAACGTGTGCGAGCGGAGGAGGATACGACTGACTCTGGATTTTCGAGGATGGTCTGGCGCCAACCAGAGTCTTTATTTGAAAGACTCTGGGCCAACCAAGGAAGTTTTATAAACCTCCTCGGGCAAACGACACCATTCTAAAGGTATATAATTATGATGCATTGACTATCAGCGTCAATTCCATAATGGGCAGTGACTGATTTCTCATCGATCTGAGAGAGTTCGTTTTCATGTTGCACTGCGAGCACAGAAGAAAAAAAGTTTCATTTCAGACCAATAAGAATCGTATTAACGACTCATGAGTCAGCGAGCCTTGCACATCATTGGAATAACGGATTTCTCAATCAGCAATATCCCATATCTTCCGTCTAATTTTCCCCAGCGCAACCAGTTAAACTTTGAAATTCGAAACTAAAGATGTGAAAATACACAGCAACTGCGTGAAATTCGCGCATATCTATTGAAAACCTTCGCTCCCGTGTGTTCCCATTCACAAGCTGTCAAACCACTGACGACCCAGTCGAGAGTCTCGCTGTGTCCGGACTCGCGAGCGCTCGCATTCAGACGCTTGACGCGCTGTCGGCAGGAGCTCTCGGTAAATCGGTCCGTGTGTGTTTATGCATTAACAATATACATGTAGTTCATGGACTATGGAATGCTATTTGGTTAATTGACGTGCTACATGGAATTAATGTTACGAACTTTTACATTATTGTGGACTATAGTTTTGCAGTATATTCGAATCGAGTGAACGAACTTTTTAAATTAAAAATCTATCAAGGTAAGTAGTTTTTTTAGTTAAGAGCTTTTTTTAGTTAACAGTTACTTTTTTAGATAATGCATTTTATATTTCTCTACAAAAGCACAATTTTTTATGTTGGAAAACAGAGAGATAGGCAACTTTAGTGTAAAATTGTTACGAACACCACACTCGGTTAAGTTGCGCACTTAATAAGAGAACATTTAATCATGGAGGTATTATTAATAATACCTCCATGATTTAAGGTAAAGCTGAGTACTTAAGGTCATCTTTATAACAGACACGATGAGTAAAATTTCATGTCCGTGTTCTCTGATCTCTAGGCATCTTTTAATAGTACTAGATATATCATCTCCATTAGGATTACATGTGGTATATATATATTTCATTTAAGGAAATATACAGTGTAATCCTTTTTTCATGGTATACAATTAACGGGTATGGTTGTATGCATGAAGTACAATTGTCCTTCCTGGTATAGATACGTATTGATATTGATATATAGGTGGTGTGTCATTGTATTTTACACCCCAATCAATCATTGTGCCATTGAATTTATCATCTTCTTTTGACGCGATTAGGCAACAGCTGTCAAGAGGATAACGGTAAACAGAATGTAAATTGAACCTATCTCGACCCTAAGATTTTGACGAAATTGGCAAATTTTGCTTGGAACACACAGACATCGTACATGTTTATCTCGTGGAGCAGTGTGAAAATTGAGAAAGTTTGATACCTTTAGTTGTAACACCCTCAGTGATTCACTAGATTGATCTTCGAAAGAGATACACGTCATCTCAAGGGTAATTTGAAATATCGATTTGGTGGATTTGCCTTAAGGATATTGATATCTCACTCAAGTGACTGCCATCAGCTGAAACTCCACCCAGTGATTCACGAAACTGGTGGATCTTTTTCCCGAGTCACAAGTTTTTTCAATAAGACAAAAAGCACACCCAAAAAACTACTCAATAATACTTTTTATATGAATTGAGCACTTTTCCCCCCAAAAGCTGTACAACCTAGAACAACCTAACACTGGATTTCACTCCGAGTGTATTTACATTTGGAGTGATTACACAGCTTCGCAAACACACTGGTGCGAGTTTTTGCAGTTCTGTTTGGATTGGACGCTTTCATACAAAATTGTAGATAATCGAAAGGTGGTATGCGTTTCACCGGATGCACGCGACCACCGCAGCAGCTGGTCCAACCCCGAAATCCACACATCCCGAATTGGATGGAGAGTCCTTGAATGTTTCCGGCAGCGCCTGTCATTTGCAATAATATGGAATGAAACCTGTGTATAAATGATATACAAATGTATTTCACAATATTTGTCGTGCGAGAAATGGTCTGATTCAGAAAGAATTGATGCAAGTAACACTTCGTCCGAATTTGAGTGGTGTTCTATTCGGAAACATCGGAAACATCGCCGGGTTGTATAGTTCTTTTAGCTTCTCCCCGGGCTTTCCCCGTCACCTCGCCTTTTCAGGCCCATAGGCGGTCTGAAATATCACTTGCACTGTCATTAAAAACCTACTCAAATACCTGGAATAGTATTTTTCGGCTTGAGATGTCGCTCAATTACTTCTGGTTTCTTTGAACAAATGGCTTAACTTTAGCATCTGCATGGCGGTCTCAGCAGGGATTTTGCATGTACACAATATTAATATATGTGCAGCTGATTCCCCAAAAACTCGATATTTCCGATGTCTGATCCAAATCAATGCGTGGTAATATTCAAGATTTCACCGCAGATATCTAAATGTGTGCATACATCTGTTGGTATCATGGAGTGATAGGTATTGACGCGGCTTGTGGATGTGACGCGTAGTGGGAGTGCCATGTTGGCGTTGGCCTTTCCATGATTAGAATGGATCAAAGAATGGATCCCTGCTTGATACCAAACGTTTCTTTCTGGCGATACTGGTCTCATGGGTCAAGGTCGGAATAATTAGGCAAACATCCCACCACTTGGTATCTCTGCTTGCAACTGGGACGGACGCCAACTGAATGACTGAAACATTAACCCAAATCATCTAATCAAAGTGCTGGGCATATGATACCTCTGTTCAAAATGTAAGCCTTTGTAAGATCGCCAATTAAGTGTTAAATACACTGTTGGCAATGTGCTCATCACAGACGACCAATGTGGCGGTGTGAATGCACACAGGTTGGGCACAGCTAGAAGCCTGAAATGGTATTAAATGAAGGAGGACAGTTTATGACAGGTAAACCACTGGTTGCTAACAGACGTCAATGGATGTTGACAGATTCACTTGGGACAGTTGCTTTTCCACTTGTCTGTTACAAACTCCTTTGTGCTGCTGCTGGTTTTAACCACTTCTCTGGCTGGAGAGGCATAAAATTAGCGACACGTCCAAAAACTGCTGTGAAGGGGCGGAACGAGTGGATGGACATAAGTGGTCGTGTGAATGGATGAGCATGGCAGCGTACAATTCGGGTAATGTCCGTTGTATTCTGTCGAGAAGAGTAACTACAATTATCATCTCTTGTTGGCTGGACGTCCGGAAATCTCAAGCGGTTATTTAGTTTTTAGCATGCAGGCTGTTGCAGAATAGGAGTTTCATGAATCCTTTCGTCTATTCTTTGGCACGGTCCAAAGTGATAGTCGCTTACCTGAGCCGTATCTAAATCAGACGTGCTCGCATTGACCAAGCACGCTCATTGGACCACTACAGATCTCAAAGAATAGTTTTCATGGACTTTAAGAATCATTGACCTATCAATAAGTCATTATACAGTACTAAAAATCACATTACCGATGTAATGTTGAAGCATGAATCATGTAGGTGGACGATATAATGTCCCTTGGAATTCGTTGGCACATATTTGAAGGGTTTTGCGCTGATTACGATATCAAAGGCACGTAGTCTTCTTATGTTCTATGACTTATCCAAACAATTGTTTTATGCCCAATATTTATGGGTATATGAACGATTTGGAATGTTGGTTGTCGCGTTGACGAGTGAGTGGGAGTAGTAGGCCTAGATCTGGCCAAACGATGTTGACATTGCTTTTCAAGTGTGAGGGTAAGATGACCTCACCTCCCATAGGCCTCATTAAATAGGCGAGTTTGTGTGAATAGCGATGTACTCAAATAAAATATTTGGAACCCAGTGAGCGATCAAATAGGCCAAGACCCTTGACTCACCAAATTCAAAAATCTATTAACGGCCCAGTCCCTTAACTAAGGTTTATATCGGCATTGAATACTGGTATTTGCAAACAACATGAAAATTAAGTAGAAAAAAATCAAATGCAAGTCTAATATAAATTGAACATTTTAACGAGAACACAATTTCTTTATCAACAACCTTGACAAACGAATCCAGGGGTCTGTTTTATAGCGATATCTCCCACTAGATTTCTGGATCTGTAGATTGGAGCTATTCAGACACGATATTACAAATTGTGATGTAATGTTTGCTCGTGTTTAAGAAAACAAACACGGTTCAGACATTGGAGACCATTTTGTTTGAAATGCCAAATGCAAGATGCAAATATATATGGTATAAACTGTCTACAGTGATGATTTTCGATATGAAGCGCGAGTCAATATGAAAATCAGTGTATGAGTGTTTGCCAACACGTAATATCCACTGTATAACATGATTTGGTGTGGTTAATTGACGTTTGTGTTTGCCTTCGTGACAGATCTCTGTTTTATGGTTTATAAGGTGATATGAAGGTTGATTAGAACTCAAGTTATTATCGACTCGCTGTTAATCGTTGTTTGGGGTCAAAACAAAGGTTTAGTGGGTGGGCAGTTTTCCCAAAGAAGATACTCGTGGAATGGCGTGGCAAAATATGCACAACTTTATTAGAATTCTAGGTATACCTGGTAACTCACTGGCACTATAACTGTATGTACGTGAATGTACGTGAATGACGACAACACAGTCACCCCAATGAACACTCATAAACAATTTTTCGTCCTCATATTTCTATAATGTATTTCATCTTCTTTTGACGTCACTGATGCATCCACCAATGATAATTGTTACCATAAATGTTGATGTAAGGTTTGAATCGGGATACAGGTGCTGCCTTAAGATACCTCTTTCATGACTCTCCGGGGCTATACCACGGTCAGGGACTTCACCTCCCCAAATGTCAAATTCTCCTTTGTTATATTTAATCATCGCTGAGAAACGCAGACAATATAAATATAGATTTTGACATAAAGCAATATAATGTACTGTTTATTCAAGTATTATTTGAAGAAATTCAATAGGAGATGCATTATGAAGTTGTATTGTGTTAATATTGGGTGGTGAGTGGTACCCCACTGTTTATTTGATCAAATTCCCGTGTCTTGCTTCAGTTGTGGGTAAAAGCATCCATTTTCTCATGTTATTACTCTACATATAGTTGGTTGCGTGTGTCATTGCAATCCGTTGCTTTGGCGTCATACCAATATAGCCAGCAGACCATTTTGCTTTCATGGAAGTATAACAACAAGATGATTTGTTATTGGACCGTCTGGCATCGTGACTGCGGCAGTCTGGGTTGAACTGCTTTGGAGGACACTTTCGTGATATCAGCAGCGTTTTTTTGCAGTTGTAACGTCTTTTTCATGCAACGAAAGTGGACGGTTGATTCTTTGGCCACTTTACGACAACGTGGCACGATTCTTTGCCATTCCGTGTCTGCCATCCAGTCAGTTGGGCGCGGCAAAGATGGCGCATCATACTTATGTGTCATAATGCGGGCATGAGTTGGTTCCGTGGCCGTATGTTGTCTATTAGGTGACACATCATTTGCCCAGAGACACACTCAAAATCTTGTCAAAGACACGCAATATAAATGCTGTTGCATGTTCATTCTTAAAATGAGCGAAACATGAACTAGTAATGTCCACTCGTCTCTCAGTTCACATTGTGATTGCGTTAGGTCAATGGGCTGATGGTTCTCATGATATAGTCTTACATATCCGATACAGAAAAGGTGTTTGCGTCGACAACGGGCAGGTGAGGACTGCCGCCAGTGAGTCCACAAAAACTGCTTATCGTTGGTAACCGAAGATAGCCAAACTGATATCAGCATGCTACTATTGTGAGACGTGATGGAGAATTCATTCCCATTGTGCAATGAACAAGCGTACTTATCGGTCCCAGGTAATTGGTCCAGCAATTAATTTATCAATATCATGAGAAATACGTGACGATATTGCAGGGTAGTTCGATTCCAAGGCGCCACAATGACGATATGCGTTACATATTTGTTTGGCCTGCGGGTCGCGGCGCTGCGATTCTTCCATTTCTTCCCCGATTATGTGGCACGCCTGTTCAGCAATCTGGGGCTACTTTGCCTCCCTTACCATGACATTTAACAGCATTTTCCCCGTCTGTTGAAGCAGCAGGCCAGGTAATCTCAACAGGTTTCTATTTCTTACAAAGGGAAGGGGTCGACCTCCGCTGTCTGATTGAAACAGAGGCCATTACTTGCTGAAAGCGAAGCTGCCAAACATCCTAGGATTAAAAATACCACAACAGTGTTGATGACAAACTCCGCCCAAATATATGAACCGTAACCTTGACCTTTATGCCTACTGCCGGAAACGGAAACAGGACTTCACCTGGCGGAAGTGTCAAACGAAATGCATTGTTGGAGGGTGCTAAAAACACAAATTGGCGATTAATCCCTTGCTTTCTGTCATCCGGTCCCTCCCAGAGGGAAATGGGGGAGGAGGATGTGCATCGGATTTCCTTGGATCAGGAAATCAGAAATATTCAGTGTCACTAAACCCGCGTTTTGTTTCACACCGAGCTCCTCCTTTAGGAGCCGGAAAAGCGAGCAATCCCTGATTTCCTCAAATGCCAAATCCTTGGTATGACGAGTGTATAGGCTGAGGTGTCGTACACCGTTAGCTGCGTATCGCTTCGCCTGTGGATCGACTGTCATGCTAAAATCTATCAATAATTATTCAATATCATGCCTTGCTGACTTTCACGCTGGCGATGATAATCCTCAGTCAGTGGACTTCAAGTAAGAAGTGGGTCTTATTTACCGTTATTCTAGATTGGGTAAGATGAAGAAATACATATTCTGAGATTGGGTTACGCTGAGATATGATAAAAAGAAAGGAAATGGAACATAAATCTATTGAACAACAAAGCGGATTTTTTATTTAGTGGCATGTCTACTCATGGTGATATATTCATGTTCGTGCCATTCCTGATATTCATTCATACCGATATCATTGAAGTGTGTACATGATATTGAGTGTGATTAGGCTGTTGAGTTTCTGAAGTGAACCAATTTGGAATAAGTGTACCAATCACGCATTCAAGAATGGCGGAAGTATTTTCATGTGAAGTAGATCCAAACCTTTTGTGATTCCCAATTCTATATAACGATCATCAGTACGATACACGACCTTCTAGTCTTACCTAACTCATAGGTGGGCTATATCAAAATGAAAGGGGTTACAAACTCAGTGTCAACATACCAGTCTCGGTTACCCGAGATTACAAAGACCGGGTGTTAGTTTGTGGGACTCTTAAGAGTTCATAGACCATAAGAATTGAAAATGAAAAGTAAACAGCACAACTCTGTTTCCTTTGTAAAAATAGCCAACAATCGATGCAGTCGATAGAGATTTCTAAAGATGTTGTTGCGCAGACGACCGATATTGTTGCCATTCCAACTCCGTCCTAGCGTCAGGCGTCCCTAATTAGAATCATTTGCATATTATCAAAACTGAATAGACATATCCACAGAAGGGACATTTTGATTTCAGTTAATGATATCGCTTTGAATCCCGGTTGCTTCCGTTGGTCTGCAGATAACCCTGATCGCCGTCCGTTTGTCTGCAGAGAACCATATCTAATTGGATGCATGCTGGTCCCCTTTCACTGGAGCCAAAAGCCCCTAACAACTGCAACCCCCAAAGCGCCTTTATTTGGTCAAGAATAATGCCATTTTGGATTTTCGTTGACCTTATTAACTTTGTGCACCTCACGCAGACTCCCTCCCGCTGGTCTGAAGCCAACCTATGTTTCCTAATTAAAACGATGCTGCTTCGCCTTTCACTGTCAAACATCTATTGACAATGGTTCGTTTTTACAAAACATCATCTTTTGTTTACAATAATACCGTTTCAGTTTGTCCACGGATCCCATGCAGTGAGTGATTCAGATTGATCTGCTGTTTGCCTATGATCACCCGCTGATGTTCCCAACCAATATATAAATGCAACAAATTCAAACTGCTATGATTGTCACTGATGGTATGACTGCTGTCGGCAAAGGAAAAGATGTTGTTTTTCCAACATTTATCGAAGAAATAACAGTCGCCTCGCCCGATATAATGGTTTTGAGTAGGAATAGCAAAACACGGGGTGTGACCACTCAAGACTGTGTCAGACGAGTCACTCCAAGCAAAGACAATACATGCTCCGTCGGTGTTTTTATTCTGGTACAAGTCATTGAATCTGATAAAATGAAAATACAATGTAGTTGCATTTTCAAAAATACATTTAATGACCTATTTCTCCTAAGGAAACGTTATCCTCGAAAGGAACCTGATGTCGTTATGATTATAACACGTGCCGTTTGTGGTCGATTGTACATGACTGTGAATGTAATTAAAACTGTAAAATTACATGTAGGTGCATGTACATGTAATGTACGTGTATAGTAGTGTCTATCGATTTGCGTTGTTTGTATCAGTTTTAGTGCTTGGCGGGCGTCAGCAACCAACTTCGTGGGAAATAAGCTCATACCCTTTCAATGTGTTACATACAACATTGTCCAGACGAATATGAGAATATGATACCCGTGCGAATCTGGTCACATGCTGGGATAAAAAGTATCCGTGATTTGACAATATATACCGTGGATTATGGCACTGATTGAATTCAGGATATGAACTATTAATAGAATTATCTGATTGAGTATGTCACAAAGTGATGGATTGATTAGAAACGCAAGTGCATTATCTCTTTAAGGCTGCGTGTGATGAACATAAAAATGTCATGTTTCGGTTGACAAATCATATTTGCATCCGCTGGTCGTCAGTTACGTACGGCAGCAGATTAGTACGGCAGCTACGGCAGCAGATTAGTGCCATAAAAAATAAAATATCATCTCGTTATTACGAGATCTTTTCTCGTTATTACGAGATCTTTTCTCGTTATTACGATATGCGAAAGTGCACGCAACATTGAGGATTAAAGCTCAAAATCAAGCGCGGGAAAGGTCCGTACTTTATAGACCCATATACCATCATCGCGTAATAACGAGGTAACATCTCGTAATAACGAGAAAAGATCGCGTAATAACGAGATAATATTTTATTTTTTATGGCCCTAATCTGCTGCCGTATCAGTTCTCGTGCCTAAATTAAAATACCAGTTGAGTTATTCAGTTGACCAAGGGATTTGACCTCACCCATTGGACACATTACTTGCTACGCATCTTGCGGCATGATTTTTCTGATATTAGAAAGACTACAAGATGAGAAGCCTATACGACTCTCCTGGGTGCACCACGATCGGTCAGTTACGATCGTGCCCAATCTTTATAGATTGGAGATGACATGCTGAATGAAAAGCATCGCACAAAACTGCCAATCCTCTTATTAAGCTGTGAATTGAGTGTCAATCAAAGCTGTCACTAAATCCGGTTACGATAAATAGTCTTGCAATGACCTGATATAAGCAAGGTTAATATTATGCTACCAAATGTTCTTGGCCAATAGCGTAACTCGATTCACATCATGTGATTTCAAGTCATCACATCGTATCGGATCCAAAAAAGCAGTAACGGATCCAAAAAAATGTCGTAACGGATCCTAAAAGGTTTTAATCTACATTTTGTATATTTCATTAAAAACAAATTGTTTCATTATTTTCCTTTGGATTGATTTCTTTGCCAAGACATTTGGTTGCATAATATAGCAAATAGTGGATGTTTAAGGTCGTCCGATATGGAATTTTGCTGGACTCAGAAATGTCATGGCGGACTCGCAAAGCCTCGTCCGCCATGACATTTCTTCGTCCATCAAAATTCCATATCGGACTCCCAAACATCCACTATTTGTATAATATCGGCATTACATCTAGGATCATGGCGACGCGTTTAAGTGCCTTTCACCTTGAAACAACCTGAGACAAAAAGGAAGTGCTACTTTTTATCTGTCACAAAAATGAAGTAACAACGTATTTCTGCAGCGAGTATGAACATGCACACTGTAGACATCTCTCTCTTAAGCGAATTGAGGGTACTTTTATCAAGCTCATCTATACTTGACGTTTCTAATGGACGTTCCTAATATACTAGTTTTCCTTTTGTGGCCAAGAAGTCAGCTGAAATTCTGAAATGTTCTATTTATGATTGAACAGGCATATTTTTGTAACCTTAGCTCACCTTTCAATATAAATGTTAAAAGGAAATTAAATCTAGAACTGACATTAGTATTTGAAATATCCATCTGCCGGAGGCGAAATCATCTGTTGTGGGATTTGTGTGGATTTGTTAAATGGAAAGTTATTATTCGAATGCTATTGCGGTGATCTCTCTACGAGGATTGACAGACACATCGAAAAGGCAACGACTTTTCATCGACGAAAATTTCAATAAGTTTAACCGTGCAGAGATTAAAGCTATACTATATGTATATGAAGACCTATATTCGCGTATAGTAAAGATTAGCTGGTTTAAATGAAAAAAATCATATATTTACATATCGAATTCCACTAAGCAAGGAATACTTAGGCGAATGCATACTATTAGAGAAATGAAACTTATCGCACTGTTATTGAACGATTGTTCGATCAGATTGATGGATAAGAAATCCCCATTAAAACGGGACAAAAATTGATGACCCGGGAAGATGAGAGCTCCAGTGGGATACTGACGGACCCGTTCTGGGACCGTATAGGTGTCACTGTCCACTTCCTGTGTTGAGGTTAAATATACCCAGGGTAGCTACTTCCTTATAAATATCAATCAAAAAATACCATAAAAAAACGAAATTCAATTAACTTAACATTATGTGCGAATAACACAATTATTTATTCTCAACTAATTCGTGCTGTGGCCACATCCTATAATTCTATACAAATATGAGTACTTTGAAATTTAACAATTTTACAAGAAAAAAAGAAACATAAAGACGACCTGCTAAGGTCACCTTGTGTGATAGAAGATGCAACTCTCCCATGAATAATCGCAGAGACTTGTCAGAATCTGATAATAGTCACATCCACTTCAGCTAGAGCTGGCCAGCACTTGCAGCGTTCTAGCCCAAATTCGGTGATGTTTTTGTCAGGCGATTGTAAGCGGAGGACACTTTGACAAAGGCGCCATGTTGTGCTGGGTGTGTCTGTGTAGGAGACCGAGAAAACCTCTTTTCCTTCCTTTTGTCAGATAATAGCTGTCTTGTCATGTCAGGAAGAGTTTGGGACACTTGGATTCGTAACTGGTGTGCACTTCCTAGTTATTAACATGAGGAGGTGAGATAAACTTAGATCATGTATGGCCAGGGGCGATCTTCTAAATGGAACGTGGTAAACCGCCAATACAGTGAGAACTACGTCACCAAAATAATTAGTAAAAGGATATTTTGATTATTGATAAATACACCAGTCAATACCTGCTCCTGATTTGATGGTACGTGTATTTATTTGGACAACTTATGCACCATATGGTGGAATCAACAATCAACAATCAGTCTACCAGTCTGAAGGCTAACCATCACAGAGAATGATTCTAATTTCACGGCGTCTGTTTCGGAAGAATACATGTATTGATACCTGTGCAAAATTGGTCATGTTTGTCTGAATGTAATTGCGCATAGTGTATCAACAGCACTGGCTTCGAACATCCGGGTCGAACGGTGGCCATCTTGTAATCTGGAAACATCACACGACCAAGATACTAGCCTCTAGGTACCAACATCGCAAGACGACACTGACTAAGACGACCCTAATCAGTTAAACAGTTACATTCTTCTGCATGGTTGGATCATACTATGCTTGAAGGGTCCAAACTTGCTGAAGGGCTTCGCGTGACATCGGGTATTACATCACAAGTCCTTCTATTGCTTTGATGAGTTTTAATTACCCAGCCACTTCATTGATTCTTCCGTATTTAGATGACAATGTAATAATTGAAGACCAAGATAATGTCATTCTTGTTAAAGACAAGAACAGAGGTTGGGCCCTTATTTCCCCGTATTATGGATGATTGGTTATTCTCTTTTGTGGTGGTGTGCCCTTTTCTTTTATGTCTAGTGACTAATTTACACTTATCCGCGACAACCACGGCTTCTGCTTCTTCAGAACAGACGATCAAAGATGGGGGTAATGGGTTGATGTTTGAAATCTTTACCCTTATTCATTGGTTCGAGTAATGAGACTATTTCATGTGACCTTTGTGACACACATGTGTGAAATGGAAAATGCTGAGTGCTGCCTATTGATTTGTCATTAGATAGACTGAATAGCTGGTCCCATCTTTACAGAACAGAACAGGCGAAGTGGTGCACGAATACGACCAGATGCACGAAGAGTGTGTACAGCTTGACTGAAATGCACACCACGCTGTGGCGACTTTCGTCAGGACAGCCTCAATCCCGCTGTGCGATGTCGCCTTTCTTTGCATCATCCACCGACCAGCAGTTACCACTGTCATCATCGTATACGTCCACTGCCATTCCACTTTCTCTTGCTCGACAAACTTAGCAACCTATTGTACTATCTCGTCATGTTGAAGCAACAGATGCTGAAGACAATGACCATTCCTTGTGGGGCGCAACTTGGAGGAGCGACAATTGATGTGTTTGGGGGAGTGTCTTGCTTTAGGACGTGTGAAAAGGCGAGATTGTTCAATAAATAAGACAATATGCAATATAAGAATCGTTATTTGGATTAATGTAACACATTCACACTTCTTCTTAACACGTCTTGGGTCTTTTTGATCAATATTTTTTTCCTGGCAAAACGACTGCGTCTTTGTGCGAAGGATAATCTAAACCAAACCGCCGCTTTCCGAGTTTTTACTCAACCGTATGCTGTGTATGTTGAAGAGAAAAACAACTGTTGAAATATTTACGGTATGACACCAAAATATCGACTGATGTGGCTTAAAAACGTGCTACCGCTACTTAACGTGTCAAAACAAGTGCACTAAATAAAGAGTACTTATATTGTGTGTGGAGAGCGCAGATTTAATGGACTGCGGTGTTAAACTGCGCAGTCAGTTCTCTTCGTATAGCCTATACAAGTCACAAATCTACCGAATCCATGGTTCATCAGCATTTTTGGATAATGGTTGGAACTGTCGCCGGAACTATAATGATGAGAAAGACCCAATCATCGGATTTCGTTAAATGATTTAAAAAAAAGCAAGACTCTATTGTAACAGTCGGTGATCTCAAATGGAACGACTGGTTTTGGAGAAATTAGCTATTGAAATGATGGGCTCCGTTGTGAAGACGTATGGGTTACCCGCGGTGACGCAGTTGGTGGGGAGAGAGATGGTTCCGTTCCCGATCCCGCTCGATTGTGCTCGACAGAAAAAGTTTGGGCTGTTTCCGGTCGGAGCACAGCTTGGCAAAGGGATTGTCTTTGAAATCATGAATTTCGTGTCAGCGCATGAACGATGCCGGGCAGTAGCTTTGCATAGTTCTTTCTTCATTGGTATATCAGTGGTAAACTGGTTGATTGTTTTACGTAACATTTCAGGTGTCCTGAAATAATCCCTTTCTGAATAGCGCCCAAGGGTTACACTGACATAAAGCACGGTTTTCCGACAACCTATCTCCTCTCATCGAAAATTACACCACTAATCTCAAGTGTGGTCTCTTACGGTGGGGCTATCTCATTAAAACACAATGCACCCCACTTCAAAATAAGTAAAGATCGCTGTCAAACGTTGTAAGTAATGAAAATACACCTGAAATAACTCGAACCATTTCCCCTCGAGCTAAACTTTTGCTTTGTCCTTTCCCCGATCCCATCTTGTCGTTAGCTAACTCGATCTAACCTTCCCGGCCCGGCACTTGGCCCGAAAACGTTCATCACAATCTGTCGACAATTCAATCTAATTACATTTGTGACAGTAATGAGTACTTGTAGGAAATTAAATGTAGATAACCGGTTGTCTGGATGAGCGGTGGTCAGAAGGTCAAGCAGGGGACCCACCGACCTGGAACAACGAGTGAACAACGAGTGACTATCACGTAAATGGCCATCCTAGTAACCAACAAGCTCATATCATGGTACACGAGGCCGGCGACCACCAGCTCCCAGAGAGGGTGCTTGACCAATTTCTGATGCAGTTTCAAGCTGTCGCGTGCCCGGTCGTCGCCAGTCACTCCTGGTGAAATTGAAACAGAAAAGCCCGCCCGTCGGTGAAATCGGGGTGGACACCTCAGCAAGGGCTGATAAGTAATGCCGATGCTAGATATGTCTCTGGTGATGCCCATGGCATCGAGATTGGGATGTCAGTTGGCAACAATATTTAGAGACACCAGTAATGTGTTAGAAAAACAGTATATGAAAGCTTATACGACAACGCATGCATTGAGTTCAATCTTTCCACTTCATTATTTTGATAGTCTAAGGTGAGTCTAGGGACCCTATGCCGGCTGCCTCTGATACAAAAAGCCGAGCTTGGGCAACAGTTGCCTATGCTCAGGTTCAAAGCCGAAGAGGTCAGTTGTGCCCTGGGAGTTGGACAGATGACGGGGTGACAACGAGATATGGGCAAGCCCCGAGTATCGCTGAAAAATTGTGAATGATTGGCCGTGTTAGACAATAGCCGCAGCAGGGCACGAGTCTGGCCGTGTCGGGGCAATCTTCCATACGGCCTCAAACTACACGAAATAAAGCAATGTCCGAACAGACGCTATCTCACCATCTTAGGTAGCCCAATTAGATCGAAGCCTACCGGCACGAATTATGTTCTCTACCCTGCAGACCATGGGATGCGAGCCCCCTGGCGGGGCAGCTCGTGGCTTAAACGTTTGTTAGACATCTATGGGACCGACAGTAACCTTGTCATTTCCATTCTGTTCTGCTGAGCAATGGCGTGTTTTGGCCGTTGTCTACATGTTGCGGCTTTTGCGGCTTCGCTGCAAAAAAGTTATATATTCGCGCTCAGTGGCATGGTCTTCTATCAAAAAGTTTCCTCTTGACGAGAAAAACAGGTTTACATATATCTTGATCTCTGCTTGAGAGAAATCATGGTACATGTATTTGCGATACGAGGACCTTGACTCTGCATCAACGGTTGGTGTTATTCTTCTCCCATCTTGTGTGCCGCCAAGCAAATGTCCGAATTCATGCTTTTTATGACTTCAGCTGCATATTCTTCAAAGAAAACTAACTTTGATAGCACTTCTCCGGCTGTACAATATTCCTCGATGTAATTTCCTATGAGCTGTCATGCCAATGTCAATTACCGGAAGCAGTTCTAATCATCGAACGACTGGCAAATACCTGTTTAAAATTCGTGACTGATAATTGAACAGGCGATATTTGAATAAAATGGATGGCAAATCAGCAAATAACCACCTACATCAATAAACACCTGCTTCTGAGTGAACGATTTGATGTATTTTTTTCTACCATGCTGTTTTAGATTATAGTCCGTCGTGGAATGAGAAAGAGATCACAATATCACGGACCTAAATACTATTACAACTATCTGTTGATAACCTTGGCTGTATGGAATATTAACCTAAGCTGATTGGGTGTAAGCCCTCAGGGATGACGACTGCTGATTTTTAAACAATATGTCCGCAGCTCTGTCATTTGGTAATATCGGGACATCACCCAAAGCTATGGGCCCCCTGTATCTGATGGCCATCTGCGTACAATGGAAGGTAGGAAAACTAAACCATAGGGTGTAAAGAGCTTTTGTTTTAGCAGCGTTTGATCCTCTGTCTTTTTGGTATGATGGGGGCATTACCTCGGGCCATGCTGTACCCCCCAACAGTGCCGAATCTGCTCTGACCCTCATCTATACTGAAGGATGGCGTGATTTGACAAGATCCTGACATGCCTGAGGGCAGTTGTCTCCAGTCCAAAAGACAACCCTCACCTGCGTCCGCTGTATATCAAGTCTGACCACACCTCAAACATGCCACACTCTCGATCACCTGATGAGCAACGCTTTGTTATATCCCCTGCCAGGATGACCTATTTAATAATTAACTTAAAGGCTAATTACTGTCCAACCCGCGGGTAATTACATTAACTCCACTGTAATTGTAATGACACTGATTACACCCTTTGTGTCTTTTTTGACATGTTTTGGTAATAAACTAACAAGATCCTGATGATCTAATATTAGTCCTGACATTGCGATATCTGAGTTAGTTGTGTCAGATATGAGCTTGAGTAATATTACATACCCTCGCTTTATTGAATCTGTGACAGAGTTATACTATCACCTTTTGGAATACTGAGCACCACTCATTCTTCGATTAAGGTAAGACCAATTCAGTTCTCATCATCTTGTGCTTAATGTTTATTAGTGTTATAATGATTTCATACTAAGCCAATTACTAATCTTCAAAATTTCTGGTCCATATTGTTTTCATATTGATGACTGACATCGATTTTACATATTTAGGCTGAAATCGAGAATGCGTTTTTTCCACATTCGCTAGGTTTATTTGCCGTTGTCCTCTGCACCAACGCTGTCAAGTGCCATTGACCATGAGTTGAAAATGTGTCTTCACGTCGGTTCTAGTCTGTTAATGATTTTGCTGCTATGTTGTAATGGCAGCAACATCAATGCTTTCGATAACTTCAACGAATTGATAACTTCCTTTTTATTTCACTTGGCATCTTCAAGAAACGGGTAACCGAGGTTTCAGGTGACACTTTTCCATCAGCAGGCCCAATTATGCTTTGTGTATTCCATGTAGGTCTACGGGTGGACGATGGACAAGGGTTATCGACGTTCAGGGTCAGTCGTAAGCGCCTGAGCCCCTCGCACACAGCTCGGTCTTAAGTGCCGAGTGAAAGGCACTGAAGTTCAGGATGGAGGTATAGTGTTCTTTCAGGTAACCGGAAGAATGAACAGTAGTCAAAGTGCATTCATACGTCCATCTTATCGGTGGAAATTTGAGTTTTGGGTACTTTATGCCCAATCTGCAAACAGTTTTAGTTCATCACACTTAATAAAATGGCCGTCGATGAATGGAACGCTTTTAAAATCGGACGAGAGCCACTTCATGCGTGTTTCTCGAGTGCGATTTGAGATTTGGGAGTTTTGAATTACACTTTTGAAGTGGTACACGGGGAAGTTGTGAAAGTGTACGCTGTACGTCCATAATCGTAACGTAGGCCCTACATATTTGAAGAATGCGTAGCGTCAATGTTGCATGGTAAATTTTACCTTTTTCGTTTGGGTAGGGGCATTGGGGCTGGGGGCAATGTCCACCCCTTGCCCACAATCTATATATTGCCATGTTTTCAAACCGAAAGCCTGATTGGGCGCACGCGAACATGGAAAATGAGAACAGATGGTGTGCAAAACTTCGATTATCGTTAATCGGTCCACCATTGTCGTAGGGAGTTGTTTGTGCGCAAGAACAATCGTGACTTCTTTCGTTGAATTACTATTTGTGATAACGGTAGAATGCCTGATTAAGCATCGATCCATTTTGTGTAACTCAAGCAAAATCCTTGACGAAATCTGGCCTTTTATCCACAAAATGTGATACTTGAGTTAAAGGGATTTCAGTGTCTTGCTGAGACAAGTTGGGAAAACAAGTTAACCAAGCGTTTGATCTGGCCGTACGTCTCCTAATCCGTCATGACGTTTGACGAAGAGGCCCCTGAAGAGGTCCTCTTATCCTAGAATAGGAACCAATGCCGCGTCTGTTTCGGCATTGTTGACAGCAACACACACCATTAAAAGCAGGAACATTTCAGAACAGATGTTTGGATTAACTGGAGTGTTTGCCGATATTACGCGACGCGACTAAACATTACCATGGATGATCTTAACTGATTTCCTAGCTTAATAATCTATCCAATCAGTTTGCTTTATGACCTACATCAAAAGAGCACATAAGACGATATAGGGCAGGTGAATTGATTTTTTAAACTCGGTTAATTGTTCCAGAAGATTTAATTTAAAGATGGTTTAGGATATCAACTTGTAGAAGTTCTTTTTTACGTCTTTTAGTGTCAAACCCAAGTTCTTTTTATGTCTTTTATTAACAAGGCAAAATATTATTTTTCAATAAGTTATTTTCAGCAAATGAGATTGACCTTCCTTTGATCCTGAAGTATCAACATGCACGTTTAAATATCACGTTCACGCAATTTTTCTTTCGTGTCCTTTCAGCTCACCATCTATAAACAGAATACTGTATTGACAAACGTGGTGATATATGTCAGGATGGTGTAAAAGTACAACTGTGGGAGTGTACAAGTCGAATATCAGGTGAGCCTTTTTTGTGTTTTATCCAGACGTGCTGCGCCTACGGCACGAGAATATTCGATTTACGTTTCGTTGGCGCATAGTGCCCATACACAGCACTGTGGTTCATTATAAATCTAGGTGTAGAATTTCTTTCCTTTGTCCATCCTGCATGTTTGGCGACCCTGACTTGATATCCTGTGGCTTCATTTTAATAACTGCTAGCAAACTGTACCACCATGCTCATTAAACTAGAAATTTAAATTTTACATTTGTTTTGATCAAACGAACGAGAAAAACCTATTTGTGGTCTATTGACAGTTCAGCATCACGACTAATGGCCGATCGTGGTCAAATTAAGGTTACTTTGGTTTTACGTTGGTAATTTAGATTCATACCTATTGAGCGAAACCCGTGAGAGAGAGACATGCAGTCAATAACCGGGGGCATCACATCTAGAAACGGTTATTGAAAATCATTAGCAAATATTCGGAAAATTCTTTGTTCCTTTCAACGTATCACGAAAGGCAGACGGTAGACTCAATGATGCTTGTGTGGGTCTGCAGACAACCCTTTCGCGTCATTCTGCGGGAGGCCATTTTGTAGCCTACGCGTCATTTCATTGGGTTAATTTCATATTGCACGCTTGGTGCGATATTCTGCTGTCATTCCCCGAGGCCCTTCGCGTTTGCAACTATAAGACTGGTGTTCGAGCAGATCAGACGTACGATACTGATCTTCAATCGTCCTAAAAAACTCAATCATTGATAGTCTTTCAGCAACAGATCAAGGAACAGATCAGACTAGGTTTATCATCACAGCTTCCGCAGTTGAAAATTGCCTTTGTCTACGATATTTCAATAACTTAATTTGATAATGGCCAATTTCTTATTCTTATCACTAACAGCACCCGCCGAACTGCCATTATTGACACTTGCAATAAGATTAATTCTGCTCAAATTGACCACATTAATGTCATGAAAGATAAATTGCGTGCAATAAATGCTGCCGTTAGCAGGTGACTGTAAACTCAGCATCTTATCATGTTTGTTTTACAAGGGCATTAATTTTAAATTACCGATCATTTAATGCCAGTTTAATTGCTATATTTTACTTTGGATGCGATTTGAGACATCAAAATGGTATCTGTGTGGAGATAGTGACGTATATCATCTGACGGCGTTAAAGTATAGCTTCTGATGGACAGCGATGCGAGTTCAACGATGCGATGCGAGTTCATCTCCAAGAATGAGAGGTTTTCGGGTTCGACTCTCAGTCTTACCTTTTACTTTGTTTGCCTTATCGTAAACTTGTATTTGCACCCAACTCTGTATTGTCTTATTGCACCTTATTTTTTGTTATCTGTACAACGGAAAGTAGTACGAATAAACACATATATATATATATATTCTCATAGGACTGAAGTAAAAAACTACGCAAATGTCTATGTTTACTTGGCGTACGTGTTTATGCAAAGTAGTGCATCAACGCTGACGTATATGACTATCAACATTCAACACCGCTGTCACCTATTTCAAGTCAAGAGTCAGTCTGAACAGCGAATGTTCGTCACGAGTTGGATTTTCCCCATCCTTAACGTTTTGACCGGAATAAGTATAACAAAGGAGAAGCACATGATACATCCGCTAACTTCTAAACATTACTATCAAGTTCTTGTCGAGTAGAGACTTAGGAAGTAGCCCAACTTTGACTTTTGAGGAGAAAATCTGAAGTAGTCGTTGATACCATTCTCCAAAGCAGACGTAATATTCAAGCACGACATCAAATATAGACTTCCGGTCCAACGCAAGGAGGCTGTGTTGACACATACACATGTAGGTTGAGATATGACGGTCGAAAAGTGTCGCCGTAGTATGGTATTGTCAAAAGCGTATTTGTCAGCGGCCATTTTGTTTCTGAAGAATTTGACCTTGAACCCAAGGAAAGGAAAAAAGTGCCACCAAACCATTTTCATCTCATACTGAGAATACAAATATTCTTAACAAACAATTAGTTACAATAGTTCAAGTGTTATCATGGTTTGATGTTTCAGCAAAAAAATTTGTTTGAGCATGGAAAAATCCATTATCGTTTTAAACGGTGGGCGTGCGCGGCAATCACAAGGCACTTTCACAATTGTTCAATAACAAATGAAATTGTTATCTTTACAAATGGCAACCTCCATAATTTCTATGTCTAACGATTGCCTGACGATATTGCCAACCTGATGGTACAAATGACGATTATGATACATAGACCTTGTCTATTATAAACTAGTACAGGTATCTTTAAAATTTCCTCAGTATCGGATGGTGTCACGGTTTAGGACCGGTTTTTCCAGTACTCGTTTCGCCTCCTTATTTTTTATGTCAGTTTGTTGTCATACATGTGTAGACACAAGAAGTACTTGAGTTGGAGATTTAGACAATACGCGGTATGTATCAAGAATCAGAGAAAAGTGGATGAATGTGTTGTGAAAGCTGTTCGCATCAGTGCACAGTCACAACGAATACAAACAGAAATATCTGAAACGCTGAAAAAGCTCTTCGTACGATTATTTCCTGACGCATGTTCCTCATGCATTCTTAATACTGCAAAACCATCAATATCAAACATGACTAACCTCTTCTTCTCTTTTTAATCCATATTTAGCTTTTCTGAAAATGCAAAGTGTATATGTCAATGCAAAAATATCTTAAATCGATATCGCCTTAGCACATTAAATATTCACATTTTCCTCCGAGGAAGTTTTGTTTTTGTCCATTGCCAATAAGCCCGTGGCCTTTGTCGGTATCAGTCGGGTATCATCGGTTGATTTCGGTAACAATCGGAAAATGCATTTTTATTTGCTCGTATAATTACTCGTACTACACTTGTGAGTAACCTTTCGTACATGGAGAAACGCCAAGAATATATACGTATCCCCCTAACATATTCTTACCATTTGGTAATACAATGTAGTTTATTTTGGTGAAATATTGCCAGTGGTTTTCGGGCCGGAAAATGTGCACTCTGAGATATCCAAACGGGAAACCCATTGTTTCATCGAATCAAAATCTTACGTGTGTCACTTGAAAAAACGATTGTTTCGAAAGACAATGAAATGACATTTCAGTTGCTCCGTGGCAATTTTATATACACTTAAAGTTGTGCTATTTTAGGCGTTAATACGTTAATAATTTCTATACAAAACCAATATCTTTTCCAAAAATTATGATTGATTTCGGCAGCAAAATGGCATTGCATCAACATTCACGAGTTAACATTTGAATCGATCATCGAAAATCAATCAAGTCTTTTAACCTGCATGAAATTTGATAAAAAGAAACTCGGAGCAAATAATTTGCCCATCGCGGACAGCAAAATCCAAAAAATATCGTAGATACCAGAAAATCTACAAAACAAACAAAAACACTGCACGACCATTTTCAATTATTTAACCTGTAATGGTTTTTTATCACCAATTAATCAATACGAAAGAAGGTTATTGCGAATTATTTATCCGTCTTCGGTCCTATTATTTGACTAACGGAGGGATATTCAAATTTACAATAGAATTTGTCTCATTAGCAGGTATATCGATATTTTTCTTAACAAAGAAATCCAATAGTGGTTCTATCAGAGTCTATCAAGTTATTGTTTTGAAAGACCCTGGTTCTATTAATGATATGCCGTTGTTCTCGCATCGTTATGAAAAATAAATCGGAAAAATTGACACTTAGGTTGATGAAACTTCTTACCTTGTAGAAGTAAATGTACAGTGTGTTCCAACAAAATGGTTGGATCCCTGTTATTGTTGACTCATCATATACATGTAAGTGTACTTTTGCTCAGCGGCCATAAGTATATTATAAGACCCCCTTAGGAAAACTTTGCCATAACTTCTGCATCTTTATTAAACCAACATTGTCAACCAAATGGCTGTGGGTGACGATCATGATGTCATCCGACATCTTTCACAAAGAGTTTAATCGATCAGGTTCAATAAGTTGATCTATAGCACGGATATGTGATTTATCCTGTAAGTATGCATATATCATTTGGCAATGTATGGATCAGGCGGGGGTGAAAAGATCGATACAAACAGGAAGAACAACAGGAATCTGATCGGCGCTAAGATACAAAGTGTTTGATTTAGTGGGGTGGATCTGTCCGAAAAAAGGTATGTGTAGGTCGCCCGAAGCCTCTTGTCCTATGATTTCATAGGTCAAAACAGACGTATGGTACATGTACACCCTTACATTATAAAGGTTTTATGACGAAAACGTCCTCCACACCAAGTCAATTCTATACATGATCAATATCCTCTCAATATATCACCATTTCAATATTACTTTCAACAATAACGTCAGATATTAAAAAGATTCGTAACCATGCTTGCGACTGGTGGGTGTATAGGTTATTGCCAAAGGCGAAGTGCATTCAGTCGATTCCGGTGCCTATATATAACGAAGATTCCATGCTGCTTCGTCTAGAAGGCTGCAGGAATTGGTGCAGAGGGTTGATGCCGGGTATTCTACTGGCGAGGTCAGGGCCGTGGAGAAGTTTTGGAAAGGGTCACAAAAAGGGCGAGGGAATAAGTTGTTTTAAACAATACGTGGGCTAAAAACATCGGATAAAACAGTTGCCGACTACGTTTGGATGTTCGCCAAGTAACGTAC
The DNA here is from genome assembly GCF_910592395.1 of Lineus longissimus. Classification (NCBI taxonomy): domain Eukaryota; kingdom Metazoa; phylum Nemertea; class Pilidiophora; order Heteronemertea; family Lineidae; genus Lineus; species Lineus longissimus. The sequence continues at coordinate 10,001,781 of NC_088309.1, read as the reverse complement.
GGGTGGAAGGAAGATCGATATGGGAAGTTTGTGGAGAACTGTGATAGTGATAGTGTCTATCATGGAGATGGCTTCTAGGAATTGACAGGTCGTGTATTAGGGTTATCCATGAAGAAGTTCTATCGGTTAGTAGACACTTTTTGTGGTGTGCTTTGTTTTTGTCTTGTTAGCATTGAAGAATGAGGACAACAAGAACGCCCCATTCTTCTTTGTCACAACCTTTCACCCGTCTCTCAAAGAACCGGCACGCATCATAAATGTAGGCAATAGAGACAGCCTGGCCCAGCACAGGACACTCCCCCTGTACAACACACCTGTCATCCATGGTTTTCGACGTGCCCCCAACCTCAGGGACATGCTGGTCAGGGCCAAACTTCCACCTTGACCCACTGAAACCACAGCCCACCCGAGTATCTCAGACAAGACCATGCCGGTCGTCCAGAACCTGTCGCTACTGCCCCAAACTGAATAGCACCACGGGCCAAATAACCAGCAGCACGACGGGTCGGTCATACAAAATCAAACCAACGCAAATTGTAGAAGCAATAATCTCATTTATTGCATGCAATGTACAAGAACATGATCGGGGTTCTTGATGTGTAAGGTCAAGGGGAGTCCCCGAGGGTAATACACAAAAGTGTAATGTCTGGCATCGAAGCCACCGCTGCTGTTTTTTTGGCCCAAACTAAAATGAATGCGAAAAGAGTAGAGAATTGAACCTCCAAGGGTGGACCTAAAGAGGACGAAGCTAGAATAGAAGTAATGTAATAGCCAGATTCAAATCATGCTTGGGGTATCCTCGCATGCACTTTACTTTAATATTTCTGTCTTAGGCAATGTTGTAACAAAAAATATTAAATTTTCCCTATTGTTTCCAGAGCAATAATCGAAGATTGATAATCGTTTATCCAATACATGTACACTTGCTCTAATTCTGGCACGGATTCGATGATCATTAATGGTTATTTAGGTATTGAGGAAACACCATAAAAATAGTTGTATTACACAAAAAATACATTCAATATGTGTTGCGGAATTATCTGTACCTGAATATTGATATGCAAGGAGAAAATTTTAGTATTAATATATGATGCAGCTGTTGATGAATTCCATTGCCTGTGACCTTTTGGGAACACGATGGGGGCTGTTGATAATGGCGTCAAATGATATGTTAGCGCCTGGTGCATGTTCATGTAGTCGGGTGAAAATACACAATGATTATAGTCATTGGTGCTTATTGCTCGCGTTATATCTGATACTGTACGTGAGTTAGCGCTGTTGCAGTTCCTTTAAAGGGAGTACATGCATGGTGGCGCGGGTAGCAATTTCCCTGATTGCATTTATACTAGCATCAAAATATTATCGTGCATGATGCTGTCTTCATCAAACGAAGGATAGTTGGATGTATCGTTTTACAACACAATCACATTGTCCGTCACAACGTTGTGTTCTTCTTTATGGTTTTTCTGCCAGTTAATCGTGTTATATCTTGAATATCACTCTGTTTCCGCTTGGTTCAAGTAATTGGTGAAGACTATCAAATTCCGGTCTATTGTTAAGTGTAAGGCAAATTAAATGATATCTGCACGCCATAAGAAATGAACAAGGTACCTCATGCTGTTGGCTTATTCACCTAATTACCAGTAATTCTACTAATAGGTTGGTTCCCGGACAACCACGCCTTACAGGAACCCCGCAAGGAACACCGTTTAACTTGTACGATGAATAATTCAGTCAATAATATCGAGGGTATACTATCATCTTGCATCTTGGGAATATGATATTATGTTTAAACAGGTATTTAAATGGAATAGAGACAACGCACGCACAATAGCTTCTGCAACTGACTCTGCCACCGGGGGCACTGTTGTGTCCGAGCATTTCACTGGATGAATCGTAGGTGTGGTATCCCGCGGGCTCTCCTTAAGACTTCAGTCTTGACTAGACCAGAAATTAACACCCTATTCGAGTGCTTTGTCGGTTTTTGATGAGACGTAGGCATATCAAAATTGGCAAACGTCATGAAAATACCATTTTCGCTTGCAAATAGCTCGAACGATTGATTTATATTAAGGTCCGCGATGCTGATATTTAACATCGGTTCGTGAAACTGCCTGGCTCGTTCTCTAATTTCGTGCAACTAACTGTGTTCATACTGGATCGAAATTTATTCAAAAACGCTGAAAATAACGCAGTACTTATTTATTGATTGATAGAATTGCCTAGATCAAATTAATCTGCCATTGGCACAAAAACATATTTCTTGTCTAATTGGTTTCGATAAAACATTTGCCTCGTTTTTACAAACCGAATATCATCAAACGCCTCAGGAGTTATCATTTTCATATCAAATATTGGACTATTATTTACATGTAGCCTACGTATTGCATGATAACAAGTGAAAGTGATGACGTTACTGGGTATGTTTTAGACTTAGGAGTATCATTTAGAAGATTTTTGATATAAATTTTTGGAATTTTCGCTCATTTTTGTGACAGGCTGGTGGCCATCCTGAGATCAGGCTTTTTTTACTCCTACGTCATATACAAAAATATCGACAGGCTGAGTAAATTGACTGGTTATGCCAGGATGGTGACATGCTGACCCTTGGTGGTCCTGCACTCTTAAAATTAAGTTGTAAAAATAACTATTTATTAGTAAATTTTAACTAATTTCGATAGTTGCTTTTGCACCGACTAAAACAGTAGTTATTTTTACTAATTTGAAATAGTTAAAAAAACAACTGAGAAAAATAGTAAATTTCCAACCATTAATATAGTTATTTTCTACTACTTTTTTAACTACTAGTTAGTTTATCTGACGTAATAACTAATTTTGTCAGTAACCATGGGTCTTGTGCCCTCCAGCGACAAACCCTGGACGAGTCAGTGCCTTGCTAATTGCAAACGGCGGGAACAAACCCAAATTGGTTTGGCGTGGTTAACGTGATAATTTAATTAAGACTAGGACAATATACGCATCGATTCAGTGACTCATGTACTGGGCAGTGGTCAGTGGGATCAAAGAGACCGCCTATAGGAAGTCTATTCAGGCGAGGAGAAATGCATTTCATTGAGTGGAGCTTGAAAATGCGCGCTAATAACACGAAGGACGTACAAAAAGAAGTTGTTAAATGGTGACACATTTGATTGGGTTTCACTTAACATACTTGAAGAAACGTTGAGCAATATAACTTTGGTGTATTTCAGCCTAACTTGAGTCAGCTGCTTGAATCAAGCGACATGTGCAATAACGTTGGAAATGTGCATGTTTCTTAGGTCTTGTTCAGTTAGAAATAATTGCTATGACTTCGTGATTGCTTTTCATGGTCCATTCTATCAGTAGCGAAGTAATCTAATCAATTAGCCAATGCTTTCACTATAGGTGAGAAAGAAAATGCAACAACCCCTCGATATTATTTCCCCTGGGAACTATTTTGATATTGGGTATAAAACCTCCTTGATGTGACTTTGCATGTACATGATATATGCATGCAGCTTGCATTTGGTGGCTTAATGTGGCCAACCTCTTGAAATCTTTGATAAGTCTTGCGTTACAATCATCCAAGTCCCGCCGTGAAAACTTGCTTCATCCTCTTCCTTTATTCAGTGCATGCTTTCCACATCTCATTTATGTGCGCCTCATATTCCCTCGCTGTCCTCAAGGCCAACTTTGAAGTTTGTCGGCAAATCTTGTTCAAATAACCATTTGCAGAATTGATGTTCCGTCCACATCGTAAGCATGCTTCTAAAGAAAAACAAATAACATGTCGTGTGCCACGAATCGGGAGAGGGGAGACACCCCAATGCCGGTATCATTACATAAGTGCTACTGCTAGCAAAGGCCATGATCAAAATGGACAGAATGTATTATTCCGTCCGTATAGTCAAACACTGAAGCTGTGTTTGCACAATTGGTCATAATGTACTGGTAAGGATGTATGCTAATGTCGTGCTAAGCAGTCCATCGGTTTGGGGCAACGGGTTACCAAAATTTCTGATAACTCAACTGACCAATTTTAAAAAGCAACGGAAATGCCTGCTTTTACTCGGGCTGAAGTGACGGTTCAACAGCATAGAGTGTTAAAATAGAACCTCCTTGGTTATTCAGGACGTCGAAGTTGCCGGCCAGCCTTGCAAACATATTGATATTTTACAGAATTACAGCAATCATGGCCATCATTGGATTTGCTGGTACAATATAAATTGGCTCCTGTAGCTTCACTCATCATAATCCATTTAAAAGCACGATTTACATTACTAAAGCCTTTTTTTCTTATGAATTATCGGCAAACGATGTAAATGCTGATGATATACTGTAATTATCAAAGGCAGCTACCAGTCAGCAAGCTCCAAATTAATTGCCTCTCTTATTATTCACATCATGCTCTACCAACAACACAGCGATAGCATCTACACGGCGACACGAAACGTTTTTTTACTCGTTTGAATCGTGCGTTTTTGCGCAGTGATGTTAAAAGCTTCAGTAAATTCGACATGGTTTCCTGACCTGTGCGCGGTGCGCGGTGCCCATCAGTGCTTGTCACACGAGTAGATCTAAGATAGGAGCTAAAAAATTGGCTCGAGAGTCCATGATAGCACGACCAATCGTGCTTGTTGTACGCTGATGATGCTGGTGGCAGACTCGATTGGATTCCTCTGGGACATGTCGCAGCTTTACTTCACATGCTATAATCAATCACTATATCCTGCTTTGAAGTGCTTTTTCGCCTGCGAAGCGACTCAAAGCGTCTGTCAACAAAGCAAGCAACGTGTCATTAAACGCTTCTTTTTCACTTAGGTCAGAACTTTTGATCCGAATTTACTCTTACAAGACTACCACAAGTTGATCGAAACTTTTGCCTCCACTTGTCCTTCTTGTCTGTGGTTTATTTGGTCTAGTATAGCAGGTGCAGCAATGGTGTTCCAACTATATGGGAATTCACCAACCCCTCGGGGAAGGCACGTGGGCTTATCCTAACACCACAGCGATGGCGAGTGCATATGGTTCCAACCAGCAACCTCGTGCAACTCCAGCATTGTGCGACGAGAACTCGTTGAGTACGCTGGTGCAGTGATAAGCTAGCTCTAGGAACCTTTGGGAGAGAAGACTATTGGTAACATCATTGGATTATCACGTTTTTGTTTGCTGTTTTCTTTTATCTTGTCAGTGCCAATTCGAAAGGGGTGATCTCATTTTCGGATATCATTGAAAAACCAGATGGTTCAACCAGATATTGGCGGACTGAGCAATGGTATTGATTTAAGGTCTATGTGATTTTCTCCTACACCATTTAGGTGCTTCTTAAACTGGTAAGCATTTGTGTATCATTACGCTATTTCATACTTGGATAACGATTTCGAGTAGAGTTTGAAAGGTCAAACGTGAGGATCAGTTCATGCTCTCCATTAGGTTCAGTCTTGTTTCGAAATTGTTGACAACTTTATTACCATCTCATATATAACTGTTTGTTTGTCCGCCTGACACGTGTGCATGCATATTACCAAATATTGAATGATTCTACAACGCTTAACCAAGCAAACACTTCAAAGGGAACCAAATGGGCAGCCAACATGGTTAAATTCGTTCGAACCACTAAATTAGAACAAAATACGTGTTTGGCCAATGTCAAACAAAGTTCCTTGTAAGTCTGAACCTACGTCATAACAATTTAAAATTTGATTCCCTGCTTGGTAATTGTGGGTTAAATGTCCTTAAGGTAGATGGCCGATTCTGTACCTATTTAAAGTTATTCATTCAATAGGGAAAACAACCGGCCATTACCAAAATTGTGCATCCTTGTTTTGGTCAAGTTCGTAACGTGAAAGGCTTGACAATGGGCAATTTAGTAGGCCCTGCATTTTTTCAAGCATTTCAGGATTGTTAACTGCTGTACTTCCTTGAAAAGTGTGTTGACAATACATTGTTCATTGGACTGCCAACAGATCATCGCGAATTGGAGATACGCAGAACGGTAATGTACTCATTCAATACATTGCCGGGTTTTTTTCACTGCGACTTCGTCAGCCACAGCTCTTTCTTTAGTCGTACCACTGCTTCTAATCTCTGGTATGCCTCTAGGCCAAGCTTTTTAGGACACTCGAGATCCTTAATCTGGGTGTCCCTACTAGTCCATAAATTGTCCAGATTGAGATCTTTGGAACCATCCAGCTCCACTATTGTCGTCTACCATTTGGTAATCGTGTTGATGAACAAAATTAAGGCAAAGTGCCCTCTAAAAGATCAAAATGTGCTTGGAGGGATTTCTGAAATCATGCCATTTGTGGTTATGTCAACATAGTGTGACTCTTTGCCGTTATCTGGTGTCCGGACGCAAAAAAGTATTCCGGCACTTGGAGCCCAAAACCAACCCAGGCACTCAGCTTAATTTTAGAACCCTAATTTGTGAAAGTTTAATGGATATCACAAAAGACCAAAAGAAACTTGCAGAAGGGCTACCCTAGAGGTAGATTATCAGATAAAGGAAATCCGAGAAAGAACGGAACTGATCTGGTTATCCCTTTAAAAGGCAGAGTAAATTTGATCTTCATATCGCACGATTTAAGCGGTTTTAAAAGACGCTGGCTGGTCCATTCTGTCTGTGACTCTACTTAGACTCGACATCACACTTGAACGAAAATACCTCCAATACTGTCACTGCCGACTCGTGTAGGCAGCACACTTAAATTTTATAACACCTCAAAACAATCTCTCGCGAGGCCATTTTTTGCTAAACGAATATTCTGAAAAATACGTCAAAATAGGTACATGTATATAAGGGTCATCAATAAGTCCAAAAGTACAAGTATAGATATATTAAGGCGCTTAATAAAATTATAGCGAAGTGCTTGATTGAAATTATCAGCAAATGTGCGCAGTTAGTATCTCACGATTGCCTCGGGCTAATTAACGATTTAGAAAGTACCGGAATTTCAGGCTTCCTCTTTTTGTGCAAATATTTGAGAAAATGCTGGAAACTGAGTTCGTGCTTTGTGCGTCATGTTGCCGTGAGCTGCAGATGGTTGTAGCGAATGGCTGTTTGCTTAGCAACATCAAAGCAATGAGATTGACCGACATGTCCTTTTCATAAATGAATAAACAGAGAAATACATGATGAAATTAAGTACTTCATGTACTTGTGTAAAGTTATCAAAATGGATGTTGATGAGAAATCTGATAGAAAGCTTCGATCCGGGTTTTATTTCTAACCAGGTCTTTTTAGTTCAAGCCATTTACTATACTTACTTTGGTTGAAGGCTTTGGGCTGACATGTTATGCCTTTTAGTTTTAAAGTAGGTAAAAAGCGTCTGCGTCGGTCCCTTTGAGAGCTTTTAGGCCCTTGGCAAGGTTCTCCTCCCCAAATGAGGTGCAGCCTACTTCAACTAACTTAAAACTAATACGACCTTTCTGTGGGTCTAATATGGCCTGAAAGCTGTTTTGAAGTGTTGGCATACATGACTTTTGCTTGATGGCTGATTGTAGGATTAGGATAGGCTTCGTTTAATGGTTCACCAATAAGATCAATAGCTGTGGAACCTTCTTCCTGAAGAGTACTATCACGATACTGTAGTTGTCTTTGATAATGAGTGTTTTGTATGAACAGTGCTTATCCAGTTGACCAGCCGGTAAATGACAAGTACATTGCCATTGGAACATCTTGAAATTGGAAACACGAAAATGGAACAAGAACGAAGTGACCGGTTCGGTTGAAAAGAGACCCCAGTCTGGATTTTCCTAATTCTTTACGACAAAACAATTGTTTTTATCCTTAACACATTTTCTTGCACTTTAATCTGGTTTATGAAACAAAACTCTAAGTCTATAATAACTTTATCCAGTCTAGGCCCTTACCTTTTACAGTGAACATAATCTAAGGCGTCATGGTATGCCGACCCTTTGAAGCCACGCAGCAACCTAGTTCTCAAAACAGCAAATAGAAGGAATAGTCTTGATAATGTTGCCCAATAGAGTTCCCATATAGGCCTAATGAAATAAGGCGATTTCCTCAAACACACTGTAAAAGTGAAACCCTTGTTGAGAAAAAGGGTAATGTGTTTCAAGTATATGGTAACTTAAGGCTTGTAAACAAGTTACCAGACGAAAAAAGCTGATTACGGTTTATTCTGTGTTGGGTTTCGATCGAAATCACTGCAAGGGCTAAGATTTAAATCCATATTCTTTCTTAAGCAAACATTGGCACTTTTGCCTCGCCTGATTCTTGGCAAAAGTCAGCCGGTGACTTTGTAATCGGGCAAAATCATTAATAAGAAAGTGTCCCTGTGCTTCTTCGAGTAGATACCCTTGAAGATCTGGCAAAACCTTAGGGTTGTCCCTAAGCTGAAATTAATGGGAGGGATTTGTGCAGTGCGAAGGAGAAGCCATGTTTATGGAAACTCTACAACTACATATATTTGATTTAGATTGATGGTACATTTGGTACGTTCAACGTACTTTCTAACTTGACGTCATTTCTAACTTTGACTTCCATCTTTGTATAGCAATGTTACAAACAACCTTTCCAGTCTTTGCTGAAGGTGATGGACAGACGGTAAATTACATGTATCATTGTCAGAAAACATGTACATATACAGGTCAAAAGGGTTCATCACCTGACGGACATCAAAGGCGACTTGTGTCAATCAGGCAATATTTTGTATGAAATTATATCATTTGTCTTAAGAAAGGCCTTTGTTGCATCTCGAGGAGAAGAACCCCATGGGGACCAGTTTGAATGGGCAGACGACACTTTGTGACCTAACAGAGACACAAAACTTCCATGGCTCATTTCCTATGTTTGTCTTCCGTTGGGAAGATCAAAGGGGAGTTTTTGTATGTCTATTCGACTCCTTTGTTGTTGCTGATGGGCCCACTAAGGTCTCAGCAGGGTATCTAAGTCAACCTAATGGCCAATTTAACAGGTTTGTTTTATAAATGCAACAAGACAAAGAAAACAGCTGAAGACTCCACTCAACTGCCTTTGAACTACAGTAGGTCTACTGATTTTAAATGCATTAAAGTTCTTTTTTAATAAGGAAACTCTTACCACCAGCTGGCAGCCAGGGACATTAAATCTGAGGTCAGCTTGGTGCTCGATACCATCTTCCTTGTCTGCTGTTTATGCATGATGGTACATACGAAGAATATCGGATTTGTTGGAAGTTGAATATGCGGAGGAGGATAAGAGTTAAACCAAAAACTCAATCTTTCTTTACGTAGAAGAGTTTCTTGTCAAGTTGATGCCTGAGCGAACAAACTGTGATGATTTTTGCCTCTTTTCTAAATACATGTATTTGTATTGTTATATCTGGTATTAACTCAAGTTTCCCACCCACCTGAAGCTTCTTTGAGCCAGAGTTACGCTTTTTTTCTTTATTTCACACGATTTCATTGGTCAGAAAACGGATGGTTATCTGATAATAACACCTTTTGTGTGACAAATCTACCAGCGAAATATCCGGATATTTTTGCCCGATTGAACTAAATCGTTTTTCTTTCAACTTCAATTATTCGCCACCAGAATATCGGGAGGGATTCTGGAGTGCGTTGGGGACACGGTCCGAAGAAGTATTGTGTTTGAACCACACGTCAACAAATGGCCTTCTTGACCATTCTGTGGTTAATTCCTCTGAGCCTTGCTCCTTAATGGATTACGTTTAAGTCCCCGCAGTCGCCCATTCAACTGCTCGCGGCTCACCACAGAGGAGCAACGAGAGAGGAACTGAAACCTTAAGGGAATTCTATGACAAGGATTATGCCATAGTTTTGTTGAAGTTAGCTGGTTCAGGGCTCTTAAAATCACTTAGCTTGATGCCGCTGGTTCAGTCATCTCAGAGGACGTGTCAAGCGAGCACGCTTCGTAGGCACAGGTGTCGAGTCGGGTCACCTCTTTCGTCAGTTCATTCTCGTTCCCTTGGATTAGCCTCTCCTCGATATATATTGACATTTTCTGCTTGGATATTAGATGTTTAACTGGATAACTCTCTCTCTCTCTCAAATTATTGGGTAATCGGTAAGAAATATCACGTTACTACTCTACTTCGAAGAGAATCTTACGACCTTGCCCGACTTTTTCTATTGACTTTGTCCGTTTTGTATGCAGCCCTTAACTGACTGTTTTTTACCATCTCATACTTCGCTTCGGCGTTGACCTGAACGGATGGTGTCAATCACAATCATTGGCTTTAACTTAAATTAGGAGTTTAACTGCAGCTCCATTTCTGATTAACGTTAGATATTACCACTGATAACATTTAAAAACAACTACGCTATTAGTTTTAAGCACGTACATTTTTTAAAAAGTCTCTAGTAAACACGTGCTTCATGGGGTATAATGTCAAGATTGAACTTTGTGGTAAAAGCCGTTGTTAAAATCAGGCGATATCAAGGGCCTATACATACTTAACTGAACATGTGCCATTTTTTTACAACATTACCATTCCAATCTCGACACATTGCGTACTTGTTTACGGGCTAAAATTGTAGGCTAACAAAATCAGCGCAAGACGATTGTTTCTTCCGCGAACAAGGAAACGACAAAGTGTCTCCGACGGCGAAAAAGTCATGATCGATAAGTCAAAACAAATCGTTTATTTCAACGTCTGTGGCCACACCAAAGTCGACCCAGATCTCAAAATGACGGAGGGCACTGGCGCAGAGGGATTGTTTCATCAATAAACAATGGTATTATGGGAACCAAAACATGTCGCACGTATTGCGAAACGGAAACTGTCGCCAGAGTTCTTATTGGTGACTCTGATTAGTCGAAAGAATCGACTTTAAGCCATCAAATCCTTACGGTACAAGGGAAGAAATCGGGGCAAGCTAAACAATCTGGTAAGCCAGGAAACCAAAATGTGTCGCGCTTTAAACGAAACGAAAACAATCGCGAGAGCGTAGATTCTACTGCTGATAGGTGACGCTGATTAATCAAAACAAAATGATTTGTTTTCGGTGGCAAAGGAGTCACATTGTTACTCAGTTTATATCCTTTCTTTCTCAATGTTAATTTGAGTGAGAATATAACTGCTTCAGTGAATGATGTGAATAATTTGAATTGTTCACTGCTTTTGTATTGGCGAACGGGGCGGGCCAGGTTGAAAAAACAAACTTGGTATTTACGTTGTTTATCAGACAAAAGCTTTGGTTGAGCGCTTTTGCGGATTTGACTCTGTGATGGGAAAGTATTTCCAATTTCCACTGCCCATCCAAGTGTAAATTCTACTGACCCCTCAATGACGTATACCCTGCACATGCGTGCACAGATGCCACGGCCAGGACGGGCAAAATCTTACCAGAAAAACAAAACATGCATGGAGGGTTTTGGTGAAACCCGAAGCCGCACATAATTATTCAAACACAGCCGGATTAGCCAAATGCATTGTTTTCAGCATTTGATTGGGGGACCTTTGACGTCTGCGATGGTGGAAGTCGCCCTGAACAACTGGAAATGGCAAACGATTGAGTTTGCAAACCATTTCCTTTCCACCGAAAAACATAAAATCGTACTATTTCATTCCAGAATAATATGACTGATGACTGCGCGTAAATGTTTTATCAGCTTTACGATGGACAAGAGATTGAATTGTGTTCTTACAAGATTTTCCCCTTTAATCTTTGCAGGTGTAAGCGACCAAATCTCAACACCACTCCCAAAGGTGATGAACCAGATGCGATGAAGGAGCAGATGAAGCCGGAGCCTAGTCCGTGCTGGGGACGGGTTCTCTACGACTTCAGGCCCCAGGAGCCCACGGAAATCGGCGTCACCCAGGGCGAAACAGTCACAATACACAACGATGTACGGGGATGGCTCTTCGTAGAGACCAAGGCGGGGAACTTCGGGTACATCCCTTTAAAGTTCTGTACGGTGAACGGTACGGCGCCGAGGCGGGACCCGATGGAGTTAAAGGTTCGCCTGAGTAAGCAGGGTCGCAAAATTAAAGGAGTCAACGGTGGAGACATGAAATGTTTACAAGACAATCGATTCGAAGTTAAATACGATGCGGAAAAAAGGTTGAAGACAGTTAATAATGATAAGTGCCTAAATAACAATGAGAAGTCTTGGTGCAAAGAACAGTTGGATAATGAGTTGAGTACGAATGCTTTGCTGAAACATGCCATCGCCACGCCTCTTCTTGTTGCGTATGCGCGGAAGAGTACGATCAGCAAAGACTACTGTATGGGGACTGAGCAGGTTTCATCGGGGATAACGAACCGAGATAGTCACCTTATGGACACCATGTGTCCACCAATACCAGACATTAGTAGTGAACACAGCGAAACCAGTGAAAGTCTAAGCAGTCTGGAGGAAACGTCCTCGGTAAATTCTAGCCAACCAGATTCCGTCCGATCTGATGACGTAATGGATTCAACGCCGGCAGCTTTCCTTCCGGTCATGTTGATTAAGAACCCGGATCTCGTCCTTCCAGATGATTCTACGACAGATAGTGGTTTCAGCATGGACGAGGACAACGAGTTCTCAGATTCTGAACGATATAAGCAAATCCTTAAACGAAAAGCTGTTGATGTTATTTTCAAACAGAATCTACACGACGCTAGAAAAACTACAAACTATCGTATGTCAACGGGTACTGGGACGAAGATACAGAAACAGACTGCTGAAAATGAAAGCTATGAACCTAACCGAGTCTCCAACATTTCTGGTGCTAATGTTATTGAACCTGCCAAATTTCGTCCACCTGTACCACCAAAAACAATTCCTTTTAATCAGCGTGTTTCAGTCAAACATCGTGAAGAAACGGTATCAGAGCAGCAAATCGTGTCAAGTTCTCGTGATAAGGCAGCGGAGGAGAAAGTCATACCGCGCGTACCTGTTATTACGAAACCTACAGATGTTGATGGTCGGCCGCAGGGGTCAACATTTCTATCACGGTTTGCTGTGAGGCGGAGTAGCAAGGATAACGTACTGCAGAAGGGGAAGACTGCCCCTGCAGTGGCGAGGAAGCCTGACAATCGCAGGAAACAGGAGTCATTAACGCTGTCGCGGATCGCTGCCAGAGGTCTTCCTCGGAGCAAAGAAAATTTACTTGAAGTGGAGGTGAAGCCAAAAAATGATGGATTTAGGAATAGGAATACTTCCTTGCGTTCAGGCACTTCTGATCTGCGGGCAAGTCAGGAGTGTTTATTAGACTCAGAGGATCCTGCAGGGAAATTGACTGTCAAGGCTGAGGTGCATGTCGAACCACGTGCGCCTGCTTCTGGTCAGGAGGTCAAAGGATGTCTACGCCGTAGAGACAGTGGGTCCAGCTACCGTAGTAAGTCACTGGGTGGCAGGAGATGGGGGAGCATGGAGTGCCTTCTTGATAGAAATCCAAGGGACGATCTCGGTGGAATACATTCAGTAAGGAATGAAAACAATAGGACTGGAAGTGTTGAGTGTTTGCTTGACACGTCAAGTGAAAGCTCTGATTTGCGTTTCGGTAAACCGTCCAAACCCCGTGTGATAGATTTGCAAGGGAGTCAAGAGGTGTCATTAGCTAAGAGTAAGAGCTGTGAAAAATCCGAAAAAGAAGTCGAAAACAGTAGTCAGTATGTTAGTATAAAGACATCAGCGCCAAATGTGGGGCTGATAAAATCGTCCCAGGTTTTGAATACGTTTCGTACTTGGTTAGATTCGGAGGCTCTGGAAAAACAGGGTTGTCAAACATTTGCTAGTGAACAGAATACAAAATCGTCGACAAATGTCAACAAAAATGGTGCAATTAATTCAACTGATGGTAACAGTGATACTGTTAGTCGAAAAGAAACAATGTCAACCTTCAGTCATGGTGGATTACGGACTTCTAAAGACACTTTTAAATGTCCTGAAACGCCTCCTGCATCTGATTGTGCTACGGTTGTGACAGAAGACACTGTGCCACATGTTAGTGGTGGACACGAACTAAACTTGTTTGTTTTTGAAAAGGAGACCACACAAGACGTGGATACAAAGGTCACTTACAGGGAAACACCTGGTAGTACTAGTCCCATCAAAAGTGAACTCGCCGGTGCTATAAAAAATGATCAGGTTTCGTCTTTTGAATCTCCAGCGCTGGAACAGTTAGACAGTAGAACATCCGCTTATCTGAACGCAGACGTCATGACGTCATTCAAGAGCGAAGAGACTGTAATCTCAGCAACTAGTCTTATTAGTAAGTTAAACAAGAATCGAGACAATCATGTGAAATTACGCAGGGTAAAGTCAATGAAGGAGACATCTCCGCGCAAGCTAAAGGAACGTCGCGTGGATTGGAGTCCGTGTGTACAAATACATTTCTACGACCCAGAGTCTCAGATAGATTCGCGAGAGGATCACGTATGCCGGACTACTGCTATGGACTTTGCCAACACGCTCGAGTACGAAGGGTCTTTAGTCTAGCTTGGTCATCGATTGTACCTTAGTCAGCTTCTCAAGGGTTTGGTGTAGTCTTACGAATAGAGTTGGTACAGCCTGAAAGACAAGTTGAAGTCGACGAAATTTCTTCCAAGCGTTTTCAGTGCCTGAGATGGTATCACAATGATTGAGAACATTGCTGCCATCTGAGCAACCGTGGGAGGTTCGAAATAGACAAGCACAGCCCCCAGGCCTAATCAGAACTGTCAGACTGCCGTGTTCACCTATTGATAATTCTATAATTGTTGCTAAGAGTTTCAATTCAAACTCAGATTTCTTGTTTTAAAGAATGGCTTATTATTGTAGGAATAGCCTACGTTCGCTATAAAAGTTTGTACGTCTAGCATTTAAGATTTAAGGGTAACAGATCAAAGTACTGCTTGGTCGGTTGAGATTAAGCAACTTCATTGTGACGTGGACAACTTCGTCTTCAAGGCATAGTTAGTCGTAGCATCTTTAACTTTATAAAAACACTATTTGTGGGGGGGGGGATGATAAGAACCAACGGATTCTCAAACATCACTTCCTCTGATTATATACATCGATCAACGGTTGCCCACTCTCGATCTGAAGAAACTGCCTCTAAAGTCTCCGCTAAGGTTTACTTACGTAACACATGAGCCGTTGCTAAATTTCTCTAAGGTATATGGACCAAGTGTTGCGATCGTGTCGTGATCGTGGTGATGCTGCATATCTATTGAAGTTCGATCGGTATGAGAAAAGAAACGATGACTCTCTATATACATGTATACATGTACATATTCAAGTGACATATTCTTTTAAGAAAACATGTATCGGTATTTTTCCTTTGAGTCTGTGTTGAAAGTTCACCTGCATTCTTCCATCAAATAGTTTAGTTGGTGACGTGTAACTGATTCAGTGATTGCAACTATGAGGTCGATGATCTTCCTCATCGTTTACCTCGCTTGCCTTTCTTCGTTGACTATATCATCGAAAATGAACTTGGGTGCCGAAAGAAACACTTTTCAGTTATGTCGTCTGGTATTGATGCATGAATCAACAGAAAATAGTTTTGTTCTCTAATAAAATGGCGTAAACGTGTTTTTACGTCTTGCTGTCGTACACTGAGTGATTAATGAACGTGCATTAACGTCAAGAGTAACCGGACAGACAAGATGTAGCCTATTACCATTGACAGTTTTGCATCTCTTCCTCGAATTGTACCCGTAGGGGGTATTCTGTATAGTAGAAATACAATCATGTACATTGAGACTTTTCTATCACGACTATTCCGTGTAATTTGATAACTGCTCTCATCAGGACACCATGAAGTAGCAGATACGCTGCGAAACCAATCGCAACGGCATTTTATGTCGACAATAACTACAAAAAGAACATGTACTTTACACTGATATTACCGTCTGTATTATTCGCCATCAGAATCATGTCAACGTATACAAGAACGAAGCAAAGGTTTCAGCCAAACAGTAAACTAAGTCTTCAAAACTAACCACAGTATAAGTCCACGCTGCGCAAGTATACTTTTTGTTGTAATCAGGTTTGAATTTACTTGTACTGGAGTCTGTCTCATCTGTATTTGTGTTTGTTCTCGTAAGGTGGAGCCCGACAAATCTAGCAGTTTACGTTTACGATGTACTTTGCAACAGGGAATTTTCCCGGCGCAAAGTACCGGAAACGTCAACCCATTGTTCGACATCGGTATCATGAGGGCGAACAATAAGATAGGCGTTCAAGTTGTACGTGTGGTTTAATAACGTTATGTCAAACTTAGCAAGCGTCTCTGACTAAACTTCTCTAGTGAGCTTACTTCCATTTTAGCCTCACTGGTATTATTTTGGAAATGTTGTATTGTGGTTAAAACGTTCTCTCTCGCCTGTGAACATATAATGTCAGTGACTTGAAATCACACCGAGTACTCCCGGTTTTCTCGCAACACTCTTCAAATTTAATCGTCAGCCTTGTCAGTGAGATAGAATGATGTGTCCGTCAGTGATCTGCTAGAACTGGGTGTCCTTAACAAGCTAAAGCATTTCAAATCATGAATTGACTGTATGACTTGTATGTACTTTGATCTGCTATTCCTATTTGAATTCCATTAAACTAATATATTCATATAACATGTGAAATCACGAATTTCTTTCTTCTTTTGACCCTTCCCCATGGAGAATACTAGTATCCCAACCGTTTTGTCAAATGATGATCACTCAGGGGGATACAATATAGACATCCATTGGTCAGTCGACTGGTCCCTCTGTCAGTACACTTCTACTACAACGTGGACGGGCCGGGAGTCCCGGTCACACCGACTCCGGCCATCAACGGTCCAAGGAAAGTTCCTGCTGTGTAAACCTTGTAAACCTTCATTCATGACGTTTTGCGCCGACCGTGTCTCCACGTTGATGTCAATCGATATGTATTAGAGAGGTTGAGGATTTGATCCGTGAACGAGAACGAGGTGATTTTTATCTTTGGTCTTCGTCTTCAAGTCGATTGTTCCTAGCCATACCAGATATCCGTCATCAAAATGCACCCTCCTTGTTCTCGGATGTGGACCTCTCTCAACATCGACAACCTCCGTACACCAAGATCAATCATGCCGACTACCGGCGGTGAAAGAGAAGGCAGGATTGAGTCAATCCTGCCTTCTCTTTTCTTCTCGATGGCCGATAATACGAACAACGCCTATATCCGAGCATAAGATCAGAGCAAACATACTTCCTTGATGTCTCCGAACCGTCCGAAAGCCTTTTTGGTTGTTGTCTGTAACTGAGTTGTGCAAACACGACAGTCGCAATATCTAAATCCCTTGTCTTGACGATGAAAACAAGTACTAATACGTACATGTAAACCTTAGGGCTTACCGAACGGTCTATCCGGTAGGCTAGTTTCAGTAAGTGGTCGTCCTGTATCGGTTATGAATAATCCGTCCTCGAAGACAGACGCAGCTCAATACGAAAGGTCTCTCGTGATTGGGGTTTAACTTTAAAAGCAAAGATACATCATCACAACCAGATCAGCTGATCAGGACTGTATGTTATAGTCCATGACTACGGTTCTCGAAATTCACGACCACAACACATGGCAGCCGGAGTTACTTACACACAGGACGCAGTGGTGGGTCGTCTACAACGAATGATCGATCCGAGATTCAGACATAACCATACCCGAAACGTACATGCGTTTATCAGGCGGAGAAGGAATGGATACTGGCCCCTACAATTCCAACGGCACTTTCAAGCCTTCTGGCTGTGGCTGTCGGCGTAGATTGGTGGAATGATACTGGATATTGCCGAAGTCCAACCCAGAGTTGACACGTCTAAGGTTGTGACATTGTCCTCATTGTCCAACATGCCCGGCCCAGTTTCTCGGTTATAACATGCCCGGTCCAGTTTCTCGGTTATATCCTCGATGATCTGTGGGTTATATAAAAACAGCTATCCAACATCATGGCGATGAAATACTGCAGAGGTACATGTACATAGGCATAGCCATCTATCTACGACATCCCAGCTGTCCGTTGTGAAACTGTCTTTGATACGCCGATGATTTTGTCCACTCACTTCCGAATAGGGTTCGTAAAAGCGTCCTTGATACACTGACTCACTTCCAAATAGGCGTTATGAGAAATTATAGTCTCAATACACTGAAGATTATCGTTATGTCGCTTCTTAATCGGGATTGTGACAATATGGTTTGCAATATACTCATGATTGAGATCAACTCACTACCGAAAATAGGTTGTAAAATACTGGGGATTCTTCTCTCTTTGTGAGTTGTGAGCTTGTCTTCAATACACTCACGATTTTCGTAAACTCACTTCCGAATCAGAGGTGATATAGCTGTCAATGAACATGTGGTTTTAGTCAACACAGGGGTCTGGTGATCTTGTTCTCAATACACTGACGATTGTTTTTGTTTTCTCACTTCCAAATTAAGGCTGTACACGCCATCATTGGAAAAGCAAAATTCAAAAGTAAGAGGCCGAAATCTCTGGTCATATGCGAGGACAACTTCAAAACTCGAAGACGTGGCATGTGAGGACATAACCACCTATGTATTTAGGACAATGTCACAATCTTAAATCCGAAGTAAGAGAAAATCTCTAAAAAGTGTATTGAGCATAATATTACAACTTATATTCTAAAGCGAGGAGACAAATAATCAGTCTATTGAGGACATTGTCAAAACCCTTATTCCAGAGGACACAATCGCCAGTGTACAGAGGACAATGTCACATCCCAACTCAAAAAACACCAGTGAACTGAAGACAATGGGTGATATGAATAAAGACTAGCAAATGCTTTTACTTCAGTTTTCTACAGAAAGGCCTTGTGTAAATGTACATAGAATCTTAGATAAAAGCATTTGCTAGTCTTTATTCATATCGCCCATTGTCACAAATCTTATTTGACTGGCCGATTTTATCATCAGTGTTTTGAGGACAATGTCACAACACTTATTCTGAAATGAAGGAACAAAATCAAAAGTGAATCAAAGTGGATGAGGGTGCTTTTATGTCAGTAACTAGAATTGGACACAATCTTACCTTCCGAGTATGTAGAAATTACATTCACTCACATAAAGACAAAATCTTAACAAAAAATCCATTTGAATTTATTTATTTTCTCTCCAATAAAAGATAGATCTACAATATTTACAAACCCTAGAGCACTGTTAACTGAAACTGCACTGCAAATTTGGCTCGGTCCTGCCTATTGGGCTGGGATGGATAAAGAAATCTACATTTGTACTTTTACCAGGAAGAACAACTTAAAAGACTAAATAAACCTTTCATATGCAAATGGCGTAAAACACTATTGGCATTAATCAGCAACTGTCGACGCATGTAACTTTTCAATAAATGGCAGTGACTGAAAACTGAAGAAAATCAGAAAATAGCACAACATGCAAGTTAACTTATTAGTAATAAAAAAATGTTTCAGCTCAGGCCATTTAGCCCACAGTGTTCAGGTGAACCATGTATTTTAGAATATATACTGTACAAATTTAGTAACAAGATTCTTTCATACATGTACATGTACAGCAACCCAGCAAAAAAACTTATAGAAATTATAAGAAACCGCCATAAGATGGCCATTTTTTGATATCTACAAGAACAAATTCATATTGTACACATGAAAACTCTTTCTACACATCATTTCACACAATATCATCAATCACACCCCTGACAAGCCGAATAGTGCCAGAGCCATAATACTCAGCAGTCCAGGGTCCAGCCAAAGACACGAAATCTACCATTAAGCACATACTAGTCCGAAGGTTTTATTTTTAGCACACACAGAAATGCATATCAGAAGATATCAAATCTAAGTGTACAAGTCAAACTCGATCCGCCTCGAGGAGTAGAAATCACCATCGTTTCCAGCTTTTCGCACCAAGACATCATCCTTGAAGAAGCCATCATCGACCCACTCCTGCATCTGGCTACTTGAGTAAGGGCCGAAGACCTCCTCGCCTTCACTGTTCCACTTGTATTCCCACATCACCTCATCATCTAAAGGATTACTTGCTGTGGCTGCTTCTGGAAGCAAATTGAATATTGTGGTCAAATTCTTTTAACGAGCAGGTAAAAGAGACAGTGACTGTTTCAATCAAAGCCATTGAAAGTGCAGTAGAACCCTATCAAGGAACACCCTTAGGACTGACACATGCCGTCTATGAACTGATAGAAATGTGTTTTGATACAGAGGTCAAATTGAATGCAAAAGATCAATTTCAGACCAAAATCAGTGTCCTTGGTAGAGAGGATGCCTTGATTAAACAGAGGTGCACGCTAAGGAAGGATCTCGAGAGTAAATACCTGTTTCCGATTTTTTCTCTGCATCAACTGTCTTCCCATTTGCAGCGTCTGCCTTTTTCTCATCAATGTCATCAGCAAACATATCTAATGCATCATCTGAATCTGCATCAGCTGGTATTTCAACTTTCTTAGGCTTGGCCTCATTTGCAGTGTTCACTAAATGCGTCAACTTTTCAAAAGTGTCTGAATAAATGTCATAGTCTCCAATTTGTGTTAATTTATCTGCAAATCCCGTCAGCTCCAACATAGCTTCTTTATCAGTCCCGTCTGGTTTTTCAACTTGACCTGGCTTTGGCTTTTTCCACCGCTGGCTTGATGATTTGCTCCCACCGAGCCGCTTGATGGCACGAGCAACAGACTCTCCTGGTTTAAGATATTTGAGAATTTGTTGATAAATGTCTATCTTGTCCACTTTATCTTCCTCTTCCTCATCACTATCATCATCGTCATCATTCTTGGCACCCTTGGGTCGTTCCTTGATTTTCACCCAGTCAATATTCTCCAGCCAGTTATCAGCAATGTTTTGCTGTAAAGTATGAACAAAAGTTATGAATACATAGAATAAATAGAATGAAGCTACAAAAATAAATGTTCTCCCGACCATTCTTGAATAGATTCTGTACTGCTTCAAACACAGTAAGGACTTCTTAACATAATCTTTCAGATAGGGATTGAGAAATTCTACTTTGAGTCTCTGGCTAAAGATTAGACAAGCGATTTAGATGTAATTGCTGTCTTTGCTGGATGACTATTTTTTCATATTTGTATGCGCAATCATTTACCTCTTTGTCAAAAATGAATGTACCCTCCTTATCAAAATGGCCTTCTTCCAATTCGTCCTTCATGTTGAAGGGAGTGATCTTTATTCCATCATCATAATCTATGGTGTCATCTTCTTGACCTGGAAGTAAAATTCTAATTTATAAGAAAGTTCAAAGTATGACATAATCGTCTCCTTGTGTTCATTTTTTCAAAGTACTTCAAAGCTGTTCCCCATGTCGTTTCTAGGATATATAGGAGTTTTGAGTATGGCTTGCAGATGTAACCTGCCATCGTAGTAAGCATCAACCTAACCAGTTAAGCAATGGAAACCTGGAGTGGACAGTCTTGGTGTCCTTCCCCTTAGTTTCACAGAACTGAGGTTGGGCATTACCATCTCCATCATTTTCTTTAAGCCTACCAATCCCATTCAATCATCATCCATGAATCGAATGCACTGCCGCCGACACTGACAGTGACACCGAGGTAATGCCTCCCTAGGCTATTAAGGCAGATGTGCTAAATAAATGTCTCACCCTCAATATCATCTTCAGCCATGACATCGTACTTGTCTTTATCTTCATCTTCTTCATCACTGTCTAATGAATGTTTCTCTTTGAACCGGCTGCCAACATCTGGATTTGCTTTTGCTTTTTGGACCACAGGGCCTCCAGTTTCAAACTCTAAATCATCATCTATTGCTTTTCTTTTAGACATTTTGATGGATGCAACTTATTCTTTGGATGTTAAACTATCAAATAAGTCAAGATGTGGCTTAATTCTTTATTTTGTAACAGAGAAAATGTGATTTAATTTGATTTCTTCGGCAGAAAGTTCGGTCAAAATGAGAATTAACAAAGGGTAAAACTACAGAAATCAATCGCTAGTTTTGGCGATATTAATTATTATTAGTAGTCGCAAATAACAAGATTCTAATCAGAATGCACGGCAAATATTTAAGAATTTAGTAATAAATAGAAAATGATATCTTCACATTACTCAAATTTATGAAAAAGGACTTTTGTTTGGAAATAAATTTCGTGCTCAGCTACTTTGGGTCACACGTGCATTTTTCTCATTTGTACACAGACGTTTTATAATCGTCATAATTTACTGTTATCTCAACGAAATATATTGACAGGATTTCGATAAGCAAGTTTTGTTATTTTGTTTAGTTGACTACGTGATTCAAATTCAGTTTTACGCATAAACCGTTGTTTTAGGCTAAATAAAGGTACTTTTAAAGTGTAGTGTAAAGTAGGCTACACAGCTAGTGTCGGAGCTACAGTCCGTAGGCTACACTACTACACACAGTCAGTCTACAGGGTGTCGCAAAACAGCAGTAATTGGGCCTATTATCTGTAAATGCAAAAGAAAAAGGAAAATGAAAAGCACACAAACATTTCCTGGTTTGCAATACTATCTGCATGGCATGGTGAAATTTGTGGATAATTGTTTTGCGTGAATTGAGTGAGACCTAGTTCAAAGTTGTTTGTGACTGAAATGCAAAGACTATCTGCTTCAGTATTAACCCCCATTGCAATCGCTAATTGCTAGAGATTTGTTCATTTCAGGGATAATCATTTTGTGGTTGAGCTCAGCTGTATTTGATTTTGAGGCACCATGGAAAGATGGGTGGGGCGCGTTGCCTTGGTTACTGGAGCATCAAGCGGTATTGGTGCAGAGATGACGAAAACCTTGGTGAAGAGAGGAATGAAGGTAGTTGGCTGTGCTAGGACTATTGAAGGAATAGAGGTAGGCAGTCTGGTGTAAAGGCTCATTTTGTAACATTTAATGTAAAATCAAATCGCCAGGACTAGAATGGAATCCGTTATTTGCTTGTCACATTTAACTTGATAATACCTACCTTCTTCATCTTTTCTTAGCATTTTGTCTCTATCTTTGTCATTGTGGTACTGGTACACCAGAACAAAGCCTTGGTGTCCCTGAGCTTCATGTCATCATATCAGCAGGGCTTGAGTATGTGCATATAAAGTCTGGTCTGACGTGTTGTACTGGTTCCAGATTCTGTCATACTCATCCACCTGATTCTTGAGGATAGATCAGAGTCAGTAAAATAATTTAAAATGAGCAGTAATGGGACAATATAGGCAGCACCTAGGCAGGCAAGATAAAGTTACAGTACACAAAGTCGCCAATAGGGGTCTCTCACATCTCATAGTACGTCAAAATGATTCACGCTTGTACGAGGAATATATTTAGTGCTGAATCTGACAATGACATGACCTAGGGCCCTTACTGTGTATATTAGTCACCTAAAGATGGCCAAATTAGCCCCTCTGCTCCTGCCTATAGTCCTCCTTTAAGAAGACAAATTATTCTTTCTGTTCATTTCAGGCAATTGCTGAAGAATTAAAAGACGAGAAGGGGTCTGTACTACCAATTCAATGTGATCTTAGGGATACCGAGCAAATCGCTGCAATGTTCAAGAAAATTCGACAGACTGATGACTTTGGAGGCGTGGATGTATGTGTCAACAATGCAGGAGTTGCTTTCAGTGCTCCACTAGCTAAAGGGGATGAAGAGAAGTGGAGGGCAATGTTAGAAGTAGGTAAAACCAAAAGTTGTTGGGTTTGTAAACATCACAAATTGTATTGTACACGACCATTGAACATTTTCTAACTGCCTTCTGCCATAGTTAACTGGTCTGAAAATTGACTACAAATTACCTGTTGTGCGGCCTGCTTCATACGCCGTTTAGTAGTCTGAAATAAAGACAACAATTTAATCTGAAGCATGAGGTGTTAAAAGAATGTTGGCTCTGAACTATTATTGGTTTCTGATAGTAGATATGCAGGTGTTAAAAAATTTCTGCAATGAGTGAATAAAAAAGTGCAAAATACTTGAAGTTAGTTTCGTCAGAGTGTTTCAAATAAAGAGACAGGGCATGGCAAGTTCCCTTTGATCCCACAGCTCTCTCGGGCAATTAACTGGAAGCCATGATGAAGCCCATTTAATTCAGCTACAAACTGAGCTGAGGTGCAATTAAAACAATAATAGAATGCCAAAAATTTGAAAAACGAAAAACACATACTCTGCATATACAGTATACATATGATTTTTCGTGTAACAAAGACAATGTACATACAATATAAATTGTTGACCTATATTTAAAATGTGAATAATGTAACAATTTAGGCAGGTGAGTTTGTAAATTTTGAATAGCAGCTAATTGCCAATCAAACCGCAATTGAGCTGCATGAAATCACCGATTAGCTTGCAATTTGTTTTTTTTGTAAAAACACAAAATCAGGTTGTGACAGGCACATATGCTGTTGTATCTTAATGATGAGATTGCTCAAAATGTACGCATCATAAATGCGTGTAAGGTTTAAGCCAAATGGCGTGTTCAACAATAATATTGGAACGGTATACTTCACACCACTTTGCACTTGAATGTTTGCCAAAACAAGCTCATCGATGGGAAAATGAACCATTTTTCTAATCTTAAAAACCAAGAAACTTCGCTTCAAAATCACAAAACTATCAAATATCCCATCAGATAACAGTGAAATTAAATAAGAACAATTTAAATAAACAAAAATGTGTTTTCTAAACATGTGAACGTTTGACCGCAAAAGTCGAGACATTTTGCATAATTTGTTCATACTTTTTTTCGTTTTTTACTGCGAACGCGACATTAAACCTGCTATAAAACTCATTGTAGTCTGTGACAATTGGTAAGATATGAATATCCCATTTGATGACAACAAATGGTACCATACGATTGATACCCTTAGATGATCCATTATTAAGCACCGACAACATGCTTAATTGCTCACCACAAAAATATCTGATGATGACATGTGGAGTAGAAAAACGCATTTTGAAAATTATTCTCAAAACAGTTCCATCACTTATTCTCAAAACTGTTGAAATTTTAAGTGTCGCAACATATCGCTTTTCATGTCAATGTTGGCTTTGACACTATATCTGAATAGTCTTATAGAAATCAGTAAATTGGAAGCTGGCGTTTGCTTTAAAACGGAGCATTTGTAATGACTATGTTCGGCTGATTGAAGAATTGTTCAAGTTCCAGTTGTGCGGAATTGGCTTGGTTCGATGCGTGACCCGAGAGGGCTCTGTCCGAACATGTGTCTTTTGGAACGGGCGGTGTCTTTGATGTTGAATCCATATGTTCCCTAGTTGCCTGATTCCTTATCAGAAAGACTTTGGTTTCGTTAGGTAGATTAAAGTCATGATTTCTTTGCAGTTGAATGTTCTTGGACTATCAGTTGTCACAAGAGAGGCTATCAAGTCCATGAAGGCTCGGAATGTCGATGATGGACATATTATACATATAAATAGGTAATTTTTAACCTTATATAGAACCGCTTCAATTGCGTGAATACGTCTGAACTACATTGTCGTTGCGTAGACGGATATACAAATGCCATGAATACCAAGTTTCAGAAAATTTGTATGATTAACAACTGCACTACGGCATTGTGCCTAGCTGCATTTCTATTTTCCTGGACCACTACTAATTATGAACGGGGTACCCCTTTAATGCAGCTTGGCCATCATTTCTTCCTCTTTGTTATCTTCAGTATGAGTGGACACCGAGTAACGCCTGCGGCTGACACACATTTCTATGCGGCAACCAAATATGCGGTGACAGCATTGACAGAGGGTCTGCGACAGGAGTTACAGGCAATGAAATCTAACATTAGGGTCACGGTAATTAGACATCTTATGACAAAAAATCCATCTTTGATTTCCAAAGTTAGTGTGTTGCACAATAGTATAAAGATAGATGTATAAGTCGACTAATACATGAAAGTTTACCACTTCACTGCAAGCATGTTAGTCAATTTTACTTGTCTGCTGAGTGTGGAAAAATTTGAAGTGATCAATTATTTGGGAAATCAAGCTGCAAATTGAAATACGACCAACTTGTGCAGAACGCTGTTGTCTGAAAAATATGCAACTTCCAGGATAATGTTGTCCTTTTCTTCATACAGTCCATCAGCCCTGGATTTGTGGAAACTGCATTCTTTGAGGTGCTTTTTGATGGTGACCAAAAGAAAATAGAAAGTCTGTACAAGAAGGTAACAGTAAGTATCAATAAGTATAACAAATAATGTTGGACAATAGGAGGGAGGATTTATAAGATGGTACCATGCTGTTAAGAAATCTTGCCATTTTACTCAAGTATCATCTTGAAATACAACCCAACTAGCCTTGGGAAATGAGCTGCTTGGCAATCCACCGCTACAAGTTAAACCCGGTAAAGTGGGTCTGTACTCCATAATTAGGATGGGGCCTCGGAAAACATCATTGACAAACTTGTCTGTGCCAGCCCAGGATGTGATTTTACTTGTTACATAACCCAGGATGTCTCTCTCTCTTTCTTGTTTTAGCCTTTACAACCATCCGATGTGGCAGACGCTCTGCTCTATGCCCTGAGTGCTCCAGCCAGGGTTCAGGTAAACACTTACTCAAAAACGTTTAAATCCTTAAATCTTCCTGCTAGTATTTTCATTACAGAGTGGAGGACACCATCTAATAATCTTTAAAATTAAGTCAGAGATTACAGATGTTAGTGACATATCAATAACATGTTTTTCATGCTTGGGAGAGTTCCCAGAAAAATTTGTCACCGTATTGATTTATGATTATAATCATGCATAAATCAAGCTATGCTTGATATGATGAATATGGTTCTCTTATCTATTCTTGATGATCTGCCACCAAGGATATTTACATGTAAGAGGCCTGGTCTCTCCTTGCTCTATGTACTGGTTTCAAATGTATTCAATTCATTCTTTCAGGTTCATGATATTCTTATCAGATCTACCGATCAACCACTCTAAATTGATTCTAATCAGATCTACCGATCAACCACTCTAAATTGATTCTATTGATTCCCTTAAGAAGAACAATATGGGATACCTTCGAGTGCTTTCGCCTGTGGTGCAGATTCTCAGGGAGAACTTTTTAATCGTGTGAGAGCCAGCTGATAAAAATACATGTAATAATGCTTTCATCACCATCTGTTGGAGGTCCACAACCGGTGCCAAATGACAAAGGATGCTGTAACTGGAAATTGTTTCCATTTACTGAGGCCCCATCCTAATTGTGGAGTACAGACCCACTTTACCGGGTTTAACTTGTAGTGGTGGATTGCCTAGCAGCTCATTTCCCAAGGCTAGTTATCATAGTTCTAGTTTCTTTTACTATAATATAGTGCATAAAATGGTGCTATTGTGATCTATTATTTATCCTGTAAACAGCATCAAAGGAATACATTCCATCTGAAATAATGAGTTGAGGAGGGAACCATTGGTACCAGTATTTAATTTTTCTTCAACTCTACATTGTATAAATCATTGAAAATGTACATGTATGTACAAGTCTTCAAATATAAGGTGGAGGAATGAATCCCTTCCTGTTGAATGCTTTGACTAATAAAAGAAGATTTAGTTTGTGCACATCTCTAGTTTTTTTTCTAGCTTATTCGGAGAGAAGTTATCGCTTCACTTCAGTTAAAAGTGACCATGTAAAATTAGTGGATTTCCCAGAGAGAAATTGTGACAACGCTGCCGTCTTAGGAAGCCTGAGAGAACCTTTAAGAGTCTTCAGTGTCCCAACTGTAGAATCCCTTGCTTTATTAGTCCACTGGGATCATCCCTGGCTACAGGCTTGTAGACTTGTGTCTTGGTCCTGTGAGGAATTTAATCATAATCCAAACATTGGTTTTCATTGAAGAAACACTTCTTTTAAAAGACACAAGATTTGAAATGACTTGCCCCAGATCACAAGGAATATGTCTAAGACCTGTATTGAATCTACAGTGTTTGGATCATGGAGAAAAATGAACTCCCGGTACTTGTCGTGTCTTGAAGTATTACTGTCGTCTGCTACAGCAGATGCTTCCACCTAGTTATGAATGTGTAACTGGACTCTCCGGAGTCTGGAGACGGGATGATGAGTAATTAAGAACATTGTTATAGTTTACAAGACTTGCTTCTTTCATTGATGATTGCTACTGTTAAGATACCACATTGTGGCGACGAGGATGTGTGAATTGAAGATAAGAATCTGCTGCGCGGAATGAACGTTGTCCGGCACTCACAATGCTCCATTACTAGAATTTTGGGAACTTTTGCTCATCACTTTGCATCCATGTGTTTTTAAACCCGTCCCTAGGTTCGATTTGTTACTTCCCTACTACGATCTTGCCGCGCTGCTGACATTACTTCGAACCTCGTTCCTAGGCACATTTCTAAGAAATGGCATTTTCTCTGCCACCACCTGCACCGTTCCTCCAGAGTCCTGGTAAACCTGCTTTCCAGTGGAAATTCTGGAAGTCGATGTTTGAGAATTACCTCATTGCTGCTGAAGATGAGAGGAATAAAGTCTCACCGCAACGCAAGAGAGGACTCCTACTACATTCTATTGGGGCTGAAGCCCAACGTGTGTTTTACTCGCTACGGGAGGATGTTCCATATTCTGATAGTGCGAGGGAAGAAGCGGCGGGCAGAAAATGCATGCTGCATACCGTCTGCAGACTGGGGGTTTTCTCATGAGTCAATAGAATCTAAGGTCTGGAATTAGGGGACCAATTCAGCAGTTGCTTTCAGCCAACTTCTGTATTAAAATTAAGATCTGGAATTAGGGGACCATCTCAACAGTTGCCATGTGATTTTCACACTAAAAAATAAGAGGCCATTTCAGGTATATGCCAAACGGTAGAACAAAGATTATCTAGGCCGTTGTGCAAACAGGCTTTGCGATACACCACGAGTTGGGGTGTAGGCCTAAATTCCTTTAACTGTGAACCAAGTGCATCCACTGGCACGCTACATGTATGTGTGACTCGCACGGATTTAGCACGTAGGGCCTACATGATGCTAATCAGCTAGGATGTATCTTGTGACCAGGACTGTAGTAATAAACATTTGCCTGAAAACATTTTTTATTTGGCCTAACAACACCTGTTTAGAATGTCAAAGAGGCCGGTATTTTCACTTAACATCAAGAGACAGAGGAGAACTGTCAAGGTGGGTGTTTGATATACAATGGTTTTCTGTTCCCTGGGTTTCTTCATTCTGTTATCTTTAATTATATTTACCCATGTCATTCAGCACTTTTTATCATGAAATGCTGCCTTTGAGACGAACCCAACCTTGGCTTGCCGGCCAATCAACCAGGCGCACGAGGCACAACAGGCCGATACAATATACATGTTCTGTATTAAGTACGTCATCAAAAAAAATCTTCCTGCAAGATGATTCACAGGTAATTCAAATATAAGAAAACAAACTTTGAAAAAAAGTTGGCGCAAAGCAACTACTGATATGGTCCCCTAATTCCAAACCTTAGATTCTTTTGACTCATGAGAAAACCCCCAGTCTGCAGACGGTATGCAGCATGCATTTTCTGCCCGCCGAGGGAAGAAGCTGTATTTGTAAAGATCTGTTTTTGCTGTTGGGATGGTGAAGGAGAATGGTAACCGGAAAAACGCCGACCGACCGACCGACCGACCGACTGACCTGCCAACCTACCGTCATAGTGCAGTATCCCTTTCGCTTCTCTATAGCACATGTATCTGTGTAGTGCCCAGCGCAATGGACGTGATGGAGTCCGACGTGTCTGACAGCAGCATCTCCAGTCAATTATACCGGGAAAACGAGTTCACGCGGTAAGGAACTGATAACGATACTCTAAAGATATGCTTTGTCTACATGGTCGGTGGATATAAAAAAATGATTTGGGCCTAATCTATGCACTGTAGTTTTTCTACTCGAGTGTCTCGACCGATGCAATGCATGAACTGCAACGCGCAACATGCATTTGTTGTCATTTGACCAGCGCACGTGCGCTTGTTTACTATTTCATTTCACGTGACCTGCTATCGTGGATTGGATATATCACATTGACTTATGAGACCTGTGACTCAACTACGAAACTCCTTGGGTTGGTAGGTCGGAAGGTCGGTCGGTCAGTCGGTCGGTCGGTCGGCGTTTTTCCGGTTACCAAGGAGAATTGGTGGTTTACTCTTGATGGTTTCAGGTGGTGGATGCCGGATGGTATTGGCAGGGCTACATTGTTGTTGAGGGCTTTGTAGAAGAGGCAGGTGCGGCTGACGAAACGGCGTTGCTGGAGGCTCGGCCATCCTAGTTCTTCTTTCATTGATGTGACGCTGGCCTCTCGTCGATGGTTCCCTGTCACGAATCTGGCTGCTTTGGATTGCACTTTCTCGAGCTGATCTATTTGCTTCTGTTTGTGGGGATCCCATGCGCTGCTTGCGTATTCGAGGTGTGGCCGGACCATTGATGTGTATGCTTTATCTTTAGTTGTTCTGGAGCATTTCCCTATGTTTCTCTGGAGGAAGTTGATAGATCTTGTTGCCTTTTGCGTAACTTGGGCGATGTGGGGGCCCCAGCTGAGGTCACTATCAAGCTGTACGCCCAGGTATTTCCCCTGTCAATTAGCTCTAGTGTGTGGCCTAGCATGGTGTAGCTGTTCTTCGTTACTTTCTTTTTCCTAGATATTCTTAAGATGTTGCATTTTGTTGGATTAAAACTCATCTGCCATTTGTTGGCCCAGCTTATGAGTTTGTCTAGATCTTCTTGGAGCTTTTCGGCGTCCTCTGGCGAATTGATCCTGCGGTAGAGTAGCGAACAGCGGCCAACGAGGCGAGATAATCTTGACTGGTATGGAATATTACAGTTTTATTGTTTTATCTAGACACCCGTGCCCAGCATGTTGGAGACGGAGGCCATTATTTTCAAGCACTGTCACCCTCTGAACACTATTAATGAAGAGCCTACCTACCTACCAGTACCATCGCCAACTATCTATAGCCTACCGGTACCGTATACCATATTCACAAAGGCCTCATGACTTTACGCAGTGCATGAGCTATTGTCCGTTTGCGGGTGTCCTTTTGTTCAATCCTAACTCACAAAAGATTTGTGTACTCTTATTAACGTTGCGTGGACTTACTTCGTGAATAAAGTCGACCAAGTACTACTACCATGACACTGCTTATTAATCTCATGACTACAATGTCACTGTCACTGATATGATAAATACAGGCCTATATTGCTATCATTTCAGGTGCCACTGCGACAACTGTCAGATCCAGCAAAAAGAGGATGAATGTACGTGCTGCCACGAGATCCAAAGGGTCCAAGACAAGATGGCAGAGCATAGAGGCCGAGGGGACGACATGTATCATCCAACACCCAGGATTCATGTCAGTTTGCCTGGACCATCATGTCCTGCAGGTGGCCTTGGCTTCAATATAGACAGCAGTGTGGTCAGGCAGCATATGATCGGCCGTATGAGAAGAGGATGCGGCACATAAGCTACAGACAGTTAGCGAGGTGGTTGGGGGTTTCTGGGGCGGGACGTCCGTGTGGTTTTGCCATCATGTGCAGCGAGTCGGATAAGGGCACAGTTCATGCCCCCCCCCTGGACTCAAGGAGGATGCTGAATTCAGAGGTTTTCATCACGGGGACTCTAACTAGACACTGACTATAAGTACAATGACATTGACGAACAAGAAATATTGTGTTCAGTTGCATGTATTTGTTCATCTGTACAAAATTTTAAATTTTCAAATTTTAAATACATTGCTCATATAAAATGCCAATACTGGTGATGTTATGTTTGTTAAACAGGACCCGTACAAAATCAATGATGACTAGGCCCAAGGCCGGGATGCAATTTGTGATAGCTTCAACTTGATGATCGTCAAACCAAATTGGCTCCCACCACATACAGTTTACACTGGAATCTAGAAGTCCAACACAAGTTATTTCCCCACATGCTCCACGTAGCGTTTTCCACTCCGGTATTTGTTGATGGCTTCCTGCTTATCCGGATGTTCGAAGGCACTGGAAAGTGGGGGTGGGGGTTCTTCATTCTGACAGATTTCTCCAGCTCGGATGATTCTGCACACCTCTTTCTGAAGTTCAGTCACATAGTCTGAAAAAAGACAGTTGTTGTGGTGATGAACAGCAATTAGTCAGCGGTGACCTAGGAAAAGGGGCTGGTCAATATTTCAAATTACATGTGTTCATTTGAAAACTGCCAGCACATTCTAATTACAGGATGTTTTGAAGCGTTTCCCAATTCACTTAAAAGACTGGCTATGGACAGTTTTCATGGACCACCCTGTAGTTTGACTTTGGAAATGGTACTCATCCGCAGGTGAACATCATAGATTCCTTCACCTGGCCTATTTTTTGAGAACAAAATAATACAGACTTACTGAATGTGCACTTGGTCAGAACACGTTTCACTGAAAAGCCTCCCTTCTTGAATTTGGGGAATGAAATGTTGAATTGTTCTTCCCCATTCTTGAGTTTGGCTTGGTCCCTGCCACTGTTCTCATTAAAGTGGAGTCCAGCTAACTGTAGCCTACAAGTAGAAACATATTAACATGTGAATGTGAGCGGTCAGTTTGGCATATGCTTATGCTTATGTAGGCTTTAAAAAACTACATTGATGGGTACAATAATTTGAAAGCTCGACAAACATGAAGACTTTTGTGAGTGAGACTTGCCTGCTCTTCATGCCTAAGTATCCAAAGTGATACATTTTTGGTGCAAAATGTATGACTGTGGCATGGTACCCCTCCAGTGTAGATGTCTGCCCATCTGGACTAAGCTTCCTCACAGACTTGATCCCTCTTCCTCTCTCTTTTCTTGTAAGCTGATCTTCCACCAACAGCACCACTGCTTGTGCTAGGCCTAGGTTCATCAGACCCATTCTCGAAGTTCGAGAATGGGTCTGATGAACCTGTATCATCAGAGATCGAGTTCGAGTCGAACTCCATCACTGATGATACACGCTTCATGGGAAGGTTCTTAGGAGGTATGGTAGGCACTGCATCTTTCTTCAATCTTCGGCACCTTAAAAAGTCATGGTGTATTATCAATACAATGCGGTTGAGCATGGTTTGCTTTGCAAACTGTCTAACAAGAACATATAGTTGAGTGCCAAGTGGAAATGTCATGACCATTGAACGAAGTCATATGACACATCACACAAGACTACTAGACCATGCCTGCCTGCATGCAAGGCCCTATGCATATGCACAACCTACATGGCTACAGCCGACTCACTGGCTGGCTGTAGCTTGATACATTTATAGTGAAGAGGCCTACATGAATACCATGTATGTCAATGTCAGGCCTGGCTTATGAGTTATGTATATAACCATGTAGCCTACATGCCCACATAACCTGAGTATTCAACACAATAATATTTCGATAGCTGCGTCTAGGAATTTATTAGGGCTACAGAATCAAAATGTGCTTACTTCTTCTGAAAACCACTTTCGTTCTGGGCAAACGATAATGGTACTTCAAAACAATCGTCAGTGAAGTGTTTTGAGCACATACGGCCGAAGTGTTGGTCGGTTTCGGATCCACGAAGTCCGCTCTCGTTGTTTGTACAAACTTCACCCACTGACGTCGAATTGCTGGTATTTTTCGGGAATGAATGCGTCGAAAGAGCACTCGATGCATCGACCGTGGCGCTACAGCCGTACAAAACACATCTATTCACCATATCAATTGATATTTCGTATGATATCGCAAGAAACTATTCACATGAGAGATCGCTCCGCCTTCCTTTGTTGTCGTCATCGCCGAAGATTTCCCGAAGATTCCCGAAGATTTTCGTTTTTATTGGATGGGCGTGGTCTGGGAATAAAAGTTGAAAGAAAACGAACCATATTGCTTGAAATCGATTTTTTTTTGATCAATTGTTGTCTTAATGCATACTTAGACCTTCTAAACCCACATGTTGGCGCCATTCAGTTATACCTTTAAGATTGTGTGTTTTAGATAAGACTTTTGCATACTAATTTCACTTATAATAATTTGCAATATTCAGACAGTACAGCACTTCCTATAAACAGAAGGGGGAATATGTCGTGTCTTGAAGTATTACTGTCGTCTGCTACAGCAGATGCTTCCACCTAGTTATGAATGATGTAACTGGACTCTCCGGAGTCTGGAGACGGGATGATGAGTAATTAAGAACATTGTTATAGTTTACAAGACTTGCTTCTTTCATTGATGATTGCTACTGTTACGATACCACATTACTAGACCAAGATGCAGCTCTAGATGTGGTACAGATAATCCAACTTCTTGTGTCGGGGATTCCTCATGGATGTTGGAAGCCCAAAGGAAATACTGATGTACAACAAAGCAATCTACATGTAGTATATCTTATTCAAATATTTATTTCATAACAAAAACAACTTGTCACATGACAAATACTGTACAATGTTTGGAGAGATATTCTTTGAAAATACAATATCAAGGACGACATCCACCCTTTCAGCTTAACAAAGGGTAAAACTACAGAAATCAATCGCAAGTTTTGGCGATATTAATTATTATTAGTAGTCGCAAATAACAACATTCTAATCAGAATGCACGGCAAATATTTAAGAATTTAGTAACAAATAGAAAATGATATCTTCACATTACTCAAATTTATGAAAAAGGACTTTTGTCTGGAAATAATTTTCGTGCTCAGCTACTTTGGGTCAGATGTGCATCTTTTTTTTTCATTTGTAGGACAGAGATACAGAGACGTTTTATAATCGTCATTTTCTGTTAGCTCAACGAAATATATTGACAGGTCAGGATTTTGATAAGTTTTGTTATTTTGTTTAGTTGACTACGTGATTCAAATACAGTTTTACGCATAAACCGTTGTTTTAGGCCAATAAGGTACTTTTAAAGTGTGTGTAAAGTACACAGCTGGTACAGTACACAGTCAGTCTACAGGGTGTCGCAAAACAGCAGTGATGGGCCTATTATCTGTGAATGCAAAAGAAAAAATGTAAAGCACACAAACATTCCCTGGTTTGCAATACTATTTGCATGGCATGGTGAAATTTGTGGATAATTGTTTTGCGTAAATTGTTAATGAGTAAGACTGTAAAGTACGAATACTTATGGTGGGGTCATGGGCATGCACTTACTCAACTTCAAGATATGAACTAAGAGAATAGGCTTTATTCTACGGGCGAACTAGCGTACAGGTCTCACTACACGGTAGATGCTGGAGAGAGAGAGAGAGAGGTGTTCCACCTGCCTACTATGGGGCGCCTCGACAGCCATAATATGGCCCCGTCACATACGTCCCCCTTTTTAAGAGATGTGTCCCACATTGATACAAATTCGGCTCCATCACCGTCCAATACGAGAGAGCAGCTCAAAATCACCTGCTGGCCAAGCAGGGAGAGCAATTTACTAAAACACCATCACATGTCTAAGGTTTCAGAACCCACATGAAGGATTAAACAAAGTAGTACCCAAGGTACTGTACTCGAAGGATGCAGGGGTAAGCTATACAGGTGCCCTAATGTAGACTGTGTTACGGTGAGCACTTCCCTCACTCCTCTCTCATCTACCTCACATAGTGCATTAAATCAGCAGTATTAACGACTAGTCCAATGGACCGGATACACTCCTCAGTCCAGTATGTTGTACTTACACTAGCCAACCGTACCCTTAATTTTCAACATATTATTTCCTAAAAATCTAATTCCAATAAATGCACAAAATTATAACTAGTAATTAAGCAACCTATTTTAACTCTGCATAGTCCAGCAAATCCAACGAATAACAAATACTCATAGGTATCAACTCAGTCAATTGTCATACCACTAAATCATCAATGAATGTCTTCCTCATTTCCTCCTGTCTACCTGATAGTTTGTCACAAATTTCCCCATTTCTGCCCAAATTCTCAAAACACTAAAACTTCTAGTAGGCCACCTGCACTACCCGCCAAGGTCAATGAGGTGTGTAAAGTCATTAATAGCTCAATCACAGCATTGTCCATTAGCGCATTAAAACACACAGGCTCATTTAGACTCGGTCCGAAAGCGCAAAACACCACCTTGAACTGGTTCCAAGTCACAACACATTAAAAAAGTCATTGATTCACAATCCTTCATGAATATGCACTGAACCCGAAATTTTGACTACACATCCTTCTTGAATATTGTCAGTATGTCCATCGAAGGGTTGAAACATTCCGTACATAGTCATGAAGATATACCGGTGCTCGCACTCCTCGTCCGTTCCTGGTCGTGGTGGGATCCGGTGCTGCCTCTATTTCCATATCTCCTTCCTGTGCCATTTGGTCAGCCTCTGGCCGACCAGCATCCTGTGGGGGTGGTACGTTTGCCGCTGGTATATTAGAAGGGGGTTCGCCCTCATCACGCTCATCTAGAACTGGCAGCTGGTCCGCTGCATCGTGGTAATTGTCTTCATCTGGGGGTTCAAACTCAGCCTCTCCGCCCTGGTCCGAGTTGCTATCTGCAAGATCTTCCCGCGGATCATCTTCAGATGCTTGATCCGGTGGCTGGGCCGCGGGTAGGTCATCAGCTACCTCAGCATCGTGGTTTTCGTCTATGTCTTCTGCTAGTATTGGAGGTGGCCGGTCTGCAGGTAAACCCATGTCAACACCTGGCTCACCCTCCTCTGGTGCATTTTGCTCTTCTACTGCTACAACCGCTGGTTCCGTGGGAGGACCAGGATCAGGGGCGACAGGTAACCCCATGCCACCGCCAAACTCTCCTCCAACTGGGCCATTTGGAAATGCCCCTATTGGGGAAAACATTCTCTGTGGAGCTTGAACAGTAGGAGGATTTACCTCTGCTACATCTTCATGATTCTTATCGGTCAGTGGCCGTGGTATCTTTGGTGCCGCATATGGCTTCAGCCGATTGTGATGAACCACTAACCATTGGCGTTTGGAGGCATCCTCACTTTGTATACGATAAGTAACCCCTGGCAAGCCAGCTGATGTCTGCATCCGTTTGACAATGATGTACGGACCAATCCATGGCAAAGCCAGTTTCCGGTGCCTGTCTTTGGATACCGTTGTGTGAAGCCATACCTTGTCACCCACTTGGTATGGGTGATTCCTTGCCCATTTGTCATAGACATTTTTCTGCCGCTCCTGACTGATGGTAGCTGTCTTTTGCGCCTCCTGAAAGGCTTCTTGAAGTTCCTGGAATACAGCCTTGGAATAGCGGCTAGCTGAGCTCCAGTAGTCCTTGGTCGGGCAGCCATAGACCACATCTACCGGCAAACGAGGTTCTCTCCCATGGTTCAGATAGAAAGGGGACAGTCCAGTGGTCTCATGTACACTCGAGTTGTAGGCGAGTTGCACTGGTACAAGGTGTAGGTCCCAATCTGTTCCATGCTGTACCGTAACCTTAGCTATTGAATTCTTCAGTGTTTCGTTGAACCTTTCAATCATACCGTTACCTTCTGGGTGGTATGGCGACGTTCTGGATTTCTGGATGCAGAGCATGGTGCATAGTTCCTGGACTATTTCAGCTTCAAACTGTCGTCCCTGGTCTGAATGGAATGCCTCTGGCATGCCATGTTCGCATACATAGCGTCTGAATATGATATCAGCCACTGTCTTGGCTGTTGTGGAGCCTTCATCCGTGGGCAGGGCTTCCCGCGTGCCACACACTGGGCACAAGTTCTACAGAACTCAGCGACATCTGATGTCATTCCTAGCCAATAAAATCGGTTCTTCATTTTGCCCAATGTCTTCCGCCGTCCCAAGTGGGCAGAAGTAACTCCTGTGTGGGTTTCTTCCAAAATCTGTGGACGAAGTCCTGGCGGGACAATCTGTTGAAACACAGGCGTTGCCTTCCTGGGTGGAATCCATGTCCTCACCAACGTACCATCACAAATTTGCAGATCTTCGAACATACGCCAATAGGTGATCACATCACGTCCAGCATCCTTGACGGCTTCCCAGCATGGTTTATCCCTATCTGTTACCCTCTGGCGAATCCGTGAAATTGTAGCGTCTCGTTCCTGCTGTGATGCGATGGGAGCCAAGGGTTGGCCCTGGTCGTTACAGGGCATAAGTGATATTGCTCGTACGCCATCGCCATTATCTTTGCACAAGATTGGGGATGGTTTCTCTTTCCGCTTGCCCCTCTTCCTAGGCTTACGTGAAGCCTCTGTGCATGCAGTGGTTTCTTTTGCAGAACTGGTAATCCCTAATTCTGATGTCTTGGGTTTCTGTTTTGCAGTCGTGGTTTCTGATGCAGAACTGGTAACCCCTAATTCTAGTATCACATCTTCTCGTTTCTCATCCTCAGGATCCCCATTGACGGTACTATCATCGGGGGGGGGGGGGGGGGGGGGTGAGGCAAAGAGTGCTCCCACTATATCGTCCAGTGTCTCTTTCTCTGGTGATGGAGGCCGGCGGCTCATACCATCAGCGTTTCCATTTTTTACTCCCGGACGATACTGAACCTCCACGTCTCCCCACGTGCTCAACTCATTCATCCATCGGGTCCTTTTCTGGGTAACATCTGCATCCCAGCGAAGTTTATTTCTCTGCAGCAATGGCTTGTGATCTGTGACTATTTTGAAACGTGAACCGTAAAGGTAAATGTGGGTTTGTCAGAGACCCCAGACAATTGCCCACAACTCCTTGTCATATGTACACCAATTTCTCTCAGTCCCACTGAGAGATTTGCTATGACATGCGATTGCTCGCTCTTCCCCATCTTGTTTTTGGCTTAAGACACAGCCTATCGCAAAATCCGACGCATCAGTATACAAAATAAATGGTTCACCCCATCTTGGGAATCCTAAGATTGGCGGTGACATCAGCTTAGACTTCAGAACCTCAAAACTTTCCTGACAGGCCTCGTCCCAGAGGAAAGGAGCATTCTTCTCGGTCAGCTGGATTAATGGTTTGGCTATCTTAGCGAAGTCCTGGACGAAACGTCGGTAGTAGGATGCCAGCCCTATAAAACTCTGGACCTGCTTAACAGTTTTGGGTGTCGGCCAGTTCTGCACCTTCTCTACATTGTTTGGGTCCGGCCTTATGCCATCACGGCTCACATGGTGTCCCAAGAATATGATCTTGTCTCGGCACAAGTGACACTTGCTGGGTTGGAGCTTCAGTCCAGCCTTCTGTAGACGCTGGAAAACTTCTTCGAGGACCTCCAGGTGTTCGTCAAAGGTGGTCGTGAAGATAGCCAGGTCATCAAGATAGGTAAGCATGACTCTCCAGCTCATCCCAGCAAAAGCTAACTCCATCAGTCTCTGAAATAGTGGTGGAGCATTACAAAGGCCAAAAGGTAACCGTTTGAAACGATAAAGATTCGTCCCTATGGAGAAGGCCGTCTTGTCTCGATGATCTCTGTTAACGGGAACTTGCCAGTATCCGCTAGTGAGGTCAAGGTTACTGAAGAATGCAGCACCCGACATGGATGCCAGCGAGTCGTCAATACGCGGAAGTGGGTGAGCATCCTTCCGTGTCACAGCATTCAGCTTTCGGTAGTCTACACAAAATCGGAAAGCTCCTGATTTTTTCTTCACGAGGACCACAGGAGAGGACCAAGGGCCAGAGCAGGGCTCAACAACCCCATCCTTCAGCATGTCGTTTGCCTCTTCCTCCAACTCGTCCCGCAAGTGGAAAGGAACTCGGCGAGGTGCTTGTTTAATAGGATGAGCATCTCCCGTATCAATATGGTGCTCCACTAGGTCGGTGAAACCTCTATCATTCGGCGTCTTGCTGAACACTTTATTGTATCTCTTTAAAAGGGACTTCAAACGTGACATCTCTCCCTTTTCAATTTGGAGCCTGACAGATCGACGGAGGGAACCCCTTCACTGTCGACTGCCTGCTCTTCTCCATTCTCATCAACTTGGTACTCCTCCATGAGTTCATATGCCTGTCGCACAGTATTGGATTGGTAACCAGCCAGGCAATGGAATTCTCCAAGACATGTCCCTTTGGCTATCTCCAACAGTTCAGGCTCAGGGTTCATAATACGGACTGGAATCAGCGCATTCTCCGCAGTAGCCGCTATTCGTGACACTACTATTCCTGGGGGATTGTTTGGCTCCAAAATGCCTTCGTATCTAAGGTTGGGGTATCCATTATCATGGGGTAAGTAGGCCGGAATAATCACTTCCGTTCTGCCCGGTATCAGGGTAGACTTCAGTGCCCTTGCAGTCGTTGTGTTCGGCACTCTCACACTTTCCAATAAGGGGAAAGATTCACCTGGATGGTGACCTCCTTCCTCTGAGGGTTCACTGTCACAGCATAGTCCAGCATGAAATCCCAGCCAAGAATGACTGGACTATCAATTCCCTGAACAACTCTAAAAGGATGTTCCAACTTCAGGGAACCCAATACCACAGGGACTGTTGCTACTCCTAAGACTGGCAACATGTCCCCGGAAATAGAGGCGATGGCGGTTGACCTAGGTATCAACGGCCCTCTCTCCTCTGCTGAGTACAACTGATACACATCCTCACGCATCAGGGAAATATCAGCCCCAGTATCAAACAAAACTGGAATTTCCTGATCCCTGATGGCCATGAGGGCCCTTGGAACAATTCTTTGAGTCTTTTTCTTATGCCGGGCTGCTGACCGACCCTCATCAGCAGCACATGCTAGTTTCCCGACTGCCGGGGACCCCAGCAGTCGGCACTCTTGTGCCCATACTTCCCACAATTATAGCAATTGCCATCAAACCTGCTGTAAAACTGGCCCGGTTGTTCATCGGCAGGGTAACTCCTCTGCTGGGACCCAGTTTCTCCAGTCAGTGAGATGGGCTGGCGCTGTGCACGCCGATCATGGGACCCTGTCCTCTGTCGCTCTTCCCACTGGCCTTGACCATGTCCCCCATTATCCAGAGAGTTGGTAGGACGTTGACCCCGATTCTCATAGCCGGCCTGGCGTTGACCACGGTGACCCCTGCGGCCACGCCCTCGGCCCCGGCCACCTG
Organism: Lineus longissimus; assembly: GCF_910592395.1. Taxonomy (NCBI): domain Eukaryota; kingdom Metazoa; phylum Nemertea; class Pilidiophora; order Heteronemertea; family Lineidae; genus Lineus; species Lineus longissimus. The sequence goes on along the minus strand of NC_088309.1, from coordinate 9,961,035 downwards.
CCTGCATCTTCATCATCTGCTCCATTTGTGCCGTAAGTTTCCTCACGTCATCTCGCAGCATGCTGAGCTCATCCCCACATTCGGATGTGGCCCCAGGAGAGGGTACCCCTTCTTCCTGGTGGTCACGTACACGGCGCACAGCCACAGATGGTTCCTGGGAAGGGATGGTTATCTTCCGTACCTGTAAATACTGCTCAGCCAACTGAACAGCAGTACGGATTGTCTCGGGGTTGTGAGTTAATAGATGCAGCTGTAATTCCGCGTTGCCTACTCCCCTCATGAACTGTTCCTTGGCCATGGTGTTGCGGTGCTCCTCAGGAAAATCCGCGAATGCTGACGAAGCCTTCCTAAGGACGCGCAGTTCATGCCGAAATCATCTCATTCTCGGCACGGCTCATCGTCATGAACTCTTGTCGTCGCAAGAGTGCATGATCTTGGGGGTCAAGGCGTTCCCTCAATGCCTGTTTGGCCAGTGCATAATCAACCTTGGTGGCGGCTGGGAGGCTATCGTGCGTCATAAAAGCTCGCCCAGTCAAATAAAGGGGAAGCACCGCATGCCGCCTCGGCACGGCCGCCGCCGCGTCATCTGCTGCAGCGGGCACAAAAAGCTCAAAACGTTTGAACCACAGGGTAAAATCCTCTGATGGTTCACCACTGAACTCCTTTAATTTGGGGTGTGCCGCTGCCATTTTAACTTATGAAAAGATCAAAGAACAAAACAGCTTAATGTCTAATATTTTTCTCTTCATACAATAATATAGAATGTGGACATGGAACTACGATTACAGGTAAACCCTTGCTAATCGCAGTTAGTAGCAAATAATGGTATTCATGAATTAACAGAGTGGTACTGTTAGCTTCAGTATTTACTGTCACTACCAGTATCTGCAGAATCTGCTTCCCGCTTCAGGTACTTGGGCCGCATACTGATTGGGTGGTAAACCCTACACAAACAGCTGCAATAAAACACCCCATTTTGTACCACTAGGAATAGAATATCACATATAAATAAATGCAGAGTTGGCTTCCCATGGATCTAGTGAACTGACCGGTTCGTGACACACTCACTGCTCAGCCAACTCAAATTACCGGGCCGATTTCGTAGCATAACTAGGAAAACTCCTTAGCTAAGCTTTTATACCGAGCCCAAAACTTGATAAACCCTAAGTCATTCGGCAAAACGGGCCGCATGTGCAGGTAGACATTAATGCACATGCGCAGAGCGCCCCGTACGAACAAAGCAATGCACGCCGTCGGATTCGGGCATCTGAAAAATAGCAATTTCTCGCCGAAAGTTCGGTGCAGCCCCACGTTATGGGCGCCACTGTAAAGTACGAATACTTATGGTGGGGCCATGGGCATGCACTTACTCAACTCCAAGATATGAACTAAGAGAATAGGCTTTATTCCACGGGCGAACTAGCGTACAGGTCTCACTACACGGTAGATGCTGGAGAGAGAGACAGAGGTGTTCCACCTGCCTACTATGGGGCGCCTCGACAGCCATAATATGGCCCCGTCACAAGACTAACTGCTTCAGTAATAACACCCCCCCCCCCATTGCAATTGCTTATTGCTAGAGGTTTGTTCATTTCAGGGATAATCATTTTGTGGTTGAGCTTTGCTGTATTTGATTTCGAGGCACCATGGAAAGATGGGTGGGACGCGTTGCCTTGGTTACTGGAGCATCAAGCGGTATTGGTGCAGAGATGACGAGAACCTTGGTGAAGAGAGGAATGAAGGTAGTTGGCTGTGATAGGACTATTGAAGGAATAGAGGTAGGCAGTCTGGTGTAAAGGCTCATTTTGTAACATTAAATGTAAAATCAAATCGCCATGACTAGAATGGAATCAGTTATTTGCTTGTCACATTTAACTTGATAATACCTTCTTCATCTTTTCTTAGAATTTTGTCTCTATCTTGGTCATTGTGGTACTACACCAGAACAAAGCCTTGGTGTCCCTGAGCTTCATGTCATCATATCAGCAGGGCTTGAGTATGTGCATATAAAGTCTGACGTGTTGTACTGGTTCCAGATTCTGTCATACTCACCCACCTGGTTCTTGAGGACAGATCAGAGTCAGTAAAATAATTTGAAATGAGCATTAAAGGGACTATATAGGCAGCACCTAGGCAGTCAAGATAAAGTTACACAAAGTCGCCAGTAGGGGTCTCTCACATCTCATAGTACGTCGAAATGATTCACGCTTGTACGAGGAATTACTTAGTGCTGAATCTGACAATGACCTAGGGACCTTACTGTGTATATTATTCACCTAAAGATGGCCAAATTAGCCCCTCTGCTCCTGCCTATAGTCCCCCTTTAAGAAGACAAATTATTCTTTCTGTTCATTTCAGGCAATTGCTGAAGAGTTAAAAGACGAGAAGGGGTCTGTACTACCAATTCAATGTGACCTGAGGGATACCGAGCAAATCGCTGCAATGTTCAAGAAAATTCGACAGACTGATGACTTTGGAGGCGTGGATGTATGTGTCAACAATGCAGGAGTTGCTTACCCTGCTCCACTAGCTGAGGGGGATGAAGAGAAGTGGAGGGCAATGTTAGAAGTAGGTAAAACATAAAGTTGTTGGGTTTGTAAACATCACAGATTGGATTGTACACGACCATTGAACATTTTCTAACTGCCTTCTGCCATAGTTAACTGGTCTGAAAATTGACTTCAAATTACATGGTGTACAGCCTACCTCATACGCCGTTCAGTAATCTGAATGGAAGACAGCAATTTAATCTGAAGCATGAGGTGTTAAAAGAATGTTGGCTCTGAACTATTATTGGTTTCTGATAGTATGCTGGTGTTCATAAATTTCTGCAATGAGTGGATAAAAAAGTGCAAAATACTTGAAGTTAGTTTCGTCAGAGATTTCAAATAAAGAGACAAGGTACGGCAAGTTTACTTTGATCACACAGCTCTCTCGGGCAATTAGCGCAAGCCATGATGGAGCCCTTTTTAATTCAGCTACAAACTGAGCTGTGTCTTTTGGAACGGGCGGTGGCTTTGATGTTGAAACCATACGTTCCCGAGTTGCCTGACTCCTTATGAGAAAGACTCCGGTTTCGTTAGGTAGATTAAAGTCATGATTTCTTTGCAGTTGAATGTTCTTGGACTATCAGTTGTCACAAGAGAGGCTATCAAGTCCATGAAGGCTCGGAATGTCGATGATGGACATATTATACATATGAATAGGTAATTTTTAACATTATATAGAACCGCTTCAATTGCGTCCGAACTACATATTACAGCATTGTCGTTGTGTAGACGGATATACAAAAGCCATAAATACCAAGTTTCAGAAAATTCGTATGATCAACAACTGTACTACGGCATTGTGTATAACTGCATTTCTATTTTCCTGGACCACCACTAATTATGAACGGGGTACCCCTTTAATGCAGCTTGGCCATTATTTCTTCCTCTTTGTTATCTTCAGTATGAGTGGACACCGAGTAACGCCTATGGCTGACACACATTTCTATTCGGCAACCAAATATGCTGTGACAGCATTGACAGAGGGTCTGCGACAGGAGTTACGGGCAATGAAATCTAACATTAGGGTCACGGTAATTAGACATCTTATGACGAAAAATCCATCTTTGATTTCCGAAGTTAGTGTGTTGCACAATAGTATAAAGATAGATGTATAAGTCGACTAATACATGAAAGTTTACCACTTCACTGCAAGCATGTTAGTCAATTTTACTTGCCTGCTGTGTGTGGAAAAATTTGAATCAAAAATTTTGATCAATTATTTGGGAAATCAAGCTGCAAATTGAAATACGACCAACTTGTGCGGAACGCTGTTGTCTGAAAAATATGCAACTTCCAGGCTAATGTTGTCCTTTTTCCTTTGTACAGTCCATCAGCCCTGGACTTGTGGAAACTGCATTCTTTGAGGTGCTTTTTGATGGTGACCAAAAGAAAATAGAAAGTCTGTACAAGAGGGTAACAGTAAGTATCAATAAGTATAAAAAATAATGTTGGACAATAGGAGGGAGGATTTATAAGATGGTACGATGCTGTTAAGAAATCTTGCCATTAGACTCAAGTATCATCATGAAATACAACCCTTGGGAAATTAGCTGCAAGGCAATCCACCGCTAAAAGTTAAACCCGGTAAAGTGGGTTTGTACACCACAATTAGGATGGGGCCTCGGTAAACATCATTGACAAGCCCAGGCTGTGATTTTACTTGTTTCATAACCCGAACTGTCTCTCTCTCTTTCTTGTTTTAGCCTTTACAACCATCCGATGTGGCAGATGCTCTGCTCTATGCCCTGAGTGCTCCAGCCAGGGTTCAGGTAAACACTTACTCAAAAACGTTTAAATCCTTAAATCTTCCTGCTAGTATTTTCATTACAGAGTGGAGGACACCATCTAATAATCTTAAAAATTAAGTCAGCGATTACGGATGTTAGTGACATATCAATAACATGTTTTTCATGCTTGGGAGAGTTCCCAGAAACATTTGTCACCGTATTGATTTATGATTATAATCATGCATAAATTAAGCTATATATGCTTGATATGATGAATATGGTTCTCTTATCTATTCTTGATGATCTGCCACCAAGGATATTTACTTGTAAGAGGCCTGGTCCACCCTTGCTCTACATGTATGTACTGGTTTCAAATGTATTCAATTCATTCTTTCAGGTTCATGATATTCTTATCAGACCTACCGATCAACCACTCTAAATTGAGTCTATTGATTCCCTTAAGAACAATTCGGAATACCTTCATGTGCTTTCACTTGTGGTGCAGATTCTCAAGGAGAACTTTTTAATCGTGTGAGAGCCAGCTAGTAAAAAATACATGTAATAATGCTTTCATCACCATCTGTTGGAGGTCCACAACCGGTGCCAAATGACAAAGGATGCTGTAACTAGAAATTGTTTCCATTTACCGAGGCCCCATCCTAATTGTGGAGTACAGACCCACTTTACTGGGTTTAACTTGTAGCGGTGGATTGCCTAGCAGCTCATTTCCCAAGGCTAGTTATCATAGTTCTAGTTTCTTTTACTACATATATAGTGCATAAAATGGTGCTATTGTGATCTACTATTACTACTATTTATCCTGTAAACAGCATCAAAGGAATACATTCTATCTGAAATTATGAGTTGAGGAGGGAACCATTGGTACCAGTATTTATTTTTTCTTCAACTCCACATTGTATAAATCATTGAAAATGTAAATGTATGTACTGTACAAGTATTCAAAGATAAGGTGGAGGAATTAATCCCTTTCTATTGAATGCTTTGACTAATAAAAGAAGATTTAGTTTGTGCACATCTCTAGTTTTTTTCTAGCTTATTCTAAGAGAAGTTATCGCTTCACTTCTGTTAAAAGTGACCATGTAAAATTAGTGGATTTCCCAGAGAGAAATTGTGACAACGCTGCCGTCTTAGGAAGCCTGAGAGCACCTTTAAAGAGCCTTCAGTGTCCCAACTGTAGAATCCCTTGCTTTATTAGTCCACTGGGATCATCCCTGGCTACAGGCTTGTAGACTTGTGTCTTGGTCCTGTGAGGAATTTAATCATAATCCAAACATTGGTTTTCATTGAAGAAACACTTCTTCTAAAAGACACAAGATTTGAAATGACTTGCCCCAGATCACAAGGAATATGTCTAGGTACAGTGTTTGGATCATGGAGAAAAATGAACTACCAGTACTAGACCAAGATGCAGCTCTAGATGTGGTACAGATAATCCAACTTCTTGTGTCGGGGATTCCTCATGGATGTTGGAAGCCCAAAGGAAATACTGATGTACAACAAAGCAATCTAGGCCTACATGTATATCTTATTCTTATTTTATAACAAAAACAACTTGTCACATGACAAATACTGTACAATGTTTGGAGAGATATTCTTTGAAAAGACAATATCTTTAAATGACATTTTCAAAAAACATGTGACTGTGAGATATAGTTCATTGAATGCAGGTGGTCCACTGACCAAAACATCCAGGATAAAAAGTTGTAACATTACAGGAAGACATCCACCCTTTCAGCTCGTTCGTTCGTTCGTTCGTGAATTCCTCCCGCTAGAATCGAGAAACCCTTATAAAAGGTCGTTGTATTTACAGTCTCTGGCGATATATAGTCTGTGGCATATTAAGTTGCATAGCGAGTTGGCCCTGTCAGTGTTTGATTTTAATGAAATTATAGGAGTATTTCGAATTGAGCTTGTGTTAATATTTTTGGTGTTGCCATTCAGTGTGTGTGTAGTGTAATAGGTCAGTACATCCATCCTGTATCCCCAGCCGTTCAAAATCGCATAGCACAACTCTGTCTTCGTCTGAGGAGGGGGTAGTCCGTCTCCTTGGTATAGACTGCATAGTGCCGAGATCAGATTCCCTCGATCCTTCTCAAGAGATGGGCATGTGACTAGAAAGTGTGGGGCATCTTCCTCTTCCGAGCGACATAATGGGCATTGGGGATCAACCTCTTGCTTGTTGAAGCGTACTCTATCATGTCGTAGGCCAAATCTACCAACCAGGAGTCTCGCTCTTGTAGTTGCCTCTGCAACTAGATACTGCTTTCCTTTACAAGCTTGCCACAGAGGGTGGGGGCGACCTATCTATACCTGGTCGAGGATCATCCATTGGAGGGTCTTTCTGGCTTGAGCTTCAGAAACTAAGGCGTTGGTCCACGAGTCCTTAATCAACATGATGGTGTTATCCTTCCAGTGGCATTTCTTCCAGGGGTGTTGAAGTGCCTGGTGGATGTTGATGCCATACTTTTCGGCTGTTTTACATATCTTGTTAAACCAGCTCTTCGAGGTATCTGATTTAAGAGACAGTTGTCTTTGCGCGACTTGCCATAGGGGATTATTTCTGTCGAGTCTTGTGATGGCTCCAAACAGGGAGAGTTGACGTGCGTGAATTGTTGCCTCGATTGGTATTGTTCCAAGCAGCAGGTAGATGGCCGACTTAGCTGTGCTTTCCGGTAGACTCTGGATTAGTCTTAGTGCCTTTCGGTGAAAGAGATCGAGTTGGGACACTTGAGCTGCCGACAAGATGGTGGCGTCCAGACCATGCAGAAGTCTTGGGATGACGAAGGTGTTATAGATTTTCATTGATGCGGAAGGGTCTAGACCATTATAGCTGTGAAAACCCACACCCATCAGGGCATATGCTGTCCGTCTTGCCAGGGTAATCCTCGGTGAAATATCAGGGGACGTCTTTCCCTTTTGCCAGTTTAGCCCAAGATGTACAAAATCCCCCGCTATAGTAGCTGGTTTGCCCCCCAGGTGCCATTCCTGAGCTTTACTTGAGCTTGCTTGCGACTGGTGGTGTGGACATACTACTGATTTCACTGGATGTAGTTCATAAAGATTGGTGTTTGAGTGGTCGTTGCTGACTGACATCATTGCTTGAAGTTCCATGGGACTTGATGTGAGAAGGAGTAGGTCATCGGCGCAGCCAGGGGATCCGATGTATGTAGGGCCTATATGCAGTCCCAGCCCTGCTTTAGTGAGGGATGATGCCAAATCGTTGGCATACAACTTGTAAAGTGTCGGAGACATGACTGCACCTTGCTTCACTCCTTGTCGGACTGCATATTCCCTGCTGTCTTCACCGCACCATCTCACAACCTCTGTACTGGAGTCATACAGATCGTCAATAAGACACCACAGAGATTTCTTCATTGGTGTACCAAACATCTTGAGTTTGAGGCGAGAGTGGGACACAACATCAAAGGCTTTGCGAGCATCAAGTGAGCAGATCAGCAGGTCCTGTTTCTTTTCCTTGGTTTCGGCGATGGCTTCAGTCACAAGAAGAGAGGCCATTGATGGTGATCTTCCGGCTGAAAAGCCATACTGAAGTCCGCTCTGCCCATCTGTGAGGTCTTTCTCAGTGCACATGAGGCAAATCAGCTCCAGTAGTTTACCAAAGATTGACGTTATTGTGATCCCGCGGTAGTTATCTAGCAATAAGGAGTCCTTTCCTTTCTTTGGAATTGGGATCTTGTACGCCGTCTTCATTATCTTCGGGGCCTTTTTCGCCTTCATGATGGAGTTGAAAATGGCAGTGAGCTTTTCCATGGCAAGTTGGGAGCAGGAGAGTAATTTTAAATGTTCTGCGCGGAATCCTTCTCTATCGGCCGCTTTCTTCTTACTCATCCCGTCAATCGCTTTCTTTATCATTGTGATGTCAATTTCAGTACCGTCATCAATGCTTCCTGCCACTTTACGCATGTTAAACAGCAGGCGGTCCATATCTGGTTCCTCTACCTTTGGGGTTGCTAGCCTTTCATAGCAGTTTGCCCACTCACTTCTGATAGCGTTGTCATCAGTTATGATTTCACCTTCTATGCTGATTGCGGTTGTTGCTGTCTTCTCTTTTCTCTGTTTAGCAATGATTCTGTGGAAAAGAGCCTGGTCAGTGGTCAAAGCTGACGATATTTCTCCCAGCAGCTGCTTACGATCGCTTGCGTCCTCCCTCCTCTGGATCTGGCGTACCTTCTTTGTTGCCGCTTTCTTACCAATCCATGCCGGGTGGTCACCGGTGGGCTTTCCAAGCTGTTTCCACGAGAATAGTCGATTTTTAGATTCTCTGACTGCTTCTGCCAGTTCATCAGACCAATTCTTTGGGCGACCTCCACTATGTCTGGACTTGATGGACCTGTATGGTACGGCTGCTATGGTGGCTGTGTTTAGGGCATTCTGAAGTGTTAGGATAGCATCGTGGGGATCCATGTCATGGATGGGAGAAGACTGCAACTCGTTTGACAGGATTTTTTCAAACTCATCAGGATCAGCTTCGTCAAATCGGAAGAGCTTTTTCGCAACAGGCTCCTTCTGTGACTTCTTTGGTGGGTTGAGACATGGGATCTGTGTGTCACTCTTCAGCGGTAAGTGCTTGGATGAATTTGTCGCAGCCTGATCCATGATTAGGGATGGGGTGGACCAGCCCGAAGAAGAGCTAGCCCTTTCACCAATACAGATGTGATCTATTCTGGACCTGTGTCCGAGGTGTGGATTTATATATGATGAGGCGGTTGATTCTGCACCTATGTCGGTAAGCTTCAGATCGTGTATCAACTCCAGAAATCGTCTCTCCTTCAGCCCCTTCCGGTTAAAATGGTCCTCATTGAGATCCCTAGCAAGGACTACTTCATACTCTCCTCTGTATTTTAACACCAGCTCGTACAATATGTCAGTATCCTCCATGAAGGTTTGAGTTGCAACCGCGCTGGTTCCTGATGACAGGTAGCAGTTAATGATACAAAGGGGTCGTGAGGGTAGATCGCATAGGGTAAGTAGTATTCTCTCATTGCCGTCGTCTTTTGTCTTCTTCATGAAGGGGTTGAGCCATGGCGCCCACAGAGTTACTACCCCTCCTCTCCCTGCAGTGTGATACAGATTCAGGCAGTCTTGAGACATCTCATCGTAGGCAACACAGTGATGGTTCCATTGTGGGAATAGTGAGTCCAGCTTTGACTTTTCAAAAGCGTGCAGCCAATGCTCCTGAAGGCATATAATATCAGAGTCACCCAGCTGGCTGTTCACAAAGGCATGATTGGCGACGGCCCCCTCTACATTGAAAGTAACGAACTTGAGGTTCCTAGATCCTGCTGGCTGTCAGCTACTGGCGAAAGTCTGTTCCAGACTAACCTTGCCATTTTGCGTGGGCTCCTTAGTTCTGCGGGTTATGCCACCATGGGTACTTATGGGTTTAGCGGTGCAAAGATCCGATTCTATGCAGGTGTCTTTCTCCCCGCTCTCTGACCTTGGTAGTAACTCACACAACGTAGTGAGTGTAATGGTTACGTGTATGTATAAAGTGTAAACAAAATTCATAAATCCATCATGTCCATCGAATCTGAAAAAATTTGTGCAGACCCATGACAGTTCCGGTTCCGGTACAGTTTGTTGCATTCCATACGGGCCGCGCTTGCCGATCCTGCTTTCACGACGCACCGCAACCACAGTTACCATGATTCCCGTTGTTGACGCAATTATTTCATGACGTCATGAGCCATTGACCAATCACGCAAGTAGATTTATTCACACCGGCGCCACTGTCTTGAAGTGTATCTAAAAATCGTCTGCTAGAACATACAGGACAACAACGTTGGCGGAGACAGTTGTGACATTTCATTGCAGACGAAGTGAAAAAGTGACTAAGCCTTTATTCAGTATTTATTTACTTCACCGTGGAGCTGCGAAGTAATAGAGGAATTCCTGATGTAGGTCACGTGGTCAGGGTGCAGGAGTTCCCCTACCGCCTGGCTATCCGATTTAGCATCTACCGTTCCGGAACGACATCAGCGCCTCTAGTGTCAAGATCGTAAATTTGCCATTCTTGATTTTGGCGCCAAACGAATCCAAAAAAACGCGTTAAAACAATTAAGAATATAATTATAAGCTCCAAAAATTCGTTATTAACTAACTGGTGAAGAAACATACACAAATATCTAGGCTAGCAGATGGAAAATTCAATTATTATTTCACCACAAAGAGCTGCTTCTGTCCGCAGATATGAGACAGCTACCGGGGAGGGGACTTTTTCTTTATGGGGCCTTATTGTTCAGCGTCTCCAAGGAATTCAATTTCTAGAGTCCAATGGGGGGGGGGGCTTCCCCCCCAATGTTCTGGCTAAAACCTGTCACTTTCAGAGAACGGGGGAGGGGGTTTGGGGGACTCATCCCCCAATGTACTGGCTATATATGTCAGAAGGACAGTTGTGTGAGTTCACTAGAGATTGCTCTTTACATATTATTGGTTGGTTTATGGCTTTATCCTGACTTTCTAAGTATGGACTTGGACGGGTCGCTCCTCTTTGAGTCTCTGTCACTAGGTGTAGCCCAGTTGTTGCTGAGGGAAACTGGATGTCAGTAGTTGAGTCAGGATGGGATGGATGGGATATTCCTCTCTGCATATCTGTCACCAGGTGAGGCCCAGTTGTTACTAAGGGAAGTTGGGTGTCGGCAGTTAGAAGGGGCTGTGGGATCTCCGTTACGCTTGGGGTTTCACCTGGGGGCTGGTCTGGCGTCTTTTCCTTTGTGTCCTTCCGTGATCTGGTGTGCAGGCTCCTCACTGTAACAGCTTAACAAAGGGTAAAACTACAGAAATCAATCGCTAGTTTTGGCGATATTAATTATTATTAGTAGTCGCAAATAACAACATTCTAATCAGAATGCACGGCAAATATTTAAGAATTTAGTAATAAATAGAAAATGATATCTTCACATTACTCAAATTTATGAAAAAGGACTTTTGTCTGGAAATAAATTTCGTGCTCAGCTACTTGGGTCACAGGTGCATCTTTTTCATTTGTAGGACAGAGATACAGACGTTTTATAATCGTCATTTTCTGTTATCTCAACGAAATATATTGACAGGTCAGGATTTTGATAAGTTTTGTTATTTTGTTTAGTTGACTATGTGATTCAAATACAGTTTTACGCATAAACCGTTGTTTTAGGCCAAATACTGAAATAGGGGTACTTTTAAAGTGTAGTGTGTAAAGTACACAGAGCTAGTACAGTACACAGTCAGTCTACAGGCTGTCGCAAAACAGCAGTGATTGGCCCTATTGTCTGTGAATGCAAAAGAAAAAGGAATAATAATACCTCCATGGTAAGACTAACTGCTTCAGTAATAACACCCCCCCCCCCCCCCCCCCCCCATTGCAATTGCTTATTGCTAGAGATTTGTTCATTTTAGGGATAATCACATTTTTGTGGTAGAGCTCAGCTGTATTTGATTTCGAGGCACCATGGAAAGATGGGTGGGGCGCATTGCCTTGGTTACTGGAGCATCAAGCGGTATTGGTGCAGAGATGACGAGAACATTGGTGAAGAGAGGAATGAAGGTAGTTGGCTGTGCTAGGACTATTGAAGGAATAGAGGTAGGCAGTCTGGTGTAAAGGCTCATTTTGTAACATTTAATGTAAAATCAAATCGCCAGGACAAGAATGGAATCCGTTTATTTGCTTGTCACATTTAACTGGATAGTTACCTTCTTCATCTTTTCTTAGCATTTGGTTTCCATCTTGGTCATTGTGGTACTGTAAAATAATTTGAAATGAGCATTAAAGGGACAATATAGGCAGCACCTAGGCAGGCAAGATAATGTTACACAAAGTCGCCAATAGGGGTCTCTTACATCTCATAGTACGTCGAAATGATTCATGTTTGTACGAGGAATATATTTAGTGCTGAATCTGACGTGACCTAGGGCCCTTACTGTGTATATTAGTCACCTAAAGATGGCCAAATTAGCCCCTCTGCTCCTGCCTATAGTCCTCCTTTAAGAAGACAAATTATTCTTTCTGTTCATTTCAGGCAATTGCTGAAGAATTAAAAGATGAGAAGGGGTCTGTACTACCAATTCAATGTGATCTAAGGGATACCGAGCAAATCGCTGCAATGTTTAAGAAAATTCGACAGACGGATGACTTTGGAGGCGTGGATGTATGTGTCAACAATGCAGGAGTTGCTTTCAGTGCTCCACTAGCTGAAGGGAATGAAGAGAAGTGGAGGGCAATGTTAGAAGTAGGTAAAACCTAAAGTTGTTTGGTTTGTAAACATCACAAATTGTATTGTACACGACCATTGCACATTTTCAAACTGCCTTAGTGAACCATTTTCTAATCTTAAAAACCAAGAAACTTGGCTTCAAAATCAGAAAACTATCAAATATCCCATTAGATAAACAGTGAAATTAAATAAGAATAATTTAAATAAAACAAAAATGTGATTTCTAAACATGTGAACGTTTGACCGAAAAAGTCAAGACATTTTGCATTTGTTCATACTTTTTTCGTTTATTACCGCGAAGATGAAATTAAACCTGCTAAGACTCTGGTTTTGGTTTCGTTAAGTACCGGGGTAGATTAAAGTCATGACTTCTTTGCAGTTGAATGTTCTTGGACTATCAGTTGTCACAAGAGAGGCTATCAAGTCCATGAAGGCTCGGAATGTCAATGATGGACATATTATACATATAAACAGGTATTTTTTAACCTTATATAGAACCGCTTCAATTGCGTGAATACGTCCGAACTACAGCATTGTCGTTGCGTAGATGGATATACAAATGCAATGAATACCAAGTTTCAGAAAATTTGTATGATTAACAACTGCACTACGGCATTGTGTCTAGCTGCATTTCTATTTTCCTGGACCACCACTAATTATGAACGGGGTACCCCTTTAATGCAGCTTGGCCATCTTTGTTATCTTCAGTATGTGTGGACACCAAGTAACGCCTGTGGCTGATGCACATTTCTATTCGGCAACCAAATATGCGGTGACAGCATTAACAGAGGGTCTGCGACAGGAGTTACGGGCAATGAAAACTAACATTAGGGTCACGGTACGTAGACATCTTATGCTGAAAAATCCATCTTTGATTTCCAAAGTTAGTGTGTTGCACAATAGTATAAAGATAGATGTATAAGTCGACTAATACATGAAAGTTTACCACTTCACTGCAAGCATGTTAGTCAATTTTACTTGTCTGCTGAGTGTGGAAAAATTTGAAGTGATCAATTATTTGGGAAATCAAGCTGCAAATTGAAATACGACCAACTTGTGCGGAACGCTGTTGTCTGAAAAATATGCAACTTCCAGGCTAATGTTTTCCTTTTCTTCATGCAGTCCATCAGCCCTGGATTTGTGGAAACTGCATTCTTTGAGGTGCTTTTTGATGGTGACCAAAAGAAAATAGAAAGTCTGTTCAAGAGTATAACAGTAAGTATCAATAAGTATAAAAAAAATAATGTTGGACAATAGGAGGGAGGATTTATGAGATGGTACCATGCTGTTAAGAAATCTTGCCATTAGACTCTAGTATCATCATGAAATACAACTCAACTAGCCTTGGGAAATGAGCTGCTAGGCAATCCACTGCTTCAAGTTTAACCCGGTAAAGTGGGTCTGTACTCCACAATTAGGATGGGGCCTCGGTAAACATCATTGACAAACTTGTCTGTGCCAGCCCAGGCTGTCATTTTATTGTTTCATAACCCGGGCTGTCTCTCTCTCTTTCTTGTTTTAGCCTTTACAAGCATCTGATGTGGCAGACGCTCTGATCTATGCCCTGAGTGCTCCAGCCAGGGTTCAGGTAAACACTTACTCAAAAACGTTTAAATCCTTAAATCCTCCTGCTAGTATTTTCATTAAGGAGTGGAGGACACCGTCTTATTTTCTTTAAAATTAAGTCAGAGATTACAGATGTTAGTGACATATCAATAACATGCTTTTCATGCTTGGGAGAGTTCCCAGAAACATGTGTCACCGTATTGATTTATGATTATAATCAAGGTTCTCTTATCTATTCTTGATGATCTGCCACCAAGGATATTTACATGTAAGAGGCCTGGTCTCTCCTTGCTCTATGTACTGGTTTCAAATGTATTCAATTCATTCTTTCAGGTTCATGATATTCTTATCAGATCTACCAATGAACCACTCTAAATGGATTCTATTGATTCCCTTAAGGACAATACGGGATACCTTCAAGTGCTTTCGATTGTGGTGCAGATTCTCAGGGAGAACTTTTTAATAGTGTGAGAGCCGGCTGTTAAAAATTAAAACTAATAAAAGAAGTTTTAGTTTGTGCACATCTCTAGTTTTTCTCTAGCTTATTCGGAGAGAAGTTAACACTTCATTTCAGTTAAAAGTGACCATGTAAAATTAGTGGATTTCCCAGAGAGAAATTGTAACAACGCTGCCGTCTTAGGAAGCCTGAGAGAACCTTTAAGAGCCTTCAGTGTCTTAACTGTAGAATCCCTTGCCTTATTAGTCCACTGGGATTATCCCTGGCTACAGGCTTGTAGACTTGTGTCTTGGTCCTGTGAGGAATTTAATCATAATACAAACATTGGTTTTCTTTGAAGAAACACTTCTTCTAAAAGACACAAGATTTGAAATGACTTGCCCCAGATCACAAGGAATATGTCCGAGACCTGTATTGAATCTACAGTGTTTGGATCATGGAGAAAAATGAACTACCAGTACTAGACCAAGATGCAGCTCTAGATGTGGTACAGATAATCCAACTTCTTGTGTCGGGGATTCCTCGTGGATGTTGGAAGCACAAAGAAAATACCGATGTAAAACAAAGCAATCTATATCTTATTCAAATATTTATTTCATAACAAAAACAACTTGTCACATGACAAATACTGTACAATGTTTGGAGAGATATTCTTTGAAAATACAATATCTTTAAGTGACATTTTCAAAAACATGCGACTGTGAGATATAGTTCATTGAATGCAGGTGATCCACAGACCAAAACATCCAGGATAAAAAGTTGTAACATTACAGAAGTAGGTGACCCATTAATATAACAACTGTACATCTAACTGATCTGAATACCCTTTTGATACATGTACATACACTCCACCTCCAGAGTTAGCTGAAGGTCAGTTGAAATCCACCTGATAGTCTCTTTGGGCTCATCATGCCATCTGCCGATTTATCATTGCATTACAACTCATTCAAACGGAGAAACATGAGAAGGTGACAACACTGTGAGAGGAGAGAATATTTTGGTGCCAATGAATTAATCGCTTTGGTACAAGTACATGAATGTACTGGTACATGTAAGTTTCGGAAATTCTACCAATGACAGTTTCTTTTAAAAGTACATGGATAGAGCCTTTACAGTAAAAGTCATCTGACCCTTTGAGTTGGCAACAGGAATGTTGTGAGGTCAAACAAAAGGGTATTCTATGCATTACATAGAAGTGCTCTGTAAATCGGCCATAGCCCACTGTATGAAATATTGTTCGTCTCATATTCAACACCTGTTACATGTATCAAACTTGAATAAAATGCTAATCATGTGCAGCACTTTACATAAATAACAGAATAAGTAATGTATACTAAAGACTAGACCACACATCACAAATCTTCTGCAAAAGCCTTGCACCTTAACGTTTTGACGAGAGCCTGAAGTCGAAAATTATGCTAATCACTCTGAAGCTCTTCATTTGCCCTTTACCACATTTCTGAACACAAGAATCCAGTACAGTTATTGCTTGCTAATCTCATTATTGTTGGCAAGCTTACATACACACAAAGCCATCTCAAATCAACGAATCGATTCAGCCAAAAGAAATGTCTTAACTGGCTCATATGTACATGAACATGCATGCAAACAAAGGTGCCTCATCTGCCAAGACAGTAATCAAACACATACAGAATTCCCTTCTGTCCGTCAGCTCATTAGATTAATTTGAAAATCATAATAGTGTCATCATGCCCAGTCCTACTGGATTCATGACTAGAGGGCACACATAAAGGTCCAATCGCTAAACCCAAAGTAACATCAGTGAAATGTCATTTTCTATGTGACTGGAATGTGAAGTGATCATCTGCTCTGGGCACCCTGAACTGACATAATAACTTCATACTAAACAACACCTCATGACCCTTGTGCAAGTCCACAACTCACAAGATACCTCAACAGAAACTAAAAAGTTCTCACATAGTTTCCTCCAAAACATGCTCTGATCTGGACCAAACATGCTGCCACCCACACAAAAGATGGTTCTACCATCACAATAATCTCTTCTCAAAACACAATTCATCATACTCCCGAGGCAATTTGTTTATTTATCTTCTCTAGGAAATGTTTGTCTAATCTCTTTTGTCGTAGAATGACAATACCATACGATATCAGACCACAAACAAATGTTGTTGCTTCAAATATCCAGAAATGCTTCTCTTCTGCAGCCGTATCTCGAGGTACTGTACAGCTGAAAAAGAGACGAAAATTAGACCGATAGAAAATTTTAACTTTATCCGCTTTCACTCAAAACTACTCGTCGCTGTGGTATCTAATTAGTGTGTATCATGGCTCAAGGTTTCTGCAATCTACTGGTTCTCTGGATTCAAGACAACAGCATGAGACATTACAATTACATTTGGGATCACTGGCTTGCCTCGGTGTAAGTCTGATAGAGGCACAACATCTTCATTTTAATTTCATGTCTCTTTCATACAACATTTGCCATTCGTAGAAAAGCACATTAATACACAATGAACATGAACATGAATGTTCTGTTGTTATGTTAGTCTTTTTACTATATTTGTAACTATTTTATTCTTACCTCCTATATTGGTCACCACTTTTTTCACAATTTACCAGTTGTTTATGGCCTGTCTCTAGACAGAAAGAATGCTTGACTTGCTGGAATAGAAGTAAGTGGAAGACTTAATCAAGTGGAAGAAACCAAAGCACTTTCATTTGAAAAAGTAAACATTCCTAATTCAGAATACAAGACAGCATTACCACTGCCATTACAATCATGAGTACAAATTTACATAAAAATCATTGAAAGGAAGCTACAAGAATTTTCATTTTACTTTAGATATGGTAATTGGTATGTAGAATCACTCCATGAAATAACACAAATTATTATTTTTACACCCTGTATGGTATGAACCAAATAAAAAGAAACCAACTGCATGACTTACCACATCAAAATCAGAACATTTGACACATTCCGATTTGACTGAAGACTTTTCTGTTAACCAGCATTTTGAGGAGACAGCACTATCATTTGGTGGTGCACTGGTCAGGTCTTTCAGATCATGATGGCTGAATGCTGATATACCATTTTCAAGGATCAGGACTAGGACAGAAACACTGAGAGGGAAAATGAGGAATTTATCAATCAACTTTGCTTAAAAACTGCTACTTTCAAGCCCATCAAACTCCTTGCGCTCTACTAATACTATTATACTAACTGCTTGTATTAATTACTATTTCTGATCAATTTGTTTCTTCTTCAGTTCAATTTTCTCTCTTGGGTAAAATACAAGTTATGCTCACAATCATGTGCATTGATCATCTATGCACGACTGTTTATCAGATAACACATAATTAACATCCATCATTAAATCTACAGTACCTGTTAAGATGAAAGACCATTTCCTAGAAAGCTTTCGCATGAAACATATAAACAAAAACATGGATACAGTGTATTGCAAAACCCAGATACTTACACAACCAGTATCACAATAGCAATAGCCATCCGCTTTTTGGTACAGAACTCAATCATCTTGGCGAAGGCTGGTTGTGCCTTTGGCTTTGTCTCAACAAGGAAAGATGGTGCTCACTATTTTTTATAATTCAAATATATAAGTTGTGGATTCAGTTCTGTTGATTTCGACAGTTACTTCACAAGCGTTAGAATTCAAATCGGAGAACTTTCAAAATAATGCCAGCATGTCCGATGACTCTTCATCACGTTTGTAGTAGATATCTCCTTATCGATCTAAGTATGCACTAATGTGTACATTAATGCACAGGAATACACTGCACTAATCAATCTAAAACTGAAATGACGATTTCTCAGCATTTACACGTCCGATTTCCATCAAATAAACGTTAGTAACTTTCTCTTTAGTGAGACATGTTTTATCTTCGTAATTTCAAGTTCACTTTATATCCGAGATGGTGTGAAATCGACGTTTTGTTGCCAAAAATATTTGTTCCTGAAAACCGGAAGTCCAATCAGAAGTAAACTGCAGACCCGTTTATCTGCGGCTCGAGAGGAATCAATCAAACGACAACAACTGTCTCAATCATGGCGGATCCGTAATTTGCTTCCTGAACTTACACCTCAAACTATTCGTTATTTCTAACGAAATGGCTCATTCTTCAAAGTCATTCAAGTCATATATTGATCTTGGATCATCGTCTAGTTGCCCCATCGGGAGAAATGACATTGTCGACGACGTAAGAAAATGAAATTATCTAGTTTTGTAATGACGTCCGATTTGTGTATAGTTTGTGTACTGACTTAGACTATAGAGTACATCACATACAGTAGACCTACACAGTATACAGTAGTAGGCCTACACAGTATACAGTAGGCCAAGTACGCCTATGATTGCCATTCGCTCCTGATTCAATAGGCCCTTCAAGGCCCTTGACCAGTTTTGTTGTGGCTTTCTGAGTCACTTGATCTTTTGTTTGGGCCTATTTTTAGTGCAAGAAATGTGTTTGCTATCCTAAAAATCTTATTCGTGTTATTTGGGCATAATTAATAAATATGAATAGTGTGATAAGAAGTTAGCCGAATATGTAGGCCCCTATTGTCCGAAATACACACTTGAGTTTAGTTATTCTGTACATTTTCACTTTCAGCGAGGACGATCATCATTTATCTCCTACATCGACTCGGATTCTGCAAAATGTGATTCTGCACTATGTGCTCCTCTTAGGAAAGATGCAAAGCGAAATGTAAGCTCTGTCGGCTGTTATGGTTTTGGACAATTTTGAAAATCTGTCTTTGCTTGATATCTCTCATGTTTTCCCTTGGTTTATCCATAGATTTAGGGTTTCCTTTGCCATCCAATGTGTAAACCTTAGATTGAAAATTCAGTTGCACATGCATTCATTCCTGTACCTTTTGACAGCACCAGGTTATTCATACATGTAGCTTAGAATAGTAAGAAGATGTGGCAGGCATTCAATGCACATAAACATCCTTTATGATGTATGTTACCTGCACTGTCTTTTTCTGGAAGTACATGTACTCATACTGCCACACTTGCCATCTCAAAATAATGGAAGGCTTGGAAAGAGAACATCATTTCCACTGATGGAAACAGGGTGTTGTTAGAGAAATAGGTGCTGGTCTGGTCGTGGTGGATTAGGGTTCATTCTTACACCTTTCTTTCAGCACCATCTTTCTTCCAACCTCCATTGTAAAAGCTTGAACAGTTCGTGCATGGGATGCAACAGACCAAGCAGTCCTGTCCCTATCCTCGACCTTCTCCTTTGGTGCACTAGTATGTTTTGTATTGTGCGCAGGTGTCTGTTGGCTGTTCTGTTGCTATCCTATATACTGTGGGAACCCAGAGGATCCTGGCGCGTGCATCACGGTGTCCCTGAACGTAGGGCACAACCACTTTATGTTGGTCTCTGTTCATTCAGCTGTGAACACGTCAACATGTCAGAGTATTGCAGAAATTTTTCGTAGAAATCAAAATGTACTCTAAAGTCTTTTCAGTTGTATTACAAAGAACATTTCTCTCCTTTTGGATCAACTGAATGAATTTGATCAAGAATAGCAAAAGTGGTGTTCATTCCAGTCTTGTCTCCTGGTTGCTTGATAAGAGATTGTGACTTTGTTCTAAGTTAAAGGTGTCAGAAATCCTCCGTCTTCATGATCATTTTCCAGAATGAATGCAACATGTTGTTTGTGAGTTATTGATTTCCTCTTTTCTTATCCATTTGTTATTTTCCTCTTGCATTCTGCTTTTGTTTATTGTAAGCTTGCGTGTTACATTTTTGCAGTGCAAATTCTTTCTGATGTTGTGCTTGTCCTCTTGCTGAGACCAGTTTACCGTTCTCATCATATGTTTTGATGGGTTAAAAGTATGCATGTATTTATAAAAGGGTTAAAAGTATACTGTACATGTCTATAGAAGGGTTAAAAGCACACAAGCATAACAGTTTTTCCATGAAATATATTTCATTAGAAAACTTTTCTGATGCACATTGTACATTAGTAAACTTGCTGTGTGATGAAGTGAAACTAAAACAACTTCAGCACAGTTGGCATTCTTGAGTTTCATCAAAATTCATAGCAGTTCATTACACAATTGTTGAACTCAATGAGAGCATTTTTGGCAGCACAGTTTCATTACTTTTTGTTCATTGTTGTTTGTACGTTCAGTGGAACCTCCCTTAGCGGACACCTCTCTATTAAGGACACTAGTTTTGGTCCCAAATTGGTACTTTCCATTCAATTTGACCTCTCTAATCAGGACACCTCTCTATTAAGGACAGCATTTGTCAGTCCCAAGGGTGTCCTTAATAGAGAGGTTCTACCCTTATTCTCCTGAAGTTACTGTCTTGTGTTGAAGGAAAGGGAAGTACCAAAAATTAGTCAACATTACTTGGAAATGGTGCCTCGGTTCATTATAATTTCTGCAGAATTTTAATGCGGATAGATACAAAAGATCCACATCAGATGTGATACTTCGTTGTCGGCAATTGACCTGCAGACATTGAATATTGGACAAGTATCATGAATGAGATCCTTTGTGGCCATCTGCCAACACTGGGTCTGCATTTGGATCAAGGACACTAGATATGTAAATTCGATTGGGACATTTGCCTCAGTCCCAGGTTCCTCCATGCATTTTATTTCCCTTACTGTGAATGTAGTTCATGACTGAGTTGATTGACTGCATGTATTTCCACTCATGTCAGTACATGCACAGTTGTAACCTGTTGACCCTAATTTCCAATCTTAATCAAATATAGATATTTTTGATTGCATATGGTTCAGCTACTCCTCCTGTGTCGGAGGGGTTGTTCACTTTCAAATACAGATTTCACGTCACCAAGACAGGAGCTGGTGTGCGTGTGTGTGTGTTGGGGGGGGGGGGGGCAAACGTTCGCCTGTACAATAAACTGTATAGGCGTTCGATCCTGTTTCAATGTGTTTCAAACCTGCTCCTTAAATGAAAAGAGTTTGAATACTGGCCAAGGGACACCAGCCTGACAGAGAAACTCTGGGTCTCTATGGCAGAACTCTCTACAGGGTGGCCCAGAATTATTTTCCCTTGTACGATAGAATTCTATTGTGTGTCCATTGTGTGTGGGAAAATAATTCTGGGCCACCCTGTAGAACAGCTCACTAAGTTACCGTAAATACACTGTCTTTAGCTCGCATCTCAATAATTCCAAGCCCTGATTTCAATCAATGTCCCCCATAGTCTATTGGGACACTGAAGAAGAAGAAGAAGAAGTAGGAAGCCCAGTAGCTGTCTCCCAATGATGTTCTTTTACATGAATGCACTCCCATTGCCTGAGAATAAGCACTTGTACATAAAACATCTTCTTGTTATTCGTTTGCAGAAGGAGTCATTCAAATCCTATCTGAATTTGGATGACGTGGACTCGCGTTCACTGACCGCTCCAGATGGCAAAGTAAGATATAGCTGGTCACTGTCTTGCTCTCAAATAAAGTCAAGGCCGGATTGATTTCCGTTATTTTCTATCTTAAACAACGGCAAAAAACACTGAAAAGAAATTAAATATGTCTGTAACTTCATATTCTCTTTTGGTCAAGTTTTGTGTCCTTCACATCCGCTGACCTGTTTTCAGTCCACTGTTGGCTGTCACGTGGATTGCAGTCAGCATGTTGCGATGTGTGTGAAACAACAGCATTTGAAATTATGGCATCTTAATACCAGTCTTAAATGTTTAGCGCCTTGACTGTATTTGTATCTCCTGAGGTAGCTGGATTTGCTTTATTACTCACCAATGTTCTCCACTCAGTTTGGTGTTGTTGTGCACACTTGCTTTAAGGAGGGGCAGCGGTAGCACAGTGGAAGAGAGTTGGCCTCGTGATCAGGAGGTCGTGGGTTCGACTCCCGGCCGAGTCACTGCTTGGTTCCCCGACTGGTCAAGTTCAAGTGAGCGCCTTCTGGTTGCTCCTTGAAACCCCTGATTGATTTCTGTGGAGACCGGGGTAATAATTTGATATCCCACAGCACTTCAACAGTTCCATTACTGAGTAAGGATAGAACTGGTACTTGGGCATGACCTAGCTCCTTGAATTGCAATGCGGAATATCAAGGGTTGGATGAAAGGAAAGGATGATCCACCCCTCCCTGGATATGCTGTGACACAAATTGTCTTGAACCTGTATACTGTTGTAACAGAAATTCCCAGGCAGTCCGCCTCATTCGTTTGGTGCTTGTGGATAATCTTGGCCCCATCTCATGAAGAGAAACCCTTGTCAGACTGCATGTAGCTGCTTCTCTCACACTTTGCTTTATAGGAATAACTGGAAACTGTATACCATGCTGCGTGATAACAACTTACAAGATATTCTGCTAGAGCAATTTTAGTCTTAAAAATTTTTACTTCTTTCACAATTTTATTTCAAATTCTTCTAAAATAGAACTTTAGTTGTACCTTTCAGCCATTTTGTAGTTGCCTCATAAACTCGTTCTTTGATCTGTCACCAAACAATGGCAGAGTGCTGAAAAAATACAGAGAAAAATAAGGTTCGGGTGTTACTGTCCAAGCTCTTGCCCATTTGTAAGGGTGGGACTATACTTGCTCCTTGTGGGACCAGCTCTACACTGAGAGCTGGGTGACACGAGCTTGACCCATGTTCAAAGGGAGATTGGAAACTGAATTGTTCTTTCAGGTTTGGGGCAGCCTGCATGCCAAGATGTTATCTTGGACTCTGTAGTCTTGACAATCACCGTAGCTGGCATGCTCCTCTTCCAATATCATGATAAATCAAAATTTGTTTTGTAACTCAAATAGTAACTTCCTCTTTGCAAATGATAATAAAGGTCAATTTTGTGAAGTATTTTGCATGATTTTCAGTGATGGGGTAGATGAATGACAAGTTTGGCCTTTTTGGAGATCTTCTGCTTCCCTATCCTTTCTAACTCTGATTGTGTAATTACAGGAAATCAGCGTTCCGCCTGCCTATGAGACGAAACTGGAGCCAGACCTTCTTCCCGGTAAGAGTAGATAGATAATATTGATGCTGTAGTCCCTCTAACTTTCATTGGCATGAAGTAGATGTTGTGCGTGTGTTGGTGTTGAGTTGGTTGGGCGAGCAGTGGAGATTGTCTCTTTGAATTAGAAGTCCAGGAAAGGTTGCAACAAACAATTCTAACTTCAGTATTGCAATATGTGATCATATGTTTTTCAATTTTAACATGGTAAAGAACAATGCATACCTGTATCAAACAATGAGTTTGTTGAAAATTATGTACCTTGCGTTGCTGTAATAGTTTCATTAGTCATTGATTTCCCAAGCAAATGCTCATTAAGAATGCAAGATGTGTTAACATTACATTCATATTAAATGAGAACCACCTGTTGATCACCAGAGCACCAAATGCTTTGGTGTTTAAAATTATTCCGATCAAAATTGATTTTAAAGGTGAACATACCTTTCTTTGAGTACCACATCGGGACTCGAAATGATACACCACGTGCTGATGTTGTCTCCAGTGTTATTGGCATTGCTATGTATCATTGGGAACATTGTATATCATTAGTGGAAAAAATACATGTCCAGAGATGAATGAGTCGTGTTGTTACCAGAACTAGCATGAATTCTGTGGACCAGGCTTTTGGCATGGGCCTGTTCTAGGTATGCAAGTGTATGTTTCTGAGCAGGCAAATGCTTGAGTAGTGCCCACACTGCTGAGTATGGGACCTACACACGATCACTGGATCACTAGGTTAAAAATACATGTGGGCACTAGACTAGATACTGCAGTAAAACGCGCTATTTAGGCCTAAATATCATAGGTAGAAGACATAGACTTTAGATAGAACAAGAGGGCCATAAAAACATCAGAATGATTTGTTATGCAATCTTGCATTTGCAGGTGAGGTAGTCATCGCCAAGACGACGTCTGTCCTGAAGTTCAGTTCATTCACTGATCAGAAGCAAGGGATCGTGGGATCGTTATTCTGCACAAACTTCCGGCTGAGCTATGTGACAGCGGACGCATCCTTGTTTGCGATGGACGACGGGAAACA
Organism: Lineus longissimus; assembly: GCF_910592395.1. Classification (NCBI taxonomy): domain Eukaryota; kingdom Metazoa; phylum Nemertea; class Pilidiophora; order Heteronemertea; family Lineidae; genus Lineus; species Lineus longissimus. The sequence continues at coordinate 9,936,503 of NC_088309.1, read as the reverse complement.
AAGGAATCGGCTCATTGGTGAACATGATATTCCTTTGATGTCCATTGATGCCGTCTATGAAGGTTTGTATTCCAAAGGCTTTTCAATATAGTCGGCGTTTTTAAAACGTGTTTAGAACACCTATCAAATGTTCTTCACTGAACTTGATGTCTCTTGAAAAGGTGAAGTTGAATTAACATTCCCTTAAAAACTTCTTTATCTTGCTTCAGTGTCGAAAGGAAAAAGGAAGAAACTGCTACCAGCTTCGAGTATTGTGAAGAGGGCTAAGCACTTGGAGATTCACTGTAAAGACTTCCGCGTTCACTCATTTGGTTTCAAACTTGCAAGCAAAGAGGAGGGAAAAGTGGTAAGTATTTTCGGTTTGATATGTCGAAAGAAACCCTTTGTTGGCCGGGTCACCCTTGTTATGACACAGGAAGCGGTCCTGCTGGGAATCAACGCGCAGCCTTAGAAGCACCAGCTGCTGATGTTGATTTCATCATCAATCTTAACTGATGCACTCCTGTGACATCTCCGTTGATGGGTGATGTTAGAAATGTTAGAAGGTCATGGAAATATTTTAGGAAGAACATGTACTTATATGTGTACTTGAGCTTCTTATTTGTCTTCTCTTGCCCTTGTTTCAGTTTGTGAATGCAATACTCTGCCATGCATATCCAGCCAGACTTGACCTACTCTATCTCTTTGGATACAACAAGGCAGTGAAAACGCGACGGGTGAACCCAATTGCTAGTCCAAAGCGTCGGAGTGATCCTGGTAAGAACTTTACTTCACAAGAACAGTGACTGAAAAGGTTTGGGTCACCCTGCATTTGTTTGTCAAATTGAAATGTCGATGGATAAGATTGAAAATGATAGCAGTATCACTCTGTATTAAACCAGGGGTGACTGGTGAAATATTCTGGTTCAAGTGTCTTTATTCGACTCAAATTTCAGACCAGGTCTCACAATCAACCGTGCCAACTTTCCGAACGATAGCCGACTGGGAGGCAGAGCTGTCACGATGTAATGCGGGAAAACATTGGCGGGCTGCTTGGATGAACCAGGGCTTCCGTTTGAGTAATACCTTACCAGAAACGTTTGTTGTGCCAAAGTATACAAGCAATGCAGATCTCGTGCAAGTGTGCATATTATTTGTGGACAGTCGAGTCCCTGTAAGTGTTCTTCTGAATGTACTTCCTTTTGCTCCACTCTCTTAGAAATTAGAAATAATGGTGCAGTGGAGTGGACACGCCAGTGGGATGAAACTTGGCATGTAGACTGTTCCTATAAGTGTTCGCAACAGCACTGTTAATAGAATTTATATTCTGTATTCATCATGCTTTTGGAAATCTCCAACTCAGGTTTAAATTTCAAATTTTGAAAGGGCTGACCAAGCCTTTAATTTCATAATTTTTGTTCTTCTGGCTGGCCTCGTTTTTGTATTAATATTGGAGCAATATTGTTCAATTTATATCTTGTTGCAGAGTTGGTGCTATACTTACCAGAATGGAGCATCCGTCGTCAGAATGGCAAATCTTCTTCCCGAGGCTGAACAGGTGGAAAAGGAACAGATGTGAGTCAAAGAGACAGCTGCGTGTAGCCCTTATTGAATTTGGTTCCCCCATTGTGAACTAGGTTATCAAGTGGGTCTTCTAGAAATGCTGATGTACTCTTTTGATAACAGCAGTTATCTTCTTCTGGGTTCAGCCTGCCTGTACTATATCTTGACACAGCGGTAATTAATTGAAATGATTAGAGCATTTGTTGTAGTAATCATAAAAATTACATGTACGTGTACTTTGCATTTTCACCATAGTGTTATACATTAGTCGTGAACATTCATATCGCAGATTGTGAGAACAACACCATGAAAACATGGAAAAATATGCATCGCAATGGAAATGTTTTCTTTAGGTTGAATTGTTCATTGTTTGCTCTTGAATAGCTGTAGGTTCAGCTGTTAAAGATCCGTTCAGAGTGTCACGTTATGTTCGAGTTGATGAAAATGCTATGACGGATGTTTTACTTTAAATTGGGTAGTGGTCTCCACGGTAGAGATAGCCCCCTCTTGGATCTGTGCCTGAAGATGAATGGCAGAGTTGCATACTTCCCTGTAGTGTATCATCCACGGTTCCATTTGGAGCTGAAGTGACACTGTGGAAGGATCTCTTAACAGCCAAGCCCAACAGTAACTTGGCTCTTTACCTACCTCATTGACAAAGTGTTCTGTCCTTCTTAGACAAGCTAGCAAGAAAAGGTAAGACTTTGCATGAAGGCTGTCGGAACTATATCTAACTTTTGAACCTGGTTGAAAAGTATTAATAATTTTGTAACAAATATTCACACCAGTATCGTCTGGCCTTCTATTACATGATGTGCAGGCCATCTCTGTACTTTCTGATATTGACCTGTCCTTGTGAAGTTGTCATGCTTATGTGCTCTCCTGCTGTACATTTAGTAAAAGGGCAGTGATGTCCCTACATGCATGGTTCATCATGTTAACTGTTGTCTGGTACGCGGATGCAATTTTTTTCTTACTTGTTTCAGATAACATATTCTTTTGTTATTTTATTTTCTGAATCGTTGGTCTTTCAGTTATTCACTCATGTTATTTTCTCCTGGTGTTTGGTCTGCACATCATTTCGGAAGTGCACAAGTTTTCCTAGCTTGGAAATTAATCTGACTGCTTTGATGTAGCGCTTATATTGACCTAGGTATCTCCCAAAGCGCTTCACATGGTTTCCTAGGAGCCATTCAGCTATTACAACAGCATCTCCTATTCACTTATCCCCAGATGATTTATCACAAGAATATCAATTGCCTCGAAAATCCATCCCAGAGGATCATTTGAATCAATAATGTAAATCACAAAATATTTGTACCTTTTTGGCCATTCGTGAAAATTCCTGAAAAAGGAGCTTATTCAATCATGTTTTCTTTGACTGCATCAGCTGTTAACATGTTTTCAATTGCTGTCGCTCTTGACTGTTGTACAGTTAGTGTTCCCCTAAGTAATGGGAGCTCGAAAACCAAACTTTAGACAGATCTTAAAATATCGAGTTGAGATATAAGTGTCAACTAGGACGTTATTAGCTCAAAAACAATTGGGCAATTTGTAAGTTGAAGGAAACTGGAGACACCAGAGGCAACCAATGCTGTCAAAAAGAGTTGCCCTCTCTATCACGAGAGTATACCGGAATCGGGAATCAAACCTAGGACTGCGGTGGTGACAGGTGCTGGCGTTTCCACCGCATAACTCCAACAGCTTGATAGATCTGAATCGTGGCTTTGCCAAAAGGTGGTTAAAACTAAAAATTTCATGGACTTCTTTGCCAAAGGGCAAAGTTATCTGATGCACCGTCTCTAATTCTAGGTTGATAAACGGTATAGATCGGACATGTCCTGGCAAGAAAGGCGTCACGTCACATGTGGAAGATCTGAATAAATGTCCGCCCCCAAAGGACATCAAGACCAGTTTAGAAAAACTGAAGGAGATACTGTCCCCAGGTAAGTTTAAAACAATAACAAATAATTATTGCCCGCCTCTTATCCTGAACAAATCATTGGAGGTGCCTGTCAATTTTGTGCTCCTGAATACTGTGAACTTTGAAGTTCTGACTAGCTTTTAGGGACATGTTGGCATAGATGCTTTAAAAGTGCCCTATTAGATTGAATATCTCATGGTTAAAAGCCTGGCAGCCAGTTGTCAAAATAATGTAATTCTAATATTGTCTCGTGGTTATCTTTTGTCTTCACGCTTTCATTTCAAGTTTCTCTGAAAGACTTTTGGACCACTGATCGCTGCTGGTTATCCAGTCTCGAGGCAACGAAGTGGCTATCGTCCGTCAGCCAGTGTTTGGAGATCGCCGAGCGACTGGCTACCATAGTGGTCGAGGGGAACAGAAATGTGATATTACAAGGTATGGCGCTCTTTCATTTGCTACCCCGCAATTCTCAGTCCCAGGGGTGTCCCCTATAGCAGTTCCACAGTGTTTGAGCGAATTTGGGGAGAATTTTTAGCTTCATGATCAGGTCACATGCATGACCATGTCTACCAATTCTAATGCCATTATAAAAATGTACTTTTCAGAGTTCGATGGCCGTGATTATTCTTGTGTGATCGCGTGTCTGATCCAGATTCTCATCGACGTGCACTGCAGGACAATCAGCGGTTTCCAATCCCTTGTGCAGAAGGAGTGGGTGGCGATGGGACACAAATTCACCCAGCGACTAGGCATCACCGCTAAGAATGAACAAGAGGAGGTATGGTGAAATATTCGGTGCATCAGACCTAACTTCTCTCTCATGAAAATTTGTTCATTCATCAAAAGTTTCAAACGCAACACGCATGAGAACAACCATCCAATAGCATTTCTGACGCTGAAAATGGAAAGGATGGGTACATAACCTGGACAATGTTGTAAAAAAACCCTGACGTATCTCATGCCTCTTCATTTCAGTCTCCAATTTTCCTTCTCTTCCTCGATTGTGTCTGGCAGCTTCTTCAGCAATTCCCATCATCGTTTGAATTCTCTGAGACCTACTTGACAACGCTGTGGGACTCGGCGCACATCGGACTTTTCGGCAACTTCCTATTCGACTGCGTGCACACATCGAGTAAACTTTGCAAGGAGCAACTGAAATTAGAATCTGTCTGGAATTGGCACGTGCAATTCTCAGATAAGGACCTGGCTCTGTTTAAAAATCCTCTGTTTCTGGCAAAGAACAGTGAGGAACTGTCAACAATGAACAAAAAACTGGCAGCAATAACCAACTCCTTGAACAATGACAACTTTAAGAAGAAATTGTACTTGCTGTATTTGAATCGAGAGGCCACGGAACATGGTGTGGTCTTGAAACCACAAGTTATCGCGCCGATGCTGAAACTCTGGTCGCAGTGTTATTTGCGTTGGTCATCACCAGTGGAAATATATGGAGGAGGCGCACCGTCGGAATATTTTCAACAGTGCGTTCTGGTGGAAGAAGTCCTGTGTCTGAAGCACAAGTTGGCAAATCTTGAGAAAGCGTCCGCGTCTGATGCTAACAAGAGGTACCAGAATACACCAAAGAGCGAGCTGTTCTTCAGCTTCAATACGCAGCAGACGCCAAGATCCAGCAAGATGTATTCCGATGTCCTGACCTCATCATTCCCGTTCTCTCCAGGTGGCCTGAACAAATCAAATGCGGGCACCCCCCTGAGCTTGTACTTGGAGGGTAGTGAATTTGGGCCTATCAACTTGAATGATTCTGAAGATTTGTCCGGGTCGTATCTTGATGATTAGATGTCCATGTTTAGTAAACTTGACTTAAAGGCCCAGTACTTATGTCTAAAATGATAACCTCTGAATTTGAATCGGAATCTTCCATTTGTGTATATACATGTATACTTCTACAGAGAGAAAAACTTCACAACTGGCTTATGATCCTCTACATTACAATTATGGGTAGGTCAGTTTTATGTCTTCGCAGATATAGTTGTACTGGGCCTTTAAACTTGATAATGGGTGAACATTTTCTTCGCAACTTTTTTGGTGATCTACTTTCTTTCAAGTTATGGACCATACTGACGTATGTGCAATCTTCCAATTTTCAGAACCAAAAAGTTATTTGTAAGATATCAATCCATTCGTCAGAGTTCACAGATCCAAAGAGAGGTATCGACTTTTCATCGTCAGACAACTTCTTGACGTTGAAAGGGATTTTTGTGCAATTTTGCTAAATCTCTGATGGGTGCATACAAAATGTTGCACAGGCAACCTGACTGAATGGGAGTCGCCCGGCATTACAGACCTCTGTTTCGCAGGGGTGTGTAGGTGTCCTCCTCTCCACTGTAGTGTTGCAGTTAGGAAGGGTAGTGCAGAAAAGGGCTCGGGTAAAAAGGCAGGGTGCAACGGCATGCTTTAAAAGGAAATGCATTGGCCACTCATGAAATATATTGGGCAATAAGAGAAAATTGAGGAAAGGAAGGGTGTCGCACCCTGCTAAAACTCGAGCTGAAACACTGTCCAGTATGCACCGATATGAAAAATAGGCCTTAATTTTCTTAGCTCCTCATGTGTACATACATAAGTATGACCCCTGGTAGCTCATTGAATTATTCACCCAAGAGGTTTTTTGCCACATTCATTTAAATCCAGTATTATTATTTTAACACAATGGATATGTTGAGAAGACACTTTTATTTTTGTGTCCTACTTAGGTTAGATGCTTTAACCTTCTGAGCTAGTGTGGTGGGGCAATGTAGTTGTATAGAAAATTTTAGTTATAATATCTTAATGGTTTTACCCTTGGAAAATGCACCCATTTGCAGAAATAAATGGATGCAAAATCTGAGAATGATGCTTTCGCGAACAAATAGAGTAGCGAAAATGGAATGATTTACAGTTCGTGTGTCAAATATTATCAAATTGAAAAATCTGAAAATCATGTCTCTACAAGAACCTTGTCCATTATCAAAGTTATGGAGTGGTGTTGTTGATTTCATTTCATGTGGTAATACAGACTTCAATTTTAATTTCAATGCCATGTGATATTGTGGTATGTTACATTTGGTGTTATTACTGCCATGCAGTAATATGATGTGATACATGTATCTCCGAGCCGCCTGTTCTTACAATTCATTTTGATGTACGCTGCACACTTTTTGGGGGCTTTGTACGTATGACAATTGGTATAAATTTTTAGCCAAAACAGAAAAAGTTAGCATGACGTCACACGATGTCAGTGACGTCACATATGGCATCTTCTGTGATGCAAGACATAAAAGTGAAATTGTCTGTTTTCTGCTTTTGTCTCCGTTACAATTTTTCATACAGCTGTAAAGGGTACTTCGTCTTTACATTTAAACACAGTAAAATGTCCAGCTTGCAATTTACTCCATTTCCGAAATTTGCAGGGTACCCCCCTTTACTAATGTAGTGCCAAATGAATAGGCATGTTGATTTCCTAATGTAGTTTCTAAATTTAAAGGACATCAGGGTTAGGAGACATTTATAAATCGGTCACTAGCCATAGCCATATCCTATATATATGTACATATATGAAGAACAACAAGTAACATATTAGAGTGGTTTTAAACCAAGTGGGGTGATGTTGACCTGCCCATTTTTCATCCAAATTGAAAAATTTGTATCCCTCAGGAATCACAGTACCGGTACTGGTCAAGTATATGACAGAAGCTCTTCTGCTGCATGACTATTAAAAAGTTTGGTCTATTTTGTGACACGGGGAAAATCCGGTGTTGTCCAATTTAGACGTCATTCTAACATGATGTCAAGTGGACATCATCCTTTCCCGTTATTGCTGTACATTTGATGCCAAATGGCCTGTCAAAGTCGAGTCTCCCCATTTTTCTGTCCTGTAAATGTAGCTAGTTATTGCTAATGGCTTATAGCTTTCTTTGCAACTGATAATCTACCTTAACCTGGCTGGTCCAGTGAGCAGTCTAGTACCTGCACATGTTCATCTACCCTGAAAAAGTAAGTCGAATATATACCAACTGTAACAACCTTTACACTTTCAGCACCCAAGGTTAACCCCCAAATACCCCTTTTCAGACCCCCATAAAAAATTATCTATCAGAAAAAGCTCAACTACAAGGTTTTTTGCAAAAATTTCCCCAAGACCAGAGTTTGCTGAATCAGCTGATAAAAGATTACTATGCCCCCTAGCTGTATTTTATTTTTCGGCCTATTTTCAGGTTAAATAGTGACAAAAAGTGACCAAAGTGACCCCCTTTTCGGCACTCCCCGACCCCCTGAAAAATTTCCCTCAGTCCGAATCACTCAACTGATTCTAAAAGAGTCAGTTCCTTCATCACCCTGAAGATGGCGTTTGTGTAAAGGTCAGTTCCTTCATCACCCTGAAGATTTTCAGATTAAATAGTGACAAAAAGTGACCAAAGTGACCCCCTTTTCAGCACTCCCGACCCCCTGAAAAATTTCCCTCAGTCCGAATCACTCAACTGATTTTAAAAGAGTCAGTTCCTTCATCACCCTGAAGATGGCGTTTGTGTAAAGGTCAGTTCCTTCATCACCCTGAAGATGGCGTTTGCGTTTTAACGTTGAAGCCTTGAGAGAACTGATGAGCGGCTGGAGGGGTATTTTGGGCCCATTGGGTAACGCTGAAAGTGTTAAGTGTGCTTATCAGTCACATGAAGAGAGACATTTGACCCCGAGCTCCGGCCTGTAGTACTCGTTTTAGGGTGAATGCAGGAATTTTTTACCATCATTGTCCACAAAGAAGTGATGATTCAGATGTTTTAATCAGTTTACTTAAGTTTCAAAACCTTGGATATATTCATACACATTGTGTACATTATTTCATGTAAATTACGTGTAATCGAAAGGCAATGCTTTTAGAACTGTATCTTCCGAAATGATATATTTGTGATTAAATAATAAAGTGATATTTGTAAATTACTGTTCCTTGTTTGTTGGGAATTCCTGTTAAAGTGATCTTCTCACCATGCAACTATTCAACGAAATATTATCTTTGGTGGAAATGATAGACTCCCTGGGAAGTCCATTGCGTCAGGGAGGTTATGCCATTAGCGCTCAATGGGTTGGGTCAAATGTATTTGAGTGGGGGGAGGGGATCCACTAAGTTGTAAAAGTGGTTAAATAAGGACGTCTACTTGATATTACGACGAACAGCCATTGGAGAGTGGCAGAAGTCCCGCTAGTGGAGCTGATACGCCCGAAACCCATTCCTTACTTTTTTGTTTCCGATTCTCACGCAGGCGCGTTGCGCTGCTGGGGCTGTGCATATACTCCCACTCGCACATAGTATCGCCGGGTTGGTCCGAACTTGGATTATGAATAACAATGTTGGAAACGGTCAAGGAATATTAGGCAAGATTCTTATTAGGGCTTCAATCACCGCGATGTGATGCTCATGAAAAAGGTAAGACGGATGCTTTATAAAATCAATATCTAAGAGTGTGAAGGTGAAACGGATTTCATATTGTTTATCATAACGGAAAAGATTTTGAAAACCTCATCCATCAAACTTTATTTTGGCAGAAAAAGAGGCCACTCTGATCAAGCATAATACATTGTCGACAGAATATACGAATGGTGCTTTCCTCACGATCGGAAAAGTCCAAAGATTGAGCTTTCACAGGACCTACAGCTTATACTCTTGTTATTTAGAAAAATTGAAATTGGGCTAGTTTCCGAAAATTTCCAATTGTGTGAATACGTCTACTGAATATAAATTTCAACAAATTGATGCCGTTATGTGTAGTCTGATATGAAAATCAAATGTAAAATGCCACATTTCAGCGAATTCGCATGCATAAGAAGTGCACTACGGCAATGTTTATTTATATCTACCTGATCCAGAAAAAAACAACAATACATTGATAGGAGTTGGTGGCCGAGTGTAAAAGAAGGTATGGATTGATCGCGGCATATGGAAGCGATCAACCTCTTTTTCTTAACTAGTAATTTTATTGTCTCTCGTATCATCGAATTATGCTTTTTTAAACGTCTGGATTCATATTGTTGTCGTGTCTTAAGATGCACAGAAAGGTGTATAGTTTAAACCACAAGTCAAAATTTCGGTTTGGTTTGGTTCTGTGTGAATGGCCCATTATAAGCAGGCCAACGGGAAAGGAATACGGAATGTCACGTCAAGACTCAGTCTCAAATTGGTTGATTGGTTGTGAGCACACTACGCGTACCTTATTGAAAACAGTATACGGAATTGAGGTTTGAGTTTGAAAGAAGGAAGTATCAACAGCAGTTTTTGCCTGAAAATTGACTCCAAAAGAATACCTGAAGATTAAGACAGCCTGCCGCTTTGGATGAAAAAGCGCTCGAGATAGAAACGCTGGTAAACTGGTTTATTTTATTCCGAGATACTTTTTTTCACCGCTAACCTTTTGAAGGTGTATCCTCACGAGTAAGACCTAACCAAAACATCATAATGGTTAATTTCACGTTTGTGGTTAGTTAGGAATACCCGGCACAGCGTTTTAATGAAAGAAGAAAGTAGCTAGAAAAACTCCGAAGACCGCTCATCATGGGATAATTCGCGTTGCAGGTGTCTTGGGCGAATCGGTAGAGCTAATTGCGTTGAAAGATACCACGCTGATGTAACTCCTGCGTTAGCAGCAGTGATTGAATCCAGTAAGGAAAATATCCCGACGATGTATGAAAAATAGAATCCGTCAGCATTGCTTTATGAACCAGCCGGGGTTTTCTTTCCTCGACCTACGTCTGTGACGTGCCAAAAACTACGGAATGGGTAAGAAAACTTCAGTTTTTGCTGTTAAAAAACCGTTGGTGAGTTGCTAACTTCGGCGTGTTCTTTTGCAAAACCTTTGGTGTAATGCCAAACCTTCGGCGTACGTTGGACGTATGGACCAATCTCGGCGTGTTGGCTGACGTATTTGCACCAGCTTCTTACGTCAGGTGCGTGGTTAAGTGTTACATCGAGCGTGAACTTTCAGTACCTCTGTAACGCGACCGTGACTATTTTTCGAAATGTTCCGTCGTCATGGGTTAAACCAGAGTCTATCAATCAAAGAGCTTGATCGTTTTCCTTCGAGATAGAGAACTTGAGCTTGCTTACATGTAATGATTACAATGATAGCGTAGCATCTTTAAGTGAGACAATAGGTGACCAAAACTAAAAGAGTGCTCAGGTTCTACAAAACTCGAAATGATTCCTCATCCTGGCCCTTGGTGCCATTTTCCAAGCCCGAACACGGTTGTGTCATGAATAGAATGTACGTGTATTTCAATTATATTGCGAGTATATGCACAACTCCAGCAGCGCAACGCGCCTGCGTGAGAAACGGAAACAAAAAAGTAAGGAATGGGTTTCGGGCGTATCAGCTCCACTAGCGGGACTTCTGCCACTCTCCACTGGCTGTTCGTCGTAATATCAAGTAGACGTCCTATATATGTTTAAAGGCTGTTACCCGAAATCTCAAAGAAAGGTTGATATACTTTGTTGCGAGGAGTGTCCTTATACAAAGGCTTGAGCACTGTTGTAAACGTAATTATGAGTTAATGCATTCCTATGTTCAGACTCAATGTTGATTAGAACTGCATTGATATGCTCGGATTCTCAAAAAACCTCAAATCGCCTTGCAAGCACTTATTAGACATGGATCGCGACAAGTGTCGATTTCAATCTGTGCGCATAGAATCCACTTTAAATGTGACTGATCCACGTTTTTACAGACAGCATTAACAAAACATTCACAGGGTAAAGTACTCGTTGCTATCTCATGGCACGCACATCGACGACCTGACACGGCTAACGTGACCAAGTGATGCGCCAGGGGATATTGTGGCGTGATCCGACGGCAGTACCCTCGGACAATCGAAACCACTATTAGACCTCGCTCATTGGCAATTACTAGATCACTTTATTTCAGAGCTGGATCATTATACGATGTCACGCATATACTTGTTTTTGTGCCGGAACCGTAAAGTACATGTAAGTATCGATTGTGTCATCACGGGCATGAGTTCTGGCCGGTGCGGATGATGACACGGTCATGAGATACACATGTACTTACATGTAATTGATTGTTGCAAAATATTCAAATCCGATTTGTCTCGTCACTCAAAAACTTTGTATGTGCAGGCATGTTCCGTATATCTATAACTTGATTGATTGGAGGTATGGAATCTCCCTCACCATCTTAGAGTAAGCAGCCTACTCTAAGCTTTAATACGTCCAGCTTGTGTCTGCAAGTTAAATGCCCTTTATAGTGGATTATTCGTGAAGTGATCGTGGTACAGCACGAAGTCTAAGATTTCGCCCAATATCTTGATATTCTTTTAGTTGTGCGAAAGCAGCGCTCTCATCCATTAAATCAATAACACTTCTTTCAACAGAAGTTTCCAAGATTCATCTTTTGGATAGAAGAATACATACTAGGACTGCTCAGAGGTGTTCCTACACTTTATCATTCATAAGAAGATATAAATTCTCATAGTTGGCCTGACCCAACGACACTGGTCCACGAATCCTGTAGAAATAATCGCTTTTCCGGTGAGATGGCTGCTCATAACACCTGGGAATACTGGTAGATTGACTATATTGTAGGATGCCGGCAGCTAAGTACTTTCTATTTTCACCAAACTCCGACGAATTCTGGTAGTCATCAACTCAATTCGGCCAGAAGTTTCAAGGTAGGTACTATGAAATACCACCTTAAGAGAAACAAATACAAAATACAAAGCACCTTGCTAGCTTATCAAGTTGGATTCCCCAGTAACCCAATGGTCTGATCGACCACAGATCACAAACATCTGTCTTTGGGTAAGGTTATTCTTGCTAAAGTATAGACATAAGTTTCTAATTGTTTTTTCGTAGCGAGGGATCTTTGAAGCTTACTGTCTTAACTTTTAGAAAAGCACATCAGTGTTTGATGTTGGCATAACGAGGTCTACACAAAAATACAAAAATAACCGTCACATTCGGTAAAGTCATAACTGGGTTATCTTAACCAATGGCCAATGGAGTCATCGGTCGTCAGCCCTACACCTATGAATGATCATGTGCATCGATCGTTTACCAATTGCATTGTACCAAATTGCTGATCAAAGAAATAGGAAAACTCTATTTGACAAATCTCTATAGCTAATAAGAACTTAGGTAATATTTCTTTACTGGAGCTAGATTGTTGATACATCTTTTATGAAACAAATAAAACCGATCCATTGGTTGTAGATGTTGTACATTTTTATTATATACATGCAAGAATTGGACCTATCGACAATATAGAATCAAAAATAGTAAATTTTTTAATGAACAAACGTGATTCTTGCTGAGAGAGTTTGTAAATGTTTTACATGTTATTACATGCAAGCACGAACTAAACTAATCGATGTCTAAGAAAGTAAGCGATTTCCCAGGACACCATGGAGAAGATTGTCAACATCGTACCGTTCAAGAGAACTTCTGCCTTGGTTTGTCCATATTAAATTTCTCGGATGTTTCTCATAGCTTTCTGTTTGTGCTTGTCACTTGAGCAATCCTGCCTCATAATGCCAATGACTGCCATTATTAGGAAACACAAAGTCGAGTGTTTGGCCAACTTGTCGACAAGGCTCTGTTAATCAGTGGCCGCGATGACAAGGATGCAACCAAGATTTCCTGACGCGGCCGTAAGAAATAAATGCGGCAGAGCAGTGAATGGTTAAGCTGCTCAACAAGCTGTTGATATTTCTTTCTCATTCACGAATTCCTGATGACATGGTGTGTAAAAGCCTGGGGGATACAATTCTTCAATCATAGAATATTGCCCGTATTTAATACGTCTCCCTCCCTGGTACCCATCACAAAATGACATCCCTCTACTTTTCCCTTCAGAAAACCTCACAAGCTTACATGCATAAGCACTATTGCTACACAGTATAGGTTTCCTCCAGTGTTTCCGGTAGCCTTCTACATTCACCAGTTTTGGAGGCTTTTTCCGACTTTCCTAATATTTTCGACAAATGTCCGACATTTCAGGGAAAAGTCGGACAATGTCGGTCTTTTGTCGGATAAATCAGGAAAGAGTTAGAGAAATCGTTAAGAAGTCGGAAGAAGCCTCTTACAAGTGATTGCATTTAATCGACCAATATTGTTTAAAGAGCTTCAGTTAAGAAAACATTGATGTATAGCTCTCAGCTTAGTTTTTAAATCCGTGTGCCTATGTTCCAATTGAATGTCACATCATTACCAAAAAACTGAAGCAAAGGGAGGCCAACTTTACTTTGTTTATACAGTTTCACCAGATAGAAATGGCTAATGAGCGTTTTTCAACTGATTCCAAAAACAAGATAAAGGATCAGATCATAAATATTATGATTTTATTCGGGTGAAGTGCAATTTTGATATTAATCAGTTTAGACCTGGGACCAGCTGAATTTCATATTACAATACTGCACTAATGCATTATCGTGTATATTTAGGATCCTTGGATCAGGTTTGTTTGATACGTGTTCGAGGAGTAATGTTTGTAAACAAGAGGACGAGTATGAAGTTTTAATTACACATTTCAGATCAGTTTGATTTCGTGGAATGGTTGCTTACTTTCACTGCAACATGTAGGAGATACGACTTCCTTGGCAAACTGTTTATATAGCAATATTAACATGTAAAGAATGCTTAAGATTTAATTTATTGCCTTGTAGAGATGAATCAAGTGATATATTTCGTGAAATAGATGCCTAATCAGAGAACTAATTATAGAGATTTATTTGCTGTTGATGGTGTGAAAGTAAGCTGGTGCCAGTTTTGGGGTGCTGTTACAAAATTCAAATTGCATCACTAAAATCTTCTTCTTCGTGAGCTAAATGTGATGAAACTGAACCATTGCACAAATTAGACAGAATTAATAGATTGGAATCTCCATTAAGTTTGCTTTCAAAACTTTAATGAGAGCGTGGCATGGTATGCCAGTAGTTTCGTATGAGGTGGCGTTACGACGCCGGTAATGATGGTGATGATGATTATACTAGACATGCGTTGCGTATAAAGAGATTCTTTCGCAGATGGCCAACTTCTGTTACTTATGATTTGACGGCAAATTGAAAGTTTAGAGATTTCGTAAAAATGCTGCACTGACATACTGACGTGTACACTTCCAGTCAGAATGATGCATCGTGGCGCTTTTGTGTCAGAGCGGAAGGCATGCATTCTCCAAAGCAGACATCAGCCTGGTAAAACCACCTTGCGTCAGGAATTGGCGGAGGCGCAATGACTTCGGACGAGGCTGAGCAGACATGATATTCCTCCGGAACCATGTCATCAAATAAAGACTTCCGGTCCGGCGCAAGGAGGCTGGAAGGCAAGATGGAGACAAAGCAGAAAGATCAAATTACATCTTAAATTTTTCTGTCGGAATTCCCTGCCAATCAGTTATTGCTGACTGATACCATTTTACCCAGAAACAGTAACGCATTCACCCATGAATAGATTATCCAGTTATGACAGTTCCCTTGACACAAAACCCAGCTAAAAGTCTTTTTCATTAAGTGATGATACTCTTCACTGTCGTATCAATCGGTTATGGTTGCAAACGCCCCAGTCTCTGAAAGAGGTATGACGTAGATTGCCCGACTCACCACCGTCGTCTTGAAGAATTATATCGCGCTCTTTTTGGTCTGATGCACATAGATCAGCGGGACACCGAAATCCTTGTGAATAAGGAACGGTCGCCGGGCAAAGATTATATTCATTTGATCATGATCTGTCTTTGGACACCTACAGGCATGACAGTTCCATTATCCCGCGTCGCGAAGCGGGCTGATTTCAGCTCAAAGCGACCTCCTGAGATGTCGATATTGACGCAAGATGATTACAGTTTTGTTTCCAAATGACAGAGTTAGCCGTAGTGCAAAATTGCATCTTTCGTTGTCGATATTCACATCTGTAATCTCGAGTCAGACCGAAGGCAGCCTGGATGATAGCATTTATCATTTCGCACTCCAACGAATAAAGAAAACACTTCTGCCCGTGTGATGATTGCGGGAGATGTTGCCTACAAAAATTCACAGCGTTCTGTATCGTCGTCAAATTGAAAACTTATTGTTTGCGGACAAACACTCCATTTAGTAATTTTCTTATTTTTGAGTAGAACCAATGGACCTTTCCCAGAGCCAAGGAAGTGTCATATTCAAATTCGAACAGAATGAATATAGGAAGATATGAAGCAGTGCACAACGCCAATTGCTCCGGCTTGCCACCATGCAGTCAACGGCGTCATCGTGAGGGCTGTTTCACACCAAACTAGAGTAGTATAGACGGACACCTACAGGCATGACTAGATTGGTACGCTATGTAATCTAGCCCTCTGGTTTGGTTAACTTCTTCTGAAAGTGTCCCAGATTCCTCTTTTTACATCTACGTTTGTATAAAAGACGCTTTACGAGTGTCTCTTAAATGAATAAGCACATGACTGATGACGAGAGAGATCTTCGTTGTTCGTACTTCGTCTTTCGATACTTCGTCGTTCGCAGCTAGGGATACCTGCCTATTTCGTATTGCACAGCACGGCGTATTGAAATTGCTTTTCCTCGCTGTCGTCATTCAACAGCATGCATCCTTCATTGCGACTACATTACCCACGAAGCCGTCATATCTAAAGATGTCACACCACTAATAACCTTACTTTCATATTTGATTCATTTTGGTATATTGGTGAATATAAAACTAATAACAAGGAATCAAGGAGATGTCGGAATATCAGATATGACTTGGTTGATATCTTCATTCACTCAGTAACGGTGGTAACAGTGTCCGGCCTAGCTAGTAATACTCGTACAATATACGTGAATACGTTTCGAAGCTGACAAGCTAAGGTTGTTTAGCTAGCTGGTTCAATATCAAGTGCAAGTACTTCGATTGAGTAGTCTAAACGGATTTCAGTACCACATTCATAATAGGCATTGAATCAAATAAATAACACGTTGAGCTTTCAACGTCAACAACTCTATATATATAATCGATGTTAGCATGAGGTTTTGCCGCTCACTCGGTCACCGGAAATCAGATATAGTACAGAGTAGCGGGGAAACAATGCTCTTGGTACTCCAGTTAGTTGAAATTGACACTCAATTTTACAGTATATTACAATATTTTGAGTGTAGCTTTTCACTTATCATGAAGTTGATGTTCAACATTGCGGATGTTTTGAAGTCGACAAATATAGCTTTACAAATTACGTTTTTTAAGTTGTATGTTCATGGTCAATATAAACTTGTAGGCAGGTGTATTTTTATCACTGATAAAAGTTAGATTCAGAGTTTTCTGATACATTTGAATAAAACTTTACCAATGACTAAAAAGGTGAAACAAATCCATGCCGATCTAATTAGGTGATGATAGAGACTTTAGGATTTTCGCACCCCTCGGATAAATGGACATGAAGAAAGCAACCCCATGACTTAGCACAAGACCAAACAATCATAAGAGTTATAACGAAAAGAATCGAAAACTCAAACTGAAGATAATGTAACAAAAATGTTACTTTTGGCACGATCAAGCACTATACCCCATTCTTATCCCGTGATCATAACTTTGAAGGAATGGATTCCTTGACTTGGCACTATCCTTAGGAAAAATGTGTCTCAATTTCTTCATGATAAATCCACAATTCACCATGGTAAACTGACAGCACTTCACCACGGTGAATTGGGACGGTGAGAAATATTTTACCAGGGTGAGCATGATGAAAATTCTACATTCACCATGGTGAGCATGGTAAACTCTGAATTCAACATGGTGAACGCTGAATTCACCAATCCATCGAGCAAGTGTTTGCGCAGCCGATCTATAGAAGAGTCAGGATACAAATGTGGAGTAAACAAAACAGATGACTCTGACGAATTGTGCTCGAACCCAGTAATCACCAGCAAAAGACTTCTTAGGATGCAATTGATTTGTTTGATGGCTCTAATGTCTGATCACAACAATGCCAGACACACTAAAGTCTCATTCTATAAGGGTCGAGTGCGACGAGGGGAGTGTGATGATGTTAGCAAGAGATCAGGTGAGCGCAGCGGCCGGTGAAGGGATCACGCATAAACCCATGGGAGAAAATGATCGTACTCGAAACATTTTCAAGATGAGCTCCGGAATCGGCGAATTGATTACCTCCAGTCGTTGATGGTCAAAGCGTTTCGATTGGATAGCATTGTCGTCATGTCCAGGGGAAAATAACGTACGTCATTTTCTCTTGTCATGTACGTTACTTCCACTTGTCATGTACGTTACTTCCACTTGTCAGGTCGTTACAAGACAATGTCATGCATTCTTATATCTCATTTGTGGCCAGGTCTATACATCTTGACCACCCTCAATGTATTTACATTGCTCAGCTTCCAGACAACAGGCGTCAATATGGGCGGAGGCTAACGAAGGCAATGACGCTGGAAGTTCTATATTAGCGTGATACGCGTCGTTGATGTTGACAGCAACAACCCAGCTGCGCTGCAAATTTTCAAGAAAGCAAGTTGACATCTTGCTAATCAGATCAAGCGTTATTGCACTTAACAATTCGAGGTAGAATTAGCGAAGCAAACCTTACTTTCTTCTTCAAAACCTTCCAATGTGATCAGGCTTTTTTACTCCTGTATACGTCATTGAAATATCGACATGCGGAGTATATTGTTAGGATGCTTCAAAACAGACCTGAAATTCCATTCTTCTTATAATTTAGCATGATATCCAAAAAAGAGCGGCCCCATATCGTTAAATACCTAGCTGATACCCAGGTCGGGTGTCTTTCGCACCGATGTTTCACCACATGAAGTGGCGCAAAGGGTACTTTTTATACTTCCAATCACCCCAGTCAATTATACTGGCATGAGGAAATTTCGAAACCCGATACCTTTTCCGTCTAATCTGTTTAACTTTCTTGCGTGTATGTGGGCTTTTTGTTCATTTTGGAAATAACCATTGTTGAAGTATTCAAAACTATATTTTTGTTTTCAGGCCAACATGGTAAAAAACACGACGCTTTGTACACAAAAAGTTATGTTGAGAAAAGATAATGCGCATGGAGAGGGCTGGGAAGAGTTCTACTTTGATACATTCCGATTAAAAAAAGTACGATAATGGTATAAAGGATTGCCTTGAATATCACCATTACAATTAACCGGACGCGTTTAGCTGTGAGAGTCTTTAACCTCGATGACTATAAAGCTAATGACATTCATCAATTGCAGCATCATTAGTATAATTTGTGTTCTCATCGCAGCATCACACGGATGCAGCGATAACTCTAGTTTCGCCGTTTCCCACTAGGCCACAAGCAGCAGTAACAGCCGTCGCATCATATTGATTTTAAGAACTTTTCAATCGTCACTGTTTAGATAGAATGTTGTCCCAGGAATGAAACCACACTTGTTTGGATCTTCTGTGATGTTGTTGCGCTCCTGACTGGGATTTACAGGGCGCAGTGACCTGCTCGGATACAGATTGAGCGGACTTACCTGGATTCTCTAAACAAATGATGAGTGAGTTGCTGTTTTCATTTCATCACCGTCATTCATAAAACTTCTTTTTTATCTTCATTGTATTGTAACTGTTTAGAACGTTGATCGAAAGTTTTGAATAACTATATGTTCTTGAACTCCTATATTATGTTTTTTCCTCAAAATAAAGCATATTTGGCTTGAATTCAAGTGTTAGAATTGAACAGAAATGAGAACAAATACATTAAAATCACGAATTAATACATATTTAGTAACCCCGCAGTCTATCCTGAAGAATCCCTTCAGTAGATCCTAAACGGTACTCGTAATCATACCCGGATTGAGGCAGGTTAGACAAAGATACCTACCCGAGTCTCACGTCGACTCTGGGGTTCGAACCCGTGACCCCTAGAGTTCGAACCAATAGAACATTGGATAGCGGCACTAGAGCTAATGAAGTCATTCTTTGGTTGCATTATTATCATATTCTAGCAAGAAATTCGGACAACTATACGTTACCAAGGTTTCCTTTATCATGTACATTATACATTGTACTCTCATATTTTATTACCTACTCTATTGTTGATGATCTCTTGACAGTTATGCCCGATCGTTACAACTGTTGCTATCAGTTTTAACTGTCTGTAGTCATCCCATCTGCCTCCGCCACAACTTGCCATCTTGACAGTAGTTGCTGGTGTATCTTCGAGGTATGCCGGATATATATCAATGATATATCGCTTCCTTTAGGCCGAAATATGTAAATATAAAGTATCAATTGCTGACAGCATATATACAGGTTTTTAACACGATGTACCATAACAGATAGGCCTATGTTTTACATTGTATATGCATCTAAAAGTAGCAAGTTTGCTTTATTTTCGTGTCGTCTAAGACAGTATAATGCAAATCAAAGCAGTAGGCTGCAATCAAAACCTTTTCAGTGCAGTAAGCTTACTGTATGCAATAGGATCGACTGCACCGCCATGTGACGCAGGTTCGTTCGACTTACCTCAGTCAAAACCTTTTCAGTGCAGTAAGCTTATATGCAATAGGATCGACTGCACCGCCATGTGACGCAGGTTCGTTCGACTTACCTCAGTCAAAACCTTTTCAGTGCAGTAAGCTTATATGCAATAGTATCGACTGCACCACCATGTGACGCAGGTTCGTTCGACTTACCTCAGTCAAAACCTTTTCAGTGCAGTAAGCTTATATGCAATAGTATCGACTGCACCGCCATGTGACGCAGGTTCGTTCGACTTACCTCAGTCAAAACCTTTTCAGTGCAGTAAGCTTATATGCAATAGTATCGACTGCACCGCCATGTGACGCATGCAGGTTCGTTCGACTTACCTCTGTCTAAAGCTTGCAGCACACTGGACGCCAACTTCGGCGGCAAGGCGCGTCAGACTGAACGCGACTGAACGCCGCTCGACGCCAGAGTTGGCGGCAGTGGATCGCGCTCATAGCACACCTACTCAGAATTGGCGTCCAGTAGCGTCTTTTCCGCCACTTCCAAGAATCGTGGGGGCTGCCATTTTGATAGCATGTGACGTCAAGACGCAAGCTGATTGGCCAAAGCCTCGCCGTTGGCGCTGGTTGACGCCAACTCTGGCGGCGATCCGTAGCACACCTGGATTCTTCTTGCGTTCACTGGCGTTCAGACGCCGCTACAGGCGTCAAAAATCAAACATGCTAGATATCTGGCGGCAAGTGGCGGCAAGTGGCGGCAAGTGGCGGCAAGTGGCGTTTGCCTGACGCCGTCCGTAGCACACTACGGATTTTTCAGGCGTTCAGGACTCTTGCGGCAAAAAACGCGCCTTGCCGCCGGAGTTGGCGTCCAGTGTGCTGCAAGCTTAAGGCATATATGATCTTATTTTCGTCGTACTGCCATGCCGTGATCAGAATATACCATGACATTGGTTATAGCCGTCTATTCGTTCAATGAGGTAGTTGAGGACTTGGTCCGTGTCTCTGACAGCCTCTTGCAGCTCGGGTGCGGATGACCCGAAATGGTGACCCATCTCGTCGGTGCGATCGAGGTAGAAACATGTAACACAATAGGAAAAAGCTATATTCGATACTTGAAGGCTCAGTAACTGAGTAAGCCGCAGCTAGGGAAACCAGTGCCATTAGTATACTAGGATCACTTTAGGAAGAGAGCCAAATGATTGAGTCACGGATTTATAGCATAAATCCGTGGTAAAAGTAATTTTCGACTATCGAAATATCTGGAAGGTTTCCAGTTTCAAATTATCCCAGGCATCAATTTGAATCCGGACTGTGAGCGACCTCGTCTCCTATTTCACTTTCAGAAGGAATCGAATCAAAAACTGGTCGAACATCTCCACGCCATTCCTTCTGTATCACGATTCCAGTCACTTACTCGCTAATCAATCCAATCGTCTGCATGTCTTGAACAGTGTTTTCACAAAATATGATCAAAACACACGTCATCGCTTGCCCGATACTCAGACGAGATTGCCGGGCGATTCACTGGAATTCTAGCGGAATTGCTTTTTTATGATTTCTCTTGGATCCAAGAGTCTTTTTGGACGATTCTATCCAGTTCATACGACCGGAATTTATATGTTAACTATGCCTGAGATAAGCCTGCTTGATAATTTTTGATCGTACAAGTTCTATATTTTCTTTGCTCATTCTAATATTTTCTAACCGCGAGTCGCTTAGAGGACATATATACATGTAGATCAGACATCCTCCAGGTTACATAATTGTAAGTTACAATGTATAACTGGGGACCCATCGAAGTCACGTTGAACCATTTTCCGACATGGGCAGTATTAGGTAAAATATTGAGATCTTAATCAATAGATATGCGAATCTGCGTTTTAACTTCCATTGGCCAGGGACACTTCAACATAATTGGCTGTAACTCGATTTTGGGGGAAACTGCAGTGGTTTTGTTATTCAAATACATAGGGATATGCATACGTGGACGGCTATTGTTGATGCCCGACAACCGACTTGGTATACAGTCAGGCTTATTACACTGCATCCAGCACAGCAACATTTCTTTGCCAAAAATGAGTTGCTACGTAAGGCGAATCGTAATGAGAGGGAGAGTGGTAGATGGGCGATAAAAAGTAACACCAGGAATGGCCCACGCAACAAATAATGATACTTTGTGGTATAGAAATATGATTGTCTTTCGTGTTGGACTCGATATTCGTTGGTATCATATAATGCCGAAAGAGATGATGATGCATTAAAATACTTTACCATCTCTTCATCGTTCTCGAATGCGAGTCACATACCGGTATTTCGCGGACTGCTGCTCGTTGACCTTATTTTAATAAATTGGTCACTTGATTTTACGTGTCTTCAGATATCCGTTGCCAAGGCCGCTTAAATACGCTGCAGAGTAACTTTTTTACTACAGCGACGTGCCAAAATATACGAACTATCTAAGCACAGTTTATAGTTGCGGCGAACACACGTCGGTTGCAATGAGATTGCGGTGTTCCTGCTCTGCAGCGGGCCCCACAGACTTGCGAATTTTGTTGTAGGCAACAAAATAGCGCGTCGACAAAAGGCCTATCTCCACCGCGTTTTCCGCTGCAACTTACGTTCCGTCTACTCAGTCAACATTGACAATCATCAAACAAACAATGATAGTTGAGCGTCAAATTGCAAAACGGGCAAGAAGCGCTTGTGGGCATAGGGCTATGTTTTGATAGACATAGATATTCATCCGAGACATTTTGAACGCAATCACTGCCCAACGTACATGCTACAAGTAGCACTATGTTCTCTCCGACCAAACTTTATGCATCAACAACAAAAAATATCTAGAAGACACATGTCAGAGAAAATGTCGATGCAGGCGCCTCGCCAGGAAAATTTAATATCTAGAGCGACATCCAATATCAAGTTGGAGAGATGCGGTCAGGCGGGTATAGCGCGACCAAAGTCAGTGGAAAGAAATTTTGACGAGACGCTATAATATGCAACGGGTGAATCCAAAGTCAAATTGACGTGAAAGACGGACACAATTACGCGAGATAATACTTCATTATTTAGTTTTTACTCTCGTTTACCTAGAAAAGAAGAGTGTTTATGATCTAGTGGTATCACTGTTGCCATCAATCACTTATATAGAGGAAATTATCTCTCGTATAAAAAAACTATATTTTGACACTGCTTCCTCGTTACGAACGATGATTGTATAAGTGGCTGTCGATTTAATGTCTATACCTAAACCAGAGTTGTGATTTACGGCCAACTTGTTAAAGAGTGAAAACAAAAGCTTGCTATTGATTTCAAGAAAATAGCTTTTTAGAATTTCAAACTCTATCAGATATAAAAGCATGCATCGCTGCCAAGCTGTGAGGTGACCTTATACAGAATTCATTAGCTATCCAAAAGGCAGCGATGCATATACATGTACAGTATTCCGTATATACTATAGTATCCACTTCGCGTACCGTACATGCAGTAAATGGCAACTATACCACGCCCGTTTGTATCCCGAGGCGAATCATGATGGTTTAATACATGGGTGGTTTAATCATGCGCAAGTTAATTTTGATTTTGATGATATCCTTATTTGCGTACAAAAAATAAATAAAACCAAGTTCACGCACCCAATTCACAGCAGCGTTTGCACAAATGTTTGAATGTCATTATCAATGACAAGGACGATGGACGTCGTTGCATGGCGTGTTGTCTGACGGGAGGACAGTACAGCCACCTCTAATTGGTATATAATGTACGTGGGCAGGTTCCCACGAAACACTCTAGCAGGAACTCAGTGCAGAAATGCACTAATCAGATGTATTGAAATGCGCTATTTTTATGCTATGGTTTCGTCATCTGTCAATTATCGATACAATATAAACCTGGATGACCGCTGAATGAAATCGATTAAAAAGCTGTACATTGGTCAGAATTGATAACGTTGAGAACCAGCTGTTTTCAAACGTGTTGCCAATTATCAAAAGGTTATAATGTGTGCATTATATTCCTTTAACCAGCCAATTAAGGCTCACAATGAAGGGATGTCCGCTGCGCTAGATACATTAGGGTTATTTTATGTGTTTTTGACCATTCGTGCAGTGACCTATAAAAGGCGCGCGCAGATGGCCTTACTATTTATTATTGTAATGTCCAATACTGTTCAATATTTATGAAATTCAAGCATGCGCCAAGTGCAATAATGAGGATGTGAAATACACTTGATGTTATTAACAAATAGTCCAATGTATACCGCACGCCTTTTGAAAACACTTCATCTATTGACCAAGCAGTCAGTATATACTCGCACTAAAATCACCAACACTATAAAATCTGATGGAACCATAATATTAACGAACACGATTTGAACAACTTGTGTATAAAACTTCCCAAAATTCTTTTAAAATGTATCTAATGTTATGTTTTTCATCATGTGAACCATCAGATAATGTCCTTTTTTGAGAAATATAGAGTTTCAAAAAACTTCCCCTTTATGATTGTTTGAAGGAATATTAATTTTGCAAAGTGAGAATTTTTTTTGAGTGTCACGTTCGATGTTATGTTTTTCATTCAACTCATGATGAGTTAACTGTGACAATCGTCGCAGTTTTCCCGCTGTGATTCAAGTAATAAATCCAGTCATGATGTAGTTTACTGACTTGACATAACCTGGGATGTCAGCGCAGGGGGTACGGATAGTCAAAGTCAACAAAAGCATCTGCTGCATTCAATATGAACGTCTGCTGCCGACTACGATTACCAATCGGACCAATATGCTTTGTGAAGTTATCATCGTCATCGTGATTATTGTTTTAAGGCTGGAATATGATGCCATCCTGACCTTCATTAATTCAGAGTCTTTCAAATCATATTTGAAAGACTCTGATTAATTCAATGTTTATAAAGTGCTAAGAATGGAATTGAAACCATGTGTATGAAATTCAAGCATGCGCCAAGTGCAATAATGGAATTGAAGACATATGGTGCTCTCGCCAATGCTTAAAACTAAGCACTTTTTCCGAAGACATGACCTTGCCTAAATCCCTCTTCAATGTAAAGTTATGAAGGCAATTTGATATATCGTTATTCCGAGAGTGTCACCGATACGTACACGCAAAAGAGATCACGCAAATGTCATGAAAGGTTGTCAAAATACATCATAACTGGCCTCAAGGTTTGTTGATCTGAATGTGATTGGAATTTCAATATTACGGGAACCAGCAAATACTACAGTATCATATATGAGTGCAAAATCTTTCCGGTACCATTCGGAATCAGGGACGTTTTCTTCCAGCCGAGTAAAACCCGTTTAGCTGGGTATACAACTGCATTATCACTTTAACAAATAAGGCTCCGTGGTAGCAATGATTGGTCAACCATGCTGTCATTTAAGTTTCATTCTCGGACTCCTTTATATATTGTAGGACTAAAAAGCAGAAACCCGCATGGATCACTCGGTATACGCGTTGTCAGAATCTTTTGATAACTGAGACTATTCTAAAGAGAGAATTCCTTTTTGTCGAACTTCTTGAAATCTACCCAAAGAAAAACACACATTGGGTGATATGAATAAAGACTAGCAAATGCTTTTACTCCGGTTTTGTACAGGAAGGCCTAGTGTAAATGTACATGGAGATTTAGATAAAAGCATTTCCTAGTCTTTATTCATATCACCCATTGGCTCTTACGATATACGACGTATTTTCTCTTCTTTGTAATGTAGTTGACTGGGTGCGGCCGATCCACAGATAATATATAGTTCAGAAATAATATGAATTTTACCTTGAGTTGCATGCAGTGAAGGTAAAAACAGTTTCGCAATCTATCACATCATGTCATGCATCAACTATAGTATTTTGATGGCAATTTCATTCTTTACTTGTCAATAATTAGTCAGACAGCTGCAACAAAACACAATGTTAGGTTAAATTTTATTGATTATATAATTTACAAGGCATAACATTTCAAATGAATGTGACACCACAAAACCGTTTTATTGAAGTGGTGTTTAATTATTTTTTGTATATAGATTTGTCATGCTTTTCAATTTCAAAACACGTCAGTTTGAATACACGTGCGACATGTCGTGTTTTAAATGCCGAAATGTTTAACGAGAAAAACAAAAAAACAACACACACAACAAATGCTGCCTTTTCTTTCGTCATTTCGGCATTTATGATCAACGAAGTTTTGTTTTATGCGCATGAATCAAAATCTGACGGATTGCCCCCAAAGGTATATGTCGCCGATAATATGTGAAACCGTTTCAAAAGTATGGTTGATGAAGAACTCGATATTCTAAGACGTGACTCGCTTTTAGCCCGAGGGGACCTGTAATATGTTCACTCACTGGCTACGACATTTTCACACTTTAAAGAAAATGTGTTTCTTTCTTGTCGAAGGAATTAACAACACCTCACCAGCTGGTCTCTTTGCTACATGTAAAATCAGAACTGGTCAGAGCAAGCTCCAACCAGAGGAGCTTTTACCAAAGGTTCGGGGTGGAATTTGGTCTTAACCCGAGATGTTTTGATATTTTTCGAGAACATGATAAGGACATGTTACATAATAAAAAAACATTCACTTGTATCATTGACAAATACCTGTTTTTAAACTGATATGTTGCGCGTATTTTGTCATGATGCGTCACGTTCAATTGAAGAGAAAGAAAAAAAAAACAATGAGCACCTTCTTGCTTAACTGTAATCCCTCCAAAAATGAAAGTTGTGTTCTTCTGGTTCACCTTATTTTGTCCTACATGTAGATACATGTAACGGACGCGTCGTATTCGTGCAGAAAAGTCAAGGTACTAAGAAGCGCCTTGTCTACTATACATCACAATCTTAATCAACCTCCTGACAAATTATTACATATTGTCACGCAGGTTATTTTTGATCTGATGCCGCACACGATACATTTCCAGTTCGCCGGGTTTGTAATAAGTAATATGCAATTTCCTGTAATTAAAAGGTTAATGGTCAACATTATGATTAATATGAAAATTTATACGTATAGAACCTTCCTCATCATTTAACTACCATACAGGCATTTTAACAAACATTGGGCTAACGATGTTTTATTCTTTGCACGCGATTTCAATGCAAAATACAGATGGGCAATGCAAGTGGTACAGAATGTACATCTGTTATACACGTAGGTGACATCAATGCTACAATTTCCTAGTTCACATTGACGTAGTCTGTTGAAATCTGTGTTATTGACTTGCCTGGTTACTTAGAGTACACTGTACTTACTCCATATCGATCCGACAAAAAAACTAGTTCACAAAATACCGGTATAATCACCACGATGGTATACGTTGAATCGCGCAAGCCTCACCAATATGCACATCAAATTGGCTGAAACTTTCATCCCCGTTTTACACCACGATTTCATCTAGCTGCATCGCTTTATAATACAAAATCATCTATTATGCAGAAGCACCAAAGGTGATGAGGTGCAATTGGCTTTACCCTGAATGTTTAGTACCATCGGGATAATAAACCTGATAATAAGAGGACATGAAAACCAACCTGAACTACTCTACCCCATCCTGACAATATCAGGCCATTCACTCGTACTTACTCCCGCGGACTCCGTACACGCGTAAGGAGGAATCATGTTGTAGGCCCTGTTTGCAAGAGGATGACTCTACCCCGGTTCTTACCCAGGTTGTTGATAAATGCTTGACGGGTTATGTTACTTTAGTATTCCCCTGGTATTTGCAAACTAGAACATACACAGGAAGTGAACTGTAGAAAATCCTCTAAGTCGACCATATTTATTCATCAGTTAGTATACAAAGTGCACTACGTACATATACTCGAATGGATTTTGTTAGTTTAGAACTCCCCTTGGTATTCCAAATTGAAAAGTCATATGGGATGTTAACGGTAGAAAATTATCAAAGTCGACTATGTGTATGTTCATCCGTTTACTGCATGTATACTCAAATTGATTTGGTCACTTTTGTATTCCGCTGACATTCCAAGCAGAACGACTGCAGAACCTTCTGTCAGTCGAACATCGCGGAAACACATACGGAATTTAATGCCATGTGGTCTCGACACAGGTCGTTTCATCGACTTCCATCAACTTTGTCAATTCTTGGTAATATATACTTGCCTATTTTACATTCCAACCAAGATGGCCGTTAGCTTATGACAGCCTTATGAACGTAAAACATGTTGTAATTCCTGTAATATTTTCTCCTTTTTTTCTTCAGTGCAGAGTGTAATCTGTAATAGATCACTTCATGAAGTGCCATAATCTCGATTTTCTCTCTCCATGTTGAGATTTCATATTTTTTACAGCCGAAAATAGCTTCCGCTATTAAATCCAGGTTCGTAGTCATGGTAGTTATTCCTTAAGAAATATGACCACTTAAACGATAATGAGATTTGTACATTATCCAATGCCATAAAAACTCAGCAAGGATGACACATCTATTGCATGCAAGTGGCCGGAAATATACAACCACCGAAAGGAGAAATTGAATTGCTCTGTCCTGAAACTTACGTCCGCAGCTGTTGCCATCGGCCATTGCCAATAGTCGGCATCATAACTTAAGCAGTTATGTACCAGTTATGCGCATGAAATAAAGAAAAGGCTGTTAACTACAGAAAGCTGTAAATTTATTTGATGGCTTATGGTGACATTAGAGATTTACATGAAGAACTTTCGGCTAATTATCTCGTTACGGTGATGAGAGGTCTACTGATTATTATTTTATACCCCTGTCTGTCCTATTCGCTGTGATGCATGGAACAGACTCTAAAATGTGTATCGAAGCGCAGACGAGAGAATGACCTTTATGTCAGCACGCGAATATTGTCAAATTTGAATAATAGCGTTTAATTTCAGAAAATAAAAAAGAGCTCACGCAATGACAGTTTACGTATCACAAAAAATGGTAATACCACGAGTCGCCTTTTCTTACCGGGCTTACTGCGCTCTTTTCAAATTCACGAAGCGTTGAAATTAATGAGCACTGGTTACTTGGGAGCAGCTGGTCTCCCGAAGTACCACAGGCATAAATTCATCAGAGAAATTGGTTACACTTGAGAATTTCTTTGTTGTTGGGCAACATAAACAACATGAAAGTTTATTATTAATCTGGGAAGGTTGCTCCCAGTGGTATCGTTTTATCGCTTTTGTGGCTATCAACAATGAGACTCTTATGAAGTTAGCCTCGAGCAGAACATACACCAAGGAAGCTGGCTTGTAATTGCGATAAAAAGGTAGAACGTTTGTAATATTTGTAGTCATTCTGCACGACACTGGGGCACTCGAGGAGTAACTTCATCGCTGTTGCCTTTGTCCACCGCCAGCCAAAAATTACTTGTATAGAGAGCATGTCTTTAAAAGACCACCATTCCATTCCGCAGAGAGGGCCCTTTTGCTCTCATCTTCGTATTGTCATCCGTTTCCGAGGGGCTTGATCCCGAACAGGAATTTGAATCGCGATCTTTGGCAACCGAAACCTTTTTTTTTTTAACAACTATTGTGGACCCATTGGGTTTGACTGAACCCCACTGGTCCATTTTGCACTAATTGACAAAAATGAACCACGGGTGTCAGTTTGTTTACCTGTATGTGGCATCACTTTCAAGCAACATGTGCAATTGTCATAACCATGATGTCACCTGTTGCATCTCTCAAACCTTCATTCAGCAGACGATTCGCTTAGATCGGTCCAGATACACATGTCATATAAGTGATGGATGACTGAATAATATTCATGCTAAGACCCTTAAGGATTACTGTTGAGCATGAAAGTGGCCTTTGTTGCATCTTCTGACAAAATTCTGCTAACGATGGCGAAAGTAACCGACCCAAAGACGATGCCAATCATATTGGAAATCAATGACAACGAAATCAAGAAAGAAAATGAAGAAAATGTGACCTCTTGTTGGAGCAGGTTCCGCCAGTCTCGTAACCTTGTTCTTGCTGTGGTAATAATTGCAAATGTTTTGGATTTGATGTTATCTTCTTCAGTGTTGCCAATACTTCCCGCGATGATTACACAAATGGCAATTAATTGCGATCACACGGTAGCAGCGGAGCACAACATCACCAGAAATCTGACTTCTCGGCATGACATGACGGATACGCTCTTGCAAACTACACACAGCCTTATCAATTGGCATCAAGGGAGCTCAGTTGGATACATTCATTCATCGCATTCCTTCCGTCGAGAAACGTATCATGTCAATTTAACAAAGATAGACGCAGACTCAAACATTGATAGTATGACCAACATGTCAGAACTTCGTTCTTTGGACTACAAGGCGAATAAATGTACCAATGGACTAACCATAGAGCGTAAGGTCGGCCTGGCCAGCGCTGTTAAGCCAGCAACGGAGATATTCTCTAACATAATCGCGGGAGTTTTGGTAGACAAACTCAGCGAAAAAGTTGTGATGGTAGCTGGCTCTTTCTTTGGGGCCACGGTGATTCTTGCATTTGCGTTCGCCCCTACTTTCGGAGTCCTCCTTGCAGCACGGATGGGCCAGGCTGTGGCTTCAAGCATGACGGTAGTGGCTGGATTCGCTCTCATCGCGTCAGTATTCCCCAAGGGAAATGAGCGGTCACATGCAATGACAGTGGTGTATTCAAGTTTCAGCATCGCCCCGTTGGTAGGTTATCAATTCGGCAGCCTGTACGAAGTCGCCGGCCAACAGGCACCCTTTCTCATCCTGGTTGGGCTGTCTGTTCTTGATGGCATTCTGCGTATGATGATTAAACTACCTACTTCAAGTGAGTCAAACGTGAGAGAAAGTAAGAAGGAAACGGGCACCTTATGGGCTTACTTCAAGTTACTAAATGATCCATACCTAATGGCAATTCTCTTTGGATGTTTCGTATGTGACACGTGTTTCGGTATAATAATCTCATCAAGTACGGTTTGGGTTATCAAAAACTTCAAAGCAGCACAGTGGCAGATTGGTGTAGTACTTGCAGTCGCCCAACTCGTCCAAGTACTCACAATCAAAGTGGGAGCTGCTATCGGCGATACCTATGGCAAATGGAAAGTTTTCTTTGCTGGTCCTTGGGTAATTGCGACATCCTTGATATCATATCCTTTCTGCCGTTCTATCTGGGAGACAATGGGTCCTCACTGCTTGTTTCGCATCGGCGTTGGGCTGAAGTTTTCTGTCATTACCCTTATAGTGTCCGAGATCGCGGATGTACGCCACGAGTCAAGGTTCGGCCCGGTGTTTGGTCTCGTGGCTGCCTGCTATGACCTCGGCTTGACAACTGGTTCCATGTTAGGCGGATACGTTCAGTTTGATATTCTCTACCGCGCTGCTGCTGGGGTTTGCATGTTGGCCTCCTTCAGTGCGTTTGCGGCCCGACGTATCCTACCGAGGAAGGGTTACGAAATAACATTATGATCCAAAAATAGAATAGATACATGGACACTCTTTAAAAAAGAAGACTTTAAGCTTAAAAAACCTTCGATCTCGGGCCAGCACAAAAATGAATCAGATCAGTGCTCTTTTTTATTTGGGGGACTGAAAAGCTCCTAAAGAATATGGAGCTTCTGAAAAAGCTCCTACTGGCAATGCTGTACATCTTGGGAAGACGCTTTAAAAGTGTGATATAAATCTCCGTCTCCTCATCAATTGTTTCTCGTGTTAGAAAAGAAGGTAGGCATTGCGTAATGGTCTCTTATGTTGACAGAGAAATAAAATTGTTGCAGTGTACCTATCAATGTACTTTGATGACCTGCTTTTGGGGATGTCATCAGCATCCTGCCTCCACAGCACTGCAATTACATCGTACCGCCTTTGACTCATACTCCATTAGAATAAGCACGAGCTTTTTAGCTTGTCCAACCTCAAATATTTCTGTCCCAAAACAGGTTCAACAAGCGGAAATTGATTGGGAATATACTTCGTGGACCATTTTTGTTGAGGTATTCCGTTCAGGTGCAAAGACGACCCACACAAATGAAATTTTTCTTTATGGTTAGAATTATAGCATCACACACACAGCAAATGTGCGATCAACCTGCGTGACGACCTCCTACCTCGAAAAAAGTTATTTTTTTGATATTTTTTCCGTTTTTGTTTTCTTACGCTGATGAAATTCCTTCGTGACAGGAATGTGCAAACTTAACCGAACACGTGCTAAAGGAAGGGGAATTGAGAGATGCGAAACAAGTTGTGTCTTCACCAGTATACCAGTATAGCCCTGACTGGCGTCAAGTTATTAGTTTGGTCACACGAGATACACTTTTGTCAAATTTGTTGAATGGGAAACAAAATTATTCGGGTTGTCAGAATAAGTACAACTCGAAGTCTCTGGAGTGGGAAAATTGTTTCTGTCACGTAATATAGTTTGAAGGCAGTTTTGCATTTTGCATTTATATGGGTACATTTTTGAAAACAATGGAAGTTCTGGGTGTCAAATTTCTTAAGACTACTATAGGTATCAGCTGGAATTATTGTGCATTACCCACTGATATCGGAGAACGTTTTCGTAAGAGTCACAGGTCATCGCTGAACGAAGCGTGCTTCATGAAATTCCCGTTCTCAGTACTTGGATGGCTGGCATGAAGTTAACTCATCCACTGCATCTTCGTTTAATAAGTTTCAATGTCTTACTGCAGTAAGTACATGTCGAAAACCCTCGGCAACTTATTGCAATATTTCAAGTGACTATACACATCGTCCACTATGATCCGTTTCTAGATGCAGCCTATTCATCAACAGCTATTATTAATCGCAATTGGACTTTTTCGAGTCTTTCACCTGCAATGAAACTCTGCGGTACTATACAAACGTCGATGAATGGAGTTGGCCGAATTCTGGGCATATATATGTGTCAGGTGTCGCCTGGATATCGCCCAAGTCGCCAGAGCTAATTTTCCGATATCAGTAATGAAAATGTCAGCAGCAGAATTGATCCTATGTCTTTTAACCGACCCAGTTAAAAGGCAAACATTTCAGTCTACGACGTCAATTTTCAGCTATATCACCTGCAGTCGCGTTTGCCGTATATTTATCTTTTATCAAAGCCCATTACAATGTGAAAACAGACTGGTGTTTATTTACGACATTTACTTTGCAAACAACAGACTAATTTAATTCTCGCCGACAGTTGTTTTATTGGCAGATGACATGGTATTTTCACATCGGTCATTCATCATTACAGTGTCTGAAGAAATGCCTTTGCCCATGTTCCTCTTGTATGTTAGTGATGTATAGCAAACAAGATAGATCGGGCATCTATCATTATAGCGTCTTAGGACATGCCTCTTGTATGTCAGTGATCTCGAGTAACAAGATACATGTACATCGGGCATCTATCATTTTAGCGTCTTAGGACATGCCTTTGCTCAGGCTCCTCTTGGATGTCAGTGATCTCGAGTAACAAGATACATGTACATCGGGCATCTATCATTATTGCGTCTTACGACATGCCTTTGCTCAGGCTCCTCTTGTATGTCAGTGATCTCGGGTAACAAGATACATGTAGATCGGGCATCTATCATTATAGTGCGTACTTGTAGGACATGCCTTTACTCATGGTTCCTCTTTCATGTCATTGCTTTTATGTCAGTGATCTAATCGTGAACACGATAGATGTTTCACTGGCGGATGACACAATATTTTCACATTGGTCATCTATATTACAGCGTCTGAGGTAAGGGCTTTACTCATGGCTTCTCTTTCATGCCAGTGATCGAAAAATAAACACGGTAGATGTTTTAATGGCGGATGGCATGATATTTTCGCATTGGTCGTTCATCATTACTGTGTCTGAGGAAATGCCTTAGTTTACTTATGGCTCCTCTTTTATGTCATTGATCTAAAACTTTTAATGGCGGATGGCACGTCTGAAGATATGCCATCATTCATATTTTGTTTCCTCTTTAATGTCAGTGTTCAAATGCACACGATAGATGTTTTACTGGCGAACGACATGATATTTTAACATTGGTCATCTATCATCACAGCGTCTGATGGAAGAAATGCCACTTTAGTTTATGTTAGTGATCTATTATTAAACAATGAATCTTTTGATAGTTGATGTAGATGAATGTTCAAGTTATGTCTTTTGATAAAACAAGACTGTCTGTGTCATGAGATGTCACAACACAACATTAATCACTTCGATTATCTCTTTCGAGCAAGCACTGATCAGTGGAAGCTCGGTGAACGAGACAAATCTGAGACGATTGAGAAACTTTACAGTTTTTTTAGTCGTTAATGCACATACTTTTCAAAATAGTTCGACTTTAACGGACATGCCTACTCTACATACATACATACAAATAGCATTTATATAGCGCAAAATCCAATTAGAAAAATTGCTCAGCTGCGCCAGAGTCTTTCTATACATTGTATAGAAAGACTCTGGCTGCGCTTAACAAAAACACTGTTCAAATAGTTTGGTTTTTAATCTTCTTTTGAACTCGCTGACGGTGGAGCTGTTGCGGGTGTTAGTGTCCAGCGAGTTCCATAATTTGCTGGCATAAACTGTAAAGCTTCTGTCGTCTTTGAGATGGAATGTAAGACACGAAAACATTTATAATTTCAATTAGTTTTTGGTGATTTTGCATGGTGATGTTCGCGACAAAATACAACTATTAAAGCACATTCGTGTTATAACTGACAAAGAGTGAGATAATTCCATGCCTGTTGACCAAAAATGAGCCATCATATGTTATTTTTCACAATAATATTGCGTATTTTCTAGCTTTTTGTCGATTTATGCCGATAAACACATGTGGCGTGCAAACGGACAAAATAGATTACGTGTCTGAAATGAGATTTATGTACATGTATATGAACAATAGGGTTTTTTCCAGGTAGCTCTATTATAATCACATTAATCTTTACTCCCGCATCAATCTCTACAATGTATTATGGTCTTTCAAATGGCACCATCTGTTAGCAATCAATCATTAATTGCATTGAAAACATATCTTATTATCTTTATAAGTATTTACCATGAAACGGTTGTTGCTTTCATGTAATCTGTTATTTTGTTGCTGTTTCTTTCTGTAGTTTGCAAGCAGATGTTTGGGCTCGAACGCATTGACTTTTTAATGGAATTGAACCTGAAGCGGAGGTGCTGTGAGACACCGAAAACTCAGCGGGTAGAGCTAAAACTTTGTCAAATCCCGAGCCGTCAGAGAGTCAGACGGAATTTGAGCGCCACCCGAGAAGGCGTCGGTATTTCAACATGGATCCGACGCTGTGGTTTGAATTTCAATTCTGAAATGCCTCCTAGACAGTGAATAATGTATGTAATGCTAATCATAACCCAGGAGGGTATTGGTTGAGTTATCAAGGCCCTCTGTTCTCACCACGAGGCTTAGGTTTTTTCCCTTTGAAGTGATAATTGGGGTACCTTAGAGAAATCAACCCAAAGGTATTTTAGAATTATGATTCATAACAACATCCGATGTAACATCTGTGATTGTTCGATATCTTGATCAGGAGAACGTACTGTCGTTTAAAATAGATTGAAATTCACTGAGCGACTATTGTCCCAAGAAAGCAGCTGCTGTTAATGCTCACAGTATATCTATACTATCTGACTGTGGCCAGATGGCTTTTAAAACCTATCAATACACTTCATATTGAATTTCTTGTAAACAACTATTCCGATCCGAGGGAGAGGAATTGCCTATACAATTCAAAGGCAATAAAAAAGGTTGTGTCCAAAAAATACGTCAAAGCTCTAACGGAATATTGTGCATACATTTATTTATTTTTCGGTGACTAAAAGGTGTGATGCAGGTCATAGAGTGAAAACACGTTGGTCGATTTCGTTGAATTTGAGTTCCATGTCATACCGTGTTGCAGTATCAAAATGATATAGAATATATTTAACTAGTGACAGATATTTTCCTCGCATCACTCTTCGAGTGGCAATAGCAACGTTATTAAACATATCTGAATATTGAAGTATCGTATAGTGTGCAAGTTGGAGACTGCATGTTAAAATGTCCCAACACGACGATTGGAACTCCCTTTATTGTCTCACCAATGGTCGAGGTATAGAAATGATATATTCAGGTAAGGTTATGCATGTGGTTCATCGGCAAACTACATGTGCCTGGTATCCCTAATATGATATTTCACAAAGACCGTATTGTACCTTACAATACCACCTCATTAACAGGTCATTAACCTCATTACATCGCCGTTTTTAGATGACAATACATCATATGTACAGACAGTGCTTTCTTTCACTCTTTATGTCAGTCTGACGTCTCCAATCATTATATAGGTTAAAGACAGTCGCGCATATCAAGGGACGTGATATCATTTCCGATTTTTTTGGCGAACGACCAGGGCTGTCAAAGAGAAATCTGAAAGAAATTGAATGTAATTCTAGCAGATTACGTGAAAAATCCATTAGATCCACCAGGTTTCCATACACTATTTTTACTTTGACTTTGTAATCTTCTTACGCGCGTTAAAAATATTGTTCAAGAATCTCGAAATCACAGCAAAGCTAAAAGTGAGTAGGTTGAGATTATCGTGTTCTTTACAAACCAGCCGTATCATCACGCTTCGATTCAGTACTCGTTTTATAAATATAACACCAGTAGGGTACTGCTGTGACCCAATCTACAAGCAAACAAGATTCATTAGCAAGAACCTTTACTCATTCTTTCTTTTATGTATGCGAAGAGACTGAATCCTGTTATGAGTCCAGCAGGGCAGCTCATATTATCTGGTAGTGTCTGTTACAACTGATCATGTCAAAACCGACGCATAAATGTTCATCGACGCGTGATGTCGAACTTTCTCCATACGCATGTCCATAACAACCGGTCGAAACCTTCGCCAACGTGTTATGTCCAAAGCTTTTTTTTAGAAAGGTTTAACCACAAACCCAAGTTGTTTGCGTGCAGTTTAGGATCATGCCAACAGCAGTCATAAAATCGTCTTCTGTATCATTGTTTCCCACCCCGGAACATACATTAACACTTAAGTCACTTTGTCTAATTGGTCTCCCAAAGTATATACTTTGGTGAAATATTTTCAATGTCTGGTACGTTTCCGAACGATTTCGTTGTCATTTGCTTTCACTTTGAACAAGGATACCGCGATACGCACGCGTACTTGTACCTTTAACTCACAGTTAGGGGCTGTAGCAAGATTAAAGTGAAGCCAATAGAAATGAAATATTTCAGTTTCTCCTCCACCCCCCCCTCAGAAACTAAAACATTATGATTTTTTGGCTTCGCTTTCCATGGCCTTGTGTTGCACCTTTTGACTTTTGGCACTTTGTGACAAACTTCAAGGCGGGATCCTTATCTGCTTGAGGGCAAGTGGTTAAACAGGGCGTTTGAAAGTTCTGGTAGTAACCAGCTACTCAGGAAACTACCAGGAGGCTACCAGGCTTTTAGGAGCAGATTTTCGCATTTTGTGGGCAGAAAACGCCTCATGACTGGTACCCAGGCTAAAAAAAATTTTTTTTTTGGTTTTTTTTGTTGAGGCTTTTTTGGAAAAAAAAACAAGAAAAAAATTACCCCCTGACCCCCTCCCCCAAACGAAATGTTTTCGTTTCTTTTGGCTTCACTTTAATTTTCCTACAGCCCCTTAAATGAAATGGTATCAAATAATGATGTTTTTAATTTTGCATTGTCTCATACAAGTCTACAGTCTGAAACGTAGGTGTATTGGTTTCACCAATGTTTGGTGAGCAATCCAGATATCCAATAACTAAATGGAAAGTCATTTGGAAAATGACCATTATTTGATCAGTTACCGCCAGGTACATGCATAGTGGGGGAGTGCGTCGTAATTCTACACTATTTCACAATCTGGTCCATTCGCTTATTCACTGACACATCACTTGTGCTTTTAAACATTCAGCAAAATGCTACCAATGTTTGGTCACACTGCGGGCGTATTTCGAGTGGTTTGACTTTCTAATCGTCAACCCATGTAGTCATAACATCACCAAGGCTGGAAACCCTCTCGATCACGTACACAACAAATGTCCAACAGGCTGTCGCATCTTCTTTTTTCGAAATTGTACTAGAGATCTTGTGGAAACAGAGAGAACAGGATTCCGCTTTTGGGAGTTCGGGCCGATGCATTGCAGGTCGTTACAGCAGCGGATTGCATTTGACATCACGAGGAAATACGTTGTTCAGATTTTAGGGGTGACTCTTCTCGCAAGTTATTTCTATTCTTATAAAAGAGACCACTTGGCTTTTTCGACCGCCGTAGACAAATCTGAATCTTATATGAGAAATTCAAGTGCGGATTATGACTGGATTCGTGTATCAAGCAACTAATCAGTACGAATTGGATCTCGGTGTAACAGTGTATTAGGCTATACCTATTTCAACTGCAAGCTTTTGGCTGTAGAATGTGCAGATAGTAAGATCGACCTGATCTTTTCAACTATGGCTGACGACAGGAGTACGATGTTTTGGAATAGCTCAAACTGTACAGACTTCAGCCTCGCTGAATCTCAATTAGAGTTGTTAAAAGTACTCTTCGTCTATTTACCCTCAGTTCTATTCGTAATCGGGTTCCCTGGAAATGTATTGATATTTTTGACGGTTCACTTTACCAGAGACAGAAAGTCCGTAGTTTCTTTCAACTTTAAAGTTTTGGCTGTTTTTGACTTGTTGGCCACCACAGAACTTCTCTGGCCGGTGATGCTGCATGAATTTCGAGAACCGTTCATGCATTCGATGGTCGTTACGTGTAAAATATATATATCATCAACGTACTTATTTTATACAGTGGCATCATGGTGCACTGTCTCTTTGTCTGTTGACCGTGCTTTAGCCATCTGCTTTCCCCTTCGAGC
Organism: Lineus longissimus; assembly: GCF_910592395.1. Lineage (NCBI taxonomy): Eukaryota > Metazoa > Nemertea > Pilidiophora > Heteronemertea > Lineidae > Lineus > Lineus longissimus. Next base: position 9,897,808 of record NC_088309.1, on the reverse strand, counting down.
CAAGTTTTGGTGCACGAAACAAAAAGCAAAAATTGTCCTGCTGCTTAACATCGGTTTTCATTTTCCTTTAATAGTGTTCATAGCTTGTGTCTCTGTGACGATTGAAGAATGTAATCCCTTACCATCTGACAACTTTGTATTCTATAAGGTTTGTGGTGCTGCTTCCACCCCGCTAGCTTTCACCTACACATGGCTCATGGTTGATGCGGTATTGCCCTGTCTCATTGTTGTTGCGGCTAATGCGGCTATTCTTTGGAAACTGAATGGTGGACCTTCGCAAACTGGGACTGACTGTGATGAAAAAGGGACAATCATAATGATCCTTGCAATATCGTTTGCATTTGTTATTTTCACGAGTGCTTATCCAGTGGATTTTGTCTTTTGGGAAATTATATTCCAAGAGAGGGCGTGGGAACAGCCATTTCAACGCCGAACCAGTTTTATTGCTGCCTGGATCGTGGCTAGCGGGAACAATCTGTTAAATTTCTACATCTACCTTGCATTGAGTTCAAAATTCAGGGCAGATGTTAAGAATTTATGGAAGAAGATAATTGGTACAGATAAGAGAAGACTGAATGAGCTTAACAGATTCTAAGAAGCGGACCTACACGTACATTGACAGTCACACGGATAATCAAACTCACAGCTTGCTGAAAATCGGGCAGGTCTTCCAACTTGCCGAGATGGCCTGTCCTTGGAAGGAAATGTAAATATGCCTCTACATACTCGGTGTAGCGCTTGACAGTGTTTTCGCTTGTCAGTGTTCCCCTCATTGTTTGTGGAACACTCAAAGACAGATTGACAAATTTTCTCTGTTTCCCCTCATGGTCATCGTCTCTGGCTGGCTATTGCATGGAGACACTGAAATATAGGGAACAACCAAAAACGGTACACCGGTACTTTTCCTGTGAGAAATACATGTAACTGAATGTTAAGGTCATTTCAGGCAATGACTCCATATATTGCCACAAAGTAATACAGATTAGTTTCCAATTAAACACGAGTAAACAACGCGTGGGGTTTGTCAACAAAACCATAATTAGAATTCAAGTCAATTGTCAATTAACACTGACGAGGTCATTGTAAGCTATGTTACACATCAGAATCGCAAGCAACAGAATCGTTTGCTATTGACTCAATATCAAATGATCTTGGCGAGAGCAATTAAGTTTTATATTAAATTTCTGTCATTTCTTTTGAAAAGTGATAAAATCAAACATTTTGTCATATATATACTCATTGAAAAATATATATTTGAACGACAAGTTGAAAAATGTGCCAGATATGATTTAAAGTTTCCGAGCAATTGGCTTTGTAATTAAGTAATGGATCCATAACTGGTATCGAATCTTTCGCTTCACGTCGCATTGGTCTCACAATCCTCAGAGCATGAAAGAGCCTGAAAGTCGCAGAATTTGTCAAACGTGAATTCTGCCTATGGCCATGAGACAGATGGTACCGCAGATGTTATACCCAGGGAGAACGAACTCTCGCACTTGGCTCTTTTGCCTGGTGATGAATTCTCCAATGAACAGCAAGGACGTTGAACCTTTCTTTCCAACAGCCCGCGGTGTCAACATTTTCTTTTCCTAGTCGACACTACGAGGGCTTCTTTCAACATAGCTGTGTTCTCGAGGCAAGTTTATGTGCGTTCGTGTAACAGCTAAATCTTGTGATGTAGAGCGCGAACAGTCGGAGAATAAGAGTGATAACTATGATAAATAACGAATGGCCTCTATCTTGAATACAAATAATGTTCTTTTAGATCGTTAGAATTGCTGAAGTGTTTAATGGCATTAACCAATGTTAGAAACGTGTACATGTATAGGGTGCCATTGTAAGGGGAAAAGACAGACAACTATAATCAAATCAGGTGTGATTTCTTTCCCTTTAATGAACTAGGTGGCGTATTGTTATGACATGAAAGGTATTGACTCGAAACCGCCTACATCATCTCACAAGGGCACTCACTATAGGGTATCATCAACTACCATATATTTTGCCTCAAACCGCACAACCCCAATCCATCAACTAAGAACTGCTATCGTCCGCACTAAAGCACAATTTCGTAATTATAGCTAAGGAGGGGTGCAGTGGTGGTGTCATTATAACAGTAACTTGACCCCCATGTACTTCATTGGGATCGGCTCAAGCAATGATTGCTCTAATACATGAAGAGTCTTCCTTGACCGTCGTAACAGGTTCTTTAGGTAAAATCTTTCGTCTATTGCATTGATAGCAGCTTTGGTGTGTTCGTGTCGGCGTAGTTCCATGTAACCCGAGCTTTCCCTGCAAGGAACTCGACGGCAAAATAACTTAAAACCAACAATAAATAAAAGGTTTTCTTCCACCTACATGTACGTACATATTGTATCGTTTCTGTTATTGCGAATCATGCTATGGATTGAACACCTTGCGTTAGAAATACGATATATGCGTGCACCATATTCTGCGGCCTTGAGGTAACTGCTATCTCAAAAGCAGGGAATATGCAGGAACACCTCTCGAGTGTGAGATTTGATCAAACTTAATAAACTGTAAGGTATTTTCAAGTTGCTGTTGATATGAGTGACGATCGCCAGCGTCCGTGATCAGAGCTCTTCAGACGGGTATAGCAGCGCCAGAATATAAGATGTTCTTTATTTATATAGTACTGGTAATACGGTCAAGTGTGGCCGATGTGGAAAGCAGTCGGGGAAAGTAGACCAACAGCTTTTTATGCTACATTCGCCGGATATATCGAAATACATGTGTTGAGTCTCATAACTGAGAGAATTGACCGTCCGCGTACAAGAAGCCAGCGCCTCGAAACTAATTCATTCGCAAAAAGCATAGTTCCAGTATGACAGTGTGCATGTATAGACGTGCATTGCCGCATACATGACGCAATTTAGGTTTCCGTGTTTGAGTGTCTTGAAAATGTTTTGATCAAGTTCAGCGTCATTCCTGATAACTTGTTGGTCTTTTCACTTTATGCCGTCGTGGCAATTACTTTTGATAGAACGGTGCTATTTTGACTGCCACAGTCTTAAAACAGTCAGGTGAATGGACTATTTCATTAACGCATATAGCATATAGATAAAGGCATATGAAGCACAACGTTACGATAGTCTTGAATAATTTTTATCATTGACTGATTCGTCCCAGGGATAATCTGAGGCCGTTATATGGTTACTGCCCATGAATGCGAATACTGAAACGATTCCTGCCCGCTTTAGTAAAATATGCGAAGGGATCCAAGATGCAAGGTTAAGTTTCTGGAAATTCTTCACAACATACTGATCCACCCAGTACGTAATTACCTCACGACTTCCAAATAATAGATTTGTTGGCAATAAATACTTCCCGGCGACATCAGTATGCTTTTCACATCTGAAAAATCCATCGAAGAAACCTCCTTGTTTGCTGTCTAATCTTACAAATCCATCAGCCTAATATATTTCAGAGAGCGCGGGGCAGAACCCGAATGTCAATTGGCATTTCTTGCAATCTATCACCCTGCATGGTTGTGGTCATTCGCCCATGGGGATATTGACCGGTTCCCATTCACAAATGCCCGGGACCATGGACCCAAGCAGAACGGAACAGCAGTGTTAAGTGGACTGGGATGATTTCATCACTTATGAGGCATCTACAAATTGAATTGTATGCACGGAAGATATGATCTAATTACTAATTGAGTATGCTAGTTAATGTTTCCTGGCACGGGACATGCTGATTACCATCGCGACATGACCACTGTTCCTTTCCGGTCAGTGGCTAGTTCACGCAGATATCATCAACACTGATGGCGTTATCGACCTAAAGGTTTTTATGGTTACAAATCAAGCCGTTACAAAAGCGATGCAGAATTTCACACATGATCGAAAATGTGACTATAGTCCACCCTTGACGGGCCAAATCTTTGCGAACATTTGCATTTGTAATTAAAGATGCATAGTGCTAAGTAACAACCACATTTTTACGTACCGTAAATGCAATCTTTCCATAACTTCAGGACACTGGCACCGAAATAAAGTGCTGGTGTTTTATGGGGATGGGATGGGGGTGGGGGTGGCTGTTTTGCAGGACGTCTTCGTGTCACTTGAAGGAAAAACGAGATCCAAGGGGGACGTGGTTGGTGTGAGGTGATAGGGGGCATCCTGGACTAACATGTCATATCAGCGATCGGAGATTCCATTAAATGAGTTCGGGAAATACACATGTTTGCGAAATTATTTGTTGATAGGGCTATTGTCGGTCGATATTAATCTGTATGTCTTTTGGGAAGCTGTCCAAACGGGTACCAGGATTGCGGAAAAGATATCACTCCATCCACCCGATACTATAGGGTACTTGAGCTATAGCGGGAAATGATATATAATTGGCCTACTGGATTGAGGATGTTGTTGAAGTATTGGTCGGTTGACATATGAATATAGTATTATTGCGATAGATCCAGCCATACATTTGTGTATGTTGTCTAACAGCAACAAACATTTTGAAGCAATTTGTTACGGATCAACTGTATGAGAGCTTTGTTTTGGGCAATGGCGGGCGACTGGCACGTCGGAGTCCGTCGATGAGCCAAGATGGCCACCATGTTAGCCATTTTAAATTTGGTATTGCTTTATGCATTGATCGATTAGGCTAGTAGATTGAACATAACTAGGGCCCGGTTGTTCAAAGCCTGGTTAGTGCAGCGATTGTTAAGTTATAGAGGGCATCATCTTTAAACTTAGAGGACCTCCATTATGGAGCCCTTGGGTTTCCGCTAACTTGGTGGTGGCAGAGCGAACGTGACGGCACTCTAAATAACGGTAATTGGGCCTTGGAGATAGAGGAGCTTTGAACAAGTGGACTCGGGAGTCGGAACGCACGCTTTGTTTGTGGATTTCCCTTCTGAGACTTACAAGCAACAGCATTCTGTCAGGTCAGTTGCAGCATTACCGTTTAGGAAGTCCCCCTTCAATATACATGTACTTCCAATTCCGAGAAAATCCCGTCTTCACCAAAATAAATTGTTTGTTCCATCAGAGCACTGCAGCAATTGCCTTCCCGGTAGTGTTGGCACTTTCTTCGAACAGGCGATGCTGGCATGACTAAGTTTCCTTGCAATTACTAAAATGTCTCGAAGGATTGCAGAAAGTGACGCGAAAATACTGAATTTGACAGTAACAAAGACAGATATATACAGTTATTTACATTTTGCAATTGCTAAGGGCCAATTTATTGCCCTAATGAATTCAAGATCCCAGTACGCGTGTTCATTTTAATGAAAGATAAACGTGACTGCAGGCTTCAATCAGTTCAACAAATCCGACCGCTCGCATTCGCCAGACCGTCATAAATACCAGAATATCCACAAATTCATTTACTTGTCAGGTCTTAATCCACTTACTGGGTAGTATCAGGCCATTTCAAACGATCCCACTGAGAGTTGACTCGGACGTTGTTGTATTCTATAGGATATTACAAATTAAGACGTTTGTTTTAACAGGTTAGTTCCTCTTCCCTCCTTCTCCTTTCTTCCCCCCTTCTTGTTGTTCTTCTTCTTAAGGTAATACATGTACAGTATTTGAGATGTTTTTCCACATTTTCTCCAAAAATCTATAAAGTTATCTACTGGCTTTTTTTCATTTGACGCTAGACTCGAGGAATGATATTTTTTGTACTGAAATATTCATATATATCTATATTACCGTATATGAAATGTAAGCTCTTAATATATAGCTGAAATATTCATGTTTCACTGGTGAAGGTCAAGTTTCACTGGCACACTGTCATGGCATTATCTTGTCAAAACCAAGGTCCAATTGGCTCATTAAATCACCATCTCAGCAGCGCACTCTCTCGCTATTTATCAACTGTCATCCGTACATCTCGGAGGACATCGCTAGGATTTTTAAGGGATCACGCGCCCGCTATTTCGGATATTTCCAGCTCCAGAAACAGACCCGAAGTCATCTTGGTATAATCTTGCAAGCTGCGTATGAGGCACGCATGGTAGCCCATGGCTGGTCACATATGGTGCAAGTCCTTCAATTCACAACATTATATTGAGAGGTTATACACTAAAATGTCCAGGATTGATGATATGTTGGTCACCCCACATGCATGCAGATACTCCTCCTTCCATGTTTATTCGTTTCTCTAGTCTATGTTTTGAATTTTAAACAGGTGAACGATTTACATTTTACGACATCTTGCTTTCGCAGACCACTAGAATTGGGTGATTTCGATTGATCACTCTTGACGGCTGGAGAACTATCAGTTTGAATTTTAAATTGATTGATTAAATATTGAACTTTCCAGCCCAATCCCATCAACACAACCACAAGTGTCCGACCACGCTTCAGGCGCAGCTTTGATACCACCGAAATCGAATTGACGCCCCGCAGTTAATTAAAGCAGATCAATGCGGTATACGTCTGGAATTTGCCAGCCCAATATTCACAGCGTGACATTTGACCCCATAGAATAATTCCCCTGCAGTATTTCGATACTGACTAGCTTGTAGTCAGGCAAATTAGATTACACGCTAGATACCTCGTCACGTGGTGGGCAATCACCTTGTCAGGACAGGGGACATCACGACAGTGAGAGTTCGCAATCACCTAATTGGAAGGACGTGGTACGTGGTACATCATTGCAGCGCGATATCACTTAAACGAGGGAACCGCCTTTGCAATGACATGGCACTCACATCTATGTGATAGTACATCGATCCCGAACTTCGCAAAGTTACATTTTGCAAGATTGAATCACTGTGATGGATCACCGTCAACAACTACAAAAACTGGGCAGCTTAACTTCCCCATGCCATCGGCAGCGTGCTATGACGCGCAGGAAATGCTACTAGGTGTTTTAGAATGTACTTTGCACCTTTGACTCCTTATTATACCTCCCAACATTTAAGAATATACTTGTAATATTTGAAGTCCGTGAATATCTGTGGTCTTATCTTAGGAAACTGCTCATTTTATTGCGTAACACCCAGTAGTAAATGCGGACAAAAGGAAAAAGAACGCCCTGATCGAATCTGGCTTGATTGATGCCGCCGTCGGATGAGTTTTGAAGTCCATGAATGTCTGTGGTCTTATCTTAGGAAACTGCTAGTTTTATTGCGTAACACCAAGTAGTAAATGTGGACAAAAGGAAAAAGAACGCCTTGATCGAATCAAGCTTGATCGATGCCGCCGTCGGATGAGTTGCGCACCCCTCAAACTTAACTCAGAGGAGATATTGCGATCAAAACTTGGAAATATATTCTGCAACACCTTGTAGTAACGGTGAACAAAAAGAAAGCGGCGGCTGAACATACAACGCCTTGATCAAATCAGGCTTGATTGGTTCCGCCGTCGATTGAGTTGCAGATGCGAATCACTCAAACTATGACGTACAGTGCCGACAGTTTGTCAGATGCTCGTCGGATTTCAGATGAGATTATGTACCTTTGCTTTCTTTGAAGCGTAGGTTAATTATATGTACTGTTGGTTAGATCAACAGTTGGAAGAAAAGCCACGAGGGACCGGAGGTGCTGTTCCCATTCGCCTGTAAGTGATGATAAAGTTCTTTGTCATTATTTGCTTTGTCTGATTAGAATACACGTAATATGATTTTGCGGAATGAGTTTTTAAAAAATTGTGAGTAGGTCACCTTACCAGGCTGAGATGGCTACAAAAGATATTTTTTTTGTCTTTTGGGTTTTTAACAACTACAGATTTTCGAGATGAACTGGAAGAAATTATGATGCTTTAGTAAAAAACGCGTGATAGGTACACGTTTATTGGGTGTGAGAATACTAAATGCAGATGACTTGTCCTGAATGAAATCAGTTTATTTACGACCGAAGAAGGCGGGATGTCAACGCGAGACCACAATGTCACTGGATGGTATCCTATACTATGATTAGATCATAAAGGTTGAGGAGGTAGTGTTCAGTATGATGATACATGTACTAACTTAATTGATAAATCGTGCCCATGAAGGAAATGTCAAATATGTCCCTGCTGGCGTTATAGGTAACAAGTTCAGGACAAGTATTGTTGACATGTTGCCAGCGTTCCCCATTGCCCAGTAACGCGGTTTCGGCCATGTCCGTATTGTCATCCCTGGCGAAATAAGAATTCCTTCATCTTTATTACCATATTATAGATTCCATGTCACTTGCATTAGAATCTAATCCACTGAAAACAGCCGTTTTGTACCCCACAGTTATGAATAATGATTGTGTTGCGAAAAAATGCGAATGTAAAAAAATGAAGCGGTCATATCGACCAACCTTAGTTGAATGAAATAATTGGTGAAGACAAGAGAGACAGAGGATTAGTTTGTTTTTAACTTCTCGTTTTTTGCCCTGTATATCACATATAAATATAATCCAGAAAAATGGATTACAACTCCCACTTATCTTTTTCCCGCCGCCGATTTGAACTAGGGTGTCGGCTTCGAAACGAGAAGTCATATGTTCAGGATTCAATGACAAATGTAAGACATAAACTCATTAATATCGCGGAAAGAAACTAATGAGATTGTCAATCAATCTGTAAAAGCGCCTATCGGAAACCAATTCATCAATCTTTTGGAGTAGACTTCCTTTATTTTAGTGGAATTATTTACGGGTATGTCTTTTTTAAATTCACAGACGTAGACGGTCAGGTGTCGATCTAGAAAGTTGATGAGACGTTAGACATTGCCCTCACGGCAGTATGGAGGTATCACAAAATGATTCTTTTAATACATTAGAGCAAGCGAAGCTATACAAGACTGGCCAATATACTATACTCTCAGCCAACGCAACACCAAATTACTCTTAACCAACGCAACACAAAAGTACTCTTAACACTACTCTTAACCAACGCAACACAAAAGTACTCTTAACACAACTCTCAACCAACGCAACACAAAAATACTCTTAACACTACTCTTAACCAACGCAACACGTATCTTGATTTCATTTCGTTCAATACGTTTTGTCATGTATCGAAGTACATGTATATTTTGGACAACCAGCCGCACGATCTTTGTAACATTGTCGGTAAACGACGTACCTATATGGACATGTGGCGCACGTTTCAAAGAAGCAACAGCTCTTTGGAGAAATCGTGGTATAGCTGTCATTGTATTGTTCGTCGTTGGGAAGATCGCTTGGGCCAAGAAGATCATGCTTATTGTCAACGTCAGCGTATTACTGTTAGCGCATTGTCAATCTCTCTCTGTTTCGCAGAAAGGCTTATTTATCATTTGATTAAAAATAAGTATAAGATGTCCTAAGTAGCTACTTTGATGTTATTGGACCGATCATTTCTTTCTCTGCATGATACATTGGACGACTCAAAGCGTGCGTTCTACTTGAAGGTTGAAAGTTGACGTGGTTGGCAGCAATAAAACTTTAGAAATTGCAACTATCGCTTCATGTTTTCTCTTTCTCTAAGTCACGACTGAGAGATAATTTACTGACCTAGTCAAGCCCAACCAATCTATTTTCTCTCATCAATATGGATGAGCAGATGATCCCAATAAAAATCGGTGATTAGAGTGGAATTAATCAGGTCTTAAGTCTGTACAATAATTGGTAATGTCATATCAATTAGATTTGTCTGGACGGATCGATGTCCTCCTCAGTAGCCTGATTGATCTGATCGGCAACGATTAAGGACTGATCTCGACCAAATCAACATGGGATGCGAATATATGCTGGCGATTTCGGTCAGTTATTGATTGAAAGCAGTTTCGTCGTTTTCTTGGCAATAAGAGCATCTTGACACACATGGCCTGTAGATCAGTATCGCCCTCCGGCAGCGGTACAGCGGTATACTACACTTGTATGCTAGGAACTTTGACTTTGGTGTTGCTTGGTAAGACAGGATGCAGTCAAAGAGTAACTATTTAGTTTCAGCACCACAACAGAGTGCCAGGTGTTTAGTATATGTACCCTGGTTGAAACACGTACTATCGCTTCTGAAAGCATTATGTTTACATGCACTTTTCTGACTTTTCCCATAAAATGCGGATCCTTGTCCGAGTGAACTTCTTCCGCCGAAAGGCTTGTTTTGATTAGTCTCTTACTGTTTCTACTTGTCATGGGAATGCTATACGTTTTTTTTCTCTCTACATTCCGAATGATGGCTCCTTCCGTAATTCTATTGTTGTAGTATTTCCTGATCTCATCCAAATCATCATTGTATTTGAAATATGACAAGTTCTGTTCGCTAATAATCCAAACATTTAATAGGTGACAATCTAAAAAAAATACAATGCGCATCCAATAAAGAATATATTGTTATTGGGCTAATCGTTTTTACATTGCAAACCATTAACTAAGCTATGTTGACAGTCTGAGAGGAGAACAATGAATGCAATCTAATTGCTTTCTATCATTGTGTCCGAACAGTTTGATTACAAATTGAAAATCTCACCGGATATGCGCAACCTAAAAGAACAAAGCGTTTCCATCTGACGTTGTACAGCTGGCCTCGTCAGGCTCAAACACGACAAAGGACGACTTGTCTCTCTACACTTGAACCCAGCTCAGCATTTGAGGTAAAATCTGGGAGGTGACGCGAATATTGATATTTTGAAATTGATACGTCAATCAAATTGAAATCGACCCAATCATGAAAATGCTCAAGACACAATATTTACTATGTAAGTGAATGTAGAAACATGGTTTCTGTCGTCGAATGCTGGACTGACCACGAATAGGACAGCTCGAACACGGCATTATTGGATCGAAACGGCTCGCAAAGATTCCTAACGTGTATCGTTCTGTGATATCGTACCTCTTGGTCATTCAGCTATTGATCCCCTTCAACCATTTATCCAATTCCCTGATACGTAATCGATAAAAGATTCCAATTCTACCAATACGACTAACGATCTTTTTCAAATCTCAAAAGCCACCGAAAAGACTCTGGCCAATGTATTGATTTTTCTTGGAGCTCAAAGCAGCGCCAGAGGTTTAACAATAAACGGTTCTTTCAGCATGCGCAATTCCGGACTTTTTTTGCAGTGCGATACTTGTGTCGGCGCTGCGATTGAATCGGATGAGAGAGAGGGGAAAACATGCGTTTTCCTGCGGTTGAGTAGTCTTGTATCTCTAGGACTCTAAGCCATGAGCTGCCTCCAGACATGGACATCCGGTTTTCTCTTTCGAACAATCATTTTCGGCCCAAGATATCCACGGGTGAACTTGCAATGAAATATCAGTTTAAGCGTAAATCTCTCTCGTCGTTTCGACATGCCCACTTTATTCGATATTGGCAATGAATTTATTTTCACTTGACCGAGAAAGATGTTGTCGTGACGGCGTCATTGACTCGACATTCGGTTTATTGACCACTAGTAAACAGGAGGATGAGATACCAGTGACCTTGGAGATAATGGAATGATCAACTTCAGCTTTTATAAATAAATTATAAAGTTGACCATCTTATCGAATGACCACATTATCAGTATCAAAACATGCGTTTGAACTTTCGCAATGTGTATCTTCTATGTCCTTTATGTTAAGTTCTTGCCGAAACGCTGACAAGGATGTTTGAATTGTATCAACAACGCGATAACCACAAAGGCAAAGCTCCATAAGTCCACACCGTCACATGGTCAATTACTCTGAATTTGCCATCAGTTATGAAAAGTAGACATAAGGGAAGGACCAGCGGTATTGGAGATAGTAATGACAAGATGCACTTTTATAGCAAATAACTGACAACAATGACAGACAGTAATCTTATCTCATGGCTATATTGGCTGCGTCAAAACATGAACTTGCACTTTTGCAACGTGTATCTTTCACGTCTTATCCGTATCATTCATGATATTCTTATCGTTGTTGTCATGATGAAAAGGACGTTTGACCCCTTTCAAACATGTCCAAGTTGTGTACGGTGAACGGTTCACTGATTGGTCCTTTGCTATCTATGATGAAAAAGTGCATATTTTAATACATCCGGTGTGTAGTTGATACGAGAACGTGCCTTAGTGGTATTGAAATGCCTTACATACCCTACTAACAAAGAATATGACCAATGGACTCTCTCCTAGGGTGTATAGCAGTACGTCTCCTAGGGTGTATAGGCTAGTACGCTCGTACACAGTGTCTTAAGTGAGAAACAGACAACCACATATCTGCATAAAAATTCACCCTTGTTTATCTTGAAATGATCCACCGCACTTTGATAACATACACGTATATTTGAGTATTATACACCCTCTCAAAATAAAGTAGGTTTATATAAGCTAACCTTAGCAATGAATTTACCATTTAATGGCTATATCATAAATCACTGTATAAATTGTAACGCACTTCTCAGTTATCTAAAGCGCGTCTGCCAGCTATCTTGGACGAAATTCGATTCCGCTCTACAATGGAGTAAATGGATGGATTTGACGTGAATGTCCACTTGTTATAACCGATTACGGAGAAAGTCAACATTCAGGACAGAACTTGTGTTGGCTTCGAGGGAATAGTGTTGGCTTAGCGAGGATAAATTTGACATGTCGCATCGAACAGTGTTCTCCAAAGAACGATAAAAATAAGCGTGGTTGGAAATTACATTTATTTCATCATTACGTCCTCTTTCCGAGAGGAGCGAGATACTGAATGTTATAAGTCTGCAGTGGCAGGAATATATGACTTAGAATATACATAAATTAAAATGATGTCTTTCACGGGAAAAGTTATAACAAGAAAATGAGTGTCAGCCATTCGCAATCATGTACAGGATGGCGCCGAAAAAATGCCGAACATGAAAAATTCATGGACACGTTGACGTCATTTTGGGCGAACATAATCATAGAAGTAACAATTCATGTAAGTCAAAATTCTCGGAAAGTCCTGGATAAAGGATTTTAAAGAAACGACCAAACTGATCCGATGTAATCTTCTCCGTAGTCAAACATCCTGAATGCAAACATGACATCGATCTGCTTCTTTCGCTTCGACCGTTTCATCAGTATAGATTCTTATTTAAACCAGAGCCGCCAACGAATGTACTTTTAATCTGCAGACTACAGCTGTAAAATAACAACGTGACTGCCACATCGTATGCAAGATAATGATTATTGTTTCAAGAGGCAATCTTTATTTCAATGCACAGACCCGATTTATCGCTGTAATTGACACGTTCTCAATGGGATTACCGCACAGAAATGTATGCAAATCAATTGTTTTTGGAATTTTAAGATCACCTTGTTCAGTGTTGCGTAAACGGTGATTGCTACTCGCTGTAAAATTAGTTTTATTCATTAGGCAAATACTTTGGAGTGCATGCGCAGATCGCTGCTTTGATGATGATGAAGATGATGATGATTACTGCATTTGATTCCGTCGCGGAGACGTCTTACGTAACGAGTAGAACTTGATCCATCGATCAAAGTTACAGAACGAAATCATCCGTCATATTTTTTCATCTCGTCTCGCATTTCCATTCATCGAAGTCAATTCATAGCAATTCTCAATTCATAAGTCAAGAACACTTTGTTCAGCTTTGCATGAAAGGTAATAGTGCTCTCTGTAATCAGCTTTACTCATAATGACTGCACTAGTCTCCGTGACGCCTTGCGGAGTTACACGACAAACTCGTTACGTTTTATCATTATGTTTTGTCTAGTCACACCAACAACATCTCATGGCTTGTTAATTATCACTTTCCCTTTTGTAGCACATGTGCATGTATTTGTATAGTGTTTGATTTGATTTTAGCCGTGTTGATGAAACAGCTTCGCCTTGCGCCACAACATGTCAGCGACCTTCGGACAGCCAAGTAGTTGTCCCGACCATTATGTCCATAAATTTGGACACGCGAGTGGCTGAAAGGCACTACCGTCATCGCTCTCACAAACTTATCCCATCGCGACTAGATACGGGATCGGTATCTCTCCTCGCGGGTGATGCTGATCGGGTTTATCGCTAATGGGAGATAGTGACTATTGTCCCGTGCTCGGTAAAGTCGACTGATGACAAACCGAAGTGGCATTTCAAAAGGAGACTGGCACGAGGTCATATCGGCCTCCATCTCACAATTGGAGGACGTAAATGTCATTGGGAGCTGCGAGAATTTCCCTATGTTACAAATGTCGGTGTTTTATTATGAAGAAATTGATGACGAAAAAAGTGTTTGCACATTCGTATGTTGAATGCAGATCTGAACCACCATATTGCCAATGACTATTGATTGCCTATGTAATTGATCGCTTTTGCTATGACTGCTGTAACAGGAACACGTGATAGGAGAAAAACACTCAAACATATTGCTGTAAAGTTAGTTTGTAATCAATATTGATTTGTTGCAGAGCTACAGAGAGTAACCTGTCTTAAACCACACGTGCTTTCTTTCAAGCAACTTTCCAATTAATCATTACCGCCATGACTCTGACTACAATTCGATTATCACTGAACTTAAAGCTGTTAAATCTGATAATAAGGTTCCCACGAGCCCGCATTAAACAGCTTCTTTTTTGCTTTTTTCCGAAATCATGCACTTTACGAACTGAATCGAGATCGTTTGCCGTTTTGGAGGGAAACTTTGATTTATGCACACTTGGTTTGCATTCGATTACCGGTAACTTCGAGGGTGCTTTGAACTTCGTTAGATTCATTATCTGCGTTGACTTTGATGAACCTGCAAGAACAAAAAAAATTAGCCCAATAAAAAGATTAAAGGCGAATTGCGTGGGTTTTCTAGCAGGTTTTTGCTGGGGATTAACTCTTTCAATGCGTTCTAGATGCAACGGTGGTGGTGGTGGTGATGGTGGTGGTGGTGTTCGGGGGAGATATAGGCAATATTGTAGGAGTAAATACCATACTGGCGCCTTTCAGTGAAAGTTTCCGTGTTATCTTCGAAGATTTGTTAAAACTGCAGGTAGTTATCTCCACTAGCAACCACCTGATCTTCATGACATTACTTTTAGTAAATAATCCTGTCAAAAAATGGTTTGAATATCACCCTACGTAACAAATTGAGGTAAGAACACAGCACAGCTGAGATTCGAGTACCTATTTTGGTTGCATCCCGCAAGGATTGACAGAATTAGCAGTGACCATGGTGCACATCGCAGTGGTCCTCACTGACAAACGGGCACTTTTGCGCTGTTCCCCGATTATTGAAGGAGAAGCGCTGAGAAAATGATTCACCCACAAATATCATAATTGCACGGTTTTGGTCATGGCACTATACAAGATATTTGCTTCTTATTCGCTTCCCAGCCAATCCCCGTGATGTTAGGCAATGTATCTCTGAAACGCCTTGTTATAATACAGGCACAGTTGGCACAGTTGGCACAGTTTTTGGACATTCTATTCATATTTATCCTAGCCATTCCTGATCAAATATTGTAGCTTTAAATCCTATCCTTAGCAATCGTTTTGTGATTACCAACTCAAATCGAATACGACGATTCGCCTCTCCCGTCTGGTCTCTGGATCCCAGTGGACTTGGTTGCCGATTAGCGAGGCTTTTCCAAATGATACGGCCAAACACAGTTGCGATGATATCCGCACTTATCTCCCGAGATGTGCATATTATAATCACCAATACGCGTGTATAAACAAATCGACTGGAGCTTTTTCTTTTTTATCTATAAAAAGACTCAAAAGTCAATCAATGTTTTTTTTGAAAACTTTATTTTAGTACATGAATGAATTGGCCAGTGTACTTTAACAACGTTACTAGTCAATCAAAGAACTGACACGGTGCACTTAAATGCGCGCTTCATTCGTATACATGTACACTGTTACGAAACAGGTGTTTCGTCTGGAGTTAGAAATATATATGGCAATGGAGTTCAGTAATTAGATATGCCAGCGCGATAAAAGTTGGCATATGCAAGGCAATGCTTCCTTCCCGGTGTTTACCTCCAGCATGGAGGCCAAAATAGACGTAGAATGGAGAGTAGCAAGCGGGCTGTTCGAAAGGCACAACCAAAACAGGGAGCTGATTCGATGCGTTACTGAAGACACCGGTTGACCGAGTGTTCGACTATCCTCAGAGCATCTGTGCAAACTGATCCCCTAATCGAATGATTGATTCTGTCAACGACCTACACTCACTGACGTCGACCAGACAGAAAACGGCAATGAGATGCCATTCCAGAAAGATATCAATCTCACAATATCCTCGAGCGACTCGACTGATTGATAAGCGATTCCTGATAAACCACTGACTTATTACGTGCCGTTTTCTTGCTCACACATTGGTTGTTGTGCAATTTGGCCGCATCAGTTTTGGCGCAGTATCGCGACAAAAACCGCTTGGGATGATGCAAAATATAAAAACAGTCAAAAGCAGTCCAAGTCACATTTGCAATGCTCAGTAAATTGATATTATACTGTCGATATATACTGGTCGTCTCACTGAGCAGCGCTCGGTTGGAGTAGAAAATTCATTGGCCCAAACCTCAGCGTGGTGCCTCGATTTTTGCCGAAACTTGCGGTGAGGGGATCAGTACATATACCATCGGTTCGATACCAATTCTTCAAAAATGACATATTCGTTTTGCAGCGTTAGCTCTTGGGGATTTTGCGTATAACCTCAGTATATTATTGGCGTCAACCGCTGTCTCGTTACTCACCCTACTTTTTTGTCTGGTTCCACAGCATTGACAACGTGTATTACTATCTTCATCAGCGATGCTTCGTAATAATTATAGAAGATTACTTCGCATCATCAGCTTGCTTCCTCTCGATCCCCAATGGACAGCGATATGCCCACAGAACGCTCATGCGAAGTATATGATCGGCAACAAGACTCATAATCAATGATACAGATTGTTGCGGCAAAGCTGACTCCTTGATGTGGCATTGAGGGGTTCGTTTTCTTCATCTTCTGCGTTCTCAATCGGGTTTTTTTTCAGATGCAAATAGCGAAGCTCGCAGATTCTTCTACAGTAGTTGGCGAATCAACGCATAGCTTTGCCACTATCGCTTTTTATAATTGATTTTCTCGATCTGGATACGAAGATTAGTTTCATGTGATGACCTGGACACAACTTTTCTTCAATCCGAATGGCATTTTTTAATATTTCCTGGTAATATATCTCGGATTACATGAGCAGATGAGATATAATGTCAATAAAGCCATTGACGCTGAAGTGTGTATTACCAGTCACCTTATTAGTGTTTTTAGCAGTTATCAGCTTGCCGGCGCTGACAGGTGATTATACATGTAGCTACTTCAAGTCAGGTGGAATGCCTTTTGAGATGGGTATAGGTGATCCGCATCATAACATCTCTTCTGGCAGTTAGCTTACTAATTGGTGTACTTTTACCTCTGATTCAGCCTCGGTTGAGGTAATTGAAAAACGTGATGCAATTCGGTCAAACCACAGGAGGATTTCAGTGATATATAGCTGAAGGGATGCTGTACCCATCAGAGACGCTTAACAGGTTGCGGCATCAAGACACTACAGTATACATGATTCTTTGTAGCCTAAACTCGAGACGTCGGTTGCCTCGCAGAAACGATTTGTGGTCATTTTGACTGGGTGGGTTCTCGCATTGCTTCTGGCGGAACGCAATTCCTCCCCAGTGCTGCCGACACGATTGCTTGGTCTGATTGAATAACCCGTAGCAACAGTTGTGTTCATATTCCAAGGTATAAAAATGTATTTCTATTCATATTTAGAAGTATTATTATACTGCATTTTTATGCTCATAGAAATATTTCGCTGCATTTCTTCTGTTCATATTCAGAAGTATTACAATGCTGCATTTCTATTCCTCAGGTTCATCCTAGATTAAAAAATTAGAAGTGTTTTGCCTCACTTCTATTCGTTCTATATCTAGATCAAATTGCATTTTATATCATCCTAATGATGTATTATATCTGCTGCTGCTTCTTACAACAAATGTGGTTACCACTGGTCATTTGGGCCTCTTCAGTATTTTTAACTTCTCCAACAAGCTGATTATCAGATCGTTAAACGCACAATGGTGATTAATGCCCGCTTTGGGTCCATCCATTTAAACAAGAAATAATGATAAAAAGAGAAACAAATCTTTGATGTTGCAGAGGGAGAGAAATTTCGCTCTTAGTACTCGACTATTTATGATGCAGTGTTCAATAATATGTTTTCAGCGTGCCAGTTATGCAAATAAAATTGACACCGTAGAACATCTTAGGTGTTCTCCATTCATCTCTTCGCTAATCCTATTCGTTATTAATAAACTGTAACCGAACAGTATTCTCACCTTTGAGTACGGACAGTTTCATGACTTGGCACTATATACAATGTACCATGACTGCTGATGCAAAATCTACCGTCCTGTCAACTCACTGGTCAATCCACTGACACACGCTATAGATAGCTATGTGGTAAAATGCCTTGGAGTTGTCGTGATATGCTATGTACAATGTACACATGTAGATGGAAGAAGGTCCTTGTTTTGGAAAGACACTCACGGTGGACACATCACCGTGGACCAGATTAAAAAGATTATTAGCTTGGTCAGAAATATATACTTTGGTCAGACATTTATTACTTTTGTTTAGAACCACTACCCATATTCATTCATTGGCCATCAGGCTACTTTCTGGGATGTTCTGCAGCGGCGCTGGCAAAAACTTTTAAAAAACACACTCGCATCCCACTATTATTAACGGCGAGCTGTAAAATAGCACATTGGCCATCTCCTCTTGCCATACTAACGCAAAACACCCTTGGGGGTGCTATGTGCTGATCGGAAAAATGAGAAATGGCAGAACAAGGTCGTTAGGTTATGGTAAAGAGATATTACCATAACACACTGTTTTACGAAACGGAAAACGAGGAAGCGAAGATAAACCCGTCGATTTGGAGTGTCTCTGCATTGTCCATTAAGTTAAGGAGGCTTTTGGGATGATATCCCGCCTTCTCATCGAAGTGATTGTTTCCGAACAATCACTCTGAAGCAGTAGTAAAGTATGCTCATGAAACAGGGTCGATTGATGCCTTGATTAGGTGACACTTTGTTCCAGTGGGGAGGAGCGACCGCCAGCCGTTTCGGTGCAAAATGTGATTGAATTGTAAATTTTATGACAGAGACGGAGTACAAATGTATGATAACTCAGCTTAGACGACCAGAATATTGTAAATTATTGATACCAACATAAAGTCTGCTTTATCAAACGTTCCTATATATTTGTGAAAATTTAAAGTTTCTTAAGAATAGATAAAATGATTTAAAAGTATAAGCGCCTTTCTTTAATGCTTCAGGCCAGCATTGAATTGGGAAGGTTTAACAATAACTCATTTAGTTAATTGGTCACACTGATTGCACGTTTCATGGACGAGTGTATGTGAGGAAATTTAAAACGCTCATTCTTTTATTAGTTAAAGAATCTGTCGTAATTGTAGAAAATAATAACGTCCGTTCATTTTCATTGTATCCCGAATCAGCAATAGATTACGTTTAAAAGCGCCGGTGCATGAAATTAGTCAGCAGCGTTATTTTCTCTATTCCGCTATAATCGAATGTCTTTTAGCGTTAATGTGTTGTCTGTTTCTTACAAAGTCGAATGTATACTAGAATAACGTGAATGCATTCTTTGTTCTCGGAAAGTCGAATGTCTTCTAGAATAGCTTTGATGTATTCTCAGTTTCTGCTAATGTCTACTGAAATTCCTGATTTTAATGTTTAAATGTATGTCTTCACGCCTTGCAACAGCAATTCAAATATCATAGCATGACGAAAAGTATATTGCAGTTTTATATGTCCCGGAGTTCGACACTATCCAAGGTCGAAGATAGTACAAAATAAAACTTTTGTTCAGCAACGTTAATATGAATTCTTGCTAATAAGGATGCGGCAGTTAGATAAGATTTATATGCGTTTACGGTAATAAGTAGCTTCAATGGCTCTACTGGTACTATAAACTCTACATGTACATTACTTTGAAAGCTTACTTTCGACATCGCGAAGGTGTGATATTCAAAATTGATATACTACATGTACATGTATATTCAAAATTCCTATTGTATTCGTTTTAGTAGCACCCCTTAGTTGGTGATTAACTTTCTTGTTCTTTCCACTTCCGGTATTTGAAATTAGCGCAAAGATGAAACACGAAGAAAGGGAGACTCTGAAATCTACGCCGCGGGGGCCTCGGCCAGCTCAAGGCGCCGAGTTCGCCGCGTTCGTCGTGATTTTTTCAGTGAGCTTTCCCAGTTCGCACTCCTGGGATGACGTATTGCACTGAGTATACAGCTACGCATTTATCCCCACCTTGCTTTGCAAAGGGAAGCACATTTTACCAATCATTGTTTCACTGACAAACAAACATGATCACGCTTATCTCAAAGTCAGCGTGCATGCCCACCATTGTGAATATAGCAATGCCAGCTACATTTCCGTCTTCCACTCCGATAGTTTTCAAACGGAAATTGGGTTGACACTGCGAAACCTGTTCTTCTACCCAGGCAGAGCTTTTCGATCTATCGGAATGATTCCATCTTTCTCCAGTTCCATCCCATAGTTTGCCAAAGGAAATCGAATTACCACCACCACAACTGCTCGCATAATGGGCTTTGATTTATCGCGCCTAAAAATGCAACCCTCGAGTGGGATTTATTTATCAAGTTGATTCGATTTATTAAGTGGATGCTGCTGATAAATAAATGCTTCCTAAGTGCGTGTCGACCTTAATGATACACCCTCTTGTTAACACATGGTACTATTTGCATGATATAATGCCAGTTTCTGATAGTGTTCAAGGATTTGCAAATGTTTGGAATCTTCGGTCATCGCCGTTATTGTGAGATATTATGATTAATACCATCATGATAAAATCCTTAAGATAATTGTTACGCATTTCTCTCAAGACTTAATAGCTCTTTACAGTAATCCTTATGCTAACGGAGAAAGAGGGCGAGGACAAAGTTTCATTGCAGCCGTATTGCATCTGATGCAGATTTGGCTGGTGAGGAGACCTGTTGCTTCTAATTTTGCTTTAGCGCATCGATGAACGAAATTGCTGCGTCCATCCACTGTGAATACAGTGCAACTCCGCGGCGGAAATGCTTCTTTCCTTTCGTTCTGCTCATTTAAGGGCGCACCGCCATCGCCAATGTCGGCCCATCGTAACAATGTCCTTCAGGAGTGTCCTTGGGAGCACATGGTATAGGGAACATCTAGCCGTTAATGGGCCATTACACCACCGCAATTTGGCAGCCGGAACTCGCTGGCCCCGAAAGTAGTTTGTCTCAGGCTGGACGGCTTGATTAATGTCTCTCTGCCTAACGAGGGTGCAAACCGCCTCCATGAGCAACACCAACACGAATTCTTCAGAAGTATCAGTCGAGAGTCGTTCAAGAAACGAAAGTCTCTGGAAGTATTGAGCCATACATGTTTGATGCAATGTTCTGGTGGGGTTTTCTGGTGTTTGGTTTTGGAAGACAGATTAATTTCTCTGGCCGGAAAGCTCGAGAAGGCAGACCATGATCAGTAGATTGTTCGTACGTGAACGGGTTCAAAGATTTGTGTGGATGAACTCCAGTATTGAGCATCACTAATCGGAAAGTAATGATAAAGTCGTCACCTACAGGCGTCGGGGGAATTAATTAGAAAAAAGAGATCACAGCGAAATGGTGAAAAGTTGTATGTTAGAGGTATCTATCTCGGAATTCTTATCATGAATTGATAAAGCAGCCCCGATGGGCGTCATTAGGGTAAAATTCGGATTGAAGCAAAGCATTTCAAAGCCAGTTTCTGTATCAGATTCTGAACTTATCTCGCTTGCCAACTTATACAAACCAGTAAGCCATGTTTTCAAATCAGTCAGACAGGATAACGATAGCAAGAAATTTTTAAACTCAATGTTTAAAAAAATTTTAAACTCAATGTTGATTGTATGCATTCCAAAGCTGTCGCATATTGATTTGAACGTTATCTAACCAGACAGGTTTGAATAAGCATAACTAATCAACTTTGGAATCGTAACGCCCAGTTTCCGGACCATTCCAATTAATTGCTTCCCAATCGCGTAAACGATGTTTTGACTAGAACCAACGTAATCGATAAAGTAATATACATCGTGTTCCGTCAGTGCCCATCATCTCTGGGATAAAAGCTAAGCACTTATCCGCCTGGGCTCGGTTTGATACAGGAACGGCCTGAATACAGCCCAGTCCACTCTAGGTGGTGCACTGGCTGGACCATACCACTTCCGTGTGCAGCTTTTGAGCAAAACAGGCGTTACATGCATTTGAGTAGTGACTTTGAACTAATTCGGTAGGATTTTTTTAATTTTCACTTTCTTGCCAGGATTTATGAAATTTTTGTGGATTATTGATGATCGAGTTAGTGATGAACCCAGCTGAGTGATTATGTTACTTCGTTTAAGAGGATAGCTGAAGCGGTTTAACTATGCGATGCCAGAGTAAGGTAATTCTTAGAATAACCAGACTGTAATTTGATGATGAAACTTTTGATTTTTAAAAGGTATGCCGACGCGTCAAGATGCTGGTTACGAACCTGATATACCTCGCTTATACCCGTGAAATAACTTTTTGAGCCTATCGACATTGTTGCTCTGTTCTTCAGAAATAATTATAATTCGCGTTTAAAGCCAACGCTCTTGACATACATGCATGACATCAGTTTTCTATAACCTTGATGAAAACTTCTGCTACTTTAGTTTCCTGTGTGGCAATTCATGCGATGTTGCTTTTCAACAATGTCACCAAGTGAATTTCACTCATGCTTAAGAGCATCTCCTGCGCCATAGAATAAAACCTTGCCATCTCTTTGTCGTCTGCTAAGTGAATTTGTCAAGCGTGTTACCAGAGCGCATTCTCGAAATCACGGAGTTTCGTTGGTCTGCATTGTTGTTTTGTACAGGTATACATACATGTAAATGTGCTGATGAAAAAGATATACTGATTTCCCACCAACCTCAACGAGGGGACATCACTGCTGGCGCGCAATCAAAATTGATAGAAGTGTTGAAATAGCTGATTACATTGCATACAAATCACGTGTAAGCCATGTACTGTAGTCAGAAACACTCCATAGGAGTGCATCATGGGATAGCGCCGTTTGTTGAACGGAGCGATCGACCAGCCAAATATCATGAAATCTCGCTGTGAAGTGCGTGGTTAACTGGGCTGGTAACGCTCGACCTTCAGAAGACAAATCGAAACCCTCATCTTTTTACTGCATCTGATTTCTTTCTACTTCCAGTGCCATTAATCACTGTCTCTGGATTGTGGCACATTAAATACTTAAATTACCGTTTCGGGTATTACACGATTTCCTTAAAGAGCTATTTGTAATCCGCGTCGTCGTCTGCAGTATATTTCCTGCTGTGACACTCTGTGATGATCAGTGCACTAAGTTTTAAAAAGCAACTGGGGATGACGAAATGTGTGCTGATTTGGAAAGAGCTATATATCACCATTATCGGGGATCAATGGCATTGGATAGAGCGCCGGGCTCTTGATCAGGAGGTCTTGGGTTCGACGCTCGGAGGAATCACCACTGTTTCGTGTTTCTGGTCAAGAGCAAGGCATTTAACCCTACTTGCTTCGCTCCAACCAGGGGTATGGGTACCTGCATCTAGCTAGCAGATATATGAATGTCTGTCCTTTCATGGACTCGTGACGAAACACATGCGGCCTCCACTTTGGCCATATTACAATGTTGACATTGGACAGTTCGCACAATCTGTGTCTCAAAACAGCGCTCTGCTGCAATCAACGTGTAAATGAAAACAAACACTTGTGCTGCCTAAATATTGAAGTTGAAGTTTTGAATGTTTTCCAGTAAATATCTTTTATTTACGATGAGCAGATGTTACGACCGAGGCCAGTGTCATCACCACAAGCCCAAGAGCATATATACATATACATGTACATGTATTCTCAGGCGTACACCCTTCAGAAAACGGTTTTCCAGATAAGTTTTTTTTCACCAGCACAAGTCACTTTTCTGTTTTCTGTTTTCTCCAAAAACCCTAAAAGGCTTTCCACAGAACTTTAATTCTAAGAGTGTGCAGTCTTTATACATCTAATGGACATGCAGAGCTTTTCAGGGCCGTTGAGGGTTCACCCTAGAGACCGACTAAGTAAAAAAAATCCGAAAAAAGATCGAGCGTGTCACAAATCATAAGATATTGTTCTTTCTGTCGCGTACTACATGTAAAACCACTTCCCGACGTGAAATATTAATGTTTTAAACTTCTGCGGCCGGCCATTTAAAATTAATGTTTTTTGTATTGAAATTGGACTCCACAAAGCCAATTTAAAAATCATGTTCGCTTCTGGCCATTGCCCTCAATCTATCAATATTATTGTTAAATCAGTTTATTCAGCCAGAGGTATTTCAGCATTAGTTGAGATTTATTGAGAATTATTTGAGAAATGGCATTGAGGTGAATATTGAAGTTCAATGATACGCCAATGCCATACCCTGACGATGTGTCAATGAATCTACAGAGGTTGCTAAAAATGTGAACATGTTGGGGAAATTTTTTAAAGAGATGCAACGGGTTAGAGAGTGGAACAATAATTTCCTTGGAGATGCTCAACCCACATCGTATTTTTCGGATAGTGATGGCTGAAGGCTGAAGATTTAGTTGATATGTTGAGTATTTTCTGTGTATAGCCTTGCTGTGAGGTCATATCTTATCAAGAAAATGTGTTATAGTAGGACAGTGGGAAAAAGAGCATTCAAAAACGATCCGCCCACATGAAAAGCTACTCCATACTCACCACAGGCTCCTGTGGGTGTGATAAAGGATCGTTGATCACGCATATAGCGAAGAAAAAGAACAAACCGATCAGTTGGAAGGACAGGCACATATTGTACACAGCTGATGATGCTCATTTTGACGATGTGGGCCAACACAACAACGCATTGAACTAATTGTAAATACCCACCAGAAATCTGATAAAGGACAGTGATTAAAGTCCGTATTAAAATTTTGCTTGAGGGTATGACAATCCAATCATTATCATCATCATCATCATGATCATTATTATCATCATCTTTATCATCATCATCATCATCAGCTTCCCGGCCTAAACGTGACATTTGCGGTAAAATCAGTTGTCTTGTCAGTAATCGCTTCTTTAAAGAAGAAAATATGAATAATTTCTTTTTAAAATTTAAAAAATATTTACAATTCTTTCTTGTTCTATCGTTTCAGATTCTTGACGAGTGAGTCACAGCCATGAACACGAACTCAACAAAGGGTTACAAGGGTAGATTGCGCCGCGAACGGATCAATGAATGTCTGGCTTGCTGTAAGAAATTCGTCGCCTTCTTCTTCTCCCAAGTCGGCCTCTGCTGCCTGGTCGTGGCGTACTCAATCATGGGCGGATTCCTCTTCAAGACGCTCGAAGCCGAAAACGAAATGTCTCAGAAAAGCACAATGTTAAAAACAAGACAGCGCCACGTGGAAAGGTTATGGAATTTGACGATAGAGTTGAATATTTTGTACAGGCCCAATTGGACGCTAGGGGCTAGTGCGATACTTCACGAATTCCAGCACGAGGTGTATAAAGCTACTAAAGAGAAGGGATGGGACGGAAAGGATGCCAGTCAGGAAATCCAATGGTCTTTCGCCGGAGCTTTGCTCTACTCAGTTACAGTTATAACCACTATAGGTGAGCGCGGTTTCCCTTACATTATTCAGAAAAGGCTGGTTCAGAAAGACCCCTTTCGTATTTTAGGAAATCGTCATCAACACGGCAGCCCGTCCATGAAGCATCGGGTCAGAAGTTGCCAACTGACAGAAGAGACATGTCGCTGATAATTCCAGCAGTGGTTGTCCCAATATGTTATACAGTCTGCTCCTAATTCATGATTCAGTTTTCTTTCAGGTCTACTAATGTGGTTTCCTATAGAAGTAAGCATTCACCAATACCAGCGAAAATATCTCTGAGTGCTCCGGCAATGTATTTCGACACTACTCTATATTGTAGATGTAATGCTGACTGATTCGGAGCTTTAAAGATGCGGTATACATGTAGCTTCTGCGTACATAGACATAATGAATAACATCCAAATTCAGAACAGAAAGACGTATTCTACGTTCTACCACATCCGGTCAGTTCTATAGAGTGTGTCTGATCCACGACCGTCTCTGAATAGAGCTTATTTAATTATCAATAGAGTGTAACCAGAACGTAAAATCCCCCAATTGTTCTAAATTGAGACTTAGAGTGTGATGTGGTATCTGACTGAAGACTATTGTCTTTGAGGATGTGGTTCATGTTTCCTGTTTGTCTTGTTTCTCTTTGAATGAAAAAAACGGCATGGTTGCGATGTCGGCAACAAACACGTCAGCACCCTCAAATCCAGTTTTCAATTATCAATTTGGATTGACATCAACATTGATTGTTTAACCAAAAGCTGCATGGTAATTACTTCAATATGTTTACCAACGAATGTAGCACACACGGTGTTTCTTAACACCAACGTTAGGCATAACGAGGATATGTAGACCGGACCATCCACTTACGGTCGTTCAGCTGTAGTTTAATTCTGAAGTCTAATATTTATTGCAACTAACCCAGAATCAATATGTTGTTAGCCGAGATAAGATCGAGGCTTAAATGAAACTCCCAACGGAACAATAGAAATGGCGAATGTAGGTAGATTGGAAGGCAGTTTTAACTATCTACAATAATTGAAGATGTGACGAGAATGATGTTGCAAAATGATGGTAATAAAAGCAGCTCGTTCCATTTGGAGCTCTTGAGGCAGTGTGGACATATCATTAGTACAGTCCTACCTGGTTTATTTTCTAATCAACAGGTACACTTTCCCAGCAATTTTTAAAATGTGTATAGACTCGATGGACAGAATTGTCTAGGTCTTCATTTTCGGGGAAATGATTGCAGTTCAACTCGAACACTATTAAATAGAAATTCAAAATTGCAATGCACACATGCGTATTGATACACAGAGCTTCGTTTCAAAAGCCATGAAGACTGTACAATGTTGTCAGGGAACTCGTATTGAAAACAAAAACGATGTTTGCGAGTAAGGTAACTTTTCTGGCAGACTTTGTTTTTATACTAGAACTCCGCCAGAGTTGCCGTCAGTTTTCCTTTATAGTTCACGACACCGGATAGCCACTTATAGAACGAATATCACACCTCATCACCGCCCTGCCACTGCCGCAACTTAGTTTGACAGTTATATCCACAACACCATTTTTATGTGTCTTTTTAGACCATGCGCTAAATAATAAATTCGAAGAAGAAAAGGCATTAAGACACAATTCTATCCCAAAGTTGACATTTCTTAATAAGACGGTACCTTTATCTGTCTAGATTGTATCAGATCAGAGAAAGATGTACATCGTTCCGACATATCTATGAATAATCTGCAGTAATTCATTCCATATTGTCAATACGGTTGACACCGAAACAAATAAGGTAATTTTTCATGTCCATGTTATCCAATAAAGATAGGGGTGAGATTGCTACTATCAAATGTCAACATCCTACATGTCTAAACCGTCAGGCATTGTTGTAACACAGTTTTTTCCTGTTACAAGCTTAATGTCGCCTACTTTTTGCTGATTACGTAACAGCCCACGATAATTGGATGACCAAAATAAGCCATCTTGACCCTCAATGTGTTGACATTGCTCAGCTCCAGACAACGCGCAGCGGAGGCTACGGAGGCAACACCGCTGGAAGTTCAGTTTGAAATATACGCGTCCAGACATGGAAGGCTCAGATAATGAAACACCAGAACACTCCAAGAAGTGCTACATTAACTGAAAAGGTGCTAGATGTGGTGAGGCGGTGACTTTCTCATCAGAGAGTCCTGTTAACTCTAGCACAGTAAGTCCGGTCCACCCGGATTTGTTTTAATTAATGGATCCTTGTGCCACAGCTGCACGTCGTGTCTTGCTGCAAGTCACTGCACAAGCTTGCTATTATAATATGATCCTATATTGGAAAGGTTGAATATTGACGAGAGCCTAAATCCCTCGATGTTGGTGCAACTTTATGGTCATCTGGTAACTTACATTTACAACTCGTGCAGACGTTGAATCAATGATTTAATCAAGCAATCTTGATAGGTCTCATTAATGATCCCTTCTGGTCGCTCTTAAATTGATATCTTGATGGGGTTTTTTATGTGAATATACCCATACAGCGATCCCGAATCCTCTTGATACTAGTGTACGTCGTATTTGACGAGGATGTTCTTATAAGATATCTATGACTTGTTAATATCAGCAAGCAAGAATGCAGTATCTAAATGACCGATGGTCCTGCCAACATGTTTTCGTCGGAGATTTAACAGCCCCCTTGTGAGCCATTTGAAGGCTTGCCAGGTTGGTTATGAAACATGAGGGTATTCCAATTATATTTGAAATGTCCTCCTAGACAACTCATCCCGGGGAAACAGCCGTTAAGGCATATGAAAAAACTGTCGCTGGGGAACTATTAGTGGAATCTGTCTTGAACGTGGCAGCGAGCTCCAGATGATAGCCTGGCTCGAGCCACTGTGACCAACATCGATTTTCGTGTATGCAGTTGGCCGATGCAGTTGTTCTCTCACAAAGGATGGTAATGCAAAAGAAATGTAAATAGCTATTGTTTGGTTTTTTCGTTGAGCTTAATGTCCGTTCCACATGGTAATGATTTCTGTTCAAAGACAAAAAATATGGGTCCAGGAGGGGTGATCAATTTAGAATAATAGCCATACCCTATAGAGCCGTTGTATACTTGTAAGATAAGACAAGTGTTTCTTTTGATCTTTAAAAAAAGGTTTGGTGGTTTTTTCGTCTTAAATGGTGATTGGCAGTGGACTTTGCAGTTGAAGCACCATCACGCGGCTTACCAGCTGGGTCTCTGTCAGTGGAAGCTGCATCAGCAACTGTTTCTTAGCTGTTATGCTATCTTTAATATTCACTTTCGGCTAATAGATGGCTTCTTTCCTATTGGTAGTAAATAATAACCTACGGTTCCCTCTGTGCGCATAATGAACTGCAGCACCTCGAGTGCAACGTACCAGACAAATTAGGCTTGCCACATAAATCGCGGTCTTAACAAGGAATGCGCTATCTTTGGTCAACTGGGACAACTATTATTCATCATCCCTGTCGCGATAATTCTTCTGTTCTTTGAATTATGTTGAATAACCACTCCTGGACCAGCAACCCCGTTTCGCTAGTTAAGACTATTGTCACTAATGTTGACCATATGGGATGTCGCCCCTGGTGCCTCTCAAAGGCAGCAGCTTGCATTCTTTGGCGGAAATTACGTCTCGTTTGTTGGCCAAAGGGCAGCTTTGTTACTTTGGTCGGACTGGCCCTGCTGCTAAGAAATACTGGCGAAATTGTGATTTCAAAAGAAAACCTTAAGTCAATCAATAATGAATAAAAAGTTTCTTTCTCGTTTAAAGGTTCGTAAATACATCACAAACTTAGCTATCTTAACGAGTGTGGTTCTGCCAGGCCCGGCATGAATTTTGATTTGTAATCTGTCTCGGGTAAGCAATATGGCCATGACAATCGCCACTGGCTAGCCAGACCTTTGTTAGCAAACTAATGGGATGGCATCCAATGATTCTGAAACAGATTAATCAATGGTTTCAAATCGCCACTGATATTTCCAAGCAATCGTGTATTCAATACTTTTGTTGCAAAGTCATTTTCAAGAAAAGTGTGCATCGTTCTTATCCACAAGAAATCGGAAGCTTGTCATTTTGTAAACCAATTTCAATGGCGATGGTGATCAAAACCCGCGTGGTGTAGACGCCAACTTCTGCTTGCTATCACCTACTGCAGACCCTTTTTATCGAGTCGAGCGCTCGAGAAAATTCCAGACATTTTGCATAGTGATGTACTTTACGAGCTATCGTACCATTCCCTTTAATAAACAGTGATATTTACTCTGGCTTTAGATCGATCTCTATTTCAGCCAACGTGTTAGTTATGTCCGGTGGTTCTCCCACGGAGGATGCATTAACCGCTGGCAGTCCCGGTGATAATGCGGTCAAAACAGGGTCTGATTTCACGGGATAATTGAGAAAGAACTGGTCACTTGCGTCAATAGATAACAAGCTATCTTTCTCGTGGCTTAGAGTCATGGCTGAATCGTGACAAAGGTGGTTGAGCGCACGGCTGATGACAGGTCCGATGCGTTACTGATATCGCGGAAAGCCCTGACTCGTGTCAAATAGATGTAATCCTGCCATCATGGCATAGGTTTACCACCAATCCATGCCATAGGGTTAGTGTCCGAGTACTCCTGCTGAATGCCAACGGGTGACTGTCCGGCAACATACATGTCAAGATATTTATCAACACCACTAGCGTAACTGTCCATTCTGTTTAAGTTAAGCCACATGGGTGATGATTGATTTATCTAATGGATTTACGCCAGGTGACAGTTATATTGCTATGACATGTACATCAATTAGAGATTCACGCGATTTAAGAGCCATTAGGGCTATTATTCAATAAGGTGTTTTATGAAATTAGATTAGAATGCAAATATTACTCGCAGCCAAGTTGACACCGGGGCACCATTGAGTAAAGTGTACGAAAGATAATATGAAACATGAAAATAGCTTTTTCAAACCATGTTGTGTTTGAGTCCATTTCCATGTTATTGGTGTCACTTTGTGGATCAATGCACTCAATGATCTCAAGTGATGGAGTTAACACACTGGGGCGAGTTCACCATGATTTTAGCTGATTTGATAAAGCTGTCGTGGGTCGCTTCAGTTCTTTAAAAATGTCCCGATCTCTTTCCCCCGTATTCCATTGCGCTTGCTCACCAACAAATATTCCATCCTTGTCCATGCATGTAATCACACAGATTTACAGCAGTCAGCCTTGTACCACGCATAAATTCCTCTTTCCTTTGGAATTCGTGCTTTAGTGTTCCCAATCCAGACAGACGCATCAATGAGAAGCACGTTGACTCTTAAGACCGCATTGGTTAGCTGACCACGTCCAGGCTGAGGGTTCAAGTAAAATGTACTGCGCTCTGTTTTTTGCTGCACGCAGTTCTGTTTGGATGTACGTGGAAATGTACGTGAGTGTGGGTAAATGATTAACATACCACTGCGAAAACACGGATTTATTGCTCGTTCTTTATTTCTGATCGATCTTCTTTCGAAGTAGCAATTCAACTGACTGGTTAAGTGCTGTTAAAGCAAGACATCTTAATGGAATTAATACATGTTTTGCGTGGAAATGAAAATGGGTAATCTACACAACTGGGTCAGATCGATGACTCTATTGCATGCTCATCAGCGTGCATCAAGGACACCAGAGCTCGGTAGGTCAGCTCAGTTTGGAGAAGTGACTTCTGCCGAGACGTGCAACCAAAACGCAGGTTCTCCGCATGTTTCTATCGCGGTAGACTTGAAATAAAAGTGCGAGGAGAAGTTAACCGGCGTGTTTTCTTAGGCCAGGAACATTCTTTACGTAATTCCTAAAAAATATAGAGCGACCCCGGCAGGACTCGAACCTGCAATCTTCTGATCCGAAGTCAGACGCCTTGTCCATTAGGCCACGAGGCCACATGTATGTCCATTAGTTTTCAGAGAATACACTTGTCAGAAAACACCAGTTACATAAAGGTTTCTGATGTAAAGCTGATATTTCAAAAATGCGTTGGGAGACAAAGACAGGCAGATTCACAAGAAAAGATTGATGGTTTCCAGCAGCAATGCTATCTTCACATCTTATATCAATAAGTATCGCCACAGGAGACTGAAGTTAAGAGAAATTAACTTCTCGGATTGGAAATTGATGTTAGTTTACGGACTGCAAAGCAATGTTTCGCATTCTTTCTGTTGCTGGGTTTATGCTGAAACTGTTTATAACCATTGTTCTTTATCTCCTTTTCAGTGTATTAATTGATAGGTTTTGAAATGCCCCCGCAGTTACGGTCCAGGGTCTTTACATTTAGAGAGTTGTTGTTTGCATACATGTATGCACATGATACGGCAGTATTTCAGCTATAGGGACTGTTTTGAAATTCACACAACGCTTAATGAGATGCTCGAAAAGAGACTATGACTTTCTGAGAACGTGTCCTCATGCTGTCGCCCTGTGTCATGAATTTTTGATATAGAAGATAACTGGCAGCATACCATGTCGACTTGGGAATCAGCGGTGGTCACGCATAAGTATTGCAATCGCCTTCAGGGTCATTTTGAGTTGAAACCAATGTAAGTAGTCTCCATTCAGCTAAGGTCATTCCAAGCGCTGATGTTTACCACTGTTTCTGCTAAAAACTGACACCAATAAACCTGAGACAACGGGGGAAGGCCGTCATATCCCGCCATGTCATTTGGTCGCTTTGATTATCATGAGGATCATTTGAGCTTAACAAGGATCTATGGCCGTCGCCCATCTATCATGCTTTGACGTCGTTTGGGTTACTGGACGGGGTAAAAATGAAAACTGTGGTTTTCTTGTAATTGATCGGGTGGAATGCAACGCTATAGACATATGGACACTATGCAATCAAGCTGAAGAGATCGAGTGGGTGATTTTTTTCATGAAGTGGTATTTTAAAGCCCGGTCTACACTAGCAAACACAAACCAACAATTGTTGACCAACATCGTGTTGGGCCTTGTCTGCAGAGGCATGTTTGCTCTTGTTGCAAGTGTTGACGGGTCGAAAAACAAGTGAAAACGTCAGCAAACTTGTTGGCCAATGTTAGGCCATGCACCTTCTGAAAAACATGTTGGTTGGTGTTGGGCAATCAGCAGCCAATCAGGGAACAGTTTTGGATCATGTGATGGAGCTACTGGGACAAAATGGCAGCCTCAATGAAAGATAGAGAATGGCAATTTCAAGAAATTGAACATTTAATTTCGGAATACGAAAAGATTATTTAACAATGGGCTTAATCTGCGAAATTAAATCACACACATCACCGTAATCACGAATCCCCTGCCTGAGAGTGTTGCTAGTCTCTTATCTCGCGACACAGTCCCAAACATAGCATGTTCACATGTTAGATAGTGTGAACTGGATATCTTACATAGTGTGACAATTATTTCAAATAATAACAAGAAAATTCAACGTATTTTGGTGTACTTGTTGTTAGATAATTTGACCTCGTGATGCGCATCATCGTTAGGTACATGCGACCTGTACCCGAGTTAAGTTGATAAAGAGACACTACCTTGACAACATCCGGTGCACTTCCCTTATAACCCGTCACTGCCAATGAAAACGAGACGCCCAATGTGCTGACACATTTAATGCAATTAGTTGATGATATGTTCTAATTAACTATACAAAAGTAACGTCCTGGTGAGCTTCGAAATTATTTTATTATTGTTGTTTTTATATTCCTAAGCGACCCGCTTGTTGTCTGTCTTCCGATCGTTTATCCAATCAGATCAATAGACGCGATTAATTGGGCGCATGTCAATCAGGACTCAATTAAGCTCAACAGCATGATGTGAAAATCACTAATGATCCAGAACCATAATATCATTAATTTCCATTAGATTAGATCGCGATCATAATAACTTCAGGAGATGATTAAAAGAGCTGAACTAATCATATATACCCCGGGTTAATGACGGGAGAATATATCTCCAATCAAACGCAGTCTATATTTGGGATCAGTTGTGATGGACGAATCATTTCAGAACTGTCTTTAGCTAGTTCCACGAATTTATTTTATTTAGTTTGTTTACTACGGCCCCAATGTGTTTTCTTTCTAAATAAAATTGATACCAAACATAA
Source organism: Lineus longissimus (assembly GCF_910592395.1). Lineage (NCBI taxonomy): Eukaryota > Metazoa > Nemertea > Pilidiophora > Heteronemertea > Lineidae > Lineus > Lineus longissimus. The sequence goes on along the minus strand of NC_088309.1, from coordinate 9,864,154 downwards.
CGCTCTATTGGAGTACATTCTCGAAAACTCTACACATGGTCACGTGGTGAAGCTCTGGAATATAGAGAAGGTCTGGAGATCACTACCCAGGTTAATATACATGTACTTAGGTTTTTTATGAGTGTTGGAAGGGATCGAATGGCAGTGCTGCCAAGGAATCCGTTTTAAGGCTCGTTGTCACAGAATATTCCACTGACATGGATGTTCATTATGTCCAATTGTAAAACACCCGTACCATGTCAGATCTAAAACAGTCTGATATTTTTAACCTCCGATGCAAAAAAGTATATTCACTCTCCATGCATAGATATGTTCTTCCCGAACCTGACCCGAGAATTGACGAAGATGACGTCTAACGAGTATCTTTGTCACTCCCACTGCAGAATGTATGTCCCACATGGCGAATTATAAAGTGTGGACTATGTTCTACAATGAGGGCGATAGGGGCTGAAACAACAAAACCGCCATTGGTATTCAAGTCGGATGGGATTCTCACTGATTACCACAATTCGAGATGGGATGGAGATAGGCCGCGGGAGCTCATCCTCTGCAGAGTCTAGATCTTTGCTGCTGTCACTTTTGAGGAAATCGATGTAGAATGCAAATTGAGGTATATATCGAAACTGGATCGGTGAGCAGCATCAGCAGTCTTTGTCCGTCGCTACGAAATGGAGACAGACCACTCCTCCGCCGTGTCAAATCACTTCTTTGCCGAATATCGATGGCGCTTTCGAATCTCAAGCGATACATGCACCTAAATTGAACAAACTCAGGCGATATTTTCAAATAAGTTAACACTCTGAGCTAACACGAAGTGACGAACGACACGTAAATGTCAGAATCTGCATGCTATGAGGAATTGTGTTTCATTTTGTCGGCACTTAAGGTTCAGAAATTATTTCGACCTGATACGTACATGTAGTGTAATTTCAAGAGAATCCGATCCTTACTCTCAAGAACCATCAATACCAAAGTCGTCATATAATGAATAGACTAAAGTTAAGTCAACAGTCGGTATTAAACATATTTCCCATCATCTACTGTAGTCCTGGTGAGCAATACCAGCAAGGATTGCTGTTCTCCGGACTACTGACATTAAGAGTGCCAACTAGGGTCTCTTCCCTTCCGTGTACCTATTTAAAAGTAACAGCGGATAATACTAATTACTTTGTTCAAAAAAGGGTGTCTCCATCTACTAACAGCAGTAGTTCATTGCTCTTCCTACACTTATCAATCGCAATCACTGAGATTAGCTTTCATCAAATAGCTTGTTTATGTCTGTGTCCTAAGCAGAAACAATTTGACCATTGATCAGTATACAAAGACGGCGATATGCTACTCTCTTTGTATGCAAACTGGACCAGCGAGACCACAAAGTATCATTGGGTCAATTTGCAAAGCCAATTTGAGAACCACAAATGTTTGCTATGAGTTGGTTTCACTGCTGCATAGATATCGTATTGATTGTGAATTGGGGCACGATTCTATGATTGAATTGCTTGGAGGGTAATCACAGATTGGCTCCTGCGTGGAAAGTGAACGTCCAACGTCTTGTCTTTTCCACTGGTCAGGAGTAATGTCTTTTTTGTTTACTATTTCATTGGCTATATCATTATATCATATACTTGATTAATCGTTACTTAATTCAGCCAACTAAACTGAAACAAAAGATTTTAAAGTGTCATCAATAATGACGATAAACAACTCGATGGCCTATAAAACCCCCACCAATTTTGAAAGAAACGCGTTGGTAATCAAATTGTGGTGCTTACTTTCACCACTTTAAAAGAATTACAACTCTCATGAAAGCCCTATAGCGATAAACTAATAAGCGAAAGACGAATGTAATCTCGGTGTATTAGATTATCATACACCCTTGAGATCGTTTGTGCCCTAATCCGAGTAATAGAAATCCTTTAGGGTGTATTAAGACTGATGATAATGTCGTCTGATGTTACAAATTACCTTCCAATCATCATGAATCTTGGTGGCGAGACAGGAGCCTGAGATATAACGTGTGCGGCGCTAACTATAAGATGTCAAGACACATTCATCCTCGCATTCCGGATCCTTTACTGATTTATTATGGGGGTCAGAAGCGAAAATGTGCCGCATCTTATGTAACAAGAAGCATTTTCATTCCCCCCGTCCGATTATTGCGATTTGAAACGTATAGTTACCTTGTGGAATTTGGTTGTCTGCAGTTGTCAATAATGTTCTTTTTTCCTTTTTCTCCAATATCGATCTGTCTATCATCAAGTATTATCGATCTGTCTGACATCGAAAGACTATCATTTTTAGGTGATGGTCGACTTTAATTGTCCGATAGAGCACGGGGATATCACAATCGTAATCTTAAGATGGGACCATCTCACTCCTAAGGTTTTTCACGACGGAACGACGCTGGGCCCAGGAAGTATATAACCGGATCAGAATATTATCGATCCATGCTGCCATGGACAAAAATATAAAAAACACTCTGAAAGATTCTTCTTAGTCAGATTTGCGCATGACATGACTTGATGGGTCATTTGGTAAATTTGGTATTAATTTGCCATCATTTTTCCAATCCACTGATCAGGAGCACCAGCGTTTTCTTTTAGGGTGTTCTAGTTCTGGCGACGTGGACCGCCTTGATCGATCATCTTATTGACATAGAATTCCCATTGCTGTTTCATGATCTGCTGCGCTTGACACTTACGGTTGATAACATCGCCTATACATCATCTGCACCAATTCCAGCTGGAACGTTTTGACGAGATACAGATCTAGGAATGAAAGCAGGGGTTCTACCTGATGTATACCGTATAGTCAACGAATTATAACATACATGATAGTTTTGTGTGATATTATCGCAATAAAATATTAAATTTCAGGAAGTTCCTTTTTCCTACTTTGGTGTGATTGTCTGACGCTGAAGCTGTGTTATGTCTACGTACGACTGGACAAGATTCAGTTACTCAGCAAACACTTCTTTAAAACATGATTTCCGATGACCATGTCATTTCATATTGTGTGTACATGTACATGTATATCGCTTTGTTTGAACCACTACACCCGGCTTTGCCAGTTTAAGTTTAATTTAAGAGAGTCAAGAACAATGTTGTGGCGTTATAAAAATGTTTGCATTATCACAAATTTTACATGTAGAGTATGCTTTATAACCAGCGTTACATGTATACTTCTTTTACTCTCGTTAACCACATCAACATAGTGACAACGTTTCCGATCTCTTTTGCAGGATATGGCCATATTGCTCCAAAGACAGCCTGGGGACGCTTTATGACCATTGTTTACGCGATATTCGGCATTCCTCTGACACTGCTCTGCCTAGCTAACGTCGGAGGACTCATGGCTAATATATTCAGATTTATATATAGCCGAGTATGTTGCGGATTTTGCTGCATATGTTGCAAAAAGAAAAAGAAACATCCCAGACGTATGAGTTCGATGAATTCAGTGTTTGGTGCAGGGAATAAAAACGGTAGGACAAGTTCGCGGCGGAAAATCACTGCCCCAGTGCTTAGCGGAACAACGTCGAAGGGCTCTATTCGATCAACATCTCACAATTCTATGAACCCGCCACCAAGCCCGTCAAATCGAGACAGCGAAGTGTATAGGCCGCCAGGCCGCGACAGCGAAGTGTATAGGCCGCCAGGCCAACACAGCGAAGTGTATAGGCCGCCAGGCCGAGACAGCGAAGTGTATAGGCCGCCAGGCCAACACAGCGAAGTGTATAGCCCGCCTGGCCAACACAGCGAAGTGTTTGGCCCGCCAAACCGACACAGTGAAGTGTATGGCTCGTTAAATCGAAACAGCGAAGTGTATAGCCCGCCAAACCAACGCAGCGAAGTGTTGGTGAACGCGGGAGATTTAAAAATAGCGACGCAAGATGATAGGTTGTTAGAACCCGCCGCAACCACACCGCTCAATGCCCCTGCTCACATGATACTGCATGAAACAGACTTAGAATGCGAAACAGACATGACAGACGACGAACTAGGCGAGATGAAAAAATCTAACAAACGAAACCAGAAACCGGAGAGAGTGACTGTGCCGATTACCCTGTGCATCATGCTCATGGCCGGATACATCTTCGGCGGCGCCGTGCTCTTTACGCTTTGGGAACATGACTGGGACTACCTAATTGGTTCATATTTCTGCTTTGTGACGCTAAGCACAATTGGGTTTGGAGATTTCGTCCCCGGCGCCAGTATGGATTCATGGTCGTCTCAGGAGAAACAGGTGCTATGCACCATGTATTTATTATTTGGTTTGGCTTTTATTGCGATGTGTTTTGAGTTAATGCAAGAGGAGGTCAGGGCCAAGTTTCGATGGTTAGGTACAAAAATTGGCATATTCAAACAAGAAAAAGATTGACGGATGATATTTGTTGTGTATAGCTAAATTTACCAATTTTGCATATTTTGAGTTAAAAGTGACTCTGTCTCGGAATTTCATTTGACAACATTTCAGGTTACGGCGCTCTATACCATGTTTGTGAAATGGGGCAATTCGACTTAATCTTTTGTCCACGGGCAGGTGAATCTATCGGACACTATTTTGGTTTTCCTTATGTTGCCACGCCCCTCCAGACAAACGGATCTGGTGGACTGGTTTCGTTCCAGTACATTGCTTTGTAGCTTTTCACCAGTGAGTGTGAAATGAATTGCAAGAATGAAACAAACGAAAATCCAACGAACCTGCCCTCCACTGCATTATTGTCGAGTCGTTGTAGATTTTTTTTGGTAGATATGTATTTTCTGCTTAGTCAAGTGCTTTTAGTTGTTTATCCTAGAGCTTTAAAACCTCATAGTAAAGTCCACAATGTCAACATTTGATATTTATTCTTTAGAAAACCATTATACAAGCAGCTTGCAGTGCTTTTGGCAATGCTTTTTTTCTTTTCAGTCTTTTTTATGTAACGCATGTTTTGTTCGTCACAATACTTAATACATGCATGATACCTTAAGCGTCCATTACATTTCATTGGACGTTGGTTCGTCATTGTTATACAGGTGAGTCTGGCATAATCATATAACTTTTGGAAGTGACTACTTGGCAAGCCCGGCTTACCAAACAGCGACTTTTTCTTGTCCTGAATGGAGAGCCGAACTCATTAATATTAAAGTAAAGTCTCCAGCTCGCCAAAGAGGGTAGACTTTTTACCTGTTTGGCAAGTCCGGCTGGCCGAACAGGGTGGCTTTTTAGTGCTGTTTGGCAAGCGGCTCTCCAAAGAGGACAAAAAAAGATGCCTGTTCGGCGAGCGGCTTGCCAAATAGACCCGGCCATAACTTTTACTTGCCAAATACCCTTCACATGTACACTATGCACATCGTTGATGTACATGTTCATGTTAAATCAGATAACATGATACAACCAGCAGCTATTCTGGCTTTGTTGAAGGTCACCTACATGCAGTGGCAGTTCAATAAACTCATCTTTATAGCAATTTCCGTCATCCCCATCCGGCAGATAGTTAAACTTATTGACACTCCAGGGAACTTTCTCTTTCCTTTTTCCTTTTCATCTTACCTCGTTTTCTAACTTTGCATGCACTAGCTAGTCACTTTTGGTAGATCTTCATCTTGGGCCTTTGAGAGCACTCGGTCTCCCTCTGATGCGCTTTTCATCATGTGTATACAGAGTTCGGTTCGCTGACCAGTCCAATTATGTGTGAGTCGTAAAAACGAACGGAGAGTAAATCAATTTGACGCTGTATAGTGTGTTGTGGTTTGATTCTTGTTTGTGTGTGTGTGTGGTGTACAGTAGGTCAAAATGATAACGAGAGAGGAGTTTTTGCAAAAAAAGACCCCGAAACGCCAACGCGAACGCCTATCCCATTGTTCGAGCTCCTGATCACGATGTTGAACAATGGGACAGGCGTTCGCGTTGACGTTTCGGAGGATTTGCAAAAACTCACTGACACGGAACGTGCGTGAAATTGCTTCACCAAATTCCAAGGGTGGAGAAGTAATATTTCATTGGGCAAATGGTTCTGTGTTTGTTATACACTGGAACTCTCACGAAAGAGGCTTCTATCGCATTCAGTGTCAGTTTACGTGTGCCGTATACGAGTCATGTCCAATGTGACTTTAAAGTTGTTGTCACTTTACACTTTATAGTTCTAGTTAACCACATTCAGCTTTAAAGTCACCCCATGTGTGCTTCTTGTGAGTGGGATATGGTACGTGTTGTGTCAATAGATGGCGTCTACGGCGCGTGTGGTGTCTGGTTTGACTACGCGTCTTGTGTGAGTGGTGTCAATTCAATCAGTTTGCGCATGCGTGTCAAATCGGAATCTTTCAATGAATCTTTCAATTTGATCATATCTCAAATTGGTAAAATCGACTTCGACATTCCTACCACACCAGACTTGTGTTACTGGCCCTGTCATGTCGGTTTGATCAATTTTAAATGTATAGTATGAATTGTGTCAAAACTGGTTGGGTATAGTATCTCGTGACTGGTATGAATCATGCGAAATCTGTTTAACTGCGACACCCGATCAAATCGTCGATCGTGTGCCGCCGGCATAAGACAGCGATGCGAACCCTTCTGTATACACTTGATTGGCTTTCGACCTCATGTCTATAGATGCACCGGGGTAGGCCTTTTGTTTTCAGAGGCATGAATACATATTTGCGCCGAAGAGGTAAGTCTGCAACTTCATTTGTGTGGACCATTATGAACCGATTAATGTCAGTGTGATATGTGAAGTCATGCACGATTTTCCAAAAGCCATTGACATTGAGGTATCAGGTTGCAATATTATCCATCGGAAGCACTTAATCCACCGTCTGCGAGAGATAGCGTCTGAAATCAACCAATAATCAAATCCCGCCATCTTGTGAATTCTGCTTTTAGGAAAGTTCGAACGTGCATCTGTTGCGACGCCTGCTTCATACTTGCTCGTTCTGTGCATTAACAATGTGCATGTACATGTGGACGGAACGGACTAGTCATCGCCATACGTAAATCCTTGCCAGTAACATCTGTGTCTTCGTCGATTTGTTTCATCTGTGCAGCCCGGACCATGGGCATATTTCTCTGCGTGTGGTTTGCAATTAAATCTATAATCTCATCTCTTTGAAGGATCGACTTCACCGAGCATGGATTTTACGGCGCATGGAATGATGTGCACTCGCTTTTTGCACGACGTCTTTGTCAATTATTCTGGAAAGTTCTGTCACTTTGGGATGCGGCTGAAAAAATGTGAATCGACAGAGACGGGTACTAAGAATCCTCGATGGACGGATTGTAACCCGATCAAGCTACTTGTATGGCTAGCTATGATAGCTTGAGTTAATCTCTTTTCGAAAACATTTTAACAAAATCAACAACTATTTTATCTGTTGTTTATACTAACACCGTCACAGAGTTATGCGCACTCTCACTCCACCAACAAAGTACGTACATGTGTTCTCCAAGAACTTCTCTGGTGTACCCTGAAGAACCTGACATGACTGGTGTGGGAGTCGAATCCGGGGCGGATGACGGAGAAGGGCGAAATAGCTTGATCTAGTTACCATTCATCCATCGAGGATCCTAGCCTTACCATTAGCTGAGGATCGTCAAGATGATTTCTCAACATAGCATGCTGATATGGAGGAAAGGCCAAATTTAGCTGCAATCTGTGGATTGGCCCGTAGTGTTTTCGAAATTTGAAAACTTATATCTTAAACGCCTTTTTGGTCAAAAGATTAGGAAATGCTCCCGTCCTCGTATATTTGTGACAAGGGAAAATGTCTAAATAAGAGATTTTTGGTAAGATTGTCGTCATGCATCCACTGTGCAATCAAGGCGTAATTATTTCCTAGGGTCATAATACATGTATTATCATCCGTGCATATTGTAAATATTCGATTGTTTCTAACTTGTGTTCTTGTTAGGTTCCTCCAGCTTCTTTCCAGGTTAAACTGTTTACTCTATCGACTGATTTTGGCAAGTTATCGCAAGGCTGGTCACCATACATTGTCCGTCACTGCATGATAGGGAAGGACACTTTTTCAGGGGAGACATTTAGGACCGCTACACTGACAATCAGCCTTCGCTTTCACCCTGCGATGAAGTGTTGCCTATGATGGTTATGTGACAGGTTCACGAACATTTGTTTTCGCGATCTGTGGTAAAATCGCGAAAAGAATCCATCCCTTCACGGCAATTTAGTCGCCGTCAAATCCTCAGCACGAAGGTGAGTAAACAGAGGGGGAAATGTACGGAAAAGGACGAGGAGCAGGCTATTTACTTTTACTTGGCTAGCGTTAGTCATCTTCCACAAATCTTAATTCACTTTAGATTCGAACTAATTTTGCCTTATCCGCATTTCAATTCTAACTATTGTCTTTCAAAGCGTTGTGATTTTATCGATTCAACTAAAAAACCAACTACCTGCAGTTCTACTTGCAGGTCGTTTTAACATGCCAAATGTTCCTGTTCCGGGGGGGGGGGGGGGTGCTGTTGAAGGGTATGTTGTCAGGATTACCGACACTGTGTCGCCCATAAGGCAGAAGTTATCTTCTTAAACGGAATCTAATGTAAGCACCACTGTCCGTCATTGTGGATGAGTTTGACCTCATGGGAAAATATTCTAAACCCGTAATTACTTGCCTAGGTTTAGTATACAAATGTACTATTCTGACAAATTCTTGTGTAAATACGTGTATATGTATCTGTGAGAGATTCCACAATGAGCATAATGTAAATAAGAATAAATGAGTAACTGATCAGAATGTTTTACTATACACTGTTGTCCGCTTGTTTTTTTCTGGTAGTCAGAAATCGAAACGATTGATCACAAGAAATTTGACTGAAGGAATGAGTAAATGAATGAATGATATCCAGCTTTTATAAACTGTAGCGCTTATTGGGATGTTAGGCTGAAGTTACATAGACTTCACGTTTCATCGACTCACGACTCATTTGTCACTTGTCATTCGTGAGAGCTGATGAATGGACATTGGAAAACCTATTGACCTGTTCTCATTGAAGTGAATTTTGTAAGTTTTGCCCGCATTCGTCGCCTCACGTCATTTCATGTCATTTCACGCGTGAGGCGATGAATGGACATGTTCATTCTTTGTGAAATGGGCTGGCAAAGTAAGTGGACGTCCATGTGCATTTGTAGTGATATCGCCTTCGAAACTGTGAGTATAGCTACTTTTCGGCATTTTCATTAGTTTACACATTAATACAATAGATAATTTTGATTGGAAATGAGAAACAAAAAATGCAAAAATGCAGCACTTTTATGTACCACATTGTTCTCATCCGTCGCCTCCGCTTTCGTTTACTATTCTCCATCAGGAGCAGCATGGCTGCCATCTCTTCTTCTTCTGAGTCCATGTGCGTCGCCGAGAAAATCCAAGTGACAAATGAACAAGCGAAAAATGATCTGTATGTAAACCGCCGCGGTCACTCGTGACAAATGAGGAGTGACACGTGACAATGAGCCGTGAGTCGATGAAAAATGTGGCGTGAGTAGCTCATTCCTATGTAACATCAGCCTTATGTTCAAAAGCGCTCACACTCCAAAATGTTCTCGAAAGTTCCCACTGGTGAAGCCTACAAATGCTTTTTTCGTGCGCGATTCTTCTCATGCATCACTAACCGTGATGACAACGCCTTGCAGTTATTCAGGGCACGTATATTATAGCGCAGCGAGTCCGTGTTCAGGGAAAGCGAGGGAATGACAGACTCTTCAATGGTCTGGTCATTCTCTTCAAACTCATGCCTTTGGGGTCATTTGTCAACTCGAACAATCGTGTTTATGAATAAATTTATTCTAAATTATTTTACTTTTTTCATTTACATATAAAGATAATACAGTATAAAAATGATTTAACCGCACTTATACATGTAGCGTACGGTCAAAAGTGGCTTTCAGAAGCAACGTTGAACAATGGATGATCATAGTAAAATTACAAAATGTGTCAAGAACAGTGAAATAAAGGTGGAACATTTTTATATAGTCTTTTATACTTTGGCATTTTTGTATACGCACTACTAGATAATAAACTGTACATTTTAAGGCCTACCGTACCTTTACATTATACAACTTCAGACTTGATAATAATGGCAGATACTCGCTGCGGTTCCTGACAGACTTCACAGTACACATGAACAATTCAAAGTGAAGGTAATGCTTGTTGTGGCAATTTAACTGAAAAACAAGAACAGTAAAATGTGCGCAACGGAGTAACTAATAACAGTGTAATTTATGGACACAATTGCCACAATAGTGTAGTACTTGAAGTTAACAAAACACAGTTAAAAGCATAATGATTCATTTTATTCATTTTGGTCACGAACATAACACTGCGGGAAAACAACAGAAGTGTGTGAGAACAAGAACCGAACATGAACTCGAACAAAACACGAATGAGTCGGATCAGCGCAAAGAAATACCTACACCGGTTCAAAAACAAGTTGTTGACTCGCTCTAATACACATGTAATTGTAAATTGATGAAAATACATGTAGGTCCTTAACAATTGCTTCCACTTTTGGGTCGAAACGACTCGCTTGCCCCTAACGATTGCATTTCAACAACGCTGCCATATTGGATTCCAAGTCAGAAATGTATGGTACATGTACTTGGATCTATACCGCGTTACGGCATCGGGAATCTCAAGTACATGTACCGACCCATTGACAGGCCCCGCTTTATACAAAGAATAATATATCTTCTTCCCTAGTGATACTCGTATCTCATTTTGAAATACATTGTATCATAGCAGTTATCCCCTTCATTAACTCATTTTTAAGAAAGACGCAACTAACATATTATTGCACTTTCGAAATGTTTGAGAAATTAAAGTTAAAATACAAGATAGATTAAAATAAACACCGATCTTTAAATAACCTCAACACGAATCGCCCAATGATATTCGATACTCTGGATACTCTGGGCTGAAGCCGATAAAATCCCCGCTTTCAAATCGAGTTAGTTTCATATCACGTCCTCAAATCTTGATACCGATATGGCTGATTAAGGTATGGCCATAAATTTTATGAACCTGGCTTTTACAGTGCTTTAGATTGAAACTAAAACTACACGTGGAAATTCGCTATATCGTCACAAATGTAATTTTGGCCATTTCCTGAAACCTGAGTATAGAGTTAGTAAATTTGATGACTCAATCATTTTAGGCTGCTCAATAAAATGTTTTCATATATGTTTCTTCGTCTTCCTCAAGAACCCCACTGAAGACAAACCAGATATAAAAATCTTCTTCAGAACCGACTACCTGTTTTTAGGACCCTGCATGGTAGTGTTTCATTTCGCATATGCAATAAATAATTTACATGTACATGTGATATACCTTTTTTCATTTTGAGGTCCAATATTCAACCCTCCAGACGGAGGCAGTATATATACATGTACAGCAGCAAGCAGCAATTCCTTCAATTCGGGCATTGTTCAAAACAGGAATTTCTGAAAGAAGAGTATTTTGCGCCACCTCAGTCGAATTGTCCAATCGGAAGTGTTCAATTTTGCTTCATCGGGATGTGGTGGTGATTCGAACTGATGAACCAATCACGATAAGACACGCACCCTGTCACTTTTAGCTGACAGCGAGGCGGTTCATGATAAAACCGACAACACGTATTCATCACTGTTCATTTCGCTCCCCTCATTTCTTCTTCTGCCCATGAGTACTTCGGATGGTCGAGCATGTTTGCTAAAGTCTTTCGGAAGGGTGAGAAGAATTCATCTAATTTTGCCCTTGTCTCCGGAAACATTGGTTCCATCTCGGACTTGGTCTGATTACTCGAGTTGATTGCGGGCGCCTTCGCGACAGCGTCCACGACTGAACTCTCCAGCGGGCCTATGAGAAAGAAAACGAGAAATTACAAAATGATGAATCTTCAGTTATGGATTACAATTAGATTCTTAATCGTGAGATCTTTTTTAGGCTTTGGCTGAAAACTACTCAGCAATACCTCTCAAATCGTCGGTGACAGCTAAGGTGCTGTTCCCCTCATAATCTCTAAAGCCAGACTTTCATCACTTACCAACTCCTAAGAAACTGAAGATTTCTTGGAGCACGTGCGATGTATTTTTACTATATTCTTCCATCTTGACGAAAAAGAACTGTTCTCGGGGGAAGACCTGAAGCCAATCACCGATATAGACTGGAAAGAGCCATTCTGCAATGGGGACCTACACGACGGGGAAAACAATAAACTTTCAGATTGCAGTCAAAATGAAACAAATAATGGAAGACAAGGAAGAACCATTTTCTGGGTAAGCCTGATCTTTTTCAGAAGTCAACTTTCTCTTTTCGATTTAAAGGCTAACATCGACTTCAATCATTATATGTTGACGTCATTGATGATATGGCATGTTTGAGGTTCTCCATGTGAATATCGAACACTTATCATTTCGACATACACGTAGAGAATACAATATAGTTCGACCTACCTGCGCTTTCCTCGCCTCCTCGGCCAGAAGAGTGTCATAAATACATGCCCGGATGTTCTGTTTCTTAAAACAATCTTCATACATCCCGATCACTTGTAGGGTGTGGTAGTGGAAAAGTTGTGCAGACTTTTCGCTTAAAATGTCTGTTGATTTTGTTTTATCGCCATGATTGAGGTACTCCGAAAATAATCTGAAAAAAGCAAAATTTACATTATAAGATAAATTACGGACTCTCAGGCTTTGGTCGGTGCTGCCGAAGTAATTTTTCAGCTAAAATTTGATCATTTATACTGTTTACTTAGTAAACAACGCCAAATAAATGTATGTAGTCTGCTCAGAATCTGGTTTTAGACGCGATGCCTGGACTCGAGAAGGTAACGGAACCACTCTGAGTCTGACGATTCTGATTCGCTGCCTCGGTGTAGTTGATGCCTCGCGTAGAGTTCGGCGGTGGTATGTGGAGTGACGAAGCGACCGATCACCAGCGCTGGGAACTCGAAATGAGTCGCCATAGCTCGGTTCTTATCAGGCCCTTGGGAATCAACGAACTTGTCACTAGTTTGACTTACCCGTCCGTAGGATTCCGCAGTATGACTATAAACTTGGTGCCCCGGTTGAACTTATTCATGAGGTAGGGTGTCATCAGTCTTGGGGCTGCTGGTGCCTTTCGAATCTGAACTGAGGCCTTCGGTCCAGCAAGAACTATGTCTCCAACTTGAAGGATGGCCGTACCGTCTGCGTGACCTGATGGCCAAAATAATATATGTCCTCATATTGGTGCTGATGTATCAGGATAAAGTCGGACACGTGACCAGCATCATTTTGTAACTGGTTTTCGCCAATGTCGGACTAATTAGAATGGGATTTTTGAGAAAGGTCATTTTGTTTGTGAATTGCACCACGCAGATTTGTAAAAACGAACAAACATTCGCGCCTTTACAACGATTGAGATAAACAACTTGATAGCTTCATGATGTCGGCCACTGGCCATCAAAAACTCCCTGAATAAACACCTTAGTCTGTCACGCCTTGTTGACGAAGAATCGGGCTTGTTTTCGACACGTGCCATAACTTTACAGTCATGTACTAATTTTGCAACTGACTGCATTCTCATTGCTAAAATAACAGAGGTGTGCAAGTGGGTTATTTTGATCTCGTCATTTGTCACGGAGAGTGGATTTGACATACGTCCAATAGATCACTGACTCCAGCCAAAATCCTGTCTGATGAGGCATTAAGACACATTTCTATCTGTATGTCCACCACGCACACTGAATATATGAGGACATAGTTCTGGTAAGAGCAGTGAAGGGTTCCATTGTATGGCTAAAATGCCTAAAAGGTTTCTGTGAACAGCGAAAGACAAACCTTCTGTCACTCGTATCAATATTACACATGTTTTGGTTTTTATGTCCAATAAACTGCGACAGTGTAAATATGCGACAAGATGTTTTATTCCAAGAAGATAGCTCACCTAATATTTGCATCCTGTCCTTAACACCCATTGCTTTGACTGCACTGCCGTAGATGTATGACTGATTATTCATGGGAATTTCTGAAAAATTGGGATTTAGAATGTGCTTTATTTTCTAATAACTCAGGAACAAAAAAATTGTGAGACGATTTGGTCACAACATTTGAAAAACGAAACTTACTTGCTCGGCCTTTTGTCCACCAGTTCGGCCGCTGCGTTGCCGCCGAAACAATTAGTGGATGTGTCCCGATCCGTGTGTGGATGTCCTGCACCCCGCACCTCGGGAATCCGATGATATAGAAATAGGGAAGGCACTGTAGGTTCCCGGTTGATGACGTCCAACACGGGTTTGTCCAGTCTTGGTTGAAAGGCAAAGGCGGCTGAAAGATATGGAAAACGTTTAAAAAGCTTCCCATCTTCAATATCAAGGCCACTGGTCCTGCACCCTCTTCTCCACTCGGTCAACACCTCATCAGTGTCTGCTCTTCCTTGCATCTTGAGCTGGTCGTGCAGCATAAGACAGGCGAATGGGACATTTTTGATTGATCCAGGGTACGGGAATGATGTTGTATAATGTCAATTCACCTATAGTTGAAAGGTTGGGAAAAAAATCATGTTGAAATATGTAAATAATCGCTCTCGTATGTGTACGCATCTCGTACCTTAAAGGTTTATTTGGTTTATTAGTGAATAGTATAAATCGCCCTTATGGCAGAGATGGGCGACACGTGGGGTGGTATCAGTAGGCCTGGCGTTCTCTGTAATTGACAATTCCACTTACCAGCAAATCAAAACCCTTCTTTTTTAACATGGCTTTCTGGAGGGCCTCTTCTTCGGGGTGCTCCGCTGACAGCAGGTCAGAGATGATCTTCTCTTCAGTTAGCACGAAAGGTGGCTCACGAGGCACATCAGAATAATTGTCAAAGTTAAACATACTTCTCAACTCGCGTGGCATTGTCTTATAAACACCTTTAAAATCCTTTGAAACGAGATTGATTATTTTTGACATTTTTGCGTCCCGTTGATACCGCAGTGTGGCCTGTTCCGAAAAGTTTGATAGATTTAATTGCACGAACAAAAGGAGGAACCCCATTATCCCCAGTCCTACTAGCACCTTAGAATGATGTCGTGCTCCGTTTGAAAACACTAGAGACACTTTTTGTAAACATTGCGTCGTCGCCGACAGCTTCTTGAATGTTTTTACTTCGGGTTTCTGCGGCGGTGGAGTCATCGTCATCACTCTCGTGTCCGGCGATGTGTTAAATATGGCATGCATTCCGCTCATTGTTTCTTGACTGCAAGCAGTGTTTGTAAGCACACTATTTTGGAAGCTGGAGATTATGAACTCGGATGTGTCCATCTAGGGTAGAAATCCATAAAGAACTGCAATAAATCAGAAGGAAAATAATGTTAGAATAACGGTCGAAATTATATGCATTTACAACTGATGCGCTGCAGCGCGACATGTGGAGATAAAGCCTTTGAAAGTGGCCAAACTGACGTGGTAAACTACTTAAACACGGAAATTGCAAAATATTCACCTGGACCATGAAATCGGTGAAGTATCTCGATAGGCCTATGGTTATGTTGTTTCCTATCGTGGTACATATTTTATAGGAATTCCAATTTAATAATGAACTCCATCTTTTCTCATAGTGGCTTTGACTCCGTATGTCAACTTTCGAATGCAATGCCGCGACGAAATTGTCACGCAGAAAGTTTTTCAGTTGACCTAATAATACTTCTCCATGGGGCCAGTTTGTTTAGAGGAATATTAGCTTAACACACAATGTCATCTAAAAACATTCCAATATAGACGCACTTATAAACTGTCGCAATATGTACAAGGTCCTCATTGCCATTCTACGCCAAATAGACTTCAAACTAGACTTTCCCATTAGTATTTTGCAGTATCTAATGTCGGCAAATATTGCACGACGTAATGCTAGACACTTCTAAAGCAACACTGTCTAAAGTGGCACAGACACACTAAAATCATTGCCGACACCAATGCTGCGAGATCTTCAGGTCAAATATGTCAGTACGACTTAACTAGTTGTTACAGGCCTTGTTAATTAAGTAAAAACGACATTTTACAATTAAATTGACCAAATAATTGAACATTTGAAAGTGAATAGTATCAGCATTGACCCGCGGATGATGTTCTATACATGTAGTTCAACAAGCGGTCGAGGTTATTGCTTTTGAAGAATCCCAGGGTCCCTTTCAGTCGATTCAAAAGTGTTTGACCAACATCAAGAAATGCTGGTTTTAAAGAAATTAAACAAAATAATCATGTACAACAGAAACTAAAAATACCATATATACATTCTTAAGATCAAATCTATTCATCTGTGGGAGATGGTGCTCTTGCATGTGATGTTTTTTTCTCGATGGAAAACTTTAAAACGTCTAAAAGTCAAGCTTCCATTGAATAGATGGACACATCGAATTTCCATCCAAATCACTCCAAATTTTGCCAGTAAATACCTAGACATATATAGAATTATGTCAGAAGTCGGGAGTTGGGATTATTTTAACACCCCGCCCAAAAAGCCAACTTTATTGATATTTCCTATGCATTTTCCATTAGGCTTGCCAGGACCAATTAAGCAGGTGCACTAATTGGCTTAATTGGCTAGGCCCGCAATAGCTGGTAATGTGTCTCTTGATGTGCGCTTGCTGCTGCTTTGCGATAGACTGCACAATTCGCGGATGGTGACAAGCGTGAATAGGCAACAACCAATCAGCGAGCAGTCTGAGTGTTGACTATATAGCATTAATGTATCAGAATATTGAGTCCGTGCGTGAGATAAGATGTTTTTTACATCCTATTTTCAAATCAATTGTGCTAAGCGATGCAATGATTTGAGTATTATACTCATGGTGTCAGTGGATTAGTTGTACCTTCTGCTGCATCTTAATAATATAGCTATAACTTTAGCATCAAATACCCAAGACGTACTGACCCTTTAGATTTTGATCACCGTTATGTTGACCCATCCTGTATTCTAGTAGAAAAAATATATGGTACATACATGACATGTAATAGTAGCTCTTCGAACAACAACCATTAATGTTGACATTAAAGTGACGCAATTACGGTAGCTCTTTTGTGTCATGATATGCCTGTACTCAAAACACTGCATAACACACTTAAAGTTTCATTTATTTAGTTAAACGCCCACAGGCCAGGGAAGGACGAAATTCTGTGTACATTAACATATTTGAAATGTGGTTAATATGCTTAAACTGAAATGTCATTTCCATTTAGGAAAAACCTTGATCGTTTATTCGCGAAACGGGTAGGCCTATGCACACATCATAAAAGGACAAAGGGAGCACTGAGAACTAAAAACCCACTGACGTTATGCTATGGTCGAATCAGACATTGTATATCAAACTTCGTTAAATTCTACTGATTATGTTGGTTCCGTTAGAAAAACGTCTACTTCATGTCGTTTTGACATTAATATTCAAACGGCAGGCGCAAATATTTCATTGTATCCTCATAAGTAATAGGCCTACCTTGTTTTTAAAAGCGTATAAGTCCATGTAAAATTGGCAGAATTTTGTTATTCACAATAATGCAGAACATTTTGGAGCAACATGTAAAGTAACTTTTATAGAGGGTATCTTCCCAAAAAAGTCCCGGTCAAGTGATATCCTGTTAACGAAAATGTCTGTGGTACCCCCTCGCCATTTTCACATTAGTTGCCGTAACGCCTACACGCCCTTTTCACATATAGGTTGGCGTTGGATACGCCTCCTGGTATATGCCCCATCTTTCCAAAGTATATGTGAGTAGCACGGTGGCCTACATATGGGCCATTGGACAACGATTGGTGAATCAATAGTAGAAATCTTGACGTTTTTCACAGGATAACACAAACCTTAGGCCTAAAACTAAGGTTACTACAGGAAATAATTAATGAAAGACAGCACAAATGCTACATGATTAACTTAATACGTTACCTTCTTCTCCTTTTCCTCTGTTCTCAGACGCAGCCAATCCATGCGTTGCACGCTGTGTATGTACACTGAAATATGACGCGCACAATACCGATCGTGTCCTAAAATTCGGTTTTTAGCACCCGCCTAAATTTCTAGCATTAAACCCCGGCCACAATGGGTCACTCTAACGCCTGAAGGCGTCCTTGCGTAAGGGAATCACATATATATATGTATGCATTAAAGGATTGGGCCAATCCAATGACATCCTTAGCCGGTTCGCGTCAACCATTTAACCATTTGTTACACTATAACAGTAAAAAAACAAAGTTCTGTGAAAGGCTTACAAAAGTGCATGCAAGTTTAAAACATCGGAATTTATTCGTTTAGCACCCCATTATATAGCCTACTGCGAGTCCAAAAAGGAACCATGTTATTAGAAAATAATGTTCTCCCTGCTCAACCTCAAGAGAAACAAGGTGATGAATAACTTTTTGACTCGTTGCGAGGTTTTTTTCGACGATGGGACATTATAATTGCATTATATGTTCCGCTCTTCCTTGGAGAAATCAGTGGTTAGTGGTTACTCATTAGTATGATGCCCAGTCGAATGAAAATGCCGGTTACCGGTAACAGTAGACTCGCCCAAAACTTTTTTGAAACGAAATTTATAGGGTTGAAAAGCACTCCTCTATCCCTCAATTTCACTAGTAACAAAAGATCGGGCTGGTCCATTGTTACCAGAAATCTATTCACGGTCGTGTCGAGGAGGCACCCTGGTTACATGTATTTTTGCACATGTAAATAAAACAAACAATTACTGTTATTGTTGTTGGCATATTTATTTAACAAAAACAAACAAAAAACAAAACATCCAAAAAACCGTGACTTTTTTAGTGTTTCCGTTTCCAAATTTCCCCCATTGACATCCTGACCCTCATCGTTTTGACATTGCTCAGCTTTCAGAACGCGTACGTACATATTGTATACATGTGTGTATCACCAAACACCTATACAGCCAGAGAATGCACGTTGATCCCTTCACAAAACCGAAATATCTGATCCTTTTTTTGCAATGGATAATGGCGAGCTCAAGAATAAAGACATAACAAAAGTTAAGACAGCCACACAATTGTCCATCAGTATGTCTCAGATTAGTCATGGAATACCTCCATGGACTATAGTTGAACCCGATTCTATCACCGCGCTTCTCATGCCCATTTCAATATTCAGTGACAGTGTAGACAAAGTTAGTTAGCCTAAAGCAACTAAAAATTTCGTTTTGAGCTCATCGACCACTTAAGCCTCCCATAAAAAGCGTTTATCGTGCATGTATTCAGCTAAAGCTTCGTTGAACGGACGATACATTTTGTTGAGGAGATCTCTCGTTTGTTTCCACATCGGTCCTGCTGACTTCTTCACCACGTCGTTCCTGTTGACAAGCGGGAACTCGAGAATGGCACCTAATTCCTCATCGTTCAGTTTATCTGAAAAACAGACAGAGAGAGTGACTGTAATATTCTAGGAAACGCTCTTCTAGGGCTTGTTAAGCCTAATACATTTAGTTTTGTTGCGGGAATTCTGAATCATCGCCAATCAATTAACACTTTAAACATTAGTGTAACAGTGTGTCGTTTCTCTGCACTCACCCACTCCAAGAAAGTCAAAGACTTTACTCAATGTCTTCTTGCCGTCACTAAACAAATCCTCTGATCTAAGCACCAGGATCTGATTCCTTGGGAAGACCTGCATCCAGTCGTAAATATACTGGATATACATGCCCTGGTACAAACGGATCTGAAAGAGAACGAGCACACAATTTGCAGTGACATCATTTTCAGGATGACCAATAATGCACACTTATTTTCCCCAAAAAAACCTCCCTCTACTATTTAGTTTGTCGTTTTTATCAGCTGGTTTTTACTGGAACGCATAAATCACTTGTGCATTAACTTGCTCGAAGATGGAGATGTCATATCGTAATGTGTCATCGATGTTAATCTGACAATGAGGAGCTCACGTGGTTTTAAGGTACATTTTTTATCAGTGATAGAAGTTAGTTGATCCAAATTGTTCTCCAGTGGCCGGTAGTATACATAAAAGTACTAGATAGAGTTAGTAAGAGAGAGAGTTTGAGAATGTCTACCTGGTTTCTATCTGAGGAAAACATATTCCTTTGGTTATAGATGCAATCCCTCACTGATTTGGCCGCAAAACACCGCTTATACTGGAACCAACCCCGTAGGACCCGTCGGTTGAAGTCCCCTGCCGTTCGAGTACCCAGCCCACGTATGTACAGGTAATCGGAATACATTCTGTAGTGCGAAAAATGACAAAACAAAACTATTTAGAAATATCAATGCTCACAAATGGATTTTTTTTTCAAAGAGTGAACTTGGAGAAACTGGACCTGATCGCACTGTTTTTTTCTTGAGCGATGGTTTCAGACAGAGAAATGTACATGACTTACATCAAGTATATGAACAAGTAGTCCATCGATATGCCAGTTAATACCAATTGCATCCTTGGAATATCTCCTAAAACCATGAAGGTGTGACAGACGTGGCCATAGCGACAAATAAAAGCGTTACTCAAGTCAAGGAATTTTGAGATGCGAAAAGTGCAGTTTAATCATGTTTCAGGAGCATTGATTCCCCTATTCTACAAACCTATCGGTTGGGTTACGAAGCATGAATATCACCCGGACATCTGGTGTGTACATCTTCATAATATGAGCTTTCGTGATGATATGGTCCCTTGTGCGGCGGTGCATGAAAGCAATGTTTGGGTCAGCATCGCCTGGAAGGAGAAAGAAACACTTTCTTAAAATATGACCCAAGCAAGGAGAACGTATACCAACATTTTTAGGCCATATATACACTTTTCAAATCATTCACATGTGTAAAGCACGGTGATATTTTATTCTAAGTACAGACCAGCTAGTGCCCTGCTGAATATGGATGCGATTTCTACTTTGCCGCACTTCAATGCTTCACACAAGCTTTACGCCTTGTCAGTGACTTTTATAAATGTATACTATGAAAGTCCGTGGCGATGCCGACCTCACACTACACCTGGAGGTGGTTACCAAGTTATTATATACTAAATGTTAAAATGTCACTTGACCGCATTCGTGCACCTAGAAGTCGCGGACATGGTCATTATGATCAGTTTTATTTGAATCTGCAAAATACTTACCCATTATAACCTTTTTACCCCGGGGATAGGTAACTCCTCCGAAAATATCGGCATATTCCGTGAAGGACCAAACTGAAGAATAAGAATGCTGTTGACATCATTTCGTGTGCTGTGAGTTTATGTTAACCACGCCAAGAAAAAGGACTGTGTGTGGCACGTTTTGCGGCCTTAGTCATGTCAGTGCATCTGATCAACGCTGATGGTACACAGACTAACTTGACCACCAGTTTTTCTTTCTTAAAAAGTTAAGACTTGATATCGGGTGAAAGAGTCTTACCAAGGTTGGTACGACCACTAAAATAGTGTTTCCTTTCAAGAAAGTAAGTTGAAATCAAGGTAAACATTGGTCATCTCAAAAAAATTAAAAAACTTACAGGGGCGAAACGACCACCATAGCGTTTCCTTTCTAAACGGTAAGTTCAATTCAGGGTGGACATTGATCCTCTCAAATATATCAGACGTGGCACATTTTCTGAATCCGACGATGTAGAAGTACGGCAGACATAGAAATTTGTTTGACCCGTGGATAGACTGGTTCCAGCAGAAGTTTCTCCACTCGTGATCTAAGTTGAGTGGTGGCTGGCAATACGGAATTAGAAAGAAGAAACATTCATTTGATGAAGAGGAGGAGTTTTGATATGTATCCTTGTACAGTATTACTGAAGTTGCCTACATACCTACAGCTAATACAGATATCACATACCTTCGACTAGACTTTGAACAAAAGAATTTCCATGCAAAATCCGGATACTGTCAGCAAGTATTAACATCGACAATCATCAATGATCAAGTCTTTCCTGGTGAAGACTTATAGAGTAGAGAAGAAAATACGAAGAACAGTGATGTTCGAACATTGCTTGTGATAACAGAACCTCAGAGAATCCTCTTCTTATTTTTCTTATATTATCATCATCGCCATGAAGAATATTATGCTAGTGTGCAATTTTATGTTTCGGTGCAGTATTCCTATATGAATTATCGGGGCTGTTAGTGGCAAAAACTTGACGGCTTCTAGTTAGAAAGCGTTTTGCCAAAGAAAAAGGGGAACCTGTCAGTCACTCTTACTGAAGTAAAAGTTTGATATTCCCTTACCTTAACTTTAAATGCCATACTCCTGACGATATCATCTGGAGGTTCTTTGTATTGTTGAAGTTCTTTTAAGATCCTTTTCTTATCGTATCGATTCCCTGAAGCCGGGTGGCCCTCGACCTTCGATATCGTTCCTCCTTGTACGCCCCTTGAAGCCCATTCCAGTGTAAAGAGGAACACGAAAAGGACTGTCACAGTCAGTGTCCTTAGTGTGCCCATTTTGTATCGCCATATGCACGCGGATTGTACTTTCAACACAGTCGAAAAGCCATTTCAGAGTAATATATTTATGTTCCAAAACATGCTCCAACACAAATAAATAAGCACAGGGCCTAGCCAGGGAGTTGTAATACAGATCCCTGGCCTAGCTTAAGAAAATCAAACTTTCGCTTAATCCTTTTATATACTGCTAAAAGCAAAGCTAGTAAGGCTAGCATTATTGACTGACCTGCTTTGCTTTTATGTAATTAATAATGCAAATAAAATAATAACACCCATACATACTAAGAAAGACAAATTCAGTCATGAAATATTATTTATTGTAAAAAACGAAATTCATACATATCATAAAAAATAAACAGGAGACTCTTGCTCAAAGCTACCTCAGCCAGTTTATACATTAATACGGATGAAGTTTTGGAAAGCATCAAGACAATAATGGATATACAGGGTCTATTTGACGGGACGGCATCCTGAGCTTCAGGCCCTTTCACCCGGTACTTGATGACCATCATCACATGGAATTACAGACCATGCAGTGTAAAGGTTCATTCGTCATCCAATAGAATTGTAGACCATGAAGCATGATAGTTCATTCATCAACATCACATAGAATTGTAGACCATGCAGTGTAAAGGTTCATTCATCATCCAATAGAATTGTAGACCATGCAGCATGATTATAGTTCATTCATCATCATCGCATAGAATTGTAGACCATGCAGTGTAAAGGTTCATTCATCATCCAATAGAATTGTAGACCATGATGCATGATAGTTCATTCATCATCACATGGAATTGTAGACCATGCAGTGTAAAGGTTCATTCATCATCCCATAGAATTGTAGACCATGAAGCATGATAGTTCATTCATCATCACATGGAATTGTAGACCATGCAGTGTAAAGGTTCATTCGTCATCCAATAGAATTGTAGACCATGAAGCATGATAGTTCAGTCATCATCATCACATAGAATTGTAGACCATGCAGTGTAAAGGTTCATTCATCATCCAATAGAATTGTAGACCAAGAAGCATGATAGTTCAGTCATCATCATCACATAGAATTGTAGACCATGCAGCGTAAAGGTTCATTCGTCATCCAATAGAATTGTAGACCATGAAGCATGATAGTTCAGTCATCATCATCACATAGAATTGTAGACCATGCAGCGTAAAGGTTCATTCGTCATCCAATAGAATTGTAGACCATGAAGCATGATAGTTCATTCATCATCACATAGAATTGTAGACCATGCAGTGTAAAGGTTCATTCATCATCAAATAGAATTGTAGACCATGAAGCATGATAGTTCAGTCATCATCATCACATAGAATTGTAGACTATGCAGTGTAAAGGTTCATTCGTCATCCATGGGAATTGTAGACCATGAAGCATGATAGTTCATTCATCATCATCACATAGAATTGTAGACCATGCAATGTAAAGGTTCATTCGTCATCCAATAGAATTGTAGACCATGAAGCATGATAGTTCAGTCATCATCATCACATAGAATTGTAGACCATGCAGCGTAAAGGTTCATTCGTCATCCATGGGAATTGTAGACCATGATGCATGATAGTTCATTCATCATCACATGGAATTTGTAGCCCATGCAGTGTAAAGGTTCATTCGTCATCCAATAGAATTGTAGACCATGATGCATGATAGTTCATTCATCATCACATAGAATTTGTAGCCCATGCAGTGTAAAGGTTCATTCGTCATCCAATAGAATTGTAGACCATGAAGCATGATAGTTCATTCATCATCACATGGAATTGTAGACCATGCAGTGTAAAGGTTCATTCATCATCCCATAGAATCCTGTCATCATCCCAGACCCACTTTCTATGTTTAAGAACCTTTGCCAATGCGTGGTTGAAGGGCCGATAGAAGTCCCTTAAAATTTCCCGAGTGGAGTTCTCCATCGGGCCAGATGCCTTCCGCGTGGCGGCATTTCTGTTCATCGCTGACATGGCCGCTATAGATGCGATTTGTTCGTCCCCTAGAGCTTCTGTAAGACAGAGAACCGTTATTCAAAATTACATGATCAAGTGAAAACTCGGGTTGTGTAGTATCTCGAGAGAATGCCGCGGAGAGGAACAGGAAGAATGCGATATCATTCACGCCCACGAAAATATACATGTACTTTTGATAAACAAGGTCGAGTGGTTCATTTGTGGCCTCTTTTGGGGTTTCCTCCTTAACCCCTCTTGTTATACAGGAGATATCACCATCCCATTTGGCAGTGACGTTCATAGGGCAGCTAACTACAATTCCATTTCTAATTCCTAATGTTGGACGAACGGCGTTTGCCTTTGAACCACCTTGTGCACAGGAAGACCTACCTAACTCCAAGAACTCCAGAATCTTCTTATAAGTTTTGCTGCTTTTTCGGGCAAAATCTTCCGACCTGATGCAAATAACCTGTTTTGCGCCGAAAATTTGTAACCAGTCAAATACGTATATGACATACATTCCCTGGTGAAGAGCCAGCTGAAGAAAAGATGGGAGAATTGGAAAGATATTCGCAACGGATAATTTTTGCCAAAAATCAATCTAGCGTTTTCTGTATCCAAGAAATATTATAAGCGTTAAGGCAATTGATCGCAGCGATTTTCGCTTGTTTGTGTGGTGGTCATCGCAGTAGGAATCGGTGATCACAGTGACCTCCGATCAAGATCAGCCCGGCTATGGCGGTTTTATCCGCAGAAGAAAGATATTTTAGCATATAGCAACGATTGGCCCATACCCACGTAAGTGAGTTAGAGAGAATTTGACGCCGGGTACAAACTTTTTTCTTAATAGTGCATGTGGGAGATTGCGGAGCAAAGTTTATGCATCGATTTTTTTGTAGTCTTTTGAAAAATCTATAGCCTTTGGACACCTACCCTATTGTGATGTCCAATATTTTTCATTTCACTGTCGTACAGACACTTTCTGATAGACCTTTGCTTGAAGCAATCAGTGTACACTTCTATGGTACTTTTGACGCGTCTGTGGAAGTCTCGTGGAGACCGCACTCCAAGTTGACTGTACAGGTAGTCAGAATAAAGTCTGCGAAAGAATCAAGTGAAATATTTGAAGATATTATTCCGGAGAACATGCAAGCAACACGTGACAGCTCGAATTACACAACTAAGAACCAATTTCTGATAAAAGGTGAGTCCGCGGGGCACTAATCGGAATATAGCCTGTTGGCCCACCCAGAGGAGGCGTCGGTGACGTCCGAGCCAATTTCAAATATGGCGGCCGGAAAAAATGTCCTTGAAGGGGGTTCCAGAACCCCTCTATGTTACCTACCTATCAACTGGGTTTCGCATGATAAAAATGAACTTGGCATTTGGTGTATAGTACTTTATTATGTCGCCAACTGACAGCACCATATCGCGGATCATTTTATTCTGGACGGCTATACTCGGGTCAGCGTCACCTGCATGGCAAGTTTAAAATGGTGATAACGGTGATTGGTGATAGTGACGAAGATGATGATGACGATGACGACGACGATGAACTGCTATTTTTAAAGTCACGAGGGTTCTAACCTTGTTTTGCAATTTATTCAGATGAATCGTAATTTGTATCGGCAGTCCTTTGTCTCTGCAGAAGAAAGATTTCAGAATCCGCTCTACTTATCCTCTTCCGAGGCTCACTGCGTTCATCCTAGGACCCAACGTGCAGTGGCCACGTCATAAGGAAAGAACCAGAGCTACATGCATTGGCTATTGTAGGTCAAGTTGACCTTGAAGGTCATTCTGAAGATTAGGTCATTTTCACTTGACTACTCGAGTTGATCAGCATTTGCGAGGAACCCGATGCTCACTGTGACTTACCCATCACGAAGAAGTTCCTCTGTTCCTCTCCCTTCACAAAGGTCTTCGCCCCGAAGAGGTCGGCATAGATGGAAATGACCCAAACTGCAATGGGACAAAATGGACAGGAAATACATTTACAAATAGGGTGGGGGATGGCTGTTGGATCGAAGGAGTGCAGGAGAAACATCAGCACAACTTGTCACAGCTGAGAACTATACTATATATATGCGATTAATGCAAGCCACCGGTAACTGGGTTCGCTATTGCTTGAAGAGTAACTTATAGCTCATTTTCAAACAAGAACGCATTGCGAATTGTCTTCATTAAAAATAGGATTAAAAAATCCCGTGGCAGAACATGTATCTCCTTCATACACTTACATCGATGATACGTCCACCAAAGCGTTTCTTTTCTCCAGGGAATGGAGACCTCGGGATGGAGACCAAGACGGTAAAAGAGGTCTGTTGTGCCACATTTACGGAACCCAACGATGTAGAAGTTCGGAAGACAGAGGAACTTCTTTCGACCACTGGGGTATGTGTGATCCCAGCAGAAATTCTTCCAGTCTTTTAGGAAGGGTAATGGAGCCTGAATAGAAAAGAAGGAAATCGGAGTTTGCATTTAATGAAGGGGTAGTTCTACTGGAAGAATTTCTCACTGCAGTGGCAGCCGCGGCGAACTACGATCTTTGGTTCCAGCGGGTTGTTTTGGTAATTGAAAACTATGCGCTGACGCTGCTCGTGTCTTCGCTGCTGGCATCATATGACTACTTCTGTCAGCTTCCAAATGTGCTGGCGGATTGACCATGAACCCGGCGCTGGAGACGTGCAGCAAGTATAGTCTTTCCGCTCGATGACGCTTTACCCAAGTGGTGATCAGAATCGTGCTCATTTTAAATCTGATATTTGACTAAATCACAGCATCTCTGTTCTGATGGGATTCGGCCGGTTTCTTACCTTGATATTAAACTTCCCACTAGTAGCCATTTGGTTGGCGAGTCTGTCTGGCGTTATGTGTTTGTATTCGGCTAGTTCAGCTATGATTCGTTTTGTGTTCAGTTTGTCAAGGTGAC
The DNA here is from genome assembly GCF_910592395.1 of Lineus longissimus. Classification (NCBI taxonomy): domain Eukaryota; kingdom Metazoa; phylum Nemertea; class Pilidiophora; order Heteronemertea; family Lineidae; genus Lineus; species Lineus longissimus. The sequence goes on along the minus strand of NC_088309.1, from coordinate 9,836,902 downwards.
GGAGATATTTCGTTTTCTTGTTCAGGAGAGGCATGTTGTAGAACACAATGGAGATGGCAAGCGTGAGGAAGAGACACACGGCTAAGCTCTTCTTGAAGATGCTGATGGTCGAAACTGGTCCAACGGCACCCTACAAAAAAGAACGATGGTTCATCGTTATTAGCAAGAATCGGTAAAGAAATTGTTTGTGATACTATAGACAATTGCAAACAATTGGTTGGCATTGAGCTCACATGCACATACATAAAGAATTGCGACACGATGTTTTCCCATGGATTTGACTGGCTATCATTATCGTGACGAGATGTTTTCCCGCGATTCAGTTGGCTATCGCGTTAGTGACGTCATCGTGTCATGCAAATGATGCTGACGCGCCTGTAACTCAGCACCAGCCCTGCAATTGAACGGTAGGGTAGCCTATTCATAAAATTACAGTACATGGATGGCCACGTCCAATCATCATGGTGTAAATATTCGTCTTTTTTAGATGGACGAGAACTGCAACCTTTTCAAATAAACGAGGGATGAAATCATAGATGCTGAAGATAGCAGTAAAATTTACGACTTACCGTTTTGGAGACTTCCTTCGTCATCACTCTGTTGCCCGAGTACAACAAAGATATGTCCGAAAACCGATAGATGCAAGGTTATGCCGCCCATACCCCGTGGAAGCAGTATGCATATAATGGTCGATGCATCTGCGTCGATTATTAATTTCCATTCGCGGCACAAATGCATAATACATTATAATAATAACAGTTAAATATTCATATATCAAACATCATTATTTTTTCTTGCTTATTTTTTATAAAGAGAAAGACCCGGGATTGTCGACCGAAGAGGTTTTCTCAGCATGCGTGGTGTGATTTGGAGAAGTGTTCTAGGTATAGGGCCCTACGTTTCGTACATGTAACCAAATGCTACTCAATATGTAACGGTATCAGCAAGGAAGTCTTGGTACATGTATAACGGTTTACTGAGTACAGTGGAACCCCGGTAACACGACCACCCAAGGGACTAAGCCGAAGTGGTCGTGTTACCGGGGTGGTCGTGTTAGTGAATTTAAGAATCATAAGTAGGTTTTCCCGCCAAAACATCGTCCTGCTGTGTGTACATTGACATGCATTAATGACTACGCCACCGGGTGATTCGATAATTTTGTGTGTATATTACGAATAAAAAATCATTTTCTTGAGTGTTTTGCGTTTAATTTGCAACTTATGTAAATGAGTAAATAAACTGACGAGAGCTAATTAGACCAAACATTACATTAAAACTTGAGCATGCTAATTAGAACAAGCATGTAATTCACACCATCGGCAGCTGCCCTTCTTGATGTCAAGCTAATATTCCCGCTAACATTGAGAGAGGTGATGTGAGAAGATGTTGAGAATTCTTCCTGATGTCTTCCTGCTTTAACATCAGCCAATTTGAACTGGTACTGATTAAATCATCTTTTTAATAACGTATTTTATCAACATTACGACGTAGTAAGCATTCTTTACTTTGAGTATCGGTACTCTTACTAATCAACATAATTTATTTGTCCTAAAAACTACGTGCGCATGCCTCTTGACATCATTTAATACTAAATGATGAAAAAACAAGCCGTGAGTCGAAAAGAAAGTTTATTCTTCATTTTATTTGCGCTTACATTTGATCAAACCTTGGAGGAATTATACTTGAAGTATAGTTCCTCCATGATCAAACTCACTTACACATCATTTATTTTCATATGGATTCCCATGGTCATTGTGTTCGAGGTGCTAATTATCAACACGGATTTGCGAGAAGGTGCCAATTGATACCATGCAGTCATGGTTGATTACGGCAATTAGGCCTCATGGTCGCGTTAGCGGGGTTAATTTGCAGTTTGGGACCGACCAAGCTGGTGGTCGCGGTCTGGGTACCGGGGTGGTCGTGTTAGCGAGGGCCAGTTAATGGGAATTAGAGAGAAAACCATTCGGGACCGGAGAATTTTGGTCGTGTTCGCGGGGTGGTCGCGTTACTGAGGTGGTCGCCGACCGGGGTTCCACTGTATACCGATTGTGATTTGTCCTCTTCGTGTACTGAAGTTCTATAATTCTGAACACAGGGACGCATACTCACATGAGAAGTTTGATGACTTAACTCAGACTCATTCAAGAACTTTTTCACTTTATTGTAGTGACCGGTAGCCTATATACTTGTCATTGCGGGAATTATATGGATTGCTTTGATATGTTCAGGGCTTGCTCAAAGTATCTTAAAATTGTTCCCTGAGACTTTGCAAAGAATTTGACGCTAAAATATACACGTAATTGGAATATTATGTCAAGAGGTGTCAGTGTGGCGTTTTTTGGGGGACACCCGATATATATTATATTATTGTTGTTGTTTTTTTTAATGAATGGGTGTCCAAAGTGTTTGTTGCAACAATAAACACGTCCCGTTCATAGCAATTTTTCTCTAAAATACACTGTTTGTCCTTAAAGGCCAACGTAAGCTCAAAAAGGAATAATTATAGTTGCAACAATAAACACGTCCCATTCATAGCAATTTTTCTCTAAAATACACTGTTTGTCCTTAAAGGCCAACGTAAGCTCAAAAAGGAATAATTATAGTTTCCTTTAAATCGAGAATGGGGGCCAATTGTTTATTCATGGAATTACGTTCATAACTTGCGCAGGTGAACCCTTGCGCAACTACGCCCTGTTCGTTACGACAAAAAGGGTATTGAGCCTTTTAGTCATGTCGCCCAATGCTTGACGGCTTATGGCTGCGGTGTGCTTTTGTACAGGTAATAGCATTGCGACATACACACACGGACAGAAAGTATGGCAACTTTGCCAAAAGATTTATCCATAGAAATGTCGTTATAACCAGGTAAGTTTTTTAATTTTTTCTATATGCATCTCAGTTCTGTGTCAATTGGCTTCTCGGAAATTGTTCTCAGACACAAAATCCTAGACAATTTTTTACCTTATGATGTATGATAAGATACCAGAAAGTTTATACAGAGCTCACTGGTACATCGAAACTGTGACATCATTTTTATCATGATATTACATGTACATTTGTACTGCTCACGAAGAGTGATAAGAAGAAGTGGTATATCTTAAACTATATCTGCTACTGTGGCCACGTAGCCCTTTTTTCCATTGCTGTGAAATCGGTTGGACGCCGTCGCAATTCTGTCAATGCTTCGTCTGGAATGACTTGATACAAGTCAGGTGATCCTATCAGTTGATTTGAGGAGTGTTGAACTATGTTGCCCGCTATGACAGTCGCGATGACTCCAATCGAGTCAAAACGGGAAACCCATCCAAGTCACCATACAATCGATTGCTATCGTGACTGTTGCTAACCCGGGGCCAAACTCGTCACACATAAAAGACATCTGCAACATATCAGGAGTTCCACAGGGCTCAGTGGTTGGTCCGTTGCCCGGTGTGACAGCGGATATAGTCCCCCTGGAGTCATAGTCCGGTAGCATTGTATTTGATCAATTAAGCAGCATGATCTATTGTACCGCTAACCCTAACCAAAACATTTAGCAATGCGGGCTATTGTTACACGGACTATCAGCCCTAGGACTACTATCCCTTGCACACCGGCTATTATCAATGTATATAGCTCATATTGATATCAACTCACGAACTACATGTATAATGCACCAAATTCATGCGGTTTTCAGCAGTAATGTTGTTGGCTATTTTTGTCAACATTTCAATTAAATCAGCTTGATTCTAGAAATTTCACGAATCGGACACATGCTATACCCATACTTGCTGTCTTATCCTTAAATATCATACACCTCTTTATATAACTGGTGCACCTATCTTCAAAGGTAATTATGAATGCTTGTAAACACAAGAATGACACAGGTTAAACCACATTAAAGTGCTTTTGGAACAAGGTACAGGTCTATACCTAATAAGTCGAACGTCTGAAATTTTGGTCTCATGTTTGCCATATTACATGCACTATCTTAGAATTGCTCTGAGGTTCCCCGAGGACATCAACTTTAACCACACGTCGAATTTCAAGGTGAATTTAAGGCTTCAAGAAGTACTATAAACATCATCTTTCGGCAGAAAAACAGCCCGTTTGTTTGTGGGAGTGGGCAATGTCTTTAAGACATAACACTTCATTCTAGTTTACCTTTCGTAACATTATCAATGGCATGTTCATTAAAAGCTTTTTTCAATATTATACTACCCGCAAATATACAGACAATAACATGTTTGGAAAGTGCCAACTCTTGTTAACTCGATTCTTAATGAAGTGAAAATTTATGGCAAGTGTTGACCCATACGTGACAAGTTCAGAAGTGTTAAAAGGTATTCTAAAATCTAGTTGAGCAAATGATGCGGTATTGGTCCTTCTTTCGGGCGAGACGGCCTTGAATGTACATGTAATTAGACTTATTCGTTTCAGTGAGAAGACTTTGAACGGTTCTGTAAATATAAATGTATATAATTTATAAAAGTATGTGGAAAGAATGTTTTACCAATAAAAAAAGCGTTTGAATGGATGGACCCGACAGTTTTCTATAATTGTCCATACTACCAGTAAATTAAACTAGTATGTAATTTGGTAATTGGCGTAACAGGTTTGGCAGACCTAGTAAGTAGTCGTAGACAACTTGAATTCTTGATATACATGTATTTCTGGTTCGGCATTTTCCACTTAAGACAACCGTGGCGATATAAATGGTTCTTAAGTTAGCTTTGGCAGAATGAAGAAAATATTGACACAGTCTGTGTCGTGTATGCTTTTCGATTGTTTTTGGAATGAGTTATACCCACTGAGTTGTTACGACTATTTATCAGTAACTCGATCTCTAAATGTTATTAAATCAGAAAATTGGAAAATTGAAAAGATGTACATGTGCATGTCATGTACTTCTGATATAACAGGTCAATCCGAATTATATTCATATGTTCATGAATAAGTTGATGAATCATCCAGATTGTTTTATGCATCGATGCGTCTCCCTTTTCAGAAGCTGCTGATCCTTGCGGTGCCATACACGTCGACCACGACAATAGAGCTGTTCTCGAATCACCACTCCCTCTCAACATCACGGTGCTATTGCAAAAACTCGGCAACATGTCAAAACCAGCCACCACGAGCAAGTTCTCCAACTTGTCTATGAAGAGTTCACTAATTGGTTTAGTGTTAATTAGTCTTATAGTCATCACCGCTATCGCTTTGGCGATGCCAGACTATTACAGATACCACATCAAGTTAAAATTGCGTACTGCCTTGATGGACGATCGAAAGTATGCTTTCATAGAGCCACAGGATGCTCGTTTTGATATGAAATCCTTGCTTCAGGAGGAAGATATGGTGAAAAAAAAGAACGAAGAACTCCAGCAGCAAAAAATACAAGATCAATTAAAACTTTTCCAGCAATTTCAGCAATTTCAAGCGCAGGCGAATTCGGGGAATTTTATCCAAATACAGCAGCAAGTAGCTCCTGTTGCGGGCCAGCCAGCGCAAGCAGTTGGGATCCTGCCGCCTGTTGCTCCCGGGGCAGTTGGGGGAGTACCAGCGGCACAAGCGGCAGTTGTTCCTGTGGCCGGCGGGGTGGCACCAGCAGAAGGCGCAGCAGCACTAGTTCCCGGCGCGGCAGCACCAGTAGCAATTGCCCCAGCAGAACAAGCTGTCCTTGCAGCGGAAGCTGCAGACCCTCACATGACCGCTAAAGACGAATTAGAAGTAAATGAGCTTTCCGCTTTAGTAAATGATGCAACAACTGATGGTGATGCTGAAGAAACTGCTGATGTCGAGGAAGAGAAAGATGATAAACAATCGCAAAAAGAGTATCATACCTTGCTGAGGAAGATGATAGATACAGCGGTGAAGGATACGATTCCTTTACCCGATGCCGAGATAGATGATATGGCCAAACAGATCTCGAAGGAGGTGCCTTTCGTTTTGGTGAGTGTTTGAGAATGTTTAGGAATCCCCTGAAGGCCTTCTTCTCCTTCTCACTCTCAATGTTGTAACCATCATCATAAGATCATTCGCCGCGGCAAAATCAGGTCTTCGTCTTCTCACATTTGCAGGAAGCATGTAGTTCGATTAGGCCATTTTCGCTTCTTGAAACCCTACCTACCCACTTTTCTTCATGAAGGTTTGCCCCTTTATCTCACTACTCCTCATTCTGCAACCCATATATTTGAAAGAGAACCGAGTTGCACTATTGAGGAGTATAGGTGTTTATAAACACTGCTTCGTTGATCATGAAATCATCGACAAAACTTTGCTTGGCGTTAGCTTTGTAAAGGCTTTTTGTCTTTTTACTCGATTCTAGATCGTCGAAACAAAGACCAACTAAAGTATACCATTGGAGTAGCTTTAGCAACTTTGCTTCAAATGCCTCTTTGTCTTGTTAACAATAAGATTTTCCGTCCATTTCCAGAACGTGGCCCCTCATAAAGCCTGGCAGACACCTTGTTGGATGAACAAGAAGAAACTAATGTGCCTGCCATCCGTATACGTGCTCGGCTTCAAGAGATGCGCCTATAAAGATCTCTACTACAGGATCACAGCCCACAACCAGCTTATCTTTTCATGGAGGGCCGAGTCGCAGTTCTGGAGCAGAGATGACGGTCAGTATTCGAGAGGTTAAGAACGAAAACGTATATAGGCGTGTATACTCAACCTCTAATTATGCTTGTCTGACTTCTTCTTTGAGGTCGCGATATTCCATTAAACTCTCAATTTTGTAGCAGTGGTCAACATAATGGCAATGGTGAACTTGTTATTTTTCTCGAAAGATCATTCACTGCCTTCCAATCGTTCCCCGAGTGTAAGCCCACTACAAGCGCAGTGCTATCCCGTCTTCTACAAAATATGTCACATAAATTGTTGAATTTCACCTTGTGTTATTCTCCATCCATTCTGTTTCAGCCATGGGTCTGAAGGAGACCATGCTCAACTACGGTGCTAACGTATACCTGAAGGGAATGTTCGACAAATCGCAGGTCCTGAGTAAGTTCCTAAACCTGTTTTCTGTTAAACTTCCTCGTTTAAATAACCCTATACGCAAACACTTAGTTGCGTGTTGCTTGAAACGGATAGTCTACCCTGACTATATACACTTTATTTGTCTAAACTCCGAGAGGCCGGCGAAACCACGCTACAAAGAAAATGTACGGGTAACCCTTCGGCCCACAAAGCATTAGCGGTTTGCCAACTCGACTGCAATAATGTTGGTTATCAGGGCGTTGTACATTTCTTTTCCAGTTGAAGGCATGGCTGATCCTCTCTGGAACCAGCTCTACACAAACGAAACTTCCCGTCCTGTCCCAAGATCTCTGCTCAACGCCCAGCTGGCAAAGAAATTCACCCCTAAAGCTAAATTCATCGCCATTTTGAGGAGTCCGACTGATAGGTAAGACCTATCCCAATTTTACAAAACTTGGTGTGTCGTAATATGCTGGTTTTCCTACTAAACTGTAGTTCAAACTTTGACGGATTTCGGCTTGATGGAAATGAATCTTGAAAAGAAACACATTCAAATTTGTGACACTTTGTGAGAAAAGTATTTTTCGAGCACACAATCTTCAGGAAGGGTCAGTTAATTTACTTTCATTTACAATTATAAACCCAGTATAGCCCCTACACTTTAGAAAACACCTTGCAGTAATGCACACAGAGGCTATAATTGTAAAACTTTACCTTATTTACTGGTGTCATCACCGATGCTGTAATTAATATAACTAAAATCTTGTGTTTGCAAGGCGCTTTGGATACATCCCAAGTCCGAGTCTAAGGCAGACTTCAGGCACGGTTCCAGAGATGGGCGTACACCTCAACTTTTTTTGGAAAACACTGATTTTTCAGACAATTTTTTGCTGTGCACGAAATGTTTCCCAAAATTTAGGCTATTTTTGTCTTTTTGCCCCCTCCTGGCACGTTTTCGACCCCCTGGTTTCGTGCGTGCCTCCGGCAATAACGCGTGGTTCTTTCAGTATTCGTTAACCCATTGAGAAATTGTTCCCCGTACACGTTCCCTCCCCTTCTTCTTCTTCTCTCCCGTGACACCGCACCGGTTCACCAACCTTAAAGTCAGCACCCATTCAAAGCTTTTAGAAGCTACCGATCTGCGCAAACTTTGAAACCCTGTAGAACTCCCCCAATAACGAGTAGCGTGTTCTTTTCGACTTCATCATCCTTTCTCAGGAGGCTCCATGGCTTAACGAAAGGAGAAAAGACATTGCACAACACATCTTGATTCCATTCCAGCGCGGCCTCTTTCTATGTTTATCTTCGCCGGCCGGACATTAGCACCCAGGATGACTTCCACAAGAATATTGGCGAAATCGTCAAACAATATAAAACGTGTGTGAAAGAAAATGGTTATGACCCATGTTTTGGGAATGGCTTTCTCCATGTAAGTAAGCTTCTTTGCCGCACACCAATGGTATTGTTTTCGCCATTCACATCCTCTTCTCAGTTCAGCCTGTTTACATCTACTGCAGCATGGCAGTACTCTAAATGGCAGAATATAGGGTTGAAATATTTTCCTCGGTGACATCAAAAAATCAGCGGACATTCAGTGTATTGGAGTCAGAACTGCTAACTGATCTTCTTAGACATCTCGCGTATAGCTGTAACCAGGCTGAACTCACAGAAGAGTTTCCATTTTGAAGAGTTTTACCATATAGTCTCTTCACTCGGTGGTAAGGCTCTTCAAAAAACTTTTGCGTTTTGGATCAAGATGCAACCTGATCTACATGTATATGACCAATAAGTGTTAGGTCCAAATCAAAATGAAAGATGAAACATACGTGTACATGCAAGGAATCGTTTATCTACTTGCTTGTGTTCTTTTTGTTGCTTTCAATACAATGTATACTTGTACTTTCTGGTCTTGCATCAGCATCCAAACTGCATTGGTTTCATCGCTATAGGGATAGGTGGCGCACATCCCAGCTTTTTCAGGCACACTCAGCACTGGTGTCTAGTGGTCGCGTGGTTCTTGCATTCATCCGTTCATTCTTTCAGCGCGACGTCCTACTTTACTTACCGCTACCGAAGAGAAAGGCCGTCAGTTGAAGCATTCGCTACACACATGAATGATTTGGTTCGCATGTTTCATGAATGTATGCTTTACAATGGCATGGATGTATGCTATGGTCGTAGCAAACTTCATGTAAGTTCCCAGCTTGTTTTGTCTCTCGCTCCGACCTGCGACGGAGCCATGAGAGTGCGACGATTTTGGTTGGAATGCGGTCACCGATTGGTTGAATTGCAGTCACTTGTCATGTTGTCATGGTTCCATCGCTCGTCTGCGCGGCACTTAAGAGAATGCATCACCAAAGAAGATGAGACAATTACGTTAGGGAAGAGGATGGGTCCTAAATATAAAAAATTTGCAAGTTAATTGAAATCGAATAATTGAAGAAATTTTTGCCAGTTCCCCAAATAATGGCAACATTTGACAAAAAAAGAACATACATACTATCCTCCATCTCAATTTTGTTCTCATTGCTTTCTGAGGCTAGCGAAAAAAACCCAAGCAACGTCGGACGCGTTGTCTCCAGTGATGCACTCTCGCATAGTAATCTCTAACTGAATTGTCCTTGCAGTGAAACTTGTAGCTAAACTTGGATGACGCCACACCAGAAAGGACGTCTCTCTTTCACCTCATCTTTTTGTTTCTATTAATCTCTCATCCCGAATCATCCTGACATCTGATTGTGTGTAACTATTTCATCATCATTAATATCATTGTTTTCAAAAACATTATTTCAAAGTTATTGCCAATATTGATAATCTATTAAAGAATCCCACACATAAGGAAGTGTCGCACGTTTGAACTGCTCGTGAACCTCACGAAGTAAAAGAATATTGTAAATTCGGTGCATGTTTGATATAAGCCACCAAAACCTCCCGGAGCCAGCCTAAGCTACATCAGGGCCTCATACCAGTCATGCTGGCGAGAGAAGCAGCTGGCCCCGGTTTGCGGACCTCCTTCTTCGTGACATGCCAAGTGTATTAGGCCGTGGGCCAAATCCAAAGGGGATCAGGTTTTGAAGCCGCGACAACATTTCGGGGGCAGAGTAAATATTCTATAAGTAAGGTACTTACTTCACATGGAACAAAATTTCACACAAAAATAGTTGCTCCTACACCAGATACATGTAACATTAGTGACCAGAACGTCCTGTCAACTGAGCTTAACTGAAATAGTGTTTTAGTTGATTATTTGTATCCTAGGTGGCAGCACTAAATGAAGCAGATTTGGGCCACCTGTGAACCAGTCGGTAAACTAAAATAACTGGTGTTTGAATGGGATGTATGATGTCTTTCCAATGACGGAGCCGAATGACCAATAACGATGTGCACAAAGAGTAGTTTTTTACCTGTTTGCTGAGTGTGCCTATCATATGTTGCTTCTTACTTGTAGCCTTCTCCTTTGACATCATCTCTACACAGGTCATTTAAGTCCTCTACCAAGATGTGTTCTTATTACTGATATTTGTAAGAATGACTTCTACCGTAGACGATATTATCTCATCTGCTTTATGCTGATAGATCCCCTGGCCAGATATTATCCAACACATTGTCGGAATAATCGGAGACGATGTCCACATTTATCAGCTTTCGGGCGATCATTCTTGAGTTAACTTCACTCACGCCCAAGTCTAAATATTATAAGTATTAAACAACAACAAAACACCGCCAATCAGTTGGAGTGCTGATGGAAAGAGAAAATTGAGTCTGACAAACAGTTTTCTGTCGACGAATACTGTTTTGAGATGAAGAACATTTTGACATTTGTGTTCTTCCTTCCAGGAAAATCTCCTATACTGGACCTATATCATGTATCTGAAAGACTGGATGGCTGTCTTTCCAAAGGAGCAGTTCTTTTTTATAAAAATGGAGGAATGGGCGGACCCAAGGAAAAGGATGTTCGTCTTGAGAGATTTGTTTAAATTTCTTGAAGTCAGTAAGTATACATTTTTTATTCTCTTTATTCTGTTGATAAGGCCCCAAAATCCAACTCCGACTCCGCGCTCACCTCTTTCTCGATCTTAATCTCAGTCCCTAATTATACAAGCTTTATTCACGACAACCTTATCATTACCCTTTCAGAAAAGACACCGCCAAAGACGTTACAGTTACTTGCTGCCATGCACCGCGTCAACGACGAATCAAGACGGTGGTACAACCCAAATCTCATGTCAATGCTTCCCAGTTCAAAAAAAATGTTGGACGATTTTTACGCGCCTTTTAACGAAGCTTTGGCGGACTTTATCGGAAATGAAAAATTCAAGTGGGATGAGGAGCACGAGGACGAAAAAGAGGAGGACTAAGCGCCTCTCCGTCAGCAAGATGAATTCGGGACTCGGATCTCCGGCAGGCAACCTGGGGACTCGCAGCTGTGACGGGAGGTCTCGGGGAGACCTGAAGACTCGCATCTGCGAGTGGAGGCCTTATAGGTCTCACATTAGTAATTATGGGAGGCTTGCTATGGACTCATGTACATCTGCGCGAGGGGAGGCCGGGGGGGGGGGGGGGGGAGGCATGATATGCCTCTGACTTACATGTATGTGCCTTGTACTAAGTGCTTGTCTGTTCCCGTTTCGTATATATCACGCCAGGTTGGCCACATTGGTAGGGTTATCGCCAATAGAAGTTGGTAGATTTGAAAGAAAAAAAACAACTCTGATACTGCTTTAGCACTTACTCAATACACAATCTTGTTTTGGTGAGCCAAGTGTTGGGGGAAATGCGCGTTTTTACCCGTTGCTATTACTATTAGTTTCTTTAGCTGAAACCAGAGTGTTGGATCTTTTCAGGGATTGGCGATGGGTATGAGCCTCACCTCTTGGAGTATACTCCAAGATCACTTATTGGAACATCAAATTTTCTTTACCTATTCAGTGGTTGGACGCAGGAGTTACTTTTACACTTATCATGGACAGCTGTAAAAAGTAAAGCAATAAAATATCCTATTATCCAATTGAGTTTATTACTGAGTTTTCTGTTGAAGAAAGCCTAACTGCTGAGGCTGACGAGTTCAATACCACCTTAGACAACCAAGGAGACGGTCAATAGACTTCTCTTTCTTGTATATACCCTACAATGTAACTATATATAAATAAAGTAAATACGGCCATGGCGCATCATCGTGTGTGAGCAACCCTGTATCCTGACCTTTGGTGTAAAAGAGACAATCCCTTACTACGCCTCAATCTCTCCTGCTTGCATGCATGTGGATGGGCAGAATTATTTTTGGCGTAGGAGATGTCCATAAATTGCTATCCCTGATGCCACTCCAAACGCAACTTACGGCCGACCTCGTCAGGAAGCATGAATCAATAGGATGACGAATTGACTCGGGAATTAAGTATGTACCAAAAAAATGTCATATGTATAAACGGGACGACATTCATCTTGCGGTTGGAAATGACGAAATCGGACTCCTTCGCAGTTCGCAATTCAATTCTTTTCTTCGGGAACGGCGACCTGAGCATGACGATAATTTTCAAAACTTTCCTGGTAAGTGCCTCCAGACAACAGTCAAAAACAGTTGTGCGTGCCATCATACCCATGCCCCTCCCTACTGATCGTGAGCAAAACGCGATTTCTACCTCCATGATCCACAAAATTGAAATTCGGTTTGCAGTGGTGGATCCAGGGCTCTTTCATTCAAAAAATCACTGACCTTTTTACTATAAAGTTTGCTAATTGACTCTCAGCAGCAGGACGCCTCCCTATCTCTAGGATCCCCTCCGTTTCTAACACTTCGATCCGACGTCCCTGGGTTTATATGACACTCGTTTGCGCTGCAGTCTGAATACTTATATTTGGTGATGGCGAGTCGCACGTTATGGGCATGTCCATTTCTTGACAGTAAAGAAAAACACTCCCCTCACCAATCCTGGAAAGAGCCATATAAGCTGAACCTCGTGAGAGACATAAGCACAACCTGGACACGCTGTTTTATCGGCGTTGTGCTCACACCCAACGTCTCCTCTACTTGAAGGTGAATAATACCATCTCAACCCCTAAACCCCTGATTAAACCACGGATTGACATACACGTAGTTTATGACCCCGTTTGAGAGGACAATCAATAATGTGGATGATGTCTTCGCGGCTCTTTTTACGGTTGCCATCCTGCCAGCATTTTATTTAAGACGACTACAACATTTAGAAAAAAGAGAAATACAAGGAAGCTAGGAAATGATAATTAAACATGGTTGGCTTTAATTGTTGCAAACATTGATAAACTTTTAACTAAACGTGTTAACTTTTTTTAGAAATATTTACAACCTTAATAATTTTAGAGCAAATTTATTTGAATAGCGAGTTACTTAGATGTTCAAAGCTTGACAGCTTCCTTGCCACAATTCCCACTTTCCACATCAGCCTCTTTATGTACATTCTCTTTGGAAATGTTGGATCATGTTTTTGTTTGTGTTGAGCGAAGAAGCCTCAAGTTGTGGTCCAAATTGATGATTTTCGGGACATAATGTTGTGATCAATTCGGTGATTATAGCCCGGTATGAGCTGGAGGTAATGTATAACGTATTTAAAACACAAATCAGCTGTCTTACTAAAGGAAATACAGCAAAAAAACAGAAACAAAATCCGAAAAAATGAGATGATGAGTATCATGATAATCAACACACTGTTATGACTGTACACATTACATGCTGTAAAACACTAATCACTAAGTATACTGTGACTGTAGCCTAGCTCTGGCACTGACTATTTATTAGCATCGTGTAGCTGGGCAGTCAGTCGCTGGCACAAGCCAAGGAAAAGGACTAATCTGTCGAACTGAAAGCCCTGAGTGAGAGTATACAATATGAATAACAATGTCAATGCATGATCGATGACGATGATGAATGAACCCAGTCCTTCACGTCGGCCTGTGTGAGCGAGTGATGGTACCACTGACCTGCATGACTGGTGGTGGTGGTAAAGGTTTCGACATGAAAATAATAACAGTTGTGTATTATTCGTGATTTTATCCGCAACAAACTAGCCTAGTTTAAAATACAAAAGATTCTTCAAATTCAAGTTGTACATATGTTCCGCGCATTTTACCGATCTGCGCTATCTTAAGATTGCGCTGCGCATTCTTAGGATCCTATAATTGCGCGGCAATCTCGAGATCGCGCAAGGGAGTTGGGGGGGGTCTTGCGAGCCAATGAACGAATGATGAATGATTGTCCTGCAAATAAAATAACTGACTTATTATGTTCTCTCCGAAAATTTGCAACATCAGACTGCATAAATTATGATGAAATATATGAACTATGGGTTGCCATTCCAACAATAATCTTCCGCACGGATCATGGGCTTGAATTTTGTGAAAAGTCCCATCAACTTCTGCAATGTTACAAGAAAACGAGGACGGGAAACTTGGCGTAAAAGAAAATGGTGTCCCCTACGTACTACTGTCACGAGACACTAGTCTCCCTTGTCCCACAACAACAGGTAAAACTATAGTAGTAGAATTCGTTCTATTGTTAAATGATTGTTCAGGGATTGTTAGATTTATGGTAAGGGCCGGTGTAACATCTGTGGTTGTTCCCCATGTTTCAGTGTTTCCAAACAATAGGCAGCTAGAGAAACCATGACTTTTCAATAGGGGGGATACACAGAAAAACTCGTCAATATATTTTTGAGCGTTCCCAAACAATGAGGGGAAACACTCAAAAACAGAAACACTCAAAAACATTACACCGGGGTAAGGGGCCGTTCATAATCATCAATGTGAATAAAGGACACTTAGTGCGAAAGAAAATGTTGTCCCCTACGTTATTCATTAGACTATAATCCCACCTTTGGTGACAAAGAAAATGTCGTCCTATGTGGAGAGTAAGTCATATCATATTGGTCAAAAAGTGTCATAGTGAGATCTGTTCACATTATCAAAGGCATGGCCGCATTAATTGGGATGTTATTATAAATAAAATAATTATAAACGTATAATAAAATCTTAGTTATTAGATGTATCTCTGTATTCATTAAGTAAATCCGGATGCAAGATTACAACCAAATGTACTTGATCAATCATTAATTTTCAAAGCATTGCTCTCAGGTTGGATGTTCATCAGCAAGCTGTGTTAGGGGATAACCTGAAATATAAAATGGCCATGGCCTGCAGTTATCATAATAATACCTCCATGGCCTGAGGTATGGCCTGAGGTACAAAATACAAATCAACCACTCGACAGTCAACTTTGGCCGGTATTAAATTAATTTACTTTCAGCATCCCATAGACAGTCACATGACAGTAATGTGACTGTTGGTGTAGCAAAAAATTAGGTGAAAAATAAAGCTACCAATGGCAATGCAAAGCTGAACATGTAAAAGTATCATCATCTCTAAAATGCGCAATCGGCAAAAAGCGCACGCTCACCCTTGCGCGATCTCGAGATTGCCGCGCAATTAAACGATCCTAAGAATGCGCAGCACAATCTTAGATGGCGCTAATCGGTAATTAGCGCGGAACACATGTACACGTATGTAGTTGTATTTCAGTTGTCACTTCATTTCATGCACATCTCAAGAAGGGTTGCACTGCCAAATGATGCTCTGTGATGCCACCTCTAGCTGGCAGATGGTGCTTCAAAAACAACACGGTTCACTCGTCTTTGATATCGATAAGTGAAAATTGTTGACCATTGTCTATAGAACACATTTACAGTAGGCCACTTGATCAGTAAACTAGCATTTGGGCTGTAAAATAATCCGCAATCATGGCAGTGCTAACCCTTCAACTTCAACCTCTTTCAATTTTTGGGCTTCAGGTAGCTGCTCTAACCCAATGTAGATCCTTAGATGCTGAATCTCATGGCTTTCTCCTAACTGTAACTCACAGTAGCATAGAGACTCTTTAACCCACTCTCGAGCACGTAGTCAAACTATCATTGTAACATGTGCGCTTGTCGTGTAGAGGCATCGCCCTCGCCATCACCGACGACCCCTATAGACTTGGATGATTATTACCAGTACCTTGACATGGAGCAGCAACAACAACAGCAGGCAGCCCCAAGGTCGGACCCCGGTAGCGAAACCGAGGACGTGTACGCCCAGCTTGCCCAGAAGGAAAAAGACCTCATCCTTGCAGCGGAACTTGGCAAGGCACTCTTGGATAAGAATGACGAACTTCAGCGGCGGAATGAACAACTTTTGGAGGAATATCAAGCTAAATTGGAGGTACGACTTGCCCTTGGGGTAACCTGGTGCAGTTGTGTGGTAGTAACATGTAAACAATATGTGAGGCACGTTTAACTAACAGCTAAGCTTAAGCATAACACAAGTTGTAACGCCTTGCATCAGATGCTACTAAGTTCATATTTAGAGACACTGAACTTCAACATTCCTTAGAATTCTGTATATAAGTGATATGTCAGCTGCATGAAATACACTGGTGATGGGATTTAAAAGATCAACATTTAAAAAAGTCTGATCAATAACTTTTTTCTGAAGGTAAAAGGTATCGACACTAGTCTCTTGCCCAATGATGGGCTTTTGCTGTTCTCCGGCAATTAGATTCTAATAATATGTGACAGCGTCATTGAGAAGCGTAGTGCGGTAATTGATTAGCCAAAACATGTCAGGAGTAAACAGTCACAATGACTGCACTAGCAGTCTGTGCTATGGCACAACATGGACTGTTTCCAGTTGTTACCAGGCTTTGCACTCATGTCATTGTTATTGAGTCAGTGTTATTGACGAGAGGTAACATCGCTGATAACGTATTGATTTTGATTATCGAGCCAAAGGTCTCTAGGTACTTGGAACCTCTTTTGACCTTCACCTCGCTGTTATTGTCGGCATGGCAACGAGAATAATAGCTGCGCTAAGTATCCGATATTACAATCGTTGGTGGGTTGCCTTTGTAGTCATTTAAGAATAGATTGCGTTGCCATAAATAATGACAGTCCTGACTAGGAAAAAATAACCACCACAGGTGAACGGGGTGTGATTACAAGAACTTGATTAATTTGAAATTTAACTGCTGTTTGCCCTTAAGCATTTTGAAAGGCTCTGCAACATGTACATGTACAGTGGAACCTCCCTTAGCGGACACCTTTTAAGGACAACCTCTCGATTAAGGACACTAGGTTTGGTCCCAAATTGGTTGCTTCCATTCAATTTGACCTCTCTAATCAGTACACCTCTCTATTATGGACAGCACTTGTCAGTCCCGAGGTTGTCCTTAATAGAGAGGTTCTACTGTAGTAGTATTTTGCAGGCCTTTTGTCCCAGTTTGTCAGCTGTTAAGACAACACATTGTGCTATTTCATCAATCGCTTTTCAAATACTTTACTACTCAACTGAATGACTGTTGTCAATTGAGAAGGCGTAACAGCTTGTTATACAATGTACCACCATCTGGATCAACTGGTCTTGCTGCTGTGTACAGAGTGAACTTCGTACATTTGATATTCGTGCTGTCAGGCTGTTTTGGTTGGCTTCATGCCAATGGATTGTTCTTAAAAAGTGGGCTTGCTGAAGTAATTTTGAAAGTGCAATTAGAGCAATCTTGGGTGGTGAGGTGGTTAGACTCGAGTGTCAGACCTCTGACAGAGAGGTCATGGGTTCAAGTCAATTTGAGTAACTTTGATTTAGAGTTTGCAGGTTAAGTGATGCACGTCATAGCATCTCTTTCATCCGGACTTAGTACTTTGGGATGCCAAAGTTCTTTGATGGGGTACAACAGTTTATTTGAAAAAGTGCTATATGATATGCTAGCTAAAACTGAAAACTTCAAGTGTCTCTGGGTTTAAAAAAAAACAAAAGGTGTAGTACATACATAGAACCTCTCTATTAAGGACACTCTCGTGACTGACAAGTGCTGTCCTTAATAGAGAGGTGTTCGATTAGAGAGGTCAAATTGCATGAAAACACCCAATTTGGGACCGAAACGAGTGTCCTTAATAGAGAGGTGTCCGCTAAGGGAGGTTCTACTGTAAATAAACCATTTTTCAGGAGCTTCAACAAGAAAAATATGGCCTACGTTTACGAGTTGAAACCGTAGAAGGTGAATACGAAAATACGGTCAAGGAGCTCCAAACCGACATCGCCCTTTTGCGGAAACAATACGACGATCAAGAAATGAGTACACGAATGGCTGACCGGGAACGACATCAAATGGTGCAAGAACTCACCAAACAAAATGAAAGGCTCACCGAGGAGCTTAAAAAGGTTAATTTCAATGATTTGTTCTATGGTTTTCAAATTTCGATTTTTAAGTAGTGAGTGATCTCGCGTGTATGTCCCAGTATTGGAACGCTCTTGTATCAACCACATTTAAAAGTCAATTTTCATATTTTTTTTATTTTTGTGAAACGGAATGACTCGTGAAGCCTGTAAAATCAAACGCCTGTGAAGCAATTGCGGTATATTTGTTGCTTTTTTTCTAGACGACCCATGAGGAAGAAGAGTTAGGTACAGAAGTGAAGCGGTTGCGAGACCAGATGAAAACACGGCGGACGTCCATGCACCAGCATGTCAACCAACTGGAGGTTCTCCGTGAAGAGGTAAGCTCAGTTACGATTAATGAAGAAGGAGAGCATGAAGCAAACTTTTTTTTAAATGATGATAATTATGGATGACCCCCTAACTTGATTTAACATTTCCACCAATAAATCCACATTAACTGTAAATGAGAACTCCTTTATTGCTAGAGCATAAAAAGATGGCTAAATTGAAAACGGACGAATAGTTAATGTATTATATCTTGTGCTGCAGATAACGGTCCTCTCTGAGAGAAAAAACGATCTTGAAAAACGCATGACGCACATCATTGAAGAACGAGACTCTCTGGCGTGCAACTTGGAGGAATCTCAAGATAGGATCATGATGTTAGAGAAACAGAAACGAGAACAGGACCAACAGGTAGGCCCAGTACCTGAATTGTCAAAGGAATGTAGCTGTTGGGAGAAATGTACAAGTTCCTTAGAACTGTTATCAATCCCATCATTATTGGCACCAATGGAAGTTTCTCTTCAAGATCTTTCCAATGAATAGCAATGTCATTCTGAACTTTTTAACTTCCTGTCTGATACACATCGTGATGTCATGTCACCATAACCAGCAGGCATTATTGGTGTAGTTTTGCTCCTTTAATGACCATCAGAAAATCCTTTGAGATATTTTGTGTTTTTAAGATATTTGCAGCAGTTGTTACAGAAGAAAGTTCACCTTTTTGTCTTCCGATTTTCTGACACCACTTTCTATTTTCAAATTCAAATAGCTTCGATCAAAAGAAAGAGAGTTGGAAGAACTACGTGAATCTAATTCAGCGCTGGAAGACAAGTTGGAAGAGATGTCACTTCATGCATCGAATCATTCGTTCAGCCATAACAACTCACTGTTCAGTGAGCTAGAGATGTCCCATAACATGGAAGGAACAGACGTTGAGATGGGGTCAAGGTCAAGCGGACATGTAAGTTGTTCTTTAAGATACTAGCGACCACGCCACATTCGGTATGACTGTTCAGCAGTAGGTTGTCTGTTGTGCATGTCTAAGTGTATTGTATGTACAATGTAGTCCATAGAGAAGTACATTTGGTGTGAAGATGAATTCAAAAGATGACTGACTGTCTTGAGAGTGTGATAGTCTGCGATATGTTGATGAATCTCCAAGACTTTGGTTGCAAGGTGAGGTCAGTTGAAGTGATAAACCAATGACATATTGATCTCATCTGACATCTCAGACACTCGCAAGTGCAAGGCATGTTGACTCACCAAGCATAAAAATATGTCAATGGTGTTGGCATCATGTCCACAGTCCAGTCTTTTGCTGTCTTATACAAACAAGAATACAAATCTGATTTCTAGAACACATATTCATTCCCTTTTCAGTCGAGTGCTAAACTAGGCAGCCACCCGATCTCACCCCACTTCCAAGACATGGAAGACGATATCGAATGTGATGATGACGACTACACCATGCAGGCAATGGCATCGGGAGGTGGCGACATGCAACTCTTCTCAAGGTTTCAGAGCCAGCATGATGACGAAGATTACCAGGTACGGTTTTGAACTACATGTATTTCAATACGAATCCTTTTCTGACGGTCAGCTTCGTAACACCGACCATGTTGTGCATTCCTTTGTGATATGTTGGCTTGCGGTAACCAGTCTGACCCACCTAGAACGTCCTATTTGTCTTATACTCTGAACTGGAACTTCACTGAGCGTTATCAGAGTAAAAGTTTTTCCAAATGACTGACCCAGCTTTAAAATTGACACTGGGCACAGTACCCTTTCCAACAACTAGAGCAATATCCTTGTAACAATAGGAATGTCTTATCACTTGATTTATGCATTCTTTATTTCCTCTTTCAGCTCCGTGAAGAAGTTATTCAGGCCTACCGCCAGGTCCGGCATTTATTACGCACGGTCCGTGGAAGTCGTGCGGACGGTGATTCTAGTCCCATTGATGAAGCATTTGTAGAGTTTGAACGAGGCAGTCTCATCACTCTCCTCAGTGATCTGAGGTGTTTGATCGAGGATATGATGCAGAAACAAGCTCTTTTTGTAAGTTTGGTGACTCCGGGGTTGGAATTCTGTTGAATCGAAAATGACGATTTGCGACCAAATTTCAATATTTGCTCATTAGTAGTAGCTTGTTTGACCATGTACAAAGATGATTTGGAACTGTAAAACAAATATTTAAAAACCTACTTTCCATTTTTCCAGCAAAGTCCATCCTACATCAATGACCTCACAAGTAAAATCGATTCCCTCCAAAGTGAAGTGTCCTGTGCCCAGACTCAACTTGAGTCAGTCAAATCGACAGTGAAAGTGAAAGACACAGAACTAAAGAGGAAGACAGATGAAATTACTGAGCTTACTAACAAGGTGTGTAATGAGGTGGTGGCCTGTTATTTTTTTGGCTTCTGGAATAGGTAGGATTTGAAGTCTTTCGGTGAGCTGAACTGCCCTTGCCAGCGTTAGAAATTGGTAGCTTCTATTCTTTATCCTATTGTGTGTGACCTGTCTCTTCTGACCACGCACGCTTGGCCGTGACTCTTGGACCTTTTTTCCTAGTAATGGGTTATCCCGCCAAAATGATTCTATAATATAAAAGGAAGCTGCTTTTTGTGTGGGTGAGTGGTGATGATAGAGATCTAGTGTCGTTTGATACAATTCGGAAATGTAAAATTATGAATGTTGAAATCTTTTTTTCATTAGCTTACAATTCAAGAGGTGAGATATTGGAAATATTTCTTTGCATTTTGTTGTTTCTTGCTTTGTCACTTCATTGCGTAGTGCCGCTTCTATATGATTTTTGATTGTATCAAATTGTACATTGATATTCCTATTACAATCTAGAACTTTTCTGCATGACAAATCTTGGTGTGACATTTAGTCCTGGATGTAAAAAGGGCACTGAAGTGAACAACTCCTCTGGCACATGATCTAGAACTTTTAATTCAGATCTTCTTAGGGTTCCTTACAAAAGCGTGCTTCAGCATCTTAGAAGTCTTCAGGGATATTCAAATGAGCAGCTTCTAAGAGTGCTCATCATATGAGTATGAGAATGAAAGGAAGTTCATATTATTTGCATTTTGAGCATGCTTGTAGATTTAGGGGCAGAATTTGTAGATAATTTGCTGTAGTAGACCGTTTCAATGTCTCCTTGTTTGCTTCAAGTGTAGTTCTTTGCTTTCCTAGATGCTAATTTCTCTGCCACTTCTCCCCTCGGTCTGTGAACTGGGAGAGTACAAACATGTGTGCTCCAGCCGGCACCTGGAGGGTCTAGAATTCCATCAGAAGTCACAGCTTGAAACTACATATAGTGGGGAAACTTCGAATTGGGATTACATTAATTAGCCGCAGTTTCAAAGTTCAGTTCTTTTTTATGCCTTGCATGATCATGTGAGGAGAAGCACTTCAAAATTAATTGGCGTTTGCATTTTGTGAGATTAACTGGCAGCATTGAAATATGCGAGTTATACAAAAAAACTTTCTTAAAATCTACACGTTGCTTTTTCAAAGTGCTTTATACTCAACATCAGTCTCAAAGCACTTTACATTCATGCCCCAGTCTAATCCCGAATCCTTTCGGCAGAAACCAAGGAGTGCTACACTCGGCCAGTTGAAAGTATCAACCGGTTGAAAGCACTGACTCAGCCTTGTAGCCTGAGTCTGTCTTCTGATCACAGGTCGGATGCTCTTCCTCAGTGCCACTGAGATTCCCGCGCACTCCTTGCTGTGGCCAGACATGTAATGTTTGAACTACTGTTTTCAGCTGACATTGCAGCAGCATGAACTAAACCACATCCAGAAAGAGAGGGATGATTACCAGGACCAGGCAGATGACCTTACCAGAGATGAGATTGTAGAACGGGCCAGAAAGGACAGGGATGAAGCCATAGCCAAGTACATCATTTCTAAACTCTTGCATAGCATCGATTGGCCTATAACAATATGGCAGATTGGCTCACGAATTTCTTTCAAAAGTGCTTTCAAAAAGTGCTTTCAAAAACTCTGAAATCTTTTACATTGAAGTCACTGGACCTGTACACACCACTAACAAAGAAGTGAGCATGGAATTTAGGATTCTCTCCTCCCAAATGCTTGAACACGTCTGTCTGCACAGGCTAAAAACGTTTACTAGAAACCGCTGTGATACACGTTTTTGATACGCGATTGGTTCTTTTCAGACGCAATGCCATGGAAGTAGATCTCGCCAAATCAAAGTTAGATCTGATGAACCTTGACCAGCAGTTGATGGACGCCATACAACAGAAGATCGAGTTATCACAACAGCTTGAACAATGGGAGGTAGGTCGTGGCCCCTTTCTTACATCCAGTTTGAACTGGGTCAACAATTTTCATATGTTGTCACTGCTGACCAAATAGCAGTTTCATTGTTAAGCGATTTGACATGTGTTTTCTGCGGTATGCAAAACCACTTTTGCAACTTTTGATTGATGTATAAAGTATAAATGCCTTTCATTTGCTAGTGGGATAATCCATGCACAATAGCAGTGGTACAATGGTCTTTACCAACTTTTTCAGGCAGCCACTTGAGTCAAATTTGGGGGCTGGGCGGGTTACCTGTTATAAACTAGCACCAGAATGGTGGGCCTAAGTGTAACCCTGGTCAATTCTTCCACTTTATCATTATCTTGATTGGTTGTTCAATCCTAGTATCGTTTATTTCCAGTTGGACATGCAGGCACTGATTGAGATTCAAATGCAGAAGCGATTCAATGTCGAAATGGAGGACAAGACGGAGGAACCCAAGAAATTTCATGGAATGTACCCGGAAAGTTACTCGTAACAAATGCAAATAACTGTTCACAGCCTTGTAAGATCATACTTGGAAACCTAAACAACCACAGAAATGTAGGTAACTGCAAATATTTTGCAACAGAATGCCGACTCGGGCGATCGTATCTCAATACTCTGGTGTTTTAAGATGGAAGGTAACTTCTTGATCTTGAGAAGTATTTTGACAGCTTCAAGTTGAGCGAAATATCACTCGCTTTCGAGGGTCATACTCCCTGATATGATTAGATGGCATATTCTTGATCACACTCAACCTGGTAAACTGATTCTGGCAAGATTCATTGTATCCCACCTGTATACAATTTACACGTAAATGTAGTTCCCACCTAACATTTATGAGTCGTAGGTGCTGATGGACCTATTTTGCCTCCTGAACAACCTAGTGATTTTCATAGATATTTACATGTAGACCAGAATCAGGACATTTGCATCACCCTAACAACCTTCAATTAAGTTCAACTCGGCACAAGCCCCTGTCATTCCATTCATATACCCAAACACATCACTTCTGTACAATTCTAGTCATTTTATACTAAATGTACATAATGGATACTGATGTGTTTGAAATTGGCCCAGTTGCTCAATCAGGGTTTGAGGCAAACACCAGTGTTGGCTCAATTGAGCATTATCTCTTGTAGTAAAATATCATTTAAATTAGTAGCGTTGGCTAGTGTATCTGCTAACACTGATTGAGCAACTGGGCCCAGATCTCGGACTCGATTGAGCATCAAATGGTTTTTGATTGAGATGGAATTATGATTGGTGCTAAAGAAGATTGTATATACATTGTAATCAAGAATGTATCATAAACTGTAATCACACGATGAAATACTTCAAGTATTTTACAAATGATCAATATTTTTTTAGTGTACTTAGTTGTCACAACTCAATGATGCTCAAGGTTTTTGTTTGAACCTGTCACCCCGTGAAGGAGTGTTCTTAAACTGTTCATAGATTGTGACAGTGCAACCGTTATAAGCAATGGGGTGATCAGAATATTTCCATTTGATGCTCAATGTCAGGAGTTCTGAACTTGGTAATGTGAATGATGACATTGAAGGGTTGGCTTAGGAATTTCACTTTAACTTGAGCATTGAGTCTAAGACGCGGTCTGTTCTGTTGAGTGCTTGGAGATATATCAAAGATGTTACTCTTGATGTTTTTCTAGTGCTGGCTGTACAGCACTGCCAGATCTGTCTCGGACTGTTATGCCATGCCGAAAACAGTTTTATAATCTTCGTGAAGCTATGGTTTGAAAAGCATTCATCCCTTGATATCACTAATTCACAAACAGTCTTCTCACTCTTCGGCCCTTTTTTACAGTCAGCTATGTGTTATTGTTGAAATGAATAATTATTTTACTAGTTTACGTTTCGAAAAAGCTGAGTGTTTTCGACTTAATTTCTTTCATGAGAAGACTGCTATTGTGAATAATTTCATGTTAAACATAGTTGAATTTGTACATTTCTGATATGCACACCAGAAAGTTGTGAATGTTAACCCTTGAAAGGCCATGATATGTGTTACACGCAGTAAAGAGCAACATACTGCAAGAATGCTGTTTGTGTATGACTGAGTTCAATACATGCTTCCCGAAATTGGTGGCTTGCATTGGAACTAACTTTTCCCCCTTGTCCGTCATTAAAGGCATTTAAGTGTGTTGGTCAACCATGACTATCTCCTTTGTCCCTCCACCATAAGGCCTAGTTTCCCCTTATGACATCACTATTTCGGACACTCAGCGCCCCATTTTTGGAAAGGTGTATAGAGTAGGAAATTTCTACCGTGTATTCAAGTGTTCAGGTTTCCAAGTATGACAATATTTTCTGCACCCCTTGCCTTATTGCTGATTTATGCAGTTACCTTAAATGAGCATCGAAGGTATTGAACGCCAGAAGGTGAAAGATTGGTAACCATACCATGTTATAGGGTAGATAAATTGGTACATGTGAAAATGTATTTGAATTCTGGAAGTTGTCTGATAGTTGAAATAAGAAAACCCAATACCAGCCGGTAAGCTTACAAGGTGGTTCAATTTAGTTGGTCACTGTACATTAGTTCACACATTGTGCATTCAGATGTACATAAATCCAGCTCTAACTTATTGTGAGGTGCCATATGCATGTAGGAATTTAGTGCTACGATTCCAAATTCGCAAAAGTCAATTGAGAGTCAAGTCAAGCAATTTCCTGTTACATGTTTTAGATTCACTTTAAAACATTTCGTATCACAATAGAAGCCTTGCCAAGTATTCACGTTGGTGAAATGAGCATTTTGGTAGTGTCTTACACCCCTTGCAGATCAAAATGAAAGAAATCGTCTTGGAGTTTCTCGATAGTCATCCTGCAATGACAATCTTTTTCAAAGGATGAGCTCATCACAGAGAAATCTTCGCTATTGCATTTCGTGTTGTTTTGTTTGAAACTGGTACCAACAAGGAGTTTTCATCCTGTAAACACCCAAATTTTCACACCTATATAATTTTGTGAAACATTGGTTTTTCAATCAAAAAATATTTGTGCAATTTTTAGGTTCGAGGTTACTTGCAAAAACGCCTACGAAAATTTGGTAGTTAACAGTAAAAACTGATGCCTTAATTTGTATATATTAGCAAAGTGAATTGGATTTCCTAACTGGTCTCTTTTATCTATGTTGGTTGTTTATCAGTGATCTGTTCCTGCTCCCTGTACATTTCGTATGCAGCTCAGTGCATGACATCTTTTTTGCTCAAGCTTTCGAAAGAGGTGAGGAATTCGACATGTGAAAGTGCACTTACAAATGTAAGATAAAGGTGTCAGTTGAGCCTGCCTGATTTTTCCTCGTCTCGTCCTTGAAGATAAGTTGACCCAATGAATTGGTTCGCCTTAAACAGCTTAAAAGCCTGTGTGGTACGGGCAACATTCCAACCCGAGGAAAAAGTACTGTTTGGTATTTTTTCAAACGTTGAGGAAAAATTTGCATTTATTCCTTGATGATCTCATTATTTTATTATTTATAGGAACTTATTTACACATTCCGCGAGATGTGTAGCTGTGTCTTATCATTATCATATGCTAAAATCTCACATATGTTGCAGTTTATTTGAATCTGTTGCCTCAAAATAAACATATCAATTTTCTGGTAAAATAGGGCTCAAGGTCACGTCAATAGAGATAATATTTTTGCTTATTTCTTGTTTACAGTTCTATCATTCCAATCAAAATATTTGTGCTGTTTACTCATTATCACTGTCAGGAGTCAACGGGAGTAACTTGATTCTTAAAATTTTGAATATTTTTCTCTTCAAATTCCTGGCATTGCCTTTGGCAGTTTTATTTGTCATGTTCTAATGTTAATATTTGATATCACCGTTCATCATGGTAAAAACATTGGAACCAGTGCTGCACTTACTTGTGGTGTTTCTTTCGTACTAAACTGTCGTGTTTTGTCCCGACAAAATATTATTAGTGCCTGCTATATGCGTATACTTCTGGGTTCAAAACTTCTGTTTCTATTCCTTTAAATGAATTATCTATCTACTGATTTATTGCAATATTGACCTAATCTAATCATGATCAAATTTAATCGAATTTATTTAAATAGCAAAAGACTGCTGGCATTATTCATATGCTACAGTTGTTTTATTAAAATGCACCATAATGGAATTTTTTGCACTTCTTGAGTATTAAATTGTTTACACACAAAGTACAGCCTTTAGCTGTAAAGAGAGTAATTTATTTCAGAGTTGAAAAATCAAGAAATGTTTGGGCATTCTCTAAAATATTTTTCTGTGTTTTTTTTTTTTGATCACTCTTTTAAAACCTAGTCTGTAGCTAGTTACTGAATTATATTGAAGTCGAACCCAGATATAAATTTCTGTTCCACTGAAATTCGTTATGCCATTGGTTACATTGGATATTCCGAAGTTCTTTTTGTGCCTTATGTATTTGAAATTAATGGTCAAAAAAGTGTGTTCTGCTACTCTAGAAAGTGAAATGAAGCATGGACTGAGGGATGTCTTACTGACAGAGCTAAGAAAAGATATATGGCATTTGTTATTTCCATAACATGTCGGACAAATCCTCTCCTTGTTGTGTGTTGATCATAGTATTCACGGTCTCCATTTTCTGCTGATTTCAGAAAGGGATTTGAGATTAAGGAAACTAACGTCCACGTTTACTAAAATCCTGTAATATGCACTCCTGAGTTTACCCATAATCATTCCGTCGCTTAATATTTATTTTCCAAAATGTGCAAACAAGTGCCATTCCATCCAGGTTTTGTGGTAAAAAAGTCCATTCCAATTTGAGCAGGACAGCTGTGTATTGCGTTGTGTCAAGTAATCGTTAAAGGGACTATTAACCCTTGTGATGTGCAAATCAGAGTCCCTTTAAATTTGTGTTTTGTTGTCATGTTTTTTCTCAAGAAAGTTTCAACTTTGAGAACTTTGACTTCATGTACATGTTACCCTGCTGTTCTGCTCCGTTTTCATCTTACTTTGTCTAAAATTTGCTTTAGTGCTTGTGCTTGGTAGTGCTTTACGATAGAAGTCAGTGATTCTGGCAAGCAATACCCTTAAAATCTAGGAACGCTTTTAATTAATTGGTGTTCTAGTAATAGAAGAGGTTTGGCAGTTGAAAAAAAAATTGAATCCGAAATTAAATTGGGGCAAATTAATGTAAATTGTGATTGAAATAATGTGGATGGGACATAGTGTGTAAATTACTTTGGCACACCTCTGTCAGAGAAGGTCTAAAAACAATATTTCTCGCTAAAGTGCCATATATTTCGCTATGAACCAAGGGAATGGTGCTGACCTTCATTAACCTTGTCTTTGAGTGTTGATTTCTGTTGTAAGATGTATGATTGTGAATTTAGCTAGAGTCCTTCTCAAAGAGTGCAATACATTTAGAGATGAATCTCTTGTATTGTTTCAGAGACAGCATTCAAATCTGCTGGGGAGAAAAATACCTGTGTACCACTATTTTCAACTTTACATACATGTTGCTCACTACGTCTTGATACTGTACATGGAGACAGACTACACATGTACCTGTGATATACATAAATGCATTTAAAATGTGCATTGTACATCATGTACAAAGGCTGCTTTATGTCCATACAGAGTTGTGTTTTTTTCCTGTACATATCTCTTCTTATTTATCTCGTCTTGTCTGTCTGTATATTTCTTTTCACTGCCGATCTTGTGTTCAACCGTTCTTGACATTATGTAAAACAAGAAACAAAATGAAGACAAACCCAGTACCAGCAATGTACAGGTTGGTCCTGAAAATAAACCCAGTCTGAAGCAATTGATAAAGAATGAGAGGCCCAGAAACACTGGGTAGAATGGGTCTCAGTGGTCAGCTACTTTGACAGCTGTAGCTCAAAGTTGCTCAAATGCTCCTTAACTTCAATTTATTTTGTTTCTAGTTTTACACAGGTACATATATCAGGTGTTTTTCTCCCCATTAGCTTAAATGTCATTTTATAGAAAATGGACCAGGATCCTCACTTTCATCCTTGTATTCCTCAGATATGACAGCTGCCAGGCTTGTATGCTCAGCTTAGACAGCTGATGTGATGTAGATGCATGCTTAACCGTTTATGTAGAATATATGTGATCACTGTTATCTGTATCCCAGAGTTTGTGTCATTCATATATAAGTCCAGTCCTTGATGATCCATCTCATCTACCCAGGAGCTTGAGCAGTGCCACCTCTCGTCAAGCCCTCACTTGTCAGATTCATTAACACCCTCTGTTTTATGGTGGCACCAATTCACAGTTTGGTCGCTATATCCATCAAAAAGATGCAAGCAGAAGCACACCAACAATCTCTAAATACTAGAACCATCTAATCCTGTAGTACTGAAATGAGTCAACATGTTGTCTCTGAATAAATGTGTGTCTGACAACCAGTAAGCTGAAAAGAATGTGAAATGTCCTCGGTGTGTTGGGTCCAAAACTCTCAAAAAGAAAAAACCCTGCCATCTGCATCAATTCTCTAAAGGACAGTCGGAATACAGTACTGAGATGCAGAGACCTTGACATTGTCCTTCAGATTGCTGTCTCATCCGAATTCATACAGACCACCATGTCCCAAAGACAGATTGTCTTCTCCATATCAAATCATCCTGTCTTCTCCATATTCTACAGACCACGATGTCCCTGAGATGTGCTGTCTCCTTAAAATTCATGCAGATCACTGTGTCTGCGAGACAGGCTGTCTTCTCCATTCAAGCCATCATGCCGTCTTATCCATATTCATCGAATCACCCTCTTTTCTCCATATTCATCAGATCACCAAGTCCTCTTGCTGAGATATGTCGTCTCCTCCAGATCCAAGCAGATCAACATGTCCCAGAGACAGACTGTCTTCTCCATATCAAATCACCCTGTCTTTTCCATAATTTATCAAGTCACCATGTCCATGAGATGTACTGTCTCCTTCAAATTCATACAGATCACCATATCCCTGAGACAGACTGTCTTCTCTATATCAAATCACCCTGTCTTTTCCATATTCATACAGACCACCATGTCCCTGAGATGTACTGTCCCCTCAAAATTCATTCAGATCACCATGTCCCTGAGACAGAATGTCTTCTCCATAACAAATCACCCTGTCTTCTCCATATTCATACAGATCACCATGTCCCTGAGATGTACTGTCTCCTCAAAATTTATGCAGATCACCATGTCCCTGAGACAGGTTGTCTTCTCTATAATCATAAGATCATGATGTGTCTCCGAGACCTGTCATCTCTTAATTCATACAGATCACTGTGTCCGCGAGACAGGCTGTCTTCTCCATTCAAGCCATCATACCGTCTTATCCATATTCATCAAATCACCCTCTCTTCTCCATATTCATCAGATCACCAAGTCCTCTTGCCGAGACATGCCGTCTCCTCCAGATTCCTGCGGATCAACATGTCCGCCGGACAGACTGTCTTCTCCAAAATCTTACAGATTGCCCTGTCTTCTCTGAAGACAACGGAACATCATGTCCCTGATGTGCTGTCTCCTTCAAATTCATACCCATCACCATGACTTTTCCATATTCGTCAGATCGCCCAGTCCCCTCCATGTTCACCAGATCACCATGTCCCGACACACCCATCATGTCTTCTGTAGGATCAAAGCCCACTCTTCATTGTTTATTGCCCTGTCTTTTCCATAGACGTTGGACAGGCTGTCTTCGCAATACCCATACCGCCCAGTCTTCTCCTTACTCATCAGATCACAATGTCCCGACACACCCATCATGTCTTCTGTAGGACCAAAGCCCACTCTTCATTGTTTATTGCCCTGTCTTTTCCATAGACGTTGGACAGGCTGTCTTCGCAATACTCATACCGCCCGGTCTTCTCCTTACTCATCAGATCACAATGTCCCGACACACCCATCATGTCTTCTGTAGGACCAAAGCCCACTCTTCATTGTTTATTGCCCTGTCTTTTCCATAGACGTTGGACAGGCTGTCTTCGCAATACTCATACCGCCCGGTCTTCTCCTTACTCATCAGATCACAATGTCCCGACACACCCATCATGTCTTCTGTAGGACCAAAGCCAAATCTTCATTGTTTATTGCCCTGTCTTTTCCATATTCACCAGATCACCATATCCTTCAGATGTTCTGTCTCATCCACATTCATACAGATCACCATGTCACAGAGACAGACTATCTTCATATTCATGCAGATCGCCCTGTCCAATCCATATTCATATCATCTCCCTGTCTTCTGGTGAATACCAGCTCACGATTCCCAGAGACAGGCTGTCTCCTCCTAAATCATAGAGATCAACACGTCCGCGAGGCTGGCTTGCCTATCTCCATATTCATACAGATCGTCCAGTCTTCTCACCACGTCCATGAGATGTGCTGTCTTCTCTGAATTCATGCAGGTCACCGTGTCACAGAGACAGACTATCTTCATATTCATGCAAATCCCCTGTCTTCTCCATATTCCTCAGATCACCTTTTTTTCCATCTTCTCCGAAATAATAGCGATCAACATGTCTGCAAGGCAGGCTGGCTTATCTCCATATTCATACACATCGTCCAGTCTGCTCACCATGTCTATGAGATGTGCTGTCTTCTCCGAATGCATACAGATCACCATGCCCCAGAGACCGACTGTCTCCTTCAAACTGATACAGGGCACAATGACCGTGAGACAGGCTGGTGTATTCATATTCATACAGACCGCAGCATCTTCTTCTTATTGACCAGATAACAATGTCCCAGAGAGGGACTGTCTCCTTCAAACAGCTCATACAGAACACCATGACCGCGAGACAGGCTATCGTCTTCAGCACAACCCGAATGTGCCGATGGCGACATCACATTGTCTACATCTTATTCGCTGCACTAAAGACACGTATTCCAGAGCATGGCAAAACAGTGGATGTCACATTCAGGTCTAATGAAGACAGTGTCAATAATCGAGTCACATCTAGTTCCATGGACAAGCTTGCATTCAGGATACAAGCAGTGGGGTAATAGACATCATGGGTGTCCACATCCTGCAGACAGAATACGTAATCCATCTCTTGGGGCAGCTGTGTATCTTGATATTCCATGTCTCATTCAGGTCATCTGAAGACAGGGTGATCTGTATAAATACGGAGAAAACAGCCTGTCTCACGTACAGTACATGGTGATCTGTACGAATCAGGAGGAGACAGCATGTCTGGGACAAGGGGATCTAGTTCATATGAAGCAAGCAGGGCAGCTGCACGATTATATGGAGAAGACATTCTGTCTCTCGGACATGGTGATATGTGTGAATTTGGATGAGATAGCACATCTGAGGGACTTCGGTGATCCGGTGAATATAGAGAACACCGGGCGATCTCTATGGATATAGAGGAAACAGCCTGTCTCTGAATGAACTAGAAGGATACAGCCTCCTCCCTTAATGGAGAAGACGAATATCTCAGTGACATGGTGATCTGGTGAATGGAGAAGACAGGGCGATCTGTATGAATATGGAGAAGACAGTCTGTCTCGCGGACATGGTGATCTGTATGAACTTCAAGAAGACAGCCTGTCTTGCGGACATGGTGATCTGTATGAGCTTGAAGGACCAGCCTGTCTCGCAGACATGGTGATCTATATGAATTTGAAGGACAGCCTGTCTCGCGGACATGGTGACCTGTATGAACTTGAAGGACCAGCCTGTCTCGTAGACATGGTGATCTATATGAATTTGAAGGACAGCCTGTCTCGCAGACATGGTGATCTATATGAATTTGAAGGACAACCTGTCTCGTAGACATGGTGATCTATATGAATTTGAAGGACAGCCTGTCTCGTAGACATGGTGATCTATATGAATTTGAAGGACAGCCTGTCTCGCAGACATGGTGACCGGTATGAACTTCAAGAAGACAGCCTGTCTCGCGGACATGGTGATCTGTATGAGCTTGAAGGACCAGCCTGTCTCGCTGACATGGTGATCTATAATGAGCTTGAAGGACAGCCTGTCTCGCGGACATGATGATATGTATGAACTTGAGGGACAGCCTGTCTCGCGAACATGGTGATCGATAATGAGCTTGAAGAACAACCTGTCTCGCGGACATGGTGATCTGTATGAACTTGAAGGAGACAGCCTGTCTCGCAGACATGGTGATCTGTATGAACTTCAAGAAGACAGCCTGTCTCGCGGACATGGTGATCTGTATGAACTTCAAGAAGACAGCCTGTCTCGCGGACAAGGTGATCTGTATGAGCTTGAAGGACCAGCCTGTCTCGCGGACATGGTGATCTGTATGAGCTTGAAGGAGACAGCCTGTTTCCCGGACATGGTGATCTGTATGAGCTTGAAGGACCATCCTGTCTCGCGGACATGGTGATC
This sequence comes from Lineus longissimus, assembly GCF_910592395.1. Classification (NCBI taxonomy): domain Eukaryota; kingdom Metazoa; phylum Nemertea; class Pilidiophora; order Heteronemertea; family Lineidae; genus Lineus; species Lineus longissimus. The sequence continues at coordinate 9,803,771 of NC_088309.1, read as the reverse complement.
TATATGAATTTGAAGGACAGCCTGTCTCGCGGACATGGTGATCTATATGAATTTGAAGGACAGTCTGTCTCGCGGACATGGTGATATGTATGAACTTGAGGGACAGCATATCTCCCGGACATGGTGATCTGTATGAGCTTGAATGACCAGTCTGTCTCGCGGACATGGTGATCTATAATGAGCTTGAAGGACAGCCTGTCTCCCGGACATGGTGATCTGTATGAGCTTGAAGGACCAGCCTGTCTCGCAGACATGGTGATCTGTATGAGCTTGAAGGACAGCCTGTCTCGCGGACATGGTAATATGTATGAACTTCAAGAAGACAGCCTGTCTCGCGGACGTGATGATCTGTATGAACTTGAGGGACAGCCTGTCTCCCGGACATGGTGAAATATATGAGCTTGTAGGACAGCCTGTCTCCCGGACATGGTGAAATGTACGAACTTGTCTCCCGGACATGGTGAAATGTACGAACTTGAAGGACAGCCTGTCTCACGGTCCTGGTGATCTGTATGAATCTGGAGGAGACAGTTGGTCTCTGGTAATCTGGCCAATATGTGCTTGAATGTGACATTGTCTTCGGAAAGACCATTAGCTCCACTATGTCACAAGACAAATATTGCACCAGCACGAGAGGAGTCAAGAAGCCTTATTACCCTTGCAGAGATCTGTAAGCCAACGTACAAAACAGCGGAACACATTAACCCTCTCTTTTTGCTGTACAGTCGAATGTAAACAAAAATATTCGAAGGAAATATGATGTCTGACAGATGTGAAATGAATGGTCATCTTATTTATCACGTTTATTTGGAAGCCAAAATAAAAATACATCTAGTAAACATAACAAGCAGCAATCCTAACGTCATACATAACACAAAACATTCTATTGAGCCGGATTACACAGAACACCTTGTTCCGTGATGCCGACCAATTAAATTTTTGTCTCCTCAAAATTTTTGTCTCCTCCTGTTTAAACGACACCTGAACAATTAGCTTTGAAAAAGAAAATTTAAACGGTCAAGCAGGCGAGCTAGCATGGGAACATGTACTATGTCCAACTTCCATTTATTTTTTCTCCCCGCTTGATTACACAGTAGCCTAACATAGCATAGCACTAATCAATAAGACCAGTCCAACTTTAGTTTTCTTGTTGATAATGGAAAGGTACATACATACATGTAAAATGACGTCATAGATTCTAACAATTAAGGAATTGATACCTCACTGTCGGTCCTGTTTGTCTCACCAAAACCGTGTGGGTACACTGAGGTTTTGGCCAATATTTTAGCTCCACCCGAGCAGTTTTGGTGAGACAATCAATACCGACAGTGAGGTATCAATTTCTATTCTAAAACATCTCAAATTAAATAACGAATAATGTGGTTTTTGAAATGCTTTTGATATGCTTCCACATTTTGCACCAACGCAAGCGGTTATGATTGCCTATTCTAAAATACCTTGGTACCGTAAAGTCAACTTTTAAATGGAAAATGCATAAGCCTCGTTCTGAGAGCGGAGTGTTTTGGACACGCAACCAAGATGCTCTACCAAAGTTCCCTCGGGTTGCACTAAAATGTGGAAACCATGCACACGTCACGTCAATGGAATTTCAGCTCACTTCAGAAGTTTGAGGCTCTCAAAACACTGCTTCAAACACAAATCAGCCAAGGAAGCATCAACCACCCTAAGTTTTTTAATGAGCACTACACATATTTGCCGAGAAAAACGCTCCAAATAGCCCATTTGCGCGGATTTTAGCATCACTTGAGCGAGCCGATGCGGACTTCCTATGCGCGCTGTACAAAATGTACATGTCTCATTTTCTGTAACGTTGCCGTAACATAATGTAAACAACGGCGCTACCGGCGCTCCGGCCGGGCCGGCGATGGATGGAATTTGCCAAATTCGCACATATTCAAGTTATTTTCGTGGCCTATCTTTTTAAGTTTTAGGTATTTTAGCTCGGGTTTGGACTGTATTTTAGCTCCACCCTCGAGTGTCTTGGTAACTCAACCAAGGTCCTCCGCCTCGGGTTCAATTCCTTAAACCATAACTGCCGATTTCAAAACAAGGCTTCATCGGCACGTAGTTCATTTACACTGTAATGTGCACTTCGATCTAAATCCTGTTGTTTTAGAATCAGTCATTTACACCTCCTGACAAAGATTTCAATGAGATTCTGCCACAGTACTCTTACAGTGGTAATACATCAATGATCAATGTACATGTTGACCACACACTCAAAGAATACTGAATCCATCTGAATAAAGAAACATATCAGATGATCTGTGTTCAAATTGGATACACATAGAGCTAGGTATAAGACTCTATATTTTATCATCATTATCATATACATGTAGTTTGAAAAGAAAGATGATATTGGGACCAGAGGCAGGGGCCAGGGTGTTACATGTACACTGGTCTTCTTAAGGAGACCAAAACACAAAACCAAGATGACTGAATTGTGTTTCATTCAGCATTAAACATATTCTTGTACATGGGTGAATGATTTCAGGGTACAGTAGAACCTCTCTATTAAGGACACCCTCTGGACTGACAAATGCTGTCCTTAATAGAGAGGTGTCCTGATCAGAGAGGTCAAATTGAATGGAAAGTACCAATTTGGGACCAAAACTATTGTCCTTAATAGAGAACTTGTCCTTAATAGAGAGGTGTCCGCTAAGGGAGGTTCCACTGTACTATGAGATTTGAAAGACTCCTGTTGGTGACTATGTGAAACTTAATCTGACCTACTTGGCTCCTGCCTATAGGCTGTAGAGTCCCTTTACCAGTTAATAATTCATCACAAGGACTTATTTGACGCTGGTGTAGTGCATCTATACACACATATACCATTATGCCTAATTTTGCCTCTCAGCAGGCTTAAACAAGTACATTGTACACAGAGTATATTTGCTTGTGTTATGAATTCAAAATGGCTACAAAAACACCATCCCAACATACAAATAATGGAATGACTCTTAAAGCTAACATTATCCTTACAAAAGCATACAAAGCACCAATACAATTGTAATACAGTAATAACAGTACATGAAAGTACTTCCTCAATACAGGCAGTGTGTATCATAACAACAAAAAATTTTGGTCACTTTAGACTTATAAGCAGTAATCTTTAGTGCAATGCTGGAGGCAAGCAGCCGATCATATCTCGATGTGGGTACTTAGGCACTCAAGGCGTCACACCCTGAACTGCAAGCTCTGCCAGAACATTATCAAGATAATTTGGATCAGGATATCCATGGCCAGTGCTACGTGTTCCAAACTCTGTCTTGTGGTGAATCTCGTTCCAGGTGACAGTGTCCTGTTCTCCAGTAGTGGTCGAAGCCCCTATAGTGAACGTAAGCCTCCTCTCCCAAGCGATCTTGAGAAGCAACATGACTTTACGCCCCTTTTCTGTGTTGGGTAGATAACACATGCGTGGGAAACCTCGGGCAGTGAACGGTCGTCCTGGGTGGGGATGGTTGGCTTGCTGTAATCAGGAAGTGAAATATCACAAACGTTAGGAAAATATGTGACTCGCTCTACCAAAACTAGGCGCTTGTCGCATCTGAACTCGACAGGTTGATACGGACTTGTTGTTCATTTCCCTATTGTAGACCTTTTGTGAAATCTATTACAAACTGATTTGGTCACATTTCACAAAAGGTCTACAATAGGGAAATGAACAACAAGTCCGTATCAACCTGTCAAGTTCAGATGCGACAAGCGCCTAGTTTTGGTAGAGCGGGTCACATATGATAAGAATGTATCACTGGTACTGCATATTTTTAGATCCATTATCCCACACACAAAAATAAAGATTTATCCAACAAATCTAAAAGCACATGTTCCTTCAAGAGAGTATGCATGCAGTCACTTTGCTATTTATTATTCTCTTCTACTGGTTCAATACTAGTTTTACTATTTGAAAGCATCAACACTAGGCTGCGATTCACAAGCGACAAATACCCACCTGTATTCCTGAAGATATGTGGTATACAATCCTGATAGTATTACAGCTTTCACCAGGTAGTGCATCTGGTATGGTGTTTATCTCCATCCGGCCTGCCGGACAGTTACCAAACTTCTCTCCGTAGATGGTCTTACAAGTTGGACACTGTAGGTGGCCATCCTGGGAAGGTCAAGGATTGAAATCATTAAGAAGGCTGACCAAAATTATAAAGGCTTACTGCTTAGATTACGTTTGGAGATTTAAGTTCAAATGTCTCTTTGTTATTCGTTTAGAAAAATTACACCCGACGAAGGACTGGGTATATTAAAGCATAGCAAATGACAATTTTGTTCTGAGCACTAATACTAACCTTCATTCCGCTGTCATACATGGCAATTAGACAAGACTTGTGGAACATGTGATCACACTTGTTCAGTTTGAGCACCACTGTGTCTGTCATGTTCTGGGCAAAACCAGCAGACGCCTGGAGCTGTTCACAACAGATACAGCAATCGTCATCAGTATTTGGGTCTTGAATTTCAACAGTATACACTTTCAACACAGTCGTAGCTCCATTAGAATCTACAAAAGACCAAGCAAATGAATCAATTCAAGTAAATTATACAAAAACATCTTTTAGTGGAAGGAGCAATATTTTATCAGCTTGTACTGAACTAATGACGGTCAAAAGGTGTAATCTTTACCTTCTTTACCAAGTGCACGCCTTTAATTTTTTCTCGAACACAAACCAGCAAGTTGCAATGAGAACAAATGTAATAATTTCTCTACTGATAGATTATGTTGATAATCTTTGAAAGTTGTGATGACTTTTATAAGCAGTGCAGGTTTGAACTTATAAGGGAGCGGGAACTTATCAACAAAATCAGAGCCCCCCTCTGCTCCCCACTCTAAGCAAAAATGAAGACATTGCTTTGTCTCTGGTTGTATTGGCCACGACAGCAAGGAGACCATTTGAGTATGGTAACTTTTAGGGCCTCTAGTCAGGCCTAAGTTTAAGACATGGTCAAGGTTATCAATTAAAACATTAAGGTTGAAACTTTGGCTTTTAAAACAAAATATTTTTATCAATGTTTCACGCCTAGCGAGTACAACACTACGACTCTTGCTAACTCTCGATCTAATTACAATGTACAATGACTTCACAACATGGAGGCCAATGAAGCAGAGAGAATATGTATGAATATCATGTGAGAATGAAGAATGCATTTCTACATGCAGATGATTTGAAAAAGAAAATGTTTCACTCCACAGCAGTCGTTTTCAAGTATTAGTGCAGATCCCTTGTGAGCATATAAAATTATTTCGCAGACCCATCTTTCTTATTAATCTTACCATTCTTTTCATCATTCATTTTCTTTGGTTTACGTTCTTTCCTCTTTGGCTTAGCCCCAGAATTAGCGTTACCAAGGCTAGCTGTTCCTTGCGGTGGGTTAATCGTTATAGTCTGTGACAGATATATCGGCATAATGGGTGTCAGCAGCATGTTAGTCACTCCTGTAAACAAGCAAGGACTAGGCATTGGAAATGGAGGCAGTAAGAATGAGCAAAGAAACGCCACTTCCATCAGAACTCAGGTTATGAGGAACATTTTGTACAAGGAAGTATACTAAAATTGCCAGGGTGAAAATTGGGTCGCCCGGAGGGAGCCGATTGTGCATTCCTTTTTTTATGCTATCAAGTGCAGAATCGGCTGCCCGAGGTCAAGGAAGGTGCAGACATTGGCTGATATTTATAAAAGACTAGTAAATGCTTTTACTTTAAACTTCATGTACATTTACACAAGCCATCTCTGTAGAATACTTTAGTAAAAGCATTTACTAGTCTTTATAAATACTAGCCATTGGCTACTTTTCGAGTCACGCAGTACCCCGTGTCCAATGACCAAGCTGGCAGCACCAGTGCTCAATTCTCAAACTGGCAATGATGTACGATGTAACACCAACTCATCACTACTACAAGTGTGCTAAAGATAGCATAAGTGGGTATGATATGTCATGTTTAAGTACAGGTATTAGGTGAAGGCTATTAAGGTATAGTAGAATGTTTCTACTAGCAAGAGAAGCCTACATGCATGAAAGGTACATTCTTTGTTAGGACACACTAGAAACTGATACCAACCTGTCATCACAGGGCTTATGATCACACTTCCTTTCACTTGATTGACTGGCACTGTCACTGGTGGACAGGGGCTAAAATAAACAAGGGAATGAGCTCTGTTATAAGCAATGTATTTTTGTCAATAGAGTTCGTGCTAAAAAAGGTGTTTGGTGAATAAATACTACCTCGTGGCACACCCTGTTCCAAGGTTCTGCAGGGGATGCAGGGAGAAATCAACATGAAATAGATTCAGAGAATCAGTACTTTTTTAGATACATAAAAGATGGCAGCACCTAATTGGTGGAACGTACTGTAGTGTATATATCATTGACATGGAATATGAATCAGTACTTTTAGATAAGGGCTGAATTCAAAGATGGCAGCACCTTAATTGGTGGAACGTACGGAGTCTGTTGTGTTGAAATCATTGACATGGAATAGATTCAGTGAATCGGTACTTTTAGATACAAGGGCCAATTCAAAGATGGCAGCACCTAATTGGTGGAATGTGACCAGTTTAGGATACAGTTGAAATCACAGAGATTTTGTAGTTTTATGATTCATCTGATAGGCACTTATAACGAACACATAACGAAAGAGTAAAAAAGTTAGGGATGACCTTTTTTCATATTCATTGATAGGCATGAATGGAGCCTGACTTAACGTAGCAGATACACTGTCTGAAGACCTTGATTTACTGAGGAATGTTCGAGTTAAATTTCTGGAACTTGGGGGTCGTGGGTCTTTTGGAGCAACGGTGCTTCGGTTTTTCTTTTTTGATGGTTTACTCTTTGTTGCTTGGCTGTTTTTACCAGACTCAATACTGGAATCACTGAGACCATGTTTTCGATTCAAATCTGCTCCGAGATGAACACTGGCACAGTTTGCATCCATTGTCACTGTTTTATCTGCTGGGTATCTTGGGTAGTTCATCCTCTGCACTGGCCTGGGGTATCCAGTTCCGTTGCGTCGTTGCACCATAGCCATCAAGTCAACTGTGTATGGAAGAGAATAGATTGTTTTTTCCAGATCTATGGTTTTATTTTTATTTTTGTGGGCATCTTCCAGCAGAGATGCCACATCGAAGTCATAGTGATGCCACTCTCTGTGATCTCCCCACCATTGCCAACTTATGCCTATAGCCGGTGGACTCTGAGGGGGAAACACCTTCCGACGAACACTCCGACAGGTTCCTGAAAACAAAGAGAAAAAAATCAGTTCTTCCACAACCCTAAAAATGTCACAAAAAATTACACAAAAGAACACATACGTTGACGTGACCACGCAGTCTTTCAATTGTTGCTGGTTTAATGGGGACCACAATGGCTTCGTCCAACTCCGATTCATGCGATGTTATCTTAGGCTAGGTCTCTTCTGACGACAGTGAAATATGACGACGGGGCATTATTCATACTTCGTCGCAAGATAAAAGTCTACGGGAGTCAAGACACCAGAAAAAATACCGACAACCTCTTTTGATTAAGCCATGTTGTTGTCATAGATGTTTCTGCATCTTGGCTCGTTAACATGTCAATCAGCTGTCAAAATGACGCATGCGCAGAGGAAAATATAACGTGCCTGAATCTACACGAATTTGTTCCATTTTTCTTGTGTCCAAAACGTAATTGGACAGTGTTCTATCGGCTTCACCCAAGAATACATGAGGGCAAGAGTACTTCTTCTTTTCAATAAACTCAACAACACTTGATTCATAGGCTTTCCAATGGCCAAAATCGTTCATCCATTCCCAGACAACGACACTTTCGTTTTGTACGTTCTCGGCCATGTTTTGTTGTTATTCCACCTTCGGTATTTTCCGTCGACGATCGGCGATTTCCGAAGCTAAGAAATTTACCCACAATGCAGCATATTATTTTCGTTGTGAAGGGGGACGGATTCCACTAAAATCGATCATTATATCACTGTTTTCTACAAATGTGATTTAGTTTTTTTGTAAAAACATGCAACACTAAAATGTCTTTGCTTTAAACATACCGGAGGTTAGTAAATATAAACTTTTTAGCTGTTACATTAGGTATTTTGCGCTCTTTTTTGAGATGTGGAAAATCGCACTGACAAATGAAAACACTGCATACAGTGCAGTGATACACTACATCATACAGGATAGTGGTATGACTGATCACTGATGGTAATTTTGATTTTAGCATGTTCAGTTACTGTCTGAATGTCCGATTCACCTCTTTCTTGATCAGCCCCTAGCTAGTGGACACTGGTAGAACTCTGTTGTGGGGAAATAGGCGAATTTCTTGTTGATCACTGAATGATGAGACGAGTGATGGCTGATGCCATCACTATCAGGCATCACAAATTTAAACATGTTTAGGTCAAGATGTTGATGTCGACAACATCATGACATCGTTCATAGATGATAGATGAGCAGGATTATGTCATTGCACTCTGCAAAATAGTGCTTCATAAACAATGTCGTCTTAATGTCAGAAATGATGAATTCGTCCCGTTCATTTATCATTCATTCCCTTTCAAGCTGACCAAATGTTATGTATTTTTCGTTTTAGAAGCTGCTCCTTTCTGCAAGGATGGCGACACAGGCAGAAATAAAGCAGAGGAACTTGGAGAGTTCCATTCTGTATCTCCAGCAGGAACATAGCACCACTTTGAAAGGTCTCCATGAAGAAATACAACTGTTACAAAAGAAAAATTCAGGTGAATATAAAATAAAGAAAAATGTGTAGAATAGCCCCGGCTGTCAGTGGAAAGTGTCACTGTAGGTCTTCATTACAGGAACGGTTTGACATGTTTCTGGAACATTTCCGTTTTGGTGGCTGATGAAATGTTTGAGCTTGCGCCACAGTTCTAAAGCCCTTGGCATCTATCCTGAAACAACTAATTTGTCTGGAGAACTTTCTCCTATGTTTGGTGTTGGGTCGGACAGGCCACTCAAGATTTTTGTATGTCTTTTCAGAGTTGACGTTCCAGGTTGCTATGTTCTCTACTTCAACATCAGAAGAAGGTAAGATCATAATCATGTTACTCTAAATAATGGCCAGTTATGACCCTCTGAAAAATATGTTTAGGGGTGAAAATCCTAAAATGCCCTTCCTCTATGGTCCTGAATAGTCATAAACTTAACGTACTGCGTTACTGGTGCCGTGTTTTAAAATGGTGAAAAGAGCTAATTGTGTTCTTCAAAATATGTACACAACTTTTTCCTAATACTGGAATCTCTCTGGGTTGGTCCTGCATGATATCTAACTACATGTAACACCATGTTTGAGTTCTCAACCAATTAACACTGTAGACTTTGCATGTTTAGCACCTCTAAAGACCCTGGCTAGCTAGTGAGTCAAGTCAGTGAGAGAAACTGCCATTGGAGTATTCAGCATATGCAGTTTCAATAGTACTAATGCTTAAAAAGACGATGAATTATTTTTTATTGAATAATAAGAAAGTATCTGTGTACCGCAGTAGATCAATGGCTTACCCTTGGCACAATGTAATTTACTTTTGCTCACAATCATCAAAAGCTAGTTTTAAATCAAACTACATCTTCTGTTTTTAGGTGCATTGCGAAAAAAGGTGGAAATTTTGCAACATGACTTGAAGGATCTCAAAGTTAGTAATAATGAATATGATGAACAACTCACAAAAAAGGACCGTAAGATCTCAGTTCTGGAGCAGCAACTTCGTGCACAGGAAAAGAAATTTGCTGATGAACTCAAAACATTCAAGTCTCGATTTAAATCGGCTCATGCTGAACTGGATGCAAAATCAGCCAACATAGCGCAGTTGACTCATCAGCTGCACACAGCTAGGAAGGAACTGATGCTGAGAGAGTCACAAAGTCCCGATCTTCTAGTTCATCAGCCTGCACCACCAAAAGAGTCCGCGCCTCGCTCAGGAATTGGCAGAAGAATACGAAAAAATATCATATCTGCTGACTTTCAGGACAAACGTCCACATTCTAGTAGTTCCAGTGGATCAAGTTCACGTGATTTACTTGAGCCCGTACTGCATCCTCCACCTGATCCAACACCATTCCTTCCACGTAGATCTTCAGGTCCGAAAGATCTTGCCGTCCACATAAAAAAGAAACAGGATCCCCTTCCTCCAATATTGCCTCACACTCTCAGTGCTGAACATTCTAAGTCAAACTTGCGCCACCATGCTCTTGGTCGTGTGAAGCTTACCACGGACCCTAGGGGGAAGGATCATGTTGTTAAGTTAGCTGTTGATCATATGCCGGGGTCTGATGTGTGGCGGCAGGCAGAATCCAAGAGTGCTGAGAACAGGTGAAAGGTGCTGTCATTGCTAAGACCAAGTGCTGTTGAAAAAATTATTTTCTGGATTAAAAAACATTCCAAACTATTTGTCAGTTGTGTCAACCTGTGCTTTGAATTGTTTTTGATTGTGGAAAAAAATTATGTTGCTGAGTGTTTTCAAAGTAATTTGCATAATACATGTATTTAATACATGTACATCATGTTGTGATAACTGTTTCGACTGCTGTTACCATTTCTTTGACGTCATGTTGTTGTTGAAAATTTTTTTTCATCCATCCCGTCTACAAGGTACTGTTGCAATTGATTGTAAATTTGTGTATGATTTCCTGTAGTGTGAATTTCGGTGTACAATGCACTTTGTGGATACTTGTTAAAAAATGGCAGTCAAGAAGTGTCAAAGTGCCGAATGATTCATGCTTGATTTGACAGTTAGTCTGCACCAAGGCCGATTTATTAAGGTCGCGCTGCCGGCAGAGCGAGTCACACAATGAAGAGGGATAATTCTTCTGTGCTAAACATTTTTCTGATCTACCTTTATTAGGTTTTCTTTGTATCCTTCACCACATGACGTGAAGTGGTCAAAATGTGAGCACTTAAATTTAATAAATATTGAATCCTGATATTTCTTAACTTAGATTTTGATTTATACTACATCGTTGTATTTTAAAAGCCCTTGGGTCTGTGTCTTTTTGCAGATGCAAATGTACTTAGTTTGTCTTTTTTTCGAATTTGGAAAGATGGCACATTGTTTTTTTTAACGTTCTGTGATGATAAGAATATGATCAATACAATTGATGTAATGTGTTTTTCTGTAAAGATTTTATGTAAATGTTTTAATTTAAGAGCAGATATTTCTCTTTGTCTCGACTGTCATTTCACATCATGCAACAACTTGGCCTAAGCTCACCTCATACCATATTTTATTGGTCTGTCATCATACTGGTATGAAGTACAGTGATGATGCATGTTTGTATGTGTTGCAGGCTTTTAGTTAAATGCATTTTATCATGTTAGAAATAGTACACTGAAAGAATTTATGCATTTAAGATAAGAGCTGGCTGACCCCTTCAAAACTGCTGGACGTTGTCCAAATTGTTGTGTTAGTACAAAGGTTACTACAAAACTTTTGAATCGGAAGTTATGTTCATTTGATATGTACATGTATGTGTAGCTAAGTCCAATGGAGGGCCGTCCATTTTAATACAATGTACATCCAAATGATTTCTACTGCTCTTTGTACTGTTTAGTCTTGGTCAAGCTTCAGATTTGCTGACTTCAGAGCTTGTGAATACCGAGTGTGGGAATTGTTTCGTCAATTCTGTGTAGTTCACATGTCAACTTTGTCAGGCTGCAAAATGACGTCCTTTCATTCATTTTGAGGAACGAAACGATAAAGCAATCATGTTTTCATTCCATCTGCATTAGTTTTTGATACAGCTGCATTTTATCAAGCAATTTTTTGTGTTGTGAAAGATTGATTTTAGTGAATAAAATTGATAACAAAACAATGGAATTTCTTTCTGAGTACATGTATGCTTCATTCCACCAGTCAGATTCAAAGGAAGGCTATTAATTGGCATGTTTTTGTTAAGACTGCTGTTAATTCAAACATCTAAGTCTACAACATCGATCCACATATGATCAGAAGGATATCTAGAAAACAGGGTATAGTCTTGCACACAGAGAGATGGAAAGAGGATGACATCAAAATGATCATATTTCGACACGATTTAGTAATTGGAAGATTCACTGATTGTCCATCTGCAGAAATCTTATGAATATTTCTGCCTCGTCTAGAATTTGTCCCTAGAAATGAAAAGATATATGTGCCGTTAAAACCGGACGAAAAAACCTAAAGCATGGCAAAATGTACACTCTGGATGCAGTGTACTGGCCTCGTTCCTCACACTGAATAGGATGACGAAATGGACTCGATCCCTGTGTAGTCCAGGCAAGATATAGCCAATAACGTGCCAATACTGATGTGATCTCCCCATGGCCAAAACATCTTGGCTATTATGAACACCCAAGTTGTACCAGACGGACAGTAAGCTGCCATGATGGCATTAAAGTGGTCTTATTCCCATATTTTGGTTGTGACTTTGTCCTCAAATACCGCTTTGGGATGAATGGAAGGGTAGATGTATCATAGGTCATATTAGGCTCCCCTGGCCTGTAACTGAATGAACATAAGTTGGAGGTGCAATTTCACAATCACAGCCCACAAAATGTGCTCTTTGTGAAATATTTGCCTGGCTGGATTAAGAATCATTGAAGATGGAAGGGTAAGTCAATCAGTCCAGAAAATGGTCCTTGCTTTTTGTCCATGGGAATCACACCGTAGAAAACTGTCCTGAAGACAAATCCAGGCACAAGCTCGTTGGGAGGAATGGTCCTTGGTGACCCATATTGTCCAAGAAAGAGGTAGATCCTCAGGAAATTATCAACCTTGGTTAGGGTCAGCTTGTACTTGGAGGTTCTCCAGGAATATTCTGAACAACTGTCCGCTGTGGCAATACCACGTAGAAAGCACATGGCTGAGCATGGGTATCTGGCTATGGTTTGCCAATGTAATAATCCTGGATCTGCATGCTCATGTCAGTTTGCAACAGGAAGGAAGGAAGGTCAGCCTGCAACATGGCTATTCAAATTTTCCTCTTCACTACAACAAGACAGGCAGAAGAAAGTCAAAAATGTACCTTTTTTAAAAACTCAGTAAGATTAGGCTACTTTGGTTTTTTCCAAATTTATTGCTTGGGTAAAAATATTTACAAATTTTAACATGATGCAGATAACTCGAAATTACATGTTTGTATCTACAACTTCTCCTTTATCAGTGAACACATTGTCAACAACCAAAAGATATACTGCAAGTAGCTTTATGATTAAAGCTACAGGAATGTAGCTAGCTTTTTTAAAAATGCAGTCATGAATTTTTAAAAGCCGCTTTTTGATTTGGTCCATGGCCTCTGTGGAAGACTTGGGTTGTTCATATACACAATATAACATAAGTTGTCAAAAAGCATCAATCAAGTATCCTAAAATTACAGGCAATGGCACGAATACTTTTTCAGAAAACTATTTCTCTGCAGTAGAAATATCACAATGAGCAGCACATGTATATGAGTATATCAGGAATGCAGTACCTCATCAATAGCGAATGTCTGCGGCTCGATGTGACATTGATTCACCAGGGTCTTGATATCAGTAAATTACTAGCACATATTATATCGTTAATTTTTTTATGACCCATCAGTACCCTGACATCACAGGCAATGGTACCAATACTTTCCCAGAAACGAAATTCTCAGCTGTGGAAATATCACAATGCACAGTTTATGAGTATATTTGCAATATAGTTCCTTATCAATAATACATAGCATACTATAGAGAGAATGTATCAAGACTATAGCATTTTTATTTGATCTTAATACTAGTACTTTACTACCAAATATGCTTTTAATTTTCTTATACAACCCATCAATATCATACACAGATGAGAAGATGGTGCAATAATGTCAGCAAATCCAAATTCTACCGATGGCCTAATCAGTACAATTCTCTGCAAGATGATGCATGTCTTATTATATTCAGCTGTGATGCATTGAAGCTTTACATGTAATCTATAATAGTAAGCAGATGTCACAAGAACTGTCCTAGCATCTTCTGAACAACTGATGATCTGAAGAAAAGACGTATATTACGCCCACTTTCGTTTCCATGGTTACCTCCTAAAGTTGAGCAAAGGGGATGTTTCATTGTCTGTGGAGTAATTGAAACTTCGAGCAAATTCATTCCTGGTGGTCGAATTGTGATGGCTGTTGATATGAGAGTTTGCCGTGTGCTGTCGGTTCCTGCAAATACCTCCAGCAATGCCTTTGTAGACTAATGTATTCAGCACAGCCTGCAGTGGGTTGAGAACAGCCTGAAAGAAGGACGAGGTGTTGGTTAAAGATAGGGATTGGATAGGTTCCACACTTTGGCCGCGAGATGCCCCAGCTCAAACCTCCATTATGCTGTAACACTCTCAGGGCACTTGCTGGAAGCTCCCAACAGATCATGAGAAGCAAAAACCACATGTACTTTCACCACTGACAACGAGCTTAGCAGAAAACTGTGATTATACTTCGAGCAACAAGCATGTACGACTCCTGTACGTGCACATGGCCTAATTGCGAATTTCAGCCTGCAAGATTCTGGTAAGTATTAGTCCATTGACAGTTTCATCATCTCTGATAGATCAGATGAGTAAAACAGCACCAACTGAACAATGTATAACTGCTGTGGGAGATGACTACAGAAGGCAAAAGAAAGTTCCTCACCATAGCATTCCAGAGTGCAACAAATACACCACTACTGACTTGGTGTTTGAATATCAGCAAGATTCCATTTATCACATTTACTAACCAGCTGAAACAGACGATAAACTGGATGAGAAACGAAAAAAGAACAGGGGGTGCAATTTGTCCTATTTGTTTGAAGTCCTGATATAGCCACAGGAGGACCATTATTGCAGTTTATTTCAGAACTTTATTTCAAATGAGATTTTGGTCATAATACAAACGACAGAACAGCAACAAGATGCATGAAAGATTTTTTACAAATTTTTTTAAACTAGAGAAAAAATTTGGATTTTAGTTCATTGAGGGCAAGTCTAATGAACAAAATGTTACCAAGAACTCGATTTTGTCAAAAGTGGGGGGGGGGGGGCGTTTACCAATTTCTCACACACACCCCTACAATTCATTTGAATGTACATGTACAGACACTCACCAGACATAAAACACGAGCATAATCAGGAAGAATTTTTCTCGTATCCGAACGACTATTGACCGTTCACTATCCGTGTAACGTCCGGATCGACCGCTCACCAGACCTTTGACCAATTTCGATGCATATATGTAGAGCAGCGGATTGGTTATCATCACAAAGACCAAGGGAATGTAATACGAGAGGAAGTGTGGCACTGTGTTGAGTAAATCATACTGGCACCTGAAGAAAAAAAACGGTCATCATCAAGAAAAAATTAAGCCTACGTGCAATCCTTTCTTGAAAAGATTACCGGTAAACTTACAGGTGGTCATCACATTTTGAGACAACAAGTAGTCATTTTACTTTGTCAAGAATAAATAAAAGACCACACGTGGTCCGTATTGAAAACACTGCATGTAGTCTTGACTTATAAAGATTACGGGCCGAATTTACGAAGGGTGTTTAAGAGTTAGACGCGTGTAAATTCTACATAATCAGTTTCAGGGCCTAATGCAGTTTTCATGAAGAAACCCTGCAAGGCCCTGACTCTGTCTATTCAGACATTAAACGCTGTTTTAAGCTAAACACCCTTTGTAAATTCGGCCCTACATGTACTTATGGCATATTCTATGCAGTACTTACATCAAGAGAGATGGATAATACAAGGGTATTATTCCTGCCAGACACAGACATCCGGACACTCCCCATCCTAAGATATGATAGAGAATCTGGCGACTGAAAACAAATGCAGAAGATTTGAAAAGAAGATGATAATGATATGATTATAATAATTACAAAGATTATGCTCTGCAATCAGATAACCCAATTATAACTCTTCTTTGAGTATGCAAAGTGTCACACTGATAAGTTAAAATGAACATGACAGGTAATCTGCCACTAAGAAGTTATTCTTAATGTTCAAGTAAACAGGCTCAAGGGGCCTAGACCATTGACAGAGATTGATGCAATCATCTTTTCCCAACTAACTAATTAGCATTATATGAATACGCAAATGAGCATTATTAAGTTTCATAGCTTTGTCAATTTGACCACAAAGGTTATTTATGTCTTACCAATTGCATTTTAAAAGGCAGTAAAAAACTATGCGAGTCAGGATGAAGTTCCATATACAGACGTTATCATATTAGTAAACTTTTAACTCAGACATCATAATGGTAAATTTCATCATGTTACCTTTGTTTGTTCTTGACCATAAACACTATATCTAAAGCATAACAGAATGTCCACATGTACGTTGAGAGGTAGAAATACTGGATCCAACCCTAGGTAAAGAGAAGACAAAATCATAAATATCAACAGTCTAAAAGGTTTCCACACAAGTACAATAAAAGATTAACCTTCTACAAAAAGTGTGCTGATATAAGAGCTCTGGGGGAATGCTCCGGTATCTCTTGGCTGATAACAAAGGTTAGGCATCTTTTTTCTAAATTTTTTCAATACTTGGCCACGGCACCTCAGTCAGAGGCAGATCCAGAACTCCAAGAGAGTGGGGGGACGTGCCCCTCAGATCTGCCAATGCAAACGTGGGTTAGGAAAGAGCATGCTGGTCTGCAGATGTATTTTACTCTTCTTGATTAAATACCACACTACAAAATGATTTTTAATTGTCTCGAAAGTGTGCCTCAATCCCACAAATCACATGCTACATGCATGACAATTGACATGTCAACTGCTTATATATACCAGAGCAGAGGCAGAGCTATGCAGATAATTTATTTTCAACTTACAGAAGAAATAGCACAAAAGATGTGAGCAAAATCGAGGTTGCCATCTTCAATAACATGGTCTTCCTCATCAGGGTCAATGAGCCACACCAAAGCCCTAACCAAAATACCTGCAACAATGAAAGTGTTATTCAGCTCAAACTTTTTATCTAAGTTTTGCAGTGACCTTCCTGTATTACTTAAAGGTTTTATAATACCTGTAAGTGTAATAACAGAACTTTGCCGTCATAATTTCGAGATTTGTCCAGTTCTCAGTCAACATGTTTAAAAAAAATTATACTGAAGATTAGTAGGATACTCTAGGCCTACATCATCCATTCTTGCTTGAACATGAGATAAAAAGTTGACTTCATTCAGTACCCGGCAGAAATAATTATGGCCTATGACTAGAATTTGAAATTTAACATCCGACTTATTTGTTTATGACCTAATTACTCCCTCAGTTCAGTTCGAAATACTATTCACTATACAGACTTCATTGTGTGAGCCTTTTGTGAATTTCACTAAAGTAAAACGGTAACAGTAATGGTCCAGTATTGATTTTTTTGGGGTGTTATTTTAAAGTTCTGATGCAACTGTATATATTCCGAGTTCCACACATCACTTGGAATGCGAATCCCCAATTTTAATTGCAGTTTATTTCCACCTAACCCTGGAAAGTCTAGAACCCCCACCTAAGCGACAGGACTTTTAGAGCTGGTTGAAGGATAATGTGATCTCGGAGCCTTGTGTGTCAAGATGCTTGTGCTGGATATAACCTTGTTTGTAATTTCCTCTCCAACAGAATCTTTCTAACTAAACAGAAGAGAAGGCTATTCGTAATCATAGCACACAAGAATTATAAATCAACGTACCTGTACACGCTAAAAGATCTGCAACAGCCAGCCATGCAATAATTCTCTTTGAATACCCTGGCGGGATGGAAGGGTCCAATCGCCGTCTGCCAACATCAGCTGGTCTTGTGTCACGACAATTCTTACAAGAAAATATCAAGAATAATGCACCCACGATACTGCACAATGATGACAAAATGCAAATAGCATTGTATCCATTTGTTTGAAAACTGTCTTGTTTTATACTATGACCATCAGGGCGTGGGTAATATGCGGACAAGTTCTGACAACAGAAGGATTCTAATCCTGGAGAAGCCATGGCCACGAGTTGCTCCAGATGATAGCTCTATTCTTGTCTTCTGCCTGTTTGTCGTTGGAAAAATCTGCAAAAAATGAATAACATGCTTAACTGTAACTGGTTTCGGTCATGGTCTGCACAATGGGCACAAGTACTAACAATGAACGGGTCACTTTGTTATAAAGCAGACCTGAAGGTAATATTCTAACCCCAATGGCACTGTGGAGATAATGTGGGAAGAGTGCTCATGTACTATATCACAAAGAATGTTGTGAACAGGGTTATGTAACAGCTAAGTTTATAGATGTACTATTAGGCTGGATAAAGTGCACAAATAGTGAATTAAGTTCATTTTGAGTAGAGCCAGGTTCAAGCATATTTTGTAAAGTAGAACCTCTCTATTAAGGACACCTTTTGGACTGACAAGTGCTGTAAATCAGGATGTGTCCAGATTACACTTACAGCTTGGTCAAATCACATAGAAATGACGTCTTATCAGGGACCAAAATTACTGTTCTTAAAATAGATAGCATGTTCTGCTAACAGAGGTGTCCACTAAGGGAGGTTCCACTACATGTTGTAATAATATCAAAGAGCCCATTTTTTTAAGAATTAGGGATTTTAACCATTTGACATGTACGGGTGACAGACATGACAACGACGTGTCATGTATGAGGGTTAACGCTCCAAACTTTATTACAGACGAGATATAACAAGTAAGAAAGTAACTAGGGCCTAGGCTATATGTATGAAAAACAATCTAAAATATCTTCCTCAGATTCTGTTTTTGACAAGTCAACTAAAGTGCTTTGCTTGTGTCTTGACTGTAACTGAGACTAAATAGGCCCTATGCCTGGTAAGCCGGTATCACCTAGGAGTGGCAAAACAAACTATCTTTACAATGGGTTTTTATGGCCAATAATGGCGGCAGACAATGCTGCACCTCTCTAACCAATGTCTGGCGTCTCTTACCGTGAAAATCTATAGTAAATATGGTCAGTTTTGCCAACCCTAGGTTATACCGGCGGCATATATGGAAAAGGGCCTATTCTTCGTCTTCTTTCTTTTCCTAGATGAAGTGGTAAGTTATGTCAAGACTCAAGTGCATGCCAGTAGCATGTAAGCAGTAGGCCTACCAGTACCACTACCACGTCCTCCAGCTCAGCTCAGGCTGTCTGTGCTGACTGTCTGTCCTGTGCATATGTCATGTCGTGATGCTCTGTTCAATATAAACACATGATTACCACTATCTATTCCCTTTTCTCTGCCTACCTTTCTTTATCCCGTCCCTTGCATAACAACTACTGGATGACATTGACAATCAAAAGGCGCCTCCTGACCCAATTTTCTAAAGTTTTAAATACATAACATGATGTCCTGAGCAAATCGGTCCGTCTACCATTTTGAACAGTATGAAAATCACATGACTGTATCCGCTGTTCTAACAATCAAGTTGCATCAAAATTTTTGTTCAGGTTTTGTCGCGCTAGCTGTGAGCTGACGATTAAAACATTACATAAATAAGAATATGTGTAAAAATTTGTGAACAAAGGGAAAAGACCGAATAAGAATATGTGGCGGATGTTATGAATCCATTATGAATTTTCTTGTTGGGTGACAGTAGTCTATAGAATAGCTACATTGCCAATCAACACGTGTTGTTATAGAGGGCGCTACGATGGTGCTCAAAAGTGTAAAATCTGCTTTGCAAAAAAGGCAAAATACAGCAGTCACCGACATTAAAGACAAAACAAAACAATTTCTAGATGATAGGAAACACGCAAACAATTTAATAGACATCATTGCTGCTTCAGAGGTAATTTGAATTTGAAGCATTTGAAGAAAAATGAGCACTGCTATTGCCAATTTGGTTAGCACAGGGTGTCCCAAAAAGATACAACATGCATGGTTCAAAGATAAGGCTTAAGAGATGGTGTGCTTGGAACGTCATTAATGTAAAACGTCTTTTTTCCAGTCAGAAGATTCATCTGTTATCCTTGCCACAATCCGAGCTTTCCATCGTATTTTCATTCATTTGATCAAAGATGAAGAAATGTACATTGCTGATCCACCGAAGGATGATGATGATCAGTCGGACACAGGTACAGTTCTCACCAAAAAAATTCAAAGCTTTTCTTCTCTTAGTTTTCAAACATCTTACTTGTGGCTCTTTCGTAGCTTTTCTATTTTCAAATTCTAGAATTTTTAAATTTCTTATTTCAGAGTGCTCTCCTGATGAAACATATAGATTGTGGTTGAGAAGTTGCTATACAGAAGCTGTTGACAAGCTGTTGGAGCTCTTGAGGGACGAGCATGAAAATGTGTCGGTAGGTTCTACTGAATTTTCCTAATAATTCTTGAATATCTGATCTGAAATGAAATGCTTGTTCACAAGTTGTCATCTTTTGGTTAAAATTATACCAGCCTTCAAATGATATTGCATTATTTATGTGACACCCCATATCACTCTTATACTACATTGTAAGAGGTTGCAGCTTTCACTATTTTGGCAATACTGCTATGGAAGATGATTGCCTTGTTCTGACTAGTAGGATTTTCTCTACTCAATGCATGAGAAAGTATCGCAACCTGTTTCTTGAAATGATAGGGCTTCGTGATGAAAATGAACCGAGGACACAACCAGGTTTTTCAAAATCAAAGTGTGTCATTTGATTGCATTGAAAACACTGAAGTGTGTCTATAAGAAATATTTTTCTAATTTCAGGAGTTGTCTCTTTGTACTCTCATGAAGTTTGTTGTAGCAGAGGGTCAAATGCCGCTCTCAAAATGCTCAAAAAAGCATCTGAAGTTTTCCACAAAGCTTTACCTGGTAGGTTAAACCTTCTCGTCTTCATGGCTGAGTAGGTTAGAATCCAAAGAGTCTTCTTTGTCTCGTAGGTTCAAATCTGAAGAGTATTTGTGGTCCTTTTTGAAGTCATTATGGCCGTTGAAGGTCCTTGTTTTCTTCCAGGTCTGGTGGTCCATCAAAATGGTGCTTGTAGAATATTCACTAGCGATTTCCATATGACTTTGAAAAGCACCAAGTGATCATATCCTCAATAAGTGTTATCAAAGACGTCTCTACCTTTATTTCAGAAAGTGTATGGTGCTCTTCTGTCTGATGAACATAACATGGTTAGTCTGATTGAAAGAATGCAAGAATTCTTGGAGTATGATGATGTTCGACACTTCACCATGAGATATGCTCTGACAGATATCAAGAAGAAAATAGAGCAGCAGGTAAGCCTTGGAGGTGTGCTGGTACTAGTAGTCTCCTTATTGAAGCTGAGCTAGCAAAATAACTATTTCTTGGTGTCTCTCTGTCTTTTTCTGTTGGCACAGATCCAGGCATAACCCTGTCCCTCATCCCCTATTTTAGTAAAAGTTTTATGTAGTTTTCTG
Source organism: Lineus longissimus (assembly GCF_910592395.1). Taxonomy (NCBI): domain Eukaryota; kingdom Metazoa; phylum Nemertea; class Pilidiophora; order Heteronemertea; family Lineidae; genus Lineus; species Lineus longissimus. Next base: position 9,782,409 of record NC_088309.1, on the reverse strand, counting down.
CTGTAACACCCAAGCCTTCACAAATATTTTGCTTTCTGGTCTACTTTATAAATAAGTCTGATTATTTTTTTCTTCAGATATGCAGTGATGTTTACTTGAAGAATATGTTTAGTTTATTGGAGCATCTGTCCATGCCAAGTGCTACGGAGGAGCTTCTCTCAAACTTTTTAGCTGAGGCCCCTGGGCCAGAGATGGCCACCAAAATGAACTCATTCAAAGTGCAACAGAAACTATACACTACACTATGGTTGGAATTTCTCAAAAATAAGGTGAGTTGTTATTTAGGCACAGTGGACTTCAAAGAAGAAAAAAAGTTGCATGTTTAGGTGTGTTTTATTGTCAAATTGCAAAGAGTGAACTACTCGCTTTGCACTTACGATTGTTAATGAGTGAAAGTGTGCATACAAAAACCTCCTTTCCTAATCTCTGAGTGTACAACTCTCAAATAGATTTTCTTTTAAATTCATCTTCAGATTGAAGAAGTTAGGCTGATATGGGGGACTTGTATAATAGTAATACTTCAGCGAGAGTCTTCTTTCTCTTTGCAGCTGTCTATCAGTCTTTATAAGAAGGTGCTGATCAGTCTTCATGAGAAGGTGATGCCGCATATGTCCAACCCTCTTCATCTCAGTGACTTTCTCACAGAATCTTATAATGTTGGTAAGATATTATGGGGCGCAACAAAATGGGGAGGGTGGGTTGTTCTACCCGGTATGGATTTATCAAGACTGGCAGTATAAAAGAAAATCTCAATCCTATACATGTACTTGTTCCATGTTCAAAATCATATATAGAGAGAATTTCCGACAAAAATTTTTCTCCGACCAGTCTTTTCTGGAGGACTTGGGTCTTTGAAACTTGATTGTAATAAGAAAAAAGTGGTCTGGAGCTGAATGTAGTAAAGGTCTAAGACCAGAATTATCTTGAGTTATTTCCATTTTGTAATTTTCAGGTGGTGCTGTCAGTCTTTTGGCTTTGAATGGTCTCTTCATCCTCATACAAAAATACAACCTGAACTACCCCGATTTCTTCATCAAGCTATATGCTTTGCTTGAGCCATCGGTGTTCCAAACCAAGTTTAGGGCTCGATTTTTCTTCCTCACTGACCTCTTCCTCACATCAACGTAAGTGAAGGTCGTAATGTAGTAAAGGTCTAAGACCAGAATTATCTTGAGTTATTTCCATTTTGTAATTTTCAGGTGGTGCTGTCAGTCTTTTGGCTTTGAATGGTCTCTTCATCCTCATACAAAAATACAACCTGAACTACCCCGATTTCTTCATCAAGCTATATGCTTTGCTTGAGCCATCGGTGTTCCAAACCAAGTTTAGGGCTCGATTTTTCTTCCTCACTGACCTCTTCCTCACATCAACGTAAGTGAATTCGTAATCTATTTGGTTTGACTGTCATCATCTTGTGCTAGAATATGATATATCATTTTGGTGGAATGTTTGATATTCTGTTAACCCAGGTTTTAGCTGGCATTCCAAAACACCTTTGTTGTCACAGTACAGAACCTTTTACTGCCTTGGCTCTTGTATTGTAAACCACTTCTTTGAGGGCATTTTATTTTTGTGAATTTTGGAGATTTGAAGATAAACAGACCGACCAGGTAGATTTGACGGACCGAAAGTCAACCAAACTCGGATGACTTCTTGTAAGAATGTTATCTAATTTTCCTCAGAATAACTGAGATTGTTTTTTGACACGACTCTAAATTCAAAATCTGTGTTCACGCCGTAAATAAAATTTCATATTTTTCCATATTTCAGGCACGTGCCCTCATATCTTGTGGCTGCATTTGCCAAGAAACTTTCTCGATTGAGTCTGGTGGCGCCGCCTGATGTTCTGACTTTCCTGATACCACTGATCCTGAATCTTCTCATACGCCATCCTAACTGCAAGGTCCTCATACACAGAGCAGAGCAAGAGGGTCAGCAAGGTATGTAGAGCACTGAACTTCTGGTTTTCACACGCAGTGTAACCAAAAACTGAGTCATTGTCCTTGGGCGCCCTACAGTTGCTTCTATTGGCCCAAAACTGGAGGTTGATACTGATTGCAAAAGATCAAGTGACTAGTGTGGTGCTGTATGTGTAGCACTGTGTGAGTAGCTCATCGAGTTTTGCCCTTGTCTTCAAGTGGCTTGAATCCGTATCCATCTATTTTCCTTTTCCAGATGTGACTACAGACCCATTTCTTATGGATGAAAAAGACCCGTCAAAGTGCCATGCCTATGAGAGTTCTCTGTGGGAAATCAAGTGCTTGCAAGGACATTACTTTGCTGATATCATTCAGAGTGCAAAGAGAGTCGGTCACAATCTTCCTGAGAGGGAGTTTGATATTGCAGAGAAATTGAACACTACAATGGATGAGGTATGTTTCGAGTTTGTATTGGTTTTTCTATTAGGACACCCAGACAGATTTTGCTGCCAACATTGACCAAACAGAGGGAAGTCGAAATTACACTTCCCTGGCCAGCCAAAAAACTATGTGCTGGATAACTGAGTACTTCTGCCGCGTTTGGCATGAAAAGATGTTTTACACTTAACATTAGCACGATTTGTGCCAGTCCTTTTGGCCTCTAGACATTCCTGAAAGTTCAATGGTCACGTCCCTTCTGCACCGAGTTTGAAAAGTGAATTGTGCAGTTGAGACCAAGTCAAGTTGGACCTCTGTAAAATCTCATCTCGACCACATTGCTTGTATGATGTAAAATTGATAGAATCTCTTTTGCCTTACAGTTGTATGATGTCGAATCCAAGAAGACACCCTCAAAAGTGCCTGTGACGTTTCATCCACCAAAAGGACTCTTTGGAAACCAGGGGGATAAATTCAGTGATATTTGGCTGTTAGAATGAATTTGTAAATAAATATTTTATGACTAATTGATGTGTTGTTCTTAATTATCGGCGGCTTGTCATTATAGTTTGCCAATAAGCCTGTATGTCCTGATTCAGGAAGTTGGTACAACTGTGTGATTGAAGTCTTGTCGTGTTGGTGAAGGGTTGGTCCAAGCCCCGGCAAGCAATGTCATGGTCATTTCAAGAAAAACTCTCCACAATGCTTTTGATATCAGTCCGCAGAGGAGAGTCTACTGAACAGAATGGTACCAAGAACCCCATCTGTCGAAAATGGTGCATACGGGGTTCTCCCTCCTCCCTTCAGTTAGATCTCACACGGCCTACCTTTTGCCCTGTCACCAAGCCATCAAGGAGAAGAATACTATTTGGTGATGCCCAGCATACATGATTGGATGTGACAAGGAGTCCGACAGTTTTGGGAGGATAAGTGCTGAGATAATCTTCCATGTTTGACGAGTAATACTTGCATCTTCAAGACTGTGGCACCTCCAAAGGATGACTTCCATGTGAACCAACAAGATGACAAGGTCCGCACTGATCAGATCAACATCAGCTTGTCCTAAAACTCTCTCCTTAATCCACATACTAAAAACAATGTTATCAACATACCTCCCAAACAATTCATATGCCTCAACAAGAGGACAAAGTCACATCCGATCTCACCAACATCTTGTCTTCTGTTCAGAATATCCTCAATCCACTGAGGTGAAAGTGCTGAAGACAAATTAAGTCATACCAAACAGTACCTCCCAACGATTTATGTATTTCAACAAGTGGACAAAGTCACATCATATCCGACCAACATCATCTTGTCCGCTGTGCACTATCTCCTCAATTCGGACAGGCGAATGTGCTGAAGACACAAATCTAATCACCAGATGGTAACCTCCCAAACAATTGGTTGCTTCAACAAGAGGACAAAGTCACATCATATCCGACCAACATCATCTTGTCCGCTGTGCACTATCTCCTCAATTCGGACAGGCGAATGTGCTGAAGACACAATTCTAATCACCAGAACCTCCCAAACAATTGGTTGCTTCAACAAGAGGACAAAGTCACATCTAATCAGACCGGAATCATCTTGTCCGCTGTGCACTATCTCCTCAATCTACTCGGGTTAACATGCTGAAGACAAATCTAATCGAGGCAGTACCTCCCAAACAATTCATCTGCTAAAACGAAAGGACAAAGTGAAGTCACATCCGATCAGACCAACATCACTTTGTCTGCTGTTCTGTATATCCTCAGGTGAATAGACTGAAGACGTATCTAATCCCCAGATGGTACCTCGCGATTTATGTATTCAACAAGTCACATCTGATCAGGCCGAAATCATCTTGTCCGCTGTACACTATCTGGTGATGGTCCTGAAGACGAATCACTGGATGGTTACTCCAGGACAATTCCTGCGCATTCACAAGATGATAAAATATCATCTGATCAGAACGTCATCTTGCCCAGTGTTCACTATAATATTCTCAATCCACTCGAACAGGTGCACATGCTAAAGAGAAATCTAATCACCAGGTGATACCTCCCAAACTGTTGCTGAAAGGTGTATGGCTGGTAACCGGAGAGATTGAGGATATTTGCATTCAGAGGCACTTTATGACGTACATGAATGGCCTGAGACTGGTGAGGTGACCGAAGACAGCAGAGGACACTCGCAGTTAGAGGCGAAAGGCTCCGTATAGGTATGGCTTGAGGTGTTGCGAGATGACCCAAGCCAGTCGAGGACATTCGCAGTTAGCTGCGAGGGACTCCGTAAAGGGATGGCTTGAAGTGTTGGAGGTGACCAAAGATAGTAGAGAACGTTCGCATCCAGAGGCGAGAGAATCCGTTTAGGGACGGCTTGAGGTGTTGTGACAGCAGTAGGGGACATTCAGAGGCGAGATACGACGTTCAGGAATGACTTGAGACATTATTGGGAAGGTCAGAGGAGGACACTCGCATTCAGAGGCGAGATATGACGTTCAGGAATGGCTTGAAACTTTTTGGAGGTGACCGAAGACGTACGGTAGTAGACGGTCGCATTCAGAGGTGAGAGGTGTCGTTCTGGGAAAAGACCGAATACAGCATAGGGCTGTCGCTTTCAGAGGCGAGATATGGCATTCTATGATAGCTTAAGATTTTGGGAGGTGACCGAACACATTGGAAGACATTCAGTTCTGAGAGATGACGTTTGTCGGGGATGTCAAGAGGTGCTGGGAGGTGACGGAAAACGTTGGAGAAAAATCGCACTTGGAGGCAAGAATGGCCAGAGATGTTGGGAGGTGACCGAAGGCAGTGTATAGGACAATCGTGTACAGAAGCGGGAAACGACACTCGGATTCAGAGGCGAGAGATGGTGTTCTAAGAGGGCTTGAGACGATTGGGAGGGGAGCGCAGACAGTAGAGGACAATTGCATTCATTGGCGAGAGACGACATTCAGGTATGGCTTGAGGTGTTGGGAGGTGACCGAAGACATTAGAGGACATTCGCAGTTAGCTGCGAGGGACTCCGTAAAGGGATGGCTTAAGGTGTTGGGAGGTGAGCGAAGATAGTAGAGGACGTTCGCATCCAGAGGCGAGAGACCAAGTTTAGGGACGGCTTGAGGTTTTCGGACAGCAGTAGAGGACATTTAGAGGCGAGACACGACTTTCAGGAATGGCTTGAGACATTGGGGAGGTGACCGAAGACAGTAGAGGAAGTTCGCACCAAGAAGCGAGAGATTCCGTTCAGGGACGGCTTGAGGTGTTGGAAGACATTTAGAGATGAGATACTGCCTTCGGTCACTACCCAACACCTCAAGCCATCCCCAAACGTCATCTCTCACCTCTGAATGCGAATGTCTTCTACTGTCTTCACTCACCTCCCAAAATCTTATGTTATCATAAATGCCATCTATCTCTCCCCTCTTAAAGCGACTGCCCTCTGCTGTCTTCGGTCTTTTCGCAACACCTTAAGCCATCCCCGAACGTCATCTCTCACTTCTGAATGCGAATGTCTTCTACTGTCTTCGCTCACCTCCAAAATCTTAAGCTATTATAGAAAGCCTCCTTCTATCTCTCCCAGTTGAAAGCGACTGCCCTCTGCTGTCTTCGGTCTTTTCGCAACACCTCAAGCCATCCCCGAACGACACCTCTCGCCTCTGAATGCGACCGTCTACTACCGTACGTCTTCGGTCACCTCCAAAAAGTTGGAAGGTGACCTAGACAGGAGGGGACACTCGCATTATGAGCCGAGATATGACGTTCATGGATGGTTTGAGGAGTATGGAGGTGACAGACAACGTTCCCATTCAGAGACGAGAGGCCAGGTGACGTTGGAAGGTGGCCGAAGACAGTACAGTAGAGGACATTCGCATTTAGAGGCGAGGGATGACAACCTGGAATGGCTTAAGATGTTGGAAGGTGACCTCGAGAGGAGAGGACACCCGCACTTTGAGCCGAGATATGACGTTCATGGATGGCTTGAGGAGTTTGGAGGTGACAGACGACAGTTCCATTCAGAGACTAGAAGTGACGTTTGGGGACAGCCTGAGGTGTTGGGAGGTGGCCGAAGACAGTACAGTAGAGGACATTCGCATAGAGGTGATTGATGACAACATAGAATGGCTTGAGATGTTGGGAGATGGCCAAGGACAGAAGTGGATATTCGCATTCAGAGGCGAGAGATGACGACCAGGAATGACTTGAGGAGTTGGGAGGTGACAGACGACAGTAGAAGACATTCCCATTCAGAGACTAGATGTGACGTTTGGGGATAGCTTGTTGTGCATGTGGGAAGTGGCCGAAGACAGTACAGTTGAGGACATTTGCATTAAGAGGCGTGAGATGACAACCTCGAATAGCTTGAGATGTTGGGAGGTGGTCGAGGACAGAAGTGGAGATTTGCATTCAGGGGTAAGAGATGACGATCACGGATGGCTTGAGGAGTTAGGAGGTGACCGAAGCTAGGAGAGGACATTGGTAGTCAGAGGAGGTAGAAGAGGTTCATGGATGAGTTGAGGTGTTGGGAGGTGACAGGGCAGTAGATGACACTTGCATTCCGAGGCGTTGAGATGTTGGGAGACGGAAGACAGTCAGATGCAGCGCTTGGTCTCAGCAGTTGTCGGCCAAATTTCTCAGCCATAGAGGAAGATGGACATGAAAAGGGACCGGTAGAGTTGACTCATCTGGTACCAGTGACCAGATGGTAACCCCCAAACGATTTATATGCTTCAGCAAGAGGACAAAGTCACATCTCCTAGGAAGACATATTGCTGTCCTCAATTTTACCAGGCTGCCACTCTGGCCTCCTCAGAATGACGAATTATCCTTGTACATGTAGATGGCCAAGGTATCAAGATCTTTTAGCAAACTGAGACCTCTCAAAGGCATCATGACCAGTATGCATTAAATGAGGCAGGCAGCAGTTTATACTTGGAATCTTTGGATGCTGGAAAGGGGATAGTGACACTGACAGAAGTAATAAAACTTTAATTATTACAATAAGTATATATTCTGACCAGTGAAATAACAAGGACTGATTTATAATGGACCAAGTAGAAATAAATTCTTATACATATCTGGATTAGAATGTGAAATGTAATAGCACATATCTATAATTTTCTCTTGTCCATACTTGTAATGTACATGTACGCATGCAAGGAAAGCAAGATGGATACTCAAAATTACTTTTCAATCAATTACACTAAAATATCTCAAGAAGGAATTAATTACATATAAGAGGTTTTGCAAAATTTTCGAAATTCACACCACTCCCGAAATTTCTATTTAACTTCCAAAGACCACTATTGTTTTATTAATTGAATCAAATATTATAACCATTGCACAGCACATGCACTTTCTGAAGATGTATCAATATTGGTGCAATAAAACTATAGAAGCTACATCATGGAGAGTACTAGGTTATGAAATAATGTTTGAAGCAAGAATTTAAGAAGAGAAGTACATGTATGATGGTTTGATATGTATGGCCAATCAACACTTTGCTATAAAGATTTTATCTCTGTTTGGCCAATCAAAATAAGTGACATTTCTTAATGGCCAACAGGACTTTTGTCTACTAAATATTCAGCTATTCAATGCAGGGCAGGAAATAATACCTTCCGAACATTTATTTTTATTTTTTTAACTGCATGGTGTGTAGAGAAAGTCAGGTCAGATTGTAGACCAACATTTGTTTTTGAAACAAAAAAGAATCGAGAGATGAAACAGTACATAGTTTGATCTGATCAGAACAATCGTGACGCTAAGGTAGAATTGTTCAATTGTCACCTAACTTTGGAACTCACTAAAAAAATAATCATTCTTCCATCCAAGGAATGGTATATACTGGTCTCAAGACATCAATGATTGTATTGGCAGATATGTTGAGCCTCATTTGAATTGCTGCCATCCTTGATGTTGCAACCAGGGACCACTAGGTTTTAATTTGATGGCAAGGTTCACTTAGAAGTTAATGCCTCGCTGTAGGTCCTTGGTTTTCTGATCAGGACTGCTGGAATCGATCTAAAACCACATCAGAAAACCAAGGCGCTGTCTTCGGTCTACCCCCACAATCTTGATTAGATAACCAAGGTTGGTCTGCTCCGTATAAATTCCTTGAATCAATCTCTAGCTATATGATCACATGATTTAACCCATTTTAATAAAATACATCTCTAAGCCAGTGAAAGTTAACCAAAAGATAATGTAGCACATTTCTATCAACATTCAACATCACAAATAATTAGCCGACTCCCACAATTTGAATGTTCAATTTGACACCCTTCAATTATCCATTGCTGATCTCTTGGATAACATCAAGTAGACGGCCAAGGGGGTATCTGCAAGAGCATGGCTGTGTTATCTGCCCCCCACAATGGACTCACAGTGTTCGATGATATGACGACCACACACAACTGGCATCCCACTGCAACGTTATGATTCCCAAGTCAAGGGCCGACTGTGGCAAAATGATCATTTAACCTTCACTGGCCTAAACATGCTACAATATAACAATGATAATCTTGGCTACAAGTATTTACATAGTCTTCATCAACAGCAAGGCGCATCTTTAGCAATGTTTCAAAATGAAGTGCGGGTAGACAATCCAGAATCATGTCGAGTACACCTCCATGAGCAGGGGTGAAGTCTCTCCGATACCTTCTCGAAAAGGTGTACTTTCCCTAAAGACACACTTGTTTTGTACTCATGACACTGGAACCAGTGAAACCGTTGGAAGCTCTGACCTATTTTTAATGGACCGATCGTGACTAAATTTGGATTGTCTACCGAATCGTATGAAGCTTCTAACTAGGAAATATACATGTTCTTCTTCCAATCACGGAGTTCACTGCATTTACCAGCCATTATTTTAAGTAGTTTGTTGTCCTTGTGACATAGATTCAACATGACATGCTTCCCTAAAAAAGCTTGCTATTAAGCTCGGCATCAAGAGTGAACGCTGTCCTCGAATCATGCACCACCAGACTCAATTGCACATGAAGTAAGAACATGATGTACATAATGTTATAAACTCTCTTTTTACATATAATTAATCATGATATCCGTGCATTATCTACGCTATGGCCTTTGCTTCTGGCACAAACGACTCCCAGTATTTGATAAGCTGAAAAGAAAATAGAGGCGTGTATTAATGGTAGCTAAAGACGTTTTCAAAGGTAACTGTCACTGTCCTTTTGGGGTGCTGTGCAACAACTACATTAGTTTGCCGATTTCTTCAGTTTCTTCCGATTTTCACATTTCAACAAAATAACTCTTTGTATTTTTTCGTGTGCATTGACATAGTACATTGATTCTGACATTTTCTCTTCTGTACTGCTTATTTCTAGAGAAATTTTGATGAAATTTTGTTTCATTTACAAATATCCATTAGACAAAAGGGCCTTATTCTTACCTTCTGTTGTGTTTCCATTAACGAATCCAGACATTTGATCATTGATTGTTGGAAATCTTTTACTCGGCGTTTATCAAATCGTGAAACTTCTTTCCTAATTGTCTCGGAGATTTTCTCAAAATCTTCCTGGCCCCTTTCGACCTTGCCTTCCCACTGAAATGCAGAAAATAAAACATGACCTACCAGTGCAAGATACAGTAAAAGAAAGTCATCGTTCATGAATTGAGCTGTTACTATGGAAGCTCTATGGCGATTGGTATGGCTCTAGGTCTACCATGAAGCACTTTTCAACAACTGCTCCTGACATAGGACTCATCAGAGGTACCAAGGCACAGTAATTAGATAAGCAAGCAATGATTACTGGACCTCCACTACGAATGCCAGGAAAAAAGATACCCAAACTACTTGGCAGAAGACTGTAATTGTAGTATCAAAAGTGGTGTGCAGATGGCACCATGCTCAAATCCTTGACACTTAATGCCAAATATAACAAACAGAAATCTCTGTGAGGCTGTCTCTAGTCTAGTCTTAGACTTATTCCTCATTTGTTCAATGGCATTAATCAGCTTAACAATAACACATCACCAGATACAAGATATACATGCAAGGCAAAGAGTAAAGTTGTACCTCAGTGATTTCATTACTAGCTTGGGCAATCTTGTCAGTCTTTCCACTAAGTTCCAGTCGGACTTTAACCTCCCTCTTCTTCGTCAACATTGCCTCTGCATCCTTCCATGTCTTGTACATCTTGACGCGTTCAGCAAACGTTTCCTAAATAAGGACATAACCACAGGCGTGTTCAGAAATTTCAGAATTTTTCAGAAAATTTTTCAGAAAAAGTTCAGAAAATTCCAAAGTTCAGTTGAGAAATTCAGAGTCGAGAGAATAATATTACCAGGAGACCACCTTTATCTAAGTAGGACTAGGGCGAACACAATTACATGTTCTACCAGGAGTCTCCCCACAACAGAACTCGCTGAGGCCTGCCTTTACATAGTCAACTAGGTTTAGAGGTCAGCAAAGCATTTTAATACTGCATAGTGAAATCTCAAGTGCTTTCTACCTTGTAGTCAGTCTCGACCTACCTTGACAGCCCCGATAAGTGAAATATAATCCTTCAGCATCTCGGCCAGGACAAAGAAGTCGGTATCCGCCTGATCGGAGTGAAGTTGTTCAATTTTCTCCTCGATCTCCGCAAGTTGTGACAGAGCGCGCGATAAGGCAGTATGCTCCTCAGAGTTGGCGAGCATCGCGCAACTTTTAGCGAATGTGGCAGTACTAACACCCAGCTCTGAAACACAATCAAAAAGGTTGATTTATGACCAAGTTAGGCCTATTAAGGGAGAAGAGATTGCCCTGCCCCTTGTCTCCCCAATGTCATGGAAGTGGCCGAAATCCCTTCAGTGCTGTATAGGCTGGGCAACCTTCTTGACAATCGGTTGGTAACGGTTTTTCATGGCAGTGAAATAACTAGCTTAGCTGCCAATAATCACATTATTTCAAACCTTTTTATACACACCTTTCCTGAAACTGACAATGGTCTCCACACTGGTGTGCAACTTCCGCAGCTGGAGGTCAAGATTTTCAAAATGTGTCTGTTTTTCTTCAAACCACTGAAAAATACCAATGAGAAAGGACCATGAGCACAAGTCAAGAGAAAACGCGTTTATTTCAACCAAACATTTCTAGTCAACCAGTTTTCAAGAGTAAAGGGTAGGGCAGGGTTAATTTTTATGGATGGATATCTGTCTTTTGGCATGACAATACAATGATAATGATAAAATGGGAAATTATCTTAAAAGGTCAGTAGATTGTATTTAAGATTGTTGGAAATACAGTTTACTTGTGAGACACCAGCACGATAAATCACAACAGAGCAAATTTCTGCGCTGAAGTATTGCCACATTTGTAGACCGTTCAAGGAGGAAACTTCTTAGCACCAAAGACAGGCAGACGTCGATGTCATGCATAACCCAAGAAAGACGTCTTCGAGCTGCCGACAGCCAAGCACATGAGAAAATGACCCATCCATCCAAAAAAGAGGTTGGTATGATCAGAAATATATAAATTTTTGGTATGACATAATACAACAAACAATCTTGTGGCCTCACACCATGTAAATGGCACTTGCAGCCTTCGTGCAGCATCTTTTGCGGGTTGGCCAGCCAAAATCAGAACCTGAGCTAAAATCCGCTCAGAGGTTTCTGGGTTAGTCATGCTCACTGTGACTACGGTAATGAAAAACACTGCAGTTCAATTCTACTAATTGCATTACTACAGACATCACCAGGGGATCATGTTGAAATTTTTTTATAGGTAAATGGGTGTCATATTTCTGATCAACACTGTGCAGCAACTAGATAAAAACTACTATCAATCTCAGTTGCACCTGTCGCAAATGAGCATCTCAAAAAGCATGTCTCACGTGGGGAAAAAAACACAGATTCTTTAAGTTTCTTGCAGAACCCACTCTCTTCAAAGACCTTTGGCCTCAATTTTGATTTGTTGATTCCTAATCACAAATGGGCCTTCAAATTTGCCATCAGGTTTCGTACTTTTGGCATTAGTCACTTCAATGCCAACATTTTGTCTTGAGGTTGTCCCTTACTGGGTCTCATACAAGCATGAGTAACTTATTAGCTCAGAGTGAAATATCCCATTACTGGGTACCCGTTTTTCGACAGCTCGTCTCAAATCTCTGTGTCATGTGCGGAAATCATTCAAACGATATTTTTCAAACGTCTAAGTAGACAACAGTCAATTACATGTAGCACACCCTAATGGAATGAAGCCCTCTAACAAGAATGGAATCATGCATTAGTGTAGGCTGGGCAGACTTCTCCCCACAGCATATTTGCCAACAGCTCACAGTATGATACACCAGAAAAGTACTTTTAACCTCTAGCCCCAAATCGCTACAATTATAAATCAGCAATTTGGGACCAATTCAGAGACGTATTCATACTTTTTGGGAGATACTAACATCGGATTTAAATACTATTTTTGTCACAGGACTCCTATTAACCATTTATCATCATCTATCATGACATTATTTCCAATAAAATCGCTGCAATGATAGGATTTTTGACATCACTTGCCCAAAAAAATTCAAACTTGATCACTGAGCTCATACAGAAATTTTTAAAATGAAAGACATTATTACAATATTACAAATGACTTTGAAAATAAACAGACTGAGAAACAATAACCAAAAAATACACTTGAAAGAGAGAAAACTATCAACAGTTTCAGTTTCAAGACTAAAATTAGATATGAAGTCTTACTCCCATATATGGTTTACTTGAAATGATGCAAGCAAAGACATGAAACTGGCAGGTGCAGTAGAGCATTGTTGTGCTAGCCAGAAAATTTAAATTACAACATGTTAAACTGGCAAGAATTAAACTATTTACTCACTTTCAAGTTTTTGAATCATGCTACTTTCTCACAAGATATATTATACATGATGAAATTAGTTGGTCTGCCAAAATAAAAAGTTGATGCACTATTCTGCTAGTTTAATTTCTACATACATTTGTATTGCATCTACATTCACAGTCACACTCTGTATAATGCACTAAATCACACAAAAAATAAACTGATAACGAATTATCTTCTTTTCTTATCACTATAAGCTCACTATAAAAACAGATGCACACTCAGAAATAGAGCTGAAAAATTAACGAAAAATATGTTGTTCAACAACACACATGCTCTCTTATCATGTTTGATATCAAGACCACAATAATGGCCCTCGCTATATGAGCAGAATTTCATCCAACCAGCTCCATTCTAGGTCCGACAATCACCAACAATCACCTATGTCAACATCACGGATGACACTCTAGAACATCTTCTGGTAAACAAGTGTTGGTATCTCATTAATGATTATTCCACACATTCCCATAGTATTAAAGAGTACTTCAAATGTCCTTCTTTGTGTCAAAATGGCTTCTTTCGCAAACAGAACACGTACACCAATAAATGGAACCAATTGGCATATCCAACAAAATCTAAACAAACTGAAGGTGCCAGCTGAGATTGCATTTGCTTACAACAATCAGAGAGACGTGAGTGATTTTGTTGTGAATAAGCCTGGAAATGACTTGATTTCAGATGACGGCAAGGCTGTGATGGGGTTGCTTATGTTGTAAGTCATCCACCAGAGGGCATGATCAGTTTTAGCATCCCCACTACAATCAATTGCAGAACAATCTGTCAGAGCATCCACCAGGCTTATGAGGGGTGACCATATATGGACAGGGGGACTGAATGACTTCTTTCAGACTCTGAATTCCTGACACTATAAAACTCTAATTGACAGTAAGTCGGTAAATTCAATGTTACTTATCCACTTCAGGCAGATGGAAACTAGAGACAGTTTGAACTACTGCATTAGAAATCACAAAACTTTATTTTCACGGTTAGAGATATGTTGCCAGACTCTCATGCTTCTGGGTAAGAACGACTGCTGCCCTGACAAAAAAGATTTCAACAATCGATCTATACCGGTCGTGAAAAAATTTTAATTGAAAGCCAGCACCTTCAGCTTATGTTGTTATTGAGACAATCTACAGGATACATTCACAAATTGTACGATAATGAAAATGAACAACTTGATAAATGGAAAAATTGCATGATTACCTCAAAGTCATAGTCCCACTGTTCAGTAGGGGAGAGAGAAGGCAATGGAATACAAAAATAAGAGTGTAGGTATAAACCATAGTTCAGCTGGTACATGTAAGAGAAGAAAAAGGGGACACACATCAAACACAACAACAGGTCTCTAGAAACGGAAATATTCAAGTTGCTTTGAGCCTTTGTGCAAAAACTACTTGTACATGTAACTTGTGCAATGCTTGTCAGCTTGATCCAAAACGATTCATCAGCTTGGTGTTTTAGGTTGATAAAAGTTCTTTTATCACAAGCAGTCAGCTTGCTTTTTACTTGATGCGGTTTTTGCACAAGAGCCCATGTACAACATCAACATCCTCCAATGACAAACCCTCTTAACTACAACTTGGGGTTGAGTTGATGTAAAGTATAGTCTACCAAACATTAGACAGGACACAGAACATCAGTATGCTCTAATAAAGTGTACCTGTCACCAAGTCTGTCTTGAGTTTAGGCTTTAATATCACCGCCAATACCACAGTCGAAATGTAGAACCCTGTGCAGTCTGATTTTACCCTTTTCTATCATCTGATCCAACTTTTGCACATCACTACTATATATAAACTATCAACAAGTCGATAGGTCTCCCTAGCTAATTTCAAACCCATATACCTTTAAGCACATAAAGAAGCAAGCAATTGACTGATTACTATTGTCAAATCATTGACAGCCATGACCACAAGTAAAGGGACCGCCGTTGAGAGACCAAGTAGTATTACATTATGTCGATGACATTGGATTTCAATACAACGTTATTCAGTCTCTGCACAGGCCACAACAGACTTCAACATGATATGATATGTTCGATGAATTCTTAATTAGAGTGACATCTGCACATGCACAATGGACTCATGACCGTGGGGCACATCCTGGGAAGATGTTCAAGATTTGAGACTGTCTGAGAGGAGATCTGACCTAAAGGCCTACATAGCCAGTTATATAGAGGCAAAGAACACAGTGGCCAATGGGGTACTTGTTGTATTACAGGAGGAAAGAGTCTTTGACCAGCTTCTTTGTTATTCAACTCGGCCAGGAAAATGTCCACCTTAGGCTGCATTAGTATGTGTCATTCCAAGTCCGACATAACAAATAAAAGAAACAAAGGACTGGTCAATAGACCTGTCCTCCCTGCAACATAACACCTGTACCATTGGCTACAGCTCCGACACTTTGTCATCAGGAGTGACTGTCTAGTGATCAAAAAGTGGAAGAAGACTTCAGAGTTTAAGATTTTTCAAACTCCAAAATGATATGACGATCTCGTCGGGCTGTATGCCATATGAGTCATTACTCCTACTTTGATTATTCTGTGCAATGTGACCTACCATTCATCGGACTGGCTATACTAGCAACCAGGAGCAAACTAGTGAAACTCTAAGCAAGCTGCAGCCTTTGTCTAAATTGATACCAGCTACGAACACCACTGCAAAAACGATACTGACCTGATCGGTCTCGTCCATCTTGAATGTCATCTTTCCGACAGCGTCGCCCATTTTGTTGAATAATCTCAGAACACCGGCGCCACTAAGAGCAGAGGTACTCGTCGACCTGGGTAGATCGCCCTCTTGCTCTAGGAATTCACGGAAAGTGGGGTCGTTTCGGAGGATAGGGTGAGTGGCCGTTCTGTTGACATATCTGGAATATAAGATCAAAATGTAGGAGAACACGAAACGAAATCAGTGAATAAATGTCAGTATGGTAATGACAAGGGCTATGGACTTTGTAGCTAAGGGAAACATCTTCTGTGTATTTTCAGCAAAAATCTGCACTGATAAATATTCTCACCTTTCTAGAGCTGCCCGCCTCCTTTCAACAAAATCTGCTGAGCTAGCTTCTTCTTTGGACATTTTTATTTTAGTCATTCCTGGAAATGAAAGCAATGATCTTAACTAGGAGTTCATTATCATTGGCAAGAAATCAATATCAAAACTGAGCATAAGCAGCAAAAAATCGTAGCCAGTGTTACTAGTTATAATGCTATCTTCAATTAGCCCAGCCTGACTGATACCACTGCACCAAGCTTGAGTTGGATTGGCTTTGTTTTCAAAAATAGCTGCGTGGAGTGATGGAAGTACTCAAACACTTGAATGTGATGCTGCTCAGAGCAATTCATACTCACCTATTACACTTTTCTCTGGCGCTGGTGGAATAATTCGACCCTGGTGAGCGTAAGTTTCACATAGCTTCTCATGCAAGCCAAGGAAATCACTGAATCTTCTCATCACAGATGTTTCCGGTTTCTTGAAAGCTGGAATGGTTGTCTGCAAGAAAAAAATGGGGCATAAAGTTTGATTAACCCTATAACACCTGGAGGCGCCCTATGACGCCCGCCGCCGATCCCCCTGGAGGCGCCCTATGACGCCCGCACACCCATATTCAAATTTCGCGCGCTTAGCTTCCGATCTCCTTCAGAGCGCCGCCTATTATTAATCTATGAAACTTAAGCTTTCAAATGCCCGGATGAACAATGGTGGTTGCTGTAGAAGTTTTTGAGATATTTGACGATTAAGTTTTTGTTTCTCTTCAAGCCAGTAAATTCAGGTTGGACATTTGAATTGCTGAAATGGATCGTTTGTTTGATTCCGATTTGGATGTACCCTATCTAATAGGGAATTTCATCTTCTTTTAAATAAACGGGACTTGTAATACATTATTTGGAAGTTCACCTATGTCATTTTGTAAAAAACTGGACCCGTCGCAAAAAATGTGATTTCCGGGTAAAATCACGTCGGGGCCTAGTGGAATAAGCACTTGCGCTGGCAATGGCTCTAGGTGTTATAGGGTTAAATTAGAAAGGAGGACTTCCAAAGAAAAGTTTCCACTAAACACAGTTCATGACTAGACGAGACAGTATGCAATAGTATTGAAAATAACTACAAACCCTCCCAAGGTTTAGACAGATTTAATATCTGCTCGGTCATGTAATTTTAGTGTCTTAGAAATGAGGATGGCCCATGGCACTTGGGCTCATCCAGCCAAGGGGTTGTTGCAGTTCAATGAAATAAACCTACCATTGTGGTGACTTTGTAGGTCATATAAGCACCCATGCCATCTCCAACTTTGATTGGATCGGATATAGAGACGCTCAAAGTAAAATCATCATACTCTTCATCATCTTCATCAATGTCTTTAGCTTTTTCTTCTCGAACTGAAGTCTTGGATACACCACCAGATGTAGAGGCTTCAGATACACCCATCTTTGGTGCTTCTTCTTGAGGAGTTGTCATGATGTCTTCATCTTCCGGGTCGGGCTCAGACAGATGTTGTTCAGGGGCTTTTTCCTTCTGGCTGTCGTCATCTAAAGATATCTCAGTACCAGCATCTATTTAGAATAGTAAATGAAATGTTTCAAATGTTCTGCAACAATTACAGCCATTGGCCTTGGTCAAGGAATGTCTCTGAAAATCAGTATACTTCAGTATCACCTTACCTGACAATAAGTAGCATTTATTGGGAGGCCCAGAAAGATGGCACTGGCAGACGTATTGATTGGCACATGTCTTTCCTGTGGTGCCAACAGCTTTCGAGGGGAAATACTTGACACGTTATTTCATGGTCCATCCATGCACTTACAATATATTCTGCTAATGATATATTGACATGGCCACTTGACAAAGATTTATTGCTGGACTTTACAGTAGCACAAGTGAGATGTTACCTGCAAATAGATCCTCCTGATCATCATCCTGGTCTTTTACTGGGTCATCTTTAGGAGGAGACTGTGAGGAAAACAGATGCAAGAAGTCAAGAATTAGTCACAAAGCAAACCGCCAAAAATATTGAGTGAATTTCTTTTTGTCACCTCTCTGCAGCTCCTATATGGATAATCATCTGGATAGATCATCCATTCCATGGACCATACAGTACAGTGACTATACTACTGACACAAGACAAAACTAGTATAAAAGGCTAAAGCAAGGCCAAGGCCAAGGGTCGGTGCAGGCAGTGCAACTGCAAGTGATAATGTCTAATCATAATGATAACCTATTACGTCAGGTCATCATCGAACAGGTTACATTACAACACTACAGTTGCACTAGTAATACTATAGTGGTAATAGCTCCACTATAGTGCAGTGCATGCGCATCACTATAGTGTTTAAACCAACATTAACAACCTGCTTCAGAACTGGGATATGCTGGTGCGTCGTGCGAACGAACTAATGCAAATAATGCATTGAAATTAACACAATATGAAGATATTTAATCAATTTTGTCATTGGTCTTCTTTATTTTGTTGTACCTGTGATGCAGAGGCGAAAATATCTGGATTTTCGTCGTCATCACCGAATAACGGGGGTGGTTCTCGGTCCGCCATCTTGACTAATCACGTGATACCATTGCCAGTTCGGGTGTTCGGTTGGTTCGTTCGGTTTCCCGAACGCGGAATTAATTGGCGCGAAAATTTGAATTTCGCGTGGATCGAGGCCTATTGATGAAAAGAACGAAAAATGCTACTAAAAACTGCATAAAGACGCGAACTTTTTTTAAGAACCAGGTATGATTACAAACAGGATGATTATCATTGTTTCAAAACTTGAATCATTGAAGATCAGCACTATGAATAAATCCACCACCATTCGTCTCATTGAAACAACGACACAAGAGGGTATTCTAGTGTCGGAAGAAAACTGTTTTCAAATATCATTCTAAAATTGTTTATACATTGGTGGCATATACTTGGTCGAGCTTTCTATGCTGATAAACGCTCCAATTGCCCGCTATCGTAGCCTCTGGAAGGCAAGCATCCACCCGTCCTTCTCAAGGTAGGGACGGTTCTGCTAATTTTGGTGGTGCCAAAGGCGGGAGATGCTGGCGCCTAAATAGCAGACATTTCTGTGTAGAAGCAGTCAGTGTGTGTGTCGGGGGGGGGGGGGGGGGACGGACATCAATATAACATGATATAACTTATGGACGTTTTCAGATGGGGTTGGCCGATTTGTCCTTCAGATTCCAACTATGCCAATAGACATCAGCTGCCCGACGCCAAACGTCAACTCGGGATCGGTCGATATGATGTCAGAAGTCGAGCTACAGAACGATGTCTGTCGGAAGTCGAACCCCAGGATGAGGTCTGTCGTCCGACAAACATCATTCCAACAGTGTGAGTCCCAGGTGTCAGGTACATCCTCATTTATACTCCCAAGTATGAGAGATGACCAACCATCCACACACTGCGGAGGAAATTTCTTTTTGGGGTTGTGGTTGGCGTGCTCGGCCCCATCACCAAAGTTATGCAACGTCGAGAGCTCTTTTTAATCAGCAGAACCACTTTTCAAACCAAACAAAAGACTAA
Organism: Lineus longissimus; assembly: GCF_910592395.1. Classification (NCBI taxonomy): domain Eukaryota; kingdom Metazoa; phylum Nemertea; class Pilidiophora; order Heteronemertea; family Lineidae; genus Lineus; species Lineus longissimus. The sequence goes on along the minus strand of NC_088309.1, from coordinate 9,762,691 downwards.
GACTGGGCGTTATTCCGGTGGCCTCAGAACTATTAAAAGGTCATGTCAGGGCTAGGAAAACAAGTCTCGAAAGGTAGCGTTCACTCACGTGTCGCGAGATTCCGATGAGACGCATGGTGAAACCAGGCGGGTGTCCGCCGTACATCCAAATGACTTCCGACGGACCATCTCTCTGACAAAGATGTCCGTCCGATATCCATGTCTTCTGATGTAGACGACCATTTATCCAACGCGGGGACGAGAGCTTGATAGGGACGAGACGACAATCGGTGGGTCACCCGTATTAGATATTGAGCCAAATTACCTCACAACATGTGGAATAAACTACGCACTGCGAGACAACTCCATTGCCTACGGCAACGTGCCCATGACAAGGCTAACTAGCCCAGACTCAAGTGAAGAACTGATTGTAGCCGCAGTGAGGATGTCACTATGACTATTGCAGCCACAGCAAACTGTTATTATTAATATTATTATCATCATTATTATGTGGGATAAAACAGAGGAAGACAAAGAAATATTTTAACTTATACATGTGTATATTAATTTTAATTATCAATTAATGTTTTCTGTCATATATGTACATACATGATAAATAGTGCTACATATCATTATGATACAAATGTACACTTTCTGATTACGGTACAAAGTGGTAAAAACAATTATCCGACATAGATTCGCGGATGAAGAAGATTCGTAACAGAGTTTGGGCATAAATGCGATATAAATCTACCTCGTGGGACCCGACTGCGAATGATGTTTGGGAAAGTACCAAACAGGACGTTTCTTGCCGAGTGTTTCTTTAAACGCAATCGAATGATATTTGCTTTTCCGAATCCGAGTCTCACTGCCTGGTTCAAATTTTGAGTCCGTGTATCAGGCAGCTATATACTCTAGTCTCACCGATATAAGACCGCTTCATTAATTACTACAAAGTCGACACAAATGTCAAGCCAACCAAGACGTCATGACCAATCGGACAAATCGGTCAGCCGGCCGCGTCGCAAACCCATTATCTATCTAAAATGAAAATGCTGAATGGCATCGAACGACCACGTATAGCCTAACTTGAATATTCGGAAACGGTCTTAGAGCGGTGAAACTAGAGTATTATGAAAAAGACCTTCTGTTATACAAGCAAATGGAGGAAGATTTCTTTCTTATCACAATTATGCTTATACACTATACAATGGACGATACATCCGCTATCGTGACAAGGTTTATATTTTTATACCCTCTCTCACATTCATTTGCATTGGTGTGAGTGTATTTTAGAAACGACCCAAAAGTCTGCTAGATATTAAGGTATTAGAAGAATGACTTTGATCAAGAAATCCGCCCCCCCCCCCCCCATGCCACAATCAACAACAGTGACAAAAGCTTCAAAATCGCCAAAGATGGCACGACTTGTAATTGTTCAAATCTTCTTTTTTGTTACACATTAACAGTTTTGATGTCAGCAGTATTGAGAGGTTGAGAATGAACGTTAATATCCGCGTTGGTTGTTTTTGTTGGGCAGCAAAGTTTTCAGTTTCCAAAGCAGTTGTCTAGTCCAATAGTGTAAAGTGGTGACACTTAGGAATGTGAGCGATTTAGAAGTCAAAAGTTGTTTTTGAAGTCATTTTTCTTACAGAATAGTGCACTTCTGGTTACGCGCTTGCGGTGATGTCGCCACGTGCACAACACTGTCCGATGCAAGGCGTTTCAGTTTGCTCCTCATCCTAGGAATAATAATACCCTTTTTGATAGTCGCACCGATATGGTCCTTTGAAACAATATGCATGGCAGCGCTTAAAAGTTCTGTAAACAATGAATTGATGTTCAATCCGTATTTTGCGCTTGTTTCGAGGTGAGCACACTCCAGCGAGTCGACCGATAACTGCCGCGCCCGGTCCATGTCAACCTCTCTGTTCTGGTTTAGGTCTGACTTGTTTCCTACGAGCACCATTGGTACCTTGCCTCGACCTGTAAAGACACAAATGAAATATTCATAAGACAAGTGACTAATTGATGTGAAAATAGTACATATTCATATAAGACAAGTCATACTGGGAAAACGATCTGCAAAGTAGAAACTCCGAGGAAGTGTCTGTAGAGAAGAAACTTCTATATGCGCAAAAAACTCTTGAAAAACACGCGCATGTGCAAAAGAAAACCGTTGTAGTTTTGGGATCGGAACGTCATAAATAGATACACGTGGTGCGTAATCAAAGTGAACCATATAGGTCATGCCATTGCAACATTATTCAGTCTACCTCAATGATATTTCCAAAATAACAATATAATGCGCACTAATTCGTAATCCAAAGCTTGGAGAAATCAAGCTGTCTACGTCCAAAGCAAGAAAAGACGTTTGTTTACCGTATGAAAACAAAGTGACATTTTCCGGATCAGACGTATTGGAGAACGAGGGGATCAGACCGATCCGGATCGGTCGCGATCGGTTGGGGAGCGTAAACGGCCCTATTCACTGCAAACGCACTCTGGCAAACCCTGCACTTGGCGCGGGCATCTTTTGCTTCTGTCGCGAAAAATAACCCACAACAACGCACCCGCAACCTGAGTTATCTATCTACCTCCTCCCATATTGACTACTTCCTTTACTGATTAGGTATAGGGAACAGTTAATGACATAATCGAATCTGTAAGACAATATTTCATTTTCTGGGAAATATCATCAAGCCACACGCGTCGCCATGACAATATTGAAAATAAGCCACTTATTTCTTGGCGACAAAATAAGGCTGCGCGACTATTTCGTCAGGGACGGATTTCGTTTGGGATCATTACTTGACCTTTCCAACGTGGGTGTCTGACTATTATTGTGGTTGGCGGGCTTCAGCTAACTAATTTCATCGTCATGTTTTGGTAGAAGCAAGTCTGATGTGTTCTTGACGAGAGACGACAGCGCGTTTATGTAGATTGGACCATGGAGGAAGAAAACTGAGTAAAAAAGTGTTTTTAAGCACATCGACAGATTTTTCACACTGCTTCCCCCTTTTCTATTACCACCCATCAGAATTCTCTCGAATGATTCTGCTCGCTATTATTATGGAGACGACAAAAACATTCCCATATTACCATGAGTACAGCAAAACAACCACCTCCACGGTAATAATTGTTTACTGTTGTTTTGAAATCCAATGTAAAAATAACACCAAGAGGCAGCATTTTTATCATAACACGTACAAATATACCGCTGTCAACTTAGTTGGCTTATCCACACACCCCGAATTGTTATTAGTTTAAATTTAAATATCGCCGCACAATTTAGCGATGGTGACCTTAACATAATGGCCCGATCAGGTTACAGTGTATATATATAGATCAACATAAGGTTAGCTTATTAAAATTCAATCCCATTTTACGAGCGGTCTTTGTGGCTGTATCTATATACATGTATTCAGGACTGGATGCAGTTAGCTCGAGCAACTTCATAATATCTTTAAATTGGCATGATTTAACTGCATTATTATCATCTTAAAGACGAGATTGCTGATAAGATAAAGTTACACCTCTCGATCCTTTTTATGCGGTACTCTACGCTTTAAAGGTCGAAAATGTAATTTAATTTGAACAACTTATGCCCTATATACATGTATGATAAAGGAATTTATAATAAAAAAGTCAAAACATTTCCAGACAGCCTCCACAATCAAGTCAACACGTTTAGGCCACGCGCTTCCTGCACGTGGAACATCTTATGTGAATCGTGTCAACCATGTTCATTTGCGAAATATGTTAACTTTCCCTGTGAAATAAGGTAATTTTTCAAAAGTGAAACATGTGAATAAGCTTATATCTTCCAGTCTGAGTGGAATATGTCAACATTTGTCCACTGAAACTTGTCTTTACTTTTGTTTATAGTATAAAGTAGAGTGTGATGAGGCGGTCCTATATTTGCTTGAATAGTGTGTCTGCTTTGGAAAATGACCTTTATAGTAAATACAGTTGAAAAACATTTTAACCCCCTCTGGTGATGACCGTCATTAGTGTTGGTATGTAACTGCTGTAAAGCGACAATGCTTACCTTTGATGTTGTTGACCATATCAGCAATTTTCATTGCCTCCCGGAAGGATTCTTCACTTTCAATGGAATACACAATGACGAATGCATGGCCGGATCGGATACTGAGCTCTCTCATGGCAGGGAACTGATGTGTACCAGCAGTGTCAAGAATCTCCACTGTGTGGTAGTAACCATCTGCAAAAACAAGAAAGTGGGAGAATTTAGTATGACAGTGATGTACAATTGGGGGCAGGATAAGTTTTTCGATGTACCATCTGCAAAAACAAGAATTTAGTCTGATAGTGATGTTCAATCAGGCTCAAAAAGCTCAAAAATCTTTTTTAAGAGTGTTGTACAGGACTGGTGCATGGATTTAATAACATGCTGTTTTTTTTCCGTTGTGACCTCCAATCCCGAAGTTGACCTTACATATCGGGGCAATCGGGAAATATGTGGCGCGCCGTAACCTGGAAGTTCTGTGGGGATACGTCTCTTGGGAAAGGTCATTGGGGCTGATTCGTTTAGCCGCCCAGACAGTTACGGCCCACAGCGATTTACGAGGAAATCGTTTCAGGTTTAAGCTGATCAGTTCTGCGCTTTTACAACGATATATCCAAACGCAAAAGTTTGTCCGCAAGGAAGGACCAAACTCGACAGTCAATTAGTGTCCTTTTATCAATTTCTTTGTAAACTGCAGTCAAGTTACTGTAAGATTTCCGTTTTTCCTAACAAAAGCTTTGATTCGAAATGCACGCGCATTAGTACACTTTATAATTCTTTCTGAAGTTTAACCTGGGGTTATCAACCACCGTTAAAGGGGTCTTATCTTATATCAATATTGTCATTATAATGTCGGTTATATCGTGGCATCTGTCAAGATATCTTCACTACGAGTTGGGAGTACACTCCAGTAGTTAGTTATGCACACCAAGTAATTGGAGGATCGATTTAGCAGGAATTATGCCAAAAGAATGAAAATTGGATTTCTCCGAAACGTACAGTCATCGAGTCTGTTCCATTAAATTACAACTGACTATCAATTCGTCCAGCATACAGAGGTGGTTCGCTATTGATAAGAAAACCCAATCGGCGTCCCACAACAAGTGTATTAAACTTGACACTTGGTAGAAACTCCTTAATATGTGGTTAGCTGAATGTCAGAATGAATACAGCAGTTATCAGATTTCTCTGGAAACACATTGTATAGTTTTTCAGGAAAATGTCTAATCACATTTTGTGCTGCTGGCACAAATGTAACTACATTTCTAATAACACAGTAGGCGTTGGTATGGCGACGCTTTGCCTCAGCTTAATTCAATATACCGAAAAACCTATATACTCTTGTCTACAGGATAGAGGGGCGATGTCCGTACCTTGCTATATAGCATGACACCGACATAATCTCAAAACGTCGACATAAAACTCCTGACTCACTTCGAAAAATTACTTGCATTATTTGGCAAAGAAACACTAGTAATGCGTTGAGTCAGACATTCTTCACACTATTATCATTATAATGAAAATATTCATTATTTGTTACGCGCAAGATTGTAAACAGCGTCCGGTATAAATGTAACTACTGTCTTTACGGTTATCCGACCCTCATCCAGTCAATTATTGACATTTCGTTCATCTGCAGCACGAAAGGCGCACTCCAGCGTGACTCAGTCACCCTAACAATAAACCACACCACGCGCCAGAAATGGGGCATGGCCATGAATTTGTTGCGAGGTTTTACTAAATGTGTTAGAACACTTTAGCATGAAAGCACGTTTTTCATCATAATCTTATAAAAAAAGTAGCGTTTCACTTTCATGTTGCGTTCGAAAAGAAGCTAAGCTTGATTGAATAACCGTATTCATGCCGCTTGGTGCTGCTTTCATTAATGAATGACTGAGAATTGCCAAATTACGTTGGTCCCAACGCCGAGCCAGGTTATCGGTGGCTGCGGCAAAATGTCATAACCTTTCTCGCAAGTTGCGCAATGTATTTGATTTTGCCCCGAAAATAAGGTAACATTCTGTGTATAGAGGCGTCTCTGCTTTGGGTAATCATTCATGATATAAGCTAATACATTGTACAGTAATTCCATTATAAATGTATGATGACTTTTTTTTATAAAGAATGCCCTTCTAAAAAGGTCAAAATGAACTGATGATGAATATTTCCTAGAAAATACCCTCGTTCTTTTCAACCTTTTTCACCATAAACGGCAACGAAATCTCCAACCTTAATATTACACCCATATTCTTCCATTAGGCGTCATCAAAGCCGGTGGTCTCAACACAATGTCAAGGATACCGCAGCTTTCAGCAAACAAAGGATTGTCGCAGATGGCGAAATCCCGATGACGTGAGAATCACATCAGGCAATTCCTGAATGTGATGATGTGATCGCAAACTGTGACGTACAGGAATCCACCCTCTGCATTTGTATGCCGAGTGCAATCAACGATATTGGTGAAACAAGATGCCGACGTCACCAACGCGCTTGAGAGGACTCTATTAATGAATGAATCTATTTATAGTCGAGATATCGACTGATTTAGTAACTAATCAAATAATCGGTAGCCAAATTTAGAACAAAAGGTAATCTCCGCGCTGGATTATGATTAATTTGGGCCAGTAATTCCGCAGATTCAACAAAAATGTGGACAGATTCTCTCTCCATGGAGCCGAATTGATGGAGCAAACACAAGGTGTGTTTTGGTTGCTCTCAACAAGAAATAACACAGGATCTCAGTTGAATCCAATACGAGTATCAATACTCGATTCAAGTGCGCAGAAATCCAGAACTCCGGAATCAGAATTGCATGATGTAAAGATGAGTCTTTTTGGTCTGAAGGCCTACTATATTTGATTATTTTACCTTATAACAGGATTAATACAAAATATCGGCCACGTTTAAATCATGGACTTCGTAATAATAATCGGTGTTTAAATGAATTAGAAAAATCAACTGGTTGCACTCGTTATCATACCCTGAAAATACCCGTCTTTAAAAAAACCTAAGTCACATAACATGATTCAATCAGCAGTGTGGACTGGGGAAGTTCGCAACGTCCCATGCACCGGAAGAATTCTGTCTTTGCATTACGCCGAAGTAGATTAACGTAAAAAGGTATCCCCAATCATTTCATTTATCTTCGTGTCGCCTATTGGTCTTCAATTCCAAAACGAGCAGGTGGTAAGCATTTTTTAACCAGTGCTCCAAGAAATAAATGTCATCAAAGTAATTAAGTAACGCCTTATAGGATGGGCAAACATTAACTCTCACTCGTCAGTACATGTAAATCTTCCTATTCCTCTTCGAGAAGGTTTGCTCTACTTCAGTTACTTTCTTTGCTGCCTATACTGGGATTAATGGCTTCTTGTGAATACATGTTCTTAGTTTCTTTAGTGTTTTTAAAGGAGTGGTTAAGTTCCTGAAAGTTCACGACCGTATCTCAGAATCGAAGTAAACAGAAGGATTATATGCCTTTAGCAAAAAAACGGCAGGTTCCAGAACAAGGCTCAGTACGGTCTGACAGTCAAGTGGTTGACGACCAGCGACGGCAACACAAGAACAATTAGGCCGACGATACGGCCAGAAAGTCAAGTGGTTGACGACAAGCGACGGCAACACAAGAACAATTAGGCCGACGATACGGCCAGAAAGTCAAGTGGTTAACGACAAGCGACGGCAACACAAGAACAATTAGGCCGACGATATGGCCAGAAAGTCAAGTGGTTGACGACCAGCGACAACACAAGAACAATTAAGCCGACGATACGGCCAGAAAGTCAAGTGGTTGACGACCAGCGACGGCAACACAAGAACAATTAGGCCGACGATACGGCCAGAAAGTCAAGTGGTTGACGACCAGCGACGGCAACACAAGAAAAACTAGGCCGACAATACGGTCAGAAAGTCAAGTGGTTGACGACCAGCGACGGCAACACAAGAACAATTAAGCCGACGATATGGCCAGAAAGTCAAGTGGTTGACGACCAGCGACGGCAACACAAGAAAAACTAGGCCGACAATACGGTCAGAAAGTCAAGTGGTTAACGACAAGCGGCGGCAACATAAGAAACAGTTAAGAAAGAGAGGTATTGGCTTTCCTCCTACACATTGTATTGTGTCGCCAGAACTTAACCTTTAAGATTGAGGACGGAGAGAGTGGAGATGTCCTTCTTACCGCCGTTTTGGCCGGCGAAATAATGAAAAGCACAAATACATCGGGAGGAAACCTATTAAGCCATTGCCTCATGGTGCTATATGGGGTGACTTAGTTTAGGGACATGACCTGAATGTCCTCAGCCCTACTTAGGTAAAACACCTGAACACGATTAGTCTCTTGTCGAAGACCGAAATGTCAGGACAAGCTAAATTTATATTTTTGCACCCACAGGCTATCAATGTGATGACAGCTTAAGTCTGAGCTACTGTTTTTATCTCATCCAAGGAACTCGGTGGCCCCACTGATGACTCCGAATATGACAGATATGTGTCGGGTTTAGCAGTATGATCTTGGAATAAGGTTTGCCCTTTACTACATGTCTTAGGATGATCTTTTTTAGCTTCTTGTCCCTCGTAAACAAGGATGATCTGCACCCATCAAATATGTGATGGAAAAGGAGGAAGCATTAAGTGCAACCACTTCTTTTGACATCAGGAACGTCGTTTGGACTCTATGGTGGCTCAGCTCCCATATTTATCGATGACCATGCCGGGTTAAATACGAGTTAGAAGAGGATGGGATGACACCGGTTACTGAGGTTGTCATCCGTATACGTCCGGGGTTCTATTTGTGTTACGGGTTACGTCGAGTCTAAAAGCATATAGTCCCGGACTATGTGCGTCCCGGGTTCCATACGCGTCCCCGGTTACAGAGGAAGGCATGGGGTTAAGGTTAGGGCTAGAACGTCCGAAACTTACCAATTTAAGTAATATCAGGAATTACCCATCCCACACAATTGGGGACACATAGAACCCGGGCCGCATAGAACCTGGGGCACATAGAACCCTTCTTATTAGTTTGGGACACACGGATACATGTACAGTATAGCACTAGATCTAAATCTATTAGCACTAATAGACGTGCTAATAGATCCGTTTGGACCCGTAGAACCCCTGGTTTGGGGCCAACTCGCGAAACCAAGAACCCTTGTCGCACAGAAACTGCCCCATAACAGAAAGAAATGCTGAAGAACCCCAGTTTTAAGACCAAATCGGGAAAAGTCCAAAATGAAGAGAACAACCTACCTGGTAACTGCACGAGGTGTCTGTAACAATCTTCAATTGTTGGATTATATTCTTGCGTAAAAAATCCATGGATGAACTGAACGACCATGGATGTTTTCCCGACTCCGCCGGCTCCTAAAACCACAACAGAATAGTCCTTCAACATCATGAAACGGAAGCTGTCCGAAAAGAAGACAAAAGTTGTGATCGGTATAATAAGCGAATTCGTGAATGTAACTCTTGCTAACGTATTGCTCCAGTTGCTATGCTAGCTATCGTCGGCTACTGGTTGTCATATGAAGCTACTATAGAATCAATTCAATATATACCCCTGAAGCCGCGTGCTTTTCTGTCGCCTTCCTGATTCGCTGGCTGCCACGACCGCCACAACATCGTGCTCTCAGACAACCTCCGCGCATGTGTGACGGCTATATCATCGACACAGTGTTTCATGTTCTTGTCAATATTGATACGCTATGCATGGAGCGTCCCATTCTCACGTTGTAAAGGCACATTGCAGAACTCGAGAGGATGAGCAACGTGTCTTACTTGTCATTATTCGAGTTGTGTTGTTTTCGCTGACGCGTATATGAAAGTGTGTCATAAGAAATTAGGCAAAGGGCAACCAATCTAGATAACACGCCGAATATCAAAGGCCAACGTCGTTTGTTAAAATATTGAAGATTTGTTATTTTCGAATGTGTAAATGCGCGTGTTTGAAACACATGTTTGATCTAGTGCCTGCTAGTAAAAACATTTATATGACTTATAGTAGTAGGGTAAACAGTAAAAATGAAGCGTGCAAGATTTAATGTTTTCATTGAAGATTGTCTGCCACTGCGCTACAAAGTTTACGTACATGTGGCTTCTCCTTACCAAGGAAACAACCTGTTAATTAAAAAAAATGAAATTTGTTGAAGCATTAGGCGGGGTCGAACCAGGTAAAGAAAAACAGACGTACCAGCCGCATTTTCATATTCTTCGTCTAATTCCGCCAAAGGTTTCGCATTCACCCATCTGACCTACCTGCATGCATTTTTATTCCTCATCTAACCCTTTTTACTTCAGTCTTGATGCTGGATTCATGACCAATGTGACCACAAGACAACCCGCTAAACGATCTAAATCCCTTTCTAAGGAAAATACTAACCGCGGATACCAACTATCGGATGACCAACTTGCCCGTTTTGAACAACGAACGGCTTTTCTGTCCTGAGGCCAATAAACCGACAATGCGGCTTTTAAAAAGATTTTATTCTATCATCAATACTCCTGCAGTCGAAGGCTGCGATACTGACGGCGGAAAGCAATGTTGTAGGCGTATCATAAGTGGCTTATAATGGTCATCGCCCTTTCTATACTCCGATCTTTATCGTGTTCAACCTTCTTGTACTAATACTGTGAGGTTAAATAGGAAGCGTCTCTAACATCAATGGTATTGACGATGCCATATTCAATGGGATTGTAAACACCAGCGTAAAATCAAGAATGCTAATTACTACTTTTATCTGATAACAAGTATATAAATAAAAAAAGATGACCTTTTGCGTGACTGGGAGGCTGAGGTTGGTAAAGACCTTAATGTGCCCGCCAGCCTAACTAAACCTGTTTAGCGTAAAGAGCAAGTAAGTTGTAGTTGCAAGGTTGCTTCATTCATATCATCAGGCAACTTTGTTTTGCATCCCAACTGATCTAATCCGGGCGTGGGTGCATTATGCTACGGGGGGGGGGGGGGGGGGAAGTACACCAATTTTTTAGCCCCCCATCCTCATTGGTCTTGAAACAAGGTTTACCCTTTACATTTTTTCGACTGCATGATGGGGAGGAGTATCTTCTCTGCCCCCCCCCCCTCGCCTTTGCCCTATCTGTTTTCTCTCAGTAAACTTCATGTCGTGAGATTTACATCATGTGCACTCACCATAAAGGGACGGCCACGTCACAGGTTGGACACGTCTGCGAATTACATTTGGACTTCAAAGCATTTTTTCCCTCTCTCGCCGAATGACATTAGGTGCGGATACGAAAGTGTCTATACATTGTTTGGCTAAAAATAGTCTGGCTGGATCTAAAAATATAACTATATAACCAACGCCCCATTTAGAGAAATGAGTAAGCACTCGGTAATTCTAAAAAATCTATTATATTTTGATGAAAAAAATATTCATACAAATGAATTAACTTTATGCTTGTAGCTTTCTCATTGAGGACATTTTTAAGCACTAAGCGTGTATTATTACCGTAATATCAAAGGTACTAAGTATATAGTAAGCATTTGTGTTCTCGTGGCGCTGTTGTGTTATTTATTCACGGTTACATGAAAGAGAATCCGAAAATAATGACGTATACATTACTCATCAGTAACACTTATTATTTATTTATGTTGTCTCACACCATTAGTATTATCATCATGATATTGATTATCTTCAATTCTTTTCTTTCCTTTTTTTTAATTTCATGTTTTTGCATTTTGCTGTATTGTGTACTCGAGGGCAAGGACTCAAAACGTGCGTGAGGGTTTCATTAGTTCTGCTGAAGTTTCCCAATGACAATGTTTTTACCCCGGGTAGTTTCATACTGCTGTCTATCCGTTCAAAAAAGGGCCGAGTTGCTCAATATTTTATTTTTGGCCTTTTAGAATAGAAATGAAGACCTTGCTGTTAGTCTTTAGTTGTCTAATTAAGACCCGCACGATCAAGGACCGCCAGCTCGGTCTTTATTCATCAAATCACGGCGTACATTGCAGGAGTACCACATCTCCTGTTTTGACTGACGTGCGCATGTTTGTAATACAACATGTTTGTTAGAAACCAAATAATCATTCAGATCGATTTGGAGTTTTTTTTCATGGAATGTTACGATAATGAGTCATATACATCGACGCCCTCGTATGCGCATAGAAGGTTTTACGGCGATCATCCGTGGGTTTCTGAACCCTGGGTTGTTGGTGGTGGTGGGGGGGGGGGGGGGGGGGGGGGGGGGGGGGTGGATGACAGAAATGAGGGCCACGCAGCCCAGAGTACTAATTAAGTGGCCGTATCGCCATCAGTCAGGATAAGACCGCAGTAAACTTGTCACGACGACTCTTCGTTTCGTGCCAAAAGGAATCAGCGGCTAACATAGATCTTTCTCGAGGGCAGTACGGACGTTTCACGCCCAAGGAATATGATATGAATATCATCGCCTGAGGCCGAAGAAGCACATTTTGAGAGACAGAAAATTTCACATTGTCCGGGAAAAAGGACTATATTACATGAATGTGAAATTATGCAGTGGTGTGTCGGAATTTCGCATTCATGTAATAAAGAAATACATGTATAGTCCTTTTTCCCGGAAAATGTGAAATTTTCTATCCCTAAAAATGTGCTTCTTCGGCCTCAGGCGATGATATTCATATCATAATCCTTGGGCCAGAAACGTCCGTACTGCCCTCGAGAAAGATCTATGTTAGCCGCTGATTCCTTTTGGCACGAAACGAAGAGTCGTCGTGACAATTAGCTTGTTTCACAAGAGCTATAATTTAAAGGCTACGAAGCCCCTGGACTGGTGTAAAATACGCCAATCGAATCGACTTTCTGGAGCGATGATAATTCAGTCTGTTTTTTTTATATTCTCCATTTTTCCTACATGAACATAGTGATTAAATAAACACGTTCAAACCTAGACCAACCCCTGGGACAAGCTTGATGATATTAGAACTAAAAACGAGGCGACGCCTGATCAGGCCTCGGTATATGTGTAGGTCATGCCGGAATGTCCGTTGAATTTGAACATCGTGGGAATTTTCATCTCTCAAAAATATCACTCTAAGCTAGATCTAGATTTAATACATTTCATCCATCAGTCACTATCACATGCCAATACGCCCAGTCACATTGCACACAACGTGCCGAGTGCGTCTCTCCAAAGATCGTGTTTCTTTCTCTTACGCAATGTGGTTGATTAATTTGAATACCTCTCAACCGTTTCCGGAAATTGGTATTCACCCTCAACTTTCTATCGGCAATGGCAAATGGTATCGTGCTGTCTCACTTAGAGAAAGGTTTCGGCAATACGTGTGTAACAAATTTCCACTTTCTTTTAAGTATGCCTTTATAAAAGCGCTATTTGCTTCGAGCTGGTTGGGACGTCTAGCATTTTCGGGAAAACTGTTCAGAGCGAAAGGACCAACCCTTTTAAGAAGTAAATGGGTTTTCTCTTCAATACAATTTTGGGACCTAGCACTACTGTTTCCCAGTTAGTGATTTTAGATTCCAGTGATATAAGTATTTTTTCTTCACTGAAGCCCTTTGACGATTTTGAGCAGTCGAGTCTGGAAAGGGGCCGAAACCTGGCAAAATTAAAGAATCGAAGGTTTCAACAAAATTCACCCGGAAATAAGCAGTAGAGGAAAATCAATGCACTAACTCAATGTACATGAATACATACAAACAAAATTCCTAACCATGGTTGCTGAACTGTAAATATCCTCTTGCGGCCTAAAATTAGAAAAAAACAAACTTCAAAGAAATCGGCCCAGTAGTTTTCGCACAGTGGCCAAAAGGACAGTAGTGACATTTACTTTCTAATAGTTGCACATCGCCAAAAAATTTTTTATGGCTTACCATCCGATTTACTCCACCTACTGCCTTTTAATCATAACGAAATAACGCAGCAACCCTTCGAGGCCTTGCTAATAAAAGTTAGCTAATAAAAGTTTTTCAACCCCAGGATAATTCGACATTAAAGGTGCATGAACGTGGCTGCCGCTTGGTCGTGATATAATAATCGTTTAGATTGAGCAGAGGGTGATACCTAAAGGAAGACCACTGTAGGGAGACCTCTCCTGGAGTGGGGATTTGATCCCCCGCATCGTGCACTCCCAATCAGTGATGGAGACAGTGGTCTCCTTAGGCCTAATCAGATTTTTAGTTTTTCCATTTCCTCACAATGAGTACATGCATATCAACATCAATAGAAAATTAAACAAATTGTTACAGTCGACAATGATGGTATTATTTTAATTTGCTTAAACGTCCATGCATTTTTTGTTAACTTTTGAACCCGCATGAAGCAGATTTTTAAAATGGTTTAAGTTAATTTTTCAAGATTCCTTTTTTCGGCTCGACCATGTCAGTCCCTTTTATTTTTAAAATTAGTTTCAAATCAAGTACTTACTTATTTAATAAAAAATTTTTGTTAAAATTTCACAATAAATCATAATAGATTTAAAAAGGTCTAGATACTTGCTAGCATGTCATCCAAAGCCCCAAGTAGATCGTCATCTGTCATGCCATCCAACTCACTGATCGCGGTGGTCTTCCAAGTCTTCGTCGGTTGGACACGGAGGGTCGCGGCTTGATCGTCTTCTCCGGGACACTTGGTATCTGATCGGACGCTTTGGGGTGTCTTGGGTGATGGGCATGGCACTGGATGGGTCTGTGGGTGCATCTGGACTGCTGGGCGTTCTGGTGTCTTGACTGGTACAGCAAAGGGCACGGTGGTGGCATGTGTCCGCTGGCGCTTGGTTGGTGGGAGGGCATCTTCCTGATCTTCTTGTCGACGTCGCTTGGTGCCGGATCGGATAGCATGGAAAGTCACGGGTGATGATGGTCCTGGCATCTGTCTGGTATGAAGATTCTGCACCCCTGTTCGTAGTTCTACTGGCATCTTCGGTGCTTGACGTGGAACAGCAGCTGAAGGAGTCATGATCGGCGCCGCGGATAGACGTGGCCTCTTCAAGCAAGTTCCCTCGGGAGCCATGGTGGGCGCAGGACGTTTCGCTCGAACTGGACAGGATTCCTTTGGTTGTGTCGCAACTGCCTGCTCACTGCAGATAGAAACTAGATCAGTGTCATTAGCCTTACTCACCTCCCGTCGAGACCATGCTGGACGCTTGCTGGAACTGGTGACTGCTGTCTCCTGCGGGACTTCCTTCAGTTCCTGCTCACTGCAGATAGAAACTAGATCAGTGTCATTAGCCTTACTCACCTCCCGTCGAGACCATGCTCGACGCTTGCTGGAACTGGTGACTGCTGTCTCCTGCGGGACTTCCTTCAGTTGCTTCAACTTCCTGGCATTGATGATGTCTCGAAGATCAACCCTCGGCTTTCGTGGGGAAGAAAGTAAGACGGTTGGTTCTTTGGTTGGTGCGTGGCTGCACTGGCTCGGCGGAAGAGGGGATGGCAATCGTTCGTGGGGTCAGCTTGGCACGGAGGTCGATCACGGGGCTGGCGACCGTAGGACTCTGGGGCAACGCTCGCTGGCAAGGCTGTTCCTCCTTCACACACGGAGATACGGTCAAGGTACTGGGTGTCGGCATCTTGTACGCCATCTCTTCGCATCTCTGCTTCTTCGCCCGTAACCTGTTCTGTAGGTCGTGGAAGGAGAACTCCTTGGTCGGTGTCCTCGGCTCGTCGCAGCACTCCCAAGGGGTCTCATCACGTCTCGCGTCCAATGCTGCAAGGTCTCTGATGTAGGCGTTACTGGCTTTACTGCAATGAGAGACTAAGATATTCTTGATTAGATGTTTACTTACCGGGGATACGTACCCACGGCAGTCCATGATGGATCTCGACTGCGGCTGGAGTCCCGAGATGTTCATCTTCACTCGGCGCAAGTTGATGGCTGGACCTTCAAGCGAGTTGGTTCGGCGTCTTCTGGAACGAGATCTTGAACGGTTTCGGAATCCTGGAAAACAGACAAAAGAATAAGATAGATAATGTATCTAAGATGATAATTCATGTCGGACCTGATACAATGAAGTGTTAAACTAATAAACGCTTAATACATTTTGTGAGAATTTTTTTCTTTTTTTTAACTTACGTTTCGCATAACCTGTGTCAGTCGGAGAGGACAACATCAGGTAAGGATCGTTCACAATCGGCATCTTGGATTTGATAGAATGATACGGAGCAGAATTCTGGAGAAATGCGTATAGCAGCTCGACTCACAAAATCAGCGTTTGGTGGCTCTGTAATTTGAAAAAAATTAAAACACACTATGTCAAGATTTTGCATGCCGATCTACCGTACACTCCGGACGCATTGAACCGGACTCGTCCTGTCGCCCATCCAATTAGGATTCGACGAAATGGACTGTCCCGGGAGTCCAATCTAGATACCGGCGTTGCGCGTATCACGAGACCAGCCAGGACAGAAGTCAGCAGAGAGTTCGGGAAAACGTCCACCCACGTTTCGTTGTGGGTCGATATTATATAATTTGGTCGAAACATGAGCAACCTATAGCCTAATTCACACCCTGAGCTTCCGGGCTTTTCACTCGATAGCCTATGACCGAGCAGGTAGTTGATCACTCCCTGGCATGCCTGGACCGAGCAACGTGTGCGAGGGGAGAAGCATAAGACTGGGGTATATATTCGAGGAGTGGAAGGGATTTTATCAATCAAAGGGACAACTTGATGGTGGGATGTATTGTGTAGGCCTACCTCCTCCCTGGCGCAAAAGTCAGATGTCAAGACATATACGATAACGAAAAGTCAAAAGAAGTCGGATACTGCTCTGGCAATAAAAACCGTCCTCCAAGCCCCGAACCATGTAAACAATGTGGACATACAATTAACCTTACAACTAACTTAGTAGCAGGGGCTTGGCCTGGGTGTGGGTCGGTTGGCGGGAGGGGGACTCAGGGTGAAACGGACGGTTTCAAAAAAATGGCGAACGCGCGCCTTTTTCGTAATCGTCGCTGAATTAAAATCAACTTTTCTCTAAAAGTGATATAAATAATTTAACCAAAAATAGATCAAAATATGCGGCTAACCATTCTACATCGACTGCAATAACATGCATTAACCCCCGTTGTTATTTTCACTCACCAAAATCGACAAAAGTCGGAGCAATGTCACGCGCAGCTTCTTCGAATGAAAAAGATGTGGTAACTAGGGAGTTGACGTCATGAAAAACCCGTATGTACGTCCTCGGACGTGACGCAAAAGCAAAAGTTACGTCAAGACGTATTGTTGCATTTGTAGTGTGACGTCACCGCTATGAAGCTCCACGCGTTTGTGGATTGGCGCATGCGTCTCGTCTCTGTGCGTGGAATGTGCCCGCACCTGTGATATGGCGGGATCGTCCCACGCAGTGATTGGGATCTTGGCATGGCCTGCCGTAGCCGTGAACCCATGGCGGCCGTACGGCCTAAAACATACAGAACGGGTATGGCTGGCGGGAGTGGACAAATATCTGAATTAAGGGTCGGGATAAATCAGATTTATACCACGACTATATTCATAATAGTAGACAGCCAATCAGAACCCCGCATTTCATGAATTATGGTGACCATTAAATCTGAATTATACCACGACATAAATGAATCAACCCACGACTATAATCGTTTTAGACCCACGACTATATTCGTAATAGCAGACAGCCAATCAGAGAGCCGAATTTATGGACGGAAGTGCGATTTATGGACGCCGGAAGTGCGATATTGGACGCCATAAATAGCACTTCCGGCGTCCATATATCGCACTTCCGGCGTCCATAAATCGCACTTCCGTCCATAAATTCGGCTCTCTGATTGGCTGTCTGCTATTACGAATATAGTCGTGGGTCTAAAACGATTATAGTCGTGGGTTGATTCATTTATGTCGTGGTATAATTCAGATTTAATGGTCACCATAATTCATGAAATTCGGCTCTCTGATTGGCTGTCTGCTATTATGAATATAGTCGTGGTATAAATCTGATTTATCCCGACCCTTAATTCAGATATTTGTCCACTCCCGCCAGCCATAAACGGGAAGGCTCAATTCGCCCTCAAGATTGCCAACATGATGTATCAGCACAGAAGAATAACTGTTTCAAACATCATTCAAGAGGGAAAATCTCATTCATTAATTAACATCATAAAAGGCATCTAAACCTCAGGTTTAATCTACTGCGAAATGTCAAAGTTATGCAGACGGGAGAAATACCATTCAACTCTCTGCTATTAATATGGTCTAAAAGTTATCCACACAGGAGAAATACCATTCAACACTCTCCTGTGTTTTTAAGTATTCACACAGGAGAAATACCATTCAACACTCTCCTGTGTTTTAAGGTAGGCCTATTCACACAGGAGAAATACCATTCAACACTCTGGCCTGTGTTTTTAGGTATTCACACAGGAGAAATACCATTCAACACTCTACTGTGTTTTTAGGTATTCACACAGGAGAAATACCATTCAACACTCTCCTGTGTTTCTAGGTAGGCCTATTCACACAGGAGAAATACCATTAAACGCTCTCCTGTGTTACTATGCTGGTAAGTTACACAGGAAATACCATTCAACATTCTACTGTGTTCTTAGGTATTCTCACAAGAAGATGTTTTTTGACCATATGAATTAATAACTAATCCAGCATTCGGATACATCAGTTTATTTACAATAGAAATGTACAAAATGTCATAGACAGCACAAATAGCACTTGAATTATTTACACAGACATCATCACCTACTTCAGAAAATGACCCATCTGCAATCTGAAATATAGTGATGCCATCTTGATTCCCGTACCAATATCTGCACTCAAACATATTCAGATGGAGATTTTGTTATCAAGTTGTTTTGTTAGGCCCTTTTCTATCATCTTGGTTCTTAGATAACTTCAATTTGAAGTGCCTATTTTTGTCCAAAGGTGCAGTGCTCATCTATCAACAAAATTTTGAGCCCTCCATTTGGCTACCATGGAATTCTCAACAGAAACTCTACAGCCATGTATTAGGTAGTAGAGGTGATCAGAGATGAACTGGGGTAGCTTTGCCTGATAAATGTTCAACTAAGTAAATTGCACAGATACTAAAAGACAACACATATAGTCAAAAGGTTTTCTGGTCAGCCACCGGCTACGACAACTTGACATATCCTTTCGTGGAAATTTGTAGTAACTTCAATGCCTTCAGCACCTGAAAAACAAGTGTAAAATAGTAAATGGAAATGCATTATTTTTTGTAAAGGAATTACCTGCCGGTATGAGAGGTATTCACTAGGAGAGGTTCCTTTGCACTATACTTTCCTTAATGCCTGAATCTAAACATAAAGTTTGATATCAACTACAGTTAGAGGTTACCAACCGTCTTTAAAGAACCGAAGGTTTCAACAAAATTCACCCGGATATAAGCAGTACTGAGGAAAATGTCAAAATCAATGCACTACCTCAATGTACATGAATACATACAAACAAAATTCCTAACCATGGTTACTGAAGTGTAAATATCCTCTTGCGGCCTAAAATTAGAAAAAACAAACTTCAACGAAATCGGCCCAGTAGTTTTCGCACAGTGGCCAAAAGGACAGTAGTGACATTTACTTTCTAATAGTTGACATATCGCCAAAAAAATTGTATGGCTTACCATCCGATTTACTCCACCTACTGCCTTTTAATCATGACGAAATAACGCAGCAACCCTTCGAGGCCTTGCTAATAAAAGTTAGCTAATAAAAGTTTATCAACCCCAGGATAATTCGACATTAAAGGTGCATGAACGTGGCTGCAGCCGCTTGGTCGTGATATAATAATCGTTTAGATTGAGCAGAGGGTGATACCTAAAGGAAGACCACTGTAGGGAGACCTCTCCTGGAGTGGGGATTTGATCCCCTGCATCGTGCACTCCCAATCAGTGATGGAGACAGTGGTCTCCTTAGGCCTAATCAGATTTTTAGTTTTTCAATTTCCTCACAATGAGTACATGCAATTATCAACATCAATAGGATATTAAACAAATTGTTACTATCGGCAATAATGGTATTATTTTAATTTGCTTAAACGTCCATGCATTTTTTATTAACTTTTGAACCCGCATGTAGCAGATTTTTAAAATGGTTTAAGTTAATTTTTCAAGATTCCTTTTTTCGGCTCGACCATGTCAGTCCCTTTTAAAATTAGTTTCAAATCAAGTACTTACTTATTTAATAAAAATTATTAGTTAAAATTTCACAATAAATCATAATAGATTTAAAAAGGTCTAGATACTTGCTAGCATGTCATCCAAAGCCCCAAGTAGATCATCATCTGTCATGCCATCCAACTCACTGATCGCGGTGGTCTTCCAAGTCTTCGTCGGTTGGACACAGAGTGGGTGCATCTGGACTGCTGGGCGTTCTGGTGTCTTGACTGGTACAGCAAAGGGCACGGTGGTGGCATGTGTCCGCTGGCGCTTGGTTGGTGGGAGGGCATCTTCCTGATCTTCTTGTCGACGTCGCTTGGTGCCGGATCGGATAGCATGGAAAGTCACGGGTGATGATGGTCCTGGCATCTGTCTGGTATGAAGATTCTGCACCCCTGTTCGTAGTTCTACTGGCATCTTCGGTGCTTGACGTGGAACAGCAGCTGAAGGAGTCATGATCGGCGCCGCGGATAGACGTGGCCTCTTCAAGCAAGTTCCCTCGGGAGCCATGGTGGGCGCAGGACGTTTCGCTCGAACTGGACAGGATTCCTTTGGTTGTGTCGCAACTGCCTGCTCACTGCAGATAGAAACTAGATCAGTGTCATTAGCCTTACTCACCTCCCGTCGAGACCATGCTCGACGCTTGCTGGAACTGGTGACTGCTGTCTCCTGCGGGACTTCCTTCAGTTCCTGCTCACTGCAGATAGAAACTAGATCAGTGTCATTAGCCTTACTCACCTCCCGTCGAGACCATGCTGGACGCTTGCTGGAACTGGTGACTGCTGTCTCCTGCGGGACTTCCTTCAGTTCCTGCTCACTGCAGATAGAAACTAGATCAGTGTCATTAGCCTTACTCACCTCCCGTCGAGACCATGCTCGACGCTTGCTGGAACTGGTGACTGCTGTCTCCTGCGGGACTTCCTTCAGTTGCTTCAACTTCCTGGCATTGATGATGTCTCGAAGATCAACCCTCGGCTTTCGTGGGGAAGAAAGTAAGACGGTTCTTTGGTTGGTGCGTGGCTGCACTGGCTCGGCGGAAGAGGGGATGGCAATCGTTCGTGGGGTCAGCTTGGCACGGAGGTCGATCACGGGGCTGGCGACCGTAGGACTCTGGGGCAACGCTCGCTGGCAAGGCTGTTCCTCCTTCACACACGGAGATACGGTCAAGGTACTGGGTGTCGGCATCTTGTACGCCATCTCTTCACATCTCTGCTTCTTCGCCCGTAACCTGTTCTGTAGGTCGTGGAAGGAGAACTCCTTGGTCGGTGTCCTCGGCTCGTCGCAGCACTCCCAAGGGGTCTCATCACGTCTCGCGTCCAATGCTGCAAGGTCTCTGATGTAGGCGTTACTGGCTTTACTGCAATGAGAGACTAAGATATTCTTGATTAGATGTTTACTTACCGGGGATACGTACCCACGGCAGTCCATGATGGATCTCGACTGCGGCTGGAGTCCCGAGAGGTTCATCTTCACTCGGCGCAAGTTGATGGCTGGACCTTCAAGCGAGTTGGTTCGGCGTCTTCTGGAACGAGATCTTGAACGGTTTCGGAATCCTGGAAAACAGACAAAAGAATAAGATAGATAATGTATCTAAGATGATAATTCATGTCGGACCTGATACAATGAAGTGTTAAACTAATAAACGCTTAATACATTTTGTGAGAATTTTTTTCTTTTTTTTAACTTACGTTTCGCATAACCTGTGTCAGTCGGAGAGGACAACATCAGGTAAGGATCGTTCACAATCGGCATCTTGGATTTGATAGAATGATACGGAGCAGAATTCTGGAGAAATGCGTATAGCAGCTTGACTCACAAAATCAGCGTTTGGTGGCTCTGTAATTTGAAAAAAATTAAAACACACTATGTCAAGATTTTGCATGCCGATCTACCGTACACTCCGGACGCATTGAACCGGACTCGGCCTGTCGCCCATCCAATTAGGATTCGACGAAATGGACTGTCCCGGGAGTCTAGATACCGGCGTTGCGCGTATCACGAGACCAGCCAGGACAGAAGTCAGCAGAGAGTTCGGGAAAACGTCCACCCACGTTTCGTTGTGGGTCGATATTATATAATTTGGTCGAATCATGAGCAACCTATAGCCTAATTCACACCCTGAGCTTCCGGGCTTTTCACTCGATAGCCTATGACCGAGCAGGTAGTTGATCACTCCCTGGCATGCCTGGACCGAGCAACGTGTGCGAGGGGAGAAGCATAAGACTGGGGTATATATTCGAGGAGTGGAAGGGATTTTATCAATCAAAGGGACAACTTGATGGTGGGATGTATTGTGTAGGCCTACCTCCTCCCTGGCGCAAAAGTCAGATGTCAAGACATATACGATAACGAAAAGTCAAAAGAAGTCGGATACTGCTCTGGCAATAAAAACCGTCCTCCAAGCCCCAAACCATGTAAACAATGTGGACATACAATTAACCTTACAACTAACTTAGTAGCAGGGGCTTGGCCTGGGTGTGGGTCGGTTGGCGGGAGGGGGACTCAGGGCGAAACGGGCGGTTTCAAAAAAATGGCGAACGCGCGCCTTTTTCGTAATCGTCGCTGAATTAAAATCAACTTTTCTCTAAAAGTGATATAAATAATTTAACCAAAAATAGATCAAAATATGTGGCTAACCATTCTACATCGACTGCAATAACATGCATTAACCCCCGTTGTTATTTTCACTCACCAAAATCGACAAAAGTCGGAGCAATGTCACGCGCAGCTTCTTCGAATGAAAAAGATGTGGTAACTAGGGAGTTGACGTCATGAAAAACCCGTATGTACGTCCTCGGACGTGACGCAAAAAGCAAAAGTTACGTCAAGACGTATTGTTGCATTTGTAGTGTGACGTCACCGCTATGAAGCTCCACGCGTTTGTGGATTGGCGCATGCGTCTCGTCTCTGTGCGTGGAATGTGCCCGCACCTGTGATATGGCGGGATCGTCCCACGCAGTGATTGGGATCTTGGCATGGCCTGCCGTAGCCGTGAACCCATGGCGGCCGTACGGCCTAAAACATACAGAACGGGAGGCTCAATTCGCCCTCAAGATTGCCAACATGATGTATCAGCACAGAAGAATAACTGTTTCAAACATCATTCAAGAGGGAAAATCTCATTCATTAATTAACATCATAAAAGGCATCTAAACCTCAGGTTTAATCTACTGCGAAATGTCAAAGTTATGCAGACGGGAGAAATACCATTCAACTCTCTGCTATTAATATGGTCTAAAAGTTATCCACACAGGAGAAATACCATTCAACACTCTCCTGTGTTTTTAAGTATTCACACAGGAGAAATACCATTCAACACTCTCCTGTGTTTTTAGGTAGGCCTATTCACACAGGAGAAATACCATTCAACACTCTGGCCTGTGTTTTTAGGTATTCACACAGGAGAAATACCATTCAACACTCTACTGTGTTTTTAGGTATTCACACAGGAGAAATACCATTCAACACTCTCCTGTGTTTCTAGGTAGGCCTATTCACACACAGGAGAAATACCATTAAACGCTCTCCTGTGTTACTATGCTGGTAAGTTACACAGGAAATACCATTCAACATTCTACTGTGTTCTTAGGTATTCTCACAAGAAGATGTTTTTTGACCATATGAATTAATAACTAATCCAGCATTCGGATACATCAGTTTATTTACAATAGAAATGTACAAAATGTCATAGACAGCACAAATAGCACTTGAATAATTTACACAGACATCATCACCTACTTCAGAAAATGACCCATCTGCAATCTGAAATATAGTGGTGCCATCTTGATTCCCGTACCAATATCTGCACTCAAACATATTCAGATGGAGATTTTGTTATCAAAGTTATTTTGTTAGGCCCTTTTCTATCACCTTGGTTCTTAGATAACTTCAATTTGAAGTGCCTATTTTTGTCCAAAGGTGCAGTGCTCATCTATCAACAAATTTTGAGTCCTCCATTTGGCTACCATGGAATTCTCAACAGCAACTCTACAGCCATAGGCAGTAGAGGTGATCAAAGATGAACTGGGGTAGCTTTGCCTGATAAATGTTCAACTAATTTGATTTGAAATTGCACAGATACTTAAAGACAACACATATAGTCCAAAGGTTTTCTGGTCAGCCACAAGCTACGACAACTTCACATATCCTTTCGTGGAAATTTGTAGTAACTTCAATGCCTTCAGCACCTGAAAAACAAGTGTAAAATAGTGAATGGAAATGCATTATTTTTTGTAAAGGAATTACCTGCTGGTAAGAGAAAGATATTCACTAGGAGAGGTTCCTTTGCACTATACTTTCCTTAATGCCTGAATCTAAACAATATCAACTAGAGTTAGAGGTTACCATCCGTCTTTAAAGAACCGAAGGTTTCAACAAAATTCACCCGGAAATAAGCAGTACTGAGGAAAATGTCAAAATCAATGCACTACCTCAATGTACATGAATACATACAAACAAAATTCCTAACCATGGTTACTGAAGTGTAAATATCCTCTTGCGGCCTAAAATTAGAAAAAACAAACTTCAACGAAATCGGCCCAGTAGTTTTCGCACAGTGGCCAAAAGTAGTGACATTTACTTTCTAATAGTTAACATATCGCCAAAAAAATTGTATAGCTTACCATCTGATATACTCCACCTACTGCCTTTTAATCATAACGAAATAACGCAGCAACCCTTCGAGGCCTTGCTAATAAAAGTTAGCTAATAAAAGTTTATCAACCCCAGGATAATTCGACATTAAAGGTGCATGAACGTGACTGCCGCTTGGTCGTGATATAATAATCGTTTAGATTGAGCAGAGGGTGATACCTAAAGGAAGACCACTGTAGGGAGACCTCTCCTGGAGTGGGGATTTGATCCCCTGCATCGTGCACTCCCAATCAGTGATGGAGACAGTGGTCTCCTTAGGCCTAATCAGATTTTTAGTTTTTCAATTTCCTCACAATGAGTTCATGCAATTATCAACATCAATAGAAAATTAAACAAATTGTTACAGTCGACAATAATGGTATTTTTTTAATTTGCTTAAACGTCAATGCATTTTTTGTTAACTTTTGAACCCGCATGTAGCAGATTTTTAAAATGGTTTAAGTTAATTTTTCAAGATTCCTTTTATCGGCTCGACCATGTCACTTGTCAGTCCCTTTTATTTTTTAAATTAGTTTCAAATCAAGTACTTACTTATTTAATAAAAAATTTTTGTTAAATTTCACAATAAATCATAATAGATTTAAAAAGGTCTAGATACTTGCTAGCATGTCATCCAAAGCCCCAAGTAGATCGTCATCTGTCATGCCATCCAACTCACTGATCGCGGTGGTCTTCCAAGTCTTCGTCGGTTGGACACAGAGTGGGTGCATCTGGACTGCTGGGCGTTCTGGTGTCTTGACTGGTACAGCAAAGGGCACGGTGGTGGCATGTGTCCGCTGGCGCTTGGTTGGTGGGAGGGCATCTTCCTGATCTTCTTGTCGACGTCGCTTGGTGCCGGATCGGATAGCATGGAAAATCACGGGTGATGATGGTCCTGGCATCTGTCTGGTATGAAGATTCTGCACCCCTGTTCGTAGTTCTACTGGCATCTTCGGTGCTTGACGTGGAACAGCAGCTGAAGGAGTCATGATCGGCGCCGCGGATAGACGTGGCCTCTTCAAGCAAGTTCCCTCGGGAGCCATGGTGGGCGCAGGACGTTTCGCTCGAACTGGACAGGATTCCTTTGGTTGTGTCGCAACTGCCTGCTCACTGCAGATAGAAACTAGATCAGTGTCATTAGCCTTACTCACCTCCCGTCGAGACCATGCTCGACGCTTGCTGGAACTGGTGACTGCTGTCTCCTGCGGGACTTCCTTCAGTTCCTGCTCACTGCAGATAGAAACTAGATCAGTGTCATTAGCCTTACTCACCTCCCGTCGAGACCATGCTCGACGCTTGCTGGAACTGGTGACTGCTGTCTCCTGCGGGACTTCCTTCAGTTGCTTCAACTTCCTGGCATTGATGATGTCTCGAAGATCAACCCTCGGCTTTCGTGGGGAAGAAAGTAAGACGGTTCTTTGGTTGGTGCGTGGCTGCACTGGCTCGGCGGAAGAGGGGATGGCAATCGTTCGTGGGGTCAGCTTGGCACGGAGGTCGATCACGGGGCTGGCGACCGTAGGACTCTGGGGCAACGCTCGCTGGCAAGGCTGTTCCTCCTTCACACACGGAGATACGGTCAAGGTACTGGGTGTCGGCATCTTGTACGCCATCTCTTCACAGCTCTGCTTCTTCGCCCGTAACCTGTTCTGTAGGTCGTGGAAGGAGAACTCCTTGGTCGGTGTCCTCGGCTCGTCGCAGCACTCCCAAGGGGTCTCATCACGTCTCGCGTCCAATGCTGCAAGGTCTCTGATGTAGGCGTTACTGGCTTTACTGCAATGAGAGACTAAGATATTCTTGATTAGATGTTTACTTACCGGGGATACGTACCCACGGCAGTCCATGATGGATCTCGACTGCGGCTGGAGTCCCGAGATGTTCATCTTCACTCGGCGCAAGTTGATGGCTGGACCTTCAAGCGAGTTGGTTCGGCGTCTTCTGGAACGAGATCTTGAACGGTTTCGGAATCCTGGAAAACAGACAAAAGAATAAGATAGATAATGTATCTAAGATGATAATTCATGTCGGACCTGATACAATGAAGTGTTAAACTAATAAACGCTTAATACATTTTGTGAGAATTTTTTTCTTTTTTTTAACTTACGTTTCGCATAACCTGTGTCAGTCGGAGAGGACAACATCAGGTAAGGATCGTTCACAATCGGCATCTTGGATTTGATAGAATGATACGGAGCAGAATTCTGGAGAAATGCGTATAGCAGCTCGACTCACAAAATCAGCGTTTGGTGGCTCTGTAATTTGAAAAAAATTAAAACACACTATGTCAAGATTTTGCATGCCGATCTACCGTACACTCCGGACGCATTGAACCGGACTCGTCCTGTCGCCCATCCAATTAGGATTCGACGAAATGGACTGTCCCGGGAGTCCAATCTAGATACCGGCGTTGCGCGTATCACGAGACCAGCCAGGACAGAAGTCAGCAGAGAGTTCGGGAAAACGTCCACCCACGTTTCGTTGTGGGTCGATATTATATAATTTGGTCGAAACATGAGCAACCTATAGCCTAATTCACACCCTGAGCTTCCGGGCTTTTCACTCCATAGCCTATGACCGAGCAGGTAGTTGATCACTCCCTGGCATGCCTGGACCGAGCAACGTGTGCGAGGGGAGAAGCATAAGACTGGGGTATATATTCGAGGAGTGGAAGGGATTTTATCAATCAAAGGGACAACTTGATGGTGGGATGTATTGTGTAGGCCTACCTCCTCCCTGGCGCAAAAGTCAGATGTCAAGACATATACGATAACGAAAAGTCAAAAGAAGTCGGATACTGCTCTGGCAATAAAAACCGTCCTCCAAGCCCCGAACCATGTAAACAATGTGGACATACAATTAACCTTACAACTAACTTAGTAGCAGGGGCTTGGCCTGGGTGTGGGTCGGTTGGCGGGAGGGGGACTCAGGGCGAAACGGACGGTTTCAAAAAAATGGCGAACGCGCGCCTTTTTCGTAATCGTCGCTGAATTAAAATCAACTTTTCTCTAAAAGTGATATAAATAATTTAACCAAAAATAGATCAAAATATGCGGCTAACCATTCTACATCGACTGCAATAACATGCATTAACCCCCGTTGTTATTTTCACTCACCAAAATCGACAAAAGTCGGAGCAATGTCACGCGCAGCTTCTTCGAATGAAAAAGATGTGGTAACTAGGGAGTTGACGTCATGAAAAACCCGTATGTACGTCCTCGGACGTGACGCAAAAGCAAAAGTTACGTCAAGACGTATTGTTGCATTTGTAGTGTGACGTCACCGCTATGAAGCTCCACGCGTTTGTGGATTGGCGCATGCGTCTCGTCTCTGTGCGTGGAATGTGCCCGCACCTGTGATATGGCGGGATCGTCCCACGCAGTGATTGGGATCTTGGCATGGCCTGCCGTAGCCGTGAACCCATGGCGGCCGTACGGCCTAAAACATACAGAACGGGTATGGCTGGCGGGAGTGGACAAATATCTGAATTAAGGGTCGGGATAAATCAGATTTATACCACGACTATATTCATAATAGTAGACAGCCAATCAGAACCCCGCATTTCATGAATTATGGTGACCATTAAATCTGAATTATACCACGACATAAATGAATCAACCCACGACTATAATCGTTTTAGACCCACGACTATATTCGTAATAGCAGACAGCCAATCAGAGAGCCGAATTTATGGACGGAAGTGCGATTTATGGACGCCGGAAGTGCGATATTGGACGCCATAAATAGCACTTCCGGCGTCCATATATCGCACTTCCGGCGTCCATAAATCGCACTTCCGTCCATAAATTCGGCTCTCTGATTGGCTGTCTGCTATTACGAATATAGTCGTGGGTCTAAAACGATTATAGTCGTGGGTTGATTCATTTATGTCGTGGTATAATTCAGATTTAATGGTCACCATAATTCATGAAATTCGGCTCTCTGATTGGCTGTCTGCTATTATGAATATAGTCGTGGTATAAATCTGATTTATCCCGACCCTTAATTCAGATATTTGTCCACTCCCGCCAGCCATAAACGGGAAGGCTCAATTCGCCCTCAAGATTGCCAACATGATGTATCAGCACAGAAGAATAACTGTTTCAAACATCATTCAAGAGGGAAAATCTCATTCATTAATTAACATCATAAAAGGCATCTAAACCTCAGGTTTAATCTACTGCGAAATGTCAAAGTTATGCAGACGGGAGAAATACCATTCAACTCTCTGCTATTAATATGGTCTAAAAGTTATCCACACAGGAGAAATACCATTCAACACTCTCCTGTGTTTTTAAGTATTCACACAGGAGAAATACCATTCAACACTCTCCTGTGTTTTTAGGTAGGCCTATTCACACAGGAGAAATACCATTCAACACTCTGGCCTGTGTTTTTAGGTATTCACACAGGAGAAATACCATTCAACACTCTACTGTGTTTTTAGGTATTCACACAGGAGAAATACCATTCAACACTCTCCTGTGTTTCTAGGTAGGCCTATTCACACAGGAGAAATACCATTAAACGCTCTCCTGTGTTACTATGCTGGTAAGTTACACAGGAAATACCATTCAACATTCTACTGTGTTCTTAGGTATTCTCACAAGAAGATGTTTTTTGACCATATGAATTAATAACTAATCCAGCATTCGGATACATCAGTTTATTTACAATAGAAATGTACAAAATGTCATAGACAGCACAAATAGCACTTGAATAATTTACACAGACATCATCACCTACTTCAGAAAATGACCCATCTGCAATCTGAAATATAGTGATGCCATCTTGATTCCCGTACCAATATCTGCACTCAAACATATTCAGATGGAGATTCTGTTATCAAGTTGTTTTGTTAGGCCCTTTTCTATCACCTTGGTTCTTAGATAACTTCAATTTGAAGTGCCTATTTTTGTCCAAAGGTGCAGTGCTCATCTATCAACAAAATTTTGAGCCCTCCATTTGGCTACCATGGAATTCTCAACAGAAACTCTACAGCCATAGGCAGTAGAGGTGATCAAAGATGGACTGGGGTAGCTTTGCCTGATAAATGTTCAACTAAGTAAATTGCACAGATACTAAAAGACAACACATATAGTCCAAAGGTTTTCTGGTCAGCCACCGGCTACGACAACTTGACATATCCTTTCGTGGAAATTTGTAGTAACTTCAATGCCTTCAGCACCTGAAAAACAAGTGTAAAATAGTAAATGGAAATGCATTATTTTTTGTAAAGGAATTACCTGCCGGTATGAGAGGTATTCACTAGGAGAGGTTCCTTTGCACTATACTTTCCTTAATGCCTGAATCTAAACATAAAGTTTGATATCAACTACAGTTAGAGGTTACCAACCGTCTTTAAAGAACCGAAGGTTTCAACAAAATTCACCCGGAAATAAGCAGTACTGAGGAAAATGTCAAAATCAATGCACTACCTCAATGTACATGAATACATACAAACAAAATTCCTAACCATGGTTACTGAAGTGTAAATATCCTCTTGCGGCCTAAAATTAGAAAAAACAAACTTCAACGAAATCGGCCCAGTAGTTTTCGCACAGTGGCCAAAAGGACAGTAGTGACATTTACTTTCTAATAGTTGACATATCGCCAAAAAAATTGTATGGCTTACCATCCGATTTACTCCACCTACTGCCTTTTAATCATGACGAAATAACGCAGCAACCCTTCGAGGCCTTGCTAATAAAAGTTAGCTAATAAAAGTTTATCAACCCCAGGATAATTCGACATTAAAGGTGCATGAACGTGGCTGCAGCCGCTTGGTCGTGATATAATAATCGTTTAGATTGAGCAGAGGGTGATACCTAAAGGAAGACCACTGTAGGGAGACCTCTCCTGGAGTGGGGATTTGATCCCCTGCATCGTGCACTCCCAATCAGTGATGGAGACAGTGGTCTCCTTAGGCCTAATCAGATTTTTAGTTTTTCAATTTCCTCACAATGAGTACATGCAATTATCAACATCAATAGGATTTTAAACAAATTGTTACTATCGGCAATAATGGTATTATTTTAATTTGCTTAAACGTCCATGCATTTTTTATTAACTTTTGAACCCGCATGTAGCAGATTTTTAAAATGGTTTAAGTTAATTTTTCAAGATTCCTTTTTTCGGCTCGACCATGTCAGTCCCTTTTAAAATTAGTTTCAAATCAAGTACTTACTTATTTAATAAAAATTATTAGTTAAAATTTCACAATAAATCATAATAGATTTAAAAAGGCCTAGATACTTGCTAGCATGTCATCCAAAGCCCCAAGTAGATCATCATCTGTCATGCCATCCAACTCACTGATCGCGGTGGTCTTCCAAGTCTTCGTCGGTTGGACACAGAGTGGGTGCATCTGGACTGCTGGGCGTTCTGGTGTCTTGACTGGTACAGCAAAGGGCACGGTGGTGGCATGTGTCCGCTGGCGCTTGGTTGGTGGGAGGGCATCTTCCTGATCTTCTTGTCGACGTCGCTTGGTGCCGGATCGGATAGCATGGAAAGTCACGGGTGATGATGGTCCTGGCATCTGTCTGGTATGAAGATTCTGCACCCCTGTTCGTAGTTCTACTGGCATCTTCGGTGCTTGACGTGGAACAGCAGCTGAAGGAGTCATGATCGGCGCCGCGGATAGACGTGGTCTCTTCAAGCAAGTTCCCTCGGGAGCCATGGTGGGCGCAGGACGTTTCGCTCGAACTGGACAGGATTCCTTTGGTTGTGTCGCAACTGCCTGTTCACTGCAGATAGAAACTAGATCAGTGTCATTAGCCTTACTCACCTCCCGTCGAGACCATGCTCGACGCTTGCTGGAACTGGTGACTGCTGTCTCCTGCGGGACTTCCTTCAGTTCCTGCTCACTGCAGATAGAAATTAGATCAGTGTCATTAGCCTTACTCACCTCCCGTCGAGACCATGCTCGACGCTTGCTGGAACTGGTGACTGCTGTCTCCTGCGGGACTTCCTTCAGTTGCTTCAACTTCCAGGCATTGATGATGTCTCGAAGATCAACCCTCGGCTTTCGTGGGGAAGAAAGTAAGACGGTTCTTTGGTTGGTGCGTGGCTGCACTGGCTCGGCCGAAGAGGGGATGGCAATCGTTCGTGGGGTCAGCTTGGCACGGAGGTCGATCACGGGGCTGGCGACCGCAGGACTCTGGGGCAACGCTCGCTGGCAAGGCTGTTCCTCCTTCACACACGGAGATACGGTCAAGGTACTGGGTGTCGGCATCTTGTACGCCATCTCTTCACAGCTCTGCTTCTTCGCCCGTAACCTGTTCTGTAGGTCGCGGAAGGAGAACTCCTTGGTCGGTGTCCTCGGCTCGTCGCAGCACTCCCAAGGGGTCTCATCACGTCTCGCGTCCAATGCTGCAAGGTCTCTGATGTAGGCGTTACTGGCTTTACTGCAATGAGAGACTAAGATTTTCTTGATTAGATGTTTACTTACCGGGGATACGTACCCACGGCAGTCCATGATGGATCTCGACTGCGGCTGGAGTCCCGAGATGTTCATCTTCACTCGGCGCAGGTTGATGGCTGGACCTTCAAGCGAGTTGGTTCGGCGTCTTCTGGAACGAGATCTTGAACGGTTTCGGAATCCTGGAAAACAGACAAAAGGATAAGATAGATAATGTATCTAAGATGATAATTCATGTCGGACCTGATACAATGTAGCGTAAACTAATAAACGCTTAATACATTTTGTGAGAATTTTTTTCTTTTTTTTAACTTACGTTTAGCATAACCTGTGTCAGTCGGAGAGGACAACATCAGGTAAGGATCGTTCACAATCGGCATCTTGGATTTGATAGAATGATACGGAGCAGAATTCTGGAGAAATGCGTATAGCACTACAGCTTGACTCACAAAATCAGCGTTTGGTGGCTCTGTAATTTGAAAAAAAACACACTATGTCAAGATTTTGCATGCCGATCTACCGTACACTCCGGACGCATTGAACCGGACTCGTCCTGTCGCCCATCCAATTAGGATTCGACGCAATGGACTGTCCCGGGAGTCCAATCTAGATACCGGCGTTGTGCGTATCACGGGACCAGCCAGGACAGAAGTCAGCAGAGAGCTTGGGAAAACGTCCACCCACGTTTCGTTGTGGGTCGATATTATATAATTTGGTCGAATCATGAGCAACCTATAGCCTAATTCACACCCTGAGCTTCCGGGCTTTTCACTCGATATGACCGAGCAGGTAGTTGAACACTCCCTGGCATGCCTGGACCGAGCAACGAGTGCGAGGGGAGAAGCATAAGACTGGGGTATATATTCGAGGAGAGAAGGGATTTTATCAATCAAAGGGACAACTTGATGGTGGGATGTATTGTGTAGGCCTACCTCCTCCCTCGCGCAAAAGTCAGATGTCAAGACGTACGATAACGAAAAGTCAAAAGAAGTCGGATACTGCTCTGGCAATAAAAACCGTCCTCCAAGCCCCGAACCATGTAAACAATGTGGACATACAATTAACCTTACAACTAACTTAGTAGCAGGGGCTTGGCCTGGGTGTGGGTCGGTTGGCGGGAGGGGGACTCAGGGCGAACCGGGCGGTTTCAAAAAAATGGCGAACGCGCGCCTTTTTCGTAATCGTCGCTGAATTAAAATCAAGTTTTCTCTAAAAGTGATATAAATAATTTAACCAAAAATATATCAAAATATGCGGCTAACCATTCTACATCGACTGCAATAACATACATTAACCCCCGTTGTTATTTTCACTCACCAAAATCGACAAAAGTCGGAGCAATGTCACGCGCAGCTTCTTCGAATGAAAAAGATGTGGTAACTAGGGAGTTGACGTCATGAAAAACCCGTATGTACGTCCTCGGACGTGACGCAAAAAGCAAAAGTTACGTCAAGACGTATTGTTGCATTTGTAGTGTGACGTCACCGCTATGAAGCTCCATGCGTTTGTGGATTGGCGCATGCGTCTCGTCACTGTGCGTGGAATGTGCCGCACCTGCGATATGGCGGGATCGTCCCACGCAGTGATTGGGCTGCCGTAGCCGTGAAACCATGGCGGCCGTACGGCCTAAAACATACAGAAAGGGAAGGCTCAATTCGCCCCTGAGATTGCCAACATGATGTATCAGCACAGAAGAAGAACTGTTTCAAACATCATTCAAGAGGGAAAGTCTCATTATAATATATTCATAAAAGGCATCTAAACCTCAGGTTTAATCTACTGCGAAATGTCCAAGTTATGCACACGGGAGAAATACCCTTCAACTCTCTGCTTTTAATATGGTCTAAAAGTTATCCACACAGGAGAAATACCATTCAACACTCCTTTGTTTTTAGGTATTCACACAGGAGAAATACCATTCAACACTCCTTTGTTTTTAGGTATTCACACAGGAGAAATACCATTCAACACTCCTTTATTTTTAGGTATTCACACAGGAGAAATACGATTCAACACTCCTGTGTTTTTAGGTATTCACACAGGAGAAATACCATTCAACACTCTACTGTGTTTTTAGGTATTCACACAGGAGAAATACCATTGAACGCTCTCCCATGTTACTATTCTAAGTTACACAGGAAATACCATTCAACGTTCTACAGTGTTCTTAGGTATTCTCACAAGAAGATTTTTTTGACCATATGAATTAATAACTAATGCAGCATTCGGATACATCAGTTTATTTACAATAGAAATGTACAAAATGTCATAGACAGCACAAATAGCACTTGAATAATTTACACAGACATCATCACCTACTTCAGAAAATGACCCATCTGCAATCTGAAATATAGTGGTGCCATCTTGATTCCCGTACCAATATCTGCACTCAAACATATTCAGATGGAGATTTTGTTATCAAAGTTATTTTGTTAGGCCCTTTTCTATCACCTTGGTTCTTAGTATACCTTCAATTTGAAGTGCCTATTTTTGTCCAAAGGTGCAGTGCTCATCTATCAACAAATTTTGAGTCCTCCATTTGGCTACCATGGAATTCTCAACAGCAACTCTACAGCCATGTATTAGGCAGTAGAGGTGATCAGAGATGAACTGGGGTAGCTTTGCCTGATAAATGTTCAACTAAGTAAATTGCACAGATACTAAAAGACAACACATATAGTCCAAAGGTTTTCTGGTCAGCCACCGGCTACGACAACTTGACATATCCTTTCGTGGAAATTTGTAGTAACTTCAATGCCTTCAGCACCTGAAAAACAAGTGTAAAATAGTGAATGGAGAGGTATTCACTAGGAGAGGTTCCTTTGCACTATACTTTCCTTAATGCCTGAATCTAAACATAAAGTTTGATATCAACTAGAGTTAGAGGTTACCATCCGTCTTTAAAGAACCGAAGGTTTCAACAAAATTCACCCGGAAATAAGCAGTACTGAGGAAAATGTCAAAATCAATGCACTACCTCAATGTACATGAATACATACAAACAAAATTCCTAACCATGGTTACTGAAGTGTAAATATCCTCTTGCGGCCTAAAATTAGAAAAAACAAACTTCAACGAAATCGGCCCAGTAGTTTTCGCACAGTGGCCAAAAGGACAGTAGTGACATTTACTTTCTAGACATATCGCCAAAAAAATTGTATGGCTTACCATCCGATTTACTCCACCTACTGCCTTTTAATCATGACGAAATAACGCAGCAACCCTTCGAGGCCTTGCTAATAAAAGTTAGCTAATAAAAGTTTATCAACCCCAGGATAATTCGACATTAAAGGTGCATGAACGTGGCTGCAGCCGCTTGGTCGTGATATAATAATCGTTTAGATTGAGCAGAGGGTGATACCTAAAGGAAGACCACTGTAGGGAGACCTCTCCTGGAGTGGGGATTTGATCCCCTGCATCGTGCACTCCCAATCAGTGATGGAGACAGTGGTCTCCTTAGGCCTAATCAGATTTTTAGTTTTTCAATTTCCTCACAATGAGTACATGCAATTATCAACATCAATAGGATATTAAACAAATTGTTACTATCGGCAATAATGGTATTATTTTAATTTGCTTAAACGTCCATGCATTTTTTATTAACTTTTAAACCCGCATGTAGCAGATTTTAAAAATGGTTTAAGTTAATTTTTCAAGATTCCTTTTTTCGGCTCGACCATGTCAGTCCCTTTTAAAATTAGTTTCAAATCAAGTACTTACTTATTAAATAAAAATTATTTGTTAAAATTTCACAATAAATCATAATAGATTTTAAAAGGCCTAGATACTTGCTAGCATGTCATCCAAAGCCCCAAGTAGATCGTCATCTGTCATGCCATCCAACTCACTGATCGCGGTGGTCTTCCAAGTCTTCGTCGGTTGGACACGGATGGTCGCGGCTTGATCGTCTTCTCCGGGACACTTGGTATCTGATCGGACGCTTTGGGGTGTCTTGGGTGATGGGCATGGCACTGGATGGGTCTGTGGGTGCATCTGGACTGCTGGGCGTTCTGGTGTGTTGACTGGTACAGCAAAGGGCACGGTGGTGGCATGTGTCCGCTGGCGCTTGGTTGGTGGGAGGGCATCTTCCTGGTCTTCTTGTCGACGTCGCTTGGTGCCGGATCGGATAGCATGGAAAGTCACGGGTGATGATGGTCCTGGCATCTGTCTGGTATGAAGATTCTGCACCCCTGTTCGTAGTTCTACTGGCATCTTCGGTGCTTGACGTGGAACAGCAGCTGAAGGAGTCATGATCGGCGCCGCGGATAGACGTGGTCCCTTCAAGCAAGTTCCCTCGGGAGCCATGGTGGGCGCAGGACGTTTCGCTCGAACTGGACATGATTCCTTTGGTTGTGTCGCAACTGCCTGCTCACTGCAGATAGAAACTAGATCAGTGTCATTAGCCTTACTCACCTCCCGTCGAGACCATGCTCGACGCTTGCTGGAACTGGTGACTGCTGTCTCCTGCGGGACTTCCTTCAGTTCCTGCTCACTGCAGATAGAAACTAGATCAGTGTCATTAGCCTTACTCACCTCCCGTCGAGACCATGCTCGACGCTTGCTGCAACTGGTGACTGCTGTCTCCTGCGGGACTTCCTTCAGTTGCTTCAACTTCCTGGCATTGATGATGTCTCGAAGATCAACCCTCGGCTTTCGTGGGGAAGAAAGTAAGACGGTTCTTTGGTTGGTGCGTGGCTGCACTGGCTCGGCGGAAGAGGGGATGGCAATCGTTCGTGGGGTCAGCTTGGCACGGAGGTCGATCACGGGGCTGGCGACCGCAGGACTCTGGGGCAACGCTCGCTGGCAAGGCTGTTCCTCCTTCACACACGGAGATACGGTCAAGGTACTGGGTGTCGGCATCTTGTACGCCATCTCTTCACAGCTCTGCTTCTTCGCCCGTAACCTGTTCTGTAGGTCGCGGAAGGAGAACTCCTTGGTCGGTGTCCTCGGCTCGTCGCAGCACTCCCAAGGGGTCTCATCACGTCTCGCGTCCAATGCTGCAAGGTCTCTGATGTAGGCGTTACTGGCTTTACTGCAATGAGAGACTAAGATTTTCTTGATTAGATGTTTACTTACCGGGGATACGTACCCACGGCAGTCCATGATGGATCTCGACTGCGGCTGGAGTACCGAGATGTTCATCTTCACTCGGCGCAAGTTGATGGCTGGACCTTCAAGCGAGTTGGTTCGGCGTCTTCTGGAACGAGATCTTGAACGGTTTCGGAATCCTGGAAAACAGACAAAAGAATAAGATAGATAATGTATCTAAGATGATAATTCATGTCGGACCTGATACAATGAAGTGTTAAACTAATAAACGCTTAATACATTTTGTGAGAATTTTTTTCTTTTTTTTAACTTACGTTTCGCATAACCTGTGTCAGTCGGAGAGGACAACATCAGGTAAGGATCGTTCACAATCGGCATCTTGGATTTGATAGAATGATACGGAGCAGAATTCTGGAGAAATGCGTATAGCAGCTTGACTCACAAAATCAGCGTTTGGTGGCTCTGTAATTTGAAAAAAACACACTATCAAGATTTTGCATGCCGATCTACCGTACACTCCGGACGCATTGAACCGGACTCGTCCTGTCGCCCATCCAATTAGGATTCGACGCAATGGACTGTCCCGGGAGTCCAATCTAGATACCGGCGTTGTGCTTATCACGAGACCAGCCAGGACAGAAGTCAGCAGAGAGCTTGGGAAAACGTACACCCACGTTTCGTTGTGGGTCGATATTATATAATTTGGTCGAATCATGAGCAACCTATAGCCTAATTCACACCCTGAGCTTCCGGGCTTTTCACTCGATAGCCTATGACCGAGCAGGTAGTTGAACACTCCCTGGCATGCCTGGACCGAGCAACGAGTGCGAGGGGAGAAGCATAAGACTGGGGTATATATTCGAGGAGTGGAAGGGATTTTATCAATCAAAGGGACAACTTGATGGTGGGATGTATTGTGTAGGCCTACCTCCTCCCTGGCGCAAAAGTCAGATGTCAAGACATATACGATAACGAAAAGTCAAAAGAAGTCGGATACTGCTCTGGCAATAAAAACCGTCCTCGGCCAAGCCCCAAACCATGTAAACAATGTGGACATACAATTAACCTTACAACTAACTTAGTAGCAGGGGCTTGGCCTGGGTGTGGGTCGGTTGGCGGGAGGGGGACTCAGGGCGAAACGGGCGGTTTCAAAAAAATGGCGAACGCGCGCCTTTTTCGTAATCGTCGCTGAATTAAAATCAACTTTTCTCTAAAAGTGATATAAATAATTTAACCAAAAATAGATTAAAATATGCGGCTAACCATTCTACATCGACTGCAATAACATGCATTAACCCCCGTTGTTATTTTCACTCACCAAAATCGACAAAAGTCGGAGCAATGTCACGCGCAGCTTCTTCGAATGAAAAAGATGTGGTAACTAGGGAGTTGACGTCATGAAAAACCCGTATGTACGTCCTCGGACGTGACGCAAAAAGCAAAAGTTACGTCAAGACGTATTGTTGCATTTGTAGTGTGACGTCACCGCTATGAAGCTCCACGCGTTTGTGGATTGGCGCATGCGTCTCGTCTCTGTGCGTGGAATGTGCCCGCACCTGTGATATGGCGGGATCGTCCCACCCAGTGATTGGGATCTTGGCATCGCCTGCCGTAGCCGTGAACCCATGGCGGCCGTACGGCCTAAAACAAACAGAAAGGGAAGGCTAAATTCGCCCTCAAGATTGCCAACATGATGTATCAGCACAGAAGAATAACTGTTTCAAACATCATTCAAGAGGGAAAATCGCATTCATTAATCAACATCATAAAAGGCAATCTAAACCTCAGGTTTAATCTACTGCGAAATGTCAAAGTTATTGCACACGGGAGAAATACCATTCAACTCTCTGCTATTAATATGGTCTAAAAGTTATCCACACAGGAGAAATACCATTCAACACTCTCCTGTGTTTTTAGGTATTCACACAGGAGAAATACCATTCAACACTCTCCTGTGTTTTTAGGTAGGCCTATTCACACAGGAGAAATACCATTCAACACTCTGGCCTGTGTTTTTAGGTATTCACAAAGGAAAAATACCATTCAACACTCTACTGTGTTTTTAGGTATTCACACAGGAGAAATACCATTCAACACTCTCCTGTGTTTCTAGGTAGGCCTATTCACACAGGAGAAATACCATTAAACGCTCTCCTGTGTTGCTATGCTAGTAAGTTACACAGGAAATACCATTCAACGTTCTACTGTGTTCTTAGGTATTCTCACAAGAAGATGTTTTTTGACCATATGAATTAATAACTAATCCAGCATTCGGATACATCAATTTATTTACAATAGAAATGTACAAAATGTCATAGACAGCACAAATAGCACTTGAATAATTTACACAGACATCATCACCTACTTCAGAAAATTACCAATCTGCAATCTGAAATATAGTGGTGCCATCTTGATTCCCGTACCAATATTTGCACTCAAACATATTCAGATGGAGATTTTGTTATCAAGTTATTTTGTTAGGCCCTTTTCTATCACCTTGGTTCTTAGATAACTTCAATTTGAAGTGCCTATTTTTGTCCAATGGTGCAGTGCTCATCTATCAACAAATTTTGAGCCCTCCATTTGGCTACCATGGAATTCTCAACAGCAACTCTACAGCCATGTATTAGGCAGTAGAGGTGATCAGAGATGAACTGGGGTAGCTTTGCCTGATAAATGTTCAACTAAGTAAATTGCACAGATGCTAAAAGACAACGCATATAGTCCAAAGGTTTTCTGGTCAACCACAGGCTACGACAACTTGACATATCCTTTCGTCGAAATTTGTAGTAATTTCAATGCCTTCAGCACCTGAAAAACAAGTGTAAAATAGTGAATGGAAATGCATTATTTTTTGTAAAGGAATTATCTACAAAGAGAAAGGTACTCACTAGGAGAGGTTCCTTTGCACTATACTTTGCTTTATGCCTGAACCTAAACATAAAGTTTGATATCAACTACAGTTAGAGGTTACCATCCGTCTTCACACTTTCAGCTCGGTCTTTCATGAAACCCTTCAGCAGAAGTCATCTGAGCTGCTCATAACCAGCACTTCAACATTTTTGACGGGAACCAATTTATACACCTGCCTAGAAAATGTGCTGACAGTGGGGTTCGAACCAGTGACCTCATGACTGCTAGTCGGTACTCGAAGCAGCTTGTTATGCCCTCCAACACGCCCTCGCCAAATCATCAATCACGGCCTACCTTTAATTTTGCCTCTCCAGTTGTACCTGTGACCTTAAGACCCATCTTGAACATTTCACTTGGTCCTACAGCATCTCTAAAATGGTGAAAATATTGATATGTAAGGCTTGCACAGGTGAAAAAGTTTGAGTGTCAGAAAACAACGACTTATCAAGGTATATTTAATCACTTTATTCAATGCTTTGGAACACATGTTGCTGAAACAGTTAGGGACCAAAACTAGGTACCTGTAGGATCAGAGATCAATGACCTTTCGATAACTCACATATTTCCATTGTCTTTGAAATGCATCCATAGTATCCTGTAAGTCTGAAAAACAAATTATAGATTTGACGAACACGTCCTAAATTCTGGCCACAGCAGCTTGTATAACTTGCTCAATAATTTAGAAGATTTATTTTATCATGCCGGGAAATTCTGTTCCGAGATTCTAGAATTGATCACTAATGCAACAGTAAGGAAAGTAGCTTGAATAAGGCGTCAAACTCAAGTGTTCACATCATACTTACTCGATTCACATCTTCTAATTTGACCCTGCCACGGGTGTGATCAGAGACTGACATGAACTCCTCCTCGGTAATATCAATGAAGTCGCACGCCTCCTTTCTTTTATCACGGGCAGACTCCGCACTACTCGTCGATGCTTTCTTTTCTTTTGGTCGGTCATCCTCAGCACCTGAAGTGGAAACAAACAATCGTAGCAAGGAATGAGCACTGAAGGGTTAAACTGGACCCTCATGGCAGCTGACAATTTATCACTAAACTGTTCCACACCTTTTAGTCAACAAATCTGACAAGCATTTAGCCCTGAATGTATCAAACAACCAATATCATAATTGCATTTTATTCGTGATTGCTTTATCAAAAAAATTAACTATTCCTTGTAATGTCAGGCCAGGAAGAAAACCAAGAGTCTCTGTAACCATTTGTTTCTAACATGAATCAGGTGACATTGTCGTCATTGTAAACGCTTCAAACAGCATTCAAGGATACTTCCAAAAATCACCTCACCTTCAAATTTTGCTTCCGCGTCATCCCCATGACTGGAGTCGGTGCCATCCCCCTCAGTGTCTGCGACGTCATCCCCACATTCCGCGCCAACAGGATCAGATTTGGGCAAACCAAGCTGCTCAGCGACTTGGTCATACTCCTCTGATTCTTCTGGATTCTGCCAAAAAGTATAACAGTAACTATTCAAATAAGGTCCGATTGCAACAAATGAAAAGACAAATGCATGACTCTGTTAAGTCTCAGTACTTCAAGATGCACCCCACACGTGGCAATACTTCTGAAATAGTTACCTCTCCGGTTTGTAACTGAATGTTGGCAACGGCTTCACATGCCTGCATCAAGTGCTCGCGGAAAAACTCAGCTGCATTCTGGAAAGAAGAATGTCAGCAATCATCAACACTACAATTTGAGCTGGGATGAACAAGTGTTATCTGTATGTGTACTGTGAGCATGTGGGGGATGTATGGTGAAAGGGAGTCGGGTTCAATATGAAAACAACAGTTGTCCTAGTCTGTTGTCCTCATAATGGTGACTTGGAAATTTTATTTGGATAAAAGACTCGAGAGTATTTTTCATGCTACAATTTCCCTTATCGATGCATTCATGCATGAACGTATGTATACAGTACAATAGTAACATGGACACCTACATGTATACTAGCTACTGGATGCCAATTGATCTTCATAATACCTTTTGTAGATTTTTAATCTCCTCTGCTTCTTTGATCACTTCACTATACTCTTTCTTAACGTCTCGTAATCGTTCCAACATCTGCGCTGGATTCATCTGAAAAAGAAACCATATTGTGTTGGTTTCTCGTTCAAGCTGCCAGTGACGAATGCAATTTTAATGGTATCTTATCCACGGTTTTCTGGATATGCCATTCGAATGTTGTATTAGCATTTAAATTTATACGGTCTTAATATCTAAAAGTGTGAGCAGCAGAAGCAGACAGACTTCCTCAACTTAGTGAACTGGTAGTTGTCAGCCAATGGTTATGGTGGTGTAGGCCAATTGTTTGCCTATCCCAAATTTTACAATTATAAAACCATAAAACCATCATTGTCATAGCCTGGACCAGGACTCCAGGTCAGGATTGGATTGATACTAATGACAGGTCACAACAGGGCTCTCAAAAAAAGTCAAGAAAATAACAAACCTGGTCTAGGTCTTCATCAAGATCATTCGAGAACTCGACATCGAGTTTTCTACCAATGCCATCAAGGTCGGATTCAGCTTTCTGAAACTAAAATCGGAAAATAAATAATCAGGACATTTTTCTGGAACACCCTGTTAGGCCTGTAGGCCTATGTGAACACAAAAGGAAAGGCCAAAAAAATCCGATAAAAAAGAGCGGAAAAAGAGGGCTTCAGGAGCACCCCTCTCTACTTGGCCTAAATCATTATATATCAATATATTCCATGTTACATGCTTTTCACTCTGCGGTGTAACCGTTTGAATTTTATGCGCTGAATAGTCGTGAAAAGAGGTTTTTATTCACCATCAACTCCAATTTGTCAACGGTTGCCTCCATTTTGCTTTTTAGTTTGTCTTTCTGCCGCTAGGTGTAGTAGTGAGGTTTCGTGATCTTACGTTTTGACAAACGTCTGTCGTAATACTAACGTTTACCTTTAGGTTAGCAACCTGAGCGTTTGATTTGATCAAATTTTTAGTGACGAGGTAAAAGTGACAGGTTCAAATGTCACTGAACTATATTCTATCTGGTTATCGAAATTCAGGGGGGCGCCAGACGTGATGGGCCAAAATGCAATGTGACGGGGGCGGGGGGGGGGGGGGAGAAGGGGAGAAGGAGAAGGGAGACAAGAACAACATAACTGCATGAGAAAATTCATTGCGATGTCTCGACGCAATTTTATTCTTTGAGTAGTTCTCATTCCTCCGGTGTGTCTTCGGCGAACATCACGTCCGTGTCAAATTCAAAATCGAGGTTGCCCTCCTTGATCATGTCTTGGTAGTATTCCTCCAAGAAGTTCAGCTCCGCATATTCAACATGAGTGAGGTTGCACAGGGTTGCATGAAATTTCCTCAGAGCTGAAAAGAGTGATACAGATAAGGCCCTACTGATTGCCAGCGACGCTTCACCGCGGCAACACGGCAAAAGGCGCATTGTGCTATATGTCGACACCTCGTGAAACGCTTATGTGGAGATACCTCTTTGCATTGACAACATGAGGCCACGGTTTTAGCAAATATAGATTAGCCTTTTAGGGAATGCTTTTTACTGCCGTACATGTACACCTAGTTTTTTTCTGTACTTATAGGCTCTGGCCCGTTCTATCCTCGCCCCAAATCCCTAGAGGATAATATAAAGGTTGCGCACTGCTACGACTCACATCCCCAACGGGACGTGACTAACGTCATGTCAAGTCGGCCGTTTTTCGTAGCGTTGGTCGGATGCTATTAAACCTACTTTCCACGTTACGAGTTCTGTAAAACGACACCGAGTTTGTCTCACACGAAGTTGGAGCAATAGTGTTTGGTTGTAGAAAAGATTGTTCACTATTCTGTGGATCTCGAAATCCTACCTATTTTTCCTTCTTGCTGTAATTTGCATATCCGCTCAACAGTGGGTACTAATAGTGTCGAGTTGACATCGAGCACTTTCAATTTCTTACACCTCTCCACCAGGGTGACGAGTTCTTCATCGAAGAAGAAGTCGTGGTTATCGAATTCGAGGACGGCCAATTCTAGAAAAGTAAAAACGAATAAAACACTGGGGCGTAATGCCATTCATGTAAAGGCAATAGTTATTTTTGGTTAGAAAAGGAAGAACGCTGGCAAAACCCATAGACAGAGGATCCTTGACTCATTCCACAGCCCAGACGCAATATGAAGTGTCCCTTCCGCCAGCAGAGGACGCTCAGACAATGAAAGACTCTGGTTGGACCGAGGAGAGATGTACACTCTGGACGCAGTGGACTGGCCTCTTTTCGTCGCATGTGAAAAGACGGCCAGGATGACGAAATGGAATGCCCTAGGAGTCTATGAGAGATAGTTCAGCAGCTCTATATGATAAAGGGCTCCGATTATATTTGGGAAAGATGACAGAAATCAAGTGGCCCATATTTGGGCAAATATCAGTCGTCACAATCATACTTGAGTTGTTCCACTGCATGGGATTGACTGTCTCGATGCTTTTCTCTATTCACTTACCGAGTGTGCTGCTGAAGACA
Organism: Lineus longissimus; assembly: GCF_910592395.1. NCBI lineage: Eukaryota > Metazoa > Nemertea > Pilidiophora > Heteronemertea > Lineidae > Lineus > Lineus longissimus. The sequence goes on along the minus strand of NC_088309.1, from coordinate 9,718,081 downwards.
GAATGGATATAATTGATGAGATTTGCAAGCCTGTCCTGGTCGTCCATCTCGTAGCCAGACCAAATCTGGATCCCATGCAATGGCATCCCCTGGACGACAATGGGACAGATATCGTAGTATCGCGACATGTGGTCAAATTCAAAGTGGATGCGAATGTTAGGACAGAAATGGACAAGTTGTTGCCAGATGCGCGCAGGGATTCTGTGATAGTGCGGATCGTTTTTGTAGACTTTGACCGCAATGTAGTTCAGTCTGTGTTTGCTGTTTCGCGCTATTTGAGACACAATGTCGTCGCTTAGACAGTTGTAGTTTATAAAGAGTCTCCTGAGATTAACGAATTTGTCTATTATGGCGGGAAAGCTCAGCATCAGATGAACGGCCTGCCTGGAATGGAAAAAGTCCTGTATGTCGAGGTACGTTAAAACTGCACCACTCCCGGTTCCCAGACTCTCCAGAATTTTGAAGCCGTTGGTCATGCTCACTTGAGCCCTCGTCATATCAAACTTGGTAAGGCGTCTCTGATTGCGCAGGAGCCGATTCAAAGATGTTAGAAAACGACTTTTGGATATCTCGTATCTCCAGTACCGATCCATCCGAAGTTCCGTCATCAAAAAATGTCGGAGCTTTGTTTTTTTGTGTAACTGTGCGAAGAAAGTGGTCATGCATTTTTGTATGCGCTTTGTTGAGTTATACAACGGATGGCTACAGTCCAGAACAAGATAGCGAAGGTGTTTCGCATGTCGTTCCGCATATCCTAAAATCTTTACATCTATTCCAGGTTGTCCAAGGTTATACTGTTGAAATCGCCAAAGCGCACCCGTGTGAACCAGCTGCGACCACTTTTTGCAGGTTCGGGCAATGGACATGCGGTCAGGTTCATCTAAGAATCCAAATATTTCAATCGTAGCCATATCTGGCAACTGACTCCAGTCAGGTTTGGGTGGTCCGTCGTGCTCATGGTTGTCTTCGTCCGAATCGACTACAGTGGAACCGCTCGATGAGGCACTCGTCTGTATCTCAAGGTTACGCCCTAATCCTAATTCAATGGATGGGTTTATCAGAAAAGCTAGCAACTGCTCTGCGTCTGCCTCTGGTGGTTGTCTATCTTCCTCTGACGGACTGCTCGCCACTAGCACCTGATCTTGAGCTCTGGAGATATTATGTTCATCATCTACTGGCTCCGGCTGTACATTACTACTACCTTCTTGGATCCGTAGTCCATGTTCCTGAAAATGCATTTCTAGCCCTGTTGCTTCAACTGCCGATGATGCAGCAGCATCCTCCGCATAGCGCTGCTGTGCCTCTTCAAGCGCATGGCCACTCTGTTCATGTTCATCCTCTCCTAGGTCCCGGTCTTCCTCTTGCGTGTCCTCTGGATCTCCAATACCTTCCTCTCCCGTACCTCGAAATATTTCATCCAGTCCAAGAAACAGTTCATTTGCTTCCTCTCTCAAGTGCCGCACGATCTCCACTAATAACGGAATACTTAACGGCGGCGCATCCGCTTCTTCCAGATCTACAAACGCCATGTGGTTCTCCTGTGGCATATCTGCGTCCACCACAAGGTCATCTACTTCATCCTGTGGTAGATCTGCGTCCATCACGCGGTAATCTGCTGCTTCTTGCGGCAGATCAGCATTTTCCATGGGGACATCTGCTTCTGCCGGATCAGACATATTTCAAATCAACATTTTTTCAGCTCCATCGGTGTCGTTGTGAAGACAGTATTGGTTCCATTGGCAACACGTCGTTACCAAGGTGTGACGTCGCTGACGTGTTCATGACGTCATCATGTGTCGTATCAGCGGTGCTGTGACGTCATACTTTTAAAAGCACGTGGGGTCCGGACGAGGCCTATTCGCTACTTCATCCTTTTTCTAAAAGGATCGACAGAAGGATGGACCTGAATATGCCCAGGACCTCAATTAAATAAGCCTGTAGGGTTAACTAGCGTAGTGCATACAGCAATAGATTTTCGATAAATTTTCAAGATACAATTTGCCTATTCTAACAAAATCAATTAAATACTAAAAAGCGCTGGCGTATGTTATACGTGGGAAAGTGATCAGTAATGAGAATTTAGAATATCATATGAGAGGGTGGGTTCATTATTTCATGATATCCCGTCCAATCTTTCAATTACGTAAATATGTATACATGTATTCGTCCTCGTGATCTAGTGAAAATGACATGAAAGGTCATTATTGTTAGAGGTCAGTTCTGTCTCGTTGTCTCTTTATGGGAATATCAGGCCTTCTCGTTGGCCTATATACTGGGTGTTCCGAAAACACCTACCTCCCCATGATCCTGATGTTACTGAATTCGTACACACTTTTCATGTACCTCGAACAAACTTTCACCCCGCGGTTTCCATTAAAAATGTTATCAAAGCAAGCAAAAGAACCAATGTGTGTAGAGATATGGAAAAGCCTGCTTGACGATATCGGTATTTTCTTATGCCAATTCTACGACTTACGTTGATAATAATCTGATAATCTTCTCGTTGGCCTATATACTGGGTGTTCCGAAAACACCTACCTCCCCATGATCCTGATGTTACTGAATTCGTGCACATTTTTTTTGGGGGGGGGAGCAAAGTATGTACGCAAATGATTGCATTTGCGTACACACTTTTCATGTACCTCGAACAAACTTTCACCCCGCGGTTTCCATTAAAAATGTTATCAAAGCAAGCAAAAGAACCAATGTGTGTAGAGATATGGAAAAGCCTGCTTGACGATATCGGTATTTTCTTATGCCAATTCTACGACTTACGTTGATAATAATCTGATAATACTATATGACCATGACGTAAGAAAGTCGACAAAGTTTGCTTTGATAAAAGTAACGGCCCATACAGTCAATCCAAGCCTAGCATTCACATTCGCCATTCCAAGCCTTTAGTTTCCTCCTCAAAATGCCTCACAACTTCGGTGGGAAATGGAAGCCAGTTGTCAACGATGGTGTTGAAGAGCTGTTCGGGAAACTTGGTAAGTCAACAGGTCTTTGGTTCGTTATCAGTATGCGCCCGTCGCGTCCATCTGCCCGCAGAATCAGATCCAGGGGAAGCGTGTTGGGTGTTTGACCCCTCCCCTGACAGCCATTGTGACCACTGATTTTGCCCCCCACAACCCCACGCAACGGCCATTTTACAGAACATTTTTATTGCACCATCGACTTGCCATACGTTATTTGCCATTCTCATCCCGCTGTCCTTGCAGGAGGGTATTAGTATGGTTCGAGAGAGATTTCAATATCCATGCGTACTGGGGCAAGTAACTTTGACCAGATTGTTGTTTTACTAATCTTGACATGAGTACTTGTGGAGCACACTGGTCAGTGACACGATTATAAAATCCACTTTGATAACATCATTGACCCCGTTATACTTTGAGCCAGTCCCCATAACCGGTGAAAGAAGTTTCTCAAAATGCCTGTCAACTTCAACGGAAAATGGAAACCCATCAAGAACGATGGCGTTGATGAGCTGTTTGGGAAACTTGGTAAGTCACTTGCGCGTTTCTATAGTTTCCCCTATGAGCAATTTTCCAAATTAAGCAAGGCTTTAATAACAATGGCCGTATTGGTGAGTACAATATTAATGTCCCTACATTTTTTTGTAACGGAATAAGATGTCTGGGTGTACCAACGACCTTAGATTACTAAAAACTTGTGTTGTATATACATGTAGATACTTAGGGCGTTGACGACTGAAGCTGAGCTGTGTAACAGGTAAAGACCTATCTCCACATCGGCGTTCGTATCGCGCACATCCATAATTGTTCGTAGGCATCACGGCGTAAAACCTAGACTTTGTGTGAACCGCGACGTGAAACGCTTATATGTATGCCAGTGTTTAGGTCCAGGCATCCCCATCAGTTTGATAATTGACGAATCAGGACCAGCAGATGTTGGCTTGATTGAATATGTAATGTACATATCACTTATACCATATAGGCGCATGTCGTTCAGACTTGAGCACCACACTCGTCTATAGCCCACAGATTCCTGTTGCACGCGTTTCAAAATGCCGCTCGATCTCAACGGAAAATGGAAGCCCGTCGCCAACGAGGGCGTTGAGGAATATTTCTCGAAGCTTGGTAAGACAGCACTTGGTCCTTTGTCACATAATACTTTTTACGTTCATTTGAATGCGTATTTGACATGAAACTGATGGCTACATACTTAGTAGTGTCTTTTATCATTGTATCGGGGGTTTCGATGAATACAAGTTTGAATTGCCCTCTTCTCTCTTGTCTTATCGAATTCCATCATCAAAATGTTAAACCGCTGATGATTCTCGGCTTGCTTGACCATAATGCAGAGTCAGTAGCGTCAGTGAGTAGGTAGGCATTGAGAAGCGATGAAATTATCTATAGGTTGATTTGCCAGCAAACAGGTTCTGATAGGTATCACCTGGAGTTGATAGAGTTAAGGAACAGTTCGCCATATGCACAGACGGCAATTGAACTCCTAAGCAATCGCAATTGATACTTGACATGAGTCAGGCTCGAACAAAAAACGGACACTCAGAGCAATTATCAGCTATTTAGCGCATCGGGTGGGGAATCTAGGCCAGGCACTGCATCATTCTCCTCCTGGCTGGAAACTCTTATAGTCATCATTTCACCTCTGTCCGGTCGGTTTGTTCAACATTTCAAAATGCCTGTTAATTTGAGTGGAACTTGGAAGCCTGTCTCCAGCGAGAACTTTGAAGAATTAGGAAACAAACTCGGTAAGCCTATTTTCTGCGTTTTACCCCCGGGCAAAAGTAGTGAACCTGTCACAAAGCAGAGCCACTTTATTGCTACATACGCGTCTCTGAGCCGTCTTTCCAAAAAAAGGGTTGATTGGTGTTCCGTTGGGGGAAATCCGCGTTTGATCCAACTTTCATATAGTTAAGGTTAGTTTTCAGTGCATGCATAATGGTTAAAGTTGAAACTCCACTATCTGACTATGCCACTCAGTCGGCCGCATACGCATGGCCGTATCTCGCGTTATACGGGGTGGCACTTTCCCTTTAACGGAACGTTAGACCTCTAGTGTTCTACGCTATAGGGCTTGTATACGGGACGGTGCAATCGTTGGCAACTTGAACAGTTGTTTGATCAAACAATCGATTAGTTGAGATGTGTCAACAGTCAGCTAATGATACTTGCTCTAATTCCCAGGGCACGCAGGCGGCAGTTTCACTCTGCCTGCATTCATCAGCAAGTGTACGAAACAGTATGCTAGGCAACTATTGATACGCCTTATGAGGAGAGGAGCCCTGAACAGTGTTGCTCTCCGATAAAAAAGGGAGTGCCACCTCCCTAAATCTTCCACTGACAGGGACTATATTGCGAACATGATACGAACCACCCTCAAACTATGGGATCACCACTTGAACGCCAGGTAAAAACGGACACGAAATATGAGCGTTTTTAATGATAAGATTGAAGATGCCACTGTCTGATCATATGGGTCAACAGTTATTGAAAAACACCGTTAATCGAAATCATAACTTGTACATTGTACTTTGAATCGGCCTTGAGCAAAGTGATATTTACGGCCAACAACTATAACTTTTAATCTGACCTGTTGTCTACAACTGTCTCGTTCTCATTGGTCTCATGCACCAGTCTAGGCAAGGTTCTGTAAACTTTTGGTGCAACACTATCGTAAGACGACTAAAGTTCAGTCATTAATCATTTTCGCGTACTCATAATATCGATTTGTTCATTTTGCCTCAACATGCAAACACCTTTGTACAAGTTTCAACTCAACACTCAGGATGAAGTCCAGTATATTACCCGAGTGTAAATCGAAATCTGCATAAGATATTCAGGAAATCATCATTTTATTACATATGGCAACCGATCCGATGCAGTCACAATTATCCTATTTGAAATAATTTCTTTCAGTTGAACTCTGAAATTACGTCATGTCATTAATATCAGGGTTTTTTTTTTACAGAAATGCTTACAGATTCCTCAACGTATACAAACTGGCACAATGTAATCAAAACATGGATTCCCACTAAAAGAAGCAACATTTGCTTACTGAAAAACAACTATAATTTATTGCTGGCAGGTCCTCCATCAAAGTGGCAACCACAAAAAAATTCCCAACGAATTCACCGTTCATGGTGATCTGAAGCTTGTGTGAAATAAAAATGTCGCTCTGTTTCACACAGGGTTCATATCGCCATAGCCTGGCTATTAGAGGCAAAGAAAATCTCCAGCCCAACATAAAAAACCTCTGTGGTTCAACGGTTAGAATGCTGGACTTTCGATCAGGTGGTCACGGGTTGGACTCTCCGTGTATCTACAACATTTTTTTTTACTCGTTTACATTGTTTATTCATTCATGTACATATATACTATACATATACAATTACTAGCATTATTATCATCATTATTATCAATAATTATTTTCCTGGTGCCACCAAAGTCCGACTGGAAGTCAACAAATATCGCATACTTTTTCTTGTGGTGGAGGGTCCAGATAATTCCCATCTCACCGAAAAGCCTATTCGAGGAAGGCGCTATTTTGGTATCAAACCGCCATTTTTCGGGGTCAACATACCATCATGAGTACATAGTAATTAGTCATGTAAGTGACTATTATTAGTAATTTTCTCTCCTGATACAATTACCACCAGCATAATGACGGCAGTTTGCTAATTTCCCATACTTTGATGAGTTCATCTGTCGTTGATGCTAAACATGTGAATACGGGGAAACAATTGACCCAATATGAAATAACGAGAAAACATGTTTTTCCCCTCTTACAGTATATATGTTGTGTACTCTCTGTGTTGAGCATGAACCCCGCTTTCACTTGCACACCAGAAATCATCCCAAATCGGTGTGCTCACTCCCAGACAAACGAACCCGTGTTTACAGGATATGTCAAGATTAGTCCATTACATCGCATATTAAAAATAGTCATATTGTAGATTTAACATGTCTGGGCCAATATTTGATATCTAATACAAATCATGCTCTCGGACAATCACAATAAATTATGTAATATTTCATGTTTGGATTCGTTTTTTGTTCACTGTGTCTACAAAGTTTGGTGCTTTCGCTACATTCTTCCTTCAAACCAGACTGGATCAGCCAGTATCCGATTGTGTTTTTTCCTCTACCTGAAAGAAAAATCTTAAATCAGACGTCAAGCAACACCGTCTGATATAATTAGTCCAATGCCGTGTTCTGAGACGTTATCTAACTGTACTATGATCAAGGGCATCTATGTTCAACAAGACTCTTGAATGTCAGACAGATTTATAGATGTCAAAAGCTATCAATTGACACAAACATCACAAAAAATGTCAGATATTGTAATGTTATCCGATAGCCTAATCATTCACTTTGTTCGTAATCTACGTTCTCAAAGCCTTGTTGAAGGACTAACATCAAAACTTGGTCTATGACAAGGTGTGTCAAGAGAGATGTTTTGCTTATCATGAATGTTCAAACACGCTGGGGTCGCATAATCTAATCCCCTTAACCATATGATGACCTCTCGCATTCCAGGTGTGACAGAACAGCATGTCCACTAGATTGCAAGTCCCCATTCAATAGATAGTGGCTATACCCTGGCTATCTAAGTATCACGGTTTTCAACATTGAAATAAAAAGTTTGTAGAATGCGACTAATTAAATACATGATTATGCTTACACGGGCTGTATTCGGAATCATCAAGGACATGGTAACATAAAAAATCTTCTTTACTATTTTCAGGCGTGAGCTCCATCAAGATCAGCGCAGCCAAGGGAGGAGAGCAGGCCATCACTCAGACCGGGGACAACCTAGAGCACGTCAAGGTAGTCACAACAGCCGCCGTAGTCTTCAAGAAAACATCAGAATATACCGTGGGTGTGCCATTTGAGGACAAGGACCCTGCCGACAACGTATGGAAGGTATGTTCAACACTCCCCAATGCATTACTCTGTTCAACCAATTTCATCCGGAGATTCAGGTTTTTGATACTCATGGGGTGAGCAAGATCTGCAGCAAATGGTAACAGTGGTGGTGTCATTCGTCATCACGAACTCGCGGTTTCGATGTGCCTTCGTGCTCAATGCTGAATCCTGCATAATCTTGAGGTGCTACATAATGAAATATGGATTTTACCATCGAGAACGATGTAAATTTTACCATGGACGACCGACATTCTCATGAATTGGCGTTCATTTCTATTCCAGTGCAATGCCAGCTGGGAAGGTGACAGCTTGGTTGTGAACGCAGAATGCGAGAAGAAGAACTTCAAACAGGTTATCACAAGAAAAATGGAAGGAGCCGAGATGGTGATGGTGAGTACGTTAGTCAGAATCGATTTGGAATCGATGGGCAGCAACAAACTCTTGAGATTCAACAGCTATAATGTTGATGCTGTCAAAGAAAACCTTTAAAATTGTGTAGTATAATTTTCGAGTTGATTGGATGTTGGGTTTTTCAGTCGACTCCGTCCAGTTTGGCTTCAGTTCAAGTATGCAAGTATGTAAATGCGACCCTCAATCGGGCCTGCGGTCCTCGATGTACTGCCTTAGCTTCGGTGACCTGTGGTCAGACTGCCATCCTGTCGACGAGTTTTTGTTATAAAGACGGAAAATTGCTAAGTTGCTTTTCACCATCTGTTTCAGACATATGAACTGACTGCCCCTGATGGCAATCTGAAGTGCACAAGGCGATTCCAGAAGAAGGATTAGGGCACGCCATTACATCAAAATAGTCTTCATATTGGTGCACAATCCATAGTTTGAAAATAAAATTTTATAGGGTGTATGACTCTACTCCTGGAATTTACGATGGACGATCAGTGGACATCGACAGCAAATTTCATCTGCGCATTCCTCTTTCCCGACAGCCATTACGACCAGATAGGGACATTATTTACACGAGACATGCAGATTCCGAACTTTAACAAGCTTCAGGCCTTGCGTATTCCTGGCCTCATGTGGGGTCCCCTCATGCAGGGGAGGCTACAGTAAGAATGCATATTCTGAGCGTATTTTAGTGTTCGATATTGTCCTAGTATATACAGGTTAATGTATTGCTTACCATGTACGCCTTTATTTCGCAATAAAGACTTGTTAAAAGAACACTCTGACTTCTTTGACTCTATATCATGAAGCTCAGCTAATATTTATGTCAGCTTCATGATTCTATTGCGTGTCGAGATGAAGCCTGTATACTATTTTATAGCAGGGCACGTCGCCCAATCGACAAAGTCCGAAGGTAGGAAAACGCTCTTCGGCGTATGCTATATCGAAATAGTTGTGATTTTGGACCATGGGCTGTTTTTGTTAACTTTAAGATGACAAGTCCAAAGGGATTAATTGAAGAACTAAGATAACGCCACCTAAACGACATACTTTCTCTTGGACAACTTGACCCGGGGTTGTTAGAGAAGTATGGGCTGCCAAAAACATACATGTACGTCAGTCACTGGCGATGGCGTTTGGCGTATAAACTTGTCAGGCAAGTGCACGAGCATGATATGGCAAGTGCGCCAGCATGTCGTGACAAGTAGTGCACAAGCCGGAACAGCGGAAACAGAACACTAGAACGCCAACTTTTGAGATGTCATCTCAAAAGTGGGTCGAAATGTGGCATTTGACCTCTCGTAATCAAATATAGAACTAATTACAGATTGTTGTGTAGTTTGATTGCGAAATCATATAAAGTCGAACGACGGTGCCGTGCCATTTATTGTAGGAATCGGCTGAGCAGGAGATAGCTGACTGTGTTATCGTTGCTTTGAAAGTTCGTCCAATTCAGAAAATGCCTGTCGATCTCAGTGGAAAATGGAAGGTGAAGTCCACCGATGACAACATTGATGAACTGATGACGAAGCTTGGTAAGTGAAGAGTGAGAAGAATTTTCTCTACGTTTTACTGGAACCCGCACCCGGTGTATCACACATAATGGGCGTAACTAGTCTGCATTTCCCGGCTAGACATGGTGGCTGCGGTCGTGTAGACAATTAGAATGTTTCGCAAATCATGAAATGTCGTTGTAGATACTGCTGACTGTTCCACAGCGATTGAATGCATTTGGACAGTTTCTTCTGGCGATTCGTCTCGATCCCAAACTTAAAATGATATGTTTAAATACGTCATAAGCGCAGCTTTTACGGCAGCTTGTGAGTATATACATGTATTCGTAGAATGGTTTACTGAAAATAAGGTATATCGTGTATATTTCTTGCAATGTAAAAAAAACCTTTGAGAATTCTATGGAAAATGACATTATGTGCATCCGTGCAAAAAGACGGTAAAACTGGTTTTCTAAAAGGGTAGGATTCAAACATGCCTGTCACTGAACAACGCTCAATCATCTCAAATTTTCAAGGCTTCCCTGCCGAAGTTATTGAGTACATGAAGACCAAGCTCTCTTTCGAAAGCAAGTACACTGGGGACGATTACGAGACGAAATACACCACTCCCCATGGTAATGTCAAGGTGGTCACGGGAACGATCGGGAAGCAAGTAGATGAAAAGGATTTCATTGGAAGACCATACTCGGTACGTATTCTAGTATTATGGGCCGGGCGGACCGGAGTTATACTCCGGAAGCAGTGGATCGGCCTTGTCGTTCCTCCTAAGCGACTTATTGGGCGGTGCACTTAGGAGTCACTCCGGTGCATAGTTGGTTCGAATCGGCGGCTGGAGTTTTCGAGGCTACGTCCCTCCCCATGAAGGAAGTCAATCTCCTAGACCTGCCATGGTAGCGGTTGCTAAGTTATACTTGCATCGTATACTAGCGCCATTTGGTCTCTTCCGGTTAAAGAGGCAAATGGAGGGAGTCCTCTCATTGGGAGATTGGAAGGCAGTATGAACACTGAGGATTGACGAACGTGCTTAGAGAATTTAGCCAGTTCACCAAAGACTGTTGATTGACTTTCCATCAGAGGACAATGTGACGAAGACTGGTGATAAGATCTTGTGCACGTGAAGTTGGTTTATAGGTAGGAAACTTGTCTTATAGCCCCTGTTCTTATCCGTTTCAGTCCATGACGAAATGGGAGGGTGATAAGTTAGTGACGGAGATGAGCTTTACTGATGCTTCATTGCCGCGTACAAGGGCGACCCGGGAGTTAAAGGGAGACACACTTGTTACGGTAAGAAGATAGCTTAGGCCTGATGACCGTCTTAATAAGCGACACATAACTGTGAATGTTGGAGACAAGACAGTTAAATACAGCAATGATTCCTCAGTGGTGATTAGTTAAGTCTGCACTAACATGTTTAGAGGAGGTTGGGGAGCTTTTTTGTATAAATTTTTTTCTTAAAACAGTTTCTTACAATGAAAACTAGTTGGAAAATTGGTGTGAAGTTCCCACTGATAAGTACCCTTTCAGTCACCATTCGCCATTTGAAAAGACATCTCATTTTTGAGAAGCCTCAAGTGACATAATATAAAGCTCGGTTCAAGTTAGCCATTGCTGATTGAACCACTTGCATACTAGTATACATGTATAATTATAGTGGCGGAATATCATTTTTCATTATTTTCAAAGTAACTGCCGGCCTAAATAGTACATGCTCGTTTACTTTTTTCAGGCAACAACATTGGTTGATTCCGGTTTGACTGCTGTGACAGTGTTTGAGAGATGTTGATATGGATCGGGATCATGCTGAGGCGACTGTCATCATACCAGCATCACATTCATGAATCGCAATTTCACAATTACATGTAGTACATGCGCTATAGAGGGAAGTGTCCTGATTGCATGCATATGTTGAATTGAATAGAAACGAGCCATTTGGACTAAAACCACAGTCATTGACAGTCCCCATATATAGAGAATACATTTTCTGTATTATCCTGCGAACAGACGTGTCCACTTCGGGATATTCCACCATAATCCCTTTTTTGTGTTTTAAACTATTTTAACTGCCGGGATTTTGCTGAAGTGATGTTTACAACGAAACTTTGTAGTTGCAGATGATGTAACTAAAATATATAATAGGCCTTTGCAGTTAAACATTGTGCGCTCTCATGAATACTATACAAAAAGACTTGTATCGGAATTTATGAAATCAGATACATCATATATGACGGTAAATTCGCTGAAAGATGCCTGAAATAAAACCTATTCTTTTGTAACCAAACATCAGTTTTTTCTTTTTCTTTGGCGTGATCGAGTGATTCATTTTTATCAATAGTGAGTTTTCGCAAAGCCCCCGAAACGCCAACGCCAACTCCTATCCCATTGTTCTGCATCGTGATCAGCAGGTCGAACAATGAGATAGGCGTTCGCATTGACGTTTCGGGGGCTTTTGCGAAAACTCCCTATATTGCGCCATGCGAGCCTCGTTGTTCAAATATTGAGAAGAGAAATGTGGCGATCCTATAAACGTACTCATAGTCTTACGTGAGACTTGTTTTCACCTGTTGTTTGCTTTCACTTATCGTGTGGTTTCCAAGATATAAGTATTAGTTTGGTCATAAAAGTGCATGTCAAATATGACATCTAACAACCAAAAGGAAACTAATTACTTACCACTGTTTATTTAACTATAGTTATAGGAGTTATTACGTCATAGTAAATTGATATAAAATCGATTGACGGCGCCTCGATATCCACTCTCAGAATTGCCAACGCAAGGGAAAGTTGTGCCGTCGTATAAGCTGTGATATTTTTTTGTTTCAAAATGCCGGTCGATTTCAGTGGAAAATGGAAGGTGAAATCGTGCGATGCCAACGTTGATGAAATAATGACGAAGAGTGGTAAGTTGGACTTAACACTGTTCGGCCAATATTAGACGAGATTATCAGGCATTACGGTACTTCTTTAGGTGAATTAGAGACCTCCTGCTTCACGGCTCCCGTACGGTTCCAAAAACGTCGCAGCCTATCGATCGGCTAAATAGCGATCCCCGTTGATTGATTTTCTTCCCGACTCGTTGCTGACAAGACTGCAAGATGCCGTCATGTTAGATTTTTCACGTGTCGACACCAATGCTGTGTTCTTCGCGAATCCCTCGTTCCCAACAAACAAGGCAGGTCTCTCAACCCATACAAAGAGCTACGAACAACGAAGTACTATGTATGTGTTTCTCATCGACGATGTAATGAGCTCCCTGATTCTCCAACCTATGCGTATGGCAAGCCAAAGCGGAATTTATTCAAGACTTTAGAATAACCATTCAAGAAGTTAAATATAAGTTCAAGAAGGAAATATATGTTCAAGACTAAAATATGTTCAACCTTGAATCAAATGTTTTCAACCTTGAATCAAATGTTTTCAACCTTAAATAAAATATGTTCAACCTTGAATAAAATATGTTCAACCTTGAATAAAATATGTCCAACCTTGAACAAAATATGTCCAACCTTTAACAAAATATATTCAACCTTGAACAAAATATATTCAAGACTCACGTGACCATATTCAAGACGCACGTGACCACAAAATTGATGACGTTGTTGCTCATGTTTTGATGCTTTACGGACTTTCCCGAACCCGCGTCCAGACTTTCCCGAACCCATGGTACTTGTGTTGCGTTTCGGAGCTCGAATTGTTCGCACGAAGGTTTTGACACATGGTTGTACACGTACCTAGCCGCCTACACCTGACATGTACTGTAATCCTACACATCATGACATGGATGCCGAGTGAATGTCAGAGTCGATACATGTTTCACAGACATATCAGGCAAATTATAGGTTCAAAATGCGCAATGCCTCTCACCTTTCATACCACTGTATCGGATTCTCGTTGTCTTTTGACATGTTTGAGTGTTTAGGCTATACAGGCAATCAATCACGTCGTGAAACAGAACGCATCAGAAGTACCACAGATTCTACGCTCTACGTCATCAATTTTGTGGTCACGTGCGTCTTGAATATGGTCACGTGAGTCTTGAATATGGTCACGTGAGTCTTGAATATATTTTGTTCAAGGTTGGACATATTTTATTCAAGGTTGAACATATTTTATTCAAGGTTGAACATATTTTATTTAAGGTTGAAAACATTTGATTTAAGGTTGAACATATTTTAGTCTTGAACATATATTTCCTTCTTGAACTTATATTTAACTTCTTGAATGGTTATTCTAAAGTCTTGAATAAATTCCGCTTTGGCTTGCCATATATGCGCGTCAGACTGAACGCGACTGAACGCCGCTCGACGCCAGAGTTGGCGGCAGTGGATCGCGCTCATAGCACACCTACTCAGAATTGGCGTCCAGTAGCGTCTTTTCCGCCACTTCCAAGAATCGTGGGGGCTGCAATTTTGATATCATGTGACGTCAAGACGCAAGCTGATTGGCCAAAGCCTCGCCGTTGACGCTGGTTGACGCCAACTCTGGCGGCGATCCGTAGCACACCTGGATTCTTCTTGCGTTCACTGGCGTTCAGACGCCGCTACAGGCGTCAAAAATCAAACATGCTAGATATCTGGCGGCAAGTGGCGGCAAGTTGCGGCAAGTTGCGGCAAGTGGCGTTTGCCTGACGCCGTCCGTAGCACACTACGGATTTTTCAGGCGTTCAGGACTCTTGCGGCAAAAAACGCGCCTTGCCGCCGGAGTTGGCGTCCAGTGTGCTGCAAGCTTAAATGTCTTTACCAATACCAGATCCAAAAAAGACGACGATATAAGGGAAAACCTATACGAGCAAACCTACAACGTCGTCCTTTGATTTTGCAGGCTACCCTGCTCCAGTTATCGAGTACATGAAGACCAAGATCAGTTTTGAAACCAAGCAGAGTGGCGATGATTACGAGAACACTTACAGAACTCCTGACGGTAAAGAGAAGGTAGTCAAGGGGAAGATCGGTCAGAAAATGGAAGACAAGGATTTAATGGGCAGAACGTATACGGTAAGTTTGGGTTTGATTTCCCTGAGTACATTTTGACCACTCTTCAGAAGTTCCACCTGCAGGTAACAAGATGGCTAGGAAAGGATTACCTGATATCTCTATCAGTCCCATGCAAGCTGAGGAAACGCTGCCTTTTTACGTGGTCAACGTTTTCTCTCTGCGTTTTGTCAACGATTTTTTTTCTAATAAGCTAAATGACACTTCTGATTTTGGCCGCGAGTCCAAAATGGCCACCAGACAATTAACACTTAAACTATGGATAGGTTTCCTTTGCCCAAAACTCGAATTCTACATGACAATACATGTAGCTATCGGAAAATAAAGTATGTATACATGCATACCCAATATCATCATGATTATGCCCTTGCTATTTTCACGTTTCAGTCTTTGACGAACTGGGAAGGTGATAAACTTGTGAGTGAGGTGACCTACAGTGATGGATCAGTGCCAAACTCTAGGATCGTTAGGGAAATAAAGGGAAGCAACATGATTACGGTAAGAAGATGGCATGCTCTTGGTATACTGCACGTGGGAACGGGGGCAGTTCTCATCCGTGCAGCAGCACCTGGCCTATACCTTGACCACCCATGTTTTTGCATCTTGTCAATATTTAGATCTACCCCACGGCTACAATTTCCTCAATGATTCTTATGCTTATTTTCCCCTTGCTTATTTTCAGATGTCCACTTTGGTTGACGCCGGAATAACCTCAGAGATGGTCTTCGAGAAATGCTGATTACTTCGTCAAGTCTTTTTAGAAAAAAAACTCGTACATGTGTGTGGGTTACGTAGGAATCTCGTAGTAACATCCATTTCTGTCGACCAGAGTAAATGATACAACAATCACCGGCGCCGGCAAGGAACGTCCATGGGAAGGCCATGCTGAGAACCCCAGGGACGTCTGCCTGTGTCAAGGAAGGCGCAATGCCATTACACAGAATACGTGGGGACTTTTACCATTTCCTTTGGTAATACGGGATGGTGGTCCAACACAAGCACAGTGTTTCGTCTTGCCACTCATTTTCTTCAGCCAATACGATACAAGGCTCACGCAACTGACTTCTTGCAAAAGAATCACAACTGTTGTAAAGTTTCTATACGATACATAAAATATACGTATTCTGTTACCAAAACCCTCCGCAGTTTCTTTTTTTATTTACAAAAAAATGAATTACGTTAATGATTGAAAATGAGCAATCAGGGACGGACGAAAAGCCATCTATCGTTTAAACGTAAAATATCTCCAATGAGTGACTGCATGAGATGACTGGAAACTTGGCGCAAAAAATCGTCTTTTCGCTTTTACATCATTTGACGCTATATGCCAAGGGCGTTAGAAGCTGCACCTATAAGCCACTAGCCGTGCCGATCTGCCGTCGTTGTACATATATCCATCCTTTCACCAGCGGTGCAGGAGGAGACTTTATAGGATTGCCATTCACTGCCGGTAAGTCGGCATGAAGATCTTGCTGATCTATCGGCGTTGTTCGTCGGTATCCCACACCGAGACTCTCTAGGATTGTCACACATCGCTGATAAATCGGCATGTGACAATTAGTCTCGATACGCGGGGACAAATCCATTGGTCTCGGACACAGACGATCGCTTCTCATTACTGACAATTATCAAGTTATCTTCACACGACTTAATCTTTTTTTACCGTTACCTTTATGAAAGTATTAGTGCCTAGACGGGCATTAGCACAACATTTTGGCGAGTTATTGTGGGTTTAATCCTGATTTGCGACCCAGACCGCTTGCGGAGCGTTCCAAACATAAAATGCAATAGGCTACGGACTCGGCCCGTGTTACTCGTACTTCGATTTTACTTAACAATCACGAGAGCATATATCTAAAGTTTGCCAGTGCCTTGGTATATGAGTAAAAGAATATCTCCAGTGCAGAGAAAGGTTGGTCATTTGAAAGTTTCCAATTTTCAAAATGCCTGTCAACTTCAGTGGAAAATGGAAGGTGAAGTCCGCCGACGACAACGTTGACGTAGTAATGGCGAAGGAAGGTGAGTGACCTCACAACGTATTATGAAAAACAACAAAGCGTTTTCAGTCTGCTGAAGTGAGTAATTCATCTTGAGATATTAGCTATATCGTTTTAACGAAATTCTAAGGCCTATTTTCGAGGATACTCCCATCGTCGAAGCAGTGACTGCCTTCACGACCTCACTAAAACTATTTAGAAAGAATAAACTTCACCATACGCCTCTTGACTTGTCTAGGTTACTCTGCCGAAGTCATCAAGTATATGAAGACCAGCCTCAGTTTCGAAACCAGGCACAATGGTGAAGAATTCACGCATGTATACACCGATCCTGATGGTAAGGCAGTGGTAGTCGAGGGGAAAATCGGGACGAAAGAAGTACAAAAGGATAATTTAGGAAGAGAGGTCGCGGTAGGATACGGTTAAGATAATGAACAGTTTCACTACTGTTGCATATGGCCATTTGAAGTCCGTTGGACAAACCCTCAACATATTGCATAGGTTCACAACCAATGGTAGGGTTTAATAAAAACTGGCTGGCTTTGTAAAAGGAGAATGCAATCCCGTGTGCACGAAAAAATACACTGCAAAGTAAGGCGGTAATAGCCTCTGTGTGCATTATTGCGTACTGCCAGCTAGGGCTATAATTGTCCCACGTTACCCTACATGCATCAAGTATAGATTAGAGATTTGTGTCTCAGAGTGATAAATCTCCAATGGGATTTTTTCTTGGCAGTGATGACATGTTTTTCTGAATACCTGAATATGGGAACTCCCATAGACGGCCAAGTTGCTTCCTGCAACGGAGCTAGATGACGAGGGGTATATCAGAGACTAATTCCTCAGCACATACATGTATTCCCCATTGCAGTCCATAACAAACTGGGAGGGTGACAAATTGGTGACAGAGGGTGCCTACGTGGATGCACCAATGTCAAAGATAAGGATTGTCAGGGAACTGAAGGGAAACCTCATGCTTAACGTAAGTCGAGTCACGGAAATCTGGAAGTCCATGATAGAGTATACCTTCGGTGCGGATCACCAATGGTTCAGATTTTAGCGCACTTGACGTCTTTGATCACAATCGTTATATTGTATATACTCGGTACATTTTCCAGCCGGGTTCCCAAGTAGCCGTAGGACCTACCGTCAACGTACTTGTATGTCATTAATTGCTTGATTAAACTGTCCACTTTTTTTCAGTCAACAACCTTGATGGACTCTGGGGTGACTGCAGAGACAATCTTCGAGAAATGTTAAAGAAGAAGAGCCCAAATCCTTGGGAACAAAGACTAGTAAATGGGAAGAATGGTAAATTAGTGGACTTAGTATATGGTAGTTCATTTTGTGTTCGGCTGTACAGACATTCATTCAAACAATGTCATGTGTTTATGTCACCAAAAAACTATCTTGGGTCCCATTTCTGAAAAAAAGGACAAATTCGCATTGGCAGATAACCAAGATTGGGATTTTTACTAATGAATTTAAATTTCCTTGGCGAAAAAAATACTTTGTACGTTGTGTGTTGATATATGCGCATTGTGTGGCTTTATAGCGTACAGTATAGAAAAAATAAGAATAACACCTCATGAAGCAATAAATTGATAATTGATGTAGCTGAAAATATATCTCCAGGGATTTTGTCATCATTATCCAATGAAGCTCGTGTTCGAATAAAAAAACTTAGCCAATAATCTAACATGACATTGCCATATATAATTGTCAAATTAACTGGGGAGGGGAGTCTGGTTTCAACATTATTGCTGCGTATGGCAGGCTGTTCATGTATACCATCATTTCTGAGGTGCACACATCATCTGATATCGGAAGTCGCATTTTATACCAGTCACAGCCGCGCACCGTTTTCGGGCAAATTCTCACGATGACGTCATTCATGCAAACGCATGCGGCCATTTCGGAGGAGCTTCTGCCGGTCGAACTTGTGCCGACCGCGCTGCTGATTTAAAGTCCTCAAAGGAATTGATTTGTTGGTCATGCAGTGTTGAGTGATACCAGCCCGAGGTTTTTGATATTCCTACTTTATACACAATATCGAGAGGCGGAGTATATTGAAGACTACTGGTGCCAGGATGAGCTGATATTCCGGCAGCCGCTTGTGAAAATACCTCATGCATGGTGTAAAGGCAGTCTGTGTTGGCAGAGAGAAGATCAAAGATAATATCATTTGATATCTTCTGCCGGCCGCGCTGCTGATTCAATGTCCTCAAAGGAATCGATTTGTTGGTCAGTGCTCAAGAGGGAAGAAATGGTCAAGAATGAAAGCCGTGCAACCAACCCAAATCGTTATCCAATGTATTGTCCTCTGTCGATTATCTGATGATAATACTGAAGATGGCGTTTTGGAGGAATGTCGACTGAGCAGCTATAAAGTGAGCTTTCGATTGTTGGAACATCCTGAGATTAAGTTTTTTTCACTCCTTCGTCATTACAAATATCGGGAGGCGAAGTGTAGGCCTATTGAACACTACTGGTTGCAGCTGGATGTTGTTGGAACGAAAGGTATACATTCCATCTTTGATGTAAAACCAGGGATTTGTCAACATGCCCCTTTGATATCACCGGGGAACTTAAGGTTCTTGAAAAAGAAAGGCTATAGCTATATCGTGGAATGGTTTCGTAATAAGTACTAGCATATCTTTATTTTGTTAGGCAACTACATGTTGATGAATAGTCAAAAAAGATTGCATTGAATGTTGAGGTGTATCCGAAACGTCTCCAGCGGAGTTCTCCTTACTAAACAATGGATGATTCTTTGGCCACGGTAACTTTCAAATCCACACCACTCGGAATAGGATGCATTCACAAGAAGGTGTTTGCCGACGTTTTTTATCTGTTTATGTACGCCGTTACACCAGTCGCTTTGCTGGGGGTCATGCTCAATGTAATCAATTTAATCGTACTGCGCATGCAGAAAACATCTCTAACTTCCGTTTTTCTATTGCGCGTGCTCGCCGGATGTGACTTGTTTTTCCTGGTCGTCTGCCTCCTATATTTCACCGTTCGACATCTCGTAGTTTACTTCAGCGACAAGATTGAAATATTCGCCCGTCCTGATCATAGTATTGGTTCTGAAATTATCTACGCGACGTTCCCTTTTTATTTTAGTTCGCTACAGGCGAGGAACTGGTTAATCGTGTTACTATCTCTTGAGAGGTTTTTGAATATAGCATTCCCGCTCTGGGCAAGGAGAAAATGTACGAAAGGCAACTTTACAAGAGTCGTGATTATAATCATCTTACTCGCATTTGCTTGTCATCTTCCACGATTCTGGGCCCAAACTCTGACAGAGCAAACCAACCCCTGCACTGGTCAACCAGAACTTGCACTATCGTGGCAAGCATGGGAGCCCAATTTTGACCAGTACCTTTACATCACCGTTTTAGTAATTGGTCCACTTCTCATAATCTATGTCCTAAATATCATTCTAATAATTCTATTACGACGGGCTGCTGCAGCGCGGTCTAAAATGTCCGAGGGGAAAGCCACATCTGACCAAAATCAGGCCACGATGATGGTGATTTCCATTGTTATTCTGTTTACCATTTGTGAGACGCCAGCCAGTATGGACCGGTTGGCCAATGTTTTGGGCTTTCGATACCCAGCGGATAGTTTGTTCGCAAACTACATCAGGAAAACCGGCTTGCTTCTAATTGTGGTTGATTCGGCGATGAACTTCGTAGCATATTGCACTACGAACAGAACATTCCGAAGAAACCTTATAAAGCTTTTCTGGTTCGGGCAGCCAACGCCTTGACTTGGCTTGAGCATCTCGGAGATTTTTAGAAAATGCGATTTCGAGTAGCATATATCTTCCAGTTGCATGTGCGGATATAGCTAAAGCGCTTGTTTCGGATAGCTCTAGTATCAAATCCGTTCACAAGCGCTTTCAGAATACATGTATTACATTCAGTCCTTGTTTCAATTGGAGCATCTCCCAGGAGGCAGCTATACGGAGATCATTCC
The DNA here is from genome assembly GCF_910592395.1 of Lineus longissimus. Lineage (NCBI taxonomy): Eukaryota > Metazoa > Nemertea > Pilidiophora > Heteronemertea > Lineidae > Lineus > Lineus longissimus. The sequence continues at coordinate 9,697,283 of NC_088309.1, read as the reverse complement.
AAACAGACTTCGATCCGTAAAAGGAAAATAAAGAAATCCTCGGCCGCGAGTCGAACCCATGACATCCCGATAATAATGCAGTCGTGACGAGCATTCACTACCGCTGGCCCGGCCATGCGCGGCCATCACGGCCACCGTTCCAATGGCTCTCATCTGCTGTTGCTTGGAAGTTTCGTATCAAAATAACATTCCAAATCATCCTTTTTGTTGGTATTTTGATACGAGTTTTCATACATCGTCGTCATTGAAAGGGCCGGAAATTCACGTTCGAACAGTGGGAGGGGTCGTGCTTTTTTGCGCTGAATTGGGGGTATTTCGCATTCTCTCTATCATCAAAGAATCAACCCACTGTCTCTTCTTGATTACCCCGATACGGCGACAACATGGCCGTTTACACGGGATCAAATAAGACCTAAAAGAAAGCCAAACGAGGCCCATAAACCCACCAGACCGCAGGTATGTTTACTGATAAATGAAATAGGAGAAGAACAAGCATACTGCAAAAAGTCGCCCACTCCTTTAACCAGACTTTATTCCGAAGAACGCAGCTGACTGCCGCGTGAACGTCAAGAATCTATCGAAGATGACGAAGACGAAGATGACTGATAACGAAGATGACTGATAACGAAGAACTGTCATTATTCATCGCTCTAGAAAATCCAATGTCACATCGGCCTCCGTATACTGTCAATAACCGAAAAGAAATCAGTATCTGTGTTCATCAGAAAGCAAGCTCTTGCATCATCGCGGAAATCGACAGTTATAAAGGGACACTTTTGCAGAATACAGGTGGCACACGGCACTACAGTTGTCCGGTCCTCCTTGCGATATCACCCTTAAACAGAGACTACTAAACTGCAATGTAGGGCCTATGCATTTCATATGTTAACTACCAAGGCTGTCTATTCGCCATGATTCAGTACTTCACGTTTAGGGGGCCGACAAGGGCAATGCCTCGCGTCCGGCCCGAACGGCTCGCAAGTCGTACCGCAAAGGCCGGAGTGATTATTGTCGCAGGCGATTTAAAACGCTGGGCGCTATACATGATTCTATTGCCATACTGGGTCATTTGATATGAAACAATTGGAACAGTTTCTTGGGCTGTACATCGACTGGGAAGAGGTGTATAATCCTCATACCACAGTAAAATGCTTAGGCTACTCCTATAAAACTAGGGGATAAGGGCCTACGTATCGCCGCTGACCCCGCCGACATCAGTCCCCCCGCTAGAAATCCTGGCTATTATGATTTATGTCTACTTCGCGCTGAGATGCCAATTTACCCAGAAAGCCTGCTTGCAAGGTAATTTTAACTTTCCCGCCACAGAACTTCGTGTCCACCGCACAGAGAGCGCCCCCGTCGTTTGTGAACTGGCCACATAATCATGTCGCTCTCCCGGATACTTCGTGCTCAAAAGTTCTTGCCTCTTTTAAGGCAGCAGGCTGCTTGTCTTTCAAGTGCTGCAGCTCAACCTCAGAGGGATGCGCCTGTGAAATACACCAAGGTCTGTTTGCCTTATTTCAGTTGCAGATTTAGCTCTATTTCACTTTTATCGTCTGCTTTGTGTAGTACACAGTGATGGAACGAGATCACACCCCACAAAAAGGTCATCGGACCACTGTTCAATGGATTTATAGTTGAATGCGATCAAACTACGTCATTTCTGATCGGGGATTCTAAAGTTTAGCCGACCCCTCTACCACAGTCTACAGATACGGCGGTATTGCCTCCTTCGCCTAATAGTAATAGTACTGATATATATACTACAAGCAACCAAAAACGACCGAACTGAAACTGAGTTTGAACTAGAATATGAATATAACTACAGTGGAACCTCCCTTAGCGGTCACCTCTCTAGTGAGGAAAACCTCTCTCATAAAGGACACTAGATTTGGTCCTAAATTGGTTGTATCCATTCAATTTGACCTCTCTAATCAGGACGCCTGCCTATTAAGGACAGCACTTGGTGTCCTTAATAGAGAGGTTAGTTCTAGTATAACCAGCACCATCCCAAAGAAGTGCTTTTTTCATATGGCCATCAGAGAATGAGAGATCCTGCAGTGTTGAAAGTGCTTCAGGCAAGATTGAGACACTTTCAGTGAAGTCCCTACCATGAAAACAAAGACCTCACCAAACATTTTATACCATCATCTTGCTGTTGAGGTGCTTTCAAAAGGGCTTTAAATCAGTACACTTCAATTACAGTGGAACCTCCCATAGCGGACACCTCTCTATTAAGGACTACCTCTCTAGTCTAATAAGGACACTATAGTTTTGGTCCCAAACTGGTGGTTTCCCTGCAATTTGACCTCTCACCAGGACACCTCTTGTCAGTTCCAAAGGCGTCCTTAATAGAGAGGTTCTAAAGATGATGTAGTCAACCGATCTGATGTACTCTGTCTGAAATCCTGATAGAAGTACAATGGAACCTCCCTTAGTGGAAACCTCTCTATTAAGGACAACCCCTCTATTAAGTACACTAGTTTTTGTACCAAATTGGGTTTTCCATTCAATTTGACCTCTCTAATCTGGACACCTCTCTATAAAGGACAGCACTTGTCAGTCTCGAGGGTGTCCTTAATAGAGGGGTTCCACTGTACAATGTACTGTCCATGCCTTGGCTAGCAGCTGGTGACAGGCGTTCATATTCTATTTTCAGGCCTTCATCAACAATGAGTGGGTTGATTCGGCTAGCGGAAAGACCTTTCCTACCATTAACCCAGCCACTGGGGAGACAATTGCCGAGATAGCAGAGTGCGACAAGGTTGGTCTAGTGAATAGAGAGTCCCCTGAATAGCAGGTTGAGTGACCTTTGTAGGCCATTGGAAAGGTCTAATCATGATGTGAAGTCAAGTGCTAACAACATGTATCCTCAATACAGTGAAAATGATCGGGTCGTGGACTTGATACATGAATGGAACTGTCAGTTATGAATGAAATGGCCAATGTTCAAATGCAATGGTGCTTCCTTGCCCGAGCCCCCACTATGCATTAAAAGGACATAGGCCCATGCTCGCACCAGGACTTGGGCTGGAAAGTCACAGGCTCTACCTGGGGGAAATTTTGAGACGAAAAAACGTCTGTTTTGTATGTGTAGCCAATCGCACAATGCTTAAATATAAGACAGGAGAGTTTTGAACGACCCATCGGGATCATTAGCCTGGATGGGCGTTCAGTGATAAACATTTTGTTAATTATTGGGTACCGGCCTTGTACGTGAACATTATTTGAACTCATGACTTAGCCATAGGACATAACGTTTTCAACTGCTGCACCAAAGACTTATGAATTTTGTGATAATGCTATAATGTTCTGAAGTTCCTACAAAGGACTTTGTGGTGTGTTTTTTCATCCCTAAAAATATGTTTAAAATCCTCAATATGTGCATCTCGTCAGGTTGTCGTAGTGTTACTGCCTTAGTGTTAGTGTTCGATGTCAGTGTTATATTTTGATTTGTAATAAATTTTTTAGGCTGATGTTGAGAAAGCAGTTAAGGCAGCCCGCGAGGCCTTCAGGCTTGGTTCACCATGGAGGCGGATGGACGCATCGGAGAGAGGACTTAGGCTGAATAAGCTGGCAGACCTGATTGAGAGGGATGCAACTTACATTGCAGTAAGTTCATCAACCATAGACTAAAAGTATAGGCAAATGTAAATTAGGCAAAGTTATGAACGTCGTTCGATCACCAGGTATTATATTCTCATTTGTAAAGAGGTTTCATTGCGTTTGATTTAAACACCTTTTCAGAAAGTTCTTATCTGTGCAAAAGATGTATATAGGAGCAGCTCAATAGCAGATGTGATGTTGCTAGTCCTTGTAACAAAGGGAGGAGCATGCACATGGGTAGAAGTAGTGGTTTATGAAAATGATAATACTTAGGGGCAGCGGTAGCGCAGTGGAAGAGAGTCGGCCTCATGATCAGGAGGTCGGGGGTTCGACTCCCGGCCGAGTCACTGCTTGGTTCCCCTACTGGTCGAGTTCAAGTGAGCGCCTTCTGGTTGCTCCTTGAAACCCCTGATTGATTTCTGTGGAGACCGGGGTTATAATATGATAGCGCTTTGAGCGAGAACTATAGTGTCACGGAATTGCGCTATATAAAAGACTCATTATTATTATTATTATTATTATTAATACTTTAATTACCGTGATAGCAGTATCATCTACTACTGTTTATGGCCCTGGTTTGTTCAGTGGTTTACTATATTATGGCCCTGGTTTGTTCAGTGGTTTACTATATTATGGCCCTGGTTTGTTCAGTGGTTTACTATATTATGACCCTGGTTTGTTCAGTGGTTTACTATATTATGGCCCTCTTTTGGGTGCTGTACTGAATCATGTGAACAGTGAGGGAGGTTTCAAGTTCTTCTTTCTTTCTGTTTTAGTCTTTGGAGACAATGGATAATGGTAAGCCATTCCATGTGGCACTTGCTGCTGACGTGGCCCTGGTTGTCAAGTGTTTCAGGTAAGGAAAGAGTTGATTTCCCTGAAATATTGCTTTTAATGGGTATCATTAGCAATCAGAACTCTGATTTGGAAAACTTAATATTACCGCTTCTTGATCATTCTCATCACTAGATTATAGATTTTCAGCACATTGACCTAGCCAAGACAAAAATTGAGATCCCCAAAAAAGTGCCATTATTCACAGGACCCAGACTGCACAATAACACAGTCAATGTTGCAATAATAGAATCATTGACAACAACATTCCATTTTAGGCCAACTCATTTGTGAACTGATTTCACAGGTGCTTGTTTTGACCTAAAACCAACATTTCGGTAATACTTGAGAGAGATGTTATCTTGTCCAATGTACTATAAGTGTTATTGTCAGATGAAAAATACTTCTCAAAGCCGGTGAGTACTGGCTGTTGGTTGTTGAATAGTATTTTATCTTGAAGTTTTTATCACAAAGTTCATAAAATAGGCCTACCTCACATATCCAATAGGTAGGGGCAATTTATCAATCCTGTACTACTTATCAATGACTGTTGTGATAGTTTCACAAGAAGGTTTAAAGGTCAGACCTTAAGCGTCATACTCACAGGCAAACACACACAAACAAAGATTTTTTTCTTAAATTATAGAAGACGGTTTTATTTTCAGATACTACGCTGGCTGGGCCGACAAACACCATGGCAAAACCATCCCGATCGGCGGCGATTATATGTGTTACACAAGACACGAACCTGTTGGAGTTGTTGGTCAGATTATCCCATGGAACTTCCCTCTTCTCATGTTGGCATGGAAGTGGGGGCCAGCACTCGCCCTTGGTAATACTGTTGTGATGAAGACTGCCGAACAGACGCCACTGACGGCTGCGTATGTTGCTCAATTGGCGGTCGAGGTAAGTCCTCATGCAGCCCAACAGATGATGCATCTTGACAGAAAAGGCTCTGCCATCACAATACCCTCTGATTTCTTGACGTGGTGAACCAAAATGGAGACCATGTTGTTGAGATATATTTGCAAGATTCCCTTTATGGTTGCCTGGATGCATAGACTAATAACACAGTCGAAGTGCAATTGTGTCTATAGGTATCATTCCAAATACAGTGGAACCTCTCTACTAAGGACAACCTCTCTATTAAGTACACTGGTTTTGGTCCCAAAGGGGTGGTTTCCATTCAATTTGACCTCTCTAATCAGGACACCTCTCTATTAAGGACTGCACTTGTCAGTCCCGACGGTGTCCTCAATAGAGAGGTTGTACTGTATGACCTTAAAACATCTGCACAGCTTTCCGGATTATTTATTGGTAGTCAAGTAATAAGCATCTATCAAACGCAAATAAACATAGACCTGCATTGTACAAATAGGTTGTTGGCCTATATGATAATGATTAATATGATTCATTAAAAGAGGATGGACACTTTATCACACTCACAATTGAGCATGGGGTAGTTTAATGCACAAGTGTTCAAAGTGAGTCGGCGACTACAGTTAATACAATCATGTACAGTAGAACCTCTCTATTAAGGACACCCTCGGGACTGACAAGTACTGTCCTTAATAGAGAAGTGTCCTGATTAGAGAGGTCAAATTGAATGGAAACTACCAATTTGGGACCAAAGCTAGTGTCCTTAATAGAGAAGTTGTCCTTAATAGAGAGGTGTCCGCTAAGGGAGGTTCCACTGTATATTGTATAAAATTGATGTTTTCCTTTCAGGCTGGTTTCCCTCCAGGTGTAATTAATGTCTTGCCGGGATATGGACCAACGGCTGGTGCGGCCATCGCCTCACATATGGACGTGGACAAGATCGCCTTTACAGGATCAACACAAGTACGTCTGAATAAAATCATCAATTGAAGTCACTTAAAAAGTGCTCGTCAGTTCAGGATATAAATTAACGGCTCAAAAGCAGCTATCAAAAGTTTTAATTTAAAGAAAGTGTGATTGAGACACTCCTGCAAACTAAAGAGCTTTCGAAAGTTAGTTCAAAATGAGTTGGCCCTCATATAATGTGGCTTTTAAAATATTCATAATGTCCATGAATAAATGGCCGTAATAGTGGTTATTTATTCATGATATGACAAACGAAAAGATTCCTAAATCTGAAAAAGGTTGTCAAAATTATCAAAACTTCTGTAACGGACCACGTACACCATCATGACATTTTTTACGATCAGTTTTCCTCTCATTTTCCCAGATTGGACAGTTGGTCCATCAGATGGCTGGCCAGAGTAACCTGAAGCGGGTCACCCTGGAACTTGGGGGAAAAAGTCCTAACATTATACTCAAGGATGCCGACAGTAAGGAAAAATTATTATTATTAGTATTCAGCATTCATCTGCACTTGGAAGTGTGATTCTCCAGGGAGTATTCCTCTTCAAAGGCGGGATGAGCGGTTAGGAGCCAGTTGGGTTTGTTGGTCTTTTGACTCAATCTTTTACCATATGTTCAGAAAATTGTACTTATCTTTCGGAAATCGACTAAATTTGTCATGTGATACAATACCTGGAGTTTTGATGACACCAACTATAGGCACCTCTTGTTTTCAGTGGACCATGCGGTGGAGCAGAGCCACTTTGCTCTCTTCTTCAACCAAGGTCAGTGCTGCTGTGCTGGGTCAAGGACGTTTGTGGAGGAGTCGATCTATGATGAGTTTGTTGAGAGAAGTGTTGAGCGAGCGAAGACGAGAACTGTTGGTGATCCATTTGACCCCAAGAATGAACAAGGACCACAGGTAAATGATGGGTCTGATTTTACCCTGTCTATACATATCTGAGTGCATCTAAATATATGTCTGTCAGCTGATGACCAGGCCTATTGGCCTCTTGTCATACAATGGTGTTTCAGAATGCATGCAACTTTCTTTTTTGCATGGAAGATTGCACAGGAATTTTCATTTCATTTGAGTTTAGGCTGCCTGGCTTAGCCAGAGGGTGGTGTGACATTCGTGTGATGCTAGAGCGTATAATGTAGTATAGAAGTTTAATGATTCTCATATCACTGGCCAGCCATTTTGAAAATAAAACTGTTGAGACTAATGGTCTAGCCTACCGTAAGTACTACCTTGACCTTTCTCATCCACAATCGTCATCAGGCAATTCCTTCATTTACAGATTGATGATGAGCAGTTTGGACAGATCATGGACCTGATTGATAGCGGCAAGAAGCAAGGTGCCAAGCTGTTGGCCGGTGGGAACAGAATCGGTGACAAGGGTTTCTTCGTTGAACCAACCGTCTTCACCGACGTTCAGGACAATATGAGAATTGCTAAGGAAGAGGTGAGTCTGGGTCATTTTAAACTCGCTTTCAGGACTAGCGGCCGCATCGGTAACCAAAGGGCACAGTGAGACGGAACCTGTCCACAGTATTTGACAATTTATTAAGCCACTTTTCGGAATATCTCCCAGACCACATCAATGGCATCAATGGGAATCAAGCAATATTTGCAGATTTCATTGCAAAAACTATTTCGCTGCGAAACTTGCATGCAAGTGTCCCCTCTCCCTCCGTCAAAAAAGATGAAATTAAGATCTTTCTATAGGTCCTTTGTTATTGGTCCCCTTTATCAAATACATGTATGAATATTCCACTTCAGATATTTGGACCAGTGATGCAGATCATGAAATTCAAGGACACAGATGAGTTGCTTCATCGTGCACATGACACAGAGTATGGCCTGGCTGCGTCTGTCTTCACCAAGGATATCGACCGAGCTCTCTACTTGAGCAACAGCCTGCGCGCTGGAACTGTCTGGTAGGTTGATGAAGAAACAAAAATCTATAGGAGTGCTGTGGCTGTGAAGTAAAGTAGGCCTTGCTTACTTATATATCTCCATCTGACATGGGACACAAGGCAATAATGTGATCACCATACCTCTGCTGGTCCTTGGTGGCCCACTTCTCTTGTTTCATTAGAGGCCCATCTGGGAACTTAGGCAAGGCAAGGCACGTAAATGCAAAGTCTCATGCCAACAGTTCGAATCAAACCAGAGACCTCATGACCCGAGCCATTACATCACCACGGCCCCTCAACTGATCTCCTCTTAATAATAATGTATAACATCTAAAAAGACTAATCTACTACGTTGAATGATCCTGTTTACAGGGTTAACTGCTATGATGTGTTTGACGCTGCCGCGCCCTTTGGTGGTTACAAGATGTCTGGCAATGGCCGTGAGCTGGGTGAATATGGACTCGAAGCCTACACTGAAGTCAAGACGGTAAGTTAGGAATCTTTCTTAAAGAGGTCCTGCCATGACACAACCAGTGCTATGAATGAAATTTATGAAACAAATACTGTTGAATGTTTGATACCAGCCATGGTCGTAGTGGATGGTCTCGGATTTAGATTGTTTGGTACAGAATGTTGATGCCACACGGAGGTCCTTCATGTTAAGGTTCTGGAGATGAATAATGTCAAGGCATACTGGAAGTAAACCTTAAATGTATCTGATTTCAGGTGACCATCAAGATTCCGCAGAAGAACTCGTAAACCTTGTGATTGAGCCAGCAGTTCAACAGACAGTTAGAGTTACATCTATGCAACTAATATTTACCTAACCTAAATGAAAATATATGTGTTAGCCGATTAATTGTTCCACTCATTAATTGATTAATTTTTTTTCGTGGGGAAAAATGTTCACCACCACTACCTCAGGAGAGTAAATCAGAGACCATGTTTAATAGAGAAAAAGTGTTGGAAAGAGCCACGTGCGAGACAAGTTCCTGATGGAAATTGAAGGGGTTAATTTAATTGTTATTTCAGGCAAGTTGATGTAATTACATGTAAACTTTTCTGAACCAATTCCTCTCCTGCACCATCATTACCAAAAATGATATTTGTCTGTGAAGCCTTGCTTTCGCCGTGTACAAAGGTTTCGCAGCTTTCGGGGCAATTTATATTTGCGAACATATTTACGTTAATAAGATTGCTTGTTAAAAATGTTTTTTAACTTTACAACTACTCTATTTTTACACCGTGTATTTGTAAAGATTTCATGTTGTCTCGTAAAGTCTCTAAAGTACATGTATTGAAGTTAACACTATTGAAAAAGGCTCTGCTCGATCCAATAATGGTCACCTCCCCCCACTGTCTGTCTTTTGTGAACATGTATTTTGTTTGAAATAACTTAAGAAACTAGGTCATGATCCATTTCTTGCCACAAATGTCTAAATATGATATACATGTACATGTTATAGTAGTACATCAGTTACTCTGTGCCATCAGAGATTTATCATATCGTTTAATAGCATCATAGCATAATTGCCTAAGTCATATTTTGGCCAAAATGTGAAAATTCATTACCTACTTCACTTTTCTGTGTTATTCAAGCATTTTTTACTTATTTTCATGGTTTAAAAAATGTTGAGGCATCTGTTATAAGTTATTGTTAAAGTTTGAATAAGAATTTCCTAAGCGTTTTCTAAAAAATAGTTTTATTTCATTGTTCTCCAAACCTTCAAATATGAGTTAGGCAATTATGCTATGAGGCTAATGATGTGGTATATCAGAATATGGTTAAAAATATATGTTTTGCAAATGATATATTATTTGTTCACTGGTGCATTGCATGATGATTTATGCAGGTAATAAAGTAATAGATTGATAATACTGAATATAGATTTATTCCATGAGTCGGTTTTCATATCATGTCATCTGCTTCACTGTAGGCTACATGCCCTGCAGCGAGATTCAAAATATCTCCAGAGACAGTTTTTTAACCTTCCCAGTTAATCTGTTCCCCCACACCTCCATTGTGGATGCCCACGCTTACTGAGAGTTTAGTTTCAAAACCTGAAACTTCATGTGTCAATTCCCCAGATCCCCGAGAATAATTTGCCCCAAATTTCACTGAGAAAAGTATCTCCATATTTTCAACCCCACACTTCCCTTGGAGTCCTTATCTCCACAAATCCATAAAGGTGTGTTTTGCCACAGTGCAAAGTCATTTGTCCAGTTTCCCAACCCTGTCGTCATAAAAAGTGTTCAGACTCTGACATGGCAAGATTGGCATTGTCACAGCTTCCACTGGTTGACTGCACATCAGTAGCCTTGGTCTGACATGGTCACATGCAAGTGCAAATTTCATCGATTGGGTAGGCAATGACAATAGGCCTATGGCAGTCATTGGTTGGTTGAGACATCCTCCAAAAGACTGGCCTGGTTGTGACATGGGTCAGTCTTCATCAACCTGGTCTTCAAGATTGAGCTGACAGTGGCAATAAGCATCATAGTCATTGGTGAGTTGAGATGTCCTCCTAAAGACTGGCCCGGTTGTGCCATTAGTCAGTCTTCATCAACCTGGTCTTCAAGGTTGGGCGGACAATGACAATAGTCCTGTCACCGACATTGGTAGGCTGAGATATCCGCCCAAAGATTGGCCAGGATGTGACATTGGTCAGTCTTCATCAACCTGATCTTCAAGATTGGGCAGACAATGACAATAGGCCTGTCACGGACATTGGTTGGGTGTGATATCGTCCAAAAGACTGACCCAGTTGTGACATTGGTCAGGCTTCATCAACTTGGTCTTCAAGATTGGGCAGACAATGACGAAGATTTGGCAGACAGCGGTAATAGGCCTGTCACAGTCATTGGCAGGTTGAGATATCCTCCCAAACATTGGCCAGGTTGTGACATTGGTCAGGCTCTATAGTACTGGTCTTCAAGATTTGGCAGACGATAAAAATAAGCTTATCGCAGTCATTGGTAGGATTAGTCAAGTTGTGACAGTTTCAAGTCTCACTTGCTAGACAGGTCCAATTCGATATGATAGTGACTTCCTTAATATCTCTCTCAACGTATTGCAAGATAATCTGCTTCGGTCTGGTTGTGACGGTGTCATCTCTCTTAACGTGCTTGAAAAACTGTAGAGGTGCCAGGTCCGATTCAGTGAAGTTGTGACTGTCTCATCTCTCCCAACGTGCTGGCAAGATGGTGGAGCTGCCAGGTCGCAGTCAGTCTGGTTGTTATTGTCTCACTAAATGTACTATACGATGGTGAAGTTCAGGTCTGATTCGGCCTTGATGTGATTGTCCCTTTTCCCTCAAAGTGTTGGCAACATCGTGCAGCTGCCCGGTTCCAGTCATTCTGGTTGTGACTGTCACTCCCAACATGCACGAAAGATGGTTCACAAGCTACAACTTCCAATTCGATCTGGTTGTAGCGGTCTCATCTCTCTCAACGTGTTGGCAAGACTATGAAGCTGCCAGAGCTGATTTATTCAGGTTGTGACTATCTCATCTCTCTCAATGTGTTGTCAAGACTGTGTGGCACTGCCAGCTCCAATTCGATCTGGTTGTGGCGGTCCTCTCTTAACGTGTTGGCAAGACTGTGGAGCTACCAGGGCCGTACGGTCAAGTTGTGACTGTCTCATCTCTCTCAACGCAATGGCAAGATCGTGGAGCTGCCAGGTCCCAATTGGCCTGATTGTGACTGTCTCTTTCAACGTATGCCAAGATAGTGGAGCTGCCAAGCATATTGGCAAGACTGTGGAGCGGTCTGGTCCTATTCAGTCAATTTGTGACCATCTCTCTCAACGGGTTCGCAAGATGGTTGAGCTGCCAGGTCGAATTCGGTCGCGCTGTGACTGTCTCATCTCTCTCAACGTTTTCGCAAGACTGTGTGACAGTGCCAGGGCTGATTCATTCAAGCTGTGACTCTCTCTCTTTTCTCTCAACGTGTTGGCAAGATAGTGGTGTGAGGTCCCAGTCAATTTGGTTGAGGTGGCAGTCTCTCTGAACATGGAAAGATGCTGGAGATGCCAGGTCCAATTAGGCCTGGTCGGACTGGCTCGTCTTTCTCAACGCGTTGGCAAGATGGTAGAGCTACCTGCCCCAATTCGATTTGGTTGTGACTGTCTCATCTCTCTCAACATGTTGGCAAGGTTCGATTCGGTCTCGTTGTGACCGTTTCATCTCACCATGTTGGCAAGATGATGGAATTGCCAGGTCCGTTTTGGTCTGGTTGTGACTGTCTCATCTCTCTCAACATGTTGGCAAGGTTCGATTCGGTCTCGTTGTGACCGTCTCATCTCATCATGTTGTTGGCAATATGATGGAACAGCCAGGTCCGTTTTGGTCTGGTTGTGACTGTCTTATCTTCCTCAACATGTTGGGAAGATGATGGAACTGCAAGGTCCGATTTGGTCTGGTTGTGACTGTCTCACCCCTCTCAATGTGTTGTTGGACAGACAGTGGAGCTGCCAAATCTGCTTTGCTCTTGATTTGACTGCCTGATCTCTCTCAACATGTTGGCGAGGTTCGATCCGGTCTCGTTGTGACCGTCTCATCTCACCATGTTGTTGGCAAGATGATGGAACTGCCAGGTCCGTTTTGGTCTGGTTGTGACTGTCTCACCCCTCTCAACATGTTGGCAAGGTTCGATTCGGTCTGGCTGTGACTGTCTTATCTTCCTCAACATGTTGGCAAGATGGTGGAGCCGCCATGTCTGATTCGGCCTGTTTGTGACCGACTCATCTCTCTCAACATGTTGGAAAGACTGTGGAGCTGTCTGGTCCGATTCAGTCAGGTTGTATGCCGATCTACAGGCGTTGGCGTATATCCATCATTCGTGAAAGGAGACTTTAGGATTGACGTACATCGCCGGAAAGTCGGCATGTCAGGTTTTGACCGTCTCATCTCTCTCAACGTGTTGACATAGGATGGTGGCGCTACCAGATCCGATTCAGGCAAGGTTTTACTTTCTCATATTCTCACAACGTGTTAGCAAGACTGTATTGCTGCCATGTCCAATGTGATCTGGTTGCGGCTGCCTCATCACTCTTAATGTGTTGGGAAGACCGGGAGCTGTCAGGTCCGATCCAGTCAGTCTGGCTGTGACTGTCTCTCACAACGTATGCCAAGATAGTGGAGATGCCAGGTCTGATTTGGTCTTGTTGTGACTGTCTCATCCCTCTCACCATGTTGTTGGCAAGATAATAGAACTGCCAGGTCCATTTCGGCCTGGTTGTGACTGTCTCATCTCTCTCACCATACTGTTTGCAAGACGATCGAACTCGCAGGCCAGCTTCGGTCTGGTTTTGACTGTCTCATCTCTCGCACTATGATGTTGGCAAGATGATGAAACTGCCAGGTCTAATTCCGAGTGGTTGTGACTGTCTCATCTCTCTCACCATGTTGTTAGCAAGATAATGGAACTGCCAGGTCCGTTGCGGTCTGATTGTGACCGTCTCATCCCTCTCACCATGTTATGATGGAACTGCCAGGTCCATTTCGGCCTGGTTGTGACCGTCTCATCTCTCTCACCATGTTGTTGGCAAGATGATGGAACTGCCAGGTCAGTTTTGGTATGATTTTGACCGCCTCATCTCTCTCACCAAGTTGTTGGCAAGATGATGGAACTGCCAGGTCCATTTCGTCCTGGTTGTGACTGTCTCATCTCTCTCACCATGTTGTTGGCAGGATGATAGAACTGCCAGGTCCGTTTTGGTCTGGTTGTGACCTTCTAATCTCTCAACATGTTGGCAAGGTTCGAATCGGCCTGGTTGTGACCGTCTCATCTCTCTCACCATGTTGTTGGCAAGATGATGGAACTGCCAGGTCCGTTTTGGTCTGGTTGTGACTGTCTCATCTCTCTCAACATGTTGGCAATGTTCGATTCGGTCTGGTTGTGACTGTCTTATCTTCCTCAACATGTTGGGAAGGTCCAATTCGGAGTGGTTGTGACTGTCTCATCTCTCTCACCATGTTGATGGCAAGATAATGGAACTGCCAGGTCTGTTATGGTCTGGTTGTGACTGTCTCACCTCTCTCAACATGTTGGCAAGGTTCGATTCGGTCTGGTTGTGACTGTCTCATCGTTCTCACCAAGTTGTTGGAAAGATGATGGAACTGCCAGGTCCAATTCGGAGTGGTTGTGACTGTCTCATCTCTCTCAACATGTTGGCAAGGTTCGATTCGGTCTGGGTGTGACTGTCTCATCTCTCTCAACATGTTGGCAAGGTTCGATTTGGTCTGGTTGTGACTGTCTCACCCCTCTCAACGTGTTGGATAGACAGTGGAACTGCCAGATCTGCTTCGATCTGGATTTGACTGCCTGATCTTCCTCAACGTGTTGGCAAGACTGCAGCGTTGCCAGGGCCGATTCAGTATACAGTACCATGTTGAAGGGTATAAAGAGAGGAGATACTCCACAAAAGACAAATATGGCAAGTCAAAATTATAATACTTCATATAAATACAGGTTTACTGCCACAAAAATGTACATAGGTGGTCATTCATTTTTTCTTTGTACAAATAGTATAAAATGCATTTTTACAAATTGATAGAATATCTAACTATATATGAATTTGATTAGTAATATTTTGGCAAGATGAGTATGAAAAAAAGTTAAAATGTCGGTAATATACCTAGAACTTATAAAATGAAGTTAAATGTATACACTGAGTTTATTTAAATGTAACAATGATAGAAACAAAATTTCAAAATAGGTCATGCAAGTACCCACGAGTTAAAGTTAGGTTTACAGTGACTCAGTAAGAAGGACAAAACAATATACATGTACAATCAAACTAAGTCCTGGCATCCTCTATTGCATCCACTTATTTATACACGAAAGGTGCTTTCAAAAATTAACCAGAATCTAAAACCATCTGGTGGTTATAACAGCCCTATTGGCATCTAAGATTTTGAAAGATGCCAAAAATTCGAAAGGAATTTAACGAAACCCTTCAAGATAAAGTATGAATAAATTAGAATAAATTAGAATAAGTTAAGGTTGTACATACTTAACAAGACAGAACAAAAATGTTCGTTTTTGAGGACGGCAAAATTAAATTCAACTGACTAATGGCCCATTTAAAAGAAGTTTCAGTAGAAACAACACCTCGAAATATCAGAAGTTACAGTTCAAGGAAGACTACAGGCATCTGCGTTGGTACAGATCTTTCAATGAAGACGTCTGATAACTATTTTTGCTACTGCCAGGGCTCAGTGGCCACTTCTGAAATGAAAACAGCACATGTGAAATGCCAAAAACGAAATGTACTATATATTATTAACACCTGTCTCTTGCTTTTAATTATCGGCAAACATGTGGCATGGAAGACAAAATAATGACATCGCATCAGATAGAGACCCTGTGCACAGTGCAAGATGAACCAGTGCCAGAGCTTGAAAGTTCTCTGTACGTCAGAGGTGTTGCCCTGATGTAACGCCCACATTCTACTGTCCATTTTTATTGTCTAGTACGTATGGTAGCAACAAATGTCATCATTACTCAGTGGTGATCCTGGAATCCAAGACAGATTTCCATTGCAACAACATTGCAAATTTCTCCACTTACATTCACGAAAAGGGCACCAGATTATAATTACAAAGATTTTATTAACATGATCAAATAAATATTATCCCAAATTTGCTATAAATAGATTAACAATATCTACAATTCCAAAT
Organism: Lineus longissimus; assembly: GCF_910592395.1. Lineage (NCBI taxonomy): Eukaryota > Metazoa > Nemertea > Pilidiophora > Heteronemertea > Lineidae > Lineus > Lineus longissimus. The sequence goes on along the minus strand of NC_088309.1, from coordinate 9,681,417 downwards.
AAAGTCTAAAAATCCGCAGAGTGAAAAATGTCTTTTGGCTTCATGTGAAAATGCCTGAATAAATAATGTAAAGAGTGTGACATAATGATGGGCGAAATCTAAATGGGACGGAAGACTGAATTATTGTTTGTCGCATTCATATGAAGTAACCCAGCGCTGAGACTTAACGAGTCACTAGCGTCAGAATTAGGCACGGGCGAATGAATATTCGAATGTGGCGTCAACGAGCGCCCGAAATCCCGTGGGCTAAATGCATGATCATCCATACATCCCGTGGCCAACATTGCCTGGGCACGAGATTGAGACCGTGCTATGAGTTCGTTGATTTCTTCCATTCTGGACATGTGCTTGGCTCTGGAAGACAGAAAGAAATGTTATGACGACTGTGAGATAGAGGCAAGCAGATTTACAATACATGCTTCCCGAAATTGGTGGCTTGCATTGGAACTAACTTTTTCCCCCTTGTCCGTCACTAAAGGCATTCAAGTGTGTTGGTCAACCATGACTATCTCCTTTGTCCCTCCACCATAAGGCCTTAAGTTTCCCCTTACGACATCACTATTTCGGACACTCAGCACCCCATTACTGGAAAGGTGTATAGTTTAGGTCCCAACTGACACTGCGTCAAAAGATGGAAATAAGGTTGAAGAAATTCAAGCCAAGATATTACAAGCAGAGAAGTAATAATTTTGGTAACAAGCATATTGTCAACAACACAAGCTTTTTAGAAAATCTTTGTCAGTCTATCAACTTGAAAACTCACACAACTCTCCGTTTGACTTTAATACTGACACTGACTTTAAAACTGCAGCATTTCAAACGGACTGACTCACCTCTCAGCAGCACCCATGTTCTTCTTGGCCTGTATGAGTCGATTCCTGAGTTTTTGATTGTCATCCTCAACAGCTGTCAGCTGATTCTTGGTGATAATGTGCATGGCTTTCTCAGTGTTCAACTGCGACTCAAGGTCATACAGCTGCAACAAGAAAAACTTCATTATCAACTTGCTCATGTAACACTGACTATTAAGGCCAAGCAGAAATCTTGGCCAAATCTAGCATTCTTCTTCAAAGTCTCTGAACTTGGAGAGCTAAATCAATTGATTTTTTCCCCCCGACGGATATTTGCTAAACTCCTCTCTCTACCCTCTGATATCAGACGCCTGGGGGAAAGCAGTTTGTACCCTATATCTAACTAGATGGCGGCTAACTAAACAGCCTCATCGGAAAGACACTGGACAATTTCCTCACCTTTGACTTGTTGTCCTTTGCATATTTCTCCTCCCGCTGCTGTGCTTCCTTCTCAGTGTTCCTCTGGGCCTCTAAACGTTCCATCAACTGGGCATTCAAGTCTTGCACCATGCGATTCAACTCATGCCTGAAATTGACAACACTGAGTGCAACGCTTGTAAGACTATATCCATTTCCCCAGAGTACATAGGAATAAACAAAACCTAATGTTGCATTCAACTCATGCCTGCAATTGACAACACTGAGTGCAACGCTTGTAAGACTATATCCATTTCCCCAGAGTACATTGGATTAAACAAAACCTAATGTTGCATTCAACTCATGCCTGCAATTGACAACACTGAGTGCAACGCTTGTATGACTATATCCATTTCCCCAGAGTACATTGGAATAAACAAAATCTAATGTCGCATATGTTGTGCACATCTGGGGCTTACAAAAAAACCTTGACTTTGAGTATACATGTAGATGCTGTTGTAGAAGTTAATGATGTGACATGACCTGACAACACAACGACAGGGAGCCCTCCTTACAAAGCAGCGGAGGTCATGATAGAATCTGACAGCTTTGGTTTCTTGGGACCAAAGCCAGCCAAGTACATGTAATAAGGCCAGTGGCAACATCTGTTGAGACACAAGAAATTGTCCCGAAAAAATTACAACAGACATAAACTACGTACTAGCAACTCTCCCTTGGAAAAGCTTCATGAATTTCTCCGACATGGTGTTTTAGTTTACGGCCCAATTTCCATTCAAAATAGGGAAAGAGTGAACAAGGTAAACCAATGTCTAAAATAGCTTCGTCATGATCCTGTTATAAAGCCAGACCCAGTCAGAGGTACGACTTGTAATGAATTCCACCCACCAAATTCAATTGACAGAAAAGGAGAATGAATCCAATATTACTTAAAGAGAGCCAAAGCCATAGGTGTTAAGCATGCTAAAGAACGTGATCCCTTAGTTAAAACCATTTTGCAAAGATTGCAAATATTACTGATCAAAGATTCAGAAGCTTTATAGCCCTTCACCAGAAGTTCAACATATTTGGATGCTTACGTCATCTTATAATTTTCTACGATACTCCTGAATAAAATGTCAAAACACACGTTTTTACTAACCATGGTATAGCATCTTTTCAAATCTAGTTGCATGTTACAAACTTGATTGAGGATATCTACTACAGGATTATACAGATGTTCTTAAGACAAATCTTTAAATGGTATTGAATTTGAATTAGTTTGAGAAAACCGACTCTGTTTCTCAGTCACATGTAATCAACTTTAGAAGCCAACACACTCCGCCAACAAAACAATGTGTTTTCTTTCTTTGACTCGTGCGTAACCATCCACAGTCTATTCTAGGAATTCGATGTTATCATCAGTGTTCAGACATGACCAAATGAATTTTATACCTTGTATCAATGTCGTCGCCGTTAGTTAGCTGCGCTAGGGTAGCACGAAGGGCAGCATTCTCCGTCTCCAACTCATGAACTCTGAAAGCAAAGAAAGTGTAAGCTGAAGTCATAAACCAACGATTAGTGTATATCAAAATGTATTCTACTCTTTAAAGGCAAAATACATGTGTTAAAAAATTTGAAATTTGAAAATTGAACTTGAATCTGAAAATTTCCAATTGTGTAAATATGTATGAATATAAATTTCAACAACTGACAGACTGATATACAAATTGATATGAATTACATAGGCCAACTCCATCAAAAGCCCCTACAAATCTCCTCATCTCCACTTACTTGGCATTGAGTTTATTCTGGAGAGAACCTTCGAGTTTATTCGAGTCCTGAACCTGCTTCAACTGGCCGCTCGTGTCACGATACTTCTCCTCCGTCTGGAGGAGTTCCTCGTTCAGACGGAGGTTCTCCTTGTTCTTGTCGCTGATCTGCTGCCGCGCCTTCTCCAAGTCGTGGCACAGCTGCTGCGACTGCTGGTTATACTTGGCGCGGTCCTTCTCGAAATTCTCACTGGAATTGGAAAGGTATAACATGAATAGTAAATATCACAAGCGAGTAAATGAGTACAATTACCTTTTTTCATAATAGCTATTTCCATTTCCAAGGAAGTCTGGTTTAGATTGCTTCAACATCTAAAAGTGTTCTGAGCAATGTTAAGAAGCAGCTCACATGTATTTCTTAACCTTTGATTTCTAGTAATACTTGAAGACCTATGTTCAAAGTAGGCCCTAATCTGCAGGTCTCTGTGACTGATGCTAAAAGGCTGGAAAAACAATAGTATTGTATGTAGGCCATTGTACATTGCTTATTTGACACCGCAATGACTTCTAAACTGCATGATGCCTCAGCTAGAGTAAACTGATGAAACGAAAGAACCCGCACCTCAAATCAGTGGCAAGAGTTGAGGGAACAGAACAAGACTTACAGTTGCTGCTTGAGTTCTAAAGAAGCCCGCCTATTCTTGCCTTGCTGCTGGATCTTCTTGGCCTCAAGTTGGTGATGTAGGCTGTTGTTCTCGGTCTAAACAAAGGCAGAGTTGTTAAGAAAAGACAAACATGGAGCACAAGGAATTTCAACTTGGATATGTTCCTTCCTATGTCTCTGATTTAAGACCTCTAGCTACTGACTCCCTCCATATAAAAGGTGAATCGCCAAGTCAGAGAGTTCCACAGCTGATTGTGACAGTTGTGCGGGTGATATTTCGATCAATGAATCTAAACAAATTGTTAAGAGCACAGCACAAAACAATTTACAGTGCTAAACACTTCTACAGGTTTTGCACTGAAGGGTAACTTCATCATTCTGGGATATATCTACTCATTTTCAATTCAGAAATTCAGGGGGAACAGAAATGTCAAACTCACCTCTAGTGCCAGAACCTGTTCCTGCAGGGTCTGGGCCCGCGCCTCCTGAGCAAACAGCGTAGCTTCAAGATCGTTCATGTCATCCATGACCTTCTTCATCTTTTCTCGCGTCATCGCCAACTCAGTCTCGGCCTTGGCCAACTGACCTTGAAGGAAGCCGACCTTGTCATCGAAAATGGTCTGAAAAGATTAATAAGAACAAGATTAAAAAGATTAATAAAAACAATAAAAGTACCAGTGCATTGGTCAATATAAATCAAAGTGCTATTATAATGGCTGCGAATACTTCAAGGTATACAGTAGTTTACAGCAGACTATCCTATTTTACAAACGGCATGAAACGTCGAGATTTATTTCCAGGTTCATCAAAACTAAAGAGCTAACGATAAACTATTGAATTTTACAAAAATGAAACTCACCGATTTATTTTTGGTGTCATCAAGCTGTAGCCTCACTGTCTCAATCTTCTGTTCGGCAAGTTTACGATTCGTGATCTCCTCATGAAGTTGCGTCTTGAGCATCTCCGCTGTCTTTTCCAATGTCTTGTTACTATTGGCAAGCTGTTCTTTGGCCTCGGCAGCATTGCTCAGCGCAACTTCAGCAGCTTTCAGATTGGCAGTAGTCTGGAAATAAGATAGCCAAGTATTTGGTAGAGTAAGGTATAAGACCTTTAACAACATTTGTGCATGTGAAGGGTACACATTCTGATTAGAATCAATGGATGTGTCATGACATCAGGAAGATGACTTCAAAGACGGCCAGCCCATTACTTTCTTCTTTAGTATGCCCCTGGGCATTAGAACTCGTAGCATTTCGATTCAATTTCCATTTGGAAATAGCAATGGTCCACATATTCTGCCTGCAGCTGCAGTTGGAGGGCTATCGCTCACACAGGTTACACTATAAGCCTCAGTGGAAAACTCAATCTTGTGAATTCAAGCAGAGAATTCCACAAGGGGAGGGCCCCAAGAACTCTTGATGGGGAAGTCCGCCTAGGGATGTGTTGCTGGGTGGTTGAGACAGAGTGGAATGATAGATACCTTATTGAGTTTGTCCTTGTAGTCGTTCTTATCCTTCTCGAGCTTGGAATGATTATCATGATAGACCTGCTTGAGCTCTGCCACATCACCGTGAAGCCGGTCTTGCTGCTCATGAAGCTTCTCTCTCAGTGAGGCATTGTGCTCCTTTAGCTTATCCATGTTTTCCTGAAAAGTCAATGGCAAGGAAGTCAGGTTGAGGTACTTGGTTCTTTAGGAAAGCACTCTTAATTCTAATACATAAAATGGAATAAATTGATAAATTAAACTGAAATTTATATTTACAACAAGTGTAGAATGAGTGCCACCATTGCTGACATTATGTTTCTGCCAGATCTTCAGATCATGTCCGTAGCCCTTCAAAGCACTTCAACAAGCAAATCTAAAGAAGAGAATAAAGGTCTTCGGTACCATAAGGGTAGTAAGCCTTATTTTCGAATCAATGAGCCTCCTACCTGTAGCTGTTTGATGGTCTCCTTCTGAGATACCGTCTCAGTTTTCATATGACCCATCAGCATCTTGGAATCATGCAGCTCAGACTGCAGCTGCTGCTGCCTCACCTCCAGCTCTTGTCGTGCCTTCATTTCACATTCGAGATCTTGTATCGCCTTCTCGTTTGCTAAGACCTGAATCTCACGCTGCCGCACGGTCTCCTTCAGGTCATCGTTCTCTTCTCGCACCCGCAGGAGATGCATCTCGACCGATTCTCGGTCGCAGTGGATGCTGCGTTTCTCCTGCTCCATTTCGCGCTGGATTCTCTCGACCTGGAGATCACACTTGGCCTGCAGATGGCTGATCAGGGCTTCCTTGTCTTCAAGTTTCTGGCACATTTCCTGGAGTTCTGAGCAGGAAAGAAATAATTAATTTCAGATCATAACATGATCGTCGGACAACAAAGCTTTTCTTTAAGGTATTCATTTTCTGTTGAAATTTACCACTTATAGCAAGCACGACATTTACCTGCAAAAAGATTTTGCTTGTCTTCCTTGTGCTGATCAGCAGTTTCTCTCGTGACGACTAGCTGGGCTTTGACCGTGTCTAGCTCAGTTCCGAAGGCTTCGGCCCGGCTCTCCTCAGCAGCAGCCTTTCCTTCCAGAAGCCGGCATTGCTCCTGGAAAAAGAGAAGAAAAAATTAACGTTGATGACTATTATAACTGAGTGCTTCAAATCCTAGAGCTTACAACAAACTAGAGTTTGAAAAAAAATTAACATTGATGACTATTATAACTCAGTGCTTCAACTCCTGGAGCTTACAACAAACTAGAGTTTGAAAAAAAATTAACATTGATGACTATTATAACTCAGTGTTCAAATCCTAGAGCTTACAACAAACTAGAGTTTGAAAAAAAATTAACATTGATGACTATTATAACTCAGTGCTTCAACTCCTGGAGCTTACAACAAACTAGAGTTTGAAAAAAAATTAACATTGATGACTATTATAACTCAGTGTTCAAATCCTAGAGCTTACAACAAACTAGAGTTTGAAAAAAAATTAACATTGATGACTATTATAACTCAGTGTTCAAATCCTAGAGCTTACAACAAACTAGAGTTTGAAAAAAAATTAACATTGATGACTATTATAACTCAGTGTTCAAATCCTAGAGCTTACAACAAACTAGAGTTTGAAAAAAAATTAACATTGATGACTATTATAACTCAGTGCTTCAACTCCTGGAGCTTACAACAAACTAGAGTTTGAAAAAAAATTAACATTGATGACTATTATAACTCAGTGTTCAAATCCTAGAGCTTACAACAAACTAGAGTTTGAAAAAAAATTAACATTGATGACTATTATAACTCAGTGTTCAAATCCTAGAGCTTACAACAAACTAGAGTTTGAAAAAAAATTAACATTGATGACTATCATAACTCAGTGTTCAAATCCTAGAGCTTACAACAAACTAGAGTTTGAAAAAAAATTAACATTGATGACTATTATAACTCAGTGTTCAAATCCTAGAGCTTAAAACAAACTAGAGTTTGAAAAAAAATTAACACTGATGACTATTATAACTCTGTGCTTCAAATCCTAGAGCTTACAACAAACTCAATTATTATTGTTGGCCAATTATCATTGATGATTGAGTGGGGCAGACAAATTAGGTCTGAAAATGTGCATTTGAGCAGGAAATTCGAGGACCACTACAATCTGTTGAAGATCACCAACCAAGTCATGTGGCACTCGCAAGATCATGGTATATCAACACCACGCAGCTAAACTGCATCCTCTGTCATTATAATGATTACTTCATCATTCCACGCTAACCAGTTACATTATCATCATTTTAGCAGCTACATGTGCAGCTATTCTCCTCTGACTACAATTGGACATCAGCATTCGACTGCATCCCAGATCTTCACTAGTTGTTAGCTACATTTACTTTTTCCAATTATTACAAAAGTTGTTCAAATTACAGCTACAACTAGATGGCAAAAAGCACGTTTTTCAGCCGATTCAAGTTCCAGTTAAATAAGGTCATTAATTTCAGATCATAACATGATCGTCGGACATTAATATAGTTAGTATAGTTCCAGTTAATAAATTAGGTCAATCATTTCAATGTCATAACTTTAACTCTGAAAACAAATGCATTTGTTCTACTATCTTGGTTCCCATGTTTTGGCCAAGCAATAGGATCAGGAAAACTACTTCGACCAACTACATGACTGACCTGATCCTCGTCCATCTGCAAAACAATTTGCTTATCTAAACCAGATTCGCTTGTTAATGCTGCAAAATCTGTGCAATGTCTAGGTAATCAATAATTCCTGGCCAAAGTTTGCTTCTTATAACAAAATCACCAAACACGTGGGATTGAAACAATAGTCAAATTGTCCACTGAGTATAAAATGCACCGATATAATGAGCAACATGATCTGCATAAATCTTCAGCAGAATTGAAAATTCCTTTACCTTATTCAAATTTTCACAGGAAGAATATAAAACTTTTCGAAATCTGTTGTTCTTCATTGTCCTTGACCCACTTACTTTGACCTTGTCCAGTGACCTTCTCTCAGCATCGAGGTTATTCAGCACCAAGTCGTAGTCTGTCTGAAGGAGTTGTACCCGCTGTTGTTCCAAATTGACCTCATCTCGCAACTTGTCACCATTGGTCCTCTCTTGACGCAGCTAAAAAAGAAAAATATTTCATCAAAAATGGCAAGCTGAAAGAAATTCGCCTGAATCTGCTATAATATCTGACCTGTTGAAGGGAACAACAGAGGATTTCTTCTTCAAATAACACTTTAACTTCAAATCAGGAATGAAGAACACACTTTCAGTCTCTTCCACTCTGGGCTGGTTGTTCAAAGGTTTGCTATCTCCTAACGGTGGTATGGTGGAAGCAGTCACTATGCTATCCAGGCTTCGAACAACCGTTGCCCCGGAAACTATAACAGTGCACCACAGAAAATCTGTTGTTCGGCACTGGCATCGTAAATTTGTTATTGGTCTCAAACTCATGAAAGGAAGAGACGGAGTTTGCAATATTGGGTTCACATTTGTAGAAATGAATATCATGAACATACCACAGTTTTCTCTGTTTCTAATTGTTTCTCTAAAGTAGCCGCAGTCTTCGACAGATTCTTCACCTCCTCTGCCAAATGATCGTTCTGAACCTTCAGTTGGCCGTGGTCGGACTGGAGGTAGTTCTGAGACTTGTTTGTGTGGTGGAGTTCAGTCTCTAATGCCACGATCCGGTTCTCTTTCTCGTGGACTTGCTTTTCTACGCTCCTGTGCTGGTCATCGATCTTCTCCAGCTGTACAGAAAACAAGCAGAAGATATTACGTCAGACGTTCAGACTTTTATCAAAGAGAAAGTGACGTTCCCCACATGTGCAGGACACTTCTGAACAAGTTCTTTTTCACAAGTTTATTTTGGCGGACTACCAAATGCCTTTCAGTTTTCCAATCAAAAAATATGGTTTTGTGATACAAACCTTTCTAACCAACTCAGCCACTTCTTCCTTCTTTAGAGCGAGAATCTCACGTTCCTTATCCAAATCTTTCTGCAACTGATACTTCTCCATCTGGAGGGCAGTTTTATCATTGACCAGGCGCTGGTTGACTTCAACGGAGGCAGAGTTCTCCTTCACCCTGGTGGTGAGCTCCTCTTGGAGCCTCTGCTGATCCTCCCGACATCGAATGTTCTCCTCCTTCAGAAGGGCGACCTTCTTTCTCTGAGATTCAATCTCATCTTTGAGTCGACTGAAAGGTTATGAATTTGAATTGTGTAATCAAATTTTCAACAGAACTGAAATTAAATGTCGCTAGCTGCAGGACTTCTAAAATTCTCAGGCTTTCCTTGGACATCTCAGTCACACCACTGAACAATTACTTTGGCAATGATGGCTGCCCACTTGACTTTTTCACCTTGATTTCAGAGATAATTTTGGAATGGGATGCCACCTGCTCAACTCTGGATTTGATGAATGATTGAATGAAGTACTGGCATGTGAATATTGTTCTGGGTAAACATGAAAACTGCAACAACAACCAAGATCAGTCAATTCAAATCTTACGCAAATCAAATCAGTTCAACCTACACAGCATTTTCATTGAGTGTTCCAATCTCTCTCTCCTTTGCTTCATTCTGTCTCTTGGTCGCCTCCAGCTCCAGAACGACCTTCTTATTCGCCGTGGAGATATTCTTCACCTGGTCTTCCTTCTCACTGTGGATCTTTCTCGTCTCCTCCTCCATCTGGCGCGTGGCCATCTGGACCTCAGAGTCGCGTTTCTCCAGCTCGTACTCTAACATGTCTTTCTCTCTCTTGTACATGTCGCGCTCGTCTGCTACAGCCTTGGATGAGTCAATTTTTCAGTTAGAATAGTCTAAACAGTTTAGGTGGCAAGGTTGTGGGTTTCACGGACCAACTCTCTTATTAACTTCAGAAAAACTTTTCAATGACTATAAACCCTTGTAAAATATCTTTGAAAGTTACTATGATTTCTTAGAACTGGCCACAAAACACCAGGCTCTTTCCCAGACCGCTGGCTCTAATTCTGAATATTATTTACCTCCAGTTTCTGCTGTACTTCAAGTTTCTCTGTTTTGAGTTGAGCGCTGACTGTCTTCTCCTTGGCAAGGTCTTGCTTGCTTTCATGCAACTGAAACACAAATAAAGATGCATAAGTGAAGAGATCAACTCAGGTATCCAGCATGACACTGGGTAAACTGATCTAGGGCCTAACATGGGAGAGTGAAGTCATCCTGTCGATCAAACCTTTTGTCATCAAAAAATATACAAACAAAAATCATGCCCTATGAACTTATATCTAAGCTGGCCAAGCATTCGATAAGAGACACCAATCAAAGTAGCAGCTCTATAAACATTCCTATCTAGGGCATTCAAAGAGTGTAAAATGCTTACACTTGGTTAAGTCAAACTTCTCTTAATTTTCACAGACTGACAGAGATGAACTCGGCCTATCCCCCTGCAATTGACGATAAAATTTTGAGAGATCACAAGGGCAATCGGTGCTGATTTGACAGGTAGAGCCTATCCCAAGGTTAAGGAAAGTCCAAATGAATATTGAACCCAACTTTGTCCAACAAAACCATTTGAATTGCCAGCACCTGACTCAAGTACAAATGCTACTTTTCTTCTCCCGATGTATATGCGTATCTTCTGACTCCTTCAACTTCTTACCTCTATTGCTCTGTCCGTCAAGTCTACTTGAGCGGCATCAAGGTTCTGCTGCAGTGACTCCACCACATGTCTGTTGTCATGTTCCGTACCACTCAGCTGGCGGATTATGCCAGCCTTCTGATCCAGCTGAACCTGGTAGCTATCAAGCTGGAACGGTAGGAACTAAAAGTGAGTACTTAATCACCACATTCTTGAATGAAATGGCCAGGGCCATTGTGCTCACCTCATGTGGAAGAAAGATGGATAAAGAGCATGGTATTGTGTCATGTAGTGTTAGGTTTGATGTAGGTCCAAGCAATTACAATTTCCCCAAAATGGCCAATTTACAGTACATTCGACCTCTGTGACCTTGAAAAGTAGGTCAAATCAAAGAAGACCCGGGTGACACATTGAATGGTTGTTAGAATTAGATGTACCTATGATATAAAATTGGTGCCAATCGGGCAAGTCATTACTAGGAATAATGGCATTTTGAAGAATTTAGGATTTGGCCCCCTCCCTGGAGGCCAAACGGCAAATCAGATTGCACCAAACTTCGGTACCTGAGATCACCTGACCAAGGGGTACATGTGTACTTAATTTGTGATCAATAGTCATTGCAGTTAAGAAACGTGCCATAGTTACGGCCTGACGGCGAATTTACGCCATTTGACCTCTGTGACCTTGACAAGAAGGTCAAATTAAAAACCTGTGTGACATATACTGTATGGTGGTTAGATGTACCCATGATATCAAATTGGTGGCAATCGGGCAAGAAGTTAAGGAATAATCACATTTTTAAGGTTTTTGGATTTTGCCCCCTGGTGGTCAAGTGGTGAATCATATTGGACCAAACTTCGGTCCCTGAAATCACCTGACTAAGGGGTAAATGTGTACCAAATTTGGTATCAATAGTCATTGCAGTTTAGAAACGTGCCATCGTTACATCCTAACGGCCAATTTACACCATTTTACCTCTGTGACCTTGAAAAGGAGGTCAAATCAAAAACCCGGAGGATATATGATGCACCTTTGCTAGAAGTACCTACCATATTTTTTTCAAAATTTCCCGACTACTATTAAGGGAGATATTGTATATTTTCACTTTTAACGTTTGGCCCCCTGGTGGCCAAACCATGAAACGAATCGGACCGAAACTTGGTCTCCAAGGTGTCATTACATAAGGGTACATGTGTACCAAGTTTCAACTCAATAGCTCTAACAGTTACGAAACGTGCCCTGCTAACGGACGACGGACGACGACGGACGACGACGACGACGACGACGACGACGACGACGACGACGACGACGGACGCCACGGTATGGGATAAGCTCACCTCTGCTAAGAGGTGAGCTAAAAATGAGTTGGAACTACAAATTATAGTATAAGAGCATGGTTCTGAACCTTCAGCCAAGCACTGCATCCTAGATTTTGAGGTGTTGGAAGAGGACAACCTAAACATCATTGGCATATAAGAGCATGTTCTGACTCTTCAACCAAGCACTGCATCCTAGATTTCGAGGTGTTTGATGAGGACAACCTAAACATCATTGGCGTATAACAGCATGGTTCTGACTCTTCAGCTAAGCACTGCATCCTAGATTTCGAGGTGTTGGATGAGGACAACCTAAACATCATTGGAGTATAACAGCATGGTTCTGACTCTTCAGCCAAGCACTGCATCCTAGATTTCGAGGTGTTGGAAGAGGACAACCTCAACATCATTGGCGTATAACAGCATGGTTCTGACTCTTCCGCTAAGCACTGCATCCTAGATTACGAGGTGTTGGAAGAGGACAACCTAAACATCATTGGTGTATAAGAGCATTGTTCTGAACCTTCAGCCAAGCACTGCATCCTAGATTTCGATGTGTTAGAAGAGGACAACCTAAACATCATTGGCGTATAAGAGCATGGTTCTGAACCTTCAGCCAAGCACTGCATCCTAGATTTTGAGGTTTTTGAAGAGGACAACCTAAACATCATTGGTGTTATTAAACTTCTTGCCTGTATAAAGTCAAAAGAAAGGCACAATGAAAACTCTCATTTCCGAACAAATTCGAGAGTATTGAGATTTAGTCAACAAATCCTGTTATTGTTTTTTTTTATGATGATGATGAATTTCAATTTAAACCTGGCTGATCAACCATGGTCGAGGTTTATTGCAAGTAAAGCTCCTTGGATAAATTTTGTGCCTGGCTTAAAGTGAACACAGTCTGTGAAGGTGAGGTAAACCAAAGACACTTGTGAGAATCAGTGATGTCATGCACGACCCATGTGGAAATAAACACCAAGGAGGATCGAGTGTAAGAAAACTGCCCCAGTTCACCACATGTGAATGGGCAACTCGTGCTTCTCACCACATGTGGAAAGACAATGTGCTGTTCACCGAAATTGGAAAGACAACTCTCTTTGTTGACCACGCAAATGGAAAGAGAAATGTGCTTCCCACCGTATGTGATCTGTGAGAGCATCAAATTGGTGCAGATGAATTTGTCTCTGTGAATCACAACAGCAATACTGGTGAGGTGATTGGTTGGGAAAGGAGCACATGATCAACTCCAAACTAATCTTACTTGTAAGTGGAAAGGAAGTAAAACTTTAAGCCTAGAATACAATTTTTCATTATCATGAATAAAAATGCCCAGTGCTGGTACAACAACAACAAAAAAGGCAATTTGTACAACAGAGAGGTCGTATGTAAGCTAATGATTTGTTGATGCTTCACAACATGAATTATGTGCATAATTTATGCCATTTTAATTTAACTATAGCATCCCACCTGTATTTCCTGAACTGAGAGCTGTGTATTGATCAAAAGATGCATTTTGTATAAACTTAGGGCATGATATGACAAAATAGTGAGTTGGGTGCTCAGCATCTATAAGACATTTTGGCTATAAGCTAATTTGTACTACAAATGAAATGTAGAAGGGAATCAGATGCCAGAGTGTCAGAGGAAAGTTTACTGCTGAAGTGATGTTTCCGCTTTATCACACATGGAAGGGGTCCAACCAAGAGTCAAACTATGATCACAGAGGCTGTTGGTACTGATGCCAATTTTGCCCGAGTTTATGAACTGTGCCTATCCCACACAGAAAACTCTTTTATCCGAGAAAAAACGACAACAAAAAAACAAGATTTATCACAGAAAGTGTAAGAAGAGTAATCCTAGAGAAAGAAGAGGTATACCAGAGGAAGATGGGTTATCCTATAGAGAGAAGGGTTATCCTAGAGTGAGAAGGGTTATCCTAGAGAGAGAAGGGTTATCCTAGAGAGAGAGAAGGGTTATCCTAGAGAAAGACTGGTTATCCTAGAGAGAGAAGAGTTATCGGAGAGAAAGATAGGTTATCTTAGAGTGAGAAGGGTTATCCCGGAGTGAGAAAGGTTATCCTAGAAAAGAACGGTTATTTTAGAGAAGGATTGGTTATCCTAGAGAAAGAGGAGTTATCCTGGAGAAAGAATTATTTTCCTAGAGAGAGAAGGATTATGCTGGAGTGAGAAGGGTTACCCTAGAGAAAGAAGGGTTATCCTAGAGAAGGAAGAGTTATCCTAGGAAAGGAAGAGTTATCCTAGACAGTCATTTCTTTCTTGCACGCCTCACCTCACTGGCCAACTGAGTGCTAGTCTCCTGTTCCATCAGAAATAGCTGTTTGGTCCTCTGAAGCTCATTCTCTGACTCCTGGTATTTGGCAGTGACCTGGATTAGCTGGAGCTCTTTTTCAGACAGTTCATTCTCTAAGGCTAGTTTCTGAAGGGAAAATTCATAAAAGATTATGAGGCCTGATAACAAAGTCTGTGACAAAGTGTGGTACATTATTAGAAAGTCAGAATTGTAAAAAGCTATGACACACTCAATTCTTGGATGATCTCGATGAACACTTATTGATGTGAGGGCAGAATTTGTCATGATTTACTAAATATCAAAATGATCTCAAGATAGTTGACTCGGAGTTAACGAAAATTTAATTTTTAGAAGCTAAGCAATACATTTCTAATGTCAAGGGAACTTTGGTCCGCTCCTTTTCAAAGTAAAACCACAGTAATCATTCGAAAAAAATAAGTGAAAATGAAACAGTGATAGAATATCTGAAAGAAAAGTGAATTACAGGCATCAGAGAGTTGTCAGCTCAACTCCAAAAACATACCTGTGATTCAGCAGCATGAACAGACTTGGCACTGCGTTCCAATTTTGATTGATTCAACTCGATCTGCTTATTCAAATGATCGACTCGTTCCTCAAACTGCACCTTCTCGGCACAGACAGTGTTATATTTGTCCTGCCAGTGTTTGACCTCGGCCTGCAGACCTTGGATCTAGAAGAAGCCAGTGAATGTGAACGTGAGAAAAGACAAAGGAAATGTGATAATTGAGCAGTGAAACATAGCACTCACACTCAGACGTATAGAGGGGTGATGAGGTGACTATTTCATTCTGGTGACCAAGTAACAGTCCACACACACACATCTAGCAGGACATCAAAACGCTCATTCACACAGTTGTCAGCTTCGGATTATTGCTCAAATATACCCTAGTTCACTATCACTGACACTTGGACTCGTAGTGGGGGTGATGAAAGTCACACTTCGTTTCATCAAGGCAACTGAGTGACTGTTGGCACACACACCGCTTGCTTTACCAAGCAGGAAATCAAAGCACTCATTCACACAGTTGTCAGCTTCGGCTTACTTTAATTGAACCAGAAGCAATATTCCCAATCAAGGTAGGAAAAAGAAATGAAAATGTGGTAATCAAATGTAGATTTTGTGATAGGCCCTGGAGTGCTGGCCACCATCAAAATACCAACACTTACCTCAGCTTTTAATTTGTCCACTTTCTGCCTGTGCAGATCTGACATCTCATGACTGAGGCGAGGCGATGAGTTGTTGATTTGTTCTTGAGCATCCTCCAGCTGCTGGGTCTTTGACACCAGCTGTGCTTTCAGTGTCTGCACCTCACCCTCAAAGTGGGAGAGTGACCGGTTCTGCTGCTGGACTTGACCGGACAAGGCATCACGCTCTGCTGTCAAAGACTCCACTTGGGCTGTGAAGAGAAATAAGAGAATTTAATATGAGTTGACCAGGCTAAGTGGCACGAGTCTTTGGTTTGGGGCTTTGGTATTCTCTACTCTACAAATATAGTCAGGCCTGATAACCTAACCCACTTGTAATCTCAGTCTTCGCTCATAATTGTTATGTACATTTTCTCAAGAAAATAAAGAGTATGTCGTGTTTATCGTAAACTTGGGTCTACAACATGATAGTGTGGTTATTGTAAGTCTTTCACCTGAGTCTTTTTTAGACGATATCCGAGGCTAAATATAAGGTTAAGGGAAAGTATAAACCTACTTTGATTCTAGTATTTAATACAAGACAAAGGAAAGTTGAACCTGTACCAACATGTCACAAAGCCAAATGTCGATATTTTACCTTTTTGTTAGTAAAAGTGGAATAGTAATTATTTTGTATTTATTTTAGTTTTATGACGATATCCTGTAGGGTGTTAAAAGATTTTATAGATTTTAAAGACAAAATAAGAGTCTTATCTGAACAGTACAACCTACTGTTACCTGTTTTCTGCAATGTACTACGGAGTGAAATTCCCATAAATTGATGTTGTCCTAAAATTATAACAATTGCATTTTCAAAAAGACTTTCATAAAGTGTTTTATTAAAGGTTTAGAAGTTTGAAAGACTGAGACTTATGATGGAATTGTAAGCTTAGCATCAGGTCTATGTATATCATCTCCAGATGCCCACTTGTTTCAGGAGTACTGTGCTTATTTTTGGTGTTGCTCCTTTGGCAAAGCCAGACCAATAAATTCCTTATTCAACACTCCATATACCTCAATAGACAACTCTTAAATGCAATGGACACCAAATATGCCGTTATCGAACATCAGCCAGGGTGAATTGCCAAAAAAGTATTGCATGCAACTGAATACAAAGGTGGGTCTGTACTGCTCGTATTTGAAAACTGTGTACATGTAGGTGAGTGAGAACTACTTGAGTGTTTTAAAAAATCCTGCAAAATATAACGAGCAAATCCGGTGTGACACTTTGAAATATAAAAGAAACGACAGAACTTGCCACCCATGATGACTGTGATAGACAACTAAACCCAGGACCATGTGTTACTATGTTTTACCTGTGTTTGGCTCATTACTGCGTCGTAAGGCCATTGGCCCTGATTTGGGCACCCAAAAACCACCTAAAATCAAAACATGTCAACGTGTAAAGGGTTCAATCATACTCCATTAGTTGCCAGCTTTTACCAAGTGACCAAATATTGTTCAGACACAAAAGTTTTTGATCGCCGGTGTTTGGAATCCAACCAAGATCGAGGAGTGTAAACAGCTAAATGTTCACCGACTTTGCAGATAGCTATCACGAAAGTTCCAGAGAAATTATAAAGTCACTCACCTTCTGCCCCAGGGTCTCTCCTCGGTGTTTTACCACTTGAGGAGGGAGACATCCCAAGGTTCATCCGCAACGCCTCATTCTCTGCAATGATACCGGCTAGACGGTCTTCCAACGTCTTAATCTGGGCAATGTGGTTGTGTTTATCTTGGACAAGGTTGCCAACTTGACTGGAAATGAAAAGCAGAATAAACATTTATGAGAAGGGAAAGATACCCACTGGTACTTTGAAACCAATTTTCAAGAATCTGTTGACCACTGGGTTCAAGTAGATTTACAGTGTGCCATCATTCAGTCATTTTCCTCAAAGAAAAAGTGGGAAAATATCTGGATTCAATACTTACGTCCTTAATGCTGCCTCCATTTCCTCTCGGTGTCTCTTCTCATCTGCTAGAGCATCCTCTAAATTCAGCACACGAGTGTCATACTTGGTTTTCTCTAGCACCAAACTCTGCAAAAAAGGATGACAAACCGTCATGATTATAACCAACAACTATATTTGAAACCTCAGTATAATAAAGATTTACTCAAAATTTCAGAAATAAAAGTATTAGGCAAGTGAGCTTGGATTGAATGACAACTACATGTACTTAGAACTTTCATTAGTGACCACTTTGGTCAATGACAGAAGTTAATCTTGAGTCAGGAATCAAGAAAATAAAGCAACGTGATATCCCTGTACCACTATTTATAACCCTAAGCTTCTGGCATAAGATAGGAGATGAATTTCTGATGAAACTGGTTTTTCAGATGGAATCTCAGTCAACCCCATCAACATTGTGCCACGGCCCAACACCAAGCAGATTAGGACATCAGACTCGATGATTACCCGGAGATTTGAAGCGATGTTGTTCTTATCAACTTTAAGATGATGAAGCTGCAGCTCCCATTCCTTCAACATTTTGACAGCCTCATCTCGCTTATACCACAGCGTGTGAACTATTTCTTCCTCCTGTCCCAGTCGTAGGCCCAACTCCTTTTCAATGTGACGTATTAACTGTTTGTATTCCTCAGAGTTCTGAAAGTGATGGTGAAAGATTGCTCTGAACACACAGTGATAACAGAAGAAACATTCAGGAAAGAAACAACAGTGAGCATGGGTGCTTTATCTAATTTGTGTACGGTCCCTGTATTTCACACCTTTAGAAAGATGTTCGACCAATTGAAAAATTATACAAGTTCCATCTTGTGTACAGTGCCGAAATCGTAGTGTGTGTGGTAGGGGACCTTTTTGTCTTGCAATAGTCCTAACAACAAAGTTAGGTGAACAGAGATGGTGGTGTGTGTTCTGCACATCATAGGCACTTCTCAGATGATAGTTAGCTGGTGGTTAACATGACCATAAAGGTAGTCATCATTTGACATACACGTACATAGATATCAAACTGATCTAAAAGGAAGGTAAAATAAATACAATATCACATCTATTTTGCCGGTTTTATCTCTAACAAAAATAACAGCTCACCTTTTTGTAACTTGGGACTTTGATGGGCACGTTCCCCCTCCTAATGACCCCATCTTCGTTTAACGCTTGGTAGCACGTGGGGATATTGTTTGATAATGCAGTCGACATGGCCTCATTTTCCTCTCTCAAGTCTCGGACCCGCTGCTCAAAGTTTTTCGTCCGGTTCTTCTCACGCTCCCATTTTCGTCTGAGTTCCTTCTCAGCAACCTGCAATCAAACAAAATATGTTTAATTGTAACCGTGCAATGATGATTCATTATCACCATCACGAATAACATCTCATAGCCATTTACAAAATACAACTCCACCGATCACGTCGTGCAACCAAGCAATCAGCTCTTATCAGCAGCATCGTTGCTTTGAAGTGGCTGATACCTTCTTTAACAAAGAGGGCATTCAACAACTGTTAATTAGGCCCAAACTTCGTCAGGATACAGAGGTATGGGTAAGTATTTGTCTCTATGGGAAAGAAACTTGTCGTTTTCTCAACTGCTCTTCCTATTAAACTTCTTGTGTGATGCCACAATTATTTTAACAAGTTGTACTAAGATCATTCCAACTTACCTGTAACTTTGCATTATCGTTGATTAATTTTTCTTCAACTTCTGAGAGTTTTCCAGCTCTGTCTGATCTTTCTGATTGGAGGCGATCTTCTGTGACTTTCAACCGCTTCTCCAGTGACTTGACCTATTGGTTTGATAGGTTTGGGTAGCAAGGAGGGGTAGAGAGTGGGGGAAGAGGGGGGTGGGGGGGAGGGTGGAGAGCAGGATGAAACAGAATGAAATAGGTGTAGAAGCAAAGAGTTGGATGGCAAAAGAAAGTTGAAAATAAATGTTTGTGTATGAAACATGAGAAAGGGAAAAATAAAGAAACGTGATCAGAATGTGTGAAAAAGGAAGAGAAGATAGAAAAGAAAATGAAGAGTAAAGAAGGAAAGGAGAGTGAAATCAAAGGAAGCAAATAAGGATAAGGACAAGAGGGGAGAGAAAAAGAGAAAAGAAAATGCATTAGTATACTGAGGTACAAAAGGCAATAGGGCATGGTGTCTGAAATAACGGGTTGAAGATGGAGATGATGATTTATCTTTTGTTTTTAGACCTGCCAGTTCTATTTTGGCCGGTTGATATCCTTTGTCATTCATATTCTTCCTTCATGATGCTATGACGCATCTCCGCGCATGCAGCAAATGGATAAGTTTCTTTCTGAGGAATCCACAACTCACAGGAATCTACTTAATATGTGAAATCCCCATCATGAATGTGAACAAATCATTGGAAATACTGATGATTTTTATGAAAACTTATTTCCAGTAGACCAGAGGACAGCAAGACAATTGGAAATGAACTGCAGAGGATACTAGAACTTTCAACCCTTACTCCCATGAAGCAAGGGGAGGGGTTTAATCTTTTGCAGGAAGCAAGTACCTAAAGCATGCACATTCAACAGGACAAGGCACATTGACAAAACGGCACAAACCATGCAAAAATCGAAACAGATATACCGAGACATACATAACTGACAAACAATCACAGTAATATATTTTAATATCCAATAGAAAAGGTGATCAAAAATTCAAAACATCTCTGTAAAAAGTCCATATCACATCTGATTATCAATCATTGTTGCTTAAAATGAGTGTAGCAAAGCAGAGTTGGGTGTGGCATACTGATTTCTCAGTTCAAAATGAAACTATCTTTTAGTTCTTCAAGCAAAAGCCATCTATAGAAGACGGATAGAAATAGCAACAAATTCTGTTTATCTGATGCTGTTGTTGGTTTAGAGGGATGGCAAAGGGACTGTAAAATTGTACATCCCCTGTCACCCATGTAACCTATTTAAAAACAAACATTCTGCAATTACAAATCACCTGATAAGAATATACAGAAAGCAAGATCCATGTAGACCACGGCGTACAGTGCCTACTTCAAAATTTATTGGTCTCCTGCAAAACTTAATCGACATCAAGTTGCATTTTTCAAACCTCATATCAAAGTGATTGACCTGATGCTTATAAAGTACCAGACTGAAAAGGACTTGGCGATTGTTTCAAGCAAGCGCCATGGCTAAGACCACTGGTTTTTTTGGATACTTCTTGCAAGGAAGACCAATAAATCAAGAATTTGCAGCATATATAGGACAATATGGAATCCCTTCTTCCAACAGACAGTTGAGAGTGAACCCAGTTAAACGTACCAGTCCAGACTAGACTTTGATACTCCTGCAAACTAATGGTTATAAGAAAGTTCAGAAAACAGAAAATTGGGGATGTCCGTTTCTTACTTGCAGTTCGAAACTCTGCCAAAATATTTTTTCTGAGAAAGAGTTAGTAGTTGGGTCATAAAAGCCTACTATATTTTATCTAGAATCATCACTAGCTACATAATGCTTATATAAACTATCGGCAAGCTAAATTGAAATTATTGAAAAAAGAATTTATGGTATCTCTAAAATGCAGGGGCTCAAGCTGATTATGTGAAAACCAAGCTGGGTGCCAATGTCAATATTAATGATGCCAGCAAACACACACCTGAAATCAAAACTTATCAGTCTGGATATTCTAGACGACAAGGTTGAGCATGTACAGACAGCTAGGTGGCATGACTAATGTGGTTTTGTAAGTCAAGGTCAGTCAAGACTTGAATTTAAAAGATTCAGATGTCAGTTTATTCAGTATAAAAACACGGCAACACAAAATTTGCGTTTTTATCTTCTGTTTTCGAGCAAATGGTGCCCACTTATTAAATTCCGAGATAATCCCCAGTCTATCACTCCAAGTCCCTTCAGAAACCCCTCCTTGACAGCACTATCATGATGGTGCAAACACTTGTCCTCCTAGTTTAACTATTCCGCCAAGCCAGTCTGAGTTCCCGACCCACTTTCTTCACATGCCATCGACAGCCAGGCCATCTTGACTGGGATCCTGATCCTCAAGTTTGGGCTAGTAATTCAGATACATATAGGTATAAAATTTATACGAGCCCCCAATATCAGCAAATTCAATTCATGACTGACCACAACTTTGACCCACAATCATGCACATTCCAGAAAAGCCAACCATAACCACCATAAGAACTAACTTACAGCATAGGCATTGAATTGCTCTTCCTGTTCACGAAAGAAGTTCGGTTAGGAAACTTTCTCATCAAGATTTTATGGCAATTTTTTAATGACATACATGTAGAAATGTCAAAATAAACTACATCAATGAAAACACATTGACATGAACTCTACAAAAAACTTATCAAATCTTTAAATAAGGATTAGAAATGCCATTGAAACACAAAGTAAACACCCAAAATTTAATATCTTAAGAATTTCTAGCTATTTTTTAATTCTTACCCTAACCCATTGCTAAGATTCAGATGCATGAATTATTTGAAGAAGAAAACTATCAAATGAGATTGAACAATGAACCCATCAACATACCCTTTTTACTCCAAACATTCCTGAATCTAAATACATATTTCAGTTCCCATTCAGGGAAAAGACGCGGACTCTACTCTGAACTTGGTAATAGAATAAATTATGTCACCAGGAAATTGTTTATTGTAGAAAGATCTGTTGTCGGCATTTTTGGCAAAAATTGCTGCAGAAAAAGTGCACCCCCAGGTGTTTTGCCAAGTGCAATGACACCAACTGTAACAACCTTACCTGTTTTTCAGTGACAGTGCCCGCACTGCCACTCTCCACCTGCTGCTGAAGCATGTTCTTCATCTCCGTCAGGCGGACGATGTGTTGAGCTGCCTCTTTGCGCCTCTCAGCCTCGTCATGACGCTGCCTCTCGGACTCTTGGTACAGATTCTCGATTTTGGCCAACTGATCCTAGAAGATGACGAAATCGAGATGAAAATTTGTTGGATATACAGTAGAACCGATGAAGGACACCCTCGGGACTGACAAGTGCTGTCCTTAATAGAGAGGTGTTCTGATTAGAGAGGTCAAATTGAATGGAAACAACCAATTTGGGACCAAAACTAGTGTCCTTTATAGTGAGGTTGTCCTAAATAGAGAGGTGTCCGCTAAGGGAGGTTCCAATGTACGACGTGTGGGGAAGAACATTTCTAACTATATTCTGAGCTGCCATTTCATGTCTTTCAACCTCCTCATAACACTGGCAGTATTATTACAAACGAAAAGGATAACCTACCTTGTGTGCTGCAAGCTCTGCTCGCAGAATTTCGACCGTCTTTATCTTGTCCATCTGCACCTTGGTATTACTAGCACCAGATTTCCTGCTCAAGTCAAGCTGTTTCTCTAGCGATGAGTTCTGGAAAAAGAAAATAAATCATTTCAAAATCACGGTTAGCTTACAATCTTAACAAATCAGACATCCACTAAGGGTAACAGGACAAGAAGAAAAAAACCCGAAGGCTGATTTAGCAAAACATACCTCAGCTTTGTGCATTTCACACTCCTTCGTGAGGGACGATATCTTTCCATTTGATTCCTGTCTCTCCACGTCCTGCTCACTCCGAGTCTTCCGTTTCAACGCGGCTATTTCATTGTTGAATTCTTCAACCAGTCTATCATGCTCTTTCTGGCTATCGGCTACCTGAGACTCGAGTTCTGTCACGCGGGCTGAAATGACAAATGAAACTAAAAGTACACTGATGGTGACATTGTCTCAGCTCAGAATTTCAGAACATTTGTGCCATTGGCTGTTATAATTACTTGCCACACATGCCTAGTTCCTTGGCCAAACAAATTTCAAGACCATTTGTCAAACTAACAAAGATGAGACAAGTAAGAAACCACAAATTTTTATCACCTAAAATCCAGTATCGAATCAAAAAAATTCCGAAAGTACAAAAATATTTTCCACAGGTGTCAACTCTAATAAAGTTAATCTACAACTGAAGTATTGGACAATCCTACAGTTAATTTTCAAGGCCTAAACTCATTACTTTGATACCACTGAGTGCCCATTTTGACAGTGTTGCCCAGCAAACTTTAGTTTAGGCCTAACTGGCGTAAGTAAAGTTCAGGCATAGGCACTGTTTTCAAGGCAAGTGAGCCACAACAATAAAGTGCTTGTCGGGGGTGCAATCATCCAATAAAGTTGACATTGGGCTTTACATTAGAGAAGCCAATCAGTAAGTGTAGTGACAAGATTTGTCAAGAGACACCTGTGGATCAAAGTGGCTACCCGAGATAACGATCTAGGCAATTAACAGGGGGGGTTTGAAGTTGAGTTAATGATTTGGAAATGTGGCTGTGCTACAATACTTAAGTCATTGGTTCCTGGTCAAAATAACATGTGACTACGGCAACATACCTTGTGACTCCAGCACCCACTGGCCAATCCCTCTCACCCTCCCCTGACCTAAAGCCTCATGATAGGAGCCCTTACCTTGTGACCGGTTGTACCTTTCCCTCATGAGTTTGTTCTCCGACTGGAGGCTGGACATTTCCACCTGCATCTTTCTCATTTGACTCTCCAGCACCTCCTACACAAAGAGAAGAGAAGAGTTAAAACATCAGACCAGTCCATGGTTAAGTCCGATAACAAAATTTAAAACCCATTTTGTCACGATAATCTGGTCAGCCCACTTATCAAGTCAGTACAATGAAAACAGGACTGCACAAAAACCAGTGAAGCCAAATATGACAATTCAGCCCAATAATCAATTCCCTGCAGCCTGTTAACCGATTCAGGCTCAGTTCGGCCCATGACCAGAGTTCAGGGCCTCAGTTCTGAGCTTTCCTGATTTATAGTTCAGCTCCAGGTATCATTTCAGAGAACAATATATTGCACAGTGAGTGCCATCAGAGCATTTTAAGGAAATCATGACAGCCCCTTCCCCAGTGCCATAAGTATCATCGTCAAGTTGGTTTTGTGTAGAGTTTATGATGCAAGCTAGTGAAAACTGCAAGAAGAGAGTAAAGATGTTCAATGAGGAATCAAGCTGCTGCTATCTAGCTTACTGAAAAGGAAAATCTAGGGTGCTGTTAGAGCCACATGCTATCAAAATGGTTAGAAACACTACTAATATTATGACAACTACTCTAGCTCTCATGCAATAAGAATCTTTGGCTGAAGAAAGTAAGTAAGCAGGAATTTCGGCTAGCAATATTGTAGGTCAATCAACATTGCCTGATTTACGGATAATACACTCCAAAAAGAAATTGAAAGTAAGCTAAATCTGCACTAAATGCATCTGTGAAGGAAAAACGTAGGCTGATGAGAAGAAATAAGGACTGTAACAGTATTTGAGTTGACTGCAAATCATGGAAACTGAAAGTGATGCAGGATATGGTAGTTTCATTCAACACTTGGATTGATATAGACTGAAGGTATTGTTAATTTCTCTTTCCTCATAAAACATGTCAAAGCAATCTACCTACAAATCGTATCACAATGCTATGTTCATGCAAGCAGAAGATTAGTTTGTCAGGAGGGAAGATCAATTCCAGGGATGCAACAACATAATTCTGTGGCTGTGTACATGAGTGATAAAAGCAGGGATTGTGGCGGTGGGGGGGGGGAGGGGGGAGGGGGAGTTACTGTCCTAGCCTCACTTGTCATTGCTCAGAAGTAATAATGTTTTTCGAGTCAAATGCAAGTTCCTGATTGGGTATACTGCAGTGTCATACACACGACTACCAGACCTACATTCCTCAGCCAGAACTGTACCACTTCTAGGCCTTAGTGACTAAATGACAGAATAACTACCACACCACAGTATACGACACAAACACATGCTGATGATTACATGTAACTATTAGGCAAGTGGACATCAATGCAAGTAGTGACACAGACATTGACAGAGGTCTGAACTATCTACATTGGAGACATCTAGTGTTGGTAATTGGTGCACGCCATCTCGGACAATGGAGGGGATTGAGAAACTCTGCAGCTCGGGGAAATATACGGTGCTATAGTTTGATATATCACAGCATGATGTACACAGCCATAGAATTTACCTTCTCTATTAAGAATGATCTGAAGTCCTGCGCTGGAGTGCCCCTGAGGGCAGGAGAAGGTGTCGCGGTAGCACGACCATACCCCTGTAGCAGAAACACATTCATCGAAGTTGAAATGGAATGACAGCGAATTTGAAGAGTTCAAGACTTGCACATAAAGGCCCTTGACTGACTGGCCGGTTTTCAAAATAAAATCCGATCAATTCTGCCAAAGCAAAGACAGACAGCTAACTTTTTGTGTCTTGAGATTGTTGTCTTCTTCGTCCATCATTAGCCCAATGTTGTGTTATTCACTATTAAAGTGTGATTAACTTCACCACTTCTTGCTTACCCTTTCAGAGTCCGGTCTAGGAGAAGGTGAAGGCGAACTACCGTTCATCTGCAATGGAACAAATTTGATAATAAGCCAGAGGAAAGTGAGGATAGCATGTAAATTCCAATATCTTTTCATAATAACTAAAGAATTTTTTACTTATGTGGTTTCGACAACAGACATGGTCAACATCGGCCAGCACTTATAAATATATTCAGCGGGAGAAAAATCAGAATATCACTTGAATGGTTTGTTTCATTTAGAAACCGATCTATTTTGAATAGCCTTTGTCACAATACACATTCACTCGCTTTGCATTCAACATGATGAGATTATTCACAAACAAGCACGAAGTAAATTTAGTGCCAAAAACATTCATAAGAACAAGGCATTTTTTGCTTAGGAAAGCCTACCTGTCTCGAATACCTGGCGTCGAAGTCAGAGGTCTGGTCAAAGGTCATGCTTGTCGACCAATCCTGGCCAAAGCCTGAGTCTGAAGTCGAGTTAAAAGGATCATCTGGATACCGTATGAAGGAGTAAGCTCGGCCGGTCTCCATTGCAGCAGGAACTGCCCCAGTCGTGGTGCTGTGTGACGGGTACTGTGCGCTCATTCCTGCATAAGTCATTCCACTGTGTGACGGGTACTGTGTACTCATTCCTGTATTAGTCACTGTAGTGCGTGATGGGTATTGTGTACCCATTGTCTGCGAATCATCCAAAGATGTGGTAGATTCTTGATACATTTCCTCTATTGGCACAGCAACTTTCATCACTTGTTTCTTCCCGTGTCGACAAACTCTCTCCACAGTGTCACCAGTGAAAGCCATCCCAGGAACATTGAAAATACACCTAGGCTCCGACTCACAAGGTTCTGGGTTCTGCTCACAATTAGCAAAAACACGCAAATTCCCTTCTTTCGTCTTGATAGTTTCTGAACTAGCATCGATAAAGGAGTTGTGTACCTTGTGACAGTGACCAAAAATAAGTCCAGGAACCCCAGCACAGTATAGCTGCCTACCATGAAGGGTGTGTTCATCCTCCTCATCAGATGAAGAATCCTCATCCAAGCATGTCCCCTCCGCGCCTCCTGATTTCACATCGTCAAGAAGCACAAACTTCTCATCGTAATCTGGCGGCAAATTCAGAAGAATGTCGCTGCAACTGTTGCAGTCTTCCAAAGATGAGCCGCTATGAGTGCTACTGGTATCGACATCAGCATCATTCAGGCTACCCGACTCTACTGATACATAATTCGCCAAGGTAGGTGATGGTGAGTAAGGCATGGTGCTCTCAGATATCATCGTTGAGCACTGAACAGGGTCCCAATCATCAAAGTGGTAAGGGTTACTCGATGACTGCTGGAGGGGGCCTTGAACTCTAGCCTCATTCAAGGGAACTCGTTCACTATGGGCGACTAAAGTTCTTTCCCTCCGTCTATTTGGCAGACTACTTTTATTCGGTGGTGTTCTTCTTGGCAGATACTTGGTACCCTTTGCTTCGCCAATATCTTGATTAGTGTTTTCTTGATAGGCGTTTCCTTGATAAGCATTTCCTTGATAAGCATTTCCTTGATAAGCATTTCCTTGATGAGCGTTTCCCTGATAAGCATTTCCTTGATAAGCGTTTCCTTGATAAGCGTTTTCTTGATCAGTATTTTCTTCATTAGCATCTTCACTCTCAACCACATCTAAAATGTTCCTAATCAATTCCGAAGCTCTGTTTCTGAATGCAACAGCCAGATCATCAACCGATAACACGGCCAAGACGTCATCGCCTTGAGCTTCTGGCAAGGTAACAACAGTATACTGATCCATGGGAACATTTATCCCAAGTTCGCTTAATCTGCTGAGGCTAGCAGCAACAGAAGACAAAGCATCTCTAGTCGCAGATCTCGGTAGGCAATTTTCAACTGTTCCGAGCATTTCTGTAGGTTCGAATGTGGCTATGACCTCATTGACTGAAGAAGGAGGAGAGTCATCCTCATCGTGACTAGAATCACTGGACGGGTGAATCTGCGCTTCAACCTTCTGAGCTAATTTCCTCCTCAGTATATCCGAAGGAGATTGAGCAATCGGGAGAGACGAGCGGCGTTCGTTGCTCTCGAAAAAGGTCACTTCTTCTGATCCGTCTTTCGCGGATACAGTACGATGCTCTTGGCCATAAAGCAGACGTTTGAACATTTTCTGTCTGACAGTAGCAGACGACGGTTCTACATTCTCCTCATTTTCTTCATCAGCATCGTGTTGAGCAGACGACAGTGCTCCTGATTCATGCGTCTGCTCCACCTGTTCCTCTTCATCACTAGAAGACACGCCGAATGAATCTGAAGATCTCCGCCGGTACGGTTCCGATGGTATTTGCTCCAAAGTGTTGACACATTCATTGGACAGCGTTCTCTTCCTTTCTTTTTCTGCTCTTTTTTGGACCTTCTCAAAGAGACCAGGTGATGTTCCTGTGATGAAATCTACAGACGGACTTCCCGCATCTTTTGAAGCCTGTCTAGCTTCCCTAGTCTCAACTTTAGCCAGCAGATCAGAAGGCGTAGAACCTGATGTGCTATTGAGTTGGGGGTTTCTCTCATTCTCCAAATGGTGGACCTCAGATGATCCTCCAGATAATTCCACTGGTGGTCTTGATGAACTCAACAACGACGGTGAACTCCCACTTTTGGCAAATATTATCGCTCCAACTTTTATGAGGATTTCAGTTGTTGCCAGTACTCTTTGATACAATGTGGAAATTGTCTTGTTCTCTGAAGCCAGTATTCTGTTGTAGACAGAGGAAATTGTGCCATCAGTCAGGTGTACTGAAGGACTAGAGAACATCTGTGCAGCTTCCCTTACTTGTCTGATCACAGACAAAGCCTGCTGTTCAGATGGTGTAGGACTAGAGCCACTTCTAAGACTAGCCCTCCTTTGCCCAGCCAGGTCACCAGATGACCTTGCCACAGCCTGCACAGCTTCTCCGCTTGTTATTTGAGGTAGTGTAGCATCAGAGATACTGCTCTGCCTAGTTTGATTGTTCTCTGCAGCCAACACCTTAGCATAAAGAGCAGACGGTGTGGCACCAATAAAGTCTACAGACGGATGCTGAATACTGCGACTTTCCTCTCTAGCTTCTCTTGTCCCAACTTCTGACAGTAAATTGGATGGTGTCGCATCTGTGAAACTTCTCTTTTTGTTTTCAGCCCTGAGTACCTTTGCATAGAGCGCAGAAGGCGTTCCTTCCGTAAAGTCTACAGATGGACTTGGTGCTCTCTGCCTTTCCTCCCTGGTCTCTATATTTGAATGCAACTGAGATGGTGCAATGCCAGACGCATCAGACACTTCCTCCTCACGCTGCCTCTCCTCGCTCTTCTCGGCACACTGAAACTGCTCAGAAGGAGCTTTTGGCTCCGCTTCCTCATCCTTCAATAATTTCACTCCAGCGTCTGGTTCATCCTCCATATCGATCTCCTCGAGATCCGATAATTCGCACTCTTCTTGCCAATCTATAACAGAACTCCTCGTAGGTCCAGGGGAATTGGAAGCAAATGAGAACGATGTCGGCCAGGATTCATCATAATCACTTGTATAACTCCCACGACGCTCACGTGAAGGAGGACCTGGGGAGACAATGGCATTCACACTTCCTCGTATCCTTGGCTCAATGGTCACAGTATGCCGGATGTCGACAGAATGTGATCTTGGACGACCACTGGCAGACAGGGGACTTGGTCTTTCAGATCCCCATTGATAAGAACCCTGGTAATTATGGTCACAAGAGTCGGAATTCAAATACTCCCATAGTGCATGTGCACTGTCATCACTGGGAAGTATCAAACTTTCAGACCCGAACTCTGTTGATCCATAGCTATCTTCGGCTGAGAAAAGCCCGGAATCTAGACCCGAATCCTGTTTATTTTTTTCACTGCTTGTAGAACTTCCTGAAGAAGATTCAGGAGTGTTTGGTAGAGATTCCGGGGTATTGGGTGGCGGGGAGACACCACTTCTGTCACCAGAGCTCCTGATCCCAGGGAACTCGCCCCATAATTGTTTATGCTTTTCAAACGTATCGTCTACACTTCCTAAGGAAGCTTCAGATGGATATGAGATTTCATCCACAATATCATGAAAATGAACTCGCGATTGGGTACGTTCTCCAGTGACAGTGACAGAATCTGAATTCTTCAAAACACCCCTCAACGTTGAGTCGGCCTGCAAAACGTTTACTGGCTCTGCAAGTGGACAATCAGTACCTGTTGGAGTGTTCCCATCTCTTTCCTCACCTTCTGAATCTTCTTCATCTTTGCTATCAACTACACTGGACATAGTCCAAGTACCGTTAACCATCTTTGGCCTCATTGTAGGCCCGTGGGTATCTCGACGCAATCTTTCTCCGATTCCACCAATCTTTACTGAACTGTTACTCCAGTCCGTAATGTCTTCTTGGGCAACAACTTTGCCAAATCTTTTATCACTCATGTCACACTCCTTATTGCCACCTTGAAGGCTTGAATCTGGGGACAAACTTGGGTCAGTGACTTCCACAACATCGATAGGATTATCAGTCGAAGGGTACTTTGGATTCGTCACATTATTCGTGTCATCAGTCGTGTCGGATCTATCAGGTCTGTTTTGGTCATGTCCCGATTCACCAACAGGTCTCATTGCTGCATCATTAGCACTGCTGCCATGTCCAGTTGGTCTTGGTGAAAAGTCGTGCGTGTTTTTATAATTTGCTAAACCACTCAGATCCAACTCTTCAACACTCCCATCCTCTCGCTCATCATGCACACTTGTGGTAAAATTGTCATCAGAATTACTTACTTTTGACTCATGTGAGTATCTCAACTGAGATGCGGGATTATGAAATGGGGATTTTGACCTGTATGAGGGTGTATTCCTGCCATGCTGGGATGAGATCTCGGAATGGTCCTCCTCATAACCAGAGGAGTAAGGCTCACGGTCTTCCATAGGGTGTGGTGAGCGGGATCTATTGATATCTGAAGACAGAATACAAAATGTTCATAACTACATCCACGAGGAGTCAATTTGAGAGAGAATGTTTGGCTTTAACTACTCATTTGTCAAGGGCCTAAATTAAAATCTGAGTAAAACCAACTTAATTTTGAGCATCTTATTCATAGCCAAATTAGGTTTCAGGACACCAAATAATGTTTCAACAAACATTTGTTGCTTCATCTTGATGTTTTGAAGTCTCTCTCATAAAAATGTCCCTTTCCAAAATGACCCTTAGACACCAACTCTTTTTTTTACTAAGTTTTTTTATTTCTTACTCTAGTCTACCAATCGTACTCGTAAGCAAACTTTTAGCCTTTTACTTGTTTTTTACGAGAAAAGTCAGTGAACTACTTTGACAAAATACTCAAGTCAAACATACGAATACATCACTACTACAAACCTAGATTCATACACTCCTGACTGGGGCCAGGGGACAGATGAATACCTGTATAGAGATTGCGAGCTTCTCCCGATCTTGATCTGCTAGGACTTGGGGATAACGCACGGGCAGGACTCTGGGCTGGGTGTGGTGACACTGAGCGAATACTGGATGGTGACTGAGATCGCAGACCGGCTGAAAGGTTCCCATGCAAAGAAGCTGAAAGTGAGACAGTTTACTTTTAAATGACATGCAGAAACTTGACCTTAGACAGCAAACAGCTGATGACTGTCATCAGCTGTATA
Source organism: Lineus longissimus (assembly GCF_910592395.1). Taxonomy (NCBI): domain Eukaryota; kingdom Metazoa; phylum Nemertea; class Pilidiophora; order Heteronemertea; family Lineidae; genus Lineus; species Lineus longissimus. The sequence continues at coordinate 9,649,853 of NC_088309.1, read as the reverse complement.
TTACGTGCCTCATCAGTTTCTTCTCAATGTGCCTCCTTAAAAAAATTATTATGACGCAGAGCATTCAGACAAACTGGCTGACAAAACAGTACTATTTGATCATTAATTTAGTTTAGATTCCACAACAGCTCAAAAAGAAGTTTGTCGCATTTTTGATTCAAATAACTTGGTGATGGCATGTTTAGGTTACCTCTTTGCTGCTGGTCATTGACTAATCGACGAGCACCATCTTCTCTCCCACTGTCTGGACGAGGGGAGGACAATCTTGACCTGTGATTACTGTCACGTGGGCTGTCAGCTGAATCAGACCTGAAACAAACACAAGAACATCAGGCATATTAAAACAGAGGAGTTTTTAGTCATCTCCAGTGACCTCACACCTTCCACTTCTTGGGTCTTTTAGGTGACCTGGCAGGGGCATCAGGTCTTCATTCTACTTCCAGGAATCTTAATTTTATCTCTCATTCAAAGATAAAAGGTTGTGGTAAGTTAAGTTACTTTTTGCCAATGGTCAACAGCAAGTGACAGAACAGTGCTAAAAAAGGAGCTGCTCTTGTACAATTAAATGTATAAATTCATACCTCGGCAATTCCTGTGATCCCCTAATCTCATCAGACATGGTTACTGTCTTTATGCTTGACTCACTGGATCGACTTCTCCCTAATTTCTCCTCATCCTGACCAGTTGGAGAAAACTTCTCGGACTGGTCCGGCTTTCCTAAAAAGAGAAAAGATGGCATGCATAACTGAGTGAACTATAACTTAAGACAGCAACAGTATTATAAAATTGTTTTGGATGTACCGGTACCTGAAACAAGAACTTGACCACAGTATGCAATTTGAAAGTGTACTCGTTGGCAGGTCTGTACAGCCGACAAATATCATATTGTTTTTATTCACCGAGATGAGGATGTTTCATGTCAGGGTAAGGCTCCTGTATCATGAGTCTGAGAAATGAAACATACATCTTGGCATAACATCAAGATAAACACTGGAGGTAAAATGTATGACCAAGATAGTATAGTATGCAACCAGAGTACCACTATTCAAACTTGTGCTAAACAGAAATCTCTGCACACAAACCAGGATATGACTACTTTTACTATAAGTACCTCGAAAATTGTCTTCGAGTGCAAATTCATCAGTGGAACAAAAGATCAGTTGCATAATTCTGTTGATGCCCTCGGGTCACTCCCAGCAACACCACCAACCTGACCTTGTCCTCTTTCAAATGCAGAGGTCCCCATCCAGAAATACTAACTCTACAAGTCCAGGCACCCAACAGAAACCATTACTGTGACAGAAATATCTCTACTAAAAATGTTTGCATAAATGAATAAGGATTTCAACACAAATTAAAAAATATATGAATGTTCAATAACAAACCGTACTTGAAATCCATTTTAACATGGTAAGCCTAATCCAAGGGTAAACGCCTGCCAACTTCTCTCAAATAGATTTTGACATGCCAACTGCCAAGTTACATCAATACTACAGAAAATATTACCCGACTTCACCTTTATGATATGAGTTATACTTCATAAAACATGACAGATAAACATGATTGACTAATTGAAAATATTGATTATTTGCATTCAATTCCAGGATACCATGCTGGGACAATCGCTGCCGGACAGATTCTGACAAATGCGGTGCCCCCATCAAGAACGAATTTAAAGGTGTCAAAGTCAAACCTTGGTAAAGCCCAAAGGCATGTCCGTTTAATTTGCCTAATGAAGATTATCATCACTGATAGCATTACTGATTCATGCAATAAATCATGTCCCTGACACCTTGCTCTGTCAAGTGACATAAGATAAGGTATTGTTGTATCTCACAGTGTCTCATGTATCAAAAGCCGCATCAACTAAATTAGAAGCCGGCATTGCAATGTACACGTTAAGTTATTACTGCATCAATTTTGGATGGGATGGGTACACATCAGTCCCAATTGTTGAGGATGGTTTCTGCTAAATTGAGTTTCTTGTGCATTGATGGTGGACCAAAGTCGCTTCTACCAACCTGTTCCAACAATGGCCTCATTGCCCATGTACAAGTATGTTAAAATCCACAAATGCCCTTAATTTGGCTCCCCAAATTCTACTTCAGATTGTGCTTGAAGTGTGTTCTCCAATAATGATGATATATGATACTTTTGTCGCTTTAATTTGGCTAAATATAAAATAGAGCACAAAGGTATCGAAAAGAGAACTTACCGGACCACGACTGATCAAGAGACTGAACTACTCTCAAGTAACCACAGGGTCTGTCTCTTATAATTAAAATGATTTTTTTTCCCAACCAGTTATTACCGAATTGTGGTAACTGACCGCCACTAGTTTGAGTTGACCTCTGGCAATTTAGTTACAATCCAGTGCAGAGTTTTTCTTGTTAAGACTATAAAAATATCAAACGATCCACAAATGCAAATTTCAAGTTCTCGTCTAATCCACCCATAAATGCTAAATCAATCTTACACAGCTAAAATTGGCATTTTCAAAATACTGAAATTAGAACAACACTGAAAATGTCTAAAAATGGTTGCTTGGTGTGATAGTTGGCCATCTGTCAAAAATAATATTCAATATCAACTATTTTGACGACAAACAAAACTCCTTTGTCAACAGCAGACAAAATAAAGTCAACTCCCAAATTAAAAAGTGCAGTGGGATCATTAGGATTAGCTAAAACCTACTTCATACCATATTAGCCCATGTTTTGGCTTCTTTTATTCTTATTGTACGTAAATGATATTGCTGAGGTCGTTAGTGACGGTACTGCCATGGATCTTTTTGCTGATGATTCCAAAATGTGTAGGGAGATAGAGTCTGTAACCGACTGTCTGCTACTTCAGACCGACCTTGATAAATTGTACGCTTGGAGTAAACGGTGGGGCATGACATTTAGCCCAAGCAAATGCATGGTCATGAGTGTTACTAGGAAGTTAAATCCGACACACTTCTTTTACAATATCAATGGTTTTGCATTGTGTCGGGTTGATAAATTCAAGGATCTTGGTATTGTCTTTTCTTCGGACCTGTCATGGTCATCTCATGTCAATGGTATTGCAAGCAGTGCAAGTAGAATGTGGGGTATGATCAGGCGTGTATGCGGGCGTACTGCAGACGTTAATTTGAATATCATGTTGTATAAATCACTTGTGCGTAGTCGCCTTGAATATGGTACGGTGGTATTCGACACACATGTGCGACGTGATCTTGAAACTTTAGAGCGTGTCCAGCGGAGGGTGACTCGTCACATTTTAGGCCCTGATATGCCATATGTGGAGCGTCTGCGAGCGTTGTCTCTGCTGCCCCTGTCGTACCGTCGGGAAATCAAGGATCTAGTTTTTATGCACGATTCTTATTATAATGTCCTGGATTTTAATGCACGTTTTTATATAACCCCGGCTGTAAGGGGCGACGGTTTACGACTGGCGCAGCCGAGATTCCACTCGGAGACGTTCGGTGCCTCATACTGGGTGAGGACACCGAAGCTGTGGAACAGCCTCCCGGTCCAATTACATAATTTGAAAAAAATGCATTTTAAATCGTCCCTTAATGTTTATTATTTTGACAGGTTGGATCGTTTGGATGTCGACGACATGTGCACTTTCGTCACTTTCTGCCGTTGTGCAAACTGTCGGCCCACTTAGTGCGCATGTCGCCGGCACCCCGACGACACAACCCATATTATCTGGTGCCATATAATAGGTCTCGACCTACATGGTTACCAGTGTAATGCATGTACGTTTTATTTTGTTCATAATCCAATGTCTTGTCATGTTATATCAAATATTGTACATGTATTTTACACGAATAAATAAAATTCTTGGCAAGGGGTCGCCTTTCCACCAATATCCATGATATCAGTTCAGTACATTGCAATTAGTCCTCATGTTCAAGATTGATATTGAAAATCCTTGTATTAGTTATGCCTCGGGCAACCAAAACTTCAGGAATGTTGAGTCAGAGTATCAAGTGGCAACTGTGATATGGCAACTTTGCCTTGGCTTTACAACTTTTTCACAGTTCACCATGCATTGTATTTTCACAAAGAACATGAAAGATAATTCCTGGTGTACATTACCTCAATTTCGAAACCTTTGGAGGAGCATGTGAATGACCCTGAAATGCACACATACAGCATAACACTTCAGCAAAGTAAAGCAGAGAAGTAGATTAGTTATCGGTAATGAGGGAGCAAACATAATCGTAATAACCGTCAGATGTGGCGGGATACATGAAATGAAACGTGAAAGCCAATCGATCGTTATTAACAGATTGAGATTCGATCAGGAAGTGGTTTGATTTGCCTAAAGGTAGTATGCTATGCTAGTCTCATGCAATTGCGTAGACGTACATTAGCCTACTGAAGGTAGCTAGCCCCTGCAGCCTAAGGCATACCATTGGCTTGGCTGATATCTGAATGTCAGAATCAAGAAGGTGAGAAGAAGGATGATTTGTTTGAAAACATGTTTTGCAACATGGATAGTACAAATGGATTTACACATGCAACCGCGTTTAGGCCTACATGTACCTTTGCTTAACCCTTGAAGTTTATGAAGTTGTTGTCATGACTATGGGGGGCAACAATCAGAGCATTATCATATTGAGTCCAGAGCAAGCAAACTTAAACTAAAGCTCTTTAGACAATATTTTGGTGACTTTATATGCTGCAGGTGGAAAACAGGGCACCCTGGCCAGAGTAACTATGCTGTTGACGAAGACAGTCACCATCTATGATCAAGCCTATTAGGTGAGCATATCACGACCATCTAGGAATTAAACACGGGAACTCTGAGGTGACAGACACTGATGTTTCGACAGCACAACTCTGACAGCCATAGAGCATGTAGAGCATTATCTTCTGCCGGCATGCAGTCAATTTGCTATGCCAAATGCCACGTAAAAAGTCTGAGTTGGAAAACAGATGGTTGGGAAACAAGGTGTTCAAACTAAAAAGTATCAACAACGAAATACCTGTATTCTTTTATGCTAACTGAACCCGGGCTTATCTGAGACAGAGAGATCTTCAAGATAAATCATGCATGGTAAGGTAAGAGCATGACCACCACAAAATAGCAAGAATAAACCACCATGGCAGTGGTTGGTACAGGCAAAGAGAAAATATCCTAGCGGAAAAGTATTGGTATCAAGAGAGGAAAACAGCATGTTTCTTTACTGTGTTTATCAACAAATGGTGAAAAGTTCTTGGTGAAGATAGGAATGCCACACAGACTGCACATCTCCAATCAAGGTCTCCAGGGTTGCATTTGCCTCAATGAGCAGATCAATCTGTGAATGTTAACCCTGAGGTGTCGCGATATGACTGCAGGAGTGTTCAGACCCCATCCTACCCCCATTAACTCCATCTCTGGTGACTTTTTGTGACAAACTAACAAAGTTTTTAAACACAAAAGTTATCATCACACACTGAGAGTACGGACAAATCATTAAAATAGATGTAGTTGCATGTAATGCAGGTATGAACTTTCACCCTCTTTGACTATACGAGTTACCACCACTGACCGCAGTTGCAAGAAATGGTCTTTTTAATGATCTCACTGGTCCGAAAACTATGTCTAAGCCCAGGACTGGAGCTTATCCCAGGACTGGAGCTTATCTACAGTTTATTCTGTTGAAGACTGTTTTATTTTTGGCCCAAGTTAAATCGAAAAGTCCATCTAATTAGGTTTTTTGTGAAAACAAGCACAGCAGGGTATGGGTTTTGTATCATCTATGCACCCTTCAATAACACAACTCACAGTTAACTCTTATGATAACATCTGAGCCTTTTGCCATAGGTCTCGGAATACCTGCTCATGCTCCAACATTTACCTTTACTCCACGCAAAATATCCATATCCAATGCCAGATTTCCTCATGGTTGCTTAAGCGTATCGTTTTTGTCTAAGCACTATCAAAGAACCATAGTCAAGGGCACACTGCACAGAACAACCATATTCATTTTAATATAGGTAGCATATTCCACATCCAGATGATTGTCTTATTTAGCAATTAGCAGTCACGATAATTTCCAGCACAATATGATAAAGTGCATCACTTTCTCTTTCTGATTGGTTTTGAATAGGCTACTGCAGCTGCCAGAGTAGAGTGGGCCAGTGCCATTTTTAAAATGAGGTAAAATTTGGTCCTTCCAATATTGAGAAACAGGTTGGCTTACCACAATATTTCGTCTCTATTCATTCCATCAAGTCTGTAAATAGACGAAAGATGCAGTCCCCCAGGTAGGCCTGGATAATCAATATTCAGAATCAGTTGAATTCACTCTTGGAAGTCAAAGTCAGAACATGAAATCGAGTAAGATACAGCATAGATCTCAGAATTGCTACATACGCTGGTAGAGTTAAGCAAAAAACGTCCCGGATTGAGTTCATGAGGTGCTGATATTGAACATGATCCAAGAAGCTCAGACTCGCAAATTGATATGAAGGTCAATCATTATTCATAGCCAGGTGATGTAGATACAGGGATACATGGATCCTGCATGTGTGTGGATTGTACCTTTCAACTATATCAAACTTGCCTCCAACAGGTCCAGTACAGTCTTGATCATCAAAAACAACACTTGGCACGACAGAATGAGAAACCAGCTTATACCAAGTGAGCACAAGTCTAATCGTAATCACCTCAAATCTCCAATTCCAAAGTTATCATGACATGTAACTCCTGCAATTACATTCTGAGTTGTAAGTACTACCACCACAAGACACGAAGACCATCGAGATGTGGCAATGCCAGGGGATGAATGCTAAGAAGACTGAATAATTAGATAAAAGAGAACCAGCCCAGATTGTTTAGTGATAAATAATTCACTTTCCAATTGCCTGAGACAAGAGATGAAGAGTCGGAATGCCGCCATAGTTTCATGAATGAGTAGTCCTCAGCATGTAATTCTCTTGGGGCCTGTCGTGGACTTTCCTGGCCGAACTAGCACAAATAATACAGAGTGGTCATTTAGTAAATAATGCAGTATTCGAGTTCTCGTCTTTCAAGTTTTCATGGAGTTAATGTTGGGACAACTTGGCATCTTATAGCTTTACTTATCAAAGGCTGATGGTTAAGAAATGTGGAGTTGGGCTTGAGCTACATGTTATCATGTACAGTGTAACCTCCCTTAGTGGACACCTCTCTATTAAGGACAACCTCTCCATTAAGGACAACCTCTCTATTCAGGACACTAGTTTTGGTCCCTTATTGGTTGTTTCCATTCAAACTGACCTCTGTAATCAGGACACCTCTCTAATAAGGACAGCACTTGTCAGTCCTGAGGGTGTCCTTAATTGAGAGGTTCTACTCTATTAGGTCATGGATAGTCATAAAACAAAATGTACACTTTTACCAAAAGTTCATCACTACAAAGTATGGATCTTTGATCACACCTACCCTGACAGTCCTACCAATCACCACAGCCACAGGTCTGTATCACTGATCAATACAATCAAATGCACGATTTAATCCAGGAAAGATGACAAGTGAAACTCGAATAGAAATATCCAAATTGCTTTTTTAGCAAGTCCTTTACTTGTAAAATAAGTTAACACGAGTCTACGGTATTCCGAAAAAGAATCCCTGCCAAAGTGTATCGCATGTATGATACCTTCGTTCCTATTGGCCCACTCAAAGCTAAAATTTAGCAAATAAATGAATCAAGTACGAGTAGTACGGAACTAAAAGATCTCATTACAGTCAAGTATACACACACCTAGGCCTGGGTGAGACTCCTTAGTAATAGTTTGGCTAATCCAAAGGTATACAAATGGTTTAATTATCACGCATAATAAGCTAGCCCAAGGGAACATTTTAGCTAGGCCTTTTCTGGGTGACTGTCCAAACCTGCCCGGCAGGCTTGATCGTTATGTAATGTGTGAAAGTATTTAGCATTCAATAATAAACAATGTCAACAAATAAATCATGATTATTCAGGTCCACCCTGAGAAGTCATTCTCCAAGTAGATAAGGATGGACACCATCAGGATTGTGAGTGTTTGGCATGCCATTATGGTTGTGTACCAATTAGGTTTAAACTGGCCTAGACTGAGATGTCTTTGGCATGTGAGAGGACGAATATCTTTTTGTTGACGCCTATATATTCAAAAAGCGTGAAGAAATGCAGATGTCAAGAACTATCATTTTACAAGTTGCATGTTATGCCTTACCTTGTCAAAATAAATGGTAAAAACCTTTATCTGGTATGGTATCAGGCTACCATCACTTATGCCAGCTATCTGACACTTGACAAATGCTTCAAGAATCTCTAATGGATCTTCTTGTCTTGTTTCTAACCAATCCCCCCAAAAAACAAAGTAAGGTCAAATAGGGAGCAATATCGACACAGGGGACCAAATCGAGTGAGTAGTCACATTATAATATAAATGCCAATTTCGACACAAACTTGTTCCAATCCTGGAAAAGCACATAATGCATTGTCCCTGGAGTGACGTACAAAAGAGACTCTATTATCTATAGGTATGTTCTACTTTACTGAAGGAAGTTCTGATCAAAGGAGTGGAATGCGAACTAAAATCCACACGAACTTCCACTTGACCATAAGACCTATATAGGCACTCATGGTTGACAAATCTGACTGGGTAGGCATGTCCACTGATAAAGAAAGAGGACTCAAAGCATATTGGCTTCTTGTCATCAATGACATTGTAAATATTTATGGAATATATCGATTCTAATGTCATTGCTTTTATATTCGATTGTTGCTCTTCAGGGTATTAAATGTTTTCATACCAACAAGAGCAGAACAATCTAACAGGAAAATTGTCTTCCTAAACTGAAGTAACAGGGAATTAGTAAAGAGATGGGGCTTTCTGTACTGGCTTTACTGCTGCTAAAACTTTAGCTCACAATTAAGGTTATGATAATGATAAGGTAAAACATAGACTTAAAAGAATTAAACTGGACCCCTTTGTACTGTAATTCAATGATGTTCCAACATCAGATTCCTAGTTAAATTCCTATTAAACCAGATGTCAGAAGAGCATCGTGATTTTGAAATGAAATGAGATACAGTTCTGGCTTTCATTTTGCGCTGCATGCAGTCACTCTCCCAAATTTGTTCTGAGCCACCACTACCAGTGTAATACAAAACAAAGTTGGGAAAAGGACATCTGGTAAAAGATTAGTTAATCTGCAGTTCTAAGGAATGCAGTGCCTGTAACAGCTAACATCGCAGTTTTATCTAAACTCTATAACGTGAAATTCTTATGGCTACCAAATATCCAGACCAGGATTTAGTGCCAGGAATTAATAATTCATCACCATCATGCAAAATTGATACATATTAACAGATCCATTGTCAAAGGGGTTGTATTTTGATGGTTTTATAGTGCATTGCCCATCTCTACATGTAGCAAAAATGTTTTTCATAGCTTCAATTTCTGGTTATGGTATTATAACATCTGTTTGCCTGCAGTGCAGTGGGCGTCCACCCCACTACCGTATTATCAATAGGCTGCATTAATATCTGGTTGGAACCAAGACCACTGCAAGTGATGTCAGATGTGTGTTTTGGACAGAAGTAGATGCAAAATGTAAAGAAAAAAGTAATAATCTGCATAATTTACATGAGGGCCATGATCTCCAGAGATTGATGAGAATATGGTAATCAAGTTAGATGAACCATTAAATTATTGATCGTTGCATGAGGTAACACAAGTCACATGATGACAACAAAGAATCACCTGCATCATTCATTGTCACGACTATGAATCAGTCGCATAATCAACTTAATTAAGCCAATCACTCATTGCAGCATATAAAACCTGGATTAATCATTCCCTCAATGCCATGAATGATTGATTGGTATTAAGGTATAATATTTTTCATTATACGCACACTAGTCACAGCCAATATTGTGAACATTTCTGAGTACCTAGCAAGAAAGATATCACTATCACCTAGCTTGTGCAAGAACCAAAATACTTTAGACATCCATGGAAGAATAACAGAGAAGGAATCGATACCCTTGTATTTGACCAAGGCTACGGCTAACCATCCTTGAGACCTACCGCATGACTGAGGAGTGGCTATTGGTACTGCTGGGTGGGGTGTGGTGCAGGACCATTGGTATATATTGACCTAAATGTTGTGCCTTTCTTACCTATTCTGAACCAAGCCCAAGATCATTGATCATCTTAGTCCTATGTTTTTTTCTGCTGTGCTATTAAAAACAGACAAATCAAGCAGCTCAATGCCAGACTTTCCCTCAATTCTTGACTTGTCTCACTTTTTCATTTACGAGGATCCAATATGATACTGTCGGAGATGCCATGCTGAGTCACCAATATCTTTTTTGCTCCCGTGAAGCATCTCGGTCATCTGTCTACTAAGTTTTCCTGTTGGCTATAGTCTACAGACAGGGGTCTAATTGGTCGGTGTCATGTCTGGCTATATATATATATAGTGACAACAGAATAGTGGAGGGAGGGCCCTAGGCCTCTATAGCTAGCCCAGGCACCTAGTAGGCAAGTGTAGACTAGGCTAGTTAGTAGGCCTAGGGCGCCGTAGGGGGCGGGCTGGTGTGGACACGCTGCAGGAGCTCATCCAGTTGCTTGACCTCTCTCAGTTTATGTGGAGGTTCTGGGGGGTTGATACTGTTTCTTATGACAATACCAAAAGAGTAGACAAAATGGGACATCTTGACAGATATCTGTCATGCAATATGCACATTTTGGTTTCCGGACAATCTATTGTCGGACAAATCAGGCAAGAATGTCTTCACAAATATACAAACTGCAGCAAAACTGCACACAATATGAGAAATATCTGCCTATACAACGAAACCTATTTACAAATTTGATCATTTAAGCGCTTCTACAATGTATCTTACCCGTGTGTAACAGAGAAATATAGTTATTATTTGCGTGATTTCCTTCAAGTTTTCGTCTGCAAAAACAATCGATGTCCTTGACCTTGAAAGAGGAATTCTAACGAACAATAGGGTACTTGACAACACCATAAAATACGTTATCAAATATATCTCATACAACTAACAAATGAAAAGAAAATTTAAACTTCCCCTTGAGTTTTTAATAGGCTATCCTGTACTCGAACTTTGGGGGATTTAATGATTAAGTAGCTAGTTGTACCACTGCGCGTGCGTGTGAAAATCAGTCATCTACTTCCGGTCCACATGTTTCGTTTTTTATCTCTGTAAACTTCGTTTTTGTTGTTCATTCGCTGATTATTTTTCAATTTTACAATGGAAGAACAGTGTAGAAGGATCGATAGTCAAGATATAGATGCCAGTATTGACCTAGTTGGGCTAAATAACTTGGTAATTACGATGAGTGCAAAAAATTTAATCTTCTTGCTGTACATCAATGTACACGGACCTACATGATGTCTCAAAATAATACAGGTTGTCTCAACATTTTTGACATTTTTGTACTTGGCTCTGAGTTGGAGTTGCTCTAATGCTCTGACATGTTAACCTTTTTTCCAGATTGTCAAAATGAGAAGCTCTGTTAAGAAGGCCAAGGTCCAAGTTATCCACAAATTATGTCGAACAATGAAACAATTGAAAAATAAGAAGTGAGTAGCGGTCCGTGAGTAGGCCTACTTATTTTTTGCTTGGTCGTCTGCCAGGTGCAGACTCATACATTACATTTCTGTATCTGCACCGTGACTGGTAAATAGTAGCTACACACTGGCCGCCTATCGAGAGATTATGTGTAAGGACAAAGTTCACTGCAAACCAGGAAATTTTCATGCGCATTTTAATTTCGTGATCAGCAAAATCCGCAAAAAAATTTAAATGCCGCGAAAATCAGATATTTACTCATTTACTGTGACAGTGTTCTCAAAATGCTTAATTAAAACTACGCCAACACTTCTATTTGGAGAACCAGATATAACTCCATATACTGCTGTGATTCTCCTGACTTAGATGACGGAGATAAAATCACATAAATAATGACATGATCACACAGGGTAAACTTCTCATTTTACTTATTTCAGAGGAACAGATGATCAAGTGACAAAAAATAAGAATAAGGCTGATCGTCTTTACGAGGAAGTTACCATTATAAAGGTGAGATAGAAATTTGTTTATTATTTTTGGTCTGTTCCTATGTGGAACACTAGATATTACTCAATATGCTGCCATGATTCTCCTTACCCAGAGAGGCTGCATCTGTTGTCAGTAGACCTTTCAGATGACTGGGGATGAGAAAAGTGTAGAAAGTGTGCAGTTTTATTGATACTGAAACAACACAAAGAAAGGCGATTTTCTGACGGCCTTTCTTTCTTATGGTCATGGCTATTGGTCCTGTTTGAGTCAATTTCTGCCTCAAACACATTGATATTATGAGCATCTTACTTCTTGTTGCAGGACTTACCAGTAGACAAGGTTTCTAAGTTTTCCCTTGCCAACACTGCAACCTTTGATGAGGTATGCAAAAATGTAAGTATTCAATTCAACACAGTATTTTTGAGGGAGTTACCTAGTACAAGTACAAGCTTTCTCTACTCATGTCTCAAACTTTTCTTTTTGAAATACTGAATAAAGAGGACTGTGTGAATTGTTTATGAATTTCTTCTTGGTGTAATAATTTATTGTCACTTTGTTCATCTGTACTCTTCCAGCCTAAAGTCTCCACTGAAACCAGAGCCATGACCCGGCTGGCTTGTTGCCAGGCAATGCAGAAAGACGTGGCGACATTCCGCAAGGGTCACGAGGACTGGGAATCGCTGGCAAAGTTTCTTATCTACAAACAGACAGGGAGGCGGTATAAGAAGACGAGGACGAAGGGTGCGGGTAGTCAAGCAATGAAGGAGATGGTGGCCAAACAGCATGGTGGGAGCATGTGTTTGGAGGACACAGTAGTACCAAAGGTTGACGTTGATGTTGATAAGACTGGTACGGCTGAAGAGAGTGATGAAGACAGTTCAGATGAGGAGGGGAGTTCAAATGAAAAATCGGATGAAGAAAGTAATTCTGGTGTTGATATGGGCAGTAGGGTTAAAATCATTGAAAGAAAAGAAGGTGCTGAAAATGTATCTGAATCTGAAGGTAGCAAGTCTGAAGGTGAGGACTTGTCTGAAAACGAGGATTTGTCTGAAAATGTGGACTTGGACACTGGTGAAATTACTGGTATTTGCAAAGAACCGAGTAAACTTGTTGATGAGCGATCCAAGGTGAATGCTGCAAATAGAACTGGTGAAAAATCTGACGATCCGCAGACGACTGTTGCCGAGAAGCAGACGATAAATGTATACAATCAAAGGTTGAAACATTTGAACATTTTCACAGTAAAGGAAGATGGAGAAGTATCGTCTGATGAGGATGACTCTAGTTCTGAAAATGTTGCAAAGGATAGAGAGTCGAGTCCTGAAAATGTTGACAGTGGAGGTTCTGATTCAGAATCTGGAGAAGATTCAGAACCAGAAGCTGAAGATATTGAGGTACGGACTTCAGATACTGATGATTCATCTTCAGATGCTGAGAAGGAATCCGATAGCAGTGCATCCGCTGGTAGTACAGGAGATACAAATCTTGTCCCTGATGCTTCAAAAGCAGAAAGTGTGGCCAAGGTTGTAAAAAAGACAAAACTCATCGGTGCTCATAGTGTGAAACCTGGGGTCGACTCTAAACGTCCTTCCAAGTCTCCTTTAGTTGAAATACAGGAGTCTAAAACTGAAATGAAAAAGAGTAAGGTGAAGAAGACTGTTTCTCCTAGAAAGATGGGGCTTGTTACGTCGGCTGCTATAGAGAAAGGTCAAGTGCAGCAAGATGTAATCAAACCAAAAAAAGAACCAGTGAATGTTAAAAAGGGTACCATGGTTATTCAGAAATTGAACTTAGATGTTGATGATGCAGATGATATTGCTGTGTCCGCCGGGGATGATGACTCTGGGGAGGAGGATGTGCCAGACTTTTTGTTGGGGTCTAGTGAGGAAAGGAGAGAAAAGCGAGAGGCAAGGGATATGTTTTTTATGACAGAAGATGGGGAGGAAGATGAGAGGGATATGTTGGATGATGATGAGGGGAATGGGGACAGTAGCGGTGTGGAGGAGGAAGATGCTGAAATGACTCATCATAGGGGTAGGCAAATGATCGAATCTGTTTTCGTTGGTGCGTTATCCAAACCTGAAACCGATAGAAGTGATAGGAATGAAGGGTTTAGGAATTTTCGAGGAGGACGGGGTCGTGGCAGCAGGGATTCATATGATCGAAATGAAGGACAGCGGGGATTTCATGGGGATTCATATCGAGGTCGGAGAGGATCATTTCAGGATAGAGGCAGAAGGGGTTCTTATCATGATCGTGATGGCCACAGGGGGTCATTTCAAGGTCGAGGCGGTAATCGGGGGTCGTTCCAAGGGCGTGATGGGGGACAAGGAGGATTCCGAGGGCATCGTGGTGGTGATAGAGGATCATCCATGGGACGTGGAGGTGGGCGTTTTCAACAAACAGGGAGAGGGTGAGTTTGATATAACTAATGTGATATGCAAATTGCCAGTATTTCTGAGTTTAAATGCACATACAGATTGAGTTCACTTCAGTGCTACTTAGTTTAGGCACTGTGATCAACTGATAGATAACTTAACTATTAGATATTGATCAACTCGACTTGTCATTAAATGTTCTGTGATCTATTTCAGAGGAGACCGATACAGTAAACCTTATGAAAATAAGGCCTATGAACACTCAAGTAAGAAACCTGATGACAAAAGTAGTAAAGGTTAGTTTTATGGATTATCTGGGGGATCTTTGGCCTACATCTGGTGGTAGGTGTGACGGGTTCATCATCAGGAAGTTGTGGGTTCGACTCTTGGAAGGAACACTGTTGTGTGTCCCTGAGTAAAACACCAACATTGTTACCATTCACTGCTTGGTCTTTCAAGTGATGGCGTAAAATTAAGGTTCCAGCAAATCCTTTAAGAAGTGCCTACTAGTATGTACCTGGGCGAACAAAGGTCCCCATCCAAGTGGGCAAAATAGAATTCTTCCCCAGGCTGATAAATCAATTTGTAGCCAACCGTAGTCCTGATTGGTTGTTATGAATACTACATTTGTTCCTGCATATTTTCAGCTGCCGAGAAAGTCCATCCATCTTGGGAAGCAAGTCGTAAGCGGAAAGAGCAGGCAGCATCAATAAAGTCCTTTCAGGGAAAGAAAATCAAGTTTGACGATAGTGACTGAAAAATCCATTCGATAAATAATATTCTTCTGGTGGCAACTCATTACTCTTCTACTATGTTATTCAACTGTGAAAGACAATTTCTATTCGGACGTTCACTTTGTGAGTGCTTTGCAAAGGGTTTAATCAGTTCAGACAGCAGACACAACCTGTAGAATCGGCAACAACCTTCTCCGAGGCTCTCACACCTCTCCGAGTCATTGATTTGAATGCTTGAACTTGGGTATGAATACGAGCCTTGTTTGGAAGTGGCCTTTAGACTGGTGCTGGAATTGACTGATTGTGACTCGGACAGTTGGTTGTTACTGATTCTATGGGACATGACAAATTGACAGAACAGCTGTGATGATTAGTGTCTGGGTAAATGCTTGAAATGTGCTGTCGATTCGGAAGAACTGTGCTCATCTCTTTGGGTCATCATGGACAAAATCCTGAATACTCTTGTCTTATTGTTGTATTTCTTGATAGTCCCTAAAACGGAGGATTGTAACCGAATTATGTAAAACTGTCTCATTAAAAAAGATATCTCTACCTTACTATTTGTTCAATGATTGACAAAAGTGATTGCTATGTTATGAGATGCACTTGAGAACTGGACATCCTGTGAAAGTCCCGGACTGTTCTGTCAAACAGCTCACCAAGATACTCTCCTATTGGACAACTGAGACAGATTGCTACACTACTGTTTCAGTCTTATTAAAAAAGATATCTCAACCTTACTATTTGTTCAATGATTGACAAAAGTGATTGCTATGTTATGAGACGTACTTGGGAACTGGACATCCTGTGAAAGTCCCGGACTGTTCTGTCAAACAGCACACCAAGATACTCTCCTATTGGACAACTGAGACAGATTGCTACACTACTGTTTCAGTATTTAAACTGCAGAAGATATCTCTCCATCTCCCATGTCTCTTGACAGTAGACGAAGTCGCCAAACCACAGTATCCAGTTCGAAAGACATTCATGTCTTGTAGAACCTCTATTAAGGACACCTTCGGGGCTGCCAAGTGCTGTCCTTAATAGAGAGGTGTCCTGATTAAAGAGGTCAAATTGAATAGAAACTACCAATTTGGGACCAAAACTAATGTCCTTAATAGAGAGGTGTCCGCTAAGGGAGGTTCCACTGTATTTGAAACGCTCAAATCTCAAAGGGTCTACTCTAAGTACCTGATTGTGACATCGGACATCACTGTTTCTGAGATGTCAATCTAGTAGGATGTTTCAATCTGTCCCTGCCACTCCCTGGTTCTCATCAATACGTCAGAATTCAGTCTGCTAGAGATGTTTCAGTCCACCCCTTGATTATGTGTTCAATACAACTCCTGTATGCACACGCTCAAATCTCAAAGTTCTACTCTAAGTACCTGATTGTGACATCGGACATCACTGTTTCTGAGATGTCAATCTAGTAGGATGTTTCAATCTGTCCCTGCCACTCCCTGGTTCTCATCAATATGTTAGAATTCAGTCTGCTGGAGATGTTTCAGTCCATCCCTTGATTATGTGTTCAATACAACTCCTGTATGCACACGCTCAAATCTCAAAGGGTCTACTCTAAGTACCTGATTGTGACATCGGACATCACTGTTTCTGAGATGTCAATCTAGTAGGATGTTTCAATCTGTCCCTGCCACTCCCTGGTTCTCATCAATATGTCAGAATTCAGTCTGCTGGAGATCTTTCAGTCCAACCCTTGATTATGTGTTCAAAACAACTCCTGTATGTACACGCTCAAATCTCAAAGGGTCTACTCTAAGTACCTGATTGTGACATCGGACATCACTGTTTCTGATATTTCAATCTAGTAGGATGTTTCAGTCTGTCCCTGCCACTCCCTGGTTCTCATCAATATGTCAGAATTCAATCTGCTGGAGATGTTTCAGTCCACCCCTTGATTATGTGTTCAATACAACTCCTGTATGTACACGCTCAAATCTCAAAGGGTCTTCTCTAAGTACCTGATTGTGACGTCGGACATCACTGTTTCTGAGACTCAATCTAGTAGGATGTTTCAATCTGTCCCTGCGACTCCCTGGTTCTCATCAATATGTCAGAATTCAGTCTGCTAGAGATGTTTAATTCTGTCCATCCCTTGATTATGTGTTCAATACAACTCCTGTATGCACACGCTCAAATCTCAAAGGGTCTACTCTAAGTACCTGATTGTGACATCGGACATCACTGTTTCTGAGATTTCAATCTAGTAGGATGTTTCAGTCTGTCCCTGCCACTCCCTGGTTCTCATAAATATGTCAGAATTCAGTCTGCTAGAGATCTTTCAGTCCAACCCTTGATTATGTGTTCAATACAACTCCTGTATGTACACGTGTCCACATTGAAATTGTCTGATTGTGATGAGTCTTCCTTGAAATATGACAAATGTCTTGCTCCAGGCCTACTGTAGATTCCCGAGGCAGTCCATTCTGTCATCATATTTGTCTTTTTTCTTTGGCGACAGGACTATGAGGCCAGTCCTCTGTAACCGGAGTGTAGGCCTGTTATAACATTTGATGTGTCCTTGTACTGTCTCTGATTAACTCGCATGCAATCGGACTGATTGTGACAATGTCTGATGATCCAAGCAGAGTTACAATAGTTTGTCCCCAGAGTCAAAGCCAATTTGGTGATTGTGAGCCAATTGTGACTGATCTCTTTCATCTTTGAGACATTTTGGATGCCTGATACAATGTATTTATTGGGCCGCACCCTACATTACAATATATTATCTAAACACAGTTGTTTTTCCTTTTTTGTACGGGCGAGGGCATCAAAATTGCAGGTACTCTGTCCAATGGTGTGTAACCAACTTCAAGTCATTCTAAACTTCAAGACCTTTCAATCTGCACTTTTATATGCAAGGGAAGGCATACGAATGACTTCAGGTAGTCCACTGTCATTCTTTGGAGAGGTTGTGATAATTGTCATAAATGATTGTGACACTATCTCAGCATGAAAGAGGTTGTGGCGTTACTTTTTGACATTGTAACCCTCTCATCATTGATGGTTTGCCTCTCATTACTGAATCTGCCTAACTATCACAGAAATATTTTAATAATCAAGTCCACATTTGGTCCCCGTCTCATTTTGTCTTCAAAAGACAGGTTGTGACAAACACTAAAGTCAGGTGCTGCCACCTACGATTTTTCCGATGTTTCAGTGCAATTCCGGAAATGGCCGACTGTCTCCGGACATACACGAACGAAAATCAACATGGTGTTCCAATTTGACAAGTTCTGCTAAAATCAGTGATATTTTACCCGATTTTATGCTTATCTTACATATGAAATGTGCAGCGGTGTGAAGTAGTCGTGAAAACAGATTCAGAGCATCAGTGGGTGAGTTTAGAAACGTTGTTTTCTCCTTACATTCGCTGTAATATTGATCTGAATGCGACTTTTTTCACCTGTTTTTTTCCAGGTTTGTCTGTCACTACAGTATGTCAATACAGGGTGGCCCAGAATTATTTTCCCACATACAATGGATACAAAATAGAATTCTATTGTCCAAAGGAAAATAATTCTGGGCCACCTTAGTGTCAGTCACTTGAGTCAGTCAGTGACAGTCTCAACAATCATCAACCATGCATGACCATGTCAATATCTGGTTATTCTGTGGAGTGTGGTCCTACCAAACTCTTTTCTAGTTTTCTTGCACAAAGTCGAAGTACTCGCCTCACAGCCCAAGTCCCGACCCAAAGACCCTTACTCACTAAGTTTGTTTTGGCTTACCTGAGTTACTACCTCAAATCAGTACATTATACCCACCGCGCTTATTTAGTCGATTAAACGGAGCGATCATACACGCGCCAACGCCCTCTATATAATACAAGAAATATAGTAACTAAATGACGATTCCATCTACCGGTATATTTTGGAACTAACTGAAGGCGATGTTGTACAATGATGAAAAGTCAAAACCGTCCAGGCAGGGTCTCGAGGGCGATCCTTGGTGGGGGCATTTCCCAGGTACAAAGCCTCGTTAAATTGATGGATGAAATAAGAGGGAAGTGAAGTTTTGGTTTCGTCAAACTTGCCAGCAGTGTCAGATCTCAACATGTTTACATTTCGCTATGAGTAATGAGAAGTTGAATTTGTGCCAGGAC
Organism: Lineus longissimus; assembly: GCF_910592395.1. Taxonomy (NCBI): domain Eukaryota; kingdom Metazoa; phylum Nemertea; class Pilidiophora; order Heteronemertea; family Lineidae; genus Lineus; species Lineus longissimus. The sequence continues at coordinate 9,630,569 of NC_088309.1, read as the reverse complement.
AACTTCATGTAAGCACAACCTTCGAACTCATGGAGATCATGGCTCAAATCAAATGTACTTAAACTCACAACCTGTCTCAGTCCTCAATCAAGAGTCTGGCAATCTTAACACTATGAACCGTTCTTCTCATAAGTACACAGCCTTTGAGATGTTTGAATCCGATATGGATGATTGATTGATTTCTGTGAAGTCCCCTGGCAATTCACGTTGAAATGTCACATTGACAATCTGAGAGCTTGTACTGTAAAACAAGAGCTGCTTCATATGATGTATTGATTGGTCACATGGTCAATGACATATTGCTTATGCAGATCAATTTCATTATCACCTCCAATGCTGACACTGACGGTGATAATGTCTCTGTTATATTAAAAAAGAATGGATAAGATTTTTTATAATGTTGAGATCATTCATGGTCTTACTTTTCAAACACAGAATCAACCATGTAGCATAAAGGGGCTGTCGTTCCAAAAGTGCAGTGGAGGACATGAAGAATCTAGCCAAACCTGAGATGGAACCTCAGTAATCTTACCGAACTGACAGTGACACATACATGTATGTACATCATGTCGTAATTGTCTAGACACTACATATATAAATTCATGTAACTCTCACCAGACAGACGCAACTGACGGCTATACCCACCTTTAATAATCTCTGCTACCGGCATGATAAATGGGTACTGCATCCGCATGACCGGTAGGCTAGTTCTGCTGGGAGATTAGACATGTTTAGAGTCTGGCTGTATGGGCTTTGGGCCAGACAGACAGGTGACAATATTGTTGTCAGAAGAGAAATAAAGACAGAGGTATTGGCCAATGCGTACACGTCTTACCAATATCGCTGTCTGGGGAATCACTTTCGCTTCAAATAAATAAACAATGGCATGGATTCTTGAAAAAATCCTCGAAGTGGTGCTTTTTGCAACGAATCAGCGCGACTTCGGCTAACTATCACAGATAGCGTAGGACGCATTCATTATTGTCAATTCCATTGGTTTCCATGGCAACTGATGGTGGCTTTATCAAGGTTTATCTGAGGTCAGGCTGATTAAAAATATATGTAGAGCGGAGAGGCACAGTGGAGCAGAGACGGTTCCGCCAAATATTGGCGAGGATCGGGAATATTTCTAGGAACGCTGGAGTATTTGATTGAGTGCTAAATGCCGTAAATCCTCCCAGGCTGACTGAGTGAATAATCCAGCGAGAAGCAGCATTGCTTCCACACTACGGATTTATGTGCAGCATTGCCATTGCTGATATCTAAGAAACGGTACCTCGGTGTAGATACTCTCGTTCGGTCTTTAACTTCACATCAGGAGAAGATTCTGAGGTAGGTTGGCATTCTATGTTAATGTGGTATATGTGGGGTTGGTTGCCTTTGACAGTAAAATGAAATTTATGACATTTGTATGATCGGGGTATATTTTGTTGTCCCAGGGGTTTGCGGAACAATGGCTGCCAAGACGTACCAGATTTTAGTACTGGTAGGGTGCCACCTATTGTCAAAGTTGAATCCTTTGCATCTCTTGTTTTGAATTTCCTGGATTGAATAGAGAAGATCATGACAAACGATACAAAAATCATGTAATTATGGCTGCCAATGCCAGTCATCACAGTTCTTATATTCAAATTTCATTTTGATGTTGTTTGTCCTGACCATAAATCTTTGCAAGTTTGCAACGCTGCATCGATTTTGAATCGCCCTGTTCAGGAACTATTTCTACTTCCATAATAATTGTTTATATCTGGTATTTCTCATTATTGAAGTGTTTGCTCTGGTTACTCTGTTAGCTGGAGTGGTTTGATTAGCAAGCTACAGCCCATTAGTATTGGAAATTCTTGGTATAGACCATATAAACGATTTCTTTGTCAGGGGCCCACGCAGCCTTAACACAAGCACCTTCAGCATGTTCATGCAGTGCAAATTAAACTCCATTCAATCACAAGAAGAATTTGATGCTTAAAAATATTGCTGCTTGGTAAGTAGAATAGTAAAGTGCATTGAATAGTATTGCGTGGAAATCTTTGGAGACACCATCATTCTCTGCACCATATCTTTTTTGCATGTTTGAGAGACTCACTTGGGTGCACCGCAAAAAAGTGACCTGCAATAATGATTGCCACAATGAGGGATAGAAAGATAGCTCGTATGCTGTTGAAAGTGCTCGTTGCTTAGTTCGATATTTATTGCAGGGTGCAGCGATGGCTGATTCTTGTTGCAATGGTGGCTGCACAAAAATGAAAGCTAGTATCAGTGGTCAGCAGTAGTCTCTGCAGATTCAGAATTGTATGATTGCTTTGAAGTTTACTTTATTCATAGCAAAGATATGTGTTCAAAACTTAGTGGGTGTTAAAAGTGCATATCCATGGAGCTACAGACTACAGAGTACAGTACATGCTTATGTTAGTAGCGGTAAAGGATGTAAAGAGACACGTTTAAAAACAGTGGTCAGATAGTCAGACTTGACAACAAAGTCCAGGTCTGGTCAAGGGGTAAGCTAATATTAGCAAAAGAAAACAAAGGAGCTTTGTACTCGACTTAATATGCTTGTTTGCACTCTAGTTCATGAAGTGATGTTTTGTGTAACTTCCCTATTTGCGGTTATTACACATTGGAGAAAACAACCGACACGAAATGGAATTTTTATGTGTGTTATTAAGTGTGCATTATGTGTAATTATGAAGGATAATTATGCGATTTTATTGTTGGATGATTTCGTGTCATTTTTGTTTTGGTGACAGTGGATTGGTGACCGATGCTCTCTCATCATCATTTGGCGGTGGATTTCCCGTGACCTGTAGCTGTCCCATCCTTTGAAAGTTTGGGAGCCTGACTTGCATTTTGATGAGTTGGTTAATTTGTTGCCCTCAATGTGGCACAGTTCAGTTGGTTAGTCAGGAATGCAGGGAAAACAACTATGTGAGAGACATTTCTACTGTGAAAATGACATGAAAAGTCTGCGGCTGCGCTATTGAGTTTAGGGGCGCACCTGTGGAGATGGCATATCTTTTTAATAAAGTTGGCAATCCTTGAGATAGGGGGTTCAGATTGTAACATTGGTACAATACAAGAACTCGCCCTTAACCTGATTGATTGAATCACCTGCTTTGTATAGTATGGTCGGCAACCAGGTGCCTTTCCAAGGTTCCACTAAATGTTGCACTTTAGCTAGTTGGAGAAGGAACATGATACTGCTCACATGTGGCAACTGGAGAAAGAAATTGAAACATTTAGAAGGAATTTCCATCTCGTGTAGCCTCATCTCCTGAGCCAAGCTGCTTTGAATGGTTGCTGGTTCTGAATACCAAGCAGTCACAGTGATTCCACTAAAAGAGTACTTACTAATGATTGCAGTGCTGGGACTCAAACCTCAACTCTTCAGTCATCAGGGAGACACATTAAAAAATGATCTAGCCCACGCCACTTTTTATGGGAGCACAGATGGCCTTGCCATTCTTGGAACATGGCGTATCAAGACGCATCAACCACCTTTCCCATCGTACCAACAATGGCCAACATTGGAATTGATATCAGTCATCATTTCCAAAATGAACAGCTAACCTAGCTTACCGAATCATACAACAGACTACTATTTGTTTTCTGGCATTGTTCTCTAGTGAAGTGCAAAATGATCTGTCTGTTTCGATGAGCACTTTTGTTCTTGTTGCAACACCTACTGGTTGTAGTCTACCATTCAATACCCCTAGGTTATTGATGGACTTGGTAATGCAATCAGAATCAACAATCGTTGCAGTCCTCGTAGCTAGGCAACACGAGATATTCAATGTTTGCCTGATTTCCTCTAATGGTTGTGGATTGACATGATTGATGAAATGTTTTTCTTGCAAAATATTGAGATTTCGGGTGTTTTTTTGAATTTATCACCCACATTAAGTAGATTATCAAATGTTGATTATGAGAGTAGGCCTACGTTCATCTCAAACGGCAGTCCTGGATACAGGCAATGCTGTCACACAAATAGTATATAGAGCCAGCAGGCTCCATGTTCCATCTGCGGCCCTAGATACCTCATCCAGGCTCCCCCTGGCTTGTGTGACAGGTATTCCAGTAGTATCTGAATCAGTGAAACATAGCTCCCTTCCTCCTAGCAACCTCCTCTGACCTCTTGTGGTTGCATTCATCTTGAACTGTTGCCACTACTTCATGCATGTAAGTCCCCTTTTCTCTCTGTGACATAAACCCCTCAACTTTACCATTGTTGCTGTCAGTGAAACATTGCTTCCTTTGCCTCCATCCATGTTTGGTCACCTTCATTTGTATGTTGCTCCTGTTACTCAATACATCCTATGCTAGCATCTTTGGCCCTACCTCCCTCTTTCACCTCTGCTATAATAAGACATACATGTTTGGTGTTAATTGTCAGAACTCAGTTCTTCCATACCTCCAGTTGCCACTGGATACGGCCATAGACCCGTACATCCATTGTAATGATATTGGTAGGTACCATATCATTCCCCATTATTGGATTCTTTGAGTGATCTAAATTCAGGGCAGTCCATTTAGATTTCAGAACGGTACATTCATATGTCATCATGTACGTTTCTAGGACCTTTGGTTGGTGCCAGATTTCTATGTGAGGCCCTTCCTTTGCCAAAGGTTGTCTCCATGTGGCCAGATCCACCATTCTGAAAGTAATCTGATGGTTTGAATGGTTACAAATAAGGTCAAAATCACAGACACTCCACCTTTAACTTTCCCATCAGATCTCTAACCGCGATCGATCAAGCAGTCTTATCTGATGGAACCGATGCATTTCTTGATTGATTAAAAATGGAAACTTGAAGCAGACGCTTCTTCAACCAATCTATACTTATTACTGCCTCCTACTAATCTTAATCTACACCATTCGATTGAGTATGCTCTTCGGGAACTTGGAGGCGTTCAACAGAAGTTTGCCATTGTGCAGTCGATTCGAAAAAACTCTCCTTTGACACAATTTTTTCTGGAGCAGATGGTTGAGTATAGAACTTGTGGGAAGTAAGTTCAAGAGTTTCTGCTGATTGCATTGCACTTCACCCACACATGATTTGATGGTAGAGGCGTATCTGTAAGTGGAATGAAGTGGTAGATGCATGAAGAAGTCCTAGGTTTGGGTTTTCAATCCAATTATATAAAACCGTCTCATGGTGAAACACTGAAAGGATGGTGCAGTAGATTAAATAATCTGTGCCGGTCACCTCCGAGGCCATCTAGGCATCTTTGTTCAGATAGACAAACCAATTTGGCACATCATGCACACAGGGGGTTTCAAGCTCAGCTTCAACTTAGACCCCCAGCACTCTGTTGCAGCTTGGCAGCATTGCGTGTATGTGATGTGAGAATGTGACACAGTCGCTTGACAATGCAACCCAACAACAAGTAGTCCTGGCATGCCATGCATCTGGTATTAGCGGCATAGGAGTTCCATCAAATTCTGCAAATGACATTCATATTATAGAAATGAGTTTCACCTCTGATATATGCGATGAAGGCATTAAAATTTGACAGATGTGCGACTGCCCAGTTTTCACAGCCGGTGTGATTGATTTGCTTAATAATTGAAAATATCATCGGTTATGGCTGTTCATATTCGAATGCATTTCACCACCCACATATTGTGTTGATGTAATTGTTATAAAAGTGAGTGGTACCTATACAAAAAGTGTATTTCGCTCGCGGTCGGCGATTAAACAGATTTGCCTGAACTGGCTTAAACGCGTTGACACAGTAAATACAATAGACATCATCCTCCCGATGGGATGCCAGTGGCAGATGGACCCAGACTAGAGTGTTTCAGCCAGGCATCTGAAAGGGCAGCTAGGCAAATAATAGAATGTGTACAGGGCACGGCATCCTGTTTCAAATGGCAATTGGTTTGGTCACTGATGAAAGAACATATTCTGTTGCATCAGAAAATATAAGGTAGAATGGGGTAATTGTAGCCCCGGTTTATTTGTAGCCCCTGCTTTGTTTGATGCACGGGGTATCAATCAATATCACAGGCAGGGGCTACAATCAAACCGGGGCTACAATTACCCCATTCTGCCTTGTCTACAGTACATCCTTGCCCCAGTTTTGGGCCTTAAGTTTTGTTGTCGCGCGATCTTTGATTCAAAACTAATCAATTGCCCATCCCCAAGTTGCAATCCCATCATGGCAATTTTTAATGAAAGGTTTTGTTTAATCTCAAGATGCTTCTCAACATTGATTAGTCCGCAGTGGATATTGATGAGTGGCGGATAGTAACATCTTGTAGCTGATCAGCATCACTAATGACAATATCATCCCATTGATCACATTGTCGATACTGCTACTAAACAGACCGTGTCATGTCTGGACAAGTTGAAAGGTCAGAGGGCAACGTGGATGCTGAAAGCTTTGACCCTTTGTCTCTGATAGTGGCTGGAACAAGAGCTTGAGCAGTAAGTGGGGCTATTACATGTAGCTAGAGTCAGAGCAGCATGGAACAAAACAGCTGGAAAGCCATCCTCCTTTGTCATTTTGCATGCTTGGTATGTACAGTGGAACCTCCCTTAACGGACACCTCTCTATTAAGGACACTAGTTTTGGTCCCAAATTGGTTGTTTCTCTTCAATTTGACCTCTCTAATCAGGACACCTCTCTATTAAGGACAGCACTTGTCAGTCCCAAGGGTGTCCTTCATAGAGAGGTTCTACTGTAATTGCACATTTACACTTCGTCTTTGGGCAACATGTGGGTCTTGAAAGGTGTCATTACTTTTTCACAAGTTTGATATGTAATTAATGGTGTGTTCACACTGGATGCGAATTGAAACCGAATTCCGTAGAGCGCTCTCCGGAATACGAATTGGTTAATCCAGTTTCAGAACGGTCGCATCACACTGGCCCGAATACGCATTCAAATCGGTTTAAAATGCGCCACACTCAATGCGTACTAACGACGCGCCATCTATAAATACATCAGTTAACTGGTTCGGAGCACTAGTTCCCGCGGGCAAAGGTCAATTAACGGAAGATGAAGTGAGCTGGGCGCATGCGCAGTGCGATCGAAATTCTCAATACGGTTTCGTTGATTCGGATTAGCTGATTCGGTTTAAGAACCGTGTTGGTTAAAGCGGATTGAGATCGGTATGAACCGAATTGAGTGTGACACCCCAATACGTATCAACGTTTTAATTCGAATTCAATTCGTGTTAAAATCCCAGTGTGACCAGGGCATAAGTGTCCCTTGTTACTTTTAACCATATAAAACCTATGCCTTTGTCAAGATGCTTCCAAATTACAACACCAAAACTGATGCTGCCAAAACGAGACGATTTAATGCATTTACTCTTTTACATGCTACATTGCAAGACTTGAGATGATGTTGACAGTGGATGCCATTAATTGTTGAAGTCTCGAGTTGAATGAGTTAACCCAAATTCTTGCATCAATTTTTTCGCGCTCATGTGACAAGTTTGCATAATATTGGCTGAGAAAGGTTCCCAATATTTACTTTGTGTTAAGGTCTGTTAATGCGTATGGCTTTTTATGATGAGAAATCGATGGTGTGGTTGTGCATGGAATCAGTTCTCATAGGGAATGACAGATAAGATTGATATTGTGTCGGGACACATTGCGATCATAGAGTTGTTGTCTGGCCAAACATTTCTCCGATAATTAGCTCACATTACTCTCCCTAATGGGGGTAGTACACAATGGATAAAATTGATCTGCCTAGGCGATCAATCTTCCTCGAAGTCTACCTCAAAGAGTATATGTGACCCACCACAACAAAATGAGTAGCATGTCGCACAGAAGATGAGCCTAAAATGACACCAGGACCTAATAGAAGAAATTGATGTACTCTGATGTCACAAAAGGCAGACAACAGTGAAATGAACAACCAGTCCGTCTCAACCTGTCAAGCTGAGAGCGACATGTGACTTGTTGCCTTAAGCAGGGTGTACATTGGCAACATTTCTCCAACATTTCTCCAACATTTTTACAACATTTTTACAACATTTTTACAACATGCCCTGTGTACACTATTTTAAGAGTGTTGGAAATTTGTTGGGAATATGTTGGAAGTTTGTTGTAAAAACAGAGCGGAAAATTTTTTTGGGTGGGAAAATCATGGATGAATTCAAGGAGAGCACATTATTTTCTGCCACAGTTTTGGCAATTGTCTTGTCAAGATGGCAAAGGCGGAGGAAAAAGGAAGTCAAGAGACTGTGGACCAGGCCGTGGATCCAAATGAGGCAGCAGCATGGAGCATACCATTGCCTGCTGAGGGAGTTGAGGATGAGTGATAAGCCCTCCTATTAGAACTTCCTGAGAATGGATGAGGGGGCATTTGAGGAACTCCTTGCTAAGGTTTCACCCCTTATTGCAAAGCATCTAGGGCTGGTCACATGACTTCAGGTAGATCACATGATCAATTAGATGTTGTAAGAATGTTGGAAAACTGGTTTTGCTCTGTGCACACTTAGCAACATTTTTACAACACGACCAAAAACTTCCAACAACAAATTGACCGGACAATTCTTTTTGCAACAAATTTCCAACAATTCTCCAACATTTTTACAACATTATTTTCTCTGTACACACTTGGCAGCATTTTTCCAACACGGCGTTGCAACAAGGAATGTTGAAGAAATGTTGTAAAAATGTTGCTAGTGTACACAGGCCTTTATGGCGGGTCACATATTGTACCTCTGCTGCATGTAAGTTTACTTGTGTCGATCTTCATATACTGCTTTTACTTTCCAACAGGCCAAGTTCTGTATAGTGTGTAGTTGGCCAGTGACCGTTTTTTTTCCTTGAGACATTATGCAGTGGAGAACACTGCTCAGGTGGTACATGTACCTGTCACAAAAATGTCGCCAATACTTATTGAATATTGATTCTGCATGGCGACAACATTCTTATTGAGGGTGATTGAGGTGCGTAAGATTGTGCCACACCCAGTCTATGAATTCATTGCCTGATTTCAATCAAAGCAGTTTCTTTTGAGCCTCCGGTTCTCGAGAAATAATAGACAGATAATACTATAGAGGTTCCTCTTCCCCCCTCCTCCCTGCTGTGGGAAGGATAGCGCTGACTGCCAGTTGCCATTGTTCTCCAGAGAAGAACCTCTATTAGCCAATGATTTCCAGCCCTTGTTCTGTATGAATATGTGGCAGATACGTGAATCTGCCCTCAGTACCCAAGGTTATGATATTTTGCCTAGAGTCTTATAATGTAAAGGGGAAACCTCATTGCATAATGCAAACATGCTCAAATGTACAAAGATTGAAGGATAGTTCGTTCTCTGTCTTGATTCAAAGGAGACTTATCACTTGCCTGATGTTGTAGGCTAATAAACAGGGATACAACTTTGCTTTCTTGTTATCGGCAAGGCCGCAACTATCTCTGACACCTGAACTTGAGATAGACTGCCCGATGATAAATGAGTACCTTGTGGTAGGGCTGTTTGTACCTTGAAAGGAAGATGAAAGAAGTGCGCTAGCAGTAGCAACAGTAATAATAATGTTGGCAAAAAAGAAGATTGATAGGCCTGGAAGTAGTATTTGCTGTTAATTGATTGTCATACAGTGTTTATTTATCCACAGAATTATGTGCCTACATTCAATTAAGGACTTGATAGTCAACAGTGGCAACACTGTGCTAACGGCCCAATACAATACTGGTATTTTCAGTAAAGTCATAGGGACTGTGGCTTGACGTTTTTCATTTAGCTTTTTATGGGGCAACACTTTAGCGGCTAAAATTTCCCCTTCTACCAGGTTTTATGGAATCACAATCTATGAATTGGAAGCAAGCCAGGCACGGAACCGAGGAGGATGCAGATGCATGCCCCCCTCACTCCTGGATCTGCGCCTACAACCTGTTATGGATAGAGGAGCACACTCTTATGAATGGGAGAAACAAGCTCTTCATCTTACGCTGCTGAATGGTGACTGATTTTTGAGGCAAATTTGCAATGTCAGTTCCTCTTCAGCAAACAGCAGCGAGGTGGAAAAAGAAGTATTGACACAGACGAATTCAAATCATCACCCCATTTCTTCGTGGGTGAAGTGTTAATTGGTTATAATGTGACAAGCAATCATGATTGGCTCCTACCCAAATACTTACTCTGCCAATTTCATCAATAAAATTAGGCTTTTGATCGAGTGTCTAAACTTATCACATTATCTCCACAGATTAGCACATTGCGATGTGAAAATCTGTTCAGTGTAATATTTGATAGTTACAGAAAATGGATGTTAGCAAAACTGTCAAATTTCACTGTTTACAGAACAAAAAGCACATCCTGAGATCAGGTTTTTGCTCTTCTCCTCCCCTGTATATTGAAAATATGAAGAAGTTTGAAATATCGAGAGGGGGAGTATATTTAAAATCACTGGTTACATCAGAATTGGATGAAAACCCCCCTAACAATACTAACTGTCGAATGGCAATTTTTTTCTTCCCATTCATGGTGTTGTGCTTCAGATTGCTTTCGTTCGCACCTGCAAAGTATCGTGAAACAGGCTCATTTATCACTGAACTCTATACCTGGAGCACCTAAATAAATTCTTCATTAACCTTCTATATTGGCTTGCTTGCTTGCTTGAGAAAGTGCCCACATCCTATGTTCGTGGGCGCTCTTACCTTGATTTGCGAAAAAAATGATCCCATTCCTTGTCAAGGACGGCATTTTCCTGCATCATTGAGGTAAAATTTTTTAAGGGAGCTTATGGAAGTTGTAGTCTCAGATGGTTGGGATCCTGCCAGGCCTTCATATCATTTGTAGCATCCTTAGGCCTTTGTATCAAAGCCATTAATTGAGTGTACAAAGGCCGACTGTGGGAGGATAGTTGGCAATGGAATGAGTTTCGTTCATCTACTGATCAGTAACTTCACTCAGTCGTGTTGCTCTTCGATGGAGACTTCCAAATTTCTTGAATACGGTCTCAGAGGACGTACTCGACAATGTAGTATTCTTCCAGTTCTTGAACCCAAAAGCTGGCCACTGCTCCAACAGCAATCTGTACGCGGTAACAGAACCCGGAGTTCATTGGCGCGACCCATCACTCTCCCGCTATACAGATAAAGACGATCACCATGGCTACAGCAACAATAAGGTAGAGTCAAACCTGAGTGATATATCGTTCACTTTAATTCTGACAAGTCAAAGAAAAAAGAAGGGAGATTTGGTTCTGTTGATGGCGAAACAAATAGCAACTGTTCCAAGTCTGTTGCAGTTTAAGTATAATTCGGTAGTACCCTGGGAGACCTTCCCAGCTCATCATGGATGAGACTGAATTGGAAAGTGGGTTCAGCCAGTTTAAATGCGATCACAAGAGGTCAAAGTCAGTACAAGAGCAATTAGCCTTTAAATGATCTCTCTCCAGTTTTCCCAATTTTCCACTGATCATTTTATATCTGTAACAAAATAAAATCCTCCCCCAACCTGGCATTTACTTTTGCCTCAACTTCTAAGCAAATTCGAACCGGTTTGATTAAAGACTGATTGCAGTAATTTACTTTGATTGGCAATTTTGTAAGCTATCTGGAATTTTGCCGCAGGTGTGCCTGTAGCGATCCGCTGGTGAATGCATCACTTCAAAAGTGCATGGCACCAATTACAATGCTAGCCATGTTGATGTGGATTTGCTGAACTCCCGTTTGAGTTGAAAGAAAGGCAGTTTTTCGTGTGGTTGGTAGTACTACTTGTTATGGATTGATTCCCGTAAAATGACAAACTCGCCGGTTCATTGCATATTGCCTCATCCTACACCATTCAAATACCCTACCCTCCACACACACACAATATCCAGACGAGTCTCATCAATCAGACTAGTGTTGCTTCCTGTATCGGAGCCTCTGCTGGTTCCATTACGCAGGTGGTTGCTGACGAGGACTGATTTTGCTTGGGTGATATTCCCGATAGAGTGGGATCAGGGGTGAAGCGCAGCTAAGGTCATCAGATCAAAAGGTTCCAAGTTCGACATCCTTGGTCACTCACTACTTGGTTTGATGCCCTTCAGGTTGAGTTCAATGGAGCACTTTGTAGAGCTGTGAAGAATTGGCTGACTGCCAATCAGGGGATGGCCTCTGGCCATTTTGTCCTTCTCTGATGTGGACCATCAATCAACCTTTGTCAATTTCACAGTGCAGTGCTTTCTTTGCCAATCTTTTCCCTCGCACCTCAAATCAGGTTAGTTGTTATCGTTCTTCCTTTCTGTCTGCAGCTCGTCTTGTATTGATCAGATACTATCTGTTCGTAGACTACAAAGAAGCAGTTGTCCTTCAGGCAATTTCATTCACACTTTGACAAACCTTCTTGCGGTTTCTTCACCTTTCTTCTTCTTGGTGTCTGGTTGTTGCTGAATATAGTTTTACCCGAAGTAGAAGAAAGTAGTGTGTCAGAAAGTATGTGAGCTCACAGCTTACAGTGGACTGCAAAAATCACCACAATATGGCTGAACTCCTCAATGAACCTTGAAGCCATATTGATAATGATGATGATGATGATTATGATGATGATGATGATCTTGAACTAGAACTCATCTTCATCTTTTGCTGCAATGGTTGTGGTTAATCTTCATTCCTGCTTCTTCGAATAAATTGGCCTCATTGGCAAAATTGTACGAGAAACCTCGGAATGTTCCAGACAGTGTTATCATCACAGAGTGTTAGTTGCTTGGATATGGTCAATTTCTATAGACACAGTACGTCACAGGAACTGCTTGTGGGAATCTTTGCAAACACCCATGCTTGGAAACCATGGAGACTGGATGCGCTGATGTTTGTCTTGCTTCAATGCCTTCTTTCACTTGGTCCTCATATTGTGTTCCATATCGCGCATTTGTGTCATCCAATCGAATGTGTAGCCCAGACCCTTAAAGTAAATGAGAATTTGTCAGTCTTTAATAAGTTGGGATGAAAAGAAATATGGTAAGGATTAGAATGAGCGGGTGAGTGAGTAGAGCTTGATGGAGAACCTTGAACCAACTCATTGCATGGGTGATTTTATCAACGTTAAAGCAGCCTTCATTTTTACTGCAGGCTTGCATCCTGGCATCCATCTGTGTGCATTCTGACTTAAAGAATTTAATAGCTTTGGCAGACTAACTTGGCAGACGGCATGAATTATTGGTAAATCGCTTGTGGCAGATTTGCATACTTTTTAATTTGCGTCACTAATGCTTTCTCCTCAGATTCCGCTAATAGTTCATATATTTTCCATTAATTATTCACTGAGTTGTGGCAGGGGAGTGCAGATAGTATCATCCATTTATTCATTTGTTAAGACTCCATGATTTTTTTCTAGATGTCAAACATATCTATCAGGCAAACTATTTCTTATTGTGGAAGATAAATCGCTGTCGGGCTATACCTTCTTGCCGCTACTGATTCAAACTTCACACTGCCAACACAGTCTCTATCTACACCTAGGATAGAGACACAAGTAATATAAGGTTAAAGTGTCATCCTTAAGGATGCAGCAATTAACTCCTGAGAGTCGAACCTATGTATGACCTTACTTCTTGAAAGATATCCATTATGCCACTTCCCTAAGGTGGTAATGGCCTGGATTTCACCTCATGGTCTCTATTTGAAGTCTCTGGGCGTGTATAGATTTGTCCAAGTTGTCAAAGTGTCACCACTAACTAAATTATGTTTCTACCCACTAAGCCTTCAAACTGCTTTGATCCAATTTGCGGTTTAACTTGGTTTGGTACGGTGAGGATGGCGACCTTTGCAATGATTCGACTCTTCCTCTGGCTCAGACCAAAGGCAAAGTTTATGTCACTATACCAGTTAACCCAACTTGCGTGTGAACCATAGTGGCATGCGCATCCAGCCTTGGAGGAGAAATACTCTCTTGAGATAACATGGTATGCGCAATTTCCACCCCTGGATTGTGGTACTGAATGTAATAAATGGGTCGCAAAATGGCAGGCAATAACATACTCAATCAAAAATGATGAGTTATAGTTTTCTCCACAAATGATTATGGACAAAATGGACAGGTAGATGATCAATAGTTTTGCGATTGAATGACGGTGCTGCGTTTGTGCATTATATTGAATAAATCAACAGTGATAATTATTGCGCACGTGACTAATCACGCTGATGGCGTGTAATGATCCAATATTGAGATGGGACATTAGGATTGCTGTCAGATTTTCAGAAGGTAATTTCTCGGACTCTGCGACAAGGGCGAGTAGTCATTAAAAAAATGTTTTGGCTGTTTTTCACGAAATTGGAATTGGACATGGGGTGTTTACTATTTCCCCTTTAAAGGCCTACCTTCGTCTCTGGTTAAAAATTTGAAATTTGAGATTGAATTTGAAAATTTTCAATTGAGTAAAGAAGACTGACAGAATATGAATTTCAACATTGCCGTTATGGAGACAGATATGAATACTAGATATGCCACGTTTCAGCCAGGTTGCATGCATGATAATTGCACCATACATCATTGTGTATAACTGCATTTCTATTTTCCTGTTTTCGTGATTAAATACCAACGGTGTACCCCTTTAAGGAATCAATATCTAATACGACAACATCAGAACTCGCGAATGATACAGAAATTGGTTTCATGATTACACCACTGGTTAATACGATACCCAACACCTGCAGCCTTTCGAATAGATAGATTCCCGCGCATCTCTCGATGATTCGGTGGTAAAAACGCCACTATTGATTGTTTGCCTCGCTACATCAGCAACCTGTGTGCAGCGAGATGGAAAAATCGTGAATGTCAAAGGTTGGGATTCGTCGACGAACGGCCTTGCTGGTAACTTGAACACATTTGTTTGCGCTATGGAGGAAAGAGGGTTGCCACAACAGGATTCAATGATCGCGCTGGAATTTTGAATCTAATTTTGTTAAAATTATTTAAACTTTTTTGTCTTTGCAGGTAAATGTAGATCGATGCAGAGCATATCAGTAACTCGAGCCTTGTCCACTGGTTGGATATTCCAGGTGAATCTCTGATCGACAACAAAAAATTTGGAGGTGAGTTAAGTGATTGAGGAGAAATAAAACCTGGAAAATCCTGGTCAAATACTCGCTTGAAACACGCTGCCAAACTGCTTTTCGTTTTCATCAATAAAGCCAAGTATGATAGATTTCGACTCCCTTGCTCACGCCTTGGCAATATCCTAATATCTTGCAATGGTGAGGTATGATAATATCCTGAAATTCTGATTGAAATATATTTCATGCTGATGGCAAGTTTGTGCAGTTGATTGATCCTCAAACCATGTCAGCTGCCTGTTGAAGAACATTTGACATGAGTGAAAATAACTACACAGCGTTTAAAAATATCATTGAATCCAGCTGTGGCATTTTCAAAGCCGATGAATTTGAAAGGATATAATGCCCAAGCCAATAAACCAGTGGAATGAAAGAAGATATTGACCGAGTTTTCCGGTGGTTGTCATGAATACCATTACCAGAAGTTTATGAAGACTCTAGGAATAAGAATCCTGGATGCGATTTTCCCCCTGAGCATCATCTATACAAATGTGTATTTTTGAGTCGGGCTGTCGGTACGTTGTACATGCTTCAAGCGAAGAGTACAGAGAGAAACTGTACAGTGTTGAAAATGGTTGCATTGGTCTAAAAACTCTTGTGCTTCTACGAAGCACATCGTTTTTTCAAAGCTGCCGTGAATTCGATTTAAAACCAAATTCAACCAGCCAAGTCTAGACGATTTTTGGGTTCATTCACCTACGGAGTAGACCGCCAAACTAATCTTGGCATTAGTATTGTCCAGTCTATTTAATTATAGACATTTTCTTAGCTAGCTTAGTCGACCCGGCTCCATTATTTTGATCTTGGTAGGGTAGAGTTAAGTAGGCTATTCTCCGCTCTATTGTAATGAACAAGACTCAGATCCATTGCAATAGTGTTTAATTCAAGTAGGCATGTTTTCCTTTCCATTAATTATTGCGTCCTTTCTGGCCTACTTGGGGTTCCCAGTGTTTTTATTGTCATTGGTACCATTTTTTATATGGCGTACCCCTCCGACGGCATCCTTTGTCTCACCACAAAGGAATGCGTCTGGTGGCGGGAAACGGGCCGCGAAGACGCCTAAACCCTCTTCCGGTTCCGTTTCCGGGCATATAACCCGGAGGTCTAGCAAACCTCCCGCCACCACCCCTTCCGTCAGCCGAGTTCCGGTTCCGGCCGCGGCTGCGAAGGATGCGGGATCTGACATTATTAATGTCTGTGGTCCCAAGGGAGACTTACATCCAATAAGTCTCCAAGGGTTTAATATACCCCGGACCTCAGGGAACCTTCCGGTTCCTCTGTCGTCCGCTCCCCCGAGTACAAGCCCTTTGTACCCGCGGGAGCACCCTGCTTCCGGTCCGCCGATTGCAGTTCCGGTTACTGACGCGGGTTCCCGTTTTTCAGTAACCGAAGACTCTACTGGGGGTTTTTCTCAGTCTTTACTGCAAAATAACCCCAGTCCTCACGGACACAGTAGAGTAGGGCCGGACTTTATAACGCCACCTCCGAAACGCCATGCGTCTTCGGTAACAGCGTTTCCGCCCTCCGTACCTCCTTCTAAAAGGGCATCCGGTAGCTCCATACCGGCGAAGGAGTTACGGGCATTTCCGGTTTCGGACTTCGTCCTACCGGAAATGCAGGCACCTTCCTACGTTGGCCAACCTCTTGGGTGGAACCAACCGGAAGTGCCACCCCCTCCTCGTAGCAGAGGCGTCGTTCCCATGGAACAAGCTACGCAGAGAGGACATCTGAACTCTGGTTCAGAATATGGGCATCTTCCGCTTCCGGAAGACCCATTCGCCCGTACATACGGCTTCCAGGGTTCGCTTATGCGCTCACCCTCGCCTCAACCGCCCGTCGTTGAGAGAAGCCGCACGTCGAGTCCGGAACCCGAGTCGGGACAGCAACTGTCCCAGCTCATCCAGATGGTAGCAGGTCTTACTGATAGACTCAGCCATCTGGAGCAGGGTTCCGGTTCCTCTGGTGCGCCTGGTCCCATCGGATACCCACCATCCGACTCCTCTATTTTAGAGGAATTTTCTGAGAACGAGAGTTCTCAGCCAGGCTACCGCTCCCCCAATCAGGAGGAGCTGTCAACAGAGGAGGCCAGTATCTTGTCGGATATGAGGACACTCAGATCCTTGATCAGAGCGTACCTCCCGCAGGATCTGTGCCCTACCCCGCCGGAACTGCCAGCCTTGTCAACACCGACCTTTTCACTCTGGGGACAGGAAGTGGATCCCAATCCACAGGTTTCTCAAGGCTCCACTCGGGCACTTGAATTCCTTCCTCCCTCCCCGTCGGTGGTAGCAGTCTCTGAACTTTTGGAGCGTACAATCAGAGACTCACAAGGCGCCCACCAACGTACTTCCATCCCTGTCCTTCCGGCAGTCGGACCGGAAGCTTGGTGTAAACCGGGGAAGTTGTTCACAGCACAACTTCCTCCCGTTGTACCGCGCTGACTATTATCGAGTCAGCTCGGCCGGCTGTCCAGCTGCAGCATCGACTTCCATATTAAAGGACGCTGTACAGCTGGACCAACTCGTGCCTAGGGTGACCTCCTCCTCGGCTTACCGAGACCTTAGAGCACAAAAGGGTCTGGCCAAAAACACGTTAGCGGTGCTCTCCTACGCAGAGCACACTAACCTGGCCCTAGCCAGATCCCTAAAAGATAATGAGTCACTATCTGATGACACAAAATCGCTTGTGACATCCTTGTCACATTCGATTAGGCACGCTATTGCTCTGTCCGCCAAGACCGCAGCAAATAGCGTCCTACTCCGTAGAGACGCCGCACTGGGCTCTCTCAGTGTCATCAGATCCCTCCAGCTGGAAGGGGCCTTAAGAACCGCTCCTATGGACGGTTCTTTCCTGTTCGCAGATTCTGTACAAGAGGCGGCTCAAGCACAGAAAGATTGGGACAAATTATATGCCCCCACTGCGACACAGAGGGCCAAGACCTCTCACCTAACGGTAGAAAGATAGAGAGGCCCCAGCAGGCATCGGGTTCAATCCCGTACGCCAGGCAGGTGCTGCCTAGGCCTACCCCGCCTAGTCAGCCTGCTCCTGCTGGATCCTTCCGACGGGAAGCGGAGGGTCGCCGGACTGGAAAGAGGAAAAATACTTCCTCTAACCAGGGTGGATCCGGTCCGACTAAGCACTCCTTTCGCCCAAGGGGTGCTGGCCGGAAGAGGTGACTCCCCCCTCCTTTCTACTCCCGGACGCAAAAAGGAGCCAACTCCGGTAGTCGGGGGCCGTCTGCAAAAATTTGCAGACATTTGGGACGATTGGTGCCCAAAGGGGTCCCCAGTCCCAAACATGTTGAGATACGGAGTGAAACTAGATTTCAACCGTACCCCCCTCGACTACCATATATCCAACCCCAGTTCAGCCACCGAAGGACCTAGTCAAGGCCTCTGCCCTCCAAGCAGAGGTCGCGACATTACTGGAGAAGCAAGCTATCCAGGTCCTTCAAGATCCATGCTCCCCCGGCTTTTACAGCCACGTTTTCTTGGTTCCCAAGAAAGCAGGGACATGGAGGCTGATCATAGACCTTTCCAGGTTAAACACCTTCTTGAATGTTCCTCATTTCAAGATGGAAACCACCAGGTCTATAGCAACGGCGATACAGCCCAACGATTGGGCGGTATCGATGGATTTAACGGATGCGTACTTACATGTACCGATCCATCCAGACTATCAACACTTCCTTCGATTCCATTACGAAGGAAAGACGCATCAATTCAGGGCCCTGCCGTTCGGTCTGGCACCCCTAATTTTTACGATGATAGTCACAGCCTTCGTCGCTCCCTTTCACGTGATGGGGTTCAAGCTCCATCACTACCTAGACGATTGGCTACTCCGTTGTAAATCGCGGGAACTACTACTGCAACAACTTCAGGTTCTAAAGCAAAAAGTAGTTTCCGCAGGTTGGATTATCAACGAAACAAAGTCAGAATTCATACCATCCCAAGACTTCGTTTACGTTGGAGTTCAGTTCCTTACGGCCATAGGGAAAATGCTGCCCCCCCTAGACAGGATAAAGAAAATTCTTCATCTCGTCGCAGAATTCAGAGGAAGGACTCAAGCTCCTGCAAGGCGATGCTTGAGCCTTTTGGGACTTCTGAATTCGGCAGCAGACCAAAGCCCCCTTGGCCGTCTATATATGCGTCCCATCCAGATGTTTCTAATGTCTCTATGGAAACCCCACAGGGACCCATTAGACAAGTTGGTATTGATACCTCAATACCTACTCAAGAACGTCTGGAACTTCTGGGAGTCGGAGACTCGTCTCCAAAGCGGTGTAGATCTTGCTCCACCGCCCCCAGAAGTGTCCCTGTTCACAGATGCTTCCCTACTAGGGTGGGGAGCACATCTGAACAACGGGGACATGTCCATAAGGGGTCTATAGACAATGGAGGAGACCATTCTTCCAATAAATATATTGGAAATGAAGGCTGTCCTTCTTGCCGTGAGGGCTCTTTCCCTTCGCCTGAAGAATCGGAGAGTAACCCTGTTCTCTGACAATCCTACAGTAGTAGCATATGTCAGGAGACAGGGAGGCACAAAGTCCGGCATTCGTTTCCAGCTAACTTGGGAGCTTTACCATCTTTGTGCCGACCTTGGAGTATCGATATGTGCCAGACACATACCGGGCAATCGCAACATCCTTGCCGACGCCCTGTCCCGTCAGAACAAGCTAGTTCAGACAGAGTGGACACTCCATCAGGAGATTGTAGACGACCTTTGTCGCCTTTGGCAATCTCCGAAGGTAGATCTGTTCGCCACCAGGCTGAACAATCGCCTTCCCATCTATTACTCTCCACTTCCGGACGAAGAGGCCCTGGAAGTCGACAGCCTTACAGCCTCTTGGGTCGGGCTGAACGCATATGCGTTTCCACCCCTCCCTCTCATCCAACCAGTCCTGAACAAGATCTTGACCAGCCACCCGGTGAGAATAACTCTCATCGCACCTTGCTGGCCAAATCAGGCCTGGTTCCCAGCCTTGCTGGAGCTCCTGATAGACCACCCCAGGAGTCTTCCTACTTGGAAGCACCTCCTGTGGCACCCCCTGGGGAGATGCTACCACCAGAACCCTGGATTTTTCAAGTTTCACGCCTGGAACTTATCCAGTTGCATCTCCACCAGAGAGGCTTTTCGGACATCGCTGTCAAGCGCAGGTCCGCACCTCAAAGGGGGTCTACCCTTGATGTGTATCAAGGAAAGTGGTCTACCTTCACTTCCTGGTGCAGGGAGAACGGAGTTAATCCGATCTCTCCCTCTATATACAGATTAGTTGATTTCCTTATTGAATTATTCACGGAAAGACAACTATCTGTCACGGCTATAAAAGGGTACAAGTCCGCCATCGCTTCTACCCTCCGTGTTTTAAGCACCTGGGATCTTCGTTGGGAGGACCAAATAACCCCTCTTTTCAGAGGAATGTTATTAAAAACGTCCTAGACCGGTTCACAACACCCCTAAAAGGGACCTTTCTGTTGTCCTTAAGGTGCTCATGAGGCATCCTTTTGAACCCATGTCTATTTCATCCATGAAATATCTGACACTCAAAACGGTCTTTCTAGTAGCCTTGGCTACCGCCCAACGGAGATCAGAGCTCCATGCACTTTCTTTTAAGAAGCTGGCTTTTAGAGAGGGAGGGGAGGTTATCCTGGCTTTCATACCAGGATTTCTGGCGAAGAACCAGGGACCGGCCGCCTCTCGGCCCCCGGTTACTATTCCCTCTCTGTCAGGAACGATCTCTTATGATCTTCCTGACAGAACTTTATGTCCCGTCAGGGCCCTAAAGTTCTACATAAATAGGACAAAACCTCCCGGTATCCGCCAGGGGAGAGAGCGTTTGTTTTTGTGGAGACTATTCGTCTTTCCTACAACACCTTGAAGACTTCCTCTGATCTTCGTGCGCTAGCTAACATCTCAGCGCACGAAGTTAGAGCACTAGCCACCTCCTGGGCTAACTACTGAGGAGTTGCTCTTCAAGAAGTCGTTTCCGCTGCATGTTGGAGTAATCACTCCACATTCTCTCGTTTCTACCTACGAGACGTTTCTTCCCTCGTAGATGGCATGCACACAATCGGCCCGATTGTGTCTGCGGGGCATGTTGTTTGATCCTGGCTAGATCAAAAAAGGGGGGGAAGCCCGATTGAAGAGTCAAACGCGCATCTTGCGCCATTTTTGATATGCCCTATCTTCAACAATCCAGGCAACCCCTAGTAGACTAGAAAGGACGCAATTTCTTATTGTTGTTTAGCAATAACTCATTCTACACCCTTCAACATGCCTTACTTGCTCTAAGCTCTGTTGCCGGAAAGAAGATGGTTTTATTACGCAATTCTAGCGCTTTCCGGAGAATGGGTCTATTACTCTCTCTAATATGATTGTAATACCGAGATCAAAATACCGGTCCTCCGGTTCTCCCCATTTCTTTCCCCTGGCAGTCCTCCTTAGCTAATATGCCGGTGGTGCCTCCTGGATGGAACAACAGCTCAGCCTTAGGTAAGTCCTCGTTTCCCACCTCCAATAGGTTGCTGGGATTCGATGCAAAAGTGTTCCATAAGTTTGAATGACACAAAATGCCCACTTCCTTACAAGAAATGGCCATTTTGTTAGTTCATACTTACCTATGGAACACGGCCCTCCTGCCGTCCCCACAAACGGAACATACTCTTTATTAACGCTCAAGAGTAAAGACTAAATATGGCGGCATGAGATCGGCGCGATCTCGCGGGATCGGTCAGGGCGCCGCCTGGCGGCCGAGCTGTTAACTCAGTTCTCCCTTTAGAAAATTAAAGGGATACTCTTGTGTTTGAGCCCAAATGGAGTAACATGCAAAAGTGTTCCATAGGTAAGTATGAACTAACAAAATGGCCATTTCTTGTAAGGAAATGGGCATTTATACACCTGGGTGTAGAGAGGCAAGTAAGACAGAGAGACCAGCCTACACTCTTACGCCTACAGTGGGGATCAAACCCGGGACCTCTTGACCACTGGTCGAGAGTCTAAGCCACTACACCACAGCTGCTCCTTCAAGGGCGGTAGCTTAGCGGGCAGTAAACTACTTGCTCATGCCATTATATAGTGCAAGAGAAAACGTCTGGGGTGTTGTGATTTGTTTGCCTTGCCAGTTGCTTTGGATCAGGAGAGGAATTGCTCATCCAAGTGATGACTGCAACCTTGGCCTTGGAGGCAAGGTGAGGAAGTTCTCCACAGTTGGTTCAATAAATAGTGGGGTTCGTCAAGTCATACCAAGTCTTGGCTCTGCGCTGTGAGTTTGAAAATATCTTCCACCATATTGTGTGGGAAGATGGAGGCTTGATAAGAAGGAAACAGGACCTATGGTGAAGTTCCAAGTCCAACAAAAGTCTGCTCCAGATCTTATTTTCCTGGCAATAATAAAACCAATCAACTTTCTTAACGGACATCTCCGATTGTGTTTCCTCTATGGATCCCACCAGAAAATTAAAGTCAAGATTTCATTTTATCATTTATAAAATGTAATTAATTTAATTGTCAAGTGCGACCTTCCTCATTCTTCCAGGAACGTCTCACTTGAACAAGGGAATCCGTTAACAGAAAACGGAAAGTGAAACTTGTGATACCACAATATATAGTAGCAACGATCTGGTATCTAGACAAAAGCATCTGCTAATTACAATTGCATGAAAAAAAACCTGATTTCCTGTCGATATCATTGTTGGTAGTGATAGAAGTAAATTTTTCCTGGATGTTCATATCTATTCAAGTCAGGAGAGAAGATAGTTAGATTTGAATTGGAAATTGTCACCTCAGGACCTGAATCTAATTCTCATGTGAGTATGGCGAGTCTCTTCATTACACCATTGGTTCCTTTCAGGGGTAATGTTAGGGCTGGGGGGAGGGGGAGGGACACTCTAGTGCCCTACTGTCCTCGTGTAACTACAATGTATCCTGCTCGCAGCTGACCTTCAAAATTGAGACATGGGGGTTCAACACTTCAAGATTCTAGCTATATGGTCGTATAGTCGCTTTGCGTCCAGATATGAGAGATTCAATTGGACGAGAGAAAAAAATGATCTTTTGTCCTGGGTCTGTTGGGATAATCCATCACCATACATCATATAAGTTAAATGTTTAAAAACTTAATACCATCTGATGGTGGACAACCCTCATGATAACTCTGGAGTGAAAATTATGATATTGCCTCACATTGGTGACGCATGCATGTATACTCTGCCATTGTAATATTGCCTCACATTGGTGACGTCAGCATGCATGTTATACTCTGCCTGATTGACCTGTATCAGACAGACAGGCTAATTGTCCAGTGATGATGAGTCGGTTTTAAAAATATGTGTTGTGCTTGCGACAGGATTCGGTTTTCCCTCACTATGTATTTCCCAAGTCGATAGCATATCGGAAATCAGTGTGGACATGTATAAATGGTTGTCCCCTTCTCCCTATCTCTCATACATAAAAAATACTGTTGTAAAATGAACTGTGGTTTATAACTCTTCGAACACCAGTTTATCGTAAGTTATTTATATCATCAGGCATGCAGCTTATCCACAACCTGTTGGGCTATATATAAGATTCGCATAAACTATTACCAATCCAGTTTATTTTATGTGGCTAAAATAGCCACGATTCCATCCCATATGATTTTCAAGATTTCATTTCCTACTGCTTGAACAGTGGAATTGAGCACTGTATCCAGGCGTGCTTTTTTCCATTTTTCCAGTGAAGTAGGTAAAAGTGTCATTCAGCATTCAAAATGTGTGGGCGAAGTGCTCTACGGTGATTATTGTGAGTATTGCACATACGTAGGTGGTATTTGCAAATGGAAAGCTGTGGAAAATCCAAGGGGAATACGGATGATGTTTCATTATCACTATTGCGGAGATGAATCCAGCTTCTCAGCTATAAATCAAATCTGTCAATGGCACCCACAGTTGATATCAGGTCACTGATAACCCAACTTGGTACCTCTTGCGCACATTGAGGAATATTTTATGAAAAGCTTCGCCTTGAATTCAACCATTGACCATTACAGCTTGTTGATGTGACATTATTCTATTGTCCCTTTAAGCCTTCTTCGAGAGTCCAGATCGGAAATTGTCTGCAATCGAAATTGCCTTTATATTGGATATCAATTCCCCACAGGCAATGGTGAGAATTTTCAAATTTCTGCTCCTGTTCTTTAAAGGATAGCACAAAATGATAGGCGATGGACTTGAAGCATCTTTGATTATTACATTCTCGGAATGGAGTTGCATGATCGTTACCGTCACATGAGGGAGGGTGCAATATGTTAGTACTCATGTGACTTTTTGAGGAAGAGCTTGAATGTGACTCACATGTTGATATTCAAACAGGACTTATTATCTGCATGGATTAGCTGCTGATATTTCTGTCTTCAGCTCTTATATTATAAGATGATGTCAATAGACTGCTGTATTCAAAAGTCAGATCATGAAAGATATTTGATGGCATATGCTGTGCCCCCACCTGAGTGGGTGTGCTGAGATGATTGGGAGTCGGTTTTTGTCAATAAATACTGCAGGTGTCTGTACACTGCCACTACTAAAGCTAATTGGGAGTTTAATGTCAAGTATATGTGTACACACTAAAATTCAAACCATTTGCTTTTTTTCCGTCAGAGGTGTTGAAAGATATTTCCGAAAGAAGTCTGTTTTCTAAGCGATTTTACATTAACTTTTGGCTCACCGTAGGGGAGTCTATGTAATACCGCAGTGTCCGTCGTCGTCCGTCGTCGTATCCTATTTCAAAAACAGTGGCACGTTTCTTAACCGCTAGGGCTATGAACTTGAAACTTTGTACACAGCACCCCCTAGGTCAGGTGACCTCTGACACTGAATTTCGGTCCGATCTGATTCTCAACTTGGCCACCAGGGGGCCAAATGTCGATATCTAAAAAGTGTGATATCTCGCTTATTAGTGACTTGTTTTCGATGAAACTTGTGTTGTAGGTACTCATAGCAAATATACATCTTATATCATACGGGTTTTTAATTTGACCTACTTTTCAAGTTCACAGAGGTCATATGGCGTAAATTGGCCGTTAGAGTGTAAACTATGGCACGTTTCTTAACCACTAAAGCTATGAACTTGAAACTTAGTTCATGTAACCCCCTATATCACATAGCCTCTGGTGCTGAATTTCAGTTTGATCTGATCCTCAACTTTGCCACCAGGGGGCCAAAAGTGGAAATCTAAAAAGTGTGATATCTCGCTAATAAGTGACTTGTTTTCGATAAAATTTTTATGGTAGGTACTTTTAGGAAGAATACATCACATGTCTTACGGGTTTTCAATTTGACCTACTTTTCAAGGTCACCAAGGTCATATGGCGTAAATTGGCCGTTAGAGTGTAAACTATGGCACGTTTCTTAACCACTAAAGCTATGTAATTTAAACTTGGTACATATAACCCCCTATATCACATAGCCTCTGGTGCTGAATTTCAGTTTGATGTGATTCTCAACCTTGCCACCAGGGGGCCAAAAGTGGATATCTAAAAAGTGTGATATCTTGCTTATAAGTGACTTGTTTTCAATAAAATTTTTATGGTAGGTACTCTTAGGAAGAATACATCACATGTCTTACGGGTTTTCAATTTGACTTACTTTTCAAGGTCACAGAGGTCATATGGCGTAAATTGGCCGTTAGAGTGTAAACTTTGGCACGTTTCTTAACCAGTAAAGCTATGAACTTGAAGCTTGGTGCATATAACCCCCTACATCAGATAACCTTTGATGCCGAATTTTGGCCTGATCTGATTCTTTATTCGGCCACCAGGGGCCATAATGGAAAAAGGAAGAAGTGCAATATCTAGCTTATTTGAGTGAATTGTTTTCGATAAAATTTTTATGGCAGGGACTTCTAGCAAGGATACACCACTTGTCCTACGATTTTTGGATTTGACCTCCTTTTCTAGGTCACAGAGGTCAAATGGCGTAAATTGGCCATTAGAGTGTAACTATGGCACGTTTCTTAACTGCTGAAGCTATGAACTTGAAAGTTGGTACATGTGACCCCCTACATCAGATAATCTCTGACACCGAATTTTGGCCTGATCTGATTCTTGATTTGGCCACCAGGGGGTCAAAACTGAAAAAGTAGGACGTGCAATATCTCGCTTATTAATGACTTTTTTTCGATGAATTTTTTATTGCAGGGACTCTTAGCAATCACACGATATTGATCTTGTTGATGTCATAGACAATTATTGGTTGGATCATAAACTTATATATACTGCCCTGTCTTATTACTTGACATCAATACACATCTAAAAAAAGTCTTCATGCCTGATTGTGTTCACCATATTCACCTCTAAACTAAGCATGATCCTGCCTACTAAAAGATGTATACGGTGAGCACAATGGCCCCTGGCCGTTTCATTTATTTTATCTAAATGTCATGGAGAGATATACTTTGATCTTTTTTTGGGACCAGCAGAGCCCGGCTTTAAAATGTTTTTCTTATTGAAAGGTTAGAGATCACCAACTGAGATTTTAATTTTCTTTTTGTGGTATCCATACTTTGATTCTCATAAAACCTGTTGAAACCGAGACTAATCTTTTGTTGAAACTTCTTCCTGGATGGATGCAAAGTTCCATTTGTAGTTTGAAGTATTGAGTTCTAGTAATGGTTTTAAATTCTCGAGTTACTGAGGTGATAGTCCACAACTTCACATTGTTCGTGTGGAAAGAAGCAGACTGGGCTATTTCTCAGCTGATAACCGGCATGATCTAAACTTCATTTGAAGTCCTGGACCTGTAATGTCAAAAGAGGTCGCAGATAAACTCAGTGGAAACCCTATGGCATAAATGACATAAATGACGTCATGACCTGATGTGATTTGACATTGTTGCAGTGCCAGTTTGAGGAATCAATTATGTCACCAATAATCTCACAAGTCTTGTCGTTCTTCTATTTCAGGCTGGCCCCACCAAAGATGACATTTTCTAATCAAACGGGTAATGCTTAGAACACTGCCAACATGCTGATAAAGGAATATCGCATCTGTCTGCCCATGACAGTGGAAGAGTACCGGATTGCTCAACTCTACATGATACAGGTACGTTTGAAGGGAGGTCCGAGTGTGGTGCGGTGGGGGTGTACAGCGTTGTATCTTCTTTAAACTTGGGAGTGAAATCTCTCGGATTGCTTGATGTGAGGGGGCATCTGTCTACCGATGGGGGGGGGGGGGGGGTGCATGGCATTCATTCATATGTCTCTGCAATCATACCTGATACCTGATCCCAAGCACCAAAGGAACAAAGCATATTTTTCTTCAGCTATATTTATTATGTTACCATCAAATTAAAATTGTATTTACATCGTAGAGTAGCACATTTATTTAACAACGAATAAACAAATTCTCACTTTAACAGGAAAAAAACTACAATTCTGTTCGCCATTCTGAATTGATTCTAATATAAACAATTCTGAATGTCAGAAAGATTATTGTGATATACACTGACTAATTACTCAACCCTGGGACACAGATTTAACCAAAAAAAAGGATAAAAATGGGCAGATGAAATCAGAACTCCTTCTATCAAAGATCAAGATAATGACGATAACTATTTTTAACTTGACGTCAACCTATCATGAGAAATGTGTCTTGAGGCACAGAATGATTGCAGATTATCTTTTTGATCCCACACCATTATCATAGAAAGACAAATTTACGTTTTGCGTTATATGTCAATTAGCACCTCTAGACTGCAGGGGATTGTTTTTTCTCCAGAATGCAGAAGACATTAGTCACACTCTGAGAAGATTGGTGTGTGACATGCTGCGTATGGCATACAACAAACAACTTACGCATATAGCATACTACACTCCCCTGTCAATTCGAAAAGAAAAAATCTTGGAGATAAAACATCTAATAATACATTGAAAATTTAACACATAACAGGATGTTGAAAAATCAACACAGAATATATTAGCACATCATTTCTGTAGTCAAAACAGTTCTAAACTAGCACATTAAATGTTCAAGTCTTCCCTTAGTCACAGTTGCACATCATTTCTGTAGTCAAAACAGTTCTAAACTAGCACATTAAATGTTCAAGTCTTCCCTTAGTCACAGTTGAAGAGTTCATTTACGATAATTTGAGACGGACGTCTATTTATACTGGTTGTGGCGTTTGATGTGAGATTTCGCCATTCGAAGACGACGATTTCTGAACCACTTTCGAACTTGTTGTGCGGAAATGTTCGTTCTGCGACTAAGCATGGTACAGTCTTTAGAATCTGGGTAGGGGCATTCGCTGTGATCTTGGAACCACTGCTCTAAAATCCGAGTGGACGTTTTCTGGAACACGGCACGATGCTTGAGACGGTTTGGTATCGAAGAATCCCTTGCAGTTGATTTTCTCGTTCGTGGCTGCGTATCTTCTAGTAAATCCAAGCTGTCATGAACACGATCGATTAATCCATGTTGCATCCCAGCAAAGTCTTCTTTTGGCATTTCCTCATTCACGTTTTGGCAGACGATAATGTTTGATCGGGCAGCTTCGAGTTTGTACCATTGGTACAAGAAAAAGTTCTTCATTTCACTAATTTCGTTCGGAAATTGCAACATCAGACTTTCGAATCGTAAGTTCAGCGCTGTCTTGCTCACATCGATCGGTAGGTGGTAACTTTCTCTGCAGGTTGTGATGAGAGTTTCGACTTTATCGTTTTCATTCAAGTCTTCTTTCAATGTGGAAAGGAGGGAGTCATCGGAGAATTTCTTCAGGAGGCTGCTGGACAGATTCTGTATCTTGGAACTGGCTGGAATCGAACGAAGACCTGGTGCTTGCGATGAAGCGATCGTTGACTGGTTTGACGCAGGGGAGCAATAGCCACTGTCGTCAAGGCTGTTCACCAATGGAATGTTGTCCTGGGCCGGGGTACGTGGTTGGTTCCGACTCTGGGTGCTTGTCGGTGTTGGTAGTTCACTGGTGGAGCAGCGAGGCAGTACAGGTGTCATGAGGTTGACGTCTTGATAATGGTAGGGGTAGGGACTTGGCAATGCACCACACGGACTGGGTAAACAGCAATCTAATTCGAATAGAGTGGCTGGATTGAAGTATCTGTGGCTGCTTACTGGGGAAGGATACGGAACTTGTTGATGGCTACCAAAGTTGGTGCTTACCTGGAGTGGTTGGCAAGTTGGTGTACTCTGTGAAACTTGCACCCGTTCATGGCTTGGCTTGACCTTGTACTGTAGTGAATGTGAATTCGTTGGCCCTTGGTGATGGAAAATTGGCTGAAGTGGAGTTGTCAACCCTTGGTGCTCTGGAAGTCTTGAAATTACTGGATGATAACTCAGGATTGGTGTCACTGGAAACTGGCTTGAACTTGGTCGCGGTAGCAATTGATAACTTGAACTTGGATGGAGTGGCAGATGACTTGGAACTGGAATCATTTGCTGATGACTAGGAAGTGGTAGATAACTTGTTATCCGTGAATAACTTGGACTTGGAAGAACTGGAATCACTGGAACATGACTTCGATTCACTGGAAGATGGCTGTGGTATCTTGGAATGGCATCTGATCTGTTCTGTTGAAAATTTTCCATCGTTTAGTTGTCAATTTGCATCAGTTGTCACGAAGTGTTTGAATTCATATCAATTTGACACCCCTTTTATAACGACATGTACTGATGGTCTCCAGCTTTCACTTTCTGATTGGCTGAGATGATCTTTGGCTTTGTTTCAAGAATTACGATTGGTTGATTCGTATCGAACAGAAAAATATTATGATCAGCTAACTCGCAAGTAGTGAACACTTATCACTTCAGTAATCAGTGATAAGTGTTTTATTTTTTAAATAAAACTTATCACACCTTTGAGAATCAATTAACAAATTAACATCCTCCAAATATGAATAGCTTTGTGCTTTAATCATGGTAATTAAAAAAATTCACGTTCACACTCACACCAGATTGTTTAATTAGCATGTTTTTCATTGCAATTAGAAACTCCTTTGATCATGAGTAATAAATCAAGTAACACCAAGTAACACCTGCATAATTACTGATCAAAGAGTTGATTATTAATTATTAATCCCAATGAGCATGATTACTGATCAAAGTGTTTTAATTGATTATTAATTAATCACAATGAGCATGATAACTGATTAAAGAGTTTTATTAGTTAATTAGTTAATCACTGTTCACTTCTCTACCAATGCTGGGAAAGCACAAAAAAATCTCTTTAAGAAGAAAAGCAGAAAGATGTGATTTTGTTCCTTTCAGATAGTAAAGTTTTCACCATAGATAACATTCAAATAACTTTTTGCAACTTTCTACTTTCAGAAAAAGAGTCGGGAAGAGTCCTCCGGGTCTGGAAGTGGTGTTGAGATTCTAGTCAATGAGCCATACAAAGATGGTCCTGGTGGCGATGGGCAATATACTTACAAAATATATCATATCGGTAGCCATTTACCAGGTGAGTTATACCAAGGTAGTTCTGCTGTGTCATTTTCAGTTAGTTATTAAGAGAGAAAAGAAAAAATCAAGTGATTATTTCACCATGATATTTTCTTTTGCCATCTGTTTGTTTGTGTGTTTTTCGCTGACATTGGGGATTGCCATATGATTCAGCTGACACATCTTTTGGGGTAGACCCAGATTGAAATGGCAAGAGATAAAAATTTCCAACGTCATGAGCATTAAATTTTTGCCACAAACATGGAATTTAGTCTGTTGATTGCTACGTGGTTCCATCATGGTTCCATTATGGTTCGCTGTAGCCTTGGCGTGTTTTATCGCATGCAATAAAATC
Source organism: Lineus longissimus (assembly GCF_910592395.1). NCBI lineage: Eukaryota > Metazoa > Nemertea > Pilidiophora > Heteronemertea > Lineidae > Lineus > Lineus longissimus. The sequence continues at coordinate 9,599,788 of NC_088309.1, read as the reverse complement.
TTATCCGCGACTCTTCAATTTCCTAATGGTATGAAGTGATCAAATCTTGATTGGGCGCCTAATCCATTGGACAAATTACTCATAATTAATTGGTTCATTTTCGATACACTCTCGTGTTTACATCGGGAAGGTTCAGTAGACATCCTGTTATCGAGCGGTCTTCATCGCTAATCACTGATTGGTTGGCATCCATTATGCCATTGACATAATATTTGACGTGAACTTGTTGCGTGCAGGTTTTGCACTTGCTAATTTAGATACCTTGTGGTACAAAACTACGTCTCGATATAAAGCTAGTGCTCGTTCGAAAGCATGCCAACTCGGGTTTGGAGCTAGTCTATTTTAAGAAAATTGACTTTGGCTTCAGTAACACCAGCAGAAAGTGTTGGCCTTTCCAACGAGTTGTCATGTAAAAGGTCGCGAAGGTGGATGGTCTTGCAATATTGATAACAAAGCATTGCATAACTGCTGTATATAAACTTCAGTGCGATTACCTTCAGACACTCCTCCGCAATGTTGCGCCATGGGTCGTCATCGGTGTGATCATCTGACACCGTATTAATCACTAGGAAGTCAGTCTCTGCGGGTTTCCATCCACACAGATGGTCATTGCGTCCTGCTCACCTGCTTTCATCCACCTCAGTCAGTGTCTCCCACTTCTGTCAATAGAGAACCAATGCTGTTGTCTTTTGTTCTTTTGACTTCCCCTGTTATCATCCTGAAAATTTGCAAATTTGATTTGGTGGTCAGGTGTTGCACCCCTGTCTCATGAATATGATGGTGAAATGTGTTGGTTTCAGGCTGGTTGAAGACAATCCTGCCCAAGTCTGCCCTCAGGGTAGAAGAGGAAGCATGGAACGCCTACCCCTACACCAAGACAAGATACCGCTGTCCGTTTGTGGAAAAATTCATGCTCGAGATTGAAACGCGTTACTGCAATGATGGCGGCCACCAAGAAAACATATTTTCTTTATCAGAGGCGGACTTGCGTGCGAGAACTGTTGGTAGGTAATGGTGGCAATGAAAATTAATGTGAGCTCGTTTTGAGAGAGTCACTTAAAATCAAACCCAAGGCATAGTCATTTTCATGTTTTATGTCTCCATTACTGCATCACTATCCAGGGTTGTAACATTAGCCCGGAGTGAAAGGAGATTCGATCAAGATGAGCTAATTTGATCATATCAAGTCTCGTTCAATAAATAAGATTAGCATGATAATCCTCATTCAGTCTGTCAACTTTTTCCAACACTTCTCTTGCTTCATATCAATGCCTCCAGACTCCAGCACTCTGGTTCATGTTAGAAATTGGTAAAAAGTCGGTGTTGCCCAGGTTATCCACTAGTGCTAAAAGAAAGAAGCAACACGACTGGAGGTGATAACCCTTGCTAAAGTGTTTTACGCCTCAATACTAGAGCTTTCATGGGAAACACGGCTGCTTCCATCAGAAAATGATTTAACTAATGTGTGGCGCTGACAACTAAGAGTGCTAAAAGTGAGATAGGGTAAAAAACTGATTCAGTTAGGCTCTTACTTCTTGCTTGGCTCTCGTTACTGACACCCCTAATGTTTACACCAGACTTAGGTTAGACAAACCAGTTGATTGCCAATTGGCCTAATGAGATGAGTTGCCCTGGCAAGCAGATACTCTGAAATGTTGTAAGGTGGTGGGTGTTTAACTGTTTGGGACACATTTGCCATAGTGGTGCTGGTGGTGTGTGGGTGTGGATGTTGGTGGGAGGGGGGCTGGGGGCTGACGTTTGATGGCATTACCTGAGATGGGCGTAGCGATTGTATGCTGCCACCTCACATCAAATATCATGCAGCAGGATCTCGAAAGGAGTGAATACACATACATGGGCTTTGATGTAAGATCTTTTGATGATTGGGTATGAATTGGTGTTTCTCTGTAAGAGAAGCAGACGTAGTGTATATACTCTTGATCCTATTGAGATTGTAGTAAGCTGAGGTCTCATCTTTTATCCTTTTCAGATTACATGGACATCGTGAAGGATTCAATATCAAGCGGTGACTACCGAAAAGAGGAGGATCCGAAACTATTCATATCAGATAAAACTGGGCGGGGACCATTGACGGAAACCTGGCACACGGATTACGTGGAGGCGCAGGAGCAGCAGATCGGTAACAAACATATCATGTGTGCTTATAAACTTTGTCGAGTTGAATTCAAGTACTGGGGAATGCAGACCAAGATTGAGAGATTTATCCATGACATTGGTAAGTTGTATAATCCTCACTCCAGTTTTCCTCTTTGCCCTGTTTTGTGCATAAGTTGAAAAGTACTTTTCCTGTCTCTGGCAGGGGCGATCCGACAAGCCTTTGGCCGTGGTACAAAAGACAAGTCCTTGGCAGTTCTGGCCTCATACAATCATTTTTCATGGCAGTGTTAAAACATACTTGTACACCATTCATAAAAACCTGATAGTCAACAGGTATTGAACTGTTTAATTAGCAGATTTGCTTGAGAAAGAACCACCTTGGTCCAAAATAACAGAATCTGACTCATGATTTCCTTTTGCAGGGCTGAGAAAGACAATGCTGAGAGCTCATCGACAAGCGTGGTGCTGGCAGGACGAGTACCACGGCTTAGAACTCAGTGATATCAGGGAATTAGAACGACAGGCACAGTTAGCCTTAGAGGAGAAAATGAGGCGTTTTAGAGAAATGGAGGATGGGGAAACAGACACCAATGGGACAAAACCGAATGGGGAAAGTGCACAAAAGCTACCTGACCGAGATGAAGTTTTTGATAATCACAATTCATCATCATCGGGACGTCCGGGCTTGGAGATACACAAGAGTAAGGCAGACGAGCAACGCAAGCTCTCCGAATCGGGGGCTACGAAAAAGATCTCGTGGGGGACTAATAGATCGAGAAAGGGTGGTAGGTCTGACTGGTGTAGTGGCTGTGCTCCATTGGTTTCATGGTCGGGAGGGAGGAATGTGCTCCGCTGTCCTAGGTAGACGATTAGATTCTAACTTGTCAGTTTAGAAGGCCTTTTAAGGACAGGTCATAGTTATATAAGTATTGCCATTTCTTTTCCAAATACAATAATAAAAATACCATGCACTTACAAATTACTTGAAAGAATACATAAATCGTCATTTGTTGGTGATGCAGAATTGGCTATTATCTAAGAGTTAGAAACAAAAACCGAAAAATACCAAACACTTCAGAAAAATAGTTTACAGTAGAACCTCCCTTAGTGGACACCTCTATTAAGGACACCCTCTCTATTTTTGGTCCCAAATAGGTCGTTTCCATTCAATTTGACCTCTCTAATCAGGACACCTCTCTATTAAGGACAGCACTTGCCAGTCCCGACGGTGTCCTTAATAGAGAGGTTCTACTGTGCTTATGAAAAAGGAGAAGAACCTATGTATTAAAGTACAAATCCTCCCACTCCTTTGTCATACATGTCATGGATGCTCAGAAACATTAAATATACATATAATCCATTAGCCATTTATAAGCTATTTGGAACTAGCCAATTTTGCTAATGGTAGAGACGAGGATGATATCAGTTCATGAGATTAGGGGTATAATTGACACTGATATCTGCCCCAGATGAACCGAATGTCCCTTGGCGGTCATTACCGTACGTTCTGTTTCATGATATTCATTAATAAATAATTAGGTTTATGAATTAGCTGAGTAATTGATTATTTGAGGGCCGTCGTTACAACTTGTTTGAAGTGGTGTTAGCGGTACTGCAGTATTCATGCTAGCGTAGTGGCCATTTATCTCATTTGGGGTTAAGAATAGAGAAATTGGGAAGACGAATGGGTGCCAAATGTATGTTCATGTATGCGTTTAGATTTTGATATAGGATACATATTTTGTTGACAGAATGCTTGTTCAAACTTTGAACAGTTGGAGGACATGCATGAGCACTGTCTCAATCATTACCATTCATTTCAAGTATCATTGCTTTAAGTTACAGAATTGGTTAACCATATGTTACCACAAACCTACGTGTATATTTAAATATCATGTTGATGTATGCCTTATCTCTCATAGAACAAAATTAAAGTATTTTCATGGCTGACTTAAACTCGTACAGTTAGTATCTAAGATACCTAGGACACATGCTTTGAATGGTTTTGAGTTTTTTTCTAAATTACTAATATATCGTGTGTTGTGATTTTGGTGAAAATTTTTGCGAATCTAATCCTGCAGACCTAAGCCCTGTCTTGATTTGTGGCTCTTTTGCGTGTTTTATTTCAGTCGCTGGAATTGTATCCTTTCTTTAAACCTCAAACTTTTATTCTTCACACTTAGAGTCGCTTCCTCTTTCTCAATTTCACTTTACAGATGTCACAAACGTTTCACAAAATTCACAATTTATTGCATGAGAGGTACAATATGTTTCATCAAAGGCACAGATTATTCTACATTAGATATCACTAAGTAGTAATTACATGAATACCATGGCATGTTTGACAATTAGACAAAATAGTTTAATTTCAAGGAAATATTTCAAAATAGATTTTTATTTGTCATTAACAAACAGCTGGAACCTTGTTGCCTGTATCAATATACTTTAACTTCACCACCACAACATTTCTCTCAAATCACACCTAAATCTCAATTCTTTAATTTCGATGATTTCTACTTTTTCTCCTGACCCATGTTACCTTGGTTTGCATGCACTTTATTACACTCCTGTCATAGTGTTTGGCATGCCCTTCCAAGACTCCTGGCATGTCTGGAGGCATGCACAAACACTACGACAGGAGTGTATAATTACTTCATCCACTACACCAAGTCGCATGACTTTCCTCACTTCTGCTCATTATTTGGCGAGATAGGTTTCAGTGGTTAAAGAATAATGCTGTTGCATTTGTGTTTTGAAATTGTACATATTACCATTGTAACCCAGTGGCTGACCATCAGAGGTTCTTTGCCAAGAGGGGAGGGGGTTTGTAATAAATTCCTCTTTGTTTGATTTCGAAATCTGGGGGAGAGGTTGTGGTTATCATTTGCGAGTTCAATAATCAAAATAAAACAAGCCTATTCTTTGACCAATGAAAGGGATTGCTGTCTTATGAAGTTTTCTTCAGGTTTACTTTTCATGATCACTCACTTGATCATGTTTTCATCAACAGCCGAATGCACAGTTGGTGCTAAACCAAAGTAGTTGGCTGCTGATGATGATTTTACCTTTCGTTTTCTTCAGTGGCACTGTGTTGTGAATCACCTTCTTTACTTTTCTACTTTAAAGATTATGGCGCAGGGTGTCTCAGAAAAATGCCAAGAATCAAATGGAAATCATACCCATGAGGACCATTATAAGCATGGTCCTTGACTGTCATTAAAGTCCCTTGGTATGCTTTGGTGACAGCACTGGCCAGTGACAGGCTGGAAAGATTGGTCCCCTGGTACCTAGTTTTCAGTATTCCTGAAAAAATAAATCCTCCTGTATTTTGTCTTGATGACTGGATTCAATTTTTCTGAGACACCATGTACAATATCTGTAATGATAGTAGAATGCAGTTGAGGATGTTGCAATAAAATTTACCACAAGTTTTGCCGCAGGTGCCTTACAGTTGCATGTACATCCTGCTTTATTCAGTATTAAATCTTTGAAGGGCATTTGTCATTCCTTTTCAGAACCTATGAGGCGATGGGGGTCTTTTAAAAAGACACCCTCTAAGTCCAAGTTGGTTAGCCCCATGGTTAAGCCATGGATTACTAGTAGTTCTCCCCAAAAGGGCGAACCAGGTTAGTCTTAGGCTGTTCTCTGTAGCTCTAACACAGATAGCCTAGCCTAAACTAAACCCTGTCTATTATTTTACTATGTTTAAATTCAAATCAGGGCTTCAGATGGTGCTGGCAATTTCTGTTTCTGTCATTCTTCACAAACAAATGTATTGTTGTCTTCAATTGAGTTTGCTGGTATCCCAGCACCTATCTCATGCTCATTATTTTTCAGGAAAGTTTTTCAGGTAATTGATCCTATCGCTAGTTCTGACTCCTTGCCACCTTCAGAGAAAAAAATTGCAGAAATGCATAAAACAAAATTGCCTGTCAGATGTATTCAAATCTGAAGCCCAGGTTTCATTGTTTGCTTAATAGTTCTGATAACATATATGACAAATGCCTAACAGTAGATAGCGATTGAAAAATAATTCACTCTCTAGGATTGACCTTGATTTACCACCACAACTGTAGTTCCCACCACCAATGTTGTTTTTGCCACCGATATAATTTCTGAATGTTATTCAGGTTCCAGCATGTCCATATCAGACTGGAGGGTGGAGAGCTTAGAGAAGTTACAGGACACAAGTTCTGATGATGAGTTCTTTGATGCCATGGGTGAGTAGTTGACCTTGACCTTAACCTAGAAGTTGACCTTGAATTTGTCTTTGACCTTTAACTTGTAGTTGAGCTGAATTCTCCTAGTTTTCACTCTTGTGGTGTTTTGTGATTCCCAATGCACATATTTGATAGCCTAGGTACTTTCCTTTGAAGTTCCTGATTTGTTCTCTATGCTTGCTTTTGTGTGAACGACTTCAAGTTTGGTCATGGAAGGTCATTTAGACTGGACATTGGGTCAAATGATGCAGTGTCAGTCAAGGTTGCACAAGTCAGTGCAAAGGACTTAGAATCTAGTTTACTCTCTGAAATCAATTGAGAACCAAATCTGCAGAAATTGAATGCTGGGCCTGGCATACTATTAAAAAACTGAGCAGAAATAAGGGAAAACCTGGCTTAAGGCTGGAATTTCATCTCTGATGTATAAACATGCCACTGAAGTAAACCAGACCTTGTGTCCCTCCTCTTTTGTTTTGACCTTTTTGATTGAGTGTGTGTTTTCTATCCTACTATCTAGACGACCTGGGACCACCAGATGCCAGTTCACTAAAGCTTTATCGTGCTAGTTCAATGGAAATGGTTAGTGATGAGTTTGCAGACTGCTCTGCAAGCCCCAGTGCTTCTGGTCGAGGCTCAAGTAAGTCACATTATCAGGCCGTTGAAAATACGGTAAACTCAGATATGTTTAAAAGTACCTTCAGTGCCATGAAAGAAAATGGCAAGGGGCTCACAATAGATGTTATAGGTCTCATCAGGTACCTGGGATAATTGATTTAATGCATTATTGAAAAGTCCATCGGTTAGCAGAAATTAATTCAACTATAAAGTTAAGTAAGTATCTTTTGCTAATATTCTGGGGCCATGAAAATAAAGGTGTCAGTTAGTCCTTTGAAATTATCGCTTTCTCTTTCAGATTTCTTTGCCTCATCATTCGATCAGAAATTAGAATTCTACAAAAATAATCTTCAGCCTGGCAATCAGAGTCTAGACATGTCACTCCCAGCTACCGGGAGCACCTCACCGTCCAGCCAACAGAGTAAAACCACAGTCCTTTTCATGGTGTTACATGGAGGTAAGTCTAGACATGTCACTCCAAGCTACCGGGAGCACCTCACCATCCAGCCAACAGAGTAAAACCACAGTCCTTTTCATGGTGTTACATGGAGGTAAGTCTAGACATGTCACTCCCAGCTACCGGGAGCACCTCACCGTCCAGCCAACAGAGTAAAACCACAGTCCTATTCATGGTGTTACATGGAGGTAAGTCTAGACATGTCATTCCCAGCTACCGGGAGCACCTCACTGTCCAGCCAACAGTGTAAAACCACAGTCCTAATACACGGAGGTAAGTCTAGACATGACATTCCCAGCTTTCAATTGAAAGGCTGCAAAAATAAAGGATTTAAATTACCAGTATTTCTGACTGGAATATTTCTGTGGATGCTGACAAATATATAATAGTTATCTCCTTGACTTTGCAGGCAGTATGTTGGATGCTGGCCAAGATCAGTCATCCAAACGTGCTGATGTCAGCACATTCAAGACGACTTTGGATTCCATTGTACGCGCTCACTATCCCTCAGCTGTCGGCCATATTTCTGTTCGTCTTGTGCCATGTCCACCAGTATGTGCTGAGGCATTGGCCTCCCTTTCCAGGTAGGCAATTCTGTAATTTGCAAAAAAAAGTTTAAGTTACAGATTGTGCGAACAACCTTGACTGGAGGTTAGAACTTTTTCCCAGCACCTTGTAGAACTTTGAATTTTAACAAATCTGGTCTACAAGGATTTTAGAGGAGGATTTGTGTTGTGTTTCAGTGCTCACTGGGTTTTATGTGGCAAAATTCCATTTGGTTTTGATGAAAAATCACAGTCTACCTCGGTGCAAATCCATCATTTCAATGCTCAATCTTCTCATGCTCACTTTCAGCCTAAGTCCATACAGTTTTGATGCTCAATCTCCCAACAATCTAAATGTAGACCAAGGTGCAGTTGTAACCAACGATTATATCCCGCTTGGAGCCATACCTCTGTTGACTGTGTCCAGCCAAGAATATAAAGACAGTGTCGGCAAGGTCATAGCTAAGACGAACCAGGTGTTCAATGATTTCCTCCACACTGATGAAGGAAATACTTTCGCTGGCCAGGTAGGCAATCCTCTTCCGATAACTAGTCATTTTGCTGTAAGGTATAAAAATATGTATCAAGTTTTAAAAATATTTAAACACAAAATTCTTAACGGTAAATTATGAATGTAGGTTGCTGAGAATTGCCAATAGAGAAACATAGTTTTCAGTAAGGACCCTAGCTCAGGTCAGTTACTGCTGGAATTGGATGGTTTCTTTGTAAGGCCTATCACCGAGTGTGTTGTTGGTTTCTTGGATGGTTTGTAACAAGTGGTTTACAACATTCTTCTTTCAACCAAATTTCTGGACTGTAAGATAGTTGCATCTTGTATTTTCAGGTCATACTCATCGCTGACAGTATTGGTTCAATATTTGGCTACGACTGCTTGTGTCGGTCGCATGCGTACAGCCGCAACAATAGTCACAACAGCAGTCATGGCAGTATCCATGACAGTGATCACGACATGGACAAAGAAAGCGAACTTTCCAGTTCCGTGTTCAGAAAATCAAACCTAGAGACGATAAAACAACTCAGTTTCTCAAATCCGGATTTGACGCCGACGGAAGAAAACAAGACGATGTTGACGCAGACAGGGTCTTTCCAGCACAAACGTGGCCGGAGTGAAACATTGGACGAAACGCATAAATCCATGCCGAATTCTCCATACACGAGACATTTATCTCTACCGGGATCGAAATATAATAGTTACCCGTTAGAGCACAATTCGTCGTGTTTTGAATTTGATGTGACGGATTTCTTCATGTTCGGATCACCGCTTGCGATGGTGTTGGCATTGCGGAGGTGTCTTCTGGGTGGTGACCGATTCAGTAAGTAGGACCTACAGTTTCATCTTCTTCCTGATTTTAGCCGATGAGTTAGTGCCTTTTGGTGTGCTGCTTCAACACTTGTGTGTGTGTGTGGGATCCTTCGTTAGCCCAGGCAATGATGTCCAGAAGACACTGACTCGATCCCTCATTCCATGGGTGAGGGTGAAAACAATGAATCCCATTCTGGACATTCTAAAAAGGATCATTGTCAGTGTTGCGGTCTTAGACCATTTGTGTGCTTGTTGCCAAACGGTGTATGGTAAATCAGTTGAGCTTTGAGAATGGTTGTTCTTGTGAGTCGAATTGCAAATGTTTTTCAGCATTCAGGCCTCTCAGTAAATTAAAAGTTATTCGAAATGAAAAAGATTGATGCCACAAAACATATCATTCTGAACTTCCCTCTTCCTTCCAGCTCTTCCTCAGAGGCCGAACTGCCACCAAATGTACAACCTATTCCACCCTACCGATCCCTCAGCTGGTCGCCTCGAACCTTTCCTCAATCATAAATTCAAGCTGGTCGCGCCAATGAAGATCGCACGCTACAGCAGATATCCTCTTGGTGACGGGGAATCAGTACACTTAGGTAGGTGAATGGACTTCAGTGCTACTCTCTATCACAGTAGAAATATCCCTCTCCATTTGAAACCACAGGAATCCAAATGGAGCAAATCTTTCCACATCGTGGTTTTTTTATTCAAAAATCATTCAATTCCTTATTGTCTTTTCTCTTTTGTTTTGCAGTTGAAACAATACAAAGTAACTCAGAATCGCTCCTGATGGATGGTATGGTTGTTGATAAGCCACACCTGGAACGTCGGACAAGCAACATGAGTATCATGAGTCAAGTGTCTGGCCATGGCGAAATCAATCTGGCGGCCATTGCTGCAGGTGGGTGATACGTCAATTGTCTGTCCATACCTTTTCGAGTTCTGCTAGGCGAAGTTTTAGTCAGATAACTTAAAGTCATTGTATTTGATCAAACTCCCATGCAGCTAGATCTGTGCTATAACATCTACAGGCACATAGACCTAAGGGCTTAAAGCCTACTCTGCATTTTCTTCATTTATATTCATATTCAAGCATCCAACTCTCGGTGGACGCTCATTCTCGGCAGCTGCTCCAAGACTGTGGAATCAGCTGCCGACGAGCGTCCACCATGCCGATTCCATTGAAGGTTTCAAGTCCCTCCTGAAGGCCCACCTATTTGCAGCTGCCTACGGGAGGGATAGCGCCCCAGAATACTCTCCTGCGGAGTAATTGGGGCGCTATATAAATAATATGTATTGATATGTATTGATTGGATATTGTCCTTGGCTGGAAATCGTGATACTGGTTTTCTGGTTGGCAAGTTGACTATGGTCTACACCTGTGTAATTCTCATTGTTTCAGTGACGAAACGCTGGTGGGGTGCCAAGCGCCTTGACTATGCACTCTACTGTCCCGAGGCTCTCAACTCTTTCCCAACGAATGCACTGCCATGTCTCTTACATGCAAGCTACTGGGAGTCCAGCGATGTTGTCTCATTCATACTCAGACAGGTGCGTATTTGATCGGGATGGCCTAATCTTCAAATCTACTTCATATTTTCTATGCTTGGGACATGAAAACACATTTGATTTCCCACTAAGAAGAGGATGTTTATCAGTCAACTTGGGTTAGAACCTGCTGGGTATCAGTCATATCGAATGGGGTTTGGAAGTCGCTAGGTGGCGCCAAATCAGAGTGGCAGTCAACAAAAGGTGAACAAAGGTGAATAGTAAAGAAGATGAAGAATGGACCCAGATAAATGTATTCAGTTGACGATGATATCTGAATTTGTGATGTCACGACTTGTAAATAGTGTGCTTTGTCAGGATTTATACTCACCAGGTGGTGCTCACAAGAAGAAAAACGTCGGCGTCTGCTTAAACCAAAACAACATCACTATGCTTTCAACTGCTTTTCACAATGTTTGTGGCCTTAACTCCTACGTTCTCTGTTGCTTTTTTTTGTGAGAAAGCACTTGTTCTGTAGCTATTTACAAGAAGTCATCTCTGTACTATATAGGCTTTGGCAAGCAGCATTGAATTGCTTTTGTGTACAGTTGCAACTTAATTTTCATGTTTTAGATGAATGGTCCCGAATTTGATAAGGTAAATTTTTTTGCTTCATCAGCTTGCATAGATGAGAGTTCTTGAAGTTTTCTGGACTTCGGAATTTTTGGACAGCAGAGGATATACTGATTGAGGAGATACTTGATTGAAGGCTTGTGTGTTGCCATTTGTCAGAAATGGAATTTGAGCTGTTTTTTGTTTAACATGCTGGTTGACATTCTATATCTAACAAAATATTTTAAAATTATTGTTTCATTCACTATTCGTCTTCATACTTGATTGCACATTGGTACTGGTCAAAATGTCAGGCTGAGTGCTGGGAAATCAACCTTTCGACTGTGTCTGAACTACAAATGTACAAGATTACTAACTGTGTGCTTGCAATGTGTATTGATGGTGCCATTCAATGTGAATCCAGTTTTGTGTAACTTTCCATCAGCTGCACCTGGTGGTGATTTGAAGAACCAAATACCCCCTGGAGCCAAGTGTTGGTTGCTGCAGCAGTGACGAAAGCAGTGCAGCTCTCTGGTGGATTCATTCCTTGAATTCTGTCACTTGATGTAATTGTTGTCATCATGTTTCAAATTGAGCCCGACGAGGGCAGCCATCCATATTTGTGAATTAAACCGTTCCTCTGATATCTGACCTAAGATAGGCCTACATGTGTGCATGTATTCCCGATGTGTGCAACAATTCCCGATGTGTGCTACAATTCCCGATGTGTGCAACAATTCCCTCTCAAGTTTAGGACAAGATCACCTGACACTGATATTCCCTATATGGCTGTAAACAAACAGAAAGATGCCTTTTGTTGCTATCTTCTGCATATTCTGTTAAATCAACAAAAAATTGATTCACTGTCTTTGTAAGTAGTAACTTGGAAAGTTGCATGAAGTAGGAGAATCGTGTTGTTTTAGGGATTCTTTAGAGAGGTAAATCCTGTTGTAACTTAAAGCTATATTCTGTTCTCTCGCAATCAATAAGCACTATTTAGAAGACCTCTCTCAAACATCGATGACTAAAATGAGGGCAGTTGCAATATTTTGGCACAATCCTGTTATTGTTGGCAGTGGTATGTCGGTTAGTGCGTGGAAATTGGTTCAAATGTATCACTGGTAAAAGTGGTATCGGTTCGTTCGTCAAGGTGATATTCATGCTGTTGTTTTCTTCATGGATAAAAATTCTAACAGTACCGATTACAGATATTCCAGAAGGCATGAATAGTCATCATTCGATGCGAATGTTCCCTATGAAAGAAGAGTTGTAATCGGTCAACTTTGATCAGGGATCTGTCTCCAGCCAATCATGGCATGGCATGGGCATTGGCATGACATAACAGATGAATGAATGCTTGTGTTTCTGCTAGCTTGACATACATAATCATCAAAAACACCTCGCATCTCAAAATATTCGGCCTGGCGATATATTCAGTTTTAGAAATTGATTTCAGTGAATCGATCAGCCTGGTTTGGCAACAAAAAGCTGATGATATCAATCATAATTCTCACTCTGATTATTTTCAATATTGTAGGTTATCCGCCATGACAGTATAAGTATACGTGGTTCAGACGGTAGCAAAGACGCACCGATGTTTACACCAGCCCAGCCTAGGGAAAAATGGATGAAGAGACGCACTACTATCAAACTTAGGGTATGTATTGGAATGAACTCTGGGTAGGAGTTGATCATTTCACCACTGTTATTTTGTCAATAGTCATTCCTTGCTGCTTGTTGGTTGTGTTGCTTCAGAATGTAGAGTTAGCACTCGAGCTGTCCCACATCAACATAGGAGGTGAGCTTAGTGCTACCTTTTTGCCTTGTGACATTTTGAGCAGACGTCATTGCATCCAGATGGTACCTGCGGCATATTGTCAAACCCTGGTGCTTGACAATATTGTTGAGTGTTGTGTTCGTTATTGTTCAGTTCAGTGCCATCAGACTTGTTCAAAAATGTTCTTAAGAAGATTTAGTTAAAAAATTTATCCTAAATGAAAAAAAGCTTTCATATTTTTGTGTAAGTGTGGAAGGTAAGGTCATTTCTTGGTTTTGTTGTCAAACTGGTTACATCTTTACCATTCATCTTTTTTCAGACTGTTAAGCTGAGGGTGGGTAGGCCACTTGTAAATAAAAGAAAAATATTACCGTCCGCATGCTCAGTAACCCTTGTAATTTATTCAGGCTAATTCACCTTGTAAATTTGTCAATATTTTAAAATCGGCACACTAATTTCAGACAAAAAGGGTTAATTCTAATTGGAAGATCAGGGTAATTATAGCCTGTAGTGCGGCACAATATGTTTTCTACCAGAATTGAATAAACTTGCTTTATTCCTTCTTGCTTATACCTGTCCAATTTAACACCGTCCATTTAACTCAAGAGTTTTGCAGTGGTTATCACATGTTAACCTTTCTGAGTGCATTTTAAATTCCATACTATCTGAGGTTGTTTCTGATGATGCTATTATGACAATTCTCTATCGCTTCTTTCCATTTCATCATTAAAAATATATTTTGTGTGAACAGGACAAAATTGGTTATTGTTGATGGTATTTTGGTCCTGAAATAAGTAAGAATAGAAAAATCTTAGTTTACGAAAATGACTTCTACATGTAGTTTTATCCCCAGTGCCTGAGTATTTGGATTTGGTGACAAACATTATCCTGCACATCACTGTACAGACTGTATGCTTAAAAAACCTCCCGAGGCATCACTACCCTCCCCAACCAGGCATTTCCCAGCACGACACTCACAGCCTCCTGTATGGCACTATGAATTATAGAACACCTTGGTTACAATGGAGCACCATTTACAGTGTATGATGCACTGTGCCATGTTTTGGCAGCAGCGGCTATGGTATTGGTTGGGCCACCATACCTGCTTGGGGTTGATACAGAATATGGAAGCAGACGCAATGCCGTCAAAGTCACATTTCAACATTCTGGTTTAAGGTGCTTTAAAATAGAAATTGATACCTCACTGTCAGTATGGGTTGTCTCACCGCTCCTGTGGAGAGGTTGGTTCGTCAAAAACGTCAGCAACGTGTTTAGCTCCACCCTCACATTATTTGATGAGACGACCAAAACCTCCTCTTCAGTATCAATTCCTTATTGTTAAGTATGTAATATGTCTTAGAAATTGACCTTTAAAAGCTTGATGTTGGCCACATTCTCTGATGATCACTTTGGGAAAACGCTCCACAATTCTTCTTTCAGAATGTAGGACCCAATCATCGTGCTAACGACGTAATAGTACTGGAAGATGGTCCACAGGTGTTGGTGGCTCGGTTCATGTATGGACCTCTTGATATGGTCTCGCTCTCTGGTGAGAAGGTAAGAGACTAATAATGAGTGTCCCCTTTGGGATATCATTCAGTGACTATTTGTGACCCGCCATGACAAAACAGGTCGCATGTCGCTCTGAGCTTGACAGGTTGAGACAGACTGGTTGTTCATTTCACCATTGTCTGCCTTTTGTAAAATCGGAGCATATCAATTTCTTCTATTATGTCCTGGTGTCATTTTAGGCTCATCTTCTGTGCAACATGCGACTCATTTTGTCGTGGTGGGTCACATTTGTAACTGTTTGTCTATACAGGCATTCTTTGGATTTTCTCTGAAAGGTGAATTAAATACTGTACGAAGGGTCTTTCAATGATAGATGACTGTCATTTCAGGTTGATATTCACCTGATGACGCAGCCCCCACTAGGCGACTGGCTCTACCTTGGCACCGAGTACACCGACGGTAATGGCCGTGTCTCTTTCACCATACCTGAGGAGAAGAAGTTCACGCAGGGAATGTACCCAGTCAAGATGGTGGTCAGGTGAGTTATAGAAAGTACTATCATGCTAGTCTGTGAGTCAGCAGGGAAGTCTTATTCCTGGAGTCTGGCAGAACAGTTTGTTTATTTATGGGTTTGATATGATAAATGCTTTAGTTGATCTAATCAATGCCACACTCGGCTCTTAGCATTAGTTCAGAATTCTGCCTCTCCAGCCAGAGTGACGTGCCTTCCTCTGCTATCTGTCTATAGGCTTTTATCAAAAGTCCGCTACAACATTGTCATTTGATTGCAGGGGAGACCACACGACCGTCGACTTCTACCTGACGGTGCTGCCACCTCAGACTGAGAGTGTTGTGTTCAGTATCGATGGTTCTTTCACCGCTAGTGTCTCCATTATGGGAAAAGATCCTAAAGTTAGGGCTGGAGCAGTCGATGTTGTGAGGTAAGCTTATCATGTTGATCAAAGATTTTCTGAAAAGTAACGAATCCAATTTGTATTGTTAAGAGAAAAAAAACAACATTTCCCTCAAATTTAGGGCTGCGAAACTAAGGGGTTTATTGTAAGTCATTTTTTAGCTCAGCTGACAAAGTCAGCGGAGCTAGTAGAATAGCTGTTCAAATGGTGTCCGTCCTGCAATCCATCCATCTAGGGACCCATCTGTGGACAAAATTGGACATTTCTGATTGGGAAGGCCTAGCCACTTCGTTGACGGTGCTAAATTAGGAGTTGCCCAAGGTGAACTCAAAACACGAAAAATCAGCGCAATCCGACCTGTATTAAGAGAATGAGGTCATTTCGCGTTTAGATTTATTTCCCTTTTTACCTCGGTCCACAGAGCAAATATTGTTTTCAAATGTGGCTGAATATTTTTTAATATTTTTTCATTTTTTACTTTTAATGGAATTAATATGGTTTTCACCGCCAGTTGGCGCTGCAGGCACATTGACTGAATTTTGGCGATTTCAAATTTGGCGGTGGCTCAACTTTTTGCAAGCAGTGCCGCTGATTGGCCGATCGATAGAAGAGATGCCACCATTTAAAAATGGCGGTAGTCGCTGCTTCAATGAAGATGAGTGAACTTTCTCATGTTCAATCGGTTGATACTCTTTTAATCAACATGACTATGTACCTGAAATTTGTTTAGGTACTGAAAAGAGTCTATATAATTCAGATTTATCGATAGTTTTTTATAATATTGCGGAAATTTTGTGCACAAATTAGCGAAAGTTGGTGCTCGTCTCATGTCATTTTAGAGCGAGAAATTTGTTTCCGTCGATCTCTACCACTGAAAAATCGCTTGCATAGCTTCGAATTTTTGTGAAAATAAGTATCTGAACTTGGTTTCAAATACATGTAGTCTAGAGAGTTACCTTTGTGGTGATACATATGGTATGTGATAAATATTTGTGGAACTTGTGAAATTCGGTTTTCAAACGTGCCGATGATGCAAGCGATCTCGCGTGAATTTTACAAGTCCTGATATGTCGACCGGGTGTCAAAAATCACTCGCCTAAATTCAATTCAAAGATCAAAAATAATATCTGAACTTAGTTTCAAATAGCCTACGCAATTATCATTTCGGTGATATATAATGCATGCATGTAATAATTGATTAATCTGCCTAAAACGCGCTATTAAAACGGCGAAAGATCGTGATAAACACTCTGGTGGCGGTCGCACTAAATAACGACCGGTAGGGCCCGGCGTCTGGCGGAGAAAAAAAGGTAGCGGCCGGAGGTTGAAACGGGATTTTTATGCACTTTTAACTGTACATATATGTTGTTTGGATGTATTTCTAACAGTTCTGTAACTTTGATGACCAAGCTTGCGCCCAAAGTTGGTGAAATTGATGCTTGTTTATGGACTGCGCTAGCGACCGGAGAATTCGCCGTCGGCCATTTTGGCTACGGTCCCTGAGTTGTTGTGGTTGGCAATTTTGCAACAAATTTCGCCATTTACGTTTGTTTACAATTATTTTGAAAGTCACATTATGACATCGTAGTATGAATTCCACTGCAGTTTCGTTACGCAGCAATGCTCATGTTTTTGGTTTGCAATCCTGTACTGTCTGTACACTGCGTTGTGCATGGCTGTACTGTAGCTGTAAAAAAGACAAAAACCATAGCCTAGCCCTATAGGACAGGCTTAGAGTATAACTCAACAGTCCCTCATGATTCATTTGATGGACACCTTATTTGATAGTACCTCATCATTAAGTCCACTAGATCCTGTTCTGTCACATGTCGTAGACGATAGACAATTTTCAAAATGTAGTACACCACTCGCTCATCTTTAAGCCCAGCTCTCGGATCACATCATGTGGGCACGGTTGGCTGTTGAGTGTTATGGTTCAGTCTGTGAGTCTAATTTAAAGAGGTTACACTTTTATTTTGAATTGGAAAACAGCCCACAGGACTGACTTTTCACTGAGTAATAAGTGTGCCCTTCGAAGGTAAAGTCTCTTTCTGGATTTGCTTCCATAGATGCCTTGTTCAGGATATCATCTGACCGATGCCTGATCAAGCACAGACTGTATCCGGTGGTGTACATTTCCCCGTCTATGTCACCCTTTTTAGCTCAGCTGACAAGCTGAGCTATTCATATGAGTAAATGGTAGAATGAATGTCCGTCTGTCTGTCTGTCTGTCTGTCTGTCTGTCCGTTAAACAGGCACGTTTCAAAACTATGGCGGATAGGCGATAGATTTTCCCTATAAGCCATTTAGACCCTTCAGGACTCCTGAATAGACCAAGTGTGGGTCCGGCAGGATTAACAGTTTGGCCACCAGGGGGCAAAAAGCCTAAATCACAAAACAATTTGTTGGCGCTTTATTCAAGCAGATAGAAGCTTGAAATAAAGTTGAAAAGGACCGCATGCATGTAGGTCTTGAAACTACTAAGAGTAGTTTTGATTGATACTACCAGTTGGCATTACTGAGCCAAAATCTGTGTTGACCGAGTTTAAGCTTGATTTGAATTTCCCGCTCTTGTATGACTCTGAAGGTTGTGGGTTCCAATCCCACTTCGGGTCAATTTTTTTTTTTTTTTAATTTTTACTTTTTTCACTTGTAAATACATTTTCTTTACTTTTTTGAATAATTTGGTGGGCGGCCATCTTGGTTTTTTTTTTCTATTTTAAAGCCTTTGCTGTATCCAGAGTGACATGAATTTTATGGTTGGTGTACAATAAGTCTCCTTTACATGATATCACATGGGCTTTCTATTTGACCTACTTTTCAAGGTCAGCCTGGCTCAGGCACTTAGATTTGACTAATAAGTGGCATATTTGTCACCATTTAAAAGTCTTTTTACTTTGGTACGTTTGCCTGATATATTGACAAAACTGAGGTTGAAAGAGATCTATCGGGTACTTTCCATGTTCATATATTTCAGCTGAGCGCCAGGCCCTTGGGCCTCTTGTTCACTCATGCTTTTATGTTTTCAGGCATTGGCAAGAACTAGGTTATCTGATAATTTATGTGACAGCTCGGCCAGATATGCAACACAAGAAGGTTGTCAGCTGGCTGGCGCAGCATAACTTCCCGCATGGAATGGTCTCCTTCATGGACGGCCTGTCGGCTGATCCTCTCAGACAGAAGGCACTCTATCTCAAGTCGCTGATTAATGACGTAAGTAAAGCATAGGTTCTGTTGAAAACAAGACTGAGGAAAGATTCTGTTGAAATCAACACTGAAGAAAGATTCTGCTGTGGACTCAAGTCAAATTCACTCAGCCATAATGCCATGCTGTATCCAGAATATCTGATTATAAGCTGTATGTTTTGTTTTTTCTTCAGGCTAAAATTGTGATTCATGCCGCCTACGGGTCGAGTAAAGACATATCTGTGTATCAGTCTCTGGGTGTGAAGGCAGAGCGCATCTTCATTGTGGGGAAGGCATCGAAAAAACAACACTCGCTTGCAACGGTAAGTAGCCCACACTGATAAGCAATGATCATCAAGATGTAGATGCAGCAAGTTTTGTTTTGATCAGTCGTGAAGAAAAATGTGCTCATCCCCCCCGATCAAGTCCTGGACAATGTCATCAGCAATTGAAGGCACAGTGCTCAGACTTACAGGGACAGCTGATGAATTTGCCATTGACTATTTTCATACCTTACTGAGTCTTTGAGAAAAAGTGAGTTGTCGTTGTCGTCTGCTCAGGTTTGGGGTTGAATATGATAATCACTGGAGCACCATGGCCACTTTTTCGCCACCTTGTCTTTTATTCCAGGTACTGGATGATGGGTATGCAGCCCACTTGAGTGCCCTTCTTGCCCACGGCGGCTCCAAGGCAGCCGTCGGCAACGCACGCATGGTGATACGGAAAGGATGCTTCGGTCTACCCGGACAGCTAAAGAGAGGCAAAAGCAGCAAAAAATATGCAAAGAGAACAACGTCACTCCCGCCTCAAGCTTCTGGGTCATCTGCCCCTGAATTCAAATGTCACCATGACTCTCTTGCGGTTGAGAGTCCAGGGATTGGGATCAGTCAGGCGGGGAATACCGTTGTAGATCAAGGGGTCCCGGACCACGGCGTGGCTATGCGTGCGCGGGGATCCTCCCCGCGACCCAAAGTTCCCGCGTTTCGATACGAATCGCAGGTATGATACAAAAGAGTCTTGTTAATCTTTTTAAGCACTTTAGTATGAAGAAACACTTTAGTATGAAAGTACACGTATGTCTGTCAGCACTTAGAGGATTTAGATTTTTTAGATTTCAAGAATCCTTTCGGATATGTTATGAGATTGTTCAACATTTGTTCAATCATCTTGTCTCGTGAAATTCAAAAATCTGAATTATCGATTATCAGTTTAGTCTACTTAGAATTGATTCTTCAATATTTCTTCAAGAAGAAAATGTGTTTTCATCCATGAAAACGAAGTTGGTTGACTTTATTTTCTGCCTCTGTATGAAATGATTATAATGTCAAGTCGGAGTTGTAATCCACCTAAGTGTAATTCTTCTGGGTGTGCGTGAAACTGGAAAATAGTTTCCTGAGAACTATTTGAGAACATAGTATATTTTCTGCAATGGTGTCTTGACTGATTCGTGTCAATGTACGTTTTTTACAACATTCTAACCAATGAGAACATATTAAGTAATACCAAAGTTTTACAAATTGTCGTGTACCAGTGTATGTAACTTTTGACAGTGATTGTAAACTCATGTAATTAGTGCAGAAAAATGTTAATTGATATATCAATATAATTAAGAATCTAATTTACCAGAGAAACATTCCTTTATTTCATATGGAAAAGGCGTTTTGTTTGTATAGGAATTTTTCATTTTCGATACTGTTAATACTTTGTGTAGTTTGTTGAATTTTCCATTGTGAATTGTGGAAATGTTTCTGTTAATATCTGTTATAAAATATTATATAACGCTAATTTAAAATAATACTCAACCAAGTATCAATCAAATTGAGTGTGTGTTCAGGAGTTTCAACACATTTGCTTGCGTTTGGATGTAGCTGCAAGGGACATTATAATCATTGTTCTTGTATGCTTTCGAAATCGAGGGATAGACTTTGAATCACAAATGGAATCGAAAGTTTTGACAATGGGTGTACCGAAAAAAATAAAGATCAATTTCATGTGGCAATATGCTGGTTAACGGGGGACTCTAAGTGACCATTTTATTTCCCAAAAAAATCTGTTTCAAGGCACAGAGATTTTTTTCTCACCCCTCATTTGCGGGCTATCTGAAGATGGCTTGGAATTGCCTGGAAACAAATTAAATGCAAATTAATTTGATGTGAAAACTGAAATGCAATAGACTATTATTTCCTCACAAGGTAAAAGGCAGGATGGTCTTATGAATGATTATGAGGTAATTGCTGTTTTGTACACATTCAGTACTGTAAAACATGCAGCAACTATAAACTTCAAAGCATTATAACTTTGCTCACATTTTAACATCTGGACTATGGTTCCTTCCAGGCTCGATTGAAAAAGCAAGATGGTGCTCCATCAGCATTGATCGATGAATGCTGCCTTCTGCCTTGTGAGGGCAGAATAGAAATTTGTTGTTTTGTCAATTGCTTAGAGAGCCTGGATTTGTGATGTACAGGTTTTTCCTCTGCCTATATCCCTGTACGTAGGGGTTTAGGTAAATATAAATGTAACACCAAATTTGTTTGTGAGATTGTTTGTGTTAAATATCATAATATCAGCCGATGTCAGATCAGGAAGGGGCAGATAGGTACTAATGTGCTTGGAACCTCTAATGCACTGACCCTTTTTGGTGGGAAAATTTCACCCATGTGGTCAGTCAGAAGCTTTTCAAGTTCTGAACTCTTCGTTGTCAACAGATATCGAGATGGCAAATAAGTTGAGGAACTTTACTCTAATGCTCAGTCTCAAACTTGATTCTAAATAATATGAAAAGTTAAATCTACAAAAATCAAAGGCGGTAACCAATGCACTAGTGGGCAAAACCACTCCCTTCCTATCTGTCTCCTTCTGTAAAATGACAAGAAGCTGATATACAATGTAGAAAATGAGTCCAAATCTGTACATACGACCTGTGTATTTTGTAAGAAGTTAAAATACGTTTTTCAGTTGTTTAAGCTTCTTTTACATTGTAATTGGCGTGGAATGGTGCAATTTTTTGGCTATAATGATTTTGAGGCCATTGCTGCAGATAGAAAAGCCTTATGTTTGTTTAAGATTCTCGTTTGTCTCTCCTTGCTGTTTAATACAGGAACAATGTGATAATTTTCTTTGATTATTTCTAAACCATTTCAATCGCAAAAGTTATATGTTAAACGAAAAAGTTGCTTCTACCCCTGTGATGACACAGGGTTCCGTTATTGTTGTTCTCGATAATATATGTTTGTTATGAATGAAATATGAGACTGGATTTTCAAAGGTGTGTTGATTCAAATTGTTACATTAGGTGATAAGCTGTGGGTAATGAAAATTTCTAAAGTCTATTGGTATTACCAAAAATATACAAGCTGCTGGTAGACCTTTGGTATTACCAATATGCTGAGTTCATTGTGCGGTCAGATGTGCTAATGTTCATCACTATTCACAAGTGGTGTTTTACATTTTGAAGAGGGGAGGGGGAATTAAGTTTGTCTTTATTACCAACTACAGTTTACCGATTGGATTCTAATTGACACCAAGAATTAAGAAAGAATCTTGATATGTACAATGTACAAGGCATCATTAAAAATGTTTGCAATTTGCAAAAGTAAGGTTGAATGGGGTAATTGTAGCCCCGGTTTATTTGTAGCCGCTGCATTGTTTGATGCGTGGGATATCAATCAGTATCACGGGCAGGGGCTACAATTAAACCGGGGCTACAAATACCCCATTCTACCTTATCTAGGGGGATACAATTTCACTCTAGTCGAGGTTCAACAACTATTCACGATATCTATTCTAATTTGAAACGGATCTTTGAATAACCAGCCTTTGAATAAATAGTGAGCCTGAGTCCATTGCACAAGATTGTTGGTAGTGAACAGTAATCAAAAATACATGTATGTTAAGTTCAATGAGCATGATGAGCGAGACTGATCTGATGGTCCCAATGAATCAACTCACTTGGTCCATCGAAAGCAGAATTTTCAAATCTTCAAATTGGCAATCAGTTTGAGTGCTTATTAAGCACTGTTTCATCAATAGCTGTGTTGTGGTTGTAGACAATTTAATTTTTAGCGAGTGATATTGGTAGTGTTTTTAACAAATTATTCTAGATTATTAATACTGTCTAACAGTAATGGCAGTTGTTGCATCTATCATACTCATTAGGTGTTCAGCCTTTCCAAACTTTTTGAAAAGTTTAAGAACTTTGACTATGAAAGATACTGACGAAAAAAGAGGGTATTGCTGCAGGTAAAAGGAAATATTAATATTGCTTAAGTTGACATTTCTGATACAAGTTTCTAATCTAAAATTGCTAGTGTGTAATTGTGCTGTGAAGTCATTAGGAAAGTGAGCGTTTTTATCGAGAATTGTCCTTAAATTTTTGGTGGTAGCCAAAAGCTTTTGTTGGGCTTTAGTGAGCTTGCCCAAGAATATCAACAATGGCATTTGACTGGTTCAAATCATACCAAAACTTTGTTCAAAGTGATATTATAAAATTATTGTTGTATGAATGTTCTAATGTATTTTTCCTTAATAAATAACTTATTGAAATATATATATAGCAGTTTTGTCTTGGTGTTTTAACAGACTTTGAAGTGATTCCCTACCTAGCCTTGGGTACAGCTGTGCAGGTTTGCCAACGTGAAAGTCACTCAACGTTTCTGTTACCAGCTTGTAAGATTGCAACTGAAAGTGATTACAGCCGAATATGGTTCAAATCTTGTGAGTGATAATGATGAATAAATTCTGAATCATTCATTGCCTCGAAGGAAAAAATGATACTCCCTCGAATTATCAATAAAAGAGCTCTGCTTGTGCAACTGGTCAGACAATGCCTGCTTCTGTTACCAGAGAGGATGTTCAAAGAACCATGTTCCAAATATAAAGGTCTCTCAGTGATAGCAGAAGAATGTGATACAAGCTCTTGTTACCTGATGCAAATCCCAAACTTGGTCTGTACTTGTCTTGATATCAAAGCTTTGTACACTACTTTTCTTAACATTTAGACCATCCAAAGCTTTGCCACCTCCATGTCTTTCATCAAGCCCATCCAAAGCTCTGTCTCCTTAATCTATTTCATCAAGCCCATTCAAAGCTTTGCCTCCTCCATGCTTTCATCAAGCCCATTCAGAGCTTTGTCTCCTCCATGTCTTTCATCAAGCCCATCCAAAGCTTTGTCTCCTCCATGTCTTTCATCAAGGCCATCCAAAGCTTTGTCTCCTCCATGTCTTTCATCAAGCCCATCCAAAGCTTTGTCTCCTCAATCTATTTCATCAAGCCCATCCAAAGCTTTGTCTCCTCCATGTCTTTCATCAGGCCCATCCAAAGCTTTGTCTCCTCCATGTCTTTCATCAGGCCCATCCAAAGCTTTGCCTCCTCCATGTCTTTCATCAGGCCCATCCAAAGCTTTGTCTCCTCCATGTCTTTCATCAAGCCCATCCAAAGCTTTGCCTCCTCCATGTCTTTCATCAAGCCCATCCAAAGCTTTGTCTCCTCAATCTATTTCATCAAGCCCATCCAAAGCTTTGTCTCCTCCATGTCTTTCATTAAGCCCATCCAAAGCTTTGTCTCCTCCATGTCTTTCATCAAGCCCATTCAAAGTTTTGTCTCCTCCATGTCTTTCATCAAGCCCATCCAAAGCTTTGTCTCCTTCAAGTCTTTCATCAAGCCCTTCCAAAGCTTTGTCTCCTCCATGTCTTTCATCAAGCCCATCCAAAGCTTTGTCTCCTCCATGTCTTTCATCAGGCCCATCCAAAGCTTTGTCTCCTCCATGTCTTTCATCAAGCCCATCCAAAGCTTTGCCTCCTCCATGTCTTTCATCAAGCCCTTCTAGAGCTTTGTCTCCTCAATCTATTTCATCAAGCCCATCCAAAGCTCTGTCTCTTCCATGGTTTCATCAAGCCCACCAAAACCTTGTCTCCTCCAAGACCTTCATCAATCCCATCCAAAGCTTTGTCTCCTCCATGTCTTTCAGCAGGCCCTTCTAGAGCTTTGTCTCCTCAATCTATTTCATCAAGCCCATCCAAAGCTTTGTCTCCCCCAAGTCTTTCATCAAGCCCTTCCAGAGCTTTGCCACCTCCATGTCTTTCATCAAGCCCATTCCAGGGGCTTCAACTTCTCCATATATTTTGTAAAGCACATTCAAGCTTTTTTACCTCAACGTGTTTACATGAAGTCCATCCAAGGCTTAAACTGCCTCTCCAATGTCGCTCATCAAAACAATCCAGGCCGGTCACCTCAATGTCTTTCATGAAGCATCTACAATGTCCCATAGAGTTGATGCCCACAGCCTACAGCTCCATCTCTTGCAAACTTAAAACTGGGTATAAAGAGAAACACAAAAACAACTGCTTGAAAATTACAAATATCTATTGTACTTCTATAATGAACAAAAAAGAGAAATACCGGGGTAGTCAATTTCATACAATGGAATCAACAACATAAATAGAAGAAAGCTAGTCTAAGTGTAAAAGAACAGCCGCAGTTACGAAAGACATTACAATAGAGCGAGAAACTTAACAAGAGTCAAAGACGCTGTGCAAAGGGTTAGGCTTGTCTGATCAGAACAAACAAGAGAAAAATGATATGAAATTAAACAAGGGCCACAGATGAATTATGTGCACGTATTAGCAAAATGAGAATTAAAATCAAAAACACTAAATTTTTGACCATTTTGGGCAGATAACCAGTCACCACATGTAACAAACATAAACATGTACTATAACTATATTCATAACATGCTAGTGAAACAAAATCTCACAACAATAACCACAGGACTTTTGATATTTGTTTATACAGACCGGTAACTTGTTGTCTCAATACTCATGCTTTTTACGAGAATCCATGTGCATAAGACATTATACATCATATCCAAGTCTTTATGTTACACTTCAATGTCCATCCATCAAAAGATCAACTGGTTAATTTCACAACAAACTCCAAATCGTGCCATATTGTGAAAATCATAATCATGATCAAATCTCGACAGCAAAGAGACGTTGCTTTGCGTACTGAATGAAGGTTTTACAAAGTTTCTTAAGATATCTTTCACCTTGCTATGTCTCTTTTCTTTTGTTAAAGCGTATTATGCGAAATATGACCTTGGTGACGCCGCGTACCATAAGTGTCCACCAATATACTTGGAACACAAACAAAAACAAACAACCCAGGTTACACTTCATCGGTATTGCAAACGGCACCTGCCATATCGGGATTGATTTATAGAGGGCGTATCGCCAGTAGAGGTACGGGAAGATGAGAACTCGAGCGAATGTGAAGGTCACGGTCATCAGAATTCCGCTCAGGAGGTAAAATGGACTTGTCTTGAGTTGCAACTGAAACAGAGAACGGTACATGAAATAATTAAATCACACAATTATATCTGCAATGTTGCACCTTTGCAAATATCACACTGTAAATCCATTTATAATCACAAGTCTAATTCAAGGCATTTTAATTAGGCTTTCTCGACTGGCTCAAACCCGTTCAAACAGCATAAAGCGGTCAGATCCAGGCAGACATTTTTTTGAGTTACTTGCTAGCATCTCCAACCCCAAAGCTACAAGTTGATAGTTACTTAACTTACCCGTGCGAGAATGTGCCTCAGTGCTATGAAAGGAACAGTGAACTCAAAGATGAAGAAAGCCCCAATGAAAAAATCTCCCAATCCTCTTCTGAAAAACTGCAGTGAAACAGAAGAAAGAGAATTATCACTGGAGTGCCATCTTTAGAATGACTGAAAATCTGTTTCAGGTCTGTTCCCAAACCTTCAAGCCGTACTGGTTCTACAGATTCTCCTCACAGGGTAATACCCAGTTGTACTCCGTCTGTCAGCAGATGATGCCCAATCTGCATCACTGTACCCTAGTACGTCTCCTTTAGTACATGAAAAACACCTCGCACTAAGCGAGTTTCACAGAATTTGTTAGGATTTTCCCCAACTTCTCTTTTTTCAAATTCTGTCATATTCAGAAAATGTTAGCAGAATATGTATGGCAACACCTCTGGACTACATTGCTGATTTCTCAAATGGCACCAGATGACATTGTTCCCGAGGGATCATGGTACCTTCCTGACATATTCCTGATTTATTTTCCAATTTTATTTCCTCAGAGGGCACGTGCTACCCATCTTGAAAGGCAGGGTGGCGCCATCTGGTTACCGTAAATGAAAAAAAACGACAAAACTACTTGAGAACTCACCATTACTATCGGATAGAGAACAGTTGGCAGTAATATATGGTGGCTGAGCATTATCTTTCGATTCCTGATGTAATTCTTGACTTTATGTGTGAGGTCCTTGTCTTTTAGATGTGGACTATTATGAATATAAGTCTGATACCCAGCCCAGGTGTCGTAGTAAAAATAGGGCAGGGCAAACATGGCGTACATGTCCGTCACCCAGTAACTGCAAGGAAAACAAACATTTTGTAAGTACTGCACATTTCTGATTCAGAACCCCACATAGGGCAAACAGAGGCCCCCATCTTTAAATCAAGCCCAGTGATGAGTCAAGGGGAATACAGTAGAACCTCTCTATCAAGGACACCCTCGGGACTGACAAGTGCTATCCTTAATAGTGAGGTGTCCTGATTAGAGAGGCAAAATTGAATGGAAACAACCAATTTGGGACCAAAACTAGTGCCCTTAATATAGAGGGTGTCCCTAATAGAGGTGTCCACTAAGAGAGGTTCCTCTGTACTTTAAATGATACCCGCCACCCAGGGTACAAGGATGCTCAACACGGGTAATTGAGAGTGCCCCCCCTTTGGTCACGTACCTGTCATTCATGATATCTTTACAATTGGTAGCTATAGCTATTCCAGCAGATGTGGCGAGAATGGCTTGAAGTGAAGAAATGCATCTGAAACAAGTTGAAGAAAGAAAGAAAACGTCATTAATGGCGAGTAACAAATCAAATGAATTGAAGGTCTGTTATCAATGGAACTATTAACATCTATTTTAGTGTTTGGCAAAGGACGCATGCATAGATCTTGAGTACAAGTAATTGTTGTCACCAGCAAGCAGCCCCACTGAGGAGTCAAAAAAATGTCTGCATGCTACAAAGTCAACTGGCTTCATCACTTCACACAGAAGAAATAGACTTACTTCTCAGCAATATCACAAATGACGCCAGCTTCCAACTTCTTGGCAAGGAATCGATAAAGGATGCGCCTGAGAATGAGGTAAGAACCGGTGAAGAATGTCAAACCAAGCAGAAAGACGGGGAACATCAAGAGACGGATATCGACGTCCTTGATGCTTTTAATGACATACTGCTTCATGGTCAAAATGCAGTGCTGATGGACGGAGACTTTAACTGGTGGTCAATAAGGCTTGTTCATCACAACTGTTGTCAAGACATCATTGTATAGTCCTGTGCAACTCCTGAAATTAGAAAACATATTAATATCCCGGCGTATCTGGAAAATGGCCTATTGTGCGAGGGAAAATATTTCTGGGCCACCCTGTATAGTGTGTTGTGTACATGGCAACATGCAGGGAGCAATAATTCCTCCTATCGTAACATATCGATGTTAAGTTTTACAATGTTCTTATCTGTACGTTATGAAAGGTATAGGTTATTGTGATATGTTGAATAGTACCTTTGGAATAATAACTGTCGATCAAAGGATAAAAAGAGAAATTACCTTGTCCGAACACCAACAAAAATTTTTTTCGGATTCGTTGTTACACCGTTTTGTCCAGTTCCACTCTTGCCTGTAGGCCATCAGAGAACGCCGAAGACAAATCTTGCTCGTGGACGAGCAGGTCATGATGGGTGATGCTTACCTGATACCAGCGGTTACTCTGGGTGGCTTGATAAATAGGACCTGAGACACTTGTATCAATTGCTTGGCTAGTTGGTATTATGTAGTGGATTAACTTCTGGGATGAGATAATGTAGAGTCTTGTTCAATTAGGACACACGTTGATTAACCGTTCGTGCGTGTTATCCTCTGTGGGGACTAGAAAACTAGGACCTAAGACCTGAGAAGACCAAACTTACGAGAAGACAACCCATATTGTAAAATCTAAGACCTGATTTGACTAAGAGACTGTGTATATAGCCCACTCGAAAACTAAGATACAACTAAAGAGCCGGCCTAAGACCCAAGCGAGGAAACGAAGATCCCCCTGGAAAAGTATGGTATGTGGTTCTATAGTGAACCATGAACCCGCGCCAGTACCTTAGAGATTAAAAAGCACTAAGGACATTTCAACTAACGGTCCACTGCGACTGGAGTGCAACAACTTAGTCTATTTAGCTTTTAAGTTTGGTTTGAACTTGTTTCAATAAAGGCCCCAATAATGCTGTATGTCGACACCATTCAGTGCGCAAGAAGCATTATCGACTAGTATTCATATGCTGATATGTTCGATACTTGGATATATGCCATTAGGAATTTTCTTAAGGCACAATATCCATACATGTATATACTTTTAAGTAGGACAGTCCTGAAAAAAATCAAAATAATGCAAGAAAATAGTTTTTTCACCGTTTTAGTTGGGATATATAGAAATATAATTCCATAGAAACAAAATTAGATTTTCACATTTTTCAAATTAAGTCTTCAACTGAAGACAAGCCTTGTTATTGAGGCATTTAAGACATGTTTCTCCCAGGACACTCTGTAAAGGTAAACCATGCAAATGCACAAAATGGTTTGTGTAATAAGCTGCTCAGGACGAATGCGGCAAAGCCCTCCGCCATATCCTTGACCGTCCTCGGCCGGTCCGGAGGTGGAGGGTTATCTTACCTTGGTTGATCCCAGGGCACCACGATCAATGTGGCCCTGGTAACCACAATTTTTCAAAAGGTGGAGATTATCTCCACCGATCTAAAAGACAAAAAAAGAACCCAGAGAAACTATTAAATTCCTAACCCCCAGGGTTGCTTGATCCCCCTTATTTTCCTTGGAATGCCCTGATCTTTCGCGCTCAAATTTCTGACGCTGATCCCTTATGCGGGGGATTCGGCACAGAATCCACGACCCGTCACATTCCCATCATGTTCCCGTCAATGGAGGGAGAGAAATAGCGTTGTTTTTAGATTGGTCATGATCGTAGCTACCTTTCGTCTTCAACGATCCTTCTCATTAGATAGGTAATAAATTCACATAAGATGCCAACATCATTACTTATTCAGCGCTAGCAACGGTTTGGCGTGCGTCACGGATCGATATCGGGTTGTTCCATTCCGCAAGGGCTATCAACTGCACCGAGGGCGCGCAATATCGATCCGATCACACAAATATAGCAGATTACCATGAACAAAGGCGCGTGCAATATTCATGACTAAATTCATGTAACAAATTATCACAGTTTATTGGGTATATCTGCCTGTACCGTGAGCTCTTAATCGTCACTGACCATCTGTGGCCCCTTTTTTCTCTTTGATTGTTCCAATCAGAGTTGTGACATATCACCGTTCACGGATTGCCGCCATTTTCCCGATCTCAAGTAAATCTGTGTTCCAGAATACAGTATGTGATTTTCACCAGCTGTTATAGCCCACCCTACTGAATTAACCCACCGATATCTAACCGAGATCGTGCTTTGGCACGTTGGACTGTCTCCTTGCTTCTTCCTGCTCTACTCGCTTCAAGTGACCATACCATGAGGTTCCTTTGCCTCTCCTTGGCCCTGTTGATGCTGGCCGTATCAGTGACATCATTTGGAATCAATGATCTCAGGGTAAGATCCTTACATTATTTTGAAACTCCCTATTGCTGTCTATGTGTATGGTCCTCATCGCTATAAATCATTGGCGACAAAGTCAATGACATTTACATTGGGTAACAGTATGATGACACCCTGACATTCTGTACGGTACCTTTTAATGTTCTCTTTAATTACTCTATAGTTTCACCGATCTAACACCATTTCTCAATCCAAGTCAGGCTACAAAATATGCCATTCAACGTTTATATTCAATTTGGATAGTAGTCAACTGGTGACGACATGTCCTATGGTCATGACGCTAGTTCGGCTTGGCCTTTTGATTCAATTTCGAAGTAATTATTCAACCAGTCTTAGAGTTAGATCGGTGAAGCCTGATATGTTACCTTATTATTTATATCGTCACATCGTTATGGCAAGAAATTAAAGTGACCTGGTGAAAAGCTGAATTGTAAAATGAAAACATTTTTATTACCGAAAATCCATTATAACATCTGATGTGAGAATGATTTTGCATTCCAATATATCATGTATAGTATCAAATTGACATTTATGCTGTAACCATGGCGGCATTCTGACATGGTTCAGCTCAATGTGTCTGTCACTTTCTATATAGCCAGGGAAACATGGCAATCAGATCTCCCATCTGACATGAGTTGGTTGTAACCATGGTAATAACGTACACTGCCAATTTTTAAAAATATCCTCACCGACATATATAATATGCTGGTAGCTGCGTATACTCTTCCACAAGGTTGATATTTTTCCGTCTTTTTTAACGTACCAAGTTCTTCTGCCAATTTAGGGACCGACACTCAGTAAGCATTCTGGCTTGTCAAAGGCTCCAGTGCCGCAACAATCTAACTGGAACATTAGCCGACATATTCCGGACGCAGTGGACCGGCCTCGTCGACGAAAATTGACCTGACTGCCCCGGGAGTCTAACATTAGCCACGATCGAGAACCATTTGCCATGCTCCACCTGTAGCCCACATTTGGGTTACCATAGGTGACACTTTTAAGGATGATGAGAAGAAGACAAGCAGACGACGGTAGATGCGTCCAATTTGTCAAGCATAAGATACATAGTGATGTTACTTATACAAACGTCATAGAGAGAAATTCTGACATTCTGCTAAATTGAATGTGACACTTGAATCAATATTGCGGGCATTACATGCTGGAAAAGGCTTGCTTTCTTCCCGTTATAGATTCGTGTATTGTGGGTATATTGTTGCAGCAGTACGCCGTGAATTTAACTGAAGTAGAAAGCAAATAAGCAATATATCTTCCCACTTTGTCAATAATGACTCGGCGGCCAACTTTGAAAGGCTAAAGTTGCTTTACTTTAGAACCGAGGCTTTTTTGAAGCAAAGTTTTTTTTCCAATCATGTCGTCATCTTTTTTGGTTTTTGGTGTTGTTTTAAAAAAATAAAATTTTCACTTATTAAATCGAACAGGTCATGAGAAAACTAAAACTCAGTCCAAATGTTGAGGACGGAGTCGCGGAATTTGCGCAAACTCTCTATTGTAAGAAACACCAATTTGCGATGGTTGTGAGTATGGCGACTAGCAATCTGCATCATTTCCACAAATGAAGTTAAGATGAGACTTAAGAATCGATTTGTTGTCGCTGAGATTACGACATGACAACCCGATGGCTCCGTAGTCTGTATAAATGGTATTTAGTCTTGTATAAGTCGATATGAAGTGTTTGCCGCTGAGAATCATCACTTGGAGCCTCAAACGATTCCCAGGCCACTATCTGGCGTCGTGGTCAATTATCTTAATGAAATGTCACATATATTCTTAGACCAGATTCCCTGATCTTAATCCTCGTAGACCATCATGGCTGCATACTGACGCAAACAATATTCTTCTTCATCACCTTTTGCTGCTGCTTCTTCTTCCGTCTTATTTTCCACCTTTCTTCTTCACCTCCTTCTTTATCGTTCGGTATTACGAGTTATCTCGGTTACCTCAAATCATTGCTTTGCATTTGCCCTTTTCCGTTCCAGGCTTCCAGATTGGAAGCGGTTCACCGCTGGACGGACAAGCGGTTCGGTCAGATCGCTGGTCTGTCCACAGACACTGATGGCGACTTGCACATCTTTCACAGAGCTATGGTAACTTGGAAAGCAGAGTAAGTTTCCGAAGTCGGCAACAGTGACAACGTTCGTCTTGCTTTACTGAGCAAATGTATTACAAGCCGGATTATAGGTGCCACATTCAAACGAAAGTTGCTACTTGTATCTGCTGCTGGCTTTAGTGCTTTCAGATAAAGTCGTTGTCTGCTGATGAGCACATGCCGCGCATGGCCCGACGCCGAGAGCGGTACTAAGGTCATTGCGATCGGCGATAAACAGATTTTAAAATGGTTTCTGGGATGGCACCAGACTGAACAGCATCATCTGACTTCGAACGCCTGCAGTTGGAAAGCCTACCGGGTGCACATCCTATAACTGTTGCGGAGTTATACAGTCATTTTGTCGCGAGAAGCTAAGGTATATATGAATTTGACTCTTTCTTTAATCACATGTAACTCCTTATTGCAGCACTTTTGGTCCCAAAGATAAATGCTACCTGAAGCGACCCATACCAAAATCTACTGTCATGAAGGTCAACCCGAAAACAGGAAAAATTTCAGAACGATGGGGAAACGGATTGTAAGTTATGTTTCGGTGTTCTAGTTCCTACTGATAATAATTGTCTTTTTTGAAAAGCCAACTGAAACATTCATTTATATTTCTATCAGATATACAAAAATTCCATCAGATACGAAGCAATGAAGAATTTCTTTTCGTGAACTTCTCATATTTTTTTAATTGGAAGACCCATTACACTCCAGCACAGAACTAAAATAGTTTGCCACGTCCTTTCGTATGTCCTGGTAATTCATCTTCAAAATGTTGCCAGTTTATTGCAGACGAGCAGATGGTTCAAGTGCATGTAACTGACAAACCATCATCTTGAGTCGATATAATATGTACAGAGTAAATTTATTGGCAAGCACTATTGATTGATTGAGATGAAGTTATTTGAACTAGGATAGTCTGACATGACATG
Organism: Lineus longissimus; assembly: GCF_910592395.1. Lineage (NCBI taxonomy): Eukaryota > Metazoa > Nemertea > Pilidiophora > Heteronemertea > Lineidae > Lineus > Lineus longissimus. The sequence goes on along the minus strand of NC_088309.1, from coordinate 9,566,282 downwards.
AAGTCGTTCCTCTCATGGCTTGATATACACCAAAAAAAATGTATAGTGTATAGTGTAAGATAACAGGTAATATCTCCTTTTTGGCAGATTTTATCTACCTCATGGACTGACCATCGACCACGACGACAATTTCTGGATGACAGATGTTTGTTTGCACCAAGTACGTTTTCTGAAACCGCTGATAAACAAGAACCAGCTAGAATTAACAACCAAAAACATTGCCGGTTGCTGAGCTTTACGTTAAGTTTATGTCCGTTATATGACGGTCGGGTTAATGCAAATTCGATGCAAGGTTTACTCTATTTTGTTGTGACCTGAAGACTCGCATTAAACTAAATCCAATTTTCTTTCAAGGTGTTCAAATTTGACAAAGATCACAAAAAGATTTTGGAGCTGGGCGAGGCCAGGGTTCCTGGCACGGATGAGACTCATTTCTGTAAGCCAACGGACGTGGCTGTTGCAGGCAATGGGGTCTTCTTCGTTTCTGACGGGTAAGTGGTCAACAAACCCGAATCATTTTAAAACATAAACAAAAATAAATACCGAGCTTCATCTGTGGCTTTGATGTCTTCAGAATACACCAAGTGCCATCACCAAGAGCCACCAGGAGTCCGGTGTTAAGGACTATCATGAGAGAATGATTACCGTGGCAAAAATTGGTGTGCGCACGGATTCATTTTGTTTCAACTTCTGTCAGTCGCGGCGGCGCTGACTCAAAGTCCTTAACGGAGTATTGGTGACACCTTTAAAATGGTGCGTTCATTGCTTCTAATCCGTTTCTTTTCTCCTTTTCAAGTTATTGCAATAGCAGAATTGTTAAGTTCAATCCTGATGGAAGCTTCAACTATACATGGGGCAGAGACGCCGATGGTAAGTCATCAAATTTGATAAATGTATATATAAGCGACACAGAAAAAGAAGATACCCATTATATCCAAAAATCAATACGAAGCATCAATACGCAATGAATAATGTATAAAACGATGTAATTAAGTTACGTAGTGAAATTGCAGTGATCTGAAATAGATTACTCACCCTTGGAGCTGTGCTGCTGCAGTTGCCAGGGTTTTGTCGCAATTTGACTACTGACGTATAACTGTGGCCACATATCTACATGGTTCGATGATAATCAGTAGTGCCGGTTTGACAGGGATCTCAAACCCAATCGTAGTCCGGAGAAAGAAAATATTCTATTTCTTCCTCACATTCAGATGATACTCGACCAAAGCCAGCCGAATTCCTGATCCCTCACAGCCTTGCCCTCATTGAGGAGAGAGACCTGCTCTGTGTTGCTGACAGAGAGCACGGCAGGTAATTACCACCAAAAGTATAATGAAAAACCCATGTTCACATTTTGATATACACGCAGCTATATGAAAAAAAAACTACCACCAGAGGTCATGTGGACACAATGTTCATACTCTACGAAGCACTTCTTTCTGAAAACTTCATGAGATTTTAAAGAAATTCTTCAAAACGCCTTTCCAATGATACGGCTACTGATACCAAATCAGATTGCTTCACGAAATGGAAAGTGCCGTCGGGTGTTTTTTCCTGATACATGTAGTATGTAAGTCGGCTGTCATCAGAGAAAACGTAGAGAATTTTTCAGCATACCCTTAAAGTCCACGGCCTGCAATTAAAGCATAAGCTGACAAGAAATATATGTACAATCGATAGCTCATACCATATTACATGTATCTTCTTCCAGGATTCAATGTTTCAAAGCTGGCTTAGAAGATCCCAGCGAGACTGGAGAGTTTGTCTTCGGCATCCCCAGCCCAAATGACGGCATTGATATAGGAAAGGTTTTCGCCATTGCCTACGATTCCGAAGGTAAATTAATCTAGGATCCAAATTCGTTCATCATTTTGCAACATGAACATTCCATGTACATGTACTATATATGGCTATTTTAATCTGTATATAGGCTATTTTAATCGGCATGCGTTCTTCCGATCTTTCAACTGAAAATCAAGTTCTTATATATATGGTGATACACGTTTTGTCAGGAAGTTAGCCAATATTTCAGGCCGGTATTTGCTATGGTTAACAGTCACATATCATTTATTTTGCAATTCTTTCTTCTTCTTTATCAGCTAAACTCTTGTATGCGGTAAACGGTAGGTCACCAACGGTATATGAAGTCCAGGGATTAACTATTGATCTTGACCGGAGGCAGATCATTGATACATGGGAGCCAAGCCAGGGAAAGGTAAGAAATCTTATTTTGATATTCTCTACCGGGAGGATTTAGATGGGTTCCCTCTGTCATGAGAATATAGAATATGAGGTAAGAAAGGCAACTCAATTAGTTTTGGTTCTAGATGTAAAGAATTGTCAACCAGAAAAACGAAAGAAAATTACTGCATCTCAATCAGCTGGCTGCATAATAACACTGTGCTGTGTGCAGCTTATTTCACTTTTATCATCAAGGAAACATAATTTGGCCCCTATTGTCTTGCCTGCTTGTTGGCTTGCTAGAAAGGTATTACACGTATGGCAGTCTTCCTCGTCTTCTGCGTTCTTGATAACTCTCATTAGGTATATCGCATCTACATTTTGTATTTTTTTCTCTTCAGACTCCTTTCTATACCCCTCACGATCTCGCCACTGACAGCCGGGGTTCCGTTTACGTTGGTGAAATCGGTCCAAACGTTGTCTGGCAGTTCAGATATGGCGGCAAGAAGTAAACAATTTGGAAAGAAGCAGACGACTTCAAATCAACCGACTAAAGTATACAGCAAAGCAAACTGCTTCCAGATGAGGCCGAGGGCAGGCCATGTTTCATCGGTATAATGGGTATTAAAAGGGCGTTACAAATCGATAAGCGTTTGGATGTAGCCCAAAAAGTGTCCGAATTTCGTACTTTTTCCTAGTCCTGGTTTAAGGTTTCAGGATTGAATGTGATCTGCCCGGAGTCTGAAATATGTCACCATGCGATTTACCAAAAAATATTTTATACATGAAGAATTCACCTTCTTTAAGCTCAACATTTCAAACACATTAAAATATTTTCAGGGATTACACATTACAATGTATAAGGTGCAAACTAGTCAATTCTCGTTTAGATCATCAATGTATACTCGAGTACTGATGAAACTAATTGTTTAGATTATCGATGTAAAGCACAAATTTATGATATAAACCAGTACTTATGATCTAAACGAGTTCTTACTTGATACTTTCAAGAATACATTTTAACATACTCTAGAAACACCACCGAATACTCGAGAAACGCTTCCCTAGAAAAACCATTGGATCCGTAATATAATCAATTCACCTCCACCGTTTTTCTGAATCAGTATAGTATTGTGCATCAACCATCGGTGTCCTGAATACTTAAGAAAATATCAGTACCCAATGATACTCTGATTGTGATCGTGATGTAGACTACATGTATATGTTTGTAAACAATGTGATGTATGATATTTTTTGTAAATCAGGTGATATTCTGAAAGGTACAATGTATACTTATGTCGTCATTATTAAACAATATCCATATACATACCTGTAGCAAAGCGTAATACAAAGGTTAAGCCGCTTTCATGTTACACGTTCAACATCACATACAATACGTTTTATTCGAGCTTTGGCGATAAAGACGCTCAACTGTTCATTGAATTACGATACTAGGCAGTAACTTCAATAACATCATAATCTACGGTGAACAATAACGTGCTTTTAATCATTGGATTTATTGTCTTCATGGTCAGCTGAAAATAACGGACTGTCCCCCCAAAAAACATTTACCCCTTTCCACGTAATGTTGATGAAAAGATTGTTTAAAAAGATTATTTGACGTCAACATTTCGCTTTCTTTTGGTTGTGAGAAAACGAGTCTGAAAACCAAAATGTGATATTTGTGACTCGTTAGAAGATGGTTTTCCATTTAACATGTTCAGCTACACTCATAGGAAAAAAGTTATATATACTGTTATGGCGGTCTATACGTTTCTTGGGATGGCCTGGCAGAGCTAAAAAAATATTTCTAAAACTTTGGTCTCTCTTGAGTTAAGCCGGAGTTTGTCTCCCTCCTCGATACTAGCCATTCCAGGATCCGTGATAACCAAGTTGTGATATAAAATGTGAATTCATCAAATGTCTTGATGTCTACTTGTTGTAAGCAACATCATTGTGTGACATCTATAAAACTACATGAGGAATCATGCTGTTGTCAACAACATTCCAATGCATGTAAATACGCTTCAGAACATCCTGACATAACCAGTGATTTTCAATATACTCCGCCTCTAGGAGTAAGAGTATCAAAGGACGGCTTCAGAAGAGATGACAAGAAATGCACAAAATTGCATCCGATCCGGTACAAGCCTACACTCTGGGTGCTGTGGAATAGGCCTAGTCCCTCCCGTATATAAGCAGTATATCAATACTAGTAGGATGACGAAATCGGACCATGTCGGGAGTCTAACCACAGCCACCTTCCCTTACCCAGGAGAATGAGACAAAACAGACAACAACCAGGTAGCCATCAGGAGTTAAAATATAGGTTGTGAGTTATTGTTGAAGAATTTTCTTTATGAATTATGAATACATTAGTTGTCAGTTTCTTGTATACATGTTGATGTAAATACTCCTTTTAGAGTAGATGTTTCGCTTCTCTGCTTTCTTATGAAAATTCAGCATTTCGTCATCGAGTTCTTTTCAATGGAGGGGTGAGGTACATTTGTATGCAAGTGATATTTTTGACTAATAACAATTTGCTTTTCAGCTCGTTTCATTTAAAAAAAACGAACATGTCAATGCTAAATTTGATCTTCGCGCACTTCACAAATACTCATTATAACCTACTGAAAATATGGAATTTTCCTTCCTCTCACCTGCTTTGGTAGTGTGTCAGTTGTACCCGAATGATATCGTGAGTGCCCTGCACTATCGCCATGGTCACCACGTCTGGCTTTTCACTAGTTTTTTTAACATTCTACAATTTTCAGTAATTCGTTTGACATGTGTTGAAGAGAGCGCATAGCCAGAGGCCACTTCCGGTTCAGAACAACCAGCAATGCATGTTTTGTGATGTTTTTTGAAAATTTTATATCGGTTTTCTACAGATCTCGTAGGCATGGACATTAAAGTTAAGTCGGGTTAATTCTATTTCTGATGGCTGCCAATTTGTGGGTTTGTCAGATGTCAGTTCGTGTGTGTCTGGCTGGCTGGCTGGGGGAAGGAGTATGGCGAAAGTGGTCAAAAGGTCTACCGTTCTCATCATCAGTCATGATGTATTTCGTGGTTGTGAAATTAAACATGTACTGCATGTTGTATATAGTTACATGTATGGGCAGGGTTGTTCAAACAGGGTTAGCCTGAATAATATCACACTTGCCGTATCTACAAGGTACCTAAGGTGTGGCTACTGGCGCGATTAACACTATATATGTAACGGGCTAACAATGTAAAGAATAGCCACGCCCTCGTCTTCGATCATGGTTTGATTAGCAATAAGTCTATTGGTATCAAAATACTCTTCTCTAATCAAGATATTACAAGAGTTATCAAATCTCTTAATTCGAAACTCCATAATCTGAATTCTTACGTCTTCGCTTCATTTCAGGAAAATAAAAATACTATAATACACATGTATGATAATTTGTTTTTAAAAACTCAAATCTTCTTGAGGTCGGAAGACCACGGTCTGTACTCTAGTTGTGCACGTCGGCCAGAGTCATATAACGAGGCTAGATTCCTTGCACGTGACTGCATGCACGAGATTCACATTAGCCAACTTCCGGCAACTTTTGAGCATCATGGGTTGAGGCAGTACACGAGGCCTTATTGGCCCTGTTCGGAATGTACATCGAAAATTGTAAGAGAAAATGTCTTTCATCCTCAACTTTCCTTTCTGAAGTCTCTGTTCGATTTGTTGTCTGTTGATTAATAAAGAGGTGTTGGTGCACTTATAAAAATCTACCTGTTAATCTTATTCATTCAGATACTAGATGAAAATTAATAATCGTCGGTCAAATGTCGGTTCGTCCCCAGCAATGTCAAAGTCTCATTTGCAAACATGTCTGTAACGGCATTTAACCCAGATTCGTAACAATATATGTGCATTGGACGAAGCTATACATGTAAATTAGCCAATGTGATTTTCAAAATGATGCTGTGACAATCTACCATCAGCTTGCCATAGAATACCGCTAATATAAGGGATGGATGTAATACATCCGCAACCAAGGTAAGTTCAAAAGTATGTTTGATTGAAGACAATCACATTTGACATCATTGTCATTATTTGATTATAGATTTGTAATATCCTGGTAAAATAATCAACAAACGGCCTACTTCATTCTGGTTTAATCATAGACCAGCTGATAGTGCTATGTCGTGTGACATAGACTTGTTTTCGATAATCTGTGACAAGGAAGTAGCCTACATCTACATATCGAACTAATCATTTCATTGTCTATTACTGTTTGATTTTGGATTGGGCCTATCCACATTCTAGGTTCTTGGCCGAATCGTTTTCCACGATCTTCCTTATAAAGATGCCAGTGCCGCACAAACTTCAAGGTAACAATCTCGTTTCCTTATTAAATAACTCGCAACCCCATATAACCATATGAGACACGTTCTTCAGCCCATACTATCCTGTTCTTATCCTACCCTTCTCATGTAAGCTAAGCGTAACCAGCCAAAGAAGTGAATGTCGGGTCTTACATTGTCAAGTAATATACATGTATATGTGTGGAACAAGCTTGATAAAGATACAGCACTCGTTTATAGTTTCGAGTGAAGGGCCTACGGGAAGTAATGCGATTGAGCCATATGATATGTTTGGGCACCGCCACGACGTTTTCATCCATAATTTTCAGAGTTTGAAGCCAAAGATGGCGATTTCGTCGTGACACCAGATGTGCAGAAGGCTTTCGATGAATATGGATACATTGTAGTCAGGTAAAACATATCTGTTTGTAAGCCAATATATATCCATAGCACAAGGTCATAAGTATCTTGTGGTCTTTATGACGTTCTCACTGCACAAATGGTCCTATGATGAAGAGAGAAGAAAGATAAGGCTAAATAATAACAAAGACATTTACTCTAAAAAATCCTAATTTATTCAGAATTGATGATTATACACGAACCATATACTATCATTGGTTTATTCATAACGCCAGGGGCCTCCTCGAGCCAGAGGAACTGTCCGTATTGAAAACAGCCATCGAAAAGGATGCGGCCACTCAGGACAAATCGTACGGCAGAGACGATGGGGCAGGGAGAAAGACCAGGGTCAGTCTGTGGAACCACCCAGGGGATGATGTGACTGGCGTTGTGGCCAGGGCAGAGAAAGTAGCCGGGACTTTCGAGAAGGTTGGTTATCTGTGAAGCAACCACATTACCGTGGTGATGCTAATCAGACATCTGCCAGGGCAATTGGATGTACTTGTACGAACTGTGATTGGCGTTACATTCGTACCGTACCAATACATTTACCATAGCCGTCATGCTACATGAACAATTTGTTGCCATTAAGCTCAGTGGAATCTATATCACCATTGCCGTAATGTTAAAGTTAACATTAACATCATGACTTGTCACCGAGTCTGTCAAAGGTTGTATAAGTAACAGGTACGAATACATATACCGTTACTGTCATAACGTTCGAAAACATTTATACCATATGCCTTGATGCCAAAATAGGATATAGATCTATATTGCAACAATTCAAAGCAAAAACCGATTTGAATCTTTTAATCTCAGCTTCTTGGTGGGGAAGTTTACCATTACCATTCAAAAGTGATATTGAAGGATGCCTTCACTGGTGGCGCACATATCTGGCATCAGGACTACGGGTAGGCAAAACATTTATTCGTAATTTTGACTTGTTTGCATTAGACGTGCACGGATGGACCATTTTAAACCAGCCGATGCAGCCTTTAGAAATTCCGTTAAAGTTTCCGACAAGTTCTTTGACAAATTGAAAATGAATTACATTTCACATTTGACGTTAATGTTACAGTTACTGGTACGAGAACGGATGCCTGATGCCAGACATGGGGACTACCTGGATCGCTTTGGACAAAGCAGACGAGAGCAACGGTTGTCTAAAGGTAAGCAGTATTCTGCCGAAGGCTAAAATAGTGCCGCATATAGCGCTGTGGAGGCAACAAGAGTCAGTCGTTCACGGTTCACCAAGCCAATGATTACCAGTTTTTTATTTGTTTTGAGGCGTATAGAATTCGTATATTAGTATATGAATTCATATTGTATCCGTCAATCTTTTGATATGATACGCCTATGTCTCGTCGTATTTTGCTTACATGTTGAAAAGGCCAATCAGCGTGTCAACTCGCCAGGAACTAAAGGAGAAGTAATGACCAGTTCAGCAAAGTATCCGGTATCACACTCATTATGAGGTGAAAGTGACCTTTTTACCCCTTCAGATCATCCCAGGATCACACAAAGCGGGACGCGTAAGTCACATCCGAGTTGGCGACCAGGCTGGCGCTGACCCAGAGCGCGTTGAATACTTCTCGGAGAAGCTTGGCGTCCTTCCCACCGTCCTTGACCCAGGCGACGCCCTATTCTTCCACTGCAACGTACTCCACCGCAGCGATCAGAACAGCAGCCCGAACAGGAGGTGGTCGTATCTTGTGTCCTACAATCGTGCCAGTAATGACCCATTCAAGGAACACCACCATCCCCGATACACCCCGATGGAAAAGGTACGTCAACGTCATAACGAAACCGGAACATTTCTCCAACAAAACCAGTCCCTATTTTGATGTCATCAACAAAAAAGACAAGCGCGAACACAGCTGTGTGCAAAGTTCGACCTGGCGATTGATGGTCGATAGCCTAGCAAGACGCCTTCACTTAGTTTTCAATATGTAGCAAGACCCTAGTTCTTTTAGTTTCCAGTTTGCAATCTTTTTGTTTCCAGGTCCCTAACTCCATGATCCGAAAATGTACGACCGATCTTAAGTCGGAAGGAAAATGGTTCATGGGCAACCCAAATGATGAAGATATTTCCTTGGCTGGTTTGCATGGTGGACACTAACCACATGTACTATATGTCAACAGAAAAACATGGCTTTAACAGCTAAATTCCTGAGCTTACACCACTACATTATTGATTGCAGGTCCCTAATTCAAAGATCCGCGACTGCTCAACTGACCTCAAATCCGAAGGAAAGGGATTCTTTGGTGGACCAAAGGACGACATTTCTTTGGCTAAAATGCATAGCGGCCACTAATCAGAAAGGAAATATACGAACTTTATTGGTTGAAAATCTGTATTTTATCAATATGGTACATAATGAATTACTTTTTACTTCACGTAATGACTATGTTTACCTTCAAGGTACAATTATAACGAATATATGTACATTATGCAATATATGAAATCAGCAGAATGTTCCAGAGGTAATTTTTTAAAACACAAAATGACTCAAACTAGTAATTTCCTAGTTTGTCTCAAACCTTAAAAGTCTGAATTATCTGAAAATATCATTCAGACAAAGCAAAACCAACGACGAGTCAATCGAAGCAAAATACTGACATCAACTTTTCGTAGCCATTTTAAGCTTTTTTTCGTAAAATGTACAATAGAGTGGTTTTCAAACTTCGCATCACATGACATCACAGCAAGCTAATGACATTGTATTTATATACACGTATAAATTACATCATAAAGACACAAGTTCGCCTATAAGGATGTTATTAGTTGTCAAAGCTTCAAAATGTTTTCCCCTTAATTATAAGAATCTACCAAGGTAAGTTCCAAAGAGTTTATTGTTCTATTCCACTGAAAGATTATATCAATCGAGAACAGTGCTTAAGTCTAGAATCCCGTAATACTACGGCCGAGGGAATCGATAGAGAGGTTAAGATTTCGATCCGAGAACGAGAAAGAGAACAAGGTGGGTTTTTTCTCTGGTTGACGTCATCAAGTCAAACTGATTGTTTTGCATCATTGTTTTTAGGCATACCAGGCATTATAAACACACTGTTTCATTTCATTTCTGACAATAGGCAATACGACATCTATCGTCAAAATACCACCTCGTTCCCGTTCTCGGATCGAAAATCTTAACCTCTCTATTATAAACGTTGAGTACGGCATATTTCTGAACACGGCATACTTCTAAACACGGTATCAGGGAAAAAAGTTCTGAACACATTATCAAGGGAAAAAGTACGATCGGCTGTCGACTTTATCATGACATTGTCTGCTCAAATTTCGATAATTTACTATAAAACTCCCTAATAGTATTACGTCCATCGGTACAAAAACATGCCTACTATTTGTGGAACATCAATTCCAGCATTCCGTTGTTGAGAGACCAAGGCCGTGCGGTCTCCATTTTCGAAGACGATTTCAACTGCAATGTGACGGAAACCAGTAAAAATCATCCAACGCCTAGTAATGCGTGATAGAACTGTACCACTGAGTGTCAGACGTCCTGTACCCATCATTCAGGATGGACGTTGACTCATCGTCATCACCCCAAGCGTCTATTTCACCAGCGATCTGTTCGGGGCCTCCCTCTGCCGGTTGGCTGACTAGCGTCTTATGCTCCGGCGTGTCCGACCAGGGCTGCCGCTTCCCAGAGGCGAATATGGCGTAGAAGAGGACCCCACCAAGATGGATCCCTGCTGACATTTGGAACACAATTGCCCACTCTTGTATTGTCTGAATGGCAAGAAAAGGAATGTTATAGCATCGGGAAGCGCGGTGGCCGTGGAAGAGCGCCGATTGGTATCACTGAGAACAATGTGCCAAACAATGTGTGGATGCAGAATGCCAATTTCAAGTAGCCGTCGATAAGGAAAAAATTGAAAAAAGTGAGAAGAAATTGAAAAAAACACGAATCGGATGCGATCGTTGCTTTATGGTTATAGGCCTATAGCCAAACTTTATGAAGTGATCATTACAGATGATGGGTTAAGGTTGTAGTAGCAAATAACGGTAAACAACCAGAATTGCGAAACGCCTTTTGCACAGGCACCTTCGCTCCAAGGTCTGATCAGTTGGTTGCTGTTTATACTTACGTGGCCTTTCGTCATTAACTGGACAACGTTAGGCATGATGATTCCGGCGATACCGCCGATTTTTACGATACCAGCGATCAGGCCCGCCCTTTCCGGAGCGAGATCATGCGGATTAACTTGGTAACCTTAAAAAGAGTAGAGAACTTTTGCAACATATATTAGTAATAATGTACATACTATTTTTGACCACTGCACATCGTGACTGCCAAAACAGACCGCCATTTTGGATCCATGCAGTCCACGATTTGAGGAGTAGACGCAGGTGGGTAAAGACACTAGAATCGAAGTGCGATCGAGCCACCCAGAATCAATTGATACACAACTTTAAAAAAAAACACACTGGCATATTTCAGTTTTATTTCAAGGTGTTTGTGAGAAGGTTTAGTGGTTTTATCTTTATGATAGAAGAGAAGGGAATACCTGAGATAGCGAAGCCACTAAAAGCAACTCCGACTGTCAACACGGCTAAAGCTGACCACTGTTGGCTGGTACCAATAAAACTTAGTCCGAGAAGGCAGCAGGCTTCTATTCCAAAACCTGCAGAAAAAAACATTTGTAGTAAATTTTCAAAGACATCCATCTTTCACACGAATGTATCTGTTGTAGTATCAGGAAAATACTGTATTGCAGTTTCAGAAAAATGGGATACTTGTATAATTTACCAGAGAGAAATCTGGCGAAAATAAATGAAGGGAAATTCTGACAATTACTTCCTAAATTCATCGGTCCAACATTGGAAAGATACTCTCCTTCTCCGTACGTATTTCCTTTCGCTTACTCATTTCGCCAAAAATAGAGTACGTTATTTTTAGTATCGTGGACAAGGTGGTGCTTTGTATAGCCTTCTCTGGTACTTCATTGAGGCAACTCTAGAAAAAAACTCTAACTTACCACCACAATTGAATATCTTCCTTGTGGCGGTCCGACTCAGAATCTTCTTCTTCATTAGGGTATCTGCGAGAATCCCACCGAAGAGCACCACGATAGTCATACAGATGTGAGGGAGAGCGGACAAACCTCCGAGCTGAAGAGAGAGTATTAACATGTTAGCAAGTGAAATAGACAAAAAATGGGCTTCTAAATCTCAAGAATACATTTCAGCCCGCAAAGTCTGAGGTAAATTTAGATAGTGGACGTTTCCTATTTTTTAAACTGTCTTATGTTTATTCTTGTTTAGAAAATGTTACCCATATTTCTATGTGGATTTTGTTTTCAAAAGGTGCAGGGTTTACTCCAGGACACTGAAAGTGAAATGTGAGTACTCACCGTATCCAGATTCAAACAAAAAGCGTCTCTGAAGTACTGTGGTTGTTCGGTGATGAGAAGATAGAGAATCCAGCACCTGCAGAAACTGGCTACGAATATCGCCCATATTGGAGGACTGGTGAAGATGGCCTTCCATGGCGTTGATAGGGCCTGAAAGAAAGAAGGTCATTATAAACATTTACACTTTAGGTCAATCAAACCACAGTACGCATACATTAAAATACAAACCAAGACGTTTGTATCAGGAAAGGCACATATTCTCTCAGGTTTCTTAAAGCAGTGGACTCCATCTTGTGCAGAGGTCGTCCATGATCTGCAGTATCTTTATATCTTTATGCGGGGAGCAAAAGGGGACATGTGTGGAGAAAGATGCAGCCTTGATTAGAAGACAAGCCCAAAGGGTGCACCATAAGTCATATCAACACCATGACGCATGATACATACGTTAGTTGATGGGTACATGTATGGAGAAGGAGTCCGTTTTTACGACGTATACATGTAAGCCTTCATGATAAAACAATACGTGGATGTCTATACACATGTAGGTAATCACGATAGAAAGCAATAATTTAGATATAAAAATATATGTCTGCTTTTGATAAATCTATTGCCACCCATTTATATGGTATTACCAAGGAAGTTTAGCCAGCATTATCAGTTGCAAAGAGAGGGCCTAGATGTACCTGATTTGCGCCAGCTGACTTTGCCTTGCCTGTGATACTCTTCATGAAGTTTGTCTTCTCTATGGTTCCAATGACCGGATCGTTGGTGGGACTCTCTCTGATGGTGATAAACCAGACAATGCAGACAAACACACCTGCCCCAGCTGAAATTAAAGGGAGAGTATAGCATAGGCCCCAGCAGGGTAGGTCAGATAACGTTCCGCGAAGTCGCCGGATGGATCTCCCCTATCTCTCACAGTAAATCACGCCGGTATAAGGAACATAATAAATCAAACACAACCAAGATCTCACTTTAAATACTGATGGCAAAGGTCTCTCACACTTTTGATGACATCATGCTGCACTTGAGTAAAAGAAAAAGAAGATACCTGCAGTAAGCCTAAAACACTTACTGAATATGAAGAATATATTCCTCCAGTCGCCAGTGCTGCATGTTACGACACCGGTCAGGCCAAGCCCGACAGCAGCGCTAAGATATGCCCCTGCAACAAGACAGAGATAATGTTATCAAATCGTACATGCAAATGTATTTCTTTGTTGATGAATGTGGTGGGTTTTTTATATGCTTCGATCCTACGTTGGATACTTTTTTGGCAATGACGCGTTGGAAAACTAGGGCGTACATGTACCTGACGTCATCGTTGTAAGGATGCGGCTCTTCTCGCTGCTCCTTGCCCAATGCGCAAGGACTCCATTGATGGCTGGCATAGTGGCTCCCTGTAACATGATGAAAATGAAGCATTGACGTTATTGACCTTATTTGATTTTATTCAGTGTCATTGTGTATTTGTCGACTCCTTATTCACATTTATCTCATTAGTGCCCTATTGAGCTACAATGTATACTGTTCATTTTCAGACAGAATATTAGGCCTATTTTGATTTGAAACATAACGTCCAAGGTCTTCTTTTTCTTCCTTTTCCATCAACGGCCCCTTCTTATTGCTCATCGGTACATTATAGCCCATCACATGCTCTTTTCAATATCTCTCTTTCTTCCTTTTCCATACATGATCCCTTCTTGTTGCTCAGCAGCACATTAAAGCTTAGTCACATGGAGAAAGCTGGCTGGATATCAGAAATGTTGTTGTGAGCTATATCGAACCGACGGGAACTTTATGGATAAGATTATGTATACCCACCTCGACTAGTCCTTGCACCACCCTGACTGTGAATGGGATGGACCAATGGATGTGCATGGTAAAGGGAATAATCAGGAACAGCAGGAACGAGATAAATAATGAGCCACCGAATACTCTGAAAAAAAACCGTCGTTAGAATACTCTGAAAAAGAACCGTAACACTGATTCATCGTCCTCCAAAGAACTTCAGGAACCGTCTTTCTAATATCGTCCCAATGTTTTCGTTAAAATCTTGGGTTTTTACTCATGGTCAAATTGACTTGCCTTTTACTGGAATGCAGGTTGAGTTGCATGTATATCTTAACGTAATCGTAACGCGTCGCTGCGTTGGACGAACTTGATAGGGCAGTATAAAGCAAACGTCCGCTCTTCATAAAATGACGGTAAACTAAATCTATAAGGACAACTTAGCAGGGCATCCCAACTTACTTGTACGCGGCGTATCGCTGTGCCAAGAGTCCCCCCGGAATCTGTGTGATGACGTAACCGTAGTAATATGCGGACAGCACGTTACCGGTGGTCGCCGAGTCCCATACGATGATCTGGTCGGCCGGAAGCTTACACTGAATGACGCAAGTGAGACAAGAGGTTGAGAAAATGCAGTCACTCGCATATTGACCCTGGCCTCAATGTATAGTCATTGCTCAGCTTTCAGACAACGCGCATCAATATGGGCGGAGGCTACGAGAAGTTCAGTATGAGTTACTCCATGCCACCTGATTATGTCACTGTAGAACATCCACTGAATCTTGGATTAATTTCAGCGTTATTATACATTGAATGTCAATGGAGCTGTTGAGACTGTGTTGAGTATGAGCGCCAAGCGCTAACGTGAACAGAGACAGCTCTGGTCAGAGAGGAAACGTCTTTAATTGACGAAATGATCCGCAATACTAGCATGCCTATATACCCCTTTGCAGTTAATGATTGCATCCATTGGATGTTGCTGAAGATGATTTTGGTTGTGCAATCCAGAAAAAAAGGTGTAAACGTATATCTTTGGCGACAGACGTCTTCGCCGTCATGTGGTCATAAGACTGCATCACAATGAACTGGCTGCATGGCTCATTCCTTTTCTCCGGATCTTCTGTTCATGTAACGTCGTGACTTACCCAGTCTCCAGTCATATTGGGACAATTGCCGTCAGTGACATTGGTAGTGACTAAGTGGACTATTGTCAAGTTGAAGACTGTCCTCATTCCAAAGCCAAGGCACAGCAGGGTGAATCCCAGCAATGCTAGGAAGTACCGCTTGGGAAATAACCTGTAGAACGCCTTGCAACACATCGTTCTGGTTTAACTGAATAAAAATCAAGATAGTGACCGTTATTATCAAGCTTTGTAACAGACAATGACAGAAGGGCTTTGCAGTGTAAGAGAAATATCGTACTGAAACCTTATTTACTCTCCTAATTAGACATCGCATGCTATAGGTGTCGCTGGTTTAGGAACTGAACTTCTTTGCACGATCATTATCGCATGATGCATGCTTTTAGCCTGTGCATAAACTGTACTTATAATTCTTTTGAAGAGGTCTGCGATCAGACCAGTAAGGATGCGGTGAGGCATATTGCATGGAATTTTCAATGTGGAACATGGGAAGAGATGACTCAACTCATTAAATGTACACAATTCATGCACAGGCCAATTATTTCAGGTCAATATCATGAAATTTTCACGCAGTTGGTGAATGATGGTTTATAGATGTCAATAGGCTAAGCCTACAAAAGGATCGTATTCATCGATAAGCCCTGTAAAATGCGGCCGGCCTACATTGATACTGATATTTTGAATGCGCTTTTTCAAAGGGCCAGCTCAATATAAAAAGCTCTTATAGACCAATACAACAAAAATTCGACTCGTCGAGCTAAAAACTGTGACATTAAGGATAAATGAGAAAAAAGCCTATACAGGTATTCCCTACGCCAAATACTGACTATGTTTGAATAAAAAAACAGTCACAAGCAATGCGCATTGCAAACGATCGAATGCGCCGACGTTTTCCGCCTTCCAAAAACATTGGTCACCAGATATTGATCACGGCGACATAAGCTGATAATTATTGCCGAACCGGTGGTTTACTTTGGTCTATGATGAGAAAAATAGGAAGTCACGCACCGTCCAAGCAAGACGTGCATGGTCTTCAAATGAAAATATCCAATCACTGAAATACAATGTAGTTTCAGTCTATTTCCCAAGACGGTGGTGATCCCTTATATCGCCGATTCAGGGATTGAACTTTTCATCCTAGGACTGGCGATTGCAGACTCAAAGCCCACCTCAAGAGGATTAACATGGCCGAGTCCGGGAGGTGCCAAGCCAGTGCGACACATCTGATCAGACACCAGAGCATGCGCTCCAGAACTGCCCACTCTGATGGGACACTGAGAGATTGGCCATGGTCATACGGTGCATCATTGGAGACTAGCTCTGCATGGGGATCAAAGGAGGAACAGGAGACGACAGCCAGGTTTATAAGAGACATAGGCCTGGTTGTGTAGTTTTACCATAAATAGAAAGTCGAACGCTAAGAAGACGAAGAAGGGCTTGAACTGATGGCTGGTACCTAATGGACAATTGTCACAACCAACAGGTCCGCTGAATATAACTTTGTCTCCGAGTTATCAAATGCAGTCTCATAGTCAAATATTTATTGCTTAAGGCCTGGTAACCAATGATTTTTTCAGCATGTTGTCCATCTAAACAAATATGATAAAAATATTTTGTCCTTTAAGCAGGAAACCCCGCACAGTATACAAGGAGAGAAAACCGCGGTGTTGTCATCATTTGATTCTGGAGGTAGTATGAGGCCGGGGCCGAGAGAGTTTAAACTAAAGCTGGCCTGACCGTATCAACTCAGGCCAGTGTCCCGGGCCAGTGGCACGTTCGGGATAGGCCTACACCTAGTCATTGACTTGCATGGGCCCTAGCCCTATCGTTACTTACCTTGAGTTTCGTTCAGCAGACCCCCTTGCTATTGCTGGACAGGAGAAGCTGATTTAAAAGCAAGAAAAAAATGTCCCGAGTATGACCCGATGTACCAGGTATTGCTATTTCCGAACAAACTTCTTCCTGGTTGTGATGGCAGACAGACCTGTGAATACCGTGGTATATATTAATGTACAATAGCTATATCACCACACCATATCGATAAAATAGGTTAGTGGCACTATCGATGGGTTTTCCCAACAATTCACGATGCGACTGACTGAAGTCCACTGGTCAAACCGGGACCTCTTGTCTCAACCGGCAACATGATGTTTATCGTGGAGTTTTATGCTAGACGTACATAACGCTCTTCCCCAGCGTTTATTTTCATTAATGTCACAATCTTCTGTTAACGGAAGAAAAGACTTGCGCCGGCGGCGTTCGAACGCTGCCGACACAATTAATACATAACCCAAAGGGAAGCTACTGTTTTTGTTTCAATATATTTGATCATAATCAACTATAATAAAACCCAGCCCGCTAGAGGGTCCATCAATGTAATGAGTGATTTTGCCGTTTATCAAAGGAGACGCTTATTTTGGAACAACCCGTATAATAGCTGATCCCGATGGGGAATTCCCTACAGAATGACGTCATTTTGGGAAAGCCCTACAAAACATGTTTTGTTGAATTTCTCAATGTAAAGCAGGTTTTGATGTTTCTTAGTGTATGATATGCCTAGAACGTATGTAGAGCATGGAGTATATCCGAGTATATATTACCTTCCTTGATTCTGATATGCGGCTTGTGTAATTTGAGTACAGAAAAACCTGATATTAGTCATAACTTGCATTGGATAACCATCTGGCAGAGGGTATATGACCTGCATTGTTAGCCATGCTCATCTTGTAACTCACTGGTAACCTGTCTGTAGATACATGTTCGTTTGAGGATGATGGTGGTGGTGATGAAAATGATTACTTTATAAAACCCTTTCTAACTGTTATTTTTCAGATAAAGAATGGACTCTTGGAATGAAATAGGTTGCCTGGCAACAACTTGTACCAGTACTGAGAATTTTTTGAAGGCGACATCTATCCTGATAGAGAAGCCTCATGTCGTTAACCGGAATCTTTGTGGCGCTACACTCTTGGTCCGAGAAAAACTGTTCAAGCTTTCAAGCTCCCTACCAGACCTTATTCAAAGATTGATGCAGTTCAGGTCACAGAATGCTACTGAGTTGAGGAGTGGTGAATTCAGTTCCTCTTCTTGTGATAGACTTTCTGAGAAGCTGCTGCAGGAGCTGAGTTTTGACGATACCTGTTCTAGCGATGGCAGCAATCAGGTGGAATGGAAGATGACAATTCGGCTGGTGCTACCAAAGAACCCACAGAAATTCAGAAAGCTTATAGAATTGGTATTAAGTAGTGGTTAGTAAAATTAAAACTATTTGAGGACGCATTTTCAGTAAAATCCATTTATAATATTCTATCATTCTTAACCAGTCAGCACCATAAAAGTTTACTCTCGGGACTGGGAGATGGTTGATTACGATGTTCATTATGTTATGAAATGAAATGCCGGTGTCAACATAATCACTATTATACTTTCTCCTTTATTACCATCTTAAAGTCCTTCAATTGTACTTTCTTTCACAGTAGCAGTTGGTTCTGTGGTGTTCTTCCCCCTGGTGGCCATAGGGGAAGATACCACTGAAGTTAGCGATGATCAAGCCTTTTCTATCTCCCATGCTGTTTGTGCTGCCAAAGATGAAGAAAACAATACAAGGTAAGAATAATCAAACTACAGTAGAACCTCTCTATTAAGGACACCTTCGGGACTGGCAAGTGCTGTTCTTAATAGAGAGGTGTCCTGATAAGCGAGGTCAAATTGAATAGAAACTACCAATTTGGGACCAAAACTAGTGTCCTTAACAGAGAGGTTGTCCTTAATAGAGAGGTGTCCGCTAAGGGAGGTTCCACTGTACATTATAATTGAAATCAAGCAATATACCAGAGGTCTGGACTAAAGAAGGAAAAATCCTAGTAAACGGAGGCAGAAAACGTCCTAGTACATGTAAATCCTCTCACTTAAGGACACCTTTGGGAGTGACAAATGCTTCTCTTATAAGAGGGGCGTCTTAATAAGAGTGGTCTTATTTGATAGAAATTGTAAAGTGTCCTGAATAGAGAGGGTGTTCTGTGAACAGATGTTTCTGCTAATGGAGGTTCAGTGTATCAGTAATTAAAAATACGGTCTCCTTATCATGTAAAACACCTTGTGACAGTTGAAAAGACTGCATAGTTAATCATGACTCATTCTCTACATGTCTTCAGTGCTACCCGTTTAGTCTCCAATAAATATGTCAGTGACAGGCTTCATGACGTTTCAGGACTGCCACTCTCTCTATGCAAGCAGAAATGTCCAAGGCTCATTTACATCACTCGGAAAAATGGTTGTCTGATGTACTGCTGCCAAAACTTGTGAAGTGGTCAGAAGAAGACAACCTTCACTTGGGGTCTTCATCTATCGCACTTGTATCGTTGGAGCGGTATAATCAGGTTTACCAGGAAATGAAGGAGAAGTATGGGAAGAGATTAGTGGAGGTGCGTATCGTTATCCTTCCTGCATGATCATACATGTACTTTGAAGTGGTATTAAAGGCACTTAACTGTATTATTAGCTCTTGGCACCAGTTTGTTGCGCCAGTCACTCTGACTTCAGCTTTAGCTTCAGTAGAGGGGATGAGAAAATTCACTCCAGTTTGGCAAGTCAACGAATATTATTGAAAACTTTAAAAAAATGTTTTTGTAGAAATCAATAACAAAAGGTCAAAGTGTTTCTGTCAATCTGATTGGCTGAAACAGACAAGAGGGTTTATTCTAGTGTGATTGAATGAATCATTGTGTTGTGGATTTCAGATTTGGCCTGAAAGGACTGATCCGCTTAAGTTTGTTTATGAAGAAGTTGCAATCGCTTCGTATCTCCTGGTGAGTTGTTTTGGTGAACCTGCTTTTCTTGCTCATCCAATCGTAGCATTTAGAAGATTGAGAAAGATCCCGATCATGAAGCATTTTATTGCCGGGAATATAAAAAGCCAAAACGCAGAACCCAATTTGGAGAATCGTATAATTGCCACTGCTATTCCACAGGGAGCTGAGATGCTTAAACACTACAGTGCGTATTTGTTGGATTTTTATGCCACTGTTTCCAATTTTAAAACGGTTTTCGAGTGTTTGAGTTCAATACTGTATGGAACAGTTTTAAGCGTTTTTCCTTTCTCTCCAGGTCCTTTTTGAGGAAGAAAGAAGGCTGAAGAATTTCGACCGTCGGCAGAGTTTCGTTGATCTGGGTTGTGGCAATGGATTGCTAGTCTATGTACTTGCTAATGAAGGGGTGGGTCATGATCTTTTCAAATTCATCGATCGATCAAGTTCATGTGAGTCTAAAGGGAGACAAGCTTTCCAAGTTTAAAAATCATTTAAATTTTTTGATATTTAGAATATTGAGCTGCTGACCATTTTAACTCAAGGTTGTCAGAAACACACACTGCTAGTTCTCAATTTCACAATTTTCAGTATCTTATCCAACAAATTTGCCAATATAACTGTTGAACATGTTTCAGCATCCTGGCAAAGGAATTGATGTGCGCAAGCGAAACATTTGGGACATGTATGGTCCAGAAGTGATTCTTGAAGTGAGTATTCCAGATCGTTTTCATTGACAATTTCAGCATGATAAAACTTTGTGAATATAATATATCTTCACAGAATATGCCTATACTAGAAGAAGCTTGGGAGAAAAGATACAAGTACATGTATTTGATGCTGATGACAAACCTCTTTTTCAGGAAGGCAGCATAACCCCCTCAGATGAAACACTGTTCAAGGATTCTGATTGGCTGATTGGTAACCATAGTGATGAACTGACTCCATGGATACCAGTTATAGCTGCCAGGTAACTGTTCTAGTGTAAATAGTTCAAGTTAGCTCATCTTAATAAATTACTAATCCAACTGATGAACCAGGATTTTACAGTTCAGATTCTGAAGAAGCACCTTCTCAGGCTTACAAGAATCTGATTAATGTTAATGTGGAGCTGATGACCAGACTGTAGCTAATGTGCTTCAGACCTGCTCCCTGAAGAAGAAGAGAGAGCAATACTGGCCATCTGACCACAGCCAGAGCTCCTGGGTGAATGTCTCTTGGCCAGCTGACTTCATTACTGAAAACGGACTGACTGTCTAGCATGCATCTCCGAAATTCTGTATACAGAACAAAGCCAGTTATATGTGATATGTCCATTGTTTTCTTTTAGGTCCAGCTATAACTGTAGTTACTTTGTCCTGCCGTGCTGTGCTCATGACTTCAATGCTAAGTTCTCGGAGCGTCGTCCGGGGTGTAGTCAATACCAATCCTACCTTGGTTACGTGAGAGAAGTCGGGGCAAAGTGTGGCTTCAAAGTGCAGCAAGACATGCTGAGAATTCCTTCAACAAAAAGGGTAAGAAATTGCTCAGGGTATTTACTGGGAGTTGATTGTAGGCCTAATTGTTTGTATGTCAGGTTTTGTTACTGATATCATGTCACTATCTTGTTGTTTTTACCTGACTAGTATTTCCTTTACACTTCAGACTTGTTTCATAGGATGTAAAAGAACTTATCCAGTGGAGGACGAAGCAAAAATAGATAAGGAAAGGACTGCGTTCATCAATGAAAGATGTGCAAGAGTAGGCAGTCAGCGAGCCAGTACTTCCTCAAATCAGAAGTCCTCTCACGGAGTAAGAGATGGTACAAATACTGAAGTTACGGAATCCAGACATTCTGATGATTCGACAGAAGTTATGGGAGTCTGCAAATGTGAAACTGATTCTGATTGTCTCCCGAAATCGTCACCATCTGAGGACAAAGGCACAACCTCAGTGACTGTGACTGCTGTCTGTGACAAATGTAATAAAGACAGTATTGAACCAAGAAAAAGGAAATGCAGTAATTCTTTAGAGCAGGATGGAAAACCAGACAAACAAATATGTATCCAAAGTGATGCTTCATCTCGTGATTGTGCCTCTGATGGATCTAGTGATTGTGAGCGACTGAGTCGGACTTCTTGGGTTCCGAATTTCAAACCTCGCGAACAGGTGGAGAAGGTTCGTAACTGCACTGGTGTGTCTAAAGACCTACAGGAGAGGATTGTGAACGAGGTTTTCCAGGCAGTTCTCAAGGCCGATGATGCATCTTCTGTGGTCACCCCTGATCAGAGGAATTGGAATCGAGGAGGTATGCGAGATGAGTTCAGAAACTCACATGTTTGTATATTTCATTCATGACTATCCCCTAATCGAGCTCGGAGAGATCTTTTCTGTACCACATACACATGTACCTGTTAATTCTTTGTAGTGTCATGTCGCTGCCCAAGCCATCAATCGCTCATTGAAAGTCTGCTGATTTTGTCTTGCAGGTAGTGTTCCCCTCGGTGAGGTTGCCAAGATGTTTGACAAATCTTCCCTTGGCCAGCTGAAGAATGAATGCGGTGGACTGCAGACACTATTGCGCAACAAGCACCAGATATTCATGGGTAAGTGTCGGATTTATCTCTTGACCAAAAGTTACAGCTGGGTCTGCTCAGCAAAAAACGCTGTGGATTCCATCTCTCAGTCACATGTACAGAGGAAACTACAGAATGTGATCAGATTGCAAGAAGAAAGACGATATATAGCTCACTGCTCGTGTTTTTTTTACAAAACCAAGACATTAATGTCTCCTTATTCCTCGTTTCAGTTGTTGGAGGCAAAGTTTACCTACGCCATGAGGATGGCTCAACACCTGTTCGAAAGGAAAGGAAGGCTCAAAAAGATAATGCAGCTTATACCAAGACGAAACTGTGCTGGTTCTTTGAGTACCATCCTGACGGGTGCCCTAAAGATACTAAAGACTGCTTGTTTGCTCATGGGAAGGAGGACTTGCAAATGTCTTCTAAGGATTGAAAAGTTGTGCCAAGACATTATAATGTCAAGGGTGGTGGATGTATGTGATAAGATAAACTAATTACACAGAATTTTTGAGTTTCTCATTTTTTCTCCAGAAAACAAGGTACGCTGTCAATTCTTTACACCCTGAAGTGTCCGGAGTGATTCCTTTGTTGTAAGGACAACGCCAAAAGATGCTGTCCTCTGAGCTGTTTAGTATTGATTCATAATTGTGAGCTCGTGACATTCTGGCATTGAGATGAGGTAATTGCTATGTCCTCCACGATGTCCCAACCTGTCCGAAAAAATCTGTCTTAACAAGATGGATTTTCAATCTGAACTCGTCCATCTCGTCCTGTTGAGGACTGCCCTTATTCTGATGTTACTGAGGAAAAGTTCTAATCTCACTTCGTCATGTACTTGGTGGGACTTAATCCAGCGTTACTGTCGACGGTAGTTTATTTCACTCCGTAAGGATCTTTACAGTCCTCAGTCTCACCTTTATCAAGACAATTTCGCATTTCTGCCCCGTCGTGCACCTCTGGTGTTACTACCACACCTACTTGGCAACTTCAGGTTGAGGACAATTTCTCAATCCGACCTTACCGAAGACTGGTTCACTACGTCTCCAAGTTGAGGACGATTTCGCAACCCGAAGACAGCTTCACCACGTCTCCAAGTTGAGGGGCGAATTCTCAACCCGAAGACATTTTCACCACATCTCCAAGTTGAGGACGATTTCTCTACCCGAAGACAGTTTCACCACGTCTCCAAGTTGAGGACGATTTCTCTACCCGAAGACATTTTCACCACGTCTCCAAGTTGAGGACGATTTCTCTACCCGAAGACATTTTCACCACGTCTCCAAGTTGAGGACGATTTCTCTACCCGAAGACAGTTTCACCACGTCTCCAAGTTGAGGACGATTTCTCAACCTGAAGACATTTTCACCACGTCTCCAAGTTGAGGACGATCTCTCAACCCGAAGACAGTTTACTAACCTCTCCAAGTTGAGGACGATTTATCAACCTGAAGACAGTTTCACCATATCTCCAAGTTGAGGGGCGAATTCTCAACCCGAAGACATTTTCACCACGTCTCCAAGTTGAGGACGATTTCTCTACCCGAAGACAGTTTCACCACGTCTCCAAGTTGAGGACGATTTCTCTACCTGAAGACATTTTCACCACGTCTCCAAGTTGAGGACGATTTCTCTACCCGAAGACATTTTCACCACGTCTCCAAGTTGAGGACGATTTCTCTACCCGAAGACAGTTTCACCACGTCTCCAAGTTGAGGACGATTTCTCAACCTGAAGACATTTTCACCACGTCTCCAAGTTGAGGACGATCTCTCAACCCGAAGACAGTTTACTAACCTCTCCAAGTTGAGGACGATTTATCAACCTGAAGACAGTTTCACCATATCTCCAAGTTGAGGACGATTTCTCAACCCGAAGACAGTTTCACCACATCTCCAAGTTGAGGACGATTTCTCAACCCGAAGACTGTTTACTAACCTCTCCAAGGTGATGACGATTTCGCAACCCGAATACAGTTTCACTACGTCTCCAAGGTGAGGACGATTTCTCAACCCGAAGACAGTTTACTAACCTCTCCAAGTTGAGGACGATTTCTCAACCCGAAGAGAGTTTCACCACGTCTCCAAGTTGAGGACGATTTCTCAACCCGAAGACAATTTCACCACGTCTCCAAGTTGAGGACAATTTTTTCAAACAGCCCTCACCGAAGACAGTTTCAGAAGCTCTTGAAGTTAAATACGATTTCTCAGTCCGACTTGCCGAAGACAGATAAGTTGTGAAAGACTTCTGACTCTGACCAAACTGAGGACACCTCTCCAAGGTGAGAACGATCTTTCAATCCGACAACGTCTCTGCATCACCAAATAAGATACAATGGGTGATATGAATAAAGACTAGCAAATGCTTTTACTTCAATTTTGTACAGGATGGTCTAGTGTAAATGTACATGGAGTTTTAGATAAAAGCATTTGCTAGTCTTTATTCATATCACCGAATGTCTTATAGGTTTACAGGTAAGTTTATTCGGCCAGCACAAGAATACAGTCTTTATGTTATCTTGATACAACCTATACGGTCATGGCGATTGGACTTGGATTGAAATGGAGAATACACAAAATCATAATTGTCCTTGACGCGTTTGAAGGGCTCAAGAAGTACCAAGCACACATTTAATAACACTTTTAGCTCATGTGTAAACCCACTTAGGCTTTCTTGTGTTTGAATAAGAAGTTTGAAAGGGGAATTAATTTACATGCAAGTTGAAGGGTCACACGGTCATTGACAGTAAGAAGCTAAGTTTTTCTAGCTTGCATGGCGAAAGAGTAAAACACGTATGGCAGAAGTTTTCTTTGGCGAGTGTCACAAAGTTGCCCAGAATCACTACTTCAGTATAATACAAAAACTAAAGTTTTTGCCCATATGCCAGACGGCCCTGTCCCACAAATCACCCGAAGCCCACAAGCCCTTCTTCCGCCGTGTGCAGAGCACGAACCGCCAGCCTCCCTCCTCATTCAGGTACTCCTGGATCGCGTCTTTAGCGTCCTTCGCCGTCACCAACTCAGATGTAGCCTTGGTCTTGGCCTTCGAGTTGATCTCTTCGTTCAGCGCCGTCAACCAAATATCAATGTTCTCCCTCCTCTCTAAGTATGCCAGCCTATCGTAATTACCTTTGGCCGCGTAGGCTGCGACGACATTCATGTTGTTCCTATGGCACACATGGACCCAGTGTCCATTGAAACTGTGGTTTTCTGGCCCACCGATATCATCATAGACGCAGATGAAAAAATTCAACCAGTCATACTTTTCTCTCACACCTTCATAAATCCTACTAGCGACTTCCTTGTGGGGCCTCCCTCTATTCTCGGTTGACAACCGCTCTAAATCAACCTTCAAATTTGCGCGTAAGACCTCCCAATTCGTGGACCTCATGAGCTGCTTCTGTAGCTCGTCCTTTAGCTGTTCGAACAAGTCCGAGAAACTCTTTCCCATTTTCTCCGCAGCTTGTCTATCGTTCTTCAGCAAGGCTTCTGCGGCACACAGAGCCGTCAATCCGGACAGCAACAACTTGCAAAGGTACTGCATGAACTGCATCAGCTTGAATCGATGGCCTCCTGTCCCTGTGTATATCAGGTCCAACATACCATCTTCTTCACAGTCAATGAGTTTGTCCATTATGTCATAGATTGCTCCAGAGATGCGGTGTCTGGTGTACGAATCGATGAGCTTTTCCTTTGTTGTCATATTCTCCTGTCGTTTGGCGTCATCCTCGTCTTCTGCATCTTCTTCTACGGGGGCACCATTTTCTTCCGCATAGACTCTGTTCTCTTTCCCAGCAACAACACTGACACCGCCGCTGTTATTTGTGATTTTGTTATCAGGATCACCATCGGCAACCACCGGCGTTGCTTCAGTTGTAGCATCCTCATCAAGGGGTGTTTCTGCAAAAAGGAATGCAGACGCTTTTTACACGCGTCAAAAACTATAAGGTCATGAAAAGGCGTCATCTGGCCATAGATAGGGGATATAGGTTTACAATAAAATTCACCAAAGCAACCGTCAACTAACTTCCGGTACATAAAAAAACTGGCCCAGGTTAAACCGCATATTCCGATAGTGTAGTATCCTCTTCTTCAAACGTAACGTTTGCTAAGGGTCGATATATCTTAAAGTGGACTTCGCTTACCGTTGACTTCCGCTTCTATTTCTTTTCCAGCACCCTCTCTGTTCACATTCCTCTTGGTCGTGTCGTCAGCTTGCGCGTTTTCATCAGTCGCGTCCTTGTCGTCTGCTCGAGGCGCCGCCTTCAGCGCCTCCCTGCGTTCCTGATCCATCACAACTAGATGGTCAGCAACCTCAAGCAGGATACTCTCAGCGTAAACGAACTCCGTATCATCCTCGATCAGCGCGTTCATCTCGTGATGATGCGGGGACAGTGTCCGTAACCGGTGAACCAACCGGTTGTAGTCAAGCGCGATCTGCCGGTACTTGACCTCAGAAAAACACGGCGAGACATCGGAAAGGACGCCACCAATGACGCCGCATAGTTCGGCAATGTCACTGAAACCATCTAAGCTGTAGCAGAAGAGATTGCAGTCCGGTGCCGTAGAAACGGCGGTAATGGTCTGTAGACCTTCGTGGACTCTTTCCCATAGACGGTGGGCCTCCTGTTGCTGCATCATGAGAAGAACGTTTCACTGGAATCCAAGTATATAATGGGAATAGCTCCCTCGAAGAACCTGTTGGGCGGCCGCGGCCGCGAAAAAATGGCTACGTTCGATAGCAGTTATCCACACGTCAAATCCACGCCGACCGCTGTTTAGATAATTTGATCCAATTCACTTCATTGCCTTCTTACAAATCCGTTTAGGAGATTGACGCTTTCTAACCAATCCAATGGATATCAATATGGACCGTACAAGTATGTTAAGCAAAAGAACCCCAACAACCACCTGACCACCAGGCCTAAATGTTGAATATTATGTTAAGACATATCAGCTTGTATATCGCTTGAATAAGTATTCAAGGCATTCTTAATGGGACAATAATCCAAACAAACTGACGTACTTCGTGTAACGAACTACCCACAGCGCATGTGTGGCCTCGTTGCTATTGCCGTTCTATTCGACTGGTTCTCTTACTCTAAACTCAATAGAACACGACTGAGATAAATACAAGTTTATGTCATGATGTTTCTTCTTCTTCTTCGCGTCGCGACTCGTCACCATGGTGACGAGCGATTTGAACTGAGTTGACTGATATTTAACATAAATGAATAATGACTGTAAAGTGTCCACATGCGCACAGACTGTTAACTTTTGATCTGGTGACACCTTTTAAGTGCTTCCGTTTCTGAGCGTTTCCTCTCACGGAAAGTCTCTTCGACTGTCTATTGAAATAAACGTATCACCGTAAAATTGGCAAGTTAAACGTAGACGAGTAAAAAGCTCGGTCGGCCTGCATGGAGAGGGGCAATTATTTTACCAGCGGTGGGTTTCCAACAGTATGAGTAATGTCTGTATACTTAGAAAAGATAATGATACCTCTGACAGTAAAATCTAATTTTTTATTGAATATGATTAGACTATGTTCAATTTTGTGATGTGATCATACCGCGGGTAAGCCAAAAACGCATACAACAATGTAGTGCTGAAAAGAACAGTCTGTCAATGTCGACATATACACTACGTATTTATGCAGTTGGAGAATTTTCAAATTCATTAACAAATTTCCCATTGGTCCACCCTTTATACATGTACACCTGAGACAGATTTGGAAAACATGCCGCCCTACATTGTTACCGCAGACCTAATGAGAACATTAATCGAGACATGCGAGATCAGTCGGAACAGATCCGGGGGATATCGGCGAACATCTGTGGTTCGAAACCCATAGATTATATAAGTTAGACAATAGCACCCTACATACCAAACATATAGTTATCTTACCAATCATATACATATATTTATATTCTATTAGATTATAATCTGAACACGTGTGCATATAAAACATACAATAACTCTTTTCCCAACGCATAACGCATGTCAAAACTTTTTGGATGCTGCCATAATCAGTATACTGATAATGGGAGCATCCAAAAATAGGATGGACTTTTACTCTAAAACACTGTTGGTGCGATCACAACACATTAGAGTGAGGTATCCGCGCCGGTGTCGTTAACAAAACCAATATTTATCACACTGTTATCAAGACCACTATTGTCGACCTCGCCTGATTCATAACCATCCATCACGGAATCCTCCTGTCCGTTAGGCGGCGTTTCCTGTCCAGCTGCGGGACCGTCAGTTTCCGGTTCTTTCAATGACACATCTGGGGTTTTTGATGGTTTCTCAGCCCCCTCATTTTTCATCGCTCCTTCCTTCACATCCATGGCTATTCCATTTGGCAATTCTTTCTTCTCATCACCTGTATTGGGACCCTTGTCGCTTTCAGCTTTCTTTATGCACGGAAGAAATCTTTTATATTTGTTGATAAAGGTAGCAAAACCAGCAGGCTCTGCTGGTATCTTCTCCCCCTCGATTTCACCACCCTCGCCATCAATATCAGCATCGCCTTCTTTTTTCTTCTTTTGGCAACATCGCCTAATTTCGTAGACTGCAACCATAATCAAGGGGTAGAGTGGCATGAACATCGTTATTCCAACCGCCCCAACAATGGAGAACTCTGCATCTGGCGAAGGCAGAGAAAACAAAAGGAGAATCATGGCCACGCCCGTGTTCTGGATACCAGTCTCTAAAGCGATGGTCTTTACTCGTTTCCAAGGTTGGCGGCAGATGGCGGCGATCGCAGCGCCACCTAAAAACCCACCGAGCGGAAATAAAAGTCCCGCGCCTACCACATTCGGTGTGAACAGTTTGAACATGTAGAGGTTCACATAGATGCCGAATGTGAACATAAAGAGGAGAAATATTATCATAAATGGTCGAATGATTTTTGCAATCTTTTTGGCCCAGAGCGGCCTGTATCGTTTTATGATGAGCCCGATTCCCACTGGAATGATGACCATGACCAGGGAGATGATGATGTTCTCGTAGGGGATGGTCACATCGCCCATGCCCAACTCGGCCAGCAGTAGCTCGCCCAGAGTGAACATCCACAGAGGAAGCATGCCTGAAAAGAAAACGATATGGTGGTTGTTTGCGACACGCTCATGTACAAACCACATGCAGTGCCATGATGCTAAACTTCCTGAGGGACGGAACATTCCACAGAAAAGAACAGCGGTAAGCGCAGTACGGTGTGCTGGAAAAGGTGTCCGACCCAGTCTTCTCTATATCGCAGGGTTGCCGGTTGGATTCCGGTTTACCAGATGTCAGTGTTCCCAATATTACCGTGTTTCCGCCTGTCTGTAGGCTGACTGAAACATGGACTGAGTTTTTCCCTGATTTTTTGTGGAGGTAATACTTACCAAGAGAAGCGATAGTACTTATCAAGGTCATGGTGATGCTGAGTGAGACATCTCCGAGCAGCAAGTAGGAGTACATGTTGCTGGATCCTCCCCCGGGTGAGCAGCCCAAGGTGAAGATGCCTACAGCCTCGCCGGCACTCACTGATAGCAATTTGCCTATCCCAAACGCCAGCTAGAAGACAAGAGGCAAAATAAGATATAAATTGACGAAACCAGAGGCTTTTTGTCATGACGTAAATGCAAAGATGTCCAACCCTGACCTCAATGTTTGCTACGAAATTTTTGTTATTTCACTCTGAATTTGTGATTAGAGAGGCCCACTTTACTCCGAAAAAGTCGACATCGACATTCATACATTTACCAAAATGCAAAACGGGCTCTCAAAATACTGGTCAAATATTGTCCTTCGTTGCTTATGCGCATAAGTAAAGTGTTTGCTCGCCACGAAACCACTGTCATAAGTCTCGGGCATTTGATCTTGTCGCATCGGCTCATTATGTTGAGATGTATTTTTGTCCAGGGGTCATTCAAATACGTTATTGGCAACAACGGCCGATGTGCTCACGTTATTACTGAAGATGTTGATGATATTCTCCCTTTAAGCTTAGGTCCAGAATCAACTGATCAACAGCGATCAATCAATTGATAAACGCAAGCAAGCCCCTCGCAAAAATAGAAGACATCATAACGTCCACCAACATTTGCCCATCTGCGGACATTGATATAACATTATGTTCTAGGCAGGTCTTTCTGTAAGTTTTTTTTTCATTTTGATTCGCCGATTAGTGAACTGGCCTACGTTATTTGTATGAGTTGTCTCCTCAAAAAACCTTTGGATGTGTAATGATATACAATCATTGTAACGACCATTCAATGTGATTACCACACTTTTTTCTGATTCAGTCAATTAAAATGTGAATTTTCCGCCCAATAAATAGATTTGTATAAAAAGTCGGCAAAGTTGACTGAGATGTGAACCCAAAGATTTTAATTAACTGTTCCTTACGCCGTGTGTGAAAATTTCGTTGGCAAGGACTCAATTTCTTGAAAGTATTCATTGCCCGGGTATCACATGCTAACTTACCGGTATACATGTAATAATGACTACGCTTTTAACAAAATACTATAGGTGGGAACTGGGACGGCGGTGCCAAATTGGTGGACTACCCGCGGTCTAGCTGCAGTTTGACGTGGGGTGTTTCTTTTTTTTAAATTTCATCAGTTAAATACGATGATGTGCTCATTGATAGGGCATGTGCCCATGTGATAATCACAGAGATTCAAATACGCTGACCTGTAACCGCCGAGTGCTGCAAATCTAAAAAACAACCTAACCAATGAAAAATTGAACGCTTACCGGTGGCATGATGCAAAATTGACAAAAGAATCCAATGACAGGAGCGATTGGCTTCTTGAGGACTTCCTTAATCACTTCAAGCTCTGTCTTACACCCGACGGCGATCTGCGAGACAAAAACTGCGATAGAGACTGTTACAACAAACACCTCATCCAGGACTGTCCTATTGCGCATCACCGATAACCGGTACTTCACATCCAGTGTGGTCCACTGAGAATCCGCCCCAACATAGCTTCCAGTCTCATCGTAAGGGTTCGGGAAGATACTGTCATTACACAGGCTCTTACTCCGGTTACATATGTGGAATATGAGTTCAGAGTAGCCGAGAAATATTCCTCTGACGGTGAAGTTGCCACTTGCGGTAAAGTTGGTCGTATCCGTGACGTTTAACTGTGGTAGTTCGTCTACATTGTGAAGATCCAGCAGCGGAAAGGGGACATTGGCGATGGCCGGGTGCTTTGATTGGACCCCGAGAAC
Organism: Lineus longissimus; assembly: GCF_910592395.1. Taxonomy (NCBI): domain Eukaryota; kingdom Metazoa; phylum Nemertea; class Pilidiophora; order Heteronemertea; family Lineidae; genus Lineus; species Lineus longissimus. The sequence continues at coordinate 9,534,484 of NC_088309.1, read as the reverse complement.
CAAATCCGACGATTTGGAGACCGTGGTATCTTCAAAGTAGACTTGCACCGGCCATTCGTCCTCCATCGGGAGCTGATTGATAAAGAGGGGGTTGAAAGTGAGCCGAAAAGGAAGTGTTACGTTGGCCGCGGATCGTGCGTTCTCGACAACGGTGGCTCTAGTGGTAAGGAGGGCGCCCGAAAGGATGATCGCCCTTAACAACATGACGATTTTTAAAAATCACGCAGGGATGGAATTCCCAAGTTTTTTATCCTGTTGAAGAATCTTATACCCGAACACCATCGGTTCGCAGGAAAATTACCGCTGTCCGTCCGTTTGAAATTTCGTTGTACCGGAAAGTTTGGCCTCTCCTGCTGTATGACTGATGTGGTCTGAGCTCGAGTAAGATTATTGATGACGACGTCACAGCGAGGGGGTTGCCTATAGACTTTAGGTCATATCACACTTAACCTCATAAATTTCTAGAGTATCTATAGACCGTCATTAAGTTGAATTAATGTTTTTCCAAATGAAAAGAACTGAATAGATTTTTTAAAGGCCGATCAGCTGATCGATGAACATACCTTATATAAAATCTGACCTAATTGGCACAATGAGAATGTACGACACATACATAACAGATATTCATGCCAAGTTGACATTATCATTCTGACATCTGATCATTCAAATCACGATTTAAGGCTAATATGAGCGGCCATTATTTCTTTATGAAAAGTTTTCGGGCTCCTCCCTCCCCACGTTTCGTAATTGGTGATAACCGGGTCAAATCTTACCAGGAACCAGACATATGATAATCGATGCCTGGCACATAGGAACAAAAGAACTGGTTTAAACTTATGAAAATCATACAATTTTTACCTTTACTCCTATACAGTAGCGTGGCATTGAAACTACTGTTACCTTATTTTACATAACACCAGCTTGTAATACCTGTATTTATTTCATCATACTTTATAATTTACAATTTTACAGAATCCGTATCATGCAAACTGCACCTTCTTCAGGAGAAACGATCATGCATGGACTAAAGTCAAGCCTTTAAAATAACCACCGGCCTATACTTGGGGAAAGAATACTTACATACTGTCAGAGTCTTTTGAAAGACTCTGATACTGTTTAATACAAAATAATTAGGAATGGAAACATTATCACTTAATAACCGACCATTCAAAATATGGTTTTTGTTGACATCGTTTGCTGTAAAAAAGCCACCAGGTCAAGAACATCCTTGGCAATGTCTATAGATAGACCTCTCAAAAGCCTTGGTATTGACTCTTTTTTTAACAAAATTCTTCTTGTTGGAAATTGTCCACGGCCCGAGGTTTAGATGTTCTACAAGCGATGCAGTGACATGGACAAGAATGAAATTACCATCTTGTACTGATCTGAGAAGAAAGAGAGGCGTCAAAATCAGTCCTCACCTAAACTGTCCGAATTGTCAACTGAGCGATTCATTACAACGCGATTCATTGATGCAATGAACTGCCCCAGTTGCAGTCAGTTGCAAAGAGTAAAAGAGTTGCAGTCGGTTACAATGAGTAAAAGAGCGCACAAAGTCTCAATGAATCTCTCAGTCATGTCAATGTGCGATTTCTTTTTTGTCAATTTTGTCAATTATTGCAACTCGACTTGCTGCAGTATTGAATCGCTTCTACATGAAGTGTGCGGCCAACTTAACCCTCCAATAGCATGACTTCAATGTCATTTGCCTGTACCATTCTCCAAAGCAGCGATAATATTCAAGTATATGCATGTACAGTGTAAGGAAGGCGCCTCATCACCACTATCACTGCGCAAGGAGTATATACTTATATGGTACATAACATGAGGTTGGGCTGTCTAGTTATGATTTTTGAGCGGCTTGATGTGCAGGGGTAGAAGGCTTTGGCTTGGCTTTGTACATGCTGATATTCACTGTCTTCTGCACGTGGTGCTTTTTCCTAATCGCGTCAAGTGCCATAGCGTGTTTGTGATAACTGATGAAGTTGCTTGTTATGATAGGCACACTCAGGGTCGTCACAATCACCCCGAATATGGCGCACAATACCCCGATAATGTGGCCACTGAAGCCTTTCGGGTAGATGTCCCCGTATCCCACAGCGGTCATAGTAATCACTGCCCACCAGAGACCACCGGGGATGTTATCAATCAAGGAGTCTTTCTCGGTCAACTCCGCCGCGAAGGATAGCGCGGCAAAGATTAGGACGAAGACGCCCAAGACCAATGCAAGTAGCGCCAGTTGCCCAGCGCTCTTTTTTAAGGACAGCATCAGCACCTTGAAGCCAATATACTGCTTTACAAGTTTAAAAACTCGGAAGATTCGTAAGACTTGCAGGAGGCGCACTATCAGCATAGTCGAGGAGATCGCCGTGTGGTTGTATTCGAAATTTATCCTCGCCAAGTAAACGGCAGTCGTGATCCAGTAAGCCGCCAGGGAAAATAGGTCGATGAAGTTGGTGTATGACGAAACAAACATACGGAGTCTTGGCGACATGACTAAACGGAAGAAGAACTCTATCAGGAACACTCCTAAAAAGACATACTCGATACAGACCAGCCAAAATATAGGCTCCGTCTGCCCGTACAGCATTCGCCGCGTGTGACTTGTGCTGTTCTTGGCGAGAATGTGCTCGGGGATGCTTGATTTGTGCACTTCCACTCTGAACTGCGGCATGGTCTCCATGAATATGGTGATGATGGAGAGGACGGTAAGAAGCGCGAACATCACGGCCCACACCTGGAATGAGTGGAAAAAAAGAAGCTACAGGAATGAGACTCATTTCAGTGTGAATACGTTCATTGCGTTACAAAACGTAGTAGTTGGTGGTCTCGATGAATGGGACAGAATGGTTGCCTTGAATTGCTTTCAACTGGCCCGACGGCCGGTAGAGACTGCCTGAAGTTGAAAAATATTAGTCATCAACCGACCAGGCCCTGGTCCAGTTTAGTAGCTTTTGGTGGCCACCTTGGGTTTGAAAGACATCATCCCTTTTCCCACTCGCTCTACGATAGCGAGAGTGAGGTCAGAAGCCCAGACAATCTATTTGCGCACTGGCGTCCTCCATTTGTATTCGTTCTCAACCATCGCTACAGCTACCTGTCGTTAGATGCAGTTTAATAGGCGAGTCTGTGTTAGTGATCGACCGGCAGCGTGATCGGGACACCATATGCGGCAGATCGGCAGATGAGCAAACATTTTGAAAGAATATATTAGTAGGCAGGCCAATCTCCATTCAGTCGACTTCCAGGATATCTCGCACCCGACGCAATAACTTTCACAGGTGTTCGCTGTAAATTATAAAACCCGGCATTATTTCAGGGAGACACATTTATGGGCATCAAAATTAGTATCATATCCATGTCCATGGATGGGTTGTTTCAATGCAACGCATATGTTTGGTGGGTATGGTTCAACTGCCCGTAACTTCTAGATTAACTTCTTTGATGCACCCAGTATATTTCGTCATGATCAGTGTAGGGATGAATCTTTTAATGGGTTATATTTTTTTTCTCAATTGATGAATTTTAATATTGGATTCTCACATCGGATAAATCATGTTCTTATGCATTTGGTGCCTTGCTGAACAGGTGATGTTAAAGGCCCATACGCACTTCGCTAAATTATTGAAATTTTTAATTGAAAAGAAGATTTTCAATTCACGCTTTGAGAGAAATTCATCAGTCAGTTTCAGTACATAAATGTACATGATGTACATCTAGGCTGACAAGAGATTAGAAAAATATGTTGGACATTGACTGCTATTCAATGTAAAATAGCAAATTATTTTCTTCATTATTTGTCACAGCACGGGCTGGTTGTAACACTTGTAAACATCAAGCCGTTCCCACCTATGAAAAAAGAAACTAACCAGGGAAATCAATAGGCTTTTTGTATGCTCAACTTTAATGGTCAAGTTGTAGGTAAATATTATTTTTAATACTATTTCAAATATTGTCACAATCAATCGACTAATTTTAACCGCAGCTGCTGTGAGCTGTAGTGAATTATGTATATTCTAATGAAGTATGTACACACTGTGCCTGCGTTCATCGGTCGTACACAGTACATTTAAAAGGTGTCACATAGGCAGTTGTCGACCTAGAGGGCCTATGGAATGATAAACTGACTTCATGTTTAGCATAATGTATTATTAACTGGCTTGCATATGTTAAGCATAATGTATGATTATCACAATTTTATCTCTGATATTCTCCATAGTGAAAATACACAGTTGCCTGCCTATGTATCATATTCCGATGTAAACACCCGTCCTATTTCGATACTGCGCACAGGCTAATACAGTGTATGACTAACGCATTTCCTGCTTCTAATGAGATACCACGCACATGCTAAAACGAATGACAACGCCCGTCCTACTTCTAATAAGATATCGCGCATAGGCTCTATGCATTGAATGCCAAACGCCCGTCCAACTTTCTAATCGATGAGATTTCGCGCACAGACTACGATGAATGCCGAACAGCCGTCCTACTTCTAATGAGATATCGCGCACAGGCTAAAACGAATGACAACGCCCGTCCTACTTCTAATAAGATATCGCGCACAGGCTCTCTGCATCGAATGCCAAACGCCCGTCCAACTTTCTAATCGATGAGATTTCGCGCACAGACTACGATGAATGCCGAACAGCCGTCCTACTTCTAATGAGATATCGCACACAGGCTACAAGCGATGAAAAGCGCACTTCCTACTTCTAGTTCTAATGAGATACATATCGCGCACAGGCTACAATATTATTATCAAATATACAGTAGTCCTTTATTGAGGGGCAATATGGATTTCTCTGGCCCGAGGAATGCGATATCGCCCGAGAACGCTGGCCAAGGGTGATATCACATGCCGAGGGACGGGAAAATTCTTGTTGCCCGAGAACAAGCAGGGCTACCATATCCACTTACTTGGGCAAATGAAGACGAATGTGGGTACTCCAAATAGAGAAGCAGTTGGTACTTTAAGGACACCTCGGCTCTTTTTAGGAGGACAGGATCGACCATAACTTCAAACTCATTAATGAGCATATGTTCCTGTTCCAAGTCCGTTTGAAATTCCAGGTAAGCGGCTTTGCAGCAAGTTGCGATATTCTCGTCACTCACTCCCCAGAAGAGCAACTCATTCTTGACAAGAGGGCCGCAATAGTTTGTTGGGATGTGCAACTCTTTCGTGCGGTGGTATTCCAAAATGAACTCAAAGATCGACGGGTTCCGGTCGAAGAAATATTCGCCCGAATCTGGATCGTAATGACTCGCATCCGCCTCAAGATAATACAGACGGGTGTTCTCAACATTTCTCAGCGTTGACCGGAAAGTCACGAACCGTGTCCCTCCGACATTGATCACAACCTTCTTGTCCACAAAATCATTGGCACAAACTCGGTCTTTCCTGTTGTCCTGTGCCCCGGTCGGCTTCGTGGGAGCAACCATCATCAGCTGCGTCTCGTCTTGCCTCTTGGATGGATTGCGGTCGATACTTTTTCTCTCGCCGTTTGGATGTGCCATAGTGGACATTCTACTATACAGGATAATTCGCTGTCCTGCCTTTTATGCAATAGAAGTAGGTAGCACTGCTCTTGTTTACTTGAGCAAAATCCTATCTTTCTAGATGTCAAACCCGGGGTCCATTACCACGTGAACAAACAACAAAAACGACGTATTCCAATCAACCGCGCCAAATCCTGTCTTCTAGGCGAAGACGAACATGCATCCAGCGCGATGTTGAAAGAAGACGTGCAAATTTCAACTCAGTTGTCAACTCTTTGGCATGCCGCACTTGACTGCCCATTCATTGGACCTATATACACGATGGGAAATTTCTGACACTCTCTTAAAACATCGAATCAACTGATCAGATGAAGATAAGAACGAGACGTGTCCGTCAGCTTCTGTATAGTTCCCAGATCGCCTCATTTTCTGTCCAATGCTCGTAGGTGGCACATCCTCATTTCGTCTGATGATGGACTCTCATTCTTTCTTTGTAACAAATTTCCTTCTCCTCTCACAAATAATTCATGACCTCGTGATCGTATCCCGGTTATATCATGCTCACAAATTAGTAGTAAGTTTGGAACGTTAAAAGATGTAACGTCTGCAGACCTATCCTATTGCGTTTGCACCGATCGTCTGCTTCGTGTATATTGTCGTCTGTTTGCAATCTCTCTGCCACCACCTGCTGCTTAACTAAATTAAGTTATCAGATGGTCATATCAAATTAACATCTGACCAAAATGATATAAACCTAAAGGGGGCTCACATAGGCAGGAGCTAGCTAGTCTTTAGGTGGCCAGTGTGCACAGCTAGGGTCCTGGGTCAAAGGTTGATGTACTTTGAGATTAGAAGGTTGATGTACTTTGAGATGAGAGATACCCATTTAGGCGACTTTTAAGTTAATCTGACCTACCTGGCTCCTGCCTATAATCTCCCTTTAGGTAAAGTTAACTTACCTGAGCAAATGAAGACGAGTGGGGATACTCCAAGTATAGGTACAACTGGTATTTGAAAGACACTTCAGCTTTCCTCAGGAGGTTGGGGTCGATCGACACTTGGAACTCCTCCATTAAATGTTGTTCCCTTTTCATGTCTTCTTCGAACTCCATGTAATCTGCCTTGCAGCAAGTTGCCATAAACTCGTCACTAACTCCCCAGAACTTCAACTCATTCTTGACAAGAGGGCCGCAATAGTTTGTTGGGATGTGCAACTCTTTCGTGCGGTGGTAGTCCAAAATGAACTCAAAGATCGACGGGTTCCGGTCGAAGAAATATTCGCCCGACTCTGGATCGTAATGACTCGCATCCCCCTCAAGATGATACAGACGGCTGTTCTCAACATTTTTCAGCGTTGACAGGAAAGTCACGAACCGTGTCCCTCCCACATTGATCACAACCTTCTTCTCATGGTCTTTGTGGTAACATCTCCCTCTGCCATCTTCCTGTGGCCCCGAGTACCTCGTAGGCGTAACCACCATCAGGTGCTCGTCTTGTCTCCGAGCGCCATTCTGTCTTGAGATTTTTCTCTGCCTGTCACTTGTTTTGATGTCTCCCATGCTGAAACCTCTATCGTCCGTACTGGTACTTATATATGGCCCTGATCGCGACGCTGGCGAGCAAGACCTATCATCAGCACTCAAACATTTTGAGCGAAGACCAGTTACATCCCTAGCTCTCAAACGTTGCTGTGATGTTCTCGATGGAGAAGGTGAGCACGATCTTGTCTGACCATCAGAGAAGTTGCTGTCGCACCGAGTCCTCCTCCCAAGGTCCGGGCTATCGAGCTTTCCAGTTGTCAGCTGAAGTCCGGTGATCTCAGAGCGCCCATAACTTTTGAAAGATCCTGGTCTCTGGCTCCGTCTGACCGAACCGCTGGCAGTACTCCTGTACCGTCTTGTAGAATTCCTCCCGTTTAGATTAAAAGTATCTCTTTGTAATTTGATGCTGCTCCGTCTTACAAGTTTGTGAATGTTACGTATCTCTGTAGGCTGCTGCTTCTGAGGTGCCGAAGTACCTTGCTCCAACTGCTGCGTCCGATCGTCTGTCCCTGTAACACCGTCTACTCGCGCACCTTCTGCCACCTGCTGCCACTGGCGCTCAGCTGCTGGTCCAAGTTCGTGTGAATTGAATTTCCCCGTTGTTCTTGTTAGAACCAGATCAGAACGTGTGGGTATATAGCTCATATTTGCATTAAACCCATTACCATTTGTTTTGAGTTCTAAATCAATCGGTTTGAAAAATGAGCGTGCTGAGGGAACGTCATCTGGTGTTGTCGTTGTGTTGACGAGCTGGACGGGGCTCTCGTCCCTCCTTTCCCATGATTCCTCCCTCTCATGAAGGAAAGGTGGTATGGGCGTTTGAATTGGTGATACCCTTTCACTCAAAGAAGGTATGCCTTTCGATAGGGGTGATGTTGTACCACTGAGGGTACTCTCCGTAAAGCGCGGTATACGGAGTGAGAGGTTTTCCTTTTTCTCCCCCGTTCGCTGCGATGGACGAAGTTTTCGCCCAGAGTTTCTGATTAGTGGTACATGTTCAAATGGTGGAACAATCATAACGTCGCCGATTTCAGAATCTTCCAAACTTGAAGTTGAAAGAGAATGTACACTCGGGCTCGCGAGGCTTCTTGACGTGACCAGCGGAGACTCCATCCTTGCCAAGACCTGGCCGTCTCATGCATTGAAGAAGTAACGGGCTCGGTTAAGATTTCGGAGGTAGATCACAATGCAGCCACCCATGTGGTAATACCAAACATCAGACGACCAGTCGCAAACTGGAAAAAACGTAATCAAATTTTCGTTGATGTTTTGAACTCCAATCTTGTCCGATGAAAGAAGCTTGGTTTCCATTCGTCGAAACTGCTAAAGCGTTAAACGTAAAAAAGGATTTCTACCGAACATTCGGTTCAGTGAAAGCTAGGAAACACCACCTTTGGTGAATCAACCGTGAAAAACAGCTTCGAATTTTCAGCAGACCTTAATATCACATATTCTATGTGATAATATCACATCTGTAATATATTATATTACATATGACCCATCAACCATCAATGCCATAATATGTCCGACAGATGTCTTCGATTACTTCATGAATAAATTGTGATAGGCCTGATATGTTCATCTTCGAGCCCGCCGCGGCCATCCTGACCGTCATGGAATCACACTCCCTTTAAATGGTCAAGATGGCAGTAGCAGCCTGGTTGGGGTTTGTCACACATCATTATATAGCGCTGACAATCACTGCACCACTTAATCAGCCGATTTCATGCTTGCGTATCGATGCGGAAGAATCATTTTTAATCATTAATCGTCATTATTATTAAGAATCACCCTGTACCATGCATCAGAAGCGCGCACCGTGACGAAATCAGCAACCTCGTTTATACCAAGGGGTCATTGTGCGCACGTGTCTAGATTGGCATGTTGGCTTTGACGAAGTAGGCCTACGCATGCGCCTGGCTACGTCTGTCTTCAGTCCAGCCGCCATGTTGTTCAAACATGTCTTCACAACTTGCTCCCACACAAACCAAAAATAATCACGGTAAGAGCATATTAAACTCTAAATTTCCACCCAAACTTTTAGTTTACAACACAAGTATCACATTCAGTTGTTTAAATAGTTTTAAAAGTCGACTGAGTTCACATATTTTAGGTTTGAATATTGGTCATTTTCGCGTGTTGCGCGGCATGGTATTGCAGACCATAGGCCTATATGCGAAAATATATTTCGGCCATTTTGAAATGACCCTTTTCACAACCAACATCTGTTTACCACGGCATAAAAGTAAAAATACAAGCTTTATTCAAGCAATTCACTTGAAGTTTTTCATGTCTTTCAATGTGGCATGGTGATGATTTAATTTAAAACATTACTTTATGTCATGGTAAACTTACGCTACTTGTGAAAAGGCCTTTTCAAAATGGCCGAAATTTATCATCACATACGGTCTATTTGTACATGTACAATCTCAGTCGAAAGAAAATTGCCGAGATTGGTCAAGGGAATTGTTGAAAGTATGCTTAGGTTTCATTTGAAATCTTGATATATATATCTAGTGTGTTTTCTACCATTATCTGATTATAGTTGATGAAGAGAAATATATGTGATGATCCAATAATTGAAGTTTATTTTTGGACTTTGATATCCTTACTTATGCAAATATCATTATGTCCGAATAATAATTTTATCAGTAAATTAATATTTAGCTCGCCGTCAGTTGAACGCACTATGAAATGTACAGCACTTAGTAGGATTGATTTCTGCCATGCATGTGCCTGTAAACGAGGTTCTTTGTCGATATGCCTTTGTGTCCAGATGTCCTATACATCACACACAATAAGTCCATACCAAGGCATGCCTGTACATGTCAGTGAGCTTCCACCTGAGGGCGAGCTTGTTGGTCATGTTGATTATCATCCTCAAATCCATGTCTTGGGTACCGTGCTGATTGAAAGTCTAAATCTGCTCTGGGGAAAACTTGTTCACCCATGAATGAAGTCTGAGACAAATTCTTAGGTTGAGGTATTCGACATGGATTACATAACCATAGACCAGCATTGAATAAAAGGCCTACCGGATCTTATCCGGACCATTTTTTTTATTGTGGTTTTTGGTGGCCTTCCAATGTATTATCATTGCGCTATGTACACAACAACTCAGTTCTGACGCACACCCTGCGAAATAAACTTTGGCCATTTTGAAACGACCCTTTTCACAGGCAACGTTTGTTTGCCGTGGCATAAAAGTCAAAATATACAAGCTTATTCAAGAAATTTACTTGAAGTTGTCCATCCCTTTCAATGTTCATGATATTTTGAATGCTTTTGGTGACGATTTGATTTAAAACATGACTTTTATGTCATGGTAAACTTACTCTGCCTGTGAAAAGGGTCTTTTCAAAATGGCCGAAATTTGTTTTCGCATTTTCAGGAACCAGATCGCTCCAATGATGTTATTTTTCTCAAGTCAAACCAGGGCGATATGACTTTAAACTTGATTTGTACAGGTGTTGTTCCGTCTTACTTATGCTTCCGTATTTTAAACTCTCGTTTTATTTTGTATCTTTGCAGGTCCTTCTATACGAGTTGTAAACCAACGCATGAAGACTAGCCTTTCGTGTGTTAAAAGACTGTCAAGAAAAACATATTCTACTTTTGATTCACAATAACTCAGGAAATACTTTGCAGTGTCTTGGGTATACGTGACCACGAACGGAATCTGAAAAGATTTCCTTCCGAAACAAAGACACTATAAAGAATTAAATGTCGGACGATGTTTGCATTGACACGTAGTACATCCACGCGTCTTCTCTTCCCGATCCTAATGTCATTCGAAGCCGAGTTCATAATTTATTTTTTCTGTAATATTCTTCTTTCTTCTGTATGTTTTCAAAATGAATTAATAAATGCTGAAATTGATATAGTATCTTCCTTCTTTCGTCAAGAGTTACGAGGTCCGTTAGGGCACGAACAGAAATCAAAAATACTCTAATCTTTTTTTGATTTTCTTCTTGTTGGTCTTTGGACATCTCTAAACAACTTCTCATCCATTCCAAACAGAAACTAATCATTGATTCAATCGGTTCTTCTTGGATTTTATGATTGTTTCTCTCCTGAACAATTTCTTGAAAATATTCTAAGTACGAAAATCAATTGCTGTTCTCCAGTGTTTTTGTTCAAAAAATTACTAAGTCCACAGCAGTCAAAAAATAATCGAGCGTGACTCCGCTCCGTAACTTTTTTCTATATTTTTTTACCAAAAAATACGCTAAGTACAAAATCGCTGTGTCATTCTTTTTTCCTTGAAAATTCTTGAAAAATACGCTAAGTCCACAAATGTCGAAAAAAAAATCGTGCGTGACCTCGCCTCGTAACTTTTTTCTTCTCAAAAGTTACGGAGCGAGGTCACGCTCGAGTTTTTTTTTGACGATTTTGGAGATAGCCTATATTCTGAGGGTCCCCCTTTTTTAGGGGAAAAATAGGATCCAGGAGTGTATGAGGCATGTAATCCTTTGCAAAGTTCAATTGTTATTGAGTTGAATTGTTATCTTAATGTTTAACTATCAATACATTATTAGTCTTCAATGCTAATATTATGTGCCAATTGAAGTTTAGTGAGCGATGCTGTCAGAGTTCTTGGATCAGTTTACTGAACAACTTGTAATACCAAGTGAATAGTGTCAATTATTTACGTGTGGCGCAGAAGAGTGCAAGTTTGATGTGTATGACAATTGCTAGTGAAAACGTCAAAGGAGGAACTTTGAAACGATCTGGTTAGGACAGGCCTATTTGAACAGTTTCAAAGTCCCTTTTTGACATTTTACCAGCAATTGAACAGAAATAACATCAAACATGAATAATTCTGCCACACATAAATAATTCACGCTACGCAAAATGGTGAAAAACAAGTTGTTCAGCAAATTAACCAATGATGTCTGGTAACTTTGCTCACAAACTCAATGCTGCACATAATACAAGCTTTGAAGAAAAATGTATTAATGGCTGAGCATAAAGATAAACATTCAACACAACAACAACAATTGAAGTTCGCAATGGATAACATGACATATACACTCCTGGATCCACTCCTAGAATTAAAGGTTTTCAACACGGCACGTGTTACAAACCCCTTCCGGTTTTCTAAATCAGATAGAAAAGCACCAAAAAGGATTTTAGATAATTTTTTTAAAGCCGAGGAACCTTTTCCGCTTTCCTGAAAACCTTGGAAATCTCCAAGGTTTTCTGGAGAATAGAAAGATTCGTGCCCATAAAAGATCATGAAAACCTTTATTTCTAAGAGTGTTGATAGTTCGTCAGCTCAGAATAAGTTAACTAGTTACCAGTAATCTGCGTTTTCGAAGGTACATGTATGTCGATAACTGCATTAGAGATTCATGGAATTAAGTTTGCATTTTGCAAACCGTGTTGCGGCGAAAAATTGATAAATTGTTCAAAACAAAACTGCAGATATAACTGGTAAACTCTGAACTGACTACTATTTCAATGTTTCAAATGAAAGGATTAAGTTGAACTTGAAGTCGAAGTAACCAAAAACACGTAAATTTTAAACACAATTTTTATTCAAAAAAACTACCAATCATATTCACAGTACACCAAAGAAGGCGAAATACTGTAAACTCACATGTATAAGACCATTTTCGTGAATTTCAACACAACCCCAACCTAAGTTGTAAATAGAAAGTGATAAGACAGCTTTAGTACTTGTGAAAATCTTACAGTTTACGCTGCAGCTGCGGAAATCAAATGATATCTCGCAGCCGCATCATTCCTTCGATAAATTTCATAAGATGGTCTTATAGAAGTGAGATTAAAGTATTTTTACACAGTCTGAATCAAGTATACCGGTAATTGAGGCCTAAATCTTAACCTGTTGTACAAATTATTGCCGTCAGTTAATTGTTTCTTTGAATATCTTGAACAGTGTGGAAGGGGATGGATTTCCATACATTTCATTTAACTGGATTGGTAGCATGAAAAAAGGGCGATTGATAATGATATCATAATGCCCTGATAATTTCTTTCAAACATTTCGAATGTTCGTGTTGCTTTAATGGCTTACCCTAAGGATCGCAGAGCAGATTGGGGAGTCACGATATCTTCTTTAACCAATTCGTACCAAAGCGACCACAGCCGCCACCAACCAGCCATGCAGATAATGAGGGATCACCTTGTGAAGCTTAAGATACAGCAGCCGCCGAAATCGATCCAGCGCTACCTTTAGCTACCAAAATGCCCGCCAACAAAAATGGTGACGTTGATATTACTGATCAGGGTAAATGGACACTTGAAATCAAAGCAACATACAGCTGGCCGAAACGCTCCTGACACTGAGCAGGTTATTGTTTATGCTTTTTAAAAGAAATGAACAATTATGACATGTGGCGAATTGCACTTTCCGCGTGCTCATTGGAAATGAACCAATCAGCCTTTTGGGAAGAGTTCAATTTTGTTTTTGGAATTCAGAATGGGTGAAAACGTGTTACTGGCTTTTAGTTTTAGTTATATAGGGGCTTTGTTTTTCTTAACTGATATTCTTAAGAAACAACTATATTCTGCAGCAGTTTAAAGATGTTGTTGTTAAACTAATTTCTACTTTTGATCACAACGGAACTTTGAATTGGAACTTATATGTGATATGTTCATCAAGTTTACAGGGTGTTAATTAAAACATTTTGAATGCCACTGGTGTAAGAAGTACACGTACATGAACTGGATTGATTACACTTTAGTAAGTACGCAACAAATTCTGAGAGATTCTATTTGTTGATGGCACAAATCAAATTGGCCAAGTCATTTAGAACAACGGCTATTAGGCCGCAAGACTGTAACTTGTTTTGATTAACACCCTGTACTTGTAGTGATATATCACAAGCCCCCAGCAAACACAGTACACGGAAACGTTATTGAACAGTTGGACCAGCAACAGTAGGCCCTATTGTCTCATTCAATGGAATATACAGATTAAGGGACCACAATAGCCCCATCAAAGGCTCTGTGGCAGTGACGTGAAATCCACACAATTTGGACAAAGAGTCCCGGACTTGTATATTCAATTGAATGATCGTGACATAACTTAATGACGAAGGTCGGAGCACATGTTTTCATTCACTCTCACACTGCCAGCCCTCACCAGCGGGTGGATTTGTGGAGTAGTGGTAAGAGAGTTGGATTCTAGTGCAGGAGATCGTTGGTTCGAATCCAGCTTGAACCGTTTTTTTTTACTTTTCTTACGCGAAAGCATTGGGCAACAGGGCAACAAGAGAGGTTTCGCAATCCTTACGTTAACGTATTCAAAGCGTCTGTGACGCACGTGCATGATCTTGTGATTTCTCAAAAAAGATGGGGCGAACATGCCATGTCTTTGACTTACACCAGACAACTGTTCTTTCAGATCGTAATTTTGAAACGTGAACTGAAATGTTAATCACAGCAATGCGAAACCTCTCTAGTATCTAGTTACACTTGTCATGTTTCTGATTTTACAAACTTGTAAATTTAGAACAAAGTGTCAAATAAAACACAGTTCTGCTTTTGTTCCTGCATGAATTTTGTAAATCAATAAGACGCTCTCCCCCACTAATCTAGTTATTGACCAACCAGTTTTCTAAGCATATATACTTTGAAAAGGACAAACTCAATTTGAACTAATTTCAGCTGAAACTTTGACAAGTGTAACTAGCGTTCGACATTCAGTTTTACAAATAATTGGTCTTGCCTTAAACTGTTAACGTGTTGTTTGACGAGTAAATATGCCATTAACGTTCCCTCCTTTGCCGATACGTCGTCCTCGTATATAGACCACGTGATTTGATGACGTCATTGGCACATGGTGTGCACGCAATTCCACCTGGGATTTCTGGACAGAACCTTTCACCTCCTAGCATCATGGACCACCACCACCGGCTGTCATCTCTGGAAAATAAAATGACGGAAGTTTGAGAATTTTCCAAACTTATTAACAACAAAGTAACTTTGGGTTATCAAAGGAGACTTGGAACACGATACTCGGTGTCTTCCGTATCAATTTTGAAAGTTAACAAAGGCTTGGTCTCCACTTTACTATGAATTCGGCAAAGTGCCGTCACGACCTTCAGGGCAGCAATGTCTGCCTTGCAATTGAACTAATCATTTGATGGGGTTTCTATCATCGCAACAATTTTCTAACGTTTGCCGGCAATCGCCAATGTGAATTGCTTTATATTTTCAACTTTAAATGTTTACTCACCGTGCAACTATGGAATTGTGGCCTTGTATTGAACATGGTTGGTCAGACTGCTGATCATTGTCCATCACCTAGCTAGGATTGAGATCACCGAGGGATTTCTGGACAGAACCTTTCACCTCCTAGCATCATGGACCACCGACTGTCATCTCTTATACCACCATGGACACCTCGGCCATCATCTCGTATCATGGATAAAGGAAAGTTGTGCGGCCAAAGCTAAAATGATAAAAATCGAGAAAGGTTTCAAAATATGAGAAGACCAATCTTTATTCTCAATATTATTCGTTATCAGCGACCAAAGCCCCTGCAAAAATCAACTCCTCCTGCAATAGAACAGAGATTTTATTCGTATCACGGGAGGACATTCCGACCTTGCAACACACCAAGTCTGCAGCATAGACCCCTATACACAACGTGTTTTGGTATTCTACATCACCTGGTCTTTTGATCGGCTCATTGTTCAGGCCTATTTGAAGACCAACTTGTGCGTTTGCTGACAAAATAAAATCTTAGATTGGCTGGTGTGAAGTTGTCTATATTCGGTCTGAAGACAAAGTCGCAACCAGAAAGACAAGTCGGTGGGATTTTTGGTTCGGGGACAAGCTCATTTCATTTCACAGCAAGGGTAACGGAGGATGCAACAGCCAACTTTCGGCCCATTCAAGTTGGGAACAACTTCTATCTGCACGAGGACAAGGTCACAACCAGAAAGACAAGTCGGCAGCACAATCGGTTTGAGGGCAAAGTCATTCATTCACGTCAGAGGGAAGGTCACGATTGATGCAACAGCCAACAGTTTCGACCATACCAAGACTCATCTTCAGGTAGGATGTAATAACATGTACATTGCGTGGCATGGCATGGTTGAATTTCACTTCCTACATTGATAAAAGGCCTGTTTGAAATTGACCTAGGCCTATAAAAGTATCCAGGCTTTGCGAGATAAATTGAAATTATATTGAATGTGAACCTTGAGACAATAATTTGTTTATCAACAAGGGTATTACCGAAATTGGGGATCCCCAAGTTCACGCCATACCCTTCTTGATAAACAAATTTTTGACTCCAGGTAAACATTCAATCTAATGTAGTGCCTGATATGGACACAAGGTCCCACATGGCCTTGATACTAGGTCAAGTTCCAACAGGCCTTGTGTCCAGGCCATGAAGTGAAATTCGACCATGCCAAGCAATGTACATGTCATTACACTTCCACCTGGAACCAAAGGTTTGTTCGGCCGCACGCGCCCCTCTAATTTTTGGTCATCAAAAAAATTTTTGTCTCCAAATATGTTCGCCGCATCGTTCAAATGCACAATATTATCTATAATCAATGGGGTAAACCCCCGTCATGACCATCGGTGTTTTCGCAAATTCCCCGAAACTTCGATTTGCGAAAACTCCCTGCGTCCGAAAGGCTCCATCCCCAGCGCGCGCTCCCGCTCGCTCAGGTAGATATCGCAGTATCATGGCGGAAAAACGAAAGTTGCAGAATGTCTTACGTTTTTGTCACTTTCCATTTTATAAATTTGGTTTCAGATTTAAGAAATAGCACACTTTGTTTCTGTCGGTACAAAAATAACAAAAACCCATATTAAAAACACTAATCATTTGTTTCAGGCAAACCAAACCAATAAGTTGTTGTCAGATACGAGGGACGCATAAGCCACTTAAATCTCAAAAACTTTTTTGGTGTCCAGAGAGGCTGGATCCGACCCTGGAGCTAAAACATGCCGGTGCAACGTGGGTAAATTACCTTGTGGCCATTGAGGGGAAGGAAAATATTGACGAAGTTCTAAACAACACGTGTAGAAGAAGAGAAACAAAATGGCCTCCATCTTCATGGCCTACAATAGTTTGGAGGACATTTTGCCATAAATTGGTCAAATTAAATCAAGATTTACGCTTTCTGCACTTTGCTCTAACAAAATGGAATGTCTTTCATTGAACTTACCAGAATATCTGCAATTCTGTGCGAAATTTTGAAGAAAATCGAGATTTTGCTTCCGACCACCTTGGCGAACTCGAAAGGAATGGCCTCAGAGTGACGTCACATCACGTGGCCTCGACCACATGGCATTGACCATTTGTAACGAACATGGTTTGATAACCAGTTGACCAGGGTGTGACGGCACGGTTGAATGGTGTAGCAATCACTTTTTATTGACCTGATTAGTTCGGGGAAATGTGACCGCCGGAAAAGCTGATCATGTACCATTTCATCTTGGCGAATCCGTGTCCCCACAATCCCCGCACATGCCAGTTCTCCGCGAAGAGAAGGGTCTCATCTGTGCGGGAAAACCAGCGATGCAAGAGATTTTTGATATCGCATTGCAAGTAACCCGATTTTTATAGCCAAACAATTGGTCTAAACTCTAATGAGGCGGCCGCGATAATTTGAATCCCGCCATCTTCAAGTGATTGAAGGCACCTCTCATGCGAGGACAATTCGTCATGTCCTCGCATGAGAGGTTCCTTCAATTCCCTGAAGATGGCGATGGGTACATTTCAACGGTCTGCCAGGACTCACTGTCACATCCAAGCATCCCGAAGACACCAGCCAGGCTCTGAATGCGTCATAAACCTGTGCAGGACCAGAGAAGCAAACATTTACCCCTGATTTCCTTAAATTGCATCTACATTGTCTCATCCAAGTGTCAGGAAGGAATAAACATCCGGTTGGCGTCACAAACCAACTTGTCTCAGTATCTGGACTATTGTCCTCACTGTTATATCTAAGCATCAAGCCTGTTGTCAAGTCTCAAAATCAACTGGTTTCCATACCACGTCTGAGTCTTCATAGTCACATCCAAGCATCATATACAAGTATGCTGCCAGTGCATCATTCAACCAGTCTCAGTAATCCATGTTTATATGATCACATCCAACCATCCACAAGACATAAACAAGTTGCCAGCGTCACAATCCAAACTGTCTCAGTACAATGTCTATGTCTGCATCTCATTGTCACATCCAGACATCTAAGAGATCCAATCAGCCTGTTTCAGAGCCAAGTCAGTGTCTACATTGTCACATCCAAGCATACGCTGTCTTTGTCACAATTCAATTCAACCAAATGTCTCACTCATTAACAAACAATGATAACAGACTGTTTATTTCAAAATAAGTAGAAATAAATATTTTTATTTACACCCATTTTCAGTTACAGACCGAATTTATAAAGAGACTGTACAACTAATTCAATTATAAGGTACAGCCAAATCTCACCAAACAAGTTTGAAAACTGGCTTTGGATTTTCCTTTTGCAGAAAACAAAAGGCGTTTTGAAAAGCTCAGGTCAGATTTTTTGAGAATGATGTCTATAAAACATTTGGTGGCATTCGAATCTGTTCTGGTTATTTTGAGGACACCTGGAAATCCCAGACAAACGTTTTCTACATTCATAAAAACACAGTTCTATTTACATATTAGCTATTTACAAAAAAAAAGGAAAAAGAGATGGATAGCATTTTGACAACAATTTAACAAAACATTATTATATAACCAATAAAAAGTCAGTGCTACATAGAGTAGATGAGGAATATACATGTAGTTTGTTTCTTTATCACAATAAATTCAAATATTCTGGGAAAAATCCACTAAGTACGTTCAGTTTTTTAAAGAAAATACACAAAAGTCATTTTTCATCTGTTTGAAGGAAGGAACGGATTAGACATTAGATGCCAAAAGACAAACACACTTAGAAATATCACAGAGACATGTTCTTTCATCTAAAGCTAGCCTACTAGTTCTAGTATTACCGACCAAGTACCAACATCAACTTGATTACAAGGCAGCATTTCAGAATCCAACTGGTCATTGGCTAGTGCCCAGAACCAACCAAGCTATCCCTGGTAAGCTGAATTCAGCTTCCCATAGTTTTCTGTTAGCCATCAAAGAGCTTTACCATCTATCAAATGGCTATAAAGACAAGCTCGCCCTAAAACCACTGAGTTCAACCCTAACCTCCAAACAATGCTGTCATCTATCACAGATCTGTAAACTTTTACACAATAACAGTAGCACAACCTCATAATGCTCTCAGTAATCTCTCGATACGATGATCTACATTAACTCCATTAAATTTCCAGTCCAACGCGCTGAAATCAGCCGACTCGATCCTCTCTTTCTGATGGTCCATCATATCCAGGGTGTCTTCGGTCCTGTTTTGAAAGAAAGTTCATCATGAAGTAACGATGTGACTAAAGCAGCTTCGTTACTTGCTTACCCATGCTATAGACTCAAAACTCACATCTCCAGACTCACATTCTGAGACTACTACGAACTTTTTGGCCCCTCCCGACTCCCTTGATGCACTCGACCTAATGATTGACCTTAGCAGCCCGCTGGCCTGGCCTTGGGTGACCCATACCTTCTAAAAAATATTTTGGTTTCTCTCTGACCTTTCTAAATGAATGAACAACAAGGATGTCTTTAACAAGTATTTTTGGCCTAAGTTATCCAATGTGCCATGGAATTATTTTTCAATAAAGAGGGAAGATAGAGTATTATATTTCTGACTCCTGATTTTAAAGACAACGCAATAATCGCTCAATTTCAGGATGGATAGTTAAACCGTGGAATTTCCAGTTGAGAGAACAGAAATCAGCACATTCTATCTTTTCTTTCTGACGATCAGGTAAGTCCACTGTATCCTCGGTTCTGCAAGAGGAAAGTGCACATCCTCATCAGTTTTCTATTTTGTGCTATTTGTACTAAAGGCATTGGCAGGCCGGGGGTGGAGCTAGGAATAAGTGAGTAGGTGTTCAGCATTTGTGAGGGTTTGAAGAAGGAGAGGAGACGTTTTGAGCTTTGACGAAAGGCAGGTTAAGGCATTGTAAATGCACGCAAAGCAAAGTTCATTGTTCGACTTCAGAATTAGCCTAAACATCCTACACATGTATCCCCCCTCCCCCACTGCAGTACCCCATAAAATATCTTCACAGTAGTCAAGAAGCAAAGACCAAAATGAGAAAAACTGTGTCCACAGTCTGTTATGCTACCACTTTACAGGATTTGATGGTCAAGAGCTTACTACTGGTTACTGCAAGGGAGCCTACAGTTGTGAGTCTGAAGCTTGGGTGAGCAAGTAATGTGGCTACACTGAAATTAGAAACATTCATGTTACAACTAAAAGACTATTACTTCAATGTACTTTGAAACAATAGGGTTTTGATACAACTAAATATAGTTTAACCCTTTCCATCCCATTTTCAAACTTGAGCCAAACATGCTTGACTCTATGTGGTACATTACATTGAATACTGAATTTGCCTCCATAAGACTTGGAATCCTTCGTCTACACAAACTCAACAAAATTAGTTTTGCTACATTTTTATTGGGGGACTAACCCTGTCTTTGATATGCATGTTATAAGGAAATACCTCCTATTTGTAGCAGTCATTAATAGGCACGCTGTCTTTCCAATGAACATGAATTGAGGAGATAAAATCATCTTTATTGATTGATAAGTTAATTACTTACACAAACTGAGAATACAGAATCCGTTCGGCGAAAGCTGCAATGCCAGCAAACAGCTTCTGGTCAACATGGACCTCCTCGTTAATGCCAACCATATTAAAGATTTTCTCGACCATTTCTTGGCTTATTGTGTTGATGAGCACATCCTTAATGGCCTTTTCTAAGTCCTGTATGTAGATAAGTAGAATCAAGTATAAAGGTATGCATGGAACAGATACTCAAGTTTCACTGATATAAGACCACTTTGTAAAGTACTAAGATAGCAATACAAAGGCCAAGCCAGAATATGACATCATTACCCTCAGACAACTTGCAGTCGCCAATCCAATGTCTATCCAAATTGAACATTTTGAATGCCTATTTCCACTGTTTCTTGAATATTTAGAAACAATCTTTGATCGACTTGGCTTCAAACCGTCCACACATTTCCACATTCATTGATGCAGGGACTCCTAACTGATAAAAATGATAACCAGGAAGCCTTAATTACACTGTGACCTGCTGAGGATAGTGGGGAATGAATTGTTCTCAGATCTATCTTCAGGAGAGTCAATGAGTGACCTTACCCTTTGTGTCAGCACACCTAACTTTCCATCCTTATGTTTCATGAAGATTTTGGCATAAAGGGTCTTTCGTCTCGATGAGATAATGCAATACTGTCTGAGATACTCTTGTGGAGACATTGCTAAAAGGAAGAAGTATGTCCAGTCAAAATTGTCAGTTTCACAACCAAAAACTCTGATGGTATCAAATATTAAGAATTAAAATACCACTTCCAATTATTTTTGATTTAGGAAAGTTACATCGCTGAACCAGCAATCAATATCAGACCCAACTGATTTTACCTGCAGACAAGTGACCTTTTCATCACTCATTGCAGAAATCATTATCGCAGGTCGCCTTCGATGCTTGTCTGTAAGGTATTTTACTTCATCATGAAATGATAAAGCAATCATTAGTGAAATGAAGAGATTTCCCAGTGTAACTTACTCTCAAGCACTCTCATGTCCATTGGCAGTTCAAATCGACTTGACTGTTTGGACAATGCCAGCCTTCCCTGATTAAAGGAATTTCCACCACCCGAACCTTTCTGCAAGAGAAAAAGAAGAAGAATCAAGAAAAGAAGACTTCTTCACGGAAAGACACAGTGAACATCTTTGTTTCAGTGGATCTAAATTGTTTCAACATTCCGATAAAGCTAGTTAACCATGGTGCCATCAGATAGAGCCACTATTTGATACACTCAATATTGAAAATAGTGTCATGTGTTCTTCTCTTCTGATAAAATGTTCACTTACATAAACACTTGTATTTAATGCATCAGCTGCCATCATTTCAAATTCTTTTCTTCGCATTTTCAATTCATAGTCAAGGTGATCCTGAAAGATGGAGGCAAGAGAATTCAATGTAAAGCAAGTTACATTTGAATAAAGATAAAGGGTTTTGTCTGTCTCTGTTTTCCAATTTGATCCCTGCGCTGAAAGTCAGCAGGAAATTCATATGCTATTAATCGATATCATTATCCTTTGTCATTATCTTTTACCGTGAGAAGAGTTCATGAACTGGGAACTTTCAAACCAATCCTCTTTTCAGAAGTTTCCTTGATTATGACCAGACAGGTAACTAGGTCACAAGTAAGACATATATGACATATGGTGAATTTACTTCCATAACTGGTGTATATGGGCTGTGTTACCCCTGTCCTTAACCTACAGAAAGTGATTTGTTTGTAGTGGAGAAGGCAATGGTGTATCAAACTTTTCAACTTTTCAAAATTAAAGATCAATCGTGGCATTTGGTCAAAATCACAAATCGTGATCAAGTTTGGTCAAAATCACAAACTGAAGCATTGGTCAGAGGGCTCAAGTTGAACCAACAGCAATACGAAATGAAAACCAGGACGTCAAACAAGTCCTTTCAGTGGATGGCATCAAATACAAGAATTCATAAATTGCATTTGGACAAAAACTAAAAATGAAAACAACTATTTAGAAATGAAGAAATGAGTCTTTGCATGTCACTCGCCACAGTGTCATTTCAAGCCACCATACCCTGAACGAGAGTGGGGGAAGCCTGACTGGGCCCCGGGGGCGTGGGCAAGGCTCATTATATATCCACTCCGAAGTGTCAAGGTCAGCCAAAACATCATCGTTTTCATCTGAAGTATCTCCATTTAAAACTTTTCGGCCATGTTCTATCAGACCGCGTATGGCAAACCTCTCCCGTTCTTTGGGGCCAAGATTGATGTACTGAAGTTGTCGCTTGGAATATCTGACACCCCCAAACATTAGGTGTCCCTGCGCGTTGAAGAATATTTAAATCATGAAGGTTTAGAGGGATAGCCAGGTAGATCAGATTAAGTTGAAAGAAGTCACTGATCGGGGTCTCTCTTAACTCACAGTACATAGAACTTCATGCACACTCTATGAGGAATATAATCATTACTGAATCACACTATCAGCCCCCTGTCCATTCTAGTCACCCCAAAAAATGTACACCTAGTTCCTCTCTATAGCCTCCCTTTAACAGTTTTAAACAATTTTCAATAATTTCCGGTCAAGGAAGGCAGAGTACCCTACCTGTCACACATCTCCCATCCTCCCAAAATCAGGACAAGTAACACTATGTTAAATTAATTGAACTTACCACTTTGAGCATAATAACCAATTGACCAATAGTACAAGAGATTTCAAAGATTTTAATCCACGAACGGATTAAGGTTAATCCAAAGACAATGTTCTGATTAGTTTGTTTGATTTAAACAATATTTGTTTTAAAATTTTCAGTCAGAAATATAGAGCCTTTCAGTCAGAGATTTAAAGATTTATTCGGTGAACTATCATGTCAATGGACTGTGTGAGGGACTGTGCAAAAGAAATCGTAAAATTTAAGAAAACAGGAGGAAGTCTGATGTTTTATCAAATTTTACTATGTTTTTTTTGTACATGAGCCTTTGCAAAGGCTTCATTTCTGTCCACAACAAGGGTTTTAAATGGAAGCATATTAAAACTTACTGCTGGGTCCACTTTAAATGGATCCTGGTTTAAGGCGATGGGTTGTCTGTCTGACAAGCGAGGGGTCTTCTTCTCCTTGTCACTCTCTTTGAGTTTTGGGGGTGGTACCTCTGGGAGTTTGGGGCTGACCTTCAGAGGGTCCACAGGCTCACTGGAATATGGAATAAAAATAGAGTTATCAATCCAAATCTGTACAACTTCCCGTGAAACTACTCCTGACCAAGGTACATCCGCTGCACGTTACCGTCCCAATCCCACCATGACAATGGAGACAACGATGTAGTCCACTTCAATTTCCGATCAATGTCATACTAATTGTGGAATTTAATAACGCTATGTTGACACTGCGGTTGTGGAAGATTGCACAAAACTATTTCTACACAGTACAGAATGGTCCAGATTTCCATGGCGATAGAAAAATCAATTTATTGTGTTTGATAGTTCAGTGGATTTGATATTGCCCACTGACTAATTGCCTGTCATTTGTGATGGTTTTGCGGAGGTGGAGTTCTCTCCTGTAACCAGCACCAAGATCAAAACTGAATACTGTGTGAAAATCTTATATTGCCATATGCTCAACACATTGCCTCAATACGACGTATTCCGAATCAAAAATGGTTCAGACTAAAACGACACAGACAAAATAATAACACAACTCACCTGATGGCGAAAAACAATGTCAACCAACCAAAAAATTTGACCGCTTATTTTTATCCGCACCACACTGTTACAACTCTAGAATACAGCCACTATCAGGTAAACTACGACCACAACTATTAAACTGTGTATCTGTGTATACCATAATGATATTCTATTGAAAGGGACATCATGAAGTAAATGCCAATATTCCTGTTTATTCTATCCCATAAATTCAATAAGCAAGATTCATTCTTCAGCCGTCATTCAATTCTAAGCGCCATATCTCATGGTTGACATGTTATATG
Source organism: Lineus longissimus (assembly GCF_910592395.1). NCBI lineage: Eukaryota > Metazoa > Nemertea > Pilidiophora > Heteronemertea > Lineidae > Lineus > Lineus longissimus. Next base: position 9,509,799 of record NC_088309.1, on the reverse strand, counting down.
ACATGGTCGACATGTCAACAAAGTAGAAACACAAAACAACGCAAAGAAAATCGATGATAATTTCACTCTATCATACCCATGAATCACCAAGGGATTTCTAAAGGGGAGGTTAAGGCAATACCTGATGGGCTATAACACTGTAAAATTGAAAAGACATGTTTTTCCTCAATACATTTACTTGGCGATAACTGCATGGTGCCAAAAGCTTTATATTTATTTCATGATTTCTGACTTGAGTGGAAGTTCAATATTTTGACAGCCAACTGCAGACTTGGACAACACCTCTAGGGCCTTAGCTAAACTTGGAGGTACTTAAGGGATTTGTTCTCCTTAAATGTAATGTAGATCAGTGTTGGGTTAAGGTTTTGACATTGTAACTGGATGTAGTCTATTTGATATCAATTTGACCTAATCAGTTGTTCAATTTGATTATATCTGTCACAGACGCCAGCTAGATACAGCCAGGAGAAAATGGCTGAAGAACCAATCATGATTAGCAGTTGATCTAAAGTAGGATGAATGGTCCAGGGACCATGTGCTCACCTCGGGTAATGTAATGCATGTCATTTGCAGTGGATTTTTTTTTTTAATTTTCTATATGACATGGAAGACAATGTCAGTTTGAGTTCTGAACCAAGACCCCAAAGTTTAGTTGATTGAGAGGGAATATCGTTTTCGTGATATTTTGAAGAATTACTGTCAAACCAGCATTGATATAAACATTTCGCTTTAACATCTATCAGATTATATATCTATCATCAATATCCCGCATTTTCAGCGTTATATCACGCACAGCTTGCGGATGCAGACCACTTTAAAAATACCTAGTACCCAGGCCTTACAGGCTTTTCAGTCCTATACATTCATGCTCATGGATGGTCATATGGGCCCTGGATCCAAGGCCCCTTTTTGAGTTTGATGGCAGAAGTCAGCCAAAATTTACCAAATGTTTGAAAAACCATGCAGCGGTTGGAATTTTGAGCTGATTCAGTTTGCATGCAGCATCTGTACGACATCAACAACTACATTGGCAGTGTTTTATTGGTTCTGACATGCCTAGATATCAATTTTCAGCCCTGAATCTACCCCTGGGCGACCAAAAAATTGCAAAAGTAAGACAAATTCATGTTACATACCTGTGCGACAAGTTCCAAGTGAGATATCTCAGGAAACTATAACAGCATCAATCCTTAATCCTAAATGTTAACATTTTCCGCAGAAAAAAATCTAAACAGGCCGACTAGTTTTTAAGAAAATCCTCCCAAATCATGAGTGCAGTATCAGTATTACAGACCAGCAATATCAAAAATATTTGTACAATCCGAGAGAAAAAATCCAGAAAAAATTGTCACATTAGTACAGTATACTTTGAAGTATATTATACAGATCAGCACGATCTGAGGTCTGCTGGATATTATCTCGACACAAAGACTATAAATTGTAAAATCAACATTCGGGTAGGCGAGAGCAAACCAGAATTACCCAAGACCTGAATACTTAACAAATAGGGGCCCAGGGCTAACACAGCGAAACCAGTTAGTTGGTTATCATTGTGCTTAGGTATTGAAGTTTATAATATAGTCGCTATGACGACTTTGTTACAAAATGGACAACAGAAAATGAGTATCGAATACAGAAAACTGAGTTGAATAAATGAAATAAGTAAATTTCATATGATTATCCAAATGAGGTGTATCATTTTAAGGAAATATGGCGGATTAAGCTCAATAGCCCTATGACTGGAGAGACTGATTATACCGGTTCATTTAATACTTTTACAACTCAAGTACATAAGTTTAATGAAATAAACCCCAGCACAGGTTTGCATATCCCAACCAGTTAAAATAGCGAAGAGCTATTTATCAGGGTAAGTTCACTGAGCTTGTGACCTTGATTTCATAAGGGATATGGATATCTAGTTTGCCTGCATTCTCCCCCCCAAAAAACCATCACATCATCAGCAGTGATCACCGATGGTTTGATCTACCCCCACAACAGAGTGGACCTTATGAAATAAATTCACAGTGCAGTGATTCCAAATTCTTCATAATGTGTCCTGAACACTATGATAATAGGACTAAATGGTAGACACAGAAGATTTTGCTTAAAGCTATTGTCTTTACAAATGTACTCTGTTATTTTTCAATAATGGCATCAAATACCCATTTGTGATATCACCACCCCACTGTTCATACCCCAAGGCTCAGCTCGTTCAAACAATCCACCACAGATTAAATGAATATCTCACCAACATTATTATCTTTGAAAGCCTGAGTTGCCGTACTTGAAACTACACAAATGCCATCTAGGGAAATGCAAGTAAATCAAGCTGTTAGCAGTTATCACCGGCACCTGGCAAGTAATCTGTAATCATTGGTATGATATTGCCGGTAAAAAGAAATACTTCAAACGAATATAAGAGGTGAGTAAAGATACACCCCAAGCAATTTGGAGGTTTATCTTATAAATCCCTCTGAAAAACATCAATGCAACTATCACAAGAATGGCCGAGAAAAACCACTGAAATGCATTTTCAACCGGATTATTATCCAAAAGACTCTAATCCCAAGTTGTGCTTCTTCGCACCTTTCTGAATAAGCAGTTAAGCCCAGTTAAGCCTGGTGGATCAAATCATTATTTCGACATCACAAACTCCATCTTTATAAAATGACAAAGAGAAATAGTAAGAAAATGCTGGAAATAGGCAGAGAATATCAAAATTTCAAAAATGCGTTTGATAGACATGTCTCTAAAATAGAGCTGCCGTATATAATCAAGTTCACAAGTTTAAAGTAAGGTTCTTTCCCACAGCAATGACTTAAGAGCTTAAAAAGTATTGGCGGTAAATTTTGTTTCAGAAAAACACCAGATATTTCTGTGAAAGTTTTTTGAAAATTACAGAACGATGAAGGAAAACATTGAGTTGGCCATGCGCTGTTAAATGTTGGGATGAGGTTCGACACAAAAGGAAAGGGAAGTGGCAGATATGGTCATGAATTGCAAAGGAGTTGGGAGAAGGCACTTACTAGATACAAGCAAGCATCTGCCAGGTATCTTGAGTCTCAAAGTTTTGACATCAATACATCTTTGGACAATGTATATCGTGAGCATGCACCGGGTCATGACAAAGCACCACTACTGGAAGTTCAGGATACTGTTAGAGCTTCCATTAATAAATGCAGCCAATAAAACTACGTAAAACTATAGGAGAACAAGCTGGTAAAAAATGTCATGCTATTATTTTGGAGTGAGGTGGAATTGATTTGCGTTTCCCACCTTTGACCTTGAACGTGTTCCTCGACTTCCTCATCGCTATCACTAAATATAGATGAGCGAATGACCACCATTCTATAATCCTCCTCCTCAGAGCTGCATCGAAGAGGGCCAAGTATTTAGATATAGAAATATATGGTTTGGGGTTCCGACTAAAGCCAACCTTTACACCCTATTTTTTCAGAACTGGGTTTGACAGGTATTGTAATTGACATAATTCTGTTAATACTAGATGTCAGCACATCTTCTGCAATTTCTTGACACTGAAAACTGGTAAATATCGATCCCGCTTGAAGAAGAAGACCGTGCCAAAGAAATCCGAGTTCTATTTCCAAAACAAAAGCAGCTCAAAATGTCAATAGAACTTTCACCAAGACTTCTCATTGAAAAGCGTTGTCTTTTAAGGGAAATTTTGCAATGAGTTTTAAGAAATGTCCTTACCTTCCGTCACCATCCCGTTTGCCATTCCCCTTGTCTTCACCCTGTACTTCAATTTTAGGGTTATCCTGACCCGGCCTCATCCTCTCATATGTCTTTCTCTCCTTCTTAACGATGATCTTCACATTCTTCCCCTTTCCTGTACCATCGCCATCACCTTTACCTTTTCCTCCGCTGAGGTTGAAGGTATTCTTGTCATTCTTTGTGCCCTGTAAAGTAATATAATGATGATCTATCAATTAATCTCTTGAAGCAATCTATAAGGCTGCATATTCTGTGCAGTTTTTTCTTGTTCCATGTTTGCTTGTGACCTTGTGACCTTGTGATGCACCACAGACAAAATGAACTCTTGTTCAGCTTATTGGACATCATTGTAGCTTTGAGGCATCCGCAATGTTGAGATTTTGGACATGTGAGAGAAATTCACTGATATCTATAGACCATCTTAACCATTTATGGCTGCAACATAAATGATTTAATTAAAGAAACTTGAGTTAGATAAGAGCCCAGCCGGGAGTTGGAAATAAAATGTTATTATATTTTGGTGCAATACACGTTTTGAAGCCAAAATTTCAAGTGGTGCATTTGTTATATTCTACCTCACCTCTGTCTTCTGTCAGTTAAAGTAGTTATCTAGTTTCAAGCTTTATCAAATCTGAGCTACACATGTAAATCCTATGTAGTATTTTCCTCAAATGCCAAAGAAATATCCACTCGTGAAATATAATGAATATGAAGTCCAAGGTAAAATGTTTCATAGACTTTAAGACGATTTGACTGCCAATCACCTATAATCATGGAAAAATAACACAGTTATTTCCTGAATAAATGACTTGTCTGTGTCAGCAGGGGAACATGCCAAAAGTTGGAATTTTTACATGATGTGTCCAAATTCCTTTTTTAGTTACATGTATTTCTTTTCTTTCTTCACCTTCGTTTAACCTGTTCACATAGATTTCAGGTAGACACCTAGTTTTCTTTTTAGATATTTCTAATATTTTATTGAATTTAGTCTTTATTGGGCAGGTCGCCTGCTGGATGAACTTCTGACATGACCCCTCAGGAATGACCATGGTAGAACCAAGTTCAAAGAAACAACACTTGCTCTTTCTCCGGCAAGAAAAACATAACAACAACCTGATAATGGTGAAAAATTTTCAATGAAAACTTCACGATCATACAGTTAAACTTTAAAATTAATCCTAAAAGTGAATTAAGACGTACTTCCCAACTTTAATCATTTTTTTTATTGTTGTTATTTCTATAAACCATTTACTTGGCATATTTTGACAACAGCTTTATATCATTTCATACCACAGGCTAGCTATTGGTATTGACTAACAGCACTTTGGAGGCCAATAATCTTTTTCATATCTGCCAAGATTTCGACGTCAGGAGTCGTCCCTTACATACACAGTGCCATCTATCAGTGAGGTACTACAACATTATTAACACAACTTGTCTGTTTAATTTCCATTTAGACACAGAACGAAGTCTATCTATGGCTTCCTATGACTTTATGTTATGCAGCAGCACTTCTTGAAAATGGAATTAGGGTTAAGGAACTTGTGAAAGTTAAATGGGAGACTGTGCATCAAGGCGTAAGCTTGGCAACACCAACTTACATGACATTTCCTAGTAGGTTTCTTCTGAAAAGTAGGCATCATTATAGAGTGATTATTGGGCAAACATGCAGGAATCAGGAAATTCAGAAAACTGTCCAGGAGAATATTTTGTACAGCAGGAAGTTTCTAAAGGGAACAGTCCAATCGAACGGAGGTGTACAGGGTGGGCATTAAAGATATAACCAGAAACAGATCACAGATTTCTTCCATCTGTCTCTTGCGAAAGACTGATAAACAGACAAAGCAAAATAACATTAAAAAGTGTGCCTAATTTCCTAGGTGCACATGGCTGACTAAATCAAGAGAAACAGAACAGAATATGTTTTGTTATCTTGACATCTAGTCACCCTTGATTTAGTTGCCATGTGCGCCATGCTTAAGTTGGCCCGAGTTCCAAACTGACAGGACCCTTTACAAAATACTTACATCTTGCCATCCAGCAAGAGGCTCACCAGGGGGCAGTGGCGTACCCCCTTCATCCCTCGACCCGCCAGGAACTGAGATTGTTTCTGACAGACCAGTCGACTTGCTTCCTGAAAGATGGAAAACATATTGCCGTCATTGCTGAAGTTTCAAGGGAATGAGCACTAGAATGCCAATCCATAAAACAGCTAGCTGAGTAACAAAGGAAGGACAGTCCATAATCATTTCATTTCACAACGACGAAGACTTACTTGAGTTTGTATCTGATTTTCCTCCAAGTTTACTTGATGCCTTGCGGCTCTTTCCATCTGAATCAGAGCCAGCTGATCCAGACCCAGGTGCTCGAACTGGAGTAGGAGTCTTGACAGTCACATCTGAAGAAAGAAAGACTTACTTAAAGGGGGAACATAGGTGGTTTGCAGGGGGCTAATTGTTTTCTAGAATTTTGCAAGGCATCGGACATTTTGTCTCAAAGTAGATGATGTTCTCTTTAATTTCCATCAGTGGTTTATGTACAACGTGAAGACCAAGCATACAGCTCTGTCCATGAGTAACTTTGCTTGCTGCACGCAACACTACAGTCTGTATCATTCCCGTCCTAAAATACTAAGCTGTGAAAATTGCCACTAGCTTGCTGATGTGCGCTGTAGCCATCTGTGCTGCAAGCAAAGTTACTTTTGGACAGAGCAGTAGGTTGTGACATGCATATAGGGTGGATGTGTCATTACATGCAAAGAGTAAATTCCTGGTCATAAGAAACCTTCTCTAGGTCCGAGACGGAAAAATAGATGGCAGCACTGTTCTTAAAATTATTTGTTCCATTACCAAACCATGAATATCAAAGGTCTTTACTGTAACTCGAGTAAAGTGAATGTGTTTCTATTTAATTGTCTGATATGAAAACCTGGTTTACATAGTGAATCCTGTCTTTGATGCGAAAAGTGAATGTGGAGTCTGTCTCGCTATCTTCAAATGATCAGTGAGCCTAAAGGTGAATAGTGGAAAAGTGATTGGCTAATGAGCCATAACGATGACTGTCAAACCATGCAATAATTTCAAGAAATTATACCAGAATTACGTCGCTCTGATGTCTTAGTTTTTGGTCGCGTTATGTAGAGAGTACTCGACTTTAATTCAACGTGGACGCCATCTTTGGTAGAGAATTTGTTCTTCCTCTGTAACTTATCATCTTTGAGAAGGAAAAGGATAAAGGGAATATACACAGGGACTCAACTATGATAATAAGCCTCACTAGCTGGGCTGGTGTTTCAGTTAATTTACAGCAGTTTTGATACAGTCAAAATCACAATGACATCCCGTAAATCGCGTCATTGATGAGTCCTGGCTCCCTCGTGATCAGGTTTATTACAAGCACAACCAAGCTTGCGTGACAACTTTTCCTTAATTCACTTACAGTGTTCCACCGGACAGAACAAAATCATCTCGGTTTATTCAATTTCCCTCAGGTAATAACTCCTATACATACAACTGTAAATGATTCATTTCATCATTGATCGCCTTAACCACGGTCTAATCCACTTCATCTCAGCATTGATTTGCAAAACCAATCAGTTATTTTTGTAAGAAGTCTATTATAAAACGTACACAAAATCTTGCAAGTTAGACTGAAATGCGATACCAGGACGGACATTTGAGTGAAAGCTTTAAAATATTTAGATCAGGATGGGGTTCTTGGTTCTTGCATAAGATGTCATCATTTTGAAAGTAATCATGACCACTTCTCAGAATGGCATATGATTATGTACATTAAGGCTTCATCTAAATGGGGCAGAGACATGATACCTTAGCTGTGATTCAGTAAACTGACTCGGCACCCAAAGTTCTCAATATTCTTTTCTCCAATTCCTGGCCTATTGCGGTCCTTGACTACAAAAGCCTTTAATACCATAGTCTCGAACCATGCACAACATATGACTACCCACACCAACAGCCGTCATCGCCGTAATATACTTCGGACCAGAAAAATCAATCAGCACATAATATAGTTAATAGGGCAGTGAATAATTGAGTAGCTTATTGTTTCATTAATTGATCTCAGCAGTGATATAAATCACTGCGTCATCACTCGAGTATGTTCACAATACTTTGATTTGACCCCGAGGTTAAGTGGTACAAGTAATGACACAAATACCACTCTTGTAATGACGAATCAAAAAAATTGAGCAAACATGTGCAACGACTTAAATTGAATATTGAGAACTGGCCTTAGATTGGTGAAAGTTGCCACAAAACACAAACTTTTCTACCCATTTTCTGTTTAAATGATGGATGCAGTGCTTTAAAGGGGGACTATCGGCAGGATCAGGAGCAGGGGTTAAATTGGCCATATTCGGGTGATGCACAGGAAGGGCACTGGGTCATGTTAGAATCAGCTCTAAATACATTCCTCGTATAAGGGTGAATAGTTTCGACGTATTGTAAGATGGGAGAGACCCCTATTGGTGACTTCATGTAACTTTATCTTGCCTACCTATAGCTTCTGCCTTTAGAGTCCCTTTTAAATGGTTCATACACTCATATAAAGTATGGCCAGGAACAGCCACAGGTTAATTACAGCCTTAGTAGTCAGGCCGATCAATGCAGGATGAATGGTAAATCTCAAGCAGTTGGCCATTAGGCCATTGAGAACACGGAAAAGTCATAAATGAGGCGTGATATCAATGGAATTGGTTTAATTTGAACTGCTATAGGACAATGTATGTATACATGTACTTCAACTATAATCACTTAATTGCTGAAATCAACCTGCTGTTTCAAACAAGTGATTAGTTCATTAGCGCGGGAAAGTTCATAAGATAACGTCCATTGTTCTGAGATTATGCCTAAATTTATGACTCCATGCCAATATTTCATGGTCTCATTTTGACATCTTAAACAATTTTGCATTTAATTGTTACATTGTTGTCATCCTTAAAGTGATATTAGCACACACATTTGTGTGCGCAATGAAATATATGTTTAAGCACTACTCAATGATAATATTTTATGAAATTCACACACTAAATTGTTACTTCAATAAAACGGTTATGTTCCTTAAGTGGTTATATAGGTGCATCTTATTCCTTACCACCATCAACATTTTGTGACACTATCAGTGTTGCGGTGTGAACCTCTTGACCAGGGATAGGTTCTGGCGTGGTTTTTGGTTCCCGGATTATTTTGAGGTCTGGAATTGTGCATGGTTCTGGAAATGCGTTATCAACAGGTCAGAATTGGGGATACAGAATTCTTTTGGGGGGTCCGGGGGGGGGGGTCGGGGGGTCATGGTGTATTGGGCTGCAAAAACACACAAGGAAATCATAATGGGGAATCACACAAACTTGATCAGCATCTGGAAGGCAATTGATGTCTCTCCGGAGTCATGTAACGCCAAAACTTACCGATCTTACTACTGTATTCATCTTCCAAATCACCCTCATCAGAGGGAGATCCTGGCCGCCCTTGCACCCCACCAGACCGCCCGGAAACCTTTGTGCTACGGCTACTGCGGCTGCCGACTGACTTCAAACTTAAGGCGTCAAGGTCATCGAGATCATCATTGCTTCCAAATGCCTGTCGAACTCGTGGTGACGACAGATCATAGCGTTCGTGTAATTTCAACTTCCGGACGAAGTTACAGAAGTGAGGAGTGTTTCCTCGAGTAATCTGTAAGAAGATCACAATGGGTTATATGAAACTGCTCAGATATGACCCTATACTCAAAAAATCCCTAAACGTGTCCAACCTTACTTCTCACAATGACCTTCCCAAAGTAGATATGAACTGGTTCACAGACCCACTGTGCAATTCCAGAATATCATCAATCAAATTAATTGCAATCGAATATTCTTTTCTTTTCATTCTTGTGCCTTGTTATGCCCTCATTAATTATGGTTAATAGGTACCAAGTGTTAACTTTAGGTTGTATATATTTCAAGCACATGAGTAATCACTGTGATTATCATTTTAGAAGAAGGGGTTGGTATCACTGACTGATGGAACATGCAGGATGTACTAGTATCAAAAGGCAGGAATTGAATTGTTGTTTTTTAGTAAATAGTATTCCAACTTGTGAAGTCTATCAAATACAATGTATGTCAGTGACAAAACTAAATCTTTCACAACAATGTCAGAAAAAAATTTCATCTCAAGAAAAATTACCAGTGTTGAACAAATAAGTCATGCCAATGGTCATGCACTAAAGGAAAGGTATTGATACAAATTAGATGGTTTCGAACAGAAATTAATATCGTGAACAAACATATTTTCCCTTCACGATAGAGTCAGTTTCCCTATCACTCACAAATTACCAATTACTAAAAGAGAATTCTTTGTAATCGAACACAGAACGTGAACAAATACAAAGAATTTGTCTTCATAAATTATCACTTGTGAGCGATCCAGAAACTTACTTTTAAAACTTCATTTGAATATTCCAAGTAAAGTGTAATGCATCCGAAAATGAACCCACTATTTTTTACTTATTTTGTTTCTTGGAATATTCAAACTGTGATTCAAGTGGTGTTTTGAAATGAGACCTTACCAAGCCTTGCTCATCTGCTGCCTGCACCATAATTCAGAAAGAAGTTAAGAAACTGAAGTTTGACTTCATGACTTTATACATTGTGGACCGGGATTGCAGATAATATGTCTATGCTATTTTAAATGTTTTACATTACGAATACTTTACTTAAATCAAAAAATTTTCTTAACAGGATCACCAACTTCTCATTATAGAACCAATGACCATTTCAAATCTCTTCCACATCTTCAGTAGAAAGTATAGTTGCTTTTGCAAGCTATATCACCTACGTCTTATTGATACTTACATTTGAGTACTTTGGTACCTGTTCAAATTCCTTTCTCTGAAAAAGAGTTGAAAAAATATTATCCCAAAACCATTCTTTAATTGAATACCTCCTGAAATGCTGAAAAGAGATGATTTACAGAACAACAGGCATTTGTTGCAAGTTATACAGCATGTATCAAAACAAATTCAACCTCCTATAATTTTGCCAATCACCAATAGCAATGACCCAAACAGTGTAAATCTGCCTTTAACAGTTTCCCACACCATGTATATATTTCTACGGAACAAAGGTGAGAAATTGGATAAAAGTGTCCTCACATCTCATCGAATATGACAAAACACCAACCCCGATATAATTCTTAAGAAAGCCCTCTTGTTACTATTATAAAAATTACAAGCAATAATTGTATACTTCTACAGAAAAAAAAGTGCATTAATCATAGCATAAAATAAATTGTTGTATCTATATAATCAACAATTGTGCACTGATACACATGAAATAACTCGTCCAATCGCATGAAAATAAACATCATAGAATATTTTGCACGGCACTGGTATCAACAGAAAACAAACTGTGCCGTGTCACATAAAACTTCTCAGGTGGAAAGGAGAAAAAAAGTCGCACTGAAAATTCAGTCGTACATATATCATGGGAAACAGATTGATCAAGGGAAAACTCAAATCTCACACTTTGGAGAATTTTTAGCCCAGCAGGCCCTCTGGTACAATGGGTTTATGCAGGAACCCTTTAAGGGTAACCGTTCATTGCAATGAGGGACTTCATTACAAAGGGCCACAGCACTATGATACATTGTAGTGGTCCAATAAGAAGCTGATCTTTACAGAATGAAGTTGACTCTTGCCTGCGTATAGCTAGGCAAATCGAAGCTAACAAGGCACGTTTCTGAAGCAGTGACCAGGTTCTTACTAGCTGACCAGGCTTTCTCCCCCTCTAGCTAAATAAGGAGAAATCACAGCTTCATTTAAGCAGGGAGGTTATCAGTGGGGAACAGTATAGCAACACTCCATAGATGCAACACTGTTGAATTCTGGCACTTTAAGCACTGCCATGAATCTGAAAATATTTTTTTAAATTTTAAAATCAATTCCAACATATCATATGCATATGCAAATGTAGATAAAAGCTTTACTGTTACTTATTTTTAACCGCTATGATCAGTATAAGGTCGCACAGTAGGACAACTATTTTCTTAAAATTAGTTGAACTTGATAGGTAATTGTGTGATAATATCCCAAAGGCCTATGTACGTTAAATATGCTTAGGCGGTGTAGGCTACAGTTAATCCATTGTTGGCGACCAGCAGTAAATATATACTATTTGAAGTGGAAAAATAACAGGTCTTGTATACGAACACTTTCTATGAAGTAGAATAAGCCACTGTGTTACTTCAGTCTACTCATCGAGACCAGTTTTGAAATCTACTGCAACATTTCCAGTGGTTTTGTCCCAGTGGCATTCCAATGGATACCATATAATTACACAAATGTGTTTGCCAATAAAACAGTTTTGACACTGACTTTCTAATTGGGGTAGGCCTACCAAAAAAATTCTGGAATTTTTCAAGATCGCCAAAGCCCTTTTAGGTTAAGTTCCATGTTACCGCCAAGGGTGAAAAACAATAACGCGATATTATATCGCCATTATTTCATGTATGCAACTTTGCCACTATACTACGACACAGTGTGACATCATAAAATTCCACATCTCATTCATACTTGTGAACTGTGAACAACACCTTTCACTATTTTGATAGTGTGAATCACTATTTCCCTTGGTGACACAGTATGAGGGAGATGACTTCATAGATTGCAACAAAAGGGTGTCAATGCCTATATCAGATTGAACTACCCCCCCCCCCCCATCTTCTTGGGTGGGGAGCCCTTTAAAGTCACTCGACTCCCTGATGACCAAGCATCCACAATCCCTTAATTTGACTGAACTATTGCTCATGCAAGATACACTTTCATAAGATCCTGCTTTTCTGCTTATTTATTGTTCCCTGACTGGGATGCCCAATCTTGATCAATAATTGCAAATATTTCAAAATCAGCCTAGTCTGAAATCCCAAAAAAATATTTCAGAAATTCCTTTGATCATCCAGAACAGGAATAGGCCCGTGTTTGTCAGGGCCTATTGTTTCATAAGGACAGGAATCAGGTTTAACCAACCCATAAGCAATTTACCAATCAATTTGAACCACTTTTATAAGCCGAAAATTAGCCAGTATGACGCCTATTGACTGACAACCCCTTGTTTGCCTTCAATTTGTTCCTTAAAATCTAAATTTTACATATGCGTACTCTGGTGCAATATAAAATGCACCAAAAGAGTGGCTTGTGTCAGACCAAGACAAAATCTTCGCTCAAATATAAAAATGTGTGAAAAAAATCATAAATCATCTTAATTGCTTTAAAAACAGTGTTTCAATTTCACTCTTGTAATCGTCTACCTTCTGTTGTTTCCTTAATTTCTCCCTCTGCACACGGAGGTAACATTTCGTGGAATTATGTTCCTTTTTCCGACTACATTCACCGCACAGCGTTCGCTGGTATAAGTAGGCAATACAGTGTTAAATCAAGTAAAGCAAAAAGTGAGAGCATCGGGAAAGTCAGCGACTCATCCTCCTTTTGGGACAAAATTGTTGAAATTGACCGAGAAAGATCTTAAGGATGTCAAAATTGACTGTTGCGGCCGGCCCTTGTATTTTTGAAAATTAATGAGCCCTCTCTGCAGATTCTGGCTCCACCTATGGATAGTGAGCAAGCTGATTTGAGCAAGCTAATCCTTTATACTGAAGACCAGAATATGTGCTGCAAAGATGTGCTTGATAAGAGTACTTCACTCATGAGTAAGCAAATGGGATCATGTGTGGAGAAGGAGCAGATCAAATGAAGAATGTATATGGGCAGCAAGTTTTACACCCAAATAAATATGCAATCTTTAATTGCCTTCCATCTTAGGTTACCTTAATGCATACAATTATGGTTAAACTATATGTAATTATGTCCAGAAAGCATTTTATCATTCCGATGTTGCCATCAAATGCACAACTTTGTCACCAAAATAGAAAATGTTAGAGGTAAAAACATACCGTTGCCGGAGCCGTCCGAGGTCTTGTCATGTACTCCTGAAATAGCTCCGCAAGGGTTGGGTTAGATGGCGCTCTAAATGCATAATTATTGCTGGGACAAGACGCTCCACAGTCCTCACAAGCAGTCTGAGGGACACTCTGCACCAACTGACGGTGAAGATGGTCCTGATTGTGACAACGCGAATGACGACTAAAATATCTATGGTCAGGATCAGGTTGGAAATTTTGCATGTCATGACGTTCTTCATCTGTATAGTTGCTCATTGCCGAGTAAAGTTTACGAACATTTGATCCGGTTTGTATTCCGCTGTCACCGTAGCTTGGGTGTCTCATTGTCCCCGTGTTTTTGAGTCGAGCACTCCTGGGCCTACCACTACCCGGGCGACTATTGGCTGCAGACCGTGCTCGCTGAACCGACTGAGGGCGGCTTGTGTCCATACTTTTGCTCATAGCTGCAGTCGCACTCCAAGGTCTCCGTCTGGCACTGCCAGCTCGAGGAGGAGCTGGAACATTTTCTATCATCCGAACCGTAGCACTTTTCACCCGTGCGCGATACTGAGCACCAGTCTTAAGCGATGGGATTTTCTGACGAATTAAAGTCCCATCTTGATTCCCAGTTGAACATATGATCACATTTGAATGCATGTCCACCACAGGGTTGCAAAAGTGTTTCCGTTGGGTGTCGCGACCACCACTTTGGAAGCCATGGGCGACCCACGGTATCTCTGGGCTCGACAACATCATTGCCACTCAGTATACCACCGATGGTCAACTAAATATCCAGTAACAAATAAACAGTCTGTTGATTCAACAATTCACATGTACAAACTCACAGTTCCTCGTTGCAAACTTAAAAAGCGAAATAATCCAAAATTAACTTGGGCAATTTTCTCTACCGATTCATTTTATCCCAATGTTATTTACTAATAAAACAAACATATCTAACTCTGTCCCACTTCCACTTTCTGAGAATTTTCATTTTCATTTCATGTTATAGGTTCTAAGATGACACATAAGACTGGCCCATTCAGATAGTTAATGACTTACTGATAGACAATGTAGTTCCTCCCTTCTCGGGAATTCAATTCATGCCAAGCCATTGACATATTAGTACCAAGCTTAATTCACCATCACAATGGGAGTTTCTGTACCACTTTAAAAATATCTGTGGCAGCAGTTTTACTGCAGCAAATGTAATTTTACCGAGAACTCTCAGAAGACATGAAGACTTTAATGTCATGAAGATTTCAATAATCAGTGATAATGGTCCTTTTTTGATAAAACATTGTAAGTACAGGTATCTGACTTACTATTCAGTGTCCTCATCATTAACTAAACTTTCAGCTATACCAAGAATTAAGCTTAAAAATACTTAACAGAAATTCTTACAAATCAAATATTACAATTTGCTACATCTGAGCAGCTGAGTTCCTGGACTTTCGGGCCTCTTGTTAACAATATCCATCATCTAATTTATATATAAAGTAGGCCTACTTATTTCCACTCATCCCACAGATATCGTACCCTGGCTCTCTTTTGTAACCCCTTTAAATGTATTGATGAGATGTAAAAACCTTGGGTGGTAAAGCCATATATTTGTAATTTCTGTTTTATGAAATATAATTAGTATGATTTCTAAGTCAATTATTTATATATGGATTAAGAAATCATTAATTTGTGTTTTTCAAAACTGATAGTGAATAAAATGAATCGGTAGAAAAGGATGAGCCCAACCAAACCGTAGAAGGCTTAATTCAGACAAAAGCAATGAATCAGCAATGTCATTTACACAATAGATAGGATGTAACCCTAAGCCTCACCTCAACAGATGTCCCTATACTAAGAGAGACATCATCTCAAGTTAGGGATGCTCACTCCCAAGGTTTTGTCAAGATTCTGAGACTGCTTTATATCCGAGATTTGAATATGAACAAACAACAAGCTGACGCTATATAGCAGTGGCCTTTCAATTCCAATCCTCAGTCCATTAGACACCACATAAAGAAATACAATGAATGTCTGGACACTCACTATGACAGACTATCCGAAAACTAGACTTTCACGACTGACTCACTTCCAGTATGATCAAATACCTCAAACTGTCACGAAATCCTTAGAAATCACTTCATGGCCAAAATATCAATAACCGAATGAATCGGACAATCCTTATTGAAATACTTTCTTCAATCAATGAAAATGTGTGCCACTACCGCGGTTGCTACGTACGCCAGTCATTATGGGGTTACTTCAAATAGCGCCGCCACAAGTCACAGTCTTTGGCAACTATGAATACGCATGTAGAACGATGGGTACGTGTACGCTATGGAAATTTCTTTGAGCGAGACTAAGTATATGTACGGTTTTGGTTATTCCACCCACCTGTTCGAACGTGCAATAACCTAAATAATCAACAAGGATTGATTTGTTCTATGCACTACCGGTAATCGATCATCGAATATCGATTTGTCTGGCGGATTAAATTGAAAAATTATTGAGAGATTAGATATATTTCAACAGCGAATAGTAAGCCGTTTTCGGACCATGAAAGCCCGCCAAATTTAGAAAACTAAAGCTCACGTTTTTCGTTATATTCCACAAGAAACATCACAGCCCATCCTTAACGAGCAGTACGCGCGCAACATTAGCGCGCATTCTTGGCAAAGACTACTGGAGAACGCTCGGAGTCAAGATTGAAAGATTCTGCTTCTATGTTCTTCTATGACATCCATGAGGTTATAATGACACCTAGGACTGCAGAAACAAGATTACACAAAGCTTTCGAAGAGAAAACTATTGATCTTTTAAGCTTTGCCTTGGTGATGAAGAAATTATCACGCGTCATAGGGTACAAACTGCCTTCTCGCCAAAATGCCGATCTATCGACGTTGTGCGCCGGTATCCCTCATGAAGGACGAGACTTTAGGATTGACGCACACCGCCGGTAAATTGGCATGGTCTAAATAGCCATGCTCGGTGTGATCTAAAAGAGATAAGATTAGGAAGAGTATCTCTTAAGCCAAATCTGGCTGGCCCTTTCATTACCTTACGAATGGGCCAGGCAGATTTGGCTACACCAACCAACTTTACCATTTACTAACATTCACCTCAAACTGGTCATGTACATGTGAGGACAAAGTCACAACCAGAACACTGAACAAGATAACTTATTCATATCAGTGGGTGTTCGACAGAATCAGTCCAGTTGTCATACCTCTTACACAGCTGAACAAAATCGTCACACAAATATCACATGAACATATGAGGAATCGATTTTTACACTGATGAGTGGGAAATTTATTTGAACAGCGCCTACGCCATCTATCAAACGATCTTAAATCTAACTATTGAAGAGTTGACATGTACAGTTCGGTCCAAAAGTAATATACCTTGTCACGCTAGTCCCGTTAGAACTGAACCTAAGTGCAGCTATTCGAGTAGAGCAGCGCTGCTGAGAGCAGGGTGTATCCTACTTGGGCAAGTATGCATCATTAAAAAAAATTTGGTGATTGGCAAAAATGTCAAAATAAAACGATAATAATGCATCGTAACAAAGTATTCACCGATTTCCGAAAGCAAAATTGGCGGGAAGGCCCACCTTAAATTAAGCTTAGTGATTTGACCCATTTCTGAGGACTGCCGAATTAGAGCACTTGATTGGACGTATTCTATACTCACCCCATCTGCCCTCTTCAAGAACCATCTCATGAACTTCTTCACCCCTCCAAACTTCTTAATCAACCTCATACACTCCTCACAACTCTCGTTGACATGGATACCAAGCTGCTCCATACCCTTGAAGTAATAATCGTCGTCATGGCTATAGACTGAGTCAGCAGACGATATCCGGGTCTTTCTGGTGAGATATTTGTCAATAGATCCCATATCGGCGTACGTGTCAATATAGTCCGGTACCGAGGAGTAGTCCGATACCCCAGCATCGCTTACGCAGTCCCCGCGGTTGAGTTGGTCAGACATGGACGCGAGAATCGCCTCTGTGTCAATGTTTATTTCGCCCTTGTCCACGTTCGTGGACCTGGCCGTGCCTAGATGTAATGAGGTCCGCATGTCCACGGGAATGACACCAGAACGACGCAGATTTGAGGCGAAATCAATGAAGTCCGAAGACATCCTTGTCTCGATTCTTGGGAGAAGCATCATAGGTTGTGGGTTGTTACAAGTCACAATAGATCGCTTGGCCTTCTCCCGAGACCGTGGAGTCGTTCCCTGCATACTGACTGTCATTGACGGGCTATTTGGCCGTGATTTGGGTGGAGACAGCGGCCGTACGGTTGTCCCTCTCTCCGTCATTGTGATAACGTACGGCATGCCATGTTCCGATGTCTTTGACGGTAGCTGTCGCGTGGAGTTACTCCGCCCATGGCTTGGCGCGACTAAAGGCCCCGAACCTTTGTGTATGGTTGGTAACGCAAACTTCACTCTTCCTTGGCTGACCATGTCTAAATACTTTAATCTATCAATCCCCAAGAGAAGGATGACAAAAGTCCGTCGCAGCTAAGTGTCTTATCCTCTGATGCAATGAGAACCTCTGAAAGACAGAAATTGGGGAATTATACCTAATTTCCATACATCGCAAGTGTACTCCATGACATTCTGACATCTAAAACTCCTATAGCTTGCAGTCGGCGACCATCAACAACCAAAAGCCAACCAACACTTCATAAATGAAAAATAAATAAGAAAAACAACAACGTTATGCCATATTTTCTCTGCATACATTTTGACATTATTACGACTTCAGATTGATCCGGTAAATCCCTTGGCAAAAACTAGTGAAAATATTGACGAAAGGCCCTCACACTGGGGTTAATTACCCCAGGCCCTGCTATGACGGAAGCCAACGCTGCATATTACACTACAGACGCAGTGGACCAGCCTCGCCCCTCCCCATGAAGGAAGCATTTCAGGATGACGAATGAACTGCCAAGGGAGTTTTACCCGTATATAATTCCGTTGCCTTTCTGTCATCAACGCACAACACGGCTGACCTCCGATGGTTGACCCATGTCCACACCACTTATATCAACACCGACTAAATACGTTGTAATGATTTGATAAATCAAAGGGCAGAAAGTAAACAAGGTTTGTTTTCAAATATTTAAGCCAGAACCCTCATTGATAGAATTATTCCAACCGAACTAATCGACCGCGCACATTTCCAAATCATGCACAACATTTCCGACCAAGTTTTAGTAAGATAAATCAACATCGCACTTCGGTGCCACACAGATATGTGCTCGGCACTTAACTCACCACCGATGTTGCTTTCCTCAAAGCAACGCTTTCAAGTAGACATGCCAAGATAACAACAATTCTTGACACAACTAAGCTTTGGGGAAAGCGAGGTTTCACGCTAAATGGTACAGTTCATTCGAATCGCGAAGATCGCCTTATACATGGACACATAATACTGTCATTTTCGGAAAGTCTAAGCCTGTCTTTGAACACTTAACTACATCTGAGTTCCCAGAGGATGACATCCTTAATTCCCTTTCGTTGGAAAGCTTTAGCTGCCTATTCAGTGGAGAATTAAACTTTAGAGATGTGTGTCACAAATAATGAGTTCAAACCAAAGGGTAAAAATGTTATTCAGTGGTCATCAGACGAGATGTGTTGAAAAGCATTGACTAGTCTCTCCAACACATCGCAAGTCCAAGGCAATAATAGGAGAACAAGAAAGCATCTATCACTAACTATCAAGACCTGTACATGCAAATGGCCACCTGAAAGAGAGTAGCAACTGGGAAAGTAACAAGCCACACGAAGAATGTCCTTGGTCGTCCTTGGATAGTCCGCCAGAATATCTGTTGATGCAGGAGAAAGTGTGATTGGAAAGTGGTAGATTGGAAGCACCAAATCGGGTTGATAGAAACCTTGCATCATTTGAGGAATTCCGTTTCTTTTTTGAGACAACAACCAGATAGATGAAGATACGATTTCTACAAGAAGAAACACCACACCAAGTTGTTCTTCGGGTTAAATGGTAAACAACATTATTCACTCACGTAAATTGGTCTGATTCGTCTGATTTGGAGATAGTTTCAAATATCATCATGTCAGTTTTGGATTGCGCGGCATGATAAACACAACTAAGCCCCCGGATAATAAATGTATTCATTCCTAGCAAAGTACCCCATTGAAGTTTCATTTATGTTGATATAGCAGACGACACCTCGGGGTCATTCTTTGTTGTTGTTTCCAACCGTCAACGCCGTGCGTGTAACCATATTTCGACGAGGATTACCACTGGAAAAATCGCAACCCCAACTCCAGTTTTCTAAAACAACTTCATTCTCTGCTGAAATGTATTATGATTGATCGAAGGGAATGAGATCGATCAAAACCTCGACGTCTACTCTCAATGCAATATATCGTCTTCTCTAGTTAAAGAATACAGAAGTGCATGGACGCGAGATTGTCCTGAAAAAAGCCTAGGGTCATTATTATAAAGAAGCATTAGTTTGATGTGTGATGTGGTGTATAAAATATAGGGATGGCTTGTTTAATACTATTGTGAATAAATACCACAAGTTCCACATGGTTATTTTGGAAACGGTATTCGTTTGTATACTTGAGGACAAAGGTTAGTCACTTGGACAAACTGCTGGGTTTTACCCTGCTGCTTCTAAGAAATTAACTTCTTTTCTGCTTTTGAGAAGGCTCTTTTAAACCATCTGCTTCAAGAACAAGTTTCTTTTTACCATCTGCTTCAAGAACAAGGTTCTTTTTACCATCTGCTTCAAGAACAAGTTTCCTTTTTACCATCTGCTCTTGAGAAGGTTCTTTTAGACCATCTGCTTCGTCATTACTTTACGTTTCTTTTTACCATCTGCTTTTGAGAAGGTCCTTTTAGACCATCTGCTTCAAGAACAAAAGGTTCTTTTTACCATCTGCTTCTGAGGTTCTTTAAGACCATCTGCTTCAGAAAAAAAAAATTGTTTTACCATCTGTTCTTGAGAAGATTCTTTTAGACCATCTGCTTCAAGAAAATCCATTCTTTTTACTTTTATGTCCAATTTGACCATCTACGTGTACTTTCTTGGCGCAAAGGTTCTATTTGAAAACGGCCGACCGCCTTCTGCACAAACGTCTTGTTGAAAGTTCTCTGGCGATGAGTATTTGAAATTCACGCTCTGGGCAACTTTCAAACTCCGTTGCGGGTACAGTGGCATCTCCTTACCTTTTAAATAGCTGTTATATGAGAATCTGATGTCATCCGATAAGAATATCTTAATTCGACTAGTTCCTTATAAAAGAAGTTGTTTGGCATCAAACTCACTTACTAGTATATTCAGTTGATATCTCCGAAGACATGATGCCCATCATCTGATGTCATTTGAGTTCATCCAATGATGGACTTAGTGCAAAATTGTTCCAATGGACAGTGAAAAAGCAATATAATTTCCGCGTGACACCATATAAGCTATTAGCGCCAGTATAATCCGCTCCTGTCGCTTGGACACAGTCTGGCTTGGCCAACAACAGTGGGCAGACGATATATTGGTCGCTCGAAATAAAATGTTCAAACAATAGCGAAATTTGTATTCTATCCAATTTGTGAATAATTAATGATTGTTCTATTGGTATTGGAAGCAGTGTCCACATTGATTACCACATTTTTCGCTGTTATCGCATGGTATTGGAGAGATGCAATATGCGACTATATGAAGGCTCAAGCCTTTGTCTCCCCATTTAGCCTAATGCCATTTCGCCTAATTGTCACTTCACCCAAATGACAATTCCCCTTTTGTCATTTCGCCCTATAAAATGGACCGAATTCGAGGCCGATCCACTGCGTCCGGGGCCGTCATCAGTTGGGCCATATGCCGGCAAAAATATAGTTTAAGATATTGGGCGGAGGCCCGACCTACCTTTGCCTTCCTCCAAATCTTCTAGTGAATGTTTTATTCCTGTTTCGTCTCACTGCACTGATTAATATTGCAATGAGACACTCCTGAAATCACACACGAGATAACGATGTGTTGACCGGCCTTCGTTTTTTGACCACGTGGTTATTAGCGGGAAGAAGTTTCGCCCATTACAAGTAGCTCATTATATCCATCCAAGTCTTGAAAAATGACATCCTTTCCTTTATGGCATTGACTTGCGAAGATGAGTAACACAATTCTAATTCAAAATACTTATTCACTGTCTTTATATCCTCTCACCGAAGATTATGCCCTGTCAGTCTTGTAAGATGTCACCAACCATAGGCCTACCGAAAGAATTACGTCTGGCTTTTCTAAGTTATTACGTTTGCTTGGAATTATAAACAAAGGGAATACATCGGTATGCGAAAGTTAAATAGATAATCATTTATGATCGCATTACATGCGTCGATAATAAACTAAAAGCTATCTCATATGATCTGTCAATCGTTCTCGGATGTTTTGGACAAGCTTTGACGACGAGACGTAACCTTTTGGGAAGTGTGTCACTGTCACTGTCGCAAGTATCGGAGACAAACATTACCTAAACTTGAAAACTTTCGTGGAATAGTTATCAATGTTTAGCCGAGTCGGCCGACTTCGCATGGGGTGACTATGAACACCCTCCAGAAAAAGGGTCATATGCAATAACAAACGCCTTGATACACAGTTTAAAGTCACCCCATGTGACGGTACATGAAAAACGACATCGGTGGCAACATCCTCGAATACCAGGGTCAGTTGCACACTTGGTATCAATGTCGAGTGAAAAGCCCTGAAGCTTAGGATGCATTCACCCGAAATTTGTTAAATGGCCATCTCCTTCTTGGCTTGGCCTTTGAAGTATCTCATTCATCTCAAGTACCAACACACAGGTCGCACATTTTTTTGTTTTTATTCCAAGGGATCTTCACACAGTGGAGTTGTCAAAACCAAAATTGACGAAAATTGGTCAATTGACCTTATTTCTGAACTTGCAATGACTTATTTGCGTCATAGTTCATGCAAAACCACTTATTTGTTCAACTGCCTTGAACGAAAGACATCATTGACTACCTATGACATCTTTGGTGGAACATATTATACCCCCATTAACTTGCCTGTCCCTTCCTATTACTTTTCAACCTTTTCAATCTTTCCTACACAGATAACCAAATGTCCAGAAAGAGTTGATATTCTCAAGAAAGCCAAGTCTTTCTGAAATAGTCAGGGTTTTACTTTTAAGCAAATATGCTCATATCTTACTCTGTGGAGGGGCTCCTGAAATATTCAAGCCCTCAGCACAGAGTGGCTGTGGCTAGTATATTCACAGACATGTTGCACACAGCAGGGGTTCTTACTTTTGACCAGTATTATGAGCAACAGACACGTCTGCTTTTGGTGCACTGCCCCTCATTGAACCATTATAAGTATTTGCTGTTAGGATTTAATTACCAAATTATAATCAAATTAGAGCATACTTATAGATTTGGACTTCGATAATACATTTTGTATTACAAGTACCCGTGTGGCATTTCACCTGGATATCTTGGCTTTTAAGCTTCAAAATCCGAGATATTAAAATTGGGATTTGGCATAGTTGGAGACCATGAAGAAACCACATAACATACCTCAGAGCTGGACTAGGTGGTGGGAGGAGGTGGGGTTGGGTTGGGTCAGGTCATAGTACCGCCAGCAATTGTGGCCATGAACACACATACATACATGTACATGCATGTACCTAAGCATTCAACCTTAGAATAGAAGAAATGACAAGAACACAAAATTAACATCAATTATACTTTAATTCATTGGCAATCTTTTGATTTGTCACATAAAAATCAAGGGACACACATTATTTTGACACAAATTGATCACACATAGATTGTGTGGGCACTACTGGGAGCCACCATTATTGTAAGCCAGCTCATATCAACATTTTCATAAATATAAACAAGCTTCAGAAATTGGCAATGTGTTCAAGTGGAATAATGAAAGTACCTTTGTTCTACTTCGTGAATAATGAAAATTCACAATAATTGTCAATGGAAACATACTGAAGAGCATCTTGACCACCAAGGTTTTTGCATCTTTCAAGATATACTCCGTCTATGTTTCAACGGAGTAGACCATGAGGTTCAGGATGACAGAAGAATGCAGAACTTGCACACCTTTTTATTCTAGCATTCAAGTTTATATACATGTCAGTTACTGTGATTTTTAAGGCCTACGTCGTTAATAGCGTTCATTGTTGAAATCATATTCCGGCCTTTTTGAAAAAAATTGGAAATTTTCAAATTCAAATTTAACTTTATAACTTTTTGATCGAATGGAGACTGAGTAGGTCCTTATAAAGAGGGCAAAAGCAGTGAATAGAACAAACCACGCATCGCGCAAATCACCATCAAAGTCAATTAAAGGTCAATAAAAAAGAGCATCTCGAGGGGGAAATAAAATAAAAGAATACATACAGGGAAGACAAATAACAAAGAATCAAGATTATTAGGAAAAAAACAACAACTGTAAAATATTCGATGTCTCAACAAAGAACCAACCACTTTACACAGCCCAACGAATGTCAAGGAATCTGCTCAGAATCAAGTTCAAGAGAGAGGATTCTTAGGCCCAGCAGACTGCGAGATGCAGTGGACTGGCCTTGTCCCTCACCCTAAACACTGTGTCATCTGTGGCAGTCTATGAGACAGTGTGAATGACGGACGAAATGGACTGAACCAGGAGTCTGTGAGATACTACGCCCGATGTGACAACTCCACAGGTGTGTTAGCTGAAGAAATGCACAGTATTCAGTAGCACCTTTGTACCCCATGTAGGTTGGCATTTTCGGGAGGGTCATGGTCAGAAAGAAGTCGGAAACTAATCAAAAGATGGGCAACAGAAGATTCATGACATTTGAGGCAATTCTTGCCAAATTTTGCTAAAAATTACAAAATGTGAAAGAAAGGCAACATTTCTCAGGAACTTTGACAGAACATTATGACAAATTACGAGGACCTTTTGATCACTGATGCCAATCATCACAATAAATGGACCAGCCATAATTTGGGGTAATGACGCCTCACAATACATGCAAGTACACTTTTAAGCATTTCGCACCAAGCTTGTCATTAACCATGTTGGAAAATTCAACTTTTAAGTGGTTTAGGGCAACCGTACCTAGACTGAATCATCTGTGCCTTATATCAAGCAGATGCACACAATATATCAGAAGGCCTATTATCATATTTGACATAGTGATATTATTTCCAAAGATAACTTTGTGATAGCATGATGCAATGCTGCAATGAAACTGTGATAAAATGACCTTTATTGTGACACACTGTATCATGAACTAGATTCATTTTAACTGAAATCAACTAAATATTTCTTACCCTGCAATGAAAATAAATTCACACAACGACCCAATCACATAATGAACATCCGATGCTACCTTTGAAATAAACTCTCGACAAAATACATAAAATATACCAGTGCTTCTTTCAGTAACAAAAATAGACATCATCAAAATTAAACCTCTTCTCAACATCACAAGATATCTAGCTCAAATGTGCAAATGCCCCAAATGATGCTAAAATAAGAATTGAAACTATAGCGCGGTGATTTTTTCTCTTTTGGAGGCATTTTGGCAAACAACTATCCAATTATAAAACCGGTAAGGCCAATTCAGCTTAAAACCTACATATTCTTGCATGATGGCATCCCAATTTGTCTAGATGTACTAAATATCTCGAGATCTAAAGATCACATAACTACAAAGGCAGACCCAGGATTCTGAGAAAGAGGAGGCGTCCTAGCACTTCACACTCAAAAACATATTGACTTTTTTGTAATTTCAAACATTTTTTCTGAAATAAGAGTGTGCCACCCCTCCTCTCCCGTGTCTGTATCCACCTATGAACTACATTATACACTCAATATGCAATAACAATCAAGTCACTCATGAGAGAGGCTGAAATCAGATGAACTTTGATCGGAAAATATTTTCTCAGTGCTGGAGTTGCACTGGAGGTCATATCATAGCATTTTCTATTTGATAATTCATGTATACTTGGACACAAATCAGCAAATTTCAGCCTCAAACCCAGAAATTCAGACCCAATATATATATTTACATCAATGCTTTGCACATTATTTTCAACAGTCTTTCTCATTTATATATATATAATATATTACAAAGTTTGTACACATCTTTATACCTACACTTAACAAAGAGTAGAATATCACATTGTGACACACATGGAACAATACATACAGGTATATTTACATTAGAATTTACAACAGAGTTGTCAGAGATTACACAATACATCTAGTCACATGGAAATGTCGAGAATGAAAAACAAAATTTCAATGATGTTTGACCTTTTATCCCTTTTGCTGCAGGTGACGTGCATAACACGTCACGTACATGGCCCCATGACATGCGGGTGACAAGTGTAGTATGTCATGCCCTACTAAAATGTTAATTCACCCGCACTTGGTCGCACCCTCTCTAAACATGCCACCCACACTCAGGAATATTAGTTTCATCCTACAGATGGCGACACTACTGAACAGTTACAGCCGTAGTTTGCCCTACTGTTCATTATTGGTATCCTTTGTCAGCAGAAGATGGCAGTGGCCGGAAAAAATTACTGCTGCAGCGAAAGGGTTATAATGTCTTTCATATTTATTTCGAAACAAAAAGAAAACACTTTCTTGCATTTTTGATAAATTACCTGCTTTCTTAAGGAACATATTTTCATGCAACACAATGTACTACCAACCATGCAGGGATAATATCACACAGACACTTACATGGACACAACATGTACAACCTGGTGCCCTCAACGATATGCCTCGAGTAACAGTGTGATTTTACCGAGCAGTCATGGCCTTGACTTAAGAGGCTACACCGGCCAAATGTTCAAGAGAAAATCAGGCCGACAACAAAAGAATGTCATCATGGTACACTTCATTCAGAGCACTCAACAGATACAGATGTATCGAGTGGCGATGTGACAGAGTATTTGCCGATTGTCTGGTGGTCATGGTGGAGCTGGTTTAACAACAAACAGAACAGACTGTCAGTTACATTGTTCAACTCAGATGTGGACGATATCATACGGATATACACCAAACATTAACCGCCACCGATTTTGATCCTCGCTGACAGATGTTCTTTTATCATGTTCAGATTTTGTTGTGAAAATCCACGATAACTTTCAAGTCATCTCACACTTTGCAAAACAGGGTGGTTAAAAAACCTTAAGTACATGTAGATGGCCGCTCAATGATGGCACTATAATTGAAATAGGATACAAGTGTACTGTTATAATGTCACAGTAATTACTGAACTAGAATTTGCAGTTGAGTTGACAGTCAGACTCTAAAGTCTCTGCCAATCATGTAGCAATGCAATCCATTAATATCTCAGACTATGAGTGATTCCTAGCAATCCGACTCAAATGTTGACAGAGACCGATCAGGACCATTTGATCAAGCTGCAGATTGGCTCGCTTGAACTCTCAAATCTATTTGATATACTATGACAGAGTTTTTTTTTTATCAGACTATTTATCATAAAATACCATGGTGGCAAAATGAAGAGGTGAATTCAATGGCTTACTATAAGAGTCCATGCGTTGGGAGGCTAACCGACACAATACGGGATATTCTGACATCAGATGGCAACACCAGGGCCATGACATCACATGCCAAAGCGATCAGGCAAATATCAATCAGCATTGACGAATTCTGTTTACAAATGGAGGAATACACTCTATTCTTTCTAGCCACTGAGAAAATTGGCACAGCACATGAACACTTACACTTAATTTGTGATATAAAAACATTCTGAGTGGCACTTCAAAATAAGACAAGGCTGCAACTTACAATGTGTATTGGAGAATTTTACAGTATTTGGGAGAATTTTTTTGATAAATTTCTGACGAGTTCTCAAAATTCACTCGAATACTTTGCAAAGATCCACCTGCTAGTGCAGTTTAGACAATAAACACATATCGTCAACTTTGACTTTATGTTTTAGGATGTTTTGATTTTATTGTATCGAGCACATCTTTTTGAAATCCGACTCGAATTCATCATCAATTTCACTCAAGTCTGGTTCCTTCCCCTCGATGCTTGGCATGTAGTCCTTGTACTCGAGGCCCGCTCGCTCATAAAACAGAATGTAGGCAGAGTTGTGGTCGATCTGGTCAGACTGGACTTCCTGAAAAGTTATTGAGCAAAGAATGATGCATAATTCCCAACCGAAGAAATCTCAAAATGTTCAAATTTCAAGATCAATTTCAAAGATTTTTCTGAAATTAAGGTGCCCCGAGCCAGGACTGCTCCTTCGGCATGTTTGGATCTGTGCCTGCTCTTGTCCACAGGATATTGGTTTAAAATAAAAAGAGATGAAATGAGCCAAAGATTTTCCTTCTGATATTCACATCAGTGTGTAAGAAGACTTGGTTTGCACTGGATGAGTGAGGCGGTCCCATGACAACTTACCTTACAACTGCTGTCATTGTAACAGTACCATTTGTTGTTCGGATTTTTTGCATAGGCAACATAGTGACCGCCTCCCATTATCCCCGAGTGACTCTGAAAGCAGCAAGGGTGGTTACATTAATATTGTAACAATAACAATCACTTTAAATGATTTCAATTCCTAAGTTTTTGAATAAGAAAGGATACTAAGCTCATTAACTACAGTAGAACATCCACTAAAGATCAAGAGAAATAATGATTTCGAAACCAAGAATCAAGGCCAAAATATGAATGGGTAAATGATGCCCCAGCACAGAAGGATTGATCTAATTCGGAAGATCTCTCACTCTTAAGAGTTTGACAAAAATTTCTCACAAGATATACCAAAAGTTTGAATAGGACCAGTGAAATGAACAGAAATACCAGCAATTGTAGAGCTGGTGATTTTTGAAGTAGTGAGGTAAAGTGGGGCTACAGATGAACCACCTTTTAAGGTGCTACAACTATAGCCATAGTTTATATAGTTTGATGTGACACAACTTACTGATATTGCATAAAGGTTGTATCTTGCATTTGTGTAGTCCTCAAATTCTTGTTGCGACGAAGAGAGGATTTTTGTGTTGTTATTTTCTATCTTTCTCTGACTAGACTCCAGGTGATTGCCGTCACCAGAACCCTGGCTTTCTCTGTCAAGGCTCACCCGCGAGCCCCGCTTCATCACAGTACTGCTATTCTTTTGGCCTGCAAGGATATTACAATGTTTCAATCAAGGATAAGAGTGGTGATTGGGAAAAACTTTCAGTTTCATCTGACAGACTTGCTTAATATTCACACCTAATAATATTGTGATGAGCCAGGAATATTAATTAGTTCCTAGAATCCCTGCCAAAACATCAGAAGAATCTAATTCCAGGTTCTCACCTAGGATAAAACTCAAGCCCACTGGCGTAGGAGCCAGCATGGTTTACTTCTTGTAACGGACTGATCACTATGTTCCTGTCATGTGCGTTTGTGATTGCATGCTAAGAAAATCTGCATTGGCTGTTGAATAAAGGACTATGTTTAGTCGAGAGAGATCGCAGTTTTTCAAATCCAACTTACCACTTAATTCACTTTGATCCATGTCAACACTCGCCCTGTCGTGGTTTGTAGGGCCATTGTGTATGCATTGCTCCTCCAAACTACTTGAACTACAGTTGTTGCTGGACAGAGGACATCGTTCCGCCAAGTAGTGTGTGGGGTCAAAATTGCTGTGTGGAAAGTTGACAATTTTCTGAGACTTTACCCAACGGCCGTTTAGGAACTGGAAGCGTTTCATGTGAATGATCTGCAACAGAAGTAGGAACAACTTAACAATAAATGAAAAAAAGTAGGGCAGATAGGGAAAATGTAATGTAGGAATTGTCTTTATGCCGTTGTGCCTTGTAATCATGTGCAAACAAGGACCTTTTTAAATTGTCATAAATCTGCTGGCATTAAAAAGTGAAAAATATTTCTGACTAACCAACATAGGAGGTAGCTTCCATATCTCCAGTCTCTTCGCAGCCAACCGATGCTTCTTGCATTTTGAACAGTAGTAGAGTTCATCCTCTCCTAGTTCCTCCTCCTTGGTGAACGCCTTGAGGCACGTGTCCAGATCGATCGGTTCCGTCTGCTGACGACGGCTGATCTCGACACTCTCATGGTCCGTCCATACCTGTAAAGATTAAAATTGATAATATAATCAAAGGACACATCGTCCGTTTGTTTCAATCCACAGGGTGAATGGGCTATGGCCTTCAAGCTATTTAGAATAGGCACTTGGAGAACAGAACCTTAGGAGGTGAGCTGTAGTTTTAGCATTTACGTGTACAGGCAAGAGTCCACATGGAGAAAATGGAATTCGCAATACGAACCTTGAGAACCACACTTTTAAAAGGCAAACTGTGGCCAACAAGGAGGGGACCAGCCAACTTGGACCTGTTCCTGGGAGTTCCAGAACAAGGGGCAACCCAATGTTGGCTTTTGGAATGCGCAATTTTGAAGGCGCAGTGAACAGTTTGGCATGGCACCATGACAATTCGAGCCCTGAAAATGACTACCAACCTTTTCCTGAGAAGTCTGGTATCGGAGATGAATGGCTGTCGGCTCCCAGTCAATGGCAATATACGAGCTGGCAAACCTGAACACAGAAGCATCACAATCTATTCGACATCCACGGCAGAACTGATACCAGGGACATTTGGCACACGTCACTCCATCCTTCTGGACCTTCTTTAAAGTGAAGGGGTACTCATAACCAAGGCTGTCATCACTGTAAAAAAAGCACTTTTATTGAGAAAATTCTCAAAATTTTTTACACCAGCACTCTATACCAAGCTTTAAGTACATGAAGTTAGTAAGCAGTGGTCATTATCTGTGACATATTCAACCACCTCTACTCACCAATCCATGGCATGATTCGGGCTCCCCACCTCTGACGGAGGCAGTGGGCTGACTAGTCTGGACACCTGTGTCCACACTGACTGGTAGATGTCCTGGTTCTTGGTGTCCTCAAAACACGGAAGGATCAGCGGCGTCCCGAACACGCTCGGCCTCGTCTTGTGAGAGGAAAGGTAGTACACGTCCATCCGGATCTGAAACAGACAGAACAGTCATTCTCCTTAAACATCTGCGGGGAAACTTTGGATAATTGGTTGCTATCTGAAGCTGTGCAAGTTTACAAAGTTTGCAAAATGCAAATGCTAATTTTTACGTCTAATTATGCAACAGGTGATTCAAGCAGAAAACTAGCCCATGCCCAAATACAGGTATACCATTGTGGTTGGCAAAGCCAGAGGGTAACCTTAAATGAGCAAACTCGGAGTCAGGTCGTTCTGAAAACTATCTACTTTGTCAACTCACCATCTTTCTATGCATAGCTACAATAAACCCATTGAATGAATCCGGGTCTTGACTGCTCCCACTTGTGCTGTTCCCATTGTTGTTCACACCGTTCACAAGTACCGTCATGGCTTCACCGTTCATAACATCCCCATTCACATCTTCCGTGTCGCTCGTCTGCATACCACTACCGAAATCACCGTTCGATAATCGCGTTATTTTGGCATCGCTGTGGTCGACTATAACAAGGCCATTATTGGTGTCGCTTTCGAGGGCATCGTCTGATCGCCGCAGGGTGTTGGGTGATTCGATGGGGGGAAGGTAACCGTGATAGCTTTCATTTAATGACCCTGGAAAATAAGTGCAGAGATGTAAAATTGGAGCCAACGACTGGGAAACTTAGTACAGTGGAACCTCCATACAACCTCTCTAATACAGACACTGATTTTGGTGCCAAATTGGTTGCTTCCCTTCAAAACGACCTCTCACATCAGGACACCTCTCTATTAAGGAGAGTGCTAGTCAGTCCTGAGGGTGTCCGTAATAGAAAGGTTCTACTGTAGTTGTTATTCCCACCAAAAGGACTCTAAACAGACAAATTTTCGTACCTCTGTGTTGTTGATGAATTTTAACCTTACTCGGGCGCTCTTTAGGATCACCCGCACTGAAATTCATTCAGACTTACTTGCACTGTAGCTGCTTTTTAATCTCTGCATGGAATCCACTCCAGACGGCGTCAGGCCACGCTCTTCAGCGACAGTCATCACAGCAATCTGCGGCGGTGGGGCAAGTTCGTAGGCATAGAGGGAGCCACAGAGCATTGTCTTTATCTTCTGGTTGTCATCCGGAAGACTCTGAAAAATATCCATTGTGGAAGTGGTTTAGAGATGGTGTAATCAAATTATTTTCGGTGTCATGAAGACACAGGTCCTTTTGCAGTTGTCGCTCCAATGTGGATGAAATGCCAATCTGGTGTCTAATACATTTTTATTGAACAGCAATAAATCAACAAATTATTCAGAAAACCTATACACTAATCATGGCAACGCATTGTTTTAAAAAATTATTAATCACCAGCAGTGGGAGTCGCAATGCGATTATGGACTTGATTATCATGTTTACCTAAACACGAAATTCAACACTAAACCCACATCATTCAAAAGTATTGGAAGGTTTTCTCAGCAGTCTGGTTGCCATATGCGGTAAACCTAAGAAAGAGCAAACACTCCAAAAGAGGCATTCCATCACATTGTGACACATACATTAAGAAAGAGCAGATGTGCCGTCATTACAAAAAGATTCAAGAACAATTTGGATATGAAGGCTTCCCCATTTGAGACTTGAACGAGAGCTATCAATCACGCCATTGCAATTGATTCTGAAGGGCTAATCACTCTGCTCATTTAGAAAATACACTGAAAACTTTGGTGTTTATGGGGAGTAATCAATAGCTCTTCACGCGGAACAAGAGTGATGGAGAGTGAGACTGACCCCACTCAATTGGAATAGTTGTTCTTTTGAAAAGTCAGGACTTGTTTTTTAGACTAGGATGACATCAGAAGTCTAAGGATAAAAAGTTATTTTACAAAAACTTCTCCGTTGAACTGTTTATTGATTTTAGCCACGGCATTATTGGCCCTGGGGCAGGCTTTGTGAGGAAATTGATCTTGGAGGAGACTAAATATTGCTCGTTGGCAATCACAAGAAGGAATCAGATGCACCAGCACGTTTATAGGAAAGTTCGATGGATTGACATTGACCTTACGCAAAGCAGACTTGGCAATGTGGAACTATCAACATGATTAAAACGGGGGTAACACTGATTGCCAAGATACAGCAGAATCCAACAACACCAATTTTTTTTTCTTTACTAAACGTGGGAAAAAACGCAACAGATCAAACAGAACAAACTGGCGAGACAGTATTTTTTACTGTGATCTCCAAAGGAATGGTTTATAGACATCAAGCAACTCTTGAAAACACCATTTCAAGCTTTTCTCTATTCAGGATACAATCGAAAACAGATCGTATAGTTGATGAAAGAAATACAACCTGGCAATACTGTGAATTTTCTTGGATACCAAAGTATTAAACTGATTGAAGGAGATCAGGCTAAAACTAATGACAGAATTGAACATCAATGTTTCAAACGGGAAAGTAAGAAACTGATTTTTGACAACTGTCTACTAGAAATTGGCTAGTTTGTGAAACATCTCTGCGCTTTTTGGTTGACGCACAACATGCAGAAAACATGGTCTCTCCCATTGTCAAACAATTGATTTCGAAAACACTCTACTTATCGAGCTGAACGCTAGAGTTGAGAGGAAGATTTTGAGATCTTTATTGTGTAGATAGAAAGCTTAGCATTGATGAGAGGAATTACTTTCCATGCCAACGGTTTACATCCGTATCGACTACTAGACTGTGCTGATAGATGGCACACACACGCAACTCAGAAAGGACCTTCTACAATCGGTTATCAATTTGATGGATTTATGTGTGAACTCTGCACTCTGACGGTGAAGGGCTCTACTTAAAAAGAGTCCTTGTCCACAATTCATTAGAGCTTTTAGAAGATTTAAGGACAAACCTCACGTGCATACAAGACTCCAGATCCATTCAGAGGCAATTTTTGAGATAACAGTAGTGGCGATAGCAGCCGCGGGAGGAACAACTAATGTGAAAAGACTAGAAAAATCAAAACAGCAATTAAGAATTAAACTTGACAACGACAGTGCATAGCTCATCACCGTGCAGAGAACAAGTAACACCAGAGAATAGGAGTTGGAACAAGGTAAGAAAACATCTTTTTTGAAACATTTTTAACTGGGTTTTTATCCATTTCAAAAATGTGAGTCAGGGCTTTTCAATTTTTTCTCTCTTCGGCTTGTTGCTGAAGGTCTCATACACGGAATGTTCCCAAAACAGCTGCAGAGATGGATTGTAAGCATTATGTAACTTTCAAAGGAGGAGGCTGACAGTTCTTGTGAACTCCCAGCTGCTTTTTTAAACGACAAAATTGCAGTCTTGAACTGAGAAGCATGTAGAGGTGATTTTTACATAGTTTATGGGGGAAGTCCCATGCCCATTTAGTTCAGCCCCAACTTAATGGACTGCCTTGGCTCTTTTTCTAAACACAAAGCACTCATGTGCCGAGGATGGGAATTGCTAATCTGTAACGACCTTAGGAGGATGACCCAAAGTATAAAATGCTTATGGATAACCTCAATAATGTCTTGACAATGGTGTAACAGACTTGATAAATCCCTGTACAAGCTGAAGCAAGGCTTAAGGCCTCTGCACACATCGCAACGGCATTGCCATCTGCTGATGACGGAAATGAAGGAAGTCTCGCAGTACAAGCTAACAAACCAGCGAATCAATTCACAATGATTTACTGGATCTCACAAGATGTGACTGGTTTTTCCCTGGTCGTTGCACCCCTGCTGTTAATTCTTATATCAAAACAGATAAAGACACAGGTGGTGGGTATCGATCCCCCCCTCCATAGAGAAAGGCAGAGGTGGAAATCGATATTAATTCGATACCCCACTTATTCTGGCAAAATATTTACATCGTTTTCTGTCAATAACCGACCATTATCCTGTTTCGTAGTCAGGAAAACACTCTGCAAAAACAAACAAATTTTATCGAGTTCGAAATTTCACGTAAAACAAGGATCAATTTTGCATTCAATTATTTTGCTATTGGATAGTTTTGGGGACAGATGGCTATTAAGTTGCCGGCACTGCATTGAACATTCGGCTAAAAGGCAATCATTTTTCACGTTCGTCAATATCTCTGGTCAATAAACTCACTTCATGCCCCAAAGTAAAAACTAATCACTTGATTCTTGAAGTGTGTAATAACCGACCATATTTTAAAGGTTTTTCATGCTTGCTTTACGATGTTTTACTTCGTCACGCGCCCAAGCAGAGATGTGGTGCTTGAAATCAGGCCATAGCAGGGGGAAAACATATCTCATATTCAAATGTTCACATTTCAGGTGTCCCCAGATTAGAAGATTTTCCAACCTGGCCACGAAGTAAAAGTCTGGTGAACCGCATCAAAGGAGAACATAGAATGGATATATTCAAAATGCAAGCCGAGCGGTATCTGAAGGACAACTATTCAGAAGTGCTGACGATAACCATCTACCTGACGATCCTAGGAACAATAGGGATAATTGGAAACGGCATAGTTATATACATCTATCTCCTAAAATTCCCAAAGAATTCATCGAATATTTTCATCACGTATCTAGCAGTGATAGACTTCCTCATCTGCCTCATTATCATTCCCTTCACACTGGTAAAGGAATGGTATACCGAAATCACCTCGGACATCGTTTGCCGATTAATGCAGGGCATCGACGGCAGCATGATGCCAATGTCGATGTGTATTCTCATTGCCATTGCCGTGGAACGATTCTGTTTGATTTATTTCATGCCGAGTATTGTGACAACACCAAAACAGGCTGCCATTGCTATTGTTTTCATCATATTTTTTGCAATTTGTACAGGAATGCCACTGGCTGTTGCCTCTGGTGTCTATGTCCTCTATGAAGCGCCAACAACAGGAAAATCAACGTACATCTATTTCGGATTCTGTAGCCATAACTCTATGTTCATAAGTAGAAAAGCTCTTAAAACATACTGGGCGATTATGTCATGTTTCTTTGGATTGATGATGCTGACAATGATTATGCTTTATTCTGCAATATTTGTGTCGGTGTATCGCCGAAGTTACTTATTTCACAAAAAAATGCAACACGCATCAAAAACTGTAGCAGCTGGGAACAGTTTAGGAACCGCAAGTAAGGATAAACAAGTAACTGAGCTGACAACAGATGAGTTTAAATCAAAGTCACTGAAATCAGTCGAAAAGGACACATCACCACCATTCATGGCAAGAAAAGTAGCACCAGAGGCATCACCAACAGAGCGCCATTTCAAGGAAATGACACCAGATATAACTTCATCAATTCGTGGCAGCATATCCAAAAGCGAACTTACACTTGAGCAAAATCGTCCTGATGGGGATCTATTAGGTGACCAGTGTCGATCAGAAGAAAGTTTCACCAACCACCCCATCAAGCAATCCATCAGTGACAAATCGAAACAAACTGACACTCAAGTGGACAATAAGATAAATGTGCATGCGCCTGCACCTAATGTAGACAATGCTATAAGTAGTAACACTGATGTGCATGCACATCAAGGACACAATACCAGTGATACGGATGTGCAAGCAAATCAAACTCAAAGAGTCAGTACTATTGGTACCAATGTGCATCTACATGAAGAACACAATACTAGCGGTGCAGACGTGGAAGCGAGTCAAGGACAGCATACTGATGAAACAGATATGCATTCATTTCAAGAACACACATGTAATAGGGATGTGCAGGCTACCAGTAAAACCAGTGATATAGGCCCAAATCCAGAGAACTTGCTTCGTTCCCAAACCTGTCGCGCAACCATCACTATTGACACGAATGAGGGGGACGTTATGGCCTTAACAACCATCAGAAACCATGACCAGCAAGAAATCGTGATCAAGCAACACAAATCGATTGTTTGCAGAGATGATGGGGTGGCATCATCTGATGCTATTTCCTCCTCGCCTCCGTATGTGGAGAAAATGGAAGCCACATGCACAGGTCAAGGCGGTGGGGCTGACACCATTCTTCCATTCAGCAAGCAAGATCGGAGCAATAAAGAACCTGAAATAAATGAACAATCCAGTGGCTCTAAAACGGATGAGGGCCAATCTATTATGTCAGAAGTTAAACAGAACGGTGATGCAGGATCAGGAACCACCACTGTGAAACCAAATAGGAGGCCACTACCCCTTATTTTAGATTCAACATCTGAAAACATATCGGTTATTTCACTTCTGAGCAGCCAACCACAAAGAGAGACAACCCACTTCGGCAGCAGGCGATTGTCTGCTACTACATCTACAACTGCAAGTCGGCCAGCATCTGGAATCGCAGCCAACAGCAGGCTAGCAACCGGGCAAAACACAAAAACAAGACCAACTTCTGCAATGAAGACAAAACTTCCCCATCTGCTGACGGCGAAAGTGCTGCTCATTGTCACGGTGACGTTCATCATCTCCTATCTCCCGATGATCTTGATCGTGAATGGGATAATTCCTGAAAACAGAATCCTTTTTTACATGTATTTCATCAACAACGCCGCGAACCCGATTATTTATTCCTCGATGAATAAGAGATTCCAAGAGAAATTGATCGAAGTATACCACAAATGCCCAGGAATACGAAGAGGTAGTCGGAATGGTAGGCCATGATATCAATACCTGTGCAAAAACTAAAACACTTTTGATTGCGGTCAAACTGCGAACAGTAAATGCTATCGGCAACTTCTGTATCTGTAATATTTGCACCAGTAGAATAATAGTTATTATCACCTTAGTATCACAATGCACTAGAAGATGAAGGGTCAGTCAGAATATCATTCAGCTGTGATATTTTCACATAAGTGGCTAAAGGTTAGCTTCCAGTCTCAATGACAGCAGCTAAAGTGGGAAATCATGCGGCTTTCAAAGGCATTGCATTAATTTCTATGTAAGTAATTGCTTGGCATCTGTAACTGCCGAACAAGCATGTGATAGATCAGAATAAAAGAATGGGGCCTACTTGAAATCTCAGCCTTCCTTTTGAGTTCCATTCCCATAGCCTGGGAACAGATTAAATCTGTTGCCCTCATTTCACCCTACCCTACCACTGCCAAGTCCTAGATAAACCCACTTCATCTTTAGGAGACGAGGCATTCCGACCTGAACTGAAATTTGTCAAGCTGACCCCTGCATGCAGATTATGGAATTAAATAATCAGTATTGATTCACAACTAATGGATTTTACAAAATCTAGTCAGAGGTAAAACGGTCTCGGACTCATAATCTGAACATTGTGGATTTGATACCCGACAACGACACATTGCTTGTGACCTTTGGCAAGTCTCTTGACTTAAACTGCTGCCTTTTTTAAATGGAGATGTAAATTCTGAACACCTTGGTTACAATATAATACTGTTTACAATGTATAACATGAAATGCACTGTGCCTTGTTTTGGCAGCAGCGGTTATCGTTAGGCAACCACAACCACTTGGGTTGGTGAAAAATAAGGAAACCGATTTCGCCTTTTTGGAGACAAAGTCAACGGCCAACCGACCCAAAAGGTGCCTAGCCACAGTGCCTAGTGGCATGCAGTGCAGAAGACGACAGAAAAAAGATATCAACTTACTTTTATGACAGCCCCAAAGAGTTCCACTAGAAGTATGCGATTGAAGGGAATGTTTGAATGTTCACTCAGTTGTTTCTTCAAGGTTTTATACTTCTCGTCCATGTTCAATCTCAGGCCATATTTGACTGGAACGGACCCATCCAATTTTATCACTGCAAAGGGACAGGCAACAGTTATATGGCATAACAATCATTATAATAGTAAGAACATGTTATTCCTAGTATTTTTTTGTATTTCAAAAGAAGAGACTGTTATCTGAAGTCTTCTTCTGTGAAATCGACAAGCGAAATGGTTTTCAAAAACATGGAACTTTACCCCAAGATCTGCATAGTCTCATTGATAAGGTAACTGAAATCCGAAACCACTTACTGATAATTTCTAAATGTATACAGCTGTCCATGGGTAATGGCAGAGAGAGGACACTGAACGGGTCAAAGCGTACACTGATGTGACCACATTCGATGCATCGTACTTGTGACTTGAGCTGGCCATGGAAGAGGTCCACGATGACGGACTTGTTCCGAAGGAGGTGGTTCTCCCAAGCCTGACAAAGAGAACCAAGTTTGAAATGAGATTATACCTTTCAAGGACATTTTCAATATATTTTCTTTGCATTGGTGTCAAAAATCATTGTTTCCTAGAGTACAGAAGTGAAGGCAACCCAGTTGAAGCACAGTGGAAGAGAATCAGCCTCATGATTGAGAGGTGGTGGGTTCGACTCCCAGCCGAGTCACTGCTTGGTTCCCAAACTGGCTGAATTCAAGTGAGCACCTTCTGATTGATTTCTGTGGAGACCGGGGTAATAATACAGTATCCCAAAAGTGCTTTGAGAAGAGAAACTTGGAAAAGCGATATATAAGAACTAAATATTATTATAATTATTATAATCTAAGCTTTGAAGAAGTAACTGAGAGTGTATAAAATCCAAAACACACCTCTTTGGCCACTTCCTCATCTGGTCTTCCATCACTGTCCTTCAGCTCGACGTATGGCTTATTATGAACCCTGCAAAGCAGAAGGTGGAACATTTACGAAAGAAGTTCATTAATTCAAATTCCATACAAAAGATACAGATCTTTGGCTTGTTTAATATAGAGTTCACGTTGTCACATGTAACGTGTTACTTTACGAATGAACAAGTCATTTCCAAAGAGTGGGCTACATATGCTTCACGATGTCACTTTTTACCATTTGTCACATTTGCCTAAACTTGCAGCAGTAACAACATAATGAGATGGTCAGTGGGGCTCCCTATACGCAGTGCTGCTGACAACCCAGTTGGCTAGAAAACCCTGGCTCGAATCCACTCTTTACCTATTGAGATCCTCGTGGAGACCATCTAGAAGGAAGGCCAGCAATTCTTGTGAGTCGTGCTGTTGAAAATCTTTAAATGTCGGTGAGTTCTTCCCAATCGTCCACTGAAGAAGATTAGCAAGAGAGGTGAGCAGAATTAGAGTCAAGGTGAGTCTTTTGAGTCACATCACAACTCAAAAAGATGCTCTGTGTCAGCCAGACAAATGAGGTTACCACTCGAGGTAGGCCTAGATGTTGGAATATAAATTCCTATAGCCTGGTCATTCCGGTAGCTTGGATGCTCCAGGGCATAGGGCAGTGTTTGTGAGCAGTTCACACCACTTTATTGCCTATGGACAGCCCTGATGGCCATCTGAAGAAATAAGCTTAGGCATATTATTTTAATGAAGTTCTCAAGCTTACCCGTAACCGAAGTGGAGCAGTCGACTTCATTGTACCACTCCACAGGTCCTTCACTAAGTCACCGTACCGCTGTGCTATGTGACCTTTCATGCCCAGGGGGTTATCCCTGTTCATTTCGTACTTGTGTATCCCTGATGTGAAGTAGTAAGTCAGCGGCCATGTGTTACTGACGCACTGGACAGCAGCATTCATGTAACATGTGTTGCCTAAGTTACTGAGGCCTGTGGCACCTTTTTCTGTGGGAACTGGAAAGAAGAGAAGACAGCATGAGAACATGCAACATGGGAAAAACAAAAACATCCATGATTGGAGAGGGGGTTCTACTTGGCAAGTAAGCGACTTGAAAGATGTTGAGAAGGAAATTCACATCACACACCTTGTTGTTTTCTATCAAGAGCATTCTTGTTGCGAGCGAGTTGTGACATTTCTTCGGGCCAAGTTAAATCTTTGTTGCGCACTTCGATGAGTATGTTTTGATTGTCCTCGATGCCCAAGTCCTCCATCGTCATCTCCTCTTCTTCTAGAAGTGTCATATTTTGCTGAAGTAAAATAATCGATAGCGTTTAAGCATAAACCTTGAGGGGAATCAAAGAAAACCTGAACACCGTTCATTGTATCAGCAGAGTTATGCCTTGGTTGCAGCAAACTGAGTCCCTCTTTAGGTATCAGTGCCAGCACAGCATGTGAAACTTTATATTCTGAGTTTGGACCCAGAAATATAAGTAATAGAACAAGTCTATTGAAATTGGACACACAAACAAGGAAACACCTACCTCGTCTTTGC
Organism: Lineus longissimus; assembly: GCF_910592395.1. NCBI lineage: Eukaryota > Metazoa > Nemertea > Pilidiophora > Heteronemertea > Lineidae > Lineus > Lineus longissimus. The sequence goes on along the minus strand of NC_088309.1, from coordinate 9,469,070 downwards.
ACTTCCAAAGTCTGATGTCTTCACGGTTTATCCGCAGCCGTGAACACAAGAAGTCGTAGACTTGCTTGAGGGTATGCTTGCGACTGAACGCTGCCGTATAGGCAAGGTAACGACGAGGAGCAGGGGGGGCATTGTTGGAGATGCCAGCAGCACCTGAAGAAAAAAGACAATGAAATGGGAGTGTCAACTTTGTAAACAGGTTTAGGTTGAGACAATAGGATTGTGTCTGACCCAGGCAATTAGGCGTTCTTGTTTTCGAAAACGGACTGACTCTCAAGATTCAAAGCTGGAATTTTGTAGCAGACTAGCATTTTAGGGGACTGAAATGTACAACACTGCACAGAGCACTTACTAAGAGTCATGCCTCCTATACCTGCCATCATCCCCGTGAACGATGTCTGTTGATTGGGTCTTGTATTCTGCACCTGGTGGCGCAGTAACTTGACGTGGATTGGGTACATCTCAAGTTCAGGAGTATGGTCAGTGGGGCGCATGCGGATCACCTGGAGATACAAACAGATAACAAATCAAGAAACATTTTCAACACCTTTCTTAGATCATCCCAAGAAATGCATTTTGGTCTGCCCCAGATCAGAACCAGGGGCCTTTTGCGTGGTTGACCAGTGGTAAAACAACCAAGCTATATTCAAGTCTTTGTTTATATGACAAACATGTATTAAAGAGGAAGATCTCTTATGAGCATTCCGATCAAGATCACATGTATATCAACCGTAGGAAGAATACTTACAGCCCTAGGCAATGCAAGAGTTCCACCATACCAGGAATGCAGTGCCTTCCACACTGGTTCTGGAACGAGTTCAAAATCTCTGCTCCGTGCCAACATGGCAGTTCTCTTCAGTTTACCACCCTCATTGGTCAAAGATGTAACCTGGAAAAAAAGCATATCATCTCATACGTTGTCATTGACTACAGGGATTTTAACCACGCGATTTCGCACCAATACATTACAGTAGGAGTACCAACTGACTAGTAACGCACGAAGTGATAAATGCACGATATTTACCTTTGAGAGATTGACATCAATCAACGAGTTGTTATCAATGGCTCCTGGTTTCGATGGCACTCCGTTCGTCGTGTAGCGTTTCAGACTAGGCGAAGGCTGCGGGCTCGGCCCTGGGCTCGATGTTGGTGTCAGATTAGGAGAAAGGTGGGGGTACGCTACAGGATGTGGACCGTAACCATTCCACTTCCGAGGCAGGCTATTGGTCTTGGAAGCGCTATTTCCGCAGTTGCCTGAGACGTTTCCGTTGGGTAGGTTAATGGGCGAGACTTCGTCTTGGTGGTGAGTGATACTTTTGATGACTACATTTGAATTCTCCCCCCACGCATTGTTCATCTTGCTGCCATGTTGACTGTATTGCAGAGTATTATATCGGTATGGCGATTTGTTCCTTTGGGACGAACTCCTTTGCACTGTCTGAGACTGTGACTTTGTTGTGCTTGGCTGCAAAAAGACGCAAAAAAATTAACTCTTGCAAACAAACTAGACTATTCAGTCAACTGAACTAATCAAGCGTACCTTTTAATCGCATAACCACGGAAATTCACTTATTGCTATTGCTTTCTCCCAGATCAGGAGTTCAAGATGGTCGTATTACTCCACAAAAAAGTTAGGAAACAAAGTAATCTGGGCAACAGAGAGATATTTCAATTAAAAGAGATATTGTGCCCTCTTGCCTACATGAATTAAACTGCAACAAAGCAAGTACTCACGGAATAAGTAACATATTCAAACCACGACCTCCACCACGGCATAGCTATTAAGTACCATATCTGATTTGTCATGAGACCATGCCTCTCGTCGCGCGCCAACCACTCCCTGACTATCTGGCCCTCCTCCTTTCGGTTCTGTGGCTTCAGGCCTAAAACAATGTGACACACCTGCAAAAATAAATCAATGGATTATTAGTTTGTCATGGGCTTTCTATTTTGCCACTAATTCCTGTCTAAGATGGCATACTCTGACCAAGAGGGGTAAGTTTGAAAGTGACCAAATAGCACGACTCAATACAGACTCCTGGTCCTTCATGTAAAAGTTTATCCATTGGACCATTGCCCCTCATTGGTTATAACATAACCAGAGCGTCTACAAGACTCCACAAGAACATTAAGACTGTCTCAAAGTTCATGATATTAAAATTTAGACATTCTTTCACCTACTTGGAATAAGAGATTGACAAAGTTTTCAGGAAGCGGGTGGTTGACCGTCCAGACAAGATACTCCTCCAGAGTGATCTTCCCATCCTTATCGGAGTCATAGGCATCCAGAATCTCTGTCACTATCACCGTTGGGTCTGTATCTTGAAAATTATCATATTCCTGAAAGAAGCATGATAAGCAAAAGGTATAGAAATGGGTTACTTTTACTGGAAATATAATTCTGTGCCATAAAGGGAGCTCCAAATTGATAGAATAAAGTGAACAGATTCTTCTACAAAACAAACATTTTCAGTAAGTAAAGCAGCTTGCAAACTGGTGATTTAAATCACAGCGACCTGTGATCATGATCACCTGCGACAAAAATTGCTTGTTTGCAGTGGTCACAGCAGGTGCCTACAACAATAATCAGTGAGCGCCATGATCAGCAATTAACAACAAACCCAGCGATTGCTTGTTTATACAAGCTTCTTTCAACCAATACCCTAATCAAATACATGTAAGCAGACAACAGACCATGTTCTCTTGGCTGGGCAACAATGTCATATTAAATCGATTTCAAATCATTCCATATTTGTATCAATAATCTTACCAGTTCCTCATCAGACTTGTTGTCTTTCCTGACAGCCAGCAGCGCCACCACCATGTCGACAAGTTCAGACTTCGACAGCAGACTATCGCGATCTTGGTCAAATATTTTGAAACAAACTGAAGAAGCAAAGATACATGTACATGAAATAATCGGAACTGCAGGTCCGAATTGTGATTGGGAGGTTGTGGGCTCAAGACTCGGTCTGTGCACTCAGTTCCTTCCAACGGCCCGAAATGGCTAAGTATTGCGCAGTATGTGGCCTTCCTGGTTTTTACAGTAAGGGAATAACACTATTATTATCATTATCATTACTAAGCAGCACCAAAACAAGTGGTTTCAAATAAGAACTTGAATACAGAACAAACGTCCACAGCCCAGTACCCTGATTCTGAACTTACATTTCTGTCTCTCAGTCATGGGTCCTCGACAACACGCCGACACCCCACAAGCCATTTCTTTGAAGTCGATGTGGTTATCACGATTCTCATCAAAGGCATTGAACAATCCTGCAGAAGATACAAGACACTATACATGTACATAAAACTGAAGGATTCAAATGAGAATACAACTCAAGAACAAATTCAAAAACACTAAGTACAATAGGGCATTAGCCTTGTTCTGACCACAGAGGTTTTGGTGAGACAACCATTGTGTGCAACTGGGCATGGAAATCCAGTACAATTTGACAGCCAAGACACCATCACCTAAATACTCACCACAGCAAAGTGACTCCGGTACAGGTGGTGATATGAGAGGTTGAAACGTCTCTGTATCAAACCGTCCGGATTTGGACTGAGCTTTCAGTGTCCAGTACCGCTTCTCCAGTTCGATTATGTCCGTCTCCTCCACTACAGAAAAGAAATAATTACTATAGACAGTGAAATCTACATTTCAAGTCGAGTAGAGACAATGTCATGGATTGGAGACATCCCGCTTATCTTCTTAATCGCAATACTGGACACACCACGCAATCTACTCTCCGTAATCACAATCTTCTCTGCAATCACAACCTACTCTGCAATCACAATCTACTCTCTGCAATCGCAACCTACTCAGCAATCACAACCTACTCTGCAATCACAATCTACTCTCTGCAATCGCAACCTACTCAGCAATCACAACCTACTCTGCAATCACAATCTTCTCTCTGCAATCACAATCTACTCACTGCAATCACATGGGTTCGATTCGATTTGCAGTAACTCAGAACTTTGTCCATTGCCAATAAAAATGTTGACATCTTGAACAATTTACAGATTTCCAGTATTACTTAAATATTTTTCTTCTTAAATAGTTAGCTCACATAAAAAACAACAACTGATAGAGAAACATTTGTTGTCCAATTTCTAGTTTTGTAGAAGACAACTGGAGGTGACAATCATGTAATTCTAACCCAGAATGGCTCAAGGAATGACTAAGAGAGAGAAATCTTACAGTGAGTGACACCAGCTAGGGTCTGGTAGAATGTGGGCGTTTCGCTATCACTGGTCAGCGTGGCATTATTGCTGTCGAAAAGTAGCCATTTAGTCAGTGACGTCACATCAGGATGTTTCAGGATCCATGTGCGGAACAGGTCATACGTCACTTTGTCTCGCTGGAAAAAAGGTATTGATTAATAAGATTTGTATTTAAAATTTCGATGATTGTCAGGGAATATTATTGTCCACAGCAATGGGATTTTACAACTGTGATGAGGAATTTTGGGGCATTATAATTTTGCTGTCTTTGCAGTCAATCCTGATCTGCAAATTTAACAAGCGCAAAATGTAACTCTTCCAAACATTATACAACACGTCTGCTCCCAAATTTTGGCAAAATTATTGTACGTGTAAAATGTTATGTTTTGGGGTAAAAGGTTGGTGACCACAAACAAAACATGTCAGAATTCTTTTCTGTGTTGCACTATTCTTTAGAGGAGACCTGTCCCAATGTAGCAGCATATGACAGGATACCAGTCTATCAGGCCATTACTCATAACAGGATGTATATATTACATAACATCTGACACAACACAACACGTTTCCGAGGTACTGGTTCCCATGGAAACCTGGCCGCACCAGTTAATCTTATTACTGAAGACTGATTTCATTGACACTACCATCAATTAGAATGTCCAAAGTGACAAGTCTGGGACAGTTCTGTGACCACTGAAAGCTCTGAACACAGTTATACAGCTACATAATCAGTGCTTTCAATCACTGCTGAAACATGTTTTTTACCTTTCAAATTAAAGAAAGAACTCTTGGTAATTTGAAACTGAATCTCAAATTTTATCAATATTACCAAACATATTACAAAGCAAATGAGGGTGCTTCCAAAAATAATATTGGATCCCTAAAAATTAAATCTCATGAGGTTCTAGCGGAAGCCCTGATATTACTTACATCAAGAAACAATTCAGATAGGGCAGCAGGTACCTGGCCCTCAGTAGCAAGTACAAGGCGGTCCATCTCTGACTTGCTCACGAATGGAAGGCTCTCATAAGCATAAAAGCCAAAGATGACTAAAAGAAGAGTAAACAAAGGTGTCTAAATTTCCACAAATGATATGATTTGAACGATCTGTTGGGGATTAGTAATATATACCGCTCACAAAATATTTCAACCACCAACTTCACCCTTGGCCATTTTACATCACGATTTAGTATATATCACCCAAGGGTCTTAGTTAGTACAGGTGATCTCCCAGCAGAAACTGGTGTACATGCCCTATGAACCATATAAGTTCAATCCGCCTGTATTCGTAACAGGTGCAGCTGCGTAAGTCCTATAAAGTTAATTCAAAATTCAATTTATATCTACATAATTCAGACATATTTCACTGTTGAATTACACTTAATACAGCATTAATTTTCATTAATTACATGTATTCAAATTAACTGCATCATGTACTTACACTTGATTCTTTCTTCTAAGTTACCTCTAGTCACCAACACCAGACCGCATACCAAATCTCTGAAGTTAAGACCACGCTGAGCTGCCCCAAATGACAGGAAGATTTGCTGAAAGAAATAGTTTTTAAATCATTGGCAAGTCAAAATTCAACTTCCACCTTTGTTTTTTTTACATGATAAATGTAACTAGATCCAGATGCCAATAATATACTAACACAAACCCCATTCCCACCCCTCTCCCTCCCCTTGAGACACCTGTTTCAGGAAATTCTAAATGATTGTGATGGAAAAAACTTCTCCCTAATTTTTCTGTTCATCTCTAATCTGTACTAGAAGTGTATCACTGCATTTTCTAGTCAAATGAAGTCAAGTACAAACACAACTACAAGGATTGTTGGTGCTGAACCTTATTTCCAAAGATAGGCTGAGTCTGGATCAGTCCCGATTGAAATATTGCCCTAATTCAGTGTATTACTACCAGCTACATGATTGCATGTACCTCATTTTCTATTTCTTTTTGCACAGTACATATTTCGGATTTATTACTGACTTAAATTCAGAACACTGCATACATGTATATATAGTGAACCTACCTCAGAAATACTTGCTGGTACGCCATCGCCAAGGACCTCCCTGACAAAGAGAATCTTTGTCATGTAGCCATTGATTGTACTTGTCCTTTTGAATGCATCTTTTAGCCTCTTCAGCTCCGCTTCACTCACTTGATGAATAACGAAGGAGGAAAACAACATCAAGCAATATGATATACAAAGTCATGGAGAATTATTATTAACGTTTAAGACCTGCAGCAAATGGCTTCCTAACAACCAAACAAACCATGCTGTTCCTCATGGTTATGTGTGATTTGAGCATGCAATATGCAATGGACGATTTCGAGGAAAGAAAAACCGCAGCCCCCAAAAACAAATGTGCACACTTAGAATGGGTCAGAAGGCCAAAGCCAACTTCGGGCAATGCCATAATGCACTGTGATACTTTATTCCAGGTGAAACGCATTACTTGTCAGTGCCCAAACACACTTCTCTGAAATCGACTATAGAATGGATGGAGCAGTTCCAGTCAGATTTAGGCCCAATAATGGCAATGCCAATGGTAATGGACAAACTTCATGCCCTCATCAATACAGAATGATTGTGATTCAATGCTGGAACCGTTGAATTAAGGCATTGGTGTAGAATCGAACTTTTAGAAGAAGTTTACTTAGGCGCTGACCAGTTATGCGTTCAACTGGAACAAATGGTCACAATGGCTTATGTTATGGCATTGTCCAAAGTTGGCTTAGGCCTTCGGACGGGTTTTGACACGCATTTTGATTTCCATTTGTCCAATTTGATTTGTTTTGGCTCTGAATCTGACTCGTTTTCTTTGAAAAGGTCTATCAAAAATACCATGATCACAACACTGGAAGATATCATACCATACATTCACTAAAAGTACATGTAAATATGTGCACGTACACGCCACGACCCATGTAAACACTAAAAATAAGACAGCCCTGTGCATTTCATGATTTTCATGTACATTTGTGTACATTTTCAAAATATCAACTTTTCACAAGGTTTGTTTTTCATCAAAAACACATCGATTTAGCATCTATTTAAACACGTACCCCGTTTGACAGCATCCTCATATGTGATAAAACATAACTTGGACTTCTCAGCACCCATTTTTTAGTTCAATCTCGGTGGGATTGAGGAATGATTTACATATTTTGATGGGTGAGAAATTTCCTCATTACAACGCCCTCCATCTTGAATCACGAGTTCGAGTTTCTCTTATTGACACCAGGTGGCGAGTTCGCGGATTTCGCGAATAATATCGGCGGGAAACTTAAAGGGCCACTCTTGCGAGACGGCGTGAAAGACAATGTCACAACCAACTATTCGGCCCGCTAAATAGGCTGTGAAAGACGCTTAAAGTTATTTCTGAATATCCTGAATCCTAAAAGAATTATCACAGGCAAAGAAAGTTGATCTAGCGACAAATAATACCAATAATGAATAATTCTATTGTCTAAATTAAGCTTTGGCGCCGAAAAATTACTCGGCATGTTCTCCCCACCCAGTCTACACGTTGACGGCACATTAGTCAGTAATTTCTTGAATATAAGTTAGTCCTTAAAAAATCATCTCGGCCAAGGTGGTAAATTTGTGAATATGGGTCACAAATATTAACAAGACTGTGTCTTCGGTTAGCATGTGCACCCTTAAAGGGACAATATAGGCAGCAGCTAGGCAGGCAAGACAAAGTTACACAAAGTTGCCAATAGGGGTCTCTCACATCTTACAGTATGTCGAAATGATTGACGCTTGGACGATGAATATGTTTAGTGCTGAATCTGACATGACCCAGGGCCCTTGCTGTATATATATATTAGTCACCTGAAGATGGCCAAACTAGCCCATCTGCTCCTGCCTATAGTCCCCCTTTAACATCTAAAATATTTCTGTGAAGTTAACAGGGGTGGATTTGTACTCTGTATTGTTCACTGTAATCCAATGGTGTCACGAATCAGATTAGAAAGTTAGTGCACTACTCCAACTCCCAATGTGAGGTGATTCCCTTTTCTCCCTTATTACGTTATCAGTAAGAATGGGGTTACTTCTCGATGAACTCAGTTGTGACAGCAATGAAGTCATCAGTAGCACTCCACTTATCAAAGTGCAGGATGCAACTTCCAAAAAGGGAGTTAAACTCGGCATTAAATGGTAGTCTGAATGGTGCGCCACCCCTGTACAGACATTTCCCGATCCTAAGTCTGTTGAATCTCAAACACCCAATTTCTTATTGGGATTACTGACATCATAGATAGTTGCACACACCCTGTATAAATGTCTGTGCCAAAGACCTGAAAATTCTATTGCATCCCGCTATCGTCATCTATCCAGGAGGTCTTTTGCCCCAGTTTAATGGAGTACCCATCAATATTCATGGACTCGTAATAAGGTATTTTGCAAGACTTCTGTTGCAGAAACTTTGATATTTTCAATTCAAGAAAATATATACTTGTATCTATACTTATTGGCATACATTGAACTGTATATGAAATATAATATTGTAAGAAAAGATGAATATCACTGTTTTGTTTGTTCTTTCATTGATCGAAAAAGCGGCTGGTTATCCGAAGTACAACCAGTTTGATTTAATTAAATGAGTATAGATGAGTTGGAGTTGGAGGATTAATATTACGTAAAAAACTCGTTAGGATGCTGGAGCACCTACTGGACGGCTACCCGCAGGCATGACATGGGACAAGACACTCGTGCTGCTATCTCTGATTCAATAGCGTACATTGGAGACCTATATAACCAGGTTTTCGCTTCACAACTCTATAGACACTGAAGCACCTACTGGACACCCATCTCGCAGACGAGATAAATACACCAGGAAATCTACATATCAATTGCTTAACCTATTGGACGACTTGTTAACGAGGTTTACCCGTCACAACTGAAGCACCTACTGGACGCCGATCTGACAATTAGTCTTAGACCTGTCATCAGGACCTCCCTATCAAGGACAGAATTTGTCAATCCAGTGGGGTTAGATCATTAAAAAGCAATATATAAACAGTAGAGAGGATAAGCCATTATTAGAGAGATTTAGCATTGGATTTGATGAAAGAGGTTTAGCAATCGATTGGTTTGTTTTGTACCCCGACCCCCTCTGGTTGTAGATGCTGACAGCTGAGACATCCGGCATGTCCAGCGAATTAAGCCGAGACGGCTCCTGGTCGTTTTCACGGCTTTGCCATGCGCTTAGACCCGCCCAATCTAGTAGGGGGTAGAGTTGGTAAGTATGTACAGCTAAAAAAGCGAAATCATTGCAGCCTTTGATATTGCTAAACATATTATAAAAAATCAATATTATAGTTAGTTTTTAGAACATGTAAATGTGTTTCTCAAGAAAAAACTCTTTTTTTGAGGATTACTTCTTTGACCCAACACCCCGCCAAAAAATGTTGAGGACCAAGCTATATTTAGGCATATTTGGTTACCGCCACCTTACCATTACGTCATTTTCATCATCATGTGATCTCTGCACCCCCTGCTCGGATGCACGAGGTTGCAGACGATGCGCACATTTTCCGAACTTTTTTGATTTTGTGAAATTCAATATTTTTTGTCCTCAAAAACAACTTTTTTTGGGGTAAGTACGACAAATTTTTTGTCTAATTTCTTCATTATGATCTCGTGATCAGAATGGACCGCACTTGTTTAGATTTTAGTCAATATGTTCACTATTTCTCAGTCCGAGAAGTTGGTGGGATGTTTGCGCAAAAATTTCAATGCGCAAAATGGCTTCGTTACTCGGAGAGAAAAAAGTTTGTCTTGAAAGACCGATCAAATCCTTCATCATCCTTGTGAATTAGCAACTATGATACTTATTTTTATGTTCTATGTGTAATTCTATATCTAATGAAATGAATATTGTGAAAAAATATTTGTTCGTTGAAAGGGATTTTGAAAAACAGAAACTTTTACGGACAACACTTCCCTGATCATATCATATAGAAGAATACATTGTATTGTTTCATGCTCGCGACATCCGTGCACACGGGGTCATCATGATTTCATGGACTTTTTCGATCGTGAATTAGACTTTGACAGCTCGAAACTTGAAAAATTTTGAAAAAACCTTGATATTGGTCATTGCAACTCCTTCTTTTTGGGTTTTCTTAGGTTGAATTCGACTTTGAACGATTTTTCCGTGAGTTCATCCCCACTTGAACAGATTGGCTGTTATGAAAATGCCTAAGTGAACAGGGTCCATCCTGGAGTTGGCTCATGTAGGAATTGACAGCTGAATAACCATTGGTAAGTAAGACAAATTTTATATGGCGCTCCAAGACGATCATTCTCTAATAATGTAATGACAGTATTATTTCCCTACTGTCGATATTATTAATTCCGTTATTTCAAAATTATTTCCGTAATCACAATATTATTTTCCGTAATGCCAATATTAATATCGTCATGTCATTATTCAGCACAAGTATTTTGCATAGTTTATGATTTATGAGCATTGTTTTCGACATGACAATATTGCCAGCGCTCGAAAGCGATCACATTTAGTCTTAAAACTTAAGACGATAAAAGAAAAAAATACTTCAAAGAAGCTTCTTTTACCGTCTTAACTCTCTCATCAGCGGCCATTAGTCAGAAACGACGTAGTCGAATCGACTACGTAATAAACACAGTGCATGCGCTTAAACCATAACATGAATTGCTTTTAAAACACTACCATGTTAACATAAACAAGTACCCTTTGCGGTTGATGAAAAACATATTTTAAAGCCAAATCCATAGACGGAAATTTGTTAAAATCTCAAGTGAATTTGGAGGCCGTTTCGAAACCAACTTGATTTCGAAGACGGCTCGTTTCAGACAGTCTAAAAATAGGTTTAGAGATTACATCACCACGCGAAAACATGTCGTGTTACATGTGTAAACCGCTGACAACAATGGCGCCATTTTGTGCAAAATGGCGCACTTTTTAAACATCATCAAAATTGCCGTGACGAAAAAAGAGCATCAATATATATTTTTTTATCTTTCTGAAATCACAAAAGAATATTATCAATCACCAATGGACTGACCCTATTGAGATATTTGATGTAATTTTTGTTTTTATTCAATCGTTATCGGTCACCTCCTCACATATTGCTGCCAGGGGTGAAAGACTTGGGTAAAGAACGACTCTCAGGTGTGGAGATTGATTACTGCACGTGACAATAATATTGACGGTGGAAGATGCCGGCTTTGCGATTTTCTCGTCAATAATGTCTAAATATGACTTTATTTCTTAGTTGATTTCGAATTTGGTGCATATAATTTTAAACACTGTACAGCTACATAAAGAATACATTAATTTGGTAGATTCTGTAGATACATGTTCACTTTTTATCAAATTTGCACATAGTCGTAGCGTTTTCCCGGGTTCTTTGATATGCAAATGTACATTTCCACGTGCTTTCATCTACACGGTATTTCTGATATCCTTGCATCGACGTATATATGGTGTTAATCCGATTGTCTCAGCCAATATACGTCTATGGTTCATTCGACTGGATCACATTCACAATTATACTGGTTAGTCCCGCCTACCAATTACTCTGGCCAGTCGGAATTCCTCTTACATGTTGATTGGCTGCTGCTCGTGAATACAAGGATAGTCACAATCTGGAGAAAACCATCTGTGGCCCATCGATTTTTGAGCAAACAAGATGGCACAATCTGTCCTCACTTGAGCAAACTCCCATACGCATCGGAGGATATTTCTGTTGGAGGAGCCCCCTACATTGTTGTCTTTGGTGGAAATGTGCTCCGAGACAATCTTGCCCTGATTTCCCGTCATTGCTGATATATGCATATTTTTCTCAGAAGACATAATTTCTGAGAAGGATCTCTAATGCCTTATAGACCAAGGCATGGAGGTATCGTCGCAACCTAACTCGCTTGCACCAGTCAGGCATACTATCGGTACCCAAGTAAGGGTAGGAATGGGGTACAGCCCTGTCCCTTCAGTATTGGACAAGACATGTCTGAGACCGTCAAAACCACATCTTGAGAGAAAGCCTCATCAATACTCGTAATGCATTCAATCGTTTGTGTTTGACCCATCCCTACCCAAGTAGTTGTGACCTTGTCGTCAGTAGAGTACATCCTGCAGTCAGACTGCCTTACCTTTGGCAATGTTTCTGAGACGGGCCTGTTGTGACTGTCTTATAGCTCTCTCATCGATTCGACAACATGTTGGAGGTCCCAGGCTCAATTCGGTCTGGTTGTGACTGTATTATCTCTCTTATCGCGTTGGAAACACAGTGGGCTCCCAAACTAGAGTCTGGTTGTGACTGTCTTATAGCTCTCATCGCATTGAAAACAAGCTCAATTCGGGCTGGTTGTGATTGTCTTATCTCTCTCATCGATTTGACAACACAGTGGAGCTCCCAAGCTCAATTCGGCCTGGTTGTGACTGTCTTATCTCTCTCATCGATTTGACAACACAGTGGAGCTCCCAAGCTCAATTCGGCCTGGTTGTGACTGTCTTATCTCTCTCATCGATTTGACATCACAGTGGAGCTCCTAAGCTAGAGTAGGTCTGGTTGTGACTATCTATCTCTCTTATAGTAGGTTGTGACATCATATCGAGCGATCGGATGTTGTTGAGACACTTGACAGATAGAAATATTGTCCACAGGGACATGGTCTTTAATAGGTTGCGACATCCTATCAAGAAAGGTCCTTGATCGAGTTGTTTACAGGTGATGCATGGTCTTTGTGACATCATATCGAGCGATCGGATGTTGTTGAGACACTTGACAGATGGAAATATTGTCCACAGGGCCATGGTCTTTACTAAGGTTGCAACATCATATCAAGAAAGGTTCTTGATCGAGTTGTTTACAGGTGATGCATGGTCTTTGTGACATCATATCAAGCGATCGGATGTTGTTGAGACACTTGACAGATAGAAATATTGTCCACAGGGACATGGTCTTCACTAAGGTTACGACATCATATCAAGAAAGGTCCTTGATCGAGTTGTTTACAGGTGATGCATGGTCTTTGTGACATCATATCGAGTGATCGGATGTTGTTGAGACCCTTGACAGATAGAAATATTGCAGGTTGGGCATGCAGTAGCAGAATAGAGAGCACCTGGGTTTTGACGTCGGGTGAGACGTGAGTCGTGGTTGTACAGCAAAAAAACTGAAAGAGAACAAAGACATATTATTTTGTATTTGCTTATTTATTTATTCGACCGAACAGGTTGTGACATCATATGAGAAATAAATTAACACATGTTGTATTTTCGTAAAGGGCATGTAAATATTGACTAAATAAATCCTGTAACAAAATAAATAGATTGAAAGATTGTGCAGTAGTAACGCAACTTTTGATCTGCAGTCCAACATGGCTGCCAGCAACGCAAAAAATAACACTTCAACGCCATACTATGACTGATGCTGATTATGCTAGGCCTATGCTTATGGCTGCAACGAGCGATCAGGCAGATTCGTAGAATGCACAAAATGAAAGCTTGTTGGTGAGTGGTTGACTATAGCCCTGCCCAGTAGAATGGACGAAAAATAGCCAAAGCTTTCCAAATTACACAACACTCCAGATTATGAACTAACGCGGTAGAATATTGACATGATGATATTAATATCGACAGGACGGTAATGATATAGCTATTGCATTATTCAGGCATGAGAGTTTTCCGGTAATTCCCGGAAATCCGGTTATGAAGTACTGTATCCAAAAAGTTGGGTCCCGAGATTCGCGCAGATCTGCAATAAAAATTAGGGGGGGGGGGGGGGTTAGAGGTGTTGACCTGAACTGAAGAGCCAGCCACAAAACTTTCCGCCCGGCATCAAAATTGTCCGCATTATTCCCGCCAAAGCCAGAGCTAAACCCATCGAATCACCACGCGCCTTGGCATTCAAAAAGGCAGGCCGCATAATGTATATCGCGCTGTAGCCGTCAGTCTCTGAATCAACCGTGTGACTCGGCCTAGACAGTGCTGTACCGCCAATGGAACGCATGTGCAAGAGACTAAAATATTGATCGATGCCGTGTGCTGTCTAAAAATAGCGCTGACCTCATCTTCACCGTACAAACAGATAACGAACTGACGAAACTTGGGGAATCCCCTCACAGCGCAAGGCACTGTGGGATAGCCTCGCCTCATGATCGAAATGGCGCCATGAACACTTACAGCTAGTTCGGTGAATAATGGTGAATTTTAAAAAGAAACCACGCATGAAATCTTTGTGGGGAGGACCCCCACACAATAAACAGAGCAGAATAACTCTGTAATTTGCCAGAAATTAGTCCCAATGCATTTGAAATTTGAACTTCTTCAGCGAGTAAGGCACCCCCTTGAACCCTCCCCCATCAGAAAAATTTTCAGGTTGTGACCTTTCAGCTCACTCTCATGCCTGATTATTAGAGAGTTGTGAATAGGCTTTGAGCACCATAATTTTATGTCTAATTTCTTCATTATGATCTCATGATCATAATAGATCACACTTGGGATGTTTGCTCAAAAATTTCAATGCGCAAAATGGTTTCGTTACTCGGGAGAGAAAAAAGTCTGTCTTGAAAGACCGATCAAATCCTTCATCATCCTTGTGAATTAGCAACTATAAATTCCAAAAGGGGGCTATCTCGCCCCCTTAAACTATATGGCCTTTCAGTATCGCTTGATGACAATTAACCAAAGATTTCATATGAATAATTGTCACTTGGAGCAAATCAGCCTTGTGATTTGTCTGAAGCATTGAAAGAACCCAACAAAACATAATGAATTCTAAGAGGACGGAGATGCAATTTCCAAGCATCTCAGCATCAAATCCAAGAGAGCACTCCCGAAGAAAATTCAGAAGGCTGTAGTTGTGATGTAAAAGCAGTCGGCATCAAAGAGCCCCAGTGCTGTGCTCCCCAAGAAAAGTTTGAAGGCATCCTTAAAGCAGGCTGCCTCTGGCCTATCGACAAGGTCCTTGTTGACTTACCTTGCTATGATGAAATATCAAGAGACGGGTCAACGATATGATGAATGCTTCGGGATGTCAAAATATCAGAATTCTGTGTGTGACGGCCAACAAATTTATGACTATTCTAATGGTCCGTGTTCTTTTTCAGTGTGGTTTGAAGATTGACTGGTCCTTGGATGTCAAAGAGGCCTGGAAAAACCTTCTTGACATAGAAGCTGGGTGGCGCTCGCATCTGAAACGCCTGCTGTGAACGAGAGCTGGGGCCAAACCATGCTAAAGCCTAAAGACATCTGTAATTCGCGCATTGTTGCAAGCACCATCAATGGCAGGACTAAAGATTGTCAGTGACAGCTATTTGAGAAGAAGAAACATCAACACGTGTAGAGGTGCTGCTGTATCGGTGGCTCTAACTCTGGCTAGCAGTGAAGAGGTCCCTGGTTCAGACCCGATAGTTGGCTTGAGACTTGAGATCTGTCTCTCTGTCCGACTGTCTGTCTCACTCCACCAGGTACCAGTCAGAAATGCTCAAAATGTAGTGCTGAATGAACAGCTCCTAGATGACTCCCTACATCATAAACCTCTGAAATCTTTAATGTAGGTACTCCAACCTCTCACCCCCTTAAAATATATGGCCTTTCAGTATCGCTTGATGTCAATTAACCAAAGATTTCTTAGGAATAATTGTCACTTGGGGCAAATCAGCCTTGTGATTTGTCTAAAGCATTGAAAGAACCCAACAAAACATAATGCATCTCCGTCCCCTTAGAATTCGATTTCCAAGCACCTCAGCATCAAATCAAGGAGAGTACTCCCCAATAAAATTCAGAAGGCCATAGTTGTGATGTAAAAGCAGTCGGCATCAAAGAGCCCAGGTGCTGTGCTCCCCAAAGAAAGTTTTGAAATTTTTGAAGGCGTCCTTCAAGCAGGCTGCCTCTGGCCTATTGACAAGGTCCTTGTTGATTTACCTTGCTATGATGAAATATCAAGAGACGGTCAACCATATGATGAATGCTTCAGGATATCAAAATATCAGAATTCTGTGCGTGTCCGTGTTCTTTTTCAGTGTGGTTTGAAGATTGACTGGTCCTTGGATGTCAAAGAGGCCTGGAAAAACCTTCTTGACATAGACGCTTGGTGGTGCACGCATCTGAAACGCCTGCTGTGAACGAGAGCTGGGGTCAAACCATGCTAAAGCCTAAAGACATCTGTAATTCGCGCATTGTTGCCAGCACCATCAATGGCAGGACTAAAGATTGTCAGTGACAGCTATTTGAGAAGAAGAAACATCAACACGTGTAGAGGTGCTGCTGTATCGGTGGCTCTAACTCTGGCTAGCAGTGAAGAGGTCCCTGGTTCAGACCCGATAGTTGGCTTGAGACTTGAGATCTGTCTCTCTGTCCGACTGTCTGTCTCACTCCTCCAGGTACCAGTCAGAAATGCTCAAAATGTAGTGCTGAATGAGCAGCTCCTAGATGACTCCCTACATCATAAACCTCTGAAATCTTTATGGTAGGTACTCCAACCTCTCGCCCCCTTGGCCTTTCAGTATCGCTTGATGTCAATTAACCAAAGATTTCTTATGAATAATTGTCACTTGGAGCAAATCAGCCTTGTGATTTCTCTAAAGCATTGAAAGAATCCAACAAAACATAATGCATCTCCGTCCCCTTAGAATTCGATTTCCAAGCACCTCAGCATCAAATCAAGGAGAGTACTCCCCAATAAAATTCAGAAGACCATAGTTGTGATGTAAAAGCAGTCGGCATCAAAGAGCCCAGGTGCTGTGCTCCCCAAAGAAAGTTTTGAAGGCATCCTTCAAGCAGGCTGCCTCTGGCCTATCGACAAGGTCCTTGTTGATTTACCTTGCTATGATGAAATATCAAGAGACGGTCAACCATATGATGAATGCTTCAGGAAGTCAAAATATCAGAATTCTGTGTGTGACGGCTAACAAATTTATGATTATTCTAATGGTCCGTGTTCTTTTTCAGTGTGGTTTGAAGATTGACTGGTCCTTGAATGTCAAAGAGGCCTGGAAAAACATACATTGACATAGACGCTTGGTGGTGCACGCATCTGAAACGCCTGCTGTGAACGAGAGCTGGGGTCAAACCATGCTAAAGCCTAAAGACATCTGTAATTCGCGCATTGTTGCCAGCACCATCAATGGCAGGACTAAAGATTGTCAGTGACAGCTATTTGAGAAGAAGAAACATCAACACGTGTAGAGGTGCTGCTGTATCGGTGGCTCTAACTCTGGCTAGCAGTGAAGAGGTCCCTGGTTCAGACCCGATAGTTGGCTTGAGACTTGAGATCTGTCTCTCTGTCCGACTGTCTGTCTCACTCCACCAGGTACCAGTCAGAAATGCTCAAAATGTAGTGCTGAATGAGCAGCTCCTAGATGACTCCCTACATCATAAACCTCTGAAATCTTTATGGTAGGTACTCCAACCTCTCGCCCCCTTAAACTATATGGCCTTTCAGTATCGCTTGATGTCAATTAACCAAAGATTTCTCATGAATAATTGTCACTTGGAGCAAATCAGCTTTGTGATTTGTCTAAAGCATTGAAAGAACCCAACAAAACATAATGCATCTCCGTCCCCTTAGAATTCGATTTTCAAGCACCTCGGCATCAAATCAAGGAGAGTACTCCCCAATAAAATTCAGAAGACCATAGTTGTGATGTAAAAGCAGTCGGCATCAAAGAGCCCAGGTGCTGTGCTCCCCAAAGAAAGTTTTGAAGGCATCCTTCAAGCAGGCTGCCTCTGGCCTATCGACAAGGTCCTTGTTGATTTACCTTGCTATGATGAAATACCAAGAGACGGTCAACCATATGATGAATGCTTCAGGAAGTCAAAATATCAGAATTCTGTGTGTGACGGCTAACAAATTTATGATTATTCTAATGGTCCGTGTTCTTTTTCAGTGTGGTTTGAAGATTGACTGGTCCTTGAATGTCAAAGAGGCCTGGAAAAACATACATTGACATAGACGCTTGGTGGTGCACGCATCTGAAACGCCTGCTGTGAACGAGAGCTGGGGTCAAACCATGCTAAAGCCTAAAGACATCTGTAATTCGCGCATTGTTGCCAGCACCATCAATGGCAGGACTAAAGATTGTCAGTGACAGCTATTTGAGAAGAAGAAACATCAACACGTGTAGAGGTGCTGCTGTATCGGTGGCTCTAACTCTGGCTAGCAGTGAAGAGGTCCCTGGTTCAGACCCGATAGTTGGCTTGAGACTTGAGATCTGTCTCTCTGTCCGACTGTCTGTCTCACTCCACCAGGTACCAGTCAGAAATGCTCAAAATGTAGTGCTGAATGAGCAGCTCCTAGATGACTCCCTACATCATAAACCTCTGAAATCTTTATGGTAGGTACTCCAACCTCTCGCCCCCTTAAACTATATGGCCTTTCAGTATCGCTTGATGTCAATTAACCAAAGATTTCTCATGAATAATTGTCACTTGGAGCAAATCAGCCTTGTGATTTGTCTAAAGCATTGAAAGAACCCAACAAAACATAATGCATCTCCGTCCCCTTAGAATTCGATTTCCAAGCACCTCGGCATCAAATCAAGGAGAGCACTCCCCAATAAAATTCAGGAGACCATA
Organism: Lineus longissimus; assembly: GCF_910592395.1. Lineage (NCBI taxonomy): Eukaryota > Metazoa > Nemertea > Pilidiophora > Heteronemertea > Lineidae > Lineus > Lineus longissimus. The sequence continues at coordinate 9,450,270 of NC_088309.1, read as the reverse complement.
GTTGTGATGTAAAAGCAGTCGGCATCAAAGAGCCCAGGTGCTGTGCTCCCCAAAGAAAGTTTTGAAGGCATCCTTCAAGCAGGCTGCCTCTGGCCTATCGACAAGGTCCTTGTTGATTTACCTTGCTGTGATGAAATATCAAGAGACGGTCAACCATATGATGAATGCTTCAGGAAGTCAAAATATCAGAATTCTGTGTGTGACGGCTAACAAATTTATGATTATTCTAATGGTCCGTGTTCTTTTTCAGTGTGGTTTGAAGATTGACTGGTCCTTGAATGTCAAAGAGGCCTGGAAAAACATACATTGACATAGACGCTTGGTGGTGCACGCATCTGAAACGCCTGCTGTGAACGAGAGCTGGGGTCAAACCATGCTAAAGCCTAAAGACATCTGTAATTCGCGCATTGTTGCCAGCACCATCAATGGCAGGACTAAAGATTGTCAGTGACAGCTATTTGAGAAGAAGAAACATCAACACGTGTAGAGGTGCTGCTGAATCGGTGGCTCTAACTCTGGCTAGCAGTGAAGAGGTCCCTGGTTCAGACCCGATAGTTGGCTTGAGACTTGAGACCTGTCTCTCTGTCCGACTGTCTGTCTCACTCCTCCAGGTACCAGTCAGAATTGCTCAAAATGTGGTGCTGAATGAGCAGCTCCTATATGACTCCCTACATCATATAACCTCTGGAATTTGTATGGTAGGTAGTCCAAGCTAGGATACATCGCATATCATACTGACTTCGGTTTGACCTATATACTATACATGTAGCATGTTTTTTAACCAGGATAAATTCCTAACCACCAAATATCCATACTGTGAGCACAATGGCACCTGGCCGTTTCATTATTAGTCTTTAAGTGGTTCTCATTATTTAAAAGTAAAACATCAATAAAATAGTACATTGATTAGACGCATTTGGACCATAGTCATCACAGCCCAAGAGTAGTGTCCTGCTAACAATTACAGAGCTATCCATGGTAAAAAGATTGCAAGATGAGATCAATGAATAAAATTTTACATTCTTTTATTTTCAATTGGTCCTTGTCATTTCAGCTTTGGTTTACCAGTCCTTGGATGGTGAAGTGTGTGCAGGATGTCATGACAACCAGTCCTTGGATGGTGAAGTGGGTGCAGGATGTCATGACAACCAGTCCTTGGATGGTGAAGTGGGTGCAGGATGTCATGACATGAGCATGAAGAATATTGTGAAAGACCGCACCAAAAATACCTGAACATTAACCTTTTCTAAAGAGAAGAGACTTTTTATGAATTTAGGCCTATAAAAGGTTAAGAAGTTGTGCAGGAATATGGTTTACTCCTCAATGAGCTTGGAAACCCTCGTCCACCTGGATGCAGCGGAAGATATGTGCAGATTCATTTCTTGCTTTGAAGCAATATTGTTGCTACACTCCTAAAGCGGTGGCAATGTTCAGGTCTTTTCTGCCTCGCTGGCAAATCTGCATACCAGTAATTATGTGCAGACTTGGCTCTTCCTGAGATTGTAGGACTGGGTCCATTGAATGTAACAAAAATAATCGATGCCTATTTACAAATGAAATGAAGAGTCTGCATTTTGGTGCAACTCCATATAACTGTCGGGTGATTTCGCTCTGAACTTGTGACACTCTGATCGGTCTGAAAAAATCATTATCCCGCCCCTCTGGGAAAAATTTGCAGCCAGATTGCACCATTGCCTGTTACTGTCTGAGAGATGGCAATGTCGGGGGTTCATGACGGTGGTTAAACCTATTGCGAATGGGCAGCACAATTGGGTGTAGGATACTCCGAAACCATTGCACACTCCTGAATCTGCGGTGGGTTGGTACCCCACGCTACGTAGGGAGTAGGTTTCTTGGTAAGACTTGGTCCACGTGAATGGGTCGTGCCTTAAAAATGATGAGAAGTTGCGAATTGACGCCCTGTGAAGTGTCCTTCGACCAACTAGTGCTAATCCGGTCACTGTCTCCAGGTCACCATGCCTCGGTCAATGAGCGGGCGAAGCACCCAATGGCTCCGTCAGGAGTACATCGTCAACTTCAGCCCGTAGTCAAACCGGTACACGCACAAATATCTTAGTTGAGAGTGGGGGACATCAGTAAAGTGCTTCTCATCGGGGTAATACAGTACCACTGTATACAATGACCCCATTTTTTGTTGGATTCATTTCCACTGAGGAGTGGTCGATAATGAGAATTTCAGGCCAGTCTGATTATCACCAGTACAGAGGGCAATTATCTAATAGTTATGTGGCTTTCCCTCAAACTGTATACTCTTTCATGTCAGTTGTAAGTTCGTGTTGCTTGGTAGTGTTCAGGGTCTTTTTGTCGAACAGGCACATCTGCATACCAGTAATTATGTGCAAACATCATTTTTGCTTTGAAGCAATATAGTTGCTACACTCCTAAAGCAGTGGCTGTCTTCAGGTCTTTTCTGTGTCGCGGGCAAATCTGCATACCAGTGATTATATGTATAATTAAGTCTTGCTTTGAAGCAATATCAGTGCTACACTTGTGAAGCAGTGGCAGTGTTCAGGTCTTGTCTGCCTCGCTGACATATCTGCATACCAGTAATTATGTGCAGACTTGGCTCTTTCTTTGGAGCAGTACAGTTGTAAGAAAAAATCCTGTTTGTAATTTTATAAATTAGTTGCTCATTAAGGGCTTACGAAGGTTTTGATGCCTTGCTGGCATATCTGCATACCAGTAAAATATGTGCAGATTCATTTCTTGCTTTGAAGCAATATTGTTGCTACACTCCTAAAGCGGTGGCAATGTTCAGGTCTTTTCTGCCTCGCTGGCAAATCTGCATACCAGTAATCATGTGCAGACTTGGCTCTTCCTGAGATTGTAGGACTGGGTCCATTGAATGTAACAAAAATAATCGATGCCTATTTACAAATGAAATGAAGAGTCTGCATTTTGGTGCAACTCCATATAACTGTCGGGTGATTTCGCTCTGAACTTGTGACACTCTGATCGGTCTGAAAAAATCATTATCCCGCCCCTCTGGGAAAAATTTGCAGCCAGATTGCACCATTGCCTGTTACTGTCTGAGAGATGGCAATGTCAGGGGTTCATGACGGTGGTTAAACCTATTGCGAATGGGCAGCACAATTGGGTGTAGGATACTCCGAAACCATTGCACACTCCTGAATCTGCGGTGGGTTGGTACCCCACGCTACGTAGGGAGTAGGTTTCTTGGTAAGACTTGGTCCACGTGAATGGGTTGTGCCTTAAAAATGATGAGAAGTTGCGAATTGACGCCCTGTGAAGTGTCCTTCGACCAACTAGTGCTAATCCGGTCACTGTCTCCAGGTCACCATGCCTCGGTCAATGAGCGGGCGAAGCACCCAATGGCTCCGTCAGGAGTACATCGTCAACTTCAGCCCGTAGTCAAACCGGTACACGCACAAATATCTTAGTTGAGAGTGGGGGACATCAGTAAAGTGCTTCTCATCGGGGTAATACAGTACCACTGTATACAATGACCCCATTTTTTGTTGGATTCATTTCCACTGAGGAGTGGTCGATAATGAGAATTTCAGGCCAGTCTGATTATCACCAGTACAGAGGGCAATTATCTAATAGTTATGTGGCTTTCCCTCAAACTGTATACTCTTTCATGTCAGTTGTAAGTTCGTGTTGCTTGGTAGTGTTCAGGGTCTTTTTGTCGAACAGGCACATCTGCATACCAGTAATTATGTGCAAACATCATTTTTGCTTTGAAGCAATATCGTTGCTACACTCCTAAAGCAGTGGCTGTCTTCAGGTCTTTTCTGTGTCGCGGGCAAATCTGCATACCAGTGATTATATGTATAATTAAGTCTTGCTTTGAAGCAATATCAGTGCTACACTTGTGAAGCAGTGGCAGTGTTCAGGTCTTGTCTGCCTCGCTGACATATCTGCATACCAGTAATTATGTGCAGACTTGGCTCTTTCTTTGGAGCAGTACAGTTGTAAGAAAAAATCCTGTTTGTAATTTTATAAATTAGTTGCTCATTAAGGGCTTACGAAGGTTTTGATGCCTTGCTGGCATATCTGCATACCAGTAAAATATGTGCAGATTCATTTCTTGCTTTGAAGCAATATTGTTGCTACACTCCTAAAGCGGTGGCAATGTTCAGGTCTTTTCTGCCTCGCTGGCAAATCTGCATACCAGTAATCATGTGCAGACTTGGCTCTTCCTGAGATTGTAGGACTGGGTCCATTGAATGTAACAAAAATAATCGATGCCTATTTACAAATGAAATGAAGAGTCTGCATTTTGGTTCAACTCCATATAACTGTCGGGTGATTTCGCTCTGAACTTGTGACACTCTGATCGGTCTGAAAAAAATCATTATCCCGCCCCTCTGGGAAAAATTTGCAGCCAGATTGCACCATTGCCTGTTACTGTCTGAGAGATGGCAATGTCAGGGGTTCATGACGGTGGTTAAACCTATTGCGAATGGGCAGCACAATTGGGTGTAGGATACTCCGAAACCATTGCACACTCCTGAATCTGCGGTGGGTTGGTACCCCACGCTACGTAGGGAGTAGGTTTCTTGGTAAGACTTGGTCCACGTGAATGGGTCGTGCCTTAAAAATGATGAGAAGTTGCGAATTGACGCCCTGTGAAGTGTCCTTCGACCAACTAGTGCTAATCCGGTCACTGTCTCCAGGTCACCATGCCTCGGTCAATGAGCGGGCGAAGCACCCAATGGCTCCGTCAGGAGTACATCGTCAACTTCAGCCCGTAGTCAAACCGGTACACGCACAAATATCTTAGTTGAGAGTGGGGGACATCAGTAAAGTGCTTCTCATCGGGGTAATACAGTACCACTGTATACAATGACCCCATTTTTTGTTGGATTCATTTCCACTGAGGAGTGGTCGATAATGAGAATTTCAGGCCAGTCTGATTATCACCAGTACAGAGGGCAATTATCTAATAGTTATGTGGCTTTCCCTCAAACTGTATACTCTTTCATGTCAGTTGTAAGTTCGTGTTGCTTGGTAGTGTTCAGGGTCTTTTTGTCGAACAGGCACATCTGCATACCAGTAATTATGTGCAAACATCATTTTTGCTTTGAAGCAATATAGTTGCTACACTCCTAAAGCAGTGGCTGTCTTCAGGTCTTTTCTGTGTCGCGGGCAAATCTGCATACCAGTGATTATATGTATAATTAAGTCTTGCTTTGAAGCAATATCAGTGCTACACTTGTGAAGCAGTGGCAGTGTTCAGGTCTTGTCTGCCTCGCTGACATATCTGCATACCAGTAATTATGTGCAGACTTGGCTCTTTCTTTGGAGCAGTACAGTTGTAAGAAAAAATCCTGTTTGTAATTTTATAAATTAGTTGCTCATTAAGGGCTTACGAAGGTTTTGATGCCTTGCTGGCATATCTGCATACCAGTAAAATATGTGCAGATTCATTTCTTGCTTTGAAGCAATATTGTTGCTACACTCCTAAAGCGGTGGCAATGTTCAGGTCTTTTCTGCCTCGCTGGCAAATCTGCATACCAGTAATCATGTGCAGACTTGGCTCTTCCTGAGATTGTAGGACTGGGTCCATTGAATGTAACAAAAATAATCGATGCCTATTTACAAATGAAATGAAGAGTCTGCATTTTGGTGCAACTCCATATAACTGTCGGGTGATTTCGCTCTGAACTTGTGACACTCTGATCGGTCTGAAAAAATCATTATCCCGCCCCTCTGGGAAAAATTTGCAGCCAGATTGCACCATTGCCTGTTACTGTCTGAGAGATGGCAATGTCAGGGGTTCATGACGGTGGTTAAACCTATTGCGAATGGGCAGCACAATTGGGTGTAGGATACTCCGAAACCATTGCACACTCCTGAATCTGCGGTGGGTTGGTACCCCACGCTACGTAGGGAGTAGGTTTCTTGGTAAGACTTGGTCCACGTGAATGGGTCGTGCCTTAAAAATGATGAGAAGTTGCGAATTGACGCCCTGTGAAGTGTCCTTCGACCAACTAGTGCTAATCCGGTCACTGTCTCCAGGTCACCATGCCTCGGTCAATGAGCGGGCGAAGCACCCAATGGCTCCGTCAGGAGTACATCGTCAACTTCAGCCCGTAGTCAAACCGGTACACGCACAAATATCTTAGTTGAGAGTGGGGGACATCAGTAAAGTGCTTCTCATCGGGGTAATACAGTACCACTGTATACAATGACCCCATTTTTTTGTTGGATTCATTTCCACTGAGGAGTGGTCGATAATGAGAATTTCAGGCCAGTCTGATTATCACCAGTACAGAGGGCAATTATCTAATAGTTATGTGGCTTTCCCTCAAACTGTATACTCTTTCATGTCAGTTGTAAGTTCGTGTTGCTTGGTAGTGTTCAGGGTCTTTTTGTCGAACAGGCACATCTGCATACCAGTAATTATGTGCAAACATCATTTTTGCTTTGAAGCAATATCGTTGCTACACTCCTAAAGCAGTGGCTGTCTTCAGGTCTTTTCTGTGTCGCGGGCAAATCTGCATACCAGTGATTATATGTATAATTAAGTCTTGCTTTGAAGCAATATCAGTGCTACACTTGTGAAGCAGTGGCAGTGTTCAGGTCTTGTCTGCCTCGCTGACATATCTGCATACCAGTAATTATGTGCAGACTTGGCTCTTTCTTTGGAGCAGTACAGTTGTAAGAAAAAATCCTGTTTGTAATTTTATAAATTAGTTGCTCATTAAGGGCTTGCGAAGGTTTTGATGCCTTGCTGGCATATCTGCATACCAGTAAAATATGTGCAGATTCATTTCTTGCTTTGAAGCAATATTGTTGCTACACTCCTAAAGCGGTGGCAATGTTCAGGTCTTTTCTGTGCAGACTTGGCTCTTCCTGAGATTGTAGGACTGGGTCCATTGAATGTAACAAAAATAATCGATGCCTATTTACAAATGAAATGAAGAGTCTGCATTTTGGTGCAACTCCATATAACTGTCGGGTGATTTCGCTCTGAACTTGTGACACTCTGATCGGTCTGAAAAATCATTATCCCGCCCCTCTGGGAAAAATTTGCAGCCAGATTGCACCATTGCCTGTTACTGTCTGAGAGATGGCAATGTCAGGGGTTCATGACGGTGGTTAAACCTATTGCGAATGGGCAGCACAATTGGGTGTAGGATACTCCGAAACCATTACACACTCCTGAATCTGCGGTGGGTTGGTACCCCACGCTACGTAAGGAGTAGGTTTCTTGGTAAGACTTGGTCCACGTGAATGGGTCGTGCCTTAAAAATGATGAGAAGTTGCGAATTGACGCCCTGTGAAGTGTCCTTCGACCAACTAGTGCTAATCCGGTCACTGTCTCCAGGTCACCATGCCTCGGTCAATGAGCGGGCGAAGCACCCAATGGCTCCGTCAGGAGTACATCGTCAACTTCAGCCCGTAGTCAAACCGGTACACGCACAAATATCTTAGTTGAGAGTGGGGGACATCAGTAAAGTGCTTCTCATCGGGGTAATACAGTACCACTGTATACAATGACCCCATTTTTTGTTGGATTCAATTCCACTGGGGAGTCGTCGATAATGAGAACATCAGGCCAGTCATAGTGTCATCAGTTCAGAGAGCAATTACCTCATAGTTATGTGGCATTCAAAATGTATACTCTTTTATGTCATTTGTGAAGTGGTGTTGTTTGTTGCACATCATGGCACGGGCAGAAGGATCCGTCTGATTGAGTTGTATTGCTGCCTAAATATCATCTCATTTTAGGATTAGTTTCTGTGATTTACCATGAGAAGGCCTACAACTGTGTAGTTCTATCGCTGTATTGATTTTATAAGTTGTGCATTGTTGTTGTTGCTAAATAAAAATGTGAAATTGTACTGGTACTGTTAATTTGTTTGTTTTATTTTATGGCATAACACTATAGGAGTGGAGCTGCTTTGCAGGAGAAATAGATGATAAGCAGCAAAAATTGCTTTTACCCTCGGTGATCTGTTTCAGTAATCGCTCCTGAAGTTGTGGCCTGCATTTTGGTCACCTTAAAAAGATGCTCCACTCCTGTGTTGTTGGTTATGCATTGCGTGTTTTATTTTAAACTGCATATACTTTGAAGTTTGGCCGAATACCTCTGCATTGAGACCTGATTAATCAAGTGGTCGGTAGCCCAGAATGTTAGTTGTACTCCGGTGGCATGGCTTGGACAATGTCGCAACCCGAGATGGACGTCCATCAAGCTGATAGATCAGTTTTAGGGTTGTGCTTTTATCCCAGCCAAGAGACCCTTGTCCTGGTCGGTATAGAAGAACAGAATGCATGTTGCCTACCATACAAAAGAAGCTGCGTATGCTGTGCCATTCCAACTCCATGCATAAGAGCCCAGGTATATATATGCCTACACACCATTGCTGGCCCCTGGACATTGTTCTAGATCAGGTTGGCGTATCTCAAACCCATGGACATACTAAACGAGGAGTCCCCTTGTTTACCCATGCTGTGTAGAACACTGATCTCACCAGCATCTTGGCAAAGGAGGCACATAAAGTCCCCTTACCCAATTTCAGTTGTACCAGTCATGAAAAAAGACACTATGCCCAAACGATTAATATGGACAGGGAGTCTTAATATAGACAACCCCGAAACCGGTGCCATGCCCTCCAGCTGGTGTTGTGTAGGTTGTGACATTGTCCTTTGGGAAGTGTTCTAGATCAGGTTGGCGTATCTCAAACCCATGGACATACTAAACGAGGAGTCCCCTTGTTTACCCATGCTGTGTAGAACACTGATCTCACCAGCATCTTGGCAAAGGAGGCACATAAAGTCCCCTTACCCAATTTCAGTTGTACCAGTCATGAAAAAAGACACTATGCCCAAACGATTAATATGGACAGGGAGTCTTAATATAGACAACCCCGAAACCGGTGCCATGCCCTCCAGCTGGTGTTGTGTAGGTTGTGACATTGTCCTTTGGGAAGTGAGGTCTTCCCTACCACAGCAGAATCATACTTCCAGCGGTATTCTGCATCACTCAATACAGCATTTCTTGACAGACAGTATAGTAGAGACCACCAGTCCAGATGGGGTTAATATTGCCACAGAAGTTAAATACTCTCCCAAACGATGAAAATACCTTTAAAAAAATATTCCCACGGTCTCAGCCAAACAGGCTGCAAGGGTTAATAAACAACCTTGTACCCAGGATCAAAAAATGAAAATTGCAGGTATAATGTATGAAGAAATTTTAAACTTTTTCCTAGGAACAAGGTTTCCATTAACCCTCTCATCCCGTTTGGCTCTGACCGTGGGAATATTTTATTTTTGCAAAACTTCTGCCTTATGAAATGGATATACCTTTTTTCTCAAAATTAACCCCCTCAGTGTGAAATAGTTGCCTATCAATTGTACTTTAAAAGTACGTTCATTTTTCACATCCTTGGAAGCACAGAAGCAGTCCAAAGTCACCCATGGGGGATAAATAATTGTATGACGTATTCTCCTACTGACAGCATGCAGCTGCGCTTTTATTGGTTGGTGCTCTCGTGGGCTGGGGTGGGAAAAAATTGGACACTCGAGCTCAAATCAAAACATCTTTTTAATTCAACATGTGTATGTTCTGTGCTTTCAATCTGTACATTAATAGGAAAATAACAGCACAACTCATGTATATCATTTACCATTGATATCAGCATACCGTGTTGATTGTCTCAATAATAATATCGACTATAATGATGCCTTGCTTCATCAGCACTCTCAGTATTGAGTATAATGAATTAATTACCTGACGTCATTTTCCCCATCTTGACAACCAATGTTTTTGTATCTTATCAAGATTTAGATATACCCTAGCTAAACTTAAAGGGACTATCAGACCATGAGTTTAAGGATGCATTCTTCCATAATAGGAGGCAGTCGATAATCACCCTAAACACAGTCTCCCAATGGCGGGGGACGAGGCCGGTTCACAACGTCCAGAGTGTACGCCACGCCAGAACCAAGTCCCCTGCAAAATTCATAATGGAATACAGTAGACTATCAAGGCAGTCCATTGTCATCATAAACCTAGTCTTCCTATAGGGAGGAACGAGGGCGGAGTGTGAGATTAGTCAAGATGGCCTACTCCTGTGCATGGATTTGTTCCACAAAATTCGTCGCACGACAATTCAGATATATTATTACAGTGAAACCTCCCTTAGTAGACACCTCTTCACTCAGGATACCCTCTCCAAGGACACTAATTGTGGACCCAAAATGATCATTTGCATTCATTTTGTCCTCTAATCAGCCACCTCTCAATTAAGGACAGCACACTTGTCAGTCCTAGGGTGAACATTGTACTAGAAAGGTTCTACGGTACTGGTTATTCAGCGTTCAGATCCAACCAGTCTTCATCTTAGAGCCGTTTGTTTTCCATGCTATTTTCTCGGACTCCCATTTAGGATGAACGAAGAAGTGCTTCTTCATGTCTTTTTCAGCTGCCGGCGAGAGCTGTCCGACTGGCGGTAACACTTTGTCCGTCAGCTGCGCTGGATCGTCTGCCAACTTTATTGACCACGTGTACGTGGGGCGGGAGAGAATCGGTCGTCTGCAAGGGAGACAAGAGGGGAACAGGTTAAAAGCTTTTTCCATTTATCAACAACGTCAGAAGTTATAAGTCCACTTCACTTCCAAACTTTGAGGAACGATTTGATTCACACATTGATATTGAAGCCTTTTTTCTCAAATATCATAATATGTCATGATGTATAATGTTATTATTCAAATCAAGCTGCTGGTCTCAACAAACCTCCTGTTACACACACTTAAATAATTTAGATCCATGCTTCTGGCTATAATATTTCTAATATAGGGGCCTCATGCATTACCCCGTCCAATCCGCGGAGTCCGTCATTGACATAGACCATTTCAATCAGGTCCATAAGACAAGCTCTTTGGATTTGACAGAATAATGGATGTGGCAACTTACCTCAGAGCGTCCTCTTCCAACTGTGGAGACGGAGCAGACTTCGCCAAAGGTTTCTGATCGTTCATTTTGCTAACGCTTGGCTTTCTCAACAAGGTCTGTGATCGTCTTGTGTTTGGATTGGATGAACGAGGACTCCCAGCAGGGGGCGGTGCCGGCACTGAAAAAGGGGCGCCACCCTCAATGACCTTGCCGACCTCCGTCAATGACCTCGAAAGTTTCGGTAATGATTTACTTGATAATGAATCGTCCCATTTCATGTTTTCGGAAACGCCTTTGCTACAGTTCGTTTCACGTTTTGGGACAGTTTTCATAGATTCAAACTTCCTTTGTTCGACTGATTCCAGGGAACCAGTAACAGAGATGCTGGATTGTCTTGTAGAGCGTGATAGGCTGACGTCTCTAGCATCTCGCCTGTCTTTTTCCGCTGCCCTTTGTCGACCCCTCCACCAACGTCGGATGTCATCAGTATCTGAAAATAAAAATCATCAATAATGTCAGCCATATCAGGAGATTAGGCCGGGGGCTGAGATGCTCCTCACTGCGAAGCATAAAGCCGATGGACCCTAAGTTGGTGATGAGGACTTTCATCTTAACTCCGCAGCTGAGTATGAAGCCATAGGACCTCTAGTTTTTCCAGGCATTGCCTTTAGGCCCGGGATGATATGGTATGTTACTGAATGTCAGCAATAACTACGAGCCAGTGAGCTTGACACTCTATTGTATGGTGATTATTCATAATAGTTTTAACTCCATGAAGGAAGAGAAATATGTGACTTTATAATGAAAGTTGCCAGTAAAGTTTGCGTGCTTAATACTTACGCTGCCTTCTCTGTACGAGCTCTCTTCTTGTTGGTGTCTCGTCGTACGCCGGAATATTCAGGTACGGATTGCCGCTCTGCAAAATCAAGTTTATTGTAATGAGTTAAAGTAAGAGTGCGAGTGATAGAAAACAGACTGGTGAGCACAGGTAGAATCTCAGACATTTTTGGATGGAATAACATCTGGTATCGGTATCTAAAACATGGACTCCTCTACAGCGGTAGAGTACTCTGGTCCTTCCTCTACCGGGCGACAAGATGAGACTGGTCCACTGCCACCAGAGTGTAAACAAAGTGGATTGGACTGACTTTAGACAGACAACCGTAGATGAAAACAGCAGCAAAAAGCAGACGATCGAGAAGAAAGTCTCTAGAGTGGTTTGGCAGAGATTGGCCGACCTACCACATCATACATAACTTGAATCGATATTGAAAAACGCCCCATATCAGTTTGTATGCCGGTTTAACAATGAGTTTTGACACAACTTTGTCACTACCATACACAAAACGTTTTCCCGTAGTCAAAGAAATATCAGGATGGTAGCCCGAGGGTGGCTATATATGCAAATAGCAAACATACAGATGGCGGTGATATCTTCAAATAATATTGGAACATCTTCTTAGGAAACACAAATTAAGTGGAGTGGTTCTGAAAGTTGCCCTCTGGCTTTCGATGGTTGGGAATGTCGGTGAACCTTTAATTACCTGATCATCATCTGGGTAATCCCAACAGAGACAATCGCCCACCGTGTCCGTTGTCTTTCGATTCCTGTTGACAATCTTCCGCATTTCTTCAATTTCCCCGACCTCTTCTGGTGCCACTTTGATAGTCACACCTTTAGCACTGACCAACCTTTCTTCAGTGCTTTTTGACTTGGACGTGTCTTGGGAGAGGACATCATCTGAACTCCTTTGAGCTTCTTGGACCTGTTCAAGAACGCTGTCAAATTGTTTGCTATCGTCTGATGGTACAGTAGTTGAATCCCCCTGGCCTATCTTACTCGTCCTTGAAGGAGATTCAAGGCCACTTCGCTTTCCAAACAATGTTGCTTTTGATATCTCGATGACTTCCTTGATATTTTCCCGTTTTCCCAATAGCTTCTGAGGTGTTTCGCTGCGCTTCGCCACCCCGTCTGTCCCTGGCGACAATTTGGCGCGCGACAGAGTTTGTCTGCCTTCGGAAACAACTTCGTCTTCCTTTTTTCTCAAACCAGAATCTTTTTCAACATTCGTGTCTTTCACATTGGCGGCAACGCTCTCCACCTTCTTTCTCAATCCGGATTCTTTCTCAACACCCACACTTTTAACATTTGTCGCTTCCTTTTCAATCTTCTCCGCTTTTTTTCTGCCCAGTTTTAGTTTCAACTCTTCATTCTTGCGCTTTTCGGAGACCATGATTCGTTCAATGTTGCGTAATATTTCCTTTGATGTCTTCGCTGGCTTGGGATCTGCTTTGTTTTCATTCTCACCCTTTTCGACATCCTTCTGCTCCATTCCTTCACCAGACGTCTGATTCTCTTTGTTTTTCAAATGTGCATCTCTGGACTCCCTCAACTTCAAAATGACTGCCTTGTGGTCATCTGATACATTACTCCCAAGAGAACTCGAACGCGATGACGGATGGATTGTCTTCATACTCAGGAGCGAGATCGAAGATGAATTTGATTGCCTGCTGTCACTTTCACGTTCATTCCCTGCACTGACAATAAGAATATCCGCCTTTTCCTGTAGTTGCTGAGAAAGTTGCTTCCTAACTCTTGGTCTGCTGATACTTCGCTTCTGCATTTCCAGTTTCGATGCTTGAATGGGTGTCTTGGCACTCTTTCGAGAACTGCGTTCTATTGTATCACTCAGTTTGTCTCCTTCATTCCTTTCTTTTCGCCATTCAGAAAAATGTGATCCAGCTCCAGATTTAATTATTTCCGAGTGGACAGATCGCTTATCCAAATCTTTGTCGTTCTTCTTCACAAAGGCCTCTCTTCCACCTTTGACTACTGTGTTCCTCTCTAAAAGCTTGGTTATCCTCTCCGCCGGACTGTCAAAAGCAATGCTGTCTTGAAACTTGCTCCTCGAGCTTGAACTGCGATTTGTGCTGGCGTCGCTGAGAGATGTACTTGACCCACTTCCAAGTGGCGAAGAAGAAATCTCAGCCTCTTCGTGTGAAGCGGTATTTGCTTCATTCTCTGCTGGCTCGGTGATCCGTACTCTCTTTCGGCCAAGAGCACTTTTCGGGCGTTCAATGCTCCTTGCCCTCCCTGGAACGCTTAACAATATTCCGTCTGTACGCTGACTGGAGACACTCTCCCTGTTGCCACACCTTGGTGGTCGTGAGACACTTGATCGACTCTCCGTCGTCTCATCCACAGATGTCGTCCTTGAGCTTCGGCTATTCTCTTCGCTTTCCTGGGTAGTTGTCATCTGCGTGTCTTCGCTATTTCCTTTTCCATCACCACTAGTAAGTCGTGACACTTGACTACTTCTACTGTTGTCCCTTTCTCCTCCACTCTCTGTACCTGTCCCATGGCTACCCCTGCTTCCACCAGTGGCAATATCAGACAAAGGACTGCCCCTCATTGCGCTTCCCATCGGCTGCCTGCTCCTACTCCTACTCCTATCCCTATTGTCATCACCATCTCCACGTAGTCTACTTCTTGGCCGAGGAGATTGTCTACTTCTGGATTCTCTTCCACTTGACTCTCTTCTTTCCCCCGCTTTGGGATTAATCGACACATCACCAGACGACACTTCACCACATCTGCTTGATGAACGTTGTCGCCTCTCTGTTTTCTTTTTTGGTTCGAAGCTTTTCTCATTACCATCTCCACGACTTGGTCTCTCATTTGACTCACTCCGTCTCTGAAGAGCACTCAGACGATACCCTCCGATTTGATCATCTGCGTTTCTTCCAGTCGGTGGTTTTGCATCTTCCATTCTGAATAACCGCACCACCTTGGAATCCGCATTGGTGCTCAATTCCACAGCGGTTGCCATTTGCTATATCACCGTGTAGTTCTACTCCAAGTTGATTTCAATATAATTACAAGTTTTTAAGAGGAATTGCGACCATTGTTTATATTGACAAAAGTCAAGAACACATTGATTGGTGTCGACCGTACGTCACATCAAATAACCCATTCTGGGAGGCACAGAATGTTGCAACACCAGGGAGGCTATGAACATCGTCTATTTTCTGTTTGAAAACCTCCATTCCTTTGTCAATCGAAGATAGAAGATCCTTCTTCTAATCCAATTTTATTCACAGCCTTTAATGTCGAATTCGTAGCAACAGACCGATGATGTTAGTCGTGTTCAGTGTCTTGCTTAGAAAAGTATGTCCTTTGACCGAAACTGCTTGATCAAGAGTAATCTCTCCTGTATGGGTTACTAACAGCTGAATATTGGAAACTTTACCAACCGAAGTATTATAATATTATCAACATTTAATATTTAGAGAAAACAACCTAGAGGCCTTAGAAAACGGCATTGAACATTAATGGGAAAAGAATAAACAACTGCTTGTTGTGGCTTATCAAAGGCATTCGCTGGAAAATATTACTTTCCAATATTCAATAATGTTAAAGGTGCAGTATTTCCCATAAAGATAAACATCTACCGACATTTTT
Organism: Lineus longissimus; assembly: GCF_910592395.1. NCBI lineage: Eukaryota > Metazoa > Nemertea > Pilidiophora > Heteronemertea > Lineidae > Lineus > Lineus longissimus. The sequence continues at coordinate 9,434,914 of NC_088309.1, read as the reverse complement.
CCAGTGTAGTAGGCCTATAATCTAACTGAATGATGACTAGTGCAACGTCTTGCTTTCATCATCATGATTTTCTAATTGGAATGCGCCTACTGATCTCAGTTAGATGTGACCAAAATTTGATAAGTTTATGATTGATATCATGGGTCATCCTGAACCCTGAACCGTGAGGTCCTGTACTCCCTTTAAATGTAGCAGGGTATTATCTTGTTAAGATGGGGTTATTCAAATCAAAAGTCAATAATCTTCTTTTTTGTCACCGGGAAATTTCTAGTGAACGACTGAACACCTTTAACAGTTGAAATGATAGTGAGCCTTATCCTTTATGATACTAGAAATAAACCTCACAAAACAGTTTTTAAATATTGATTATTGACACGTCTCATTTGCAAGACAACAATGGTGACCTATGTATGTCTAAGCTCTGAGATTTTGTAACTAAACCGTTTAAATACATATAATGCCTGTGTTTGAAGAACAGAAAGAAGCCATGCAAATTTTAATAGGTTTCTTACGTAGGAAAGAGGGGACTGAACAATATTGCATGACCTTTGTGGGGGTTTTTTTGCGTTAAAAAGTACATACAGTATTTACATGTATACTATATTCTTGTCAAACTCGTGGACCCTAATATATTTGTAGGCCTATCTAAGTTACTAGTAGGTAAATGACCCAACTTTAGAGGCAAGGTTCATGGCTTACTTAGACCTTTGCCAGACTTCATCACTCAAACTTATATCGGTTGTGGCATTCCTGATAATGGAATAAATTATTCAACCACATCAAACAAACTTAGCGGAACATCGCACAAGTTCTTTAGCTGAGCTGTGGGACGCATACTGTGGTCTGGAATTGTTTTTAAAAGGAATTATTGAAGAGGTTGTTGTATCGAAGTTTTTAGGCAATAGTTGCTAATCCAATGTGACTTGCCAACAAAATATTTGATGTGGTTCGTTGATAGTCGCCGGAAAAATAGATGGCAACACCTCCTTGTGACCACGAAGACAGTGAGCATTTGCCCAATTCAATCAATCATTTCACAGGAACTGCAACCCTCAGAGGGATGGGCTGAAGAACAACTTTCAATCTGCATGGACTGAAAGTTTACTTGGACCATCTTGGGTAGGACAGCTGGCTTCCTTCATCAGAGTGACACTTACCAAGAAATTGGTCAGGCTGACATCAGGTGACAAGCGTTTATGAGAGCTTCCCAGGACTGTTACCACTCTTTCTCTGCTATCTTTTTCTCGCGTCCGAATCTCAACGGAGGGCCAATTGCTTGTTGCGGTGTAAGGCGAACATTCGGAGATGGGCGGGAGTTTCACGGATGCCATGATCACACAGTCCTTGATTGTTTTTTTACGTCTTATATCATAATTTGTCTCTGAAAAACGAAATAAAAGAATTACATGTAAACTCATTTTAATTGTTTCGACTCTTGATCTTGGCACACAACGTGAGCACGTCCTCATTAATTGTTGCGACGTCTGGACGGCAGGATAAACATTAAAAGAACTTGTACGCAGGAAGCATTAAAGAGTCAGTATCCAAACTGCATCAAGTCTCACCTTTTCATCTTGCGCTCCGTTGAGCGACAGTGAACTAGCATCATCATCCGCCTCTGGTGGGGCCAGTCCACATTGTAAGATATCTCTCTGACAAAGATGAGTCACAACCAGCAGTCAGTGATCTATAGAAGACGGAGAGACCAAAATGAATGTTATGATATAATTTGTTAGTCACAGCAAGGATTCAGTGAACTTTGGGAGGCGGAGAGACACTCTGCATAAGTGATCCAAAAAAGTGTGTCTCCAGTTTGTCAGAAATCCAATCACACTGCAAGATGACTTGTTTGTAACAAAGATCACATACAAATACACCAACTTCGAATTTGTAAACAGACCAAAGTTATCCAAAAAGCCATAACGTTAATAAAGGAGAGGCACCAAGCGTTTACCCCACTTTAGTATTGACACATCGTGGTCCGGTCGTCTTCCCACAAGATTTGTGGCTCCGAGATCAATTCAGTGTCACTTGTCTAATGTCCTTTGAAGGGAATAGAGGCATGCTCCTCATTAGGCCTACACACCCGAACCAATACCAGTCAATCAGATAACCCATTAGCCCCAAGCAGACCGGCAGGAGACACAGGCCCTTTCACACTAAAGTAAACTTTCCACAGCTGTGCAATAATGTTGATACTGGTATTGAAAAGGAAATCAGTGCATTTCCGAGCTGATAATCCCTTGCTCGGACCGCTATCCCACCAGGACCTATTGTTATGCATTTATGTTTCTAGAAGATTGATTAGTCTTAGCATTTTGGCTTTCAAATATTACCGTTAAGCCACCTTAATCATTCTAGTAATTAAGAATAAACAAACTACTTGGAACTCTTGCCAAGTTTTTAGGGTCGATTACTGAACACCTTCGACCAAGCTCGGGCAAAGGATTACCAATGTGAAAGGAAAGTCAGTTCTCCTATGGTTTTAGTCCAGGTCCTAATTGCCGGTTGCATCTATGGTCACAGGAGAACTAACATTGAGAAGGACACACTTCCAGAGGATCTGGCAGGAGAGAAAGAAAGAGAAGCAATTAGGCTCAAATATAGATATCAATAAATACTGGACAATAGAAACCGAATCAAGTTTTAGCTTTGGACCACAAATAGCATCTCCAGGTGTCAGATGGAATCAAACATAGATACTGGAATATGGACAGAATCTTGGCTACATGAGAGATGATCAAAGACCAAGACACTGAATCACAGACAACTGACTTGCTTGCTAAATTACAGACTTTCCTTCAACAAATTCATATACATGTAACACATAACAACAATTCTGTTCCAAATTGCTCCTTTATTATACAAAATATGACTGGGTATAATGCTTATGGATTTTATACGACATTTAGCAATTTTGGATACATTTCTCTTCAAAAAGGAAAATTAAGCTGGGTGACTACACCTTATGGCAGCTATCCTTCAAGAATTGGTGATGAACAGGCGGACACACAAATACCCTTAATATCCCAACCTTCAAAGATTTTTAATACAATCAACGATCAATCATAAGCTTGGCTTAAAAACACAATTTTTTATTCTTTTTTACCCGTAACTCAAGCTTTACTTTATCCTATTTTTCACCCCCAATTCTTTCGGACGAGAAGGAAAGTTTCATACAAGTACTATGCTAATTAGTCTGTTGATGCCGACTGCCATCACATGGCAGACTATCATAATTAGCAGTTTATTGGTGGCAGTATACATCTCCCTATACCTGCAGGTCGGCTTTGAGTCGCACTGTCTAACTGACTGGACATTCTATTAATGAACCCCATCAGTTGATCTCAGTGCACAAAGCAATGCTTACATAATCAAGCAGCATCTATTTTTATACTGAACTTTGGGGAGAACAAGGTGTTATACTATCCTTAAGCTTGTGAACGATAAGGTAGTATGGGGTGATAGGCCATTTGACTACTGCCGCCAATAAACTTCTGGTATAACCTACATTACAAATTCTTTATCAACTAAACTCTACCTCACGAGATCGTACCACCATCATTTATTATCTCGACCCATTTGGAGTTGACACTCGCAAACTGATCTGCTGTTTTCATTCTCATTTCAATGTGGGAATCAGAATTTTGTGAAATGTTACCCTTGAGATTCCAAGATGCATGGCAATCTGCCCTCATGTTTTGTTGATAGCTCCACAAAATAGTTATCAACAGTGAGCCTTCTCACCTCTCTAACTCTGCATTTTACATATTTTCTCTATTTGGTTAACATCTAGAACTCAAAATGTAGAAAAAAATATTGCGTGAATAAAATAGAATGATCACATGTGACCATTAATTTGTTATGAATCCTTTGCATAAACAAGCAATACAAGCATTTTGGTTTTTATATAGGACTGAGGTTCTGGAAATATCACAAATTACAAAGTGCTCTTCATTCCAAAATTCAGTTTCTTTCGTTGCCGATTGATCAACATCCATTTCTCACAGGCCAATTCACTCAATTTTCTATTAAAATGCAGCAAATTTTGAATAATTGCCCACTAGTTCCTCGTGATTTAAAAGGTCTGATTTGTAATTAGTGAGATTTGCAGAACCGACATGTAGCTAATGTTTAACCTTTCAAGGACTTGAAGCAACTTCACCAAAATATATTTTAACTATTAAATCTACTTCTTCCTTTAAAGAATAACCTACTTTTTTCAATTGCCCATACCCATTCAGCCTTTCTCTGTTACATGCTAGAAAGCTATTGGAAAGCTCTATTAATTCTCTCTCTACTTTACTCACACTGGTAGTCCTCAAAAGATTAAACAACAAAATATTCCAGGTCGGATGATTACATCAAAACATATCAAAGGTAGGATTTTTTAAGGGTCTACACCTTTTTCCTGCAGTGAATTTCAGATAATAAGACCTAGATGCACATTCAAGTCAGGAGCAGGAACAGACAAATACTTGAGGAGTTCTAATGCCAAAACCACTAAATCCACTAGAAGCCTTTTCGAGTAAATGCTATTTTCTACTGTGATGCTAAGATTTTTGCAGAAAAAGAGTATCTTCTTGCATGACTTACCATGTGATTTTACAGGTTTTGCATTGAAACAGTTTGGTATTCAGATGTAGGATACGGTCAGCTGTGATTTACAACAATCATCTCAATTTTCATCTCAAATGGATTTTAGTTAATAGGGCTTTGAAAGTGCTATTCTAAAATACTGAATTGAGAAACAAGTAACAACAGTGCTGTGTTGCTATGGCAGTTAATCGGACCCGACTTTTCAAAATACTGATGAATAATTCAGTGCAACAAAGTCTGTGGACAGCTACAAGTATTCAGAGCACCTGCATACATTGATCTGTCAAGTATCTCAACAACAAAGACTTGATTAATGCATGATCTTTTCATGAAACAGCATTCAGCAATCATGCAACATTTTAAATTTACTGCCGACCCCCTTTTTTGCAAAGATGATTTGTCGAAAGTGTTATTGGATGAAAAACTGCAGATTCACGGCTTTGACAACCAAATAAACCGAAAATTGTCTGGCTTGCAAAAATGAGGCTTACAGTACTTCAGCGCAACCCCTTCATATTTTTCTCAGAATGACTTTAATTAGCTTCGTGTGTACATAAGGTCAATGAAAAATTGAAAGAAAGTCCCAAAATGATAAGGGACGAGATATTCAAATCAAGATAGAATCATTTTGGTCCAACTTTCAAATCTGTCTGATTTTTCAGTCATGTCAGTAAGATTTGGTGGTTAGTTGGCACCCTTAGCCAACAACTAACTGTTAAAACATTCTGAGGTAGATTCCTGCCATAGATTGTCACAAGAATTTGCCACATTAACATACAATATCAAGTGAACAGCAATAACTATCATGAAAGTCAGATGGTAAGTGAACATTGTTGATTAGGCATGATTAATCTAAGCAAGTAACAAGCACCTTAATGTTACATGTGCGATGAAGAATTTGATTTTAAATCCTTTATCTGGCGATTTATTCCAGAAATACTCAACACTACATAATAACTCTGATGAAATATAACAATGAAACTTCTCATTCTCCTGATTACTGAAGTCGATGTGAATAAGAGTAACAATCAAGGGGAATAACCATCAAACAGGGGTTCAACTGTACAGTCTTAGGTACCTAGTTGGGTTATTAACATGAATCTAGGAAAATATCTCCACCTATCAAACGTTTTTCATACGTCTTAAATTCCACAGGTCAAAACTGCAGATTCATATTTGAGTTCGTAACAGAAATGTTGATTAGACAGTTGTTCATGATCATAATATTCTCAACTGTTTCAGTATTAAAACCTTCCTTGTATTATGTAACTTCAAAACTCTGAACAATATCACAACATTACTTCACACATCACTTCAAGGTGGACATCTGATTGATTACAAGGTTACTGAGAGCAAAAATACTAGTTGTGATTGAATTATGGTAACCACAGCTAACACATACATTAGTAGATTTGTTTTATCTGTTCCCCATCATATGTTGCCAAATACGTCTTTTTAAATTGGACCAATTGGCTGAACAAAATGGATTGGGAGTCTGATGGCTAGAAGTGACTGATCACAGTAATTTCTCTGTAAGAAAGGGAAATGGCCTAAGAGACAGGATTCACCAATGCAGAAGTAAACAAAATTCTCTTAAAAACATGCATTGTGGAGAACACTCTACATCTTAACAACTTTAACCTGCTGTCCCAGAGTTTTATATCACTGACAGCATACTCCCATCAACATAAAGAAGAAGTGCATGTGTTGTTGGTCAGGGCAGTCACAAGATCGATGTCCCAAAGAAGTTTGATATTCAAGCATTAGGAGCACCATCTAGAAAGCCAAGTCCCTTTGCAGGATGGAAAGAGCCTGTTTGATCACAATTCAACCAACATCCAACAGAAAACAAGTCTGCTGGTTCAGAAATCTCAGTATATATCAAGTTGAAAGACACAACAAAGGTTTCTATACTAACAAATCCTACTGACTACGTTTGATTTAAACAACAAACCTAGAAATCATGTCAAAATCGTCTTCGTTTAGTATATATAATATGCAGCATTAAGCGCATTAAAACAATGTCAGATTCAACAACAGTTTTACAAGTTATATCATCTCATTTGACATGATATGCACAGGGCAGTGACGACTGTTCTTATCATTGAGTAAGCATCGGTTTTGGATCCTTATACCAAACTGGAGTAAACAATTGCCATTAAACGATACAAGTGACCTTAAGCTGTAAATTGGAGTCCACACTCGGATGAATGAAGAGTATGATATTCATTCACCACAGGTAGATCCCGTTGGCATGGAATGCCCTGGACCAACACAAGGATGAAACGTCTCATATCCTTGCATTAAATAATGGTTCTCACGAGATCAGAGGTAGCATATTTATTAAGCATGGCAGTCATGCTGGACTCGTTTTAACAAATTCTACAACAAAACGCTATGGACTTCAGCAGAATCTTTTCGTTGGACAATTGTCTCAAAACAGACACCTACTTCACCAAAAAGATTTCCAACACTACTTGTCAAGTCCATAACCCCTTGTTGATTCGCCCAAGGAGACAACAGTTCGAGGCAAGGAATGTTCATACCATTCGCAATTCTGGCAAATTCTCCAACGTTTTATTCAAATATGGCACTACTACAATAGCCTTACAGCTAATACTGTACAGACAACTGCTCAAGTTGATCCCAAATAAGTAGCAGCACATAACAAAGGCAATGGGTTCTACGTGAATATTTTATATAGCTTGATTAGTGAGAATACAAAAAGTTACTCTAACATAAACATGGGTGTTCAAACAATTACTGACTGATCTGTAATAGCCTTTTTTGGAAAAAACAATCCTTGTTTGCCCAAAAGTCGAGGACTGAGCAATATCATCAGAGCAGTTCTTATCGATTTTTTTTATCAGCAACTGACAATAGAGACAATTGATTTCAGTTTTTGATAAGGTATAATCACAACTCTATCAGACAATGAATTGTCAGTGGCACCCATAATTAGTTAGAATATTGTGTCAAATAAGAAATAGACAAAACAAATTATCATGGCAGAAAAAAAGACATTATTGCAATGAAATACAACATACTGGCTTAACTATTCTGATGCCATCATGCAGTTCATAAACGTCAAATAAATCTACTCATCAATTGTAAACTGGCTGAAGTCAGCTGACAGCATTCTGGCACATTATTCGTACAAGACATATCTTGCCATAACATTTTTCAATCAGGACTGAAATCAAAGATTGGGTAATGATACATATGTTGAGATTCAAATATGGGACCAACGTAAACAGCTCTTCATGGCAGGCTAGAATGCATTCTCATCAGGTCTGTGATGCACTGTGCTGGTTCCCGCATGGTGGTCGGTTCAGTGGATCCAAACCTCGGCTACCGCATATGGCTTACATGATAGCACACTTGTCCCTCTGCTGTGGATCGCCCTGCAAGATAAAAGGTAAAGCGATGTTACAAAATGGGACAATCAATATCTTCTGCATATGAATTATTTCCTTCTCAGGCTCAGTCTGGATTTATTGTAATGTAGCATTGAGTACAGAGCCTTGTTTTTTGCGGCAGCAGACTAGATTTTTTTTGCTGTCTGTACCAAAGATTTGAAGTGAAGAAACACACTACCAGAAACAATGGATAAGTCGCTCAAATATCCTGTTGCATTTGCAATTCCAAGCAGCAAAATTACAGACACATCAAAAGCTATTCCAAAATTTCACTGGGATCAAAATTTTGCAAAACAACAAGTATAAGACTTAACAGCCAAAATGAAACAAAAAGGGGATGCCAAGAAGCTCTGAACATCATGCAAGTGCCACAGTAGGACGAGTCAAAGGAGTTGAAACATACAGAAACACAATAGCGTCTGCAGAAAATGTAGACAGGAAACTAAAATTGCATGCAGGGCTCTTTTTCAGTGAAGGACCTGGGGAGGGTGGAGGGGGGAGTAGCTTTTGTCAATGACCTGGAGAAATTTTACATTTTAACTCGGCCAATGCAGCATTTGAGAAAGCTATACTTTTTAACAATTGCTGTGTTGTTTCCTATCCTTGTAGGTGAGAGATTATTAAAAGAAAGGCAATAGATGGCCATACATGTACTACACATGTAGAAATCAATCCTGCAAAAAAATATTTGAAAATTCACCAAAAAATAGGAAAACCATTTGATACACATGTTTAAACCAGTATAACAATAGGCAGAAATCTTAATTCTTATTACACTATTCAAAGTTACGTCTAATCTTATTATGGAGTGAATTCAGTTTTCTTTTAAAGTGCAACTGCTATGAATTGAGATTCAAGCAGGCCAGAAATTGCTTGGGGTCTCTTGCAACAGGATGTGAAAGATAATTATCTTTAGGCAACTTTTACAAAGCAAGCCAGTGCTTAGTCAAGGTGATAGTTAGCTAAAGAAATGTGACGAAGGTTAGATGGTTAAAAGGGATTTCTGTAACTGAACCAATACTGGGATTTGAACAACAAAATATATCCATGCACAAGTGACAGACAGAATCAGATCCAGGGTAGGAAATTCATGAATTTTGAATCAATTTTGGTGAGATTAGTTGCATTTTTTTTACCTGAGGCATGGTACTTTCTATGAATCCAGAACCACATCATACACTCATTCCCCCAAAATGGTTGAAATAAGCTGTTCTAGTTGGGGGAGATTGTCTGATATCAATTACAGTAGAGGTTGCTTACAGGCTTCACAAAGCCTTTCCTGAAACCTTTCAGTTCCTCAACAAGCCTAGGCAGACACCAGTCATACCCAATACTTTTTTGTTGGGGGTGTACATTTCAAAAGGCCAGGATTGTAAGTCGCCAAATGGGCTCAGTGAATTTCCCACTCTGAATATCACGGTTACCAGTTATACAACCAAGCAAGCCCAGGAGCTCCTACGAGCAAATAATCAGCTGCATGGAGGTCAAATGAAAACTGGCTAAAAGCTTCATCGACAAAGCTGTGCATGGAAAATGGTCATATTTACTTGGTGGTAGAAGTTGCTAGACCCAAAGCCAAACAATGGGCTCTGAAGAAACAAAAATATCACCAAATTACACTTATTTTCTCAAATTTCTGCAGATATCACGCAATTCTTTCTCCTCACATATTACGGCTTAAACCCACACTGTTTCATTCCTTATTTTTCTACATACTGATTTCACACAGTTCTTACCAATTAACCGATGTGGCCAAATTCATATATTTACCTCAAACCGCAGATCAAATCTCCAAAGATTTCACAAAAGGTTTCACATCTCAGTAATTATTAACAAAACACAATCATATTATCGGTTTTTAGCTTCACAATCTATAACACCTTGAAGTCAAATAAATTTGTGAATGAAATACAATCGTCTTATACATTCCTGGAAAGATGTGTATCAAATGGCCCTTAAAATGAAACACGCAGGTAGGACTAATATAAAAGATCTATTTTTTGAAAAAAATAGAAAAAATACCCAAAATAGGTGAAAAAAATAGGAAAGTGGACATTCTCAGGAGTACCCCAACGAAATGCTGGGTCATCTTTTCAAACCATGCAACATGATTTAAGTGACACGCAAGGATAGATTTATGAATTAATTAGTAGAGCTAAGCAGAACCTGTTGATGGAATAAATCTTCTCTGCCCACCTCGCTTCCAAATCCTGGTGACGGTCCTGCTTGAAATGTTCTCAACATGCTGCGTGTTAAATCGTTGCTGGCAATTTCCTGAAAAAAACATTTGGAATATATTTTAAGCCGACATTTAGATGCAAAACACCATCCATATCCATCGCTTTCTCCAATTTAGATTGCTCTCAAATCATTCACAACAGTCAGGCTATTTTCCACTTAGAATAGACTGTATTCCTCGATTGTGTTTATTTGGACTTTTGGAACAGCTCTTACTCAGCACCACAGCACAATTTGTTGTACACATGTCTGCATTCATGAATTGCGAATTGTCATCATCATAAGAGGAGTCCATGGTGTTACAAATGGTGGTATGATATGGTTTCAATCGAGAAAAATTTGCCGTCAACCTACCTCGCCTTCTTTGTTCAACAGCACAGTCTTCATGCTGTCGGCTAGAAACCACCTCTGGCCTTTCATAACAATATCAGACGGTGGACTGTGGGTACCGTCACCATCTGAACTCCAAATCTAAAATGAAAAACACCGAAATCAAAAAAATGCAAGACACCAATGCTGAAGGACACATTTCTATATCAGAGGGAGAAGCTCTTCACATTCTGTTCAACTAGAAAGTTTCTCATGACATAACACGTTACAGACAGTCCTGGATTTATCTAGCCCATCACTTTTTTGAAATCAAATATCAAGAGAGTCCCGTTCCACAAATGCAATATGCCAAAATGAAAATCCCAATACACCCAAGTTTTCTGAACAGTGTGGTATTCATACCAGCAATTGGAAGTGTAGCCTGGAAGCTGCCACAAATTCTTCAAAGTGTCGAATGTAACTTACTGTGCAACTTTGTTTTGGCTTGAGGGTGACACTCCTAGGAAGTTTGAATACTGTTTCCATTTCACCAGCTGTGTGCTGCACATGCCAGCCAGCCAAACCTTGGTCCTGCAAAAAAACATAGTCAGTTCAGTTTATGAGTAGCCACAATTTGAATTGAGAACAAGACACCAGAATCAACTGGAAGGATGCATATTTTGTAGCTATTTTACAATCATGAAACCCACACTGCTTAGTTTTAAAACACAATTCTATTCATTTATCACCACTTACCTTTTCAGATGTGTTTGTCAACTTGATAAATTTCCCATCCTCATTGGTGTCAGTTATTTCTATTGCACCTTTGGCCGATTTACTAACGGCGTACTTGCTGCTGTCTGTTGCATGTGTCGACAGACCTTCATATGACACACGCTTTCTCTTGCCACCTCTGGTTGGGGTTGCACGTACTGGTGTCCGTCTCATCGACGATTCAGATTGGGAGGAAAGATTCAACCTGAAACAAACGACAACAGCCCATTTGAAAAAAAACTCAAAGACAATGGTGGTGCCCGCCAAAAAACCTTTGATGCAGCCAACATCACCTTGATTTCCTCTTACTCAGCACCACAGCACAATTTGTTGTACACATGTGGACATTCATGAATTGCGAATAATCATCATCATAGGAGGAGTCTGATCTTACAAAAGTATGTTTTAGTTATAATGACCGAGTTCATCTGGGCGTGGGTATTTTGTATGATGTTTTAAATGACTCTGTGAGGTCTTAAGAGTAAGTATGTAAGAGCTGTACTTCATCAACTGACTCTATCATGCCTGAAGAAAGTTCTTTAAACAATTCTGTGTTCTTCAATGTGGCCACCACCAGGTGATGCTGTTTTAAACGCGTTGGCCTGAGGCGTTCAAAACAGGGAAGACACTGCGCTTCCAAGGTGCAACCCAATATTGCTCACCTCTCTTCTTCACCCTCAATGAGTTTCCTGTAAGCACTGATCTCCATATCAAGGGCGATCTTGATGTCCATGAGATCCGAGTACTCCCTCATCTGATCCTCGATACTCTGCCTCAACTCCTTGATCTCTTGGCGATACATATCCGTGGCCTTCTGATGGTCCTCTTGTTCATGATCCAGTTGGTTTTCCAACTCTTTCACACGCTTGCGCAGCATGTCATTCTGAAATGTTATGAAAATATTTGTGGTGACCATTTCTTTGCACATACATGTAACAGGAACAGCCTGACTGCTGATGCTATTATCTTTGCTTACAAACTTCCTTTCAAAACCTACTACTTTTCTAATAAACCCTTGCTTCCTAAACTATTACGAGCATGACTAACATGTAGGCCAGCGATTCCTCTCCCAAAATCTTCATACTCAGATTGTCAGTGAGAGAGGTGGACTTGGCACCAGACATGAACTCAATCAATTGGAACTCTACTAATTGAAGTCAACCAAACTTGCTTGAATTCGTTTTTTAAAAATCTCTTTTAATATGACAATACAACAATGAGACCAATAAAATGACATGATTGGATCTCCTCTTACTCAGCACCACAGCACAATTTGTTGTACACATGTCTGCATTCATGAATTGCGAATTGTCATCATCATAAGAGGAGACTGTAGCTGTTTTTGGATATTTGGAAACGCACTGCTGAATATAAAGTTTTAGTGATCCTTACCTCTGAGGTGAGTTGGGTGCACTGTTGTCCAAGTTCATCCAGTTTACGCCTGGAACTCTTCAGTTCTTCCTGAGCCGACGACGCTGCGGTGAGATTACGCTCGGCCATGACCCTCATCTCGGAAAGCTAAAAGCAAAATCATACAAATCATGCTACCTTTAAATTAACCATGATAGGATACCTCAGCATTGTAAGCTTTTAGGGAGAAAACACAAAGAGTGTTGGCCCCATTCGACAGGGTCTTTCTGCCCACTCTAACTAAAAGAATCTGATTAGGAACAAAATAACAATCAAATTGCAGACTTTCTTCTTCCTAGTTTGTTGTTTTTAATTCATTCACTGAAAGAAATACATCGTTTAGGGAAATGTTTTCATCTCCAGTTCATCTCTTTACGGCTGAAAGAATGATATTGATACCATAAAACAGGACTGTAGATCTACACACTTATTAGCCTGATCATAAAATGTCTTTAACAAGCAGCATGAAGCCCAAATGCATCACCCTTACTTGTTGTACAACTTACCTGACAAACACTACCTCTCATCTCCCCTATCATCCCCCTCCTCCCCTGAGAACCAGCCCTAGCATCTTGTGGGCTAAAATGATACTGCCTCTCAGGTGGGGAATGGAGCTGCTGCTGCGGTGGGGAATGGAGCTGTCCCAAGTAGGAATTATCACCATTTTGTTGAGAATCAGGAGATTGTGGAATTTGGGAATACATCTCGAAAACAACTTTAAAACTCCAGAAATCGAGGCTACAATCACTTTTCTATTCTCAATACTCAACACGTGTAACACAGTAATGTGATTTATCCCAGAACAGTGCCGGTATACACAGCAGTAATGTGTGTGCAGATGTACAGTGCCCGCCAGGACAGGGCTGTTATATAACAGAGCACACAATGGCAGCTTGGGATGATCTATTTATAGTTCAGGGAGGAAGCCCCGAGGGGGCAAACTGTGGAGTTTGAGCAGGTGTTTGGCAGAAGCCAGCTCTGAGTCGGAGGTGATAAGCAATTAGCCAACTTCTCAATCAATTTCGCCCTGTTTTTATCAGGCATCCTGAAATTAGGGCAAGAGGGCACCAAAACAAGGCAGGAAACAAGCTCTCTACCCTTTCAAAATGGTTGGTCTTAAACGAGAAGTGTTAGGGAATGTTACACAAACAGGATTACTATTATGTAAGCACCCCTAGGGAGATGCATGAACTATGAGAACTAACCTGGAAATTTAAAGTTGAACTGTCTGATTTTAGTTGCAGGTGGGGCAAAATCATTTTGTTCCTGGAGGAGTGGGATGGGGATAGGGGTGGATTGGGCATTTACAGTATTGGTCACCACCAATGGCAACTCCATCAATGATTCTTGCCCTGTAACTGACCTACTTAAAAGATTTTTTCAGTACATTTCACAGACTTTTCATAAAAATTTCCTTCACCTTTTTCTCAAACATGGTTTCCATTTCTTCACGGTATATCTTGGCCTGGAATTCGTGCTGCCCCCTCATCTCTTTGAGAGCCTCCGCCAGTCGGTTGTCATACTCATGCTGGTAGCGATCATCGACCTCAGTCATAGAGATTTCCGTACGCGACTTGGTCTCATTCAGTTGCTGCAAGACAGAAGACAATGACAATGAAATCAGCATCACTGAGTCTGGTCACAATTCAGCTAGATCGCTTTGCGGTGAAGGAAGTACTTGGCCCAGCCACCCACGACCTACCTGCTGATGAAGACTCTCATTGAACTTGAGTGTCTCATTGAGAGACTGTACCCTGTTTTCCAAGTCCACTCTCATCAGTGTCTCATTTTCCAGTTCTTTCTTCGACACTCCAAGCTGTTTATCCAATGTTGTGTTTTCTGCTCGGAGTTTCTGGAAAAACAGAAAGGTAGGATAGATAATCTTGGCTGTTGAAACTAATCGGGGACCATACAGCAGACACACGTTTTTAAAACAATTTTCCTTGGCTCACCTCCAAACCACAACTTTACAAGCACAATAATATGGTCGGTGCTCAGCTCATCATCCATTGCTTCTTTTTGGAATTTCCTGATAGGCCTTGAATAATAGGTCACTGGTGTGAAGCTTTTGGACCAAAATAATCAGACTCGGAGGCACCCATACCTGAGTGATTGACATGTCTGTCCTTTCTTGAACTCACATAGTCAAACTTCTTCGTCAAAATTCTGCAAAAGGATGGCGAAAGTTGTTTTTTTACCTTATTTTCATTTTCCAAATTCTGTCGTTTCTGGTTAGCATCAGCATACTTTGCCCTGAGATCAGCTAGTTCTGCCTCAGCAGTATTTAGCTTCTTCTCCAAGTTTGTAGCATCACGGTCACGTCTCGAGTATCTGTAAAATAAAACAAGATAAGAAATTAGACCAAGACTTTTCATATCATATGCCAGATACTGCAAATGTGATGAGAGCTCAGTTTGGATTTCAAAATGCTTTCACTTCAGACCTGAAAATAGGTTTATAGACTTTTGAATCGTGAAAAACAGTTTAGTTAAAATGCAATTATTTACTCAAAATTACTGATAGAATACTTCTTTATCAGTTGGTATGTCAAGAAATATTAGTTTATATACTTTTATCTTAAGAGCTCTTGTTAGAGTATTTTTAAACTAAATATTGTAACAAAAATTGATGGAATGAAACATACATTTTTAAAAGGGTAAGCCGGGCGCTGTGCAGTAAGCTGTTGGCTCCAGGGTAGTGTACACACAGATCATCATCAAGATTTATTCAAGACCACATCTTGCAACGATCATACATTCATGGCAACAAATTCCAGTAGATTTCTCTTTGTTCTAATATGTACTAAAACTATGCGGCGAAATGCTGATTACTTGTAATCATACAGTTTCATACATTATACCAGATGCTGTTTCATTTTGGCGGGAATATTTGGAGGTCAATACTGAATATTTTATGCACAAATTGGCTCATTCATTTTTCATTAGTAGGCCACACATTTATTCGTTACTGGTACAACAATATTGCAGCTATAGCAGTAAGCCACCCACTTAGAGTGTATTGGCCAATTAATTTAAATCTTATGCTTTGGTTTTTATGCAAAACATACCAAATTTTTAGAACATGTGAGAACATATTGTACATCTTACATGACTCACATCAATATTTTCATGATTTGTTAGTGTGCCAAAAAGTATCCTCTTCTGATTGACAGACAACCTTGTAGAGAAACACCTGAGATCTATGAAGCAGATCAAGGTTTTGAACTACATGTATATAGTATAAGCTCCGTCTTTAGTTCACAAGTGTGGAAGTGCCAGGTCAATTCATCTTTTGGTCACGGGTTGAACCCATGACCTCAAATGCCTCAAATCATGAATTGAATCATAAGAATTTTGTGTACATGACCTAGGACTGCTGACCCAGGCATAATCATGAATTCATCAATATTACAACATATAATAGTATCAGTTATTTCTCAGGAGTTTCCTGTCAAAGGGGCTTTATCAGTTCTGCATGTCCGACACATTTTACCATAAATATAAATGTGTACACATAATTACTGATACCATCTTGTACAATACAGCAAATCACAAACTGACTATCACTATCAGTATCAACTCAAAACCCAGGTATACTGTAGAGCACTTTTCACTCGGTCCTGATTGACCCAAAACAGAATTTTTTACTTAGAGATAGTTGGACTCCCAATGTACATAAAACCAGCATCATGATCTATTGTCACAGTTGGCCAAGATATTCGACCATGGCATAGCTGACAGCAGGTCATCTGCAACATTTTTTTTGCTGAGAATGACTATTGTATTCACATCCGCAACAAATACCTGCATGATAGAATTCAAATTACACGAAGTCGTTTGTGACTGTAATAAGGTGAAGAGCAAAACCTCAAATCAAGTGTAACTTATCTGTACTTCTGAAGACTAGACTATAAGAGATACAACTGCATGTTGGGACCTAAATAGGCTACCTCATAAACTTTATAAACTTTATTCCATTCACAGTGCTTGCCACTGACTGTAGTAGTATCAAATTTAGAATTTCAATATCAATTTGAACAAAGCGAAAGGATGTGTCCCACAGGGAGCCCCACATTCATAGACTCAAGTACAATAAAGTGTCATTACAATAAGAATAAGATGAATAACTTTGTGAATGGTGCCATAAATATTGTTCGGTCATTCAACATGAACTTGAACATCATCCTTTCTTCACCCTTTTTAGAAACTGTGCCACAGACAAAAGGGATGTTTTCTAACAACAAATAAAGTCAGAATGTAGAACACGCTTTCGAGTTTCCTGAATAGTAATAAAAAGAATATAAAATATATGGCCCTTTTAAGGAGCATAGGATTTGATAAAATTGTCCACTAACTGATCAAAGTATGTTTAGTCACGTTATGCAAGACAGAGCAATTATATTCTGAATTTCAATAATGAGAGTTATTTCCCTGACCCCCAAATCATAAACTCGATGCTTAAAGGCTAAGTAGAGTTCTCCCCATGACTTTGCTGACTGAACAAAAGGTATGGGACTGGGAGCCAAGGTCTGTTAGTGTAAGGAACCCCAGCTTTTGCATGTCAGCTAATAGATTCTGGCAAGAGAAATGGAGCTGGAGCAGCAGGCTAAAGTTATTACCCCTCATGAAAATGGCATCATTACTGACAGGATATTCCTGCCACAGTGCCATGAAGAAATTCTGGTTCATTCATGCTACTTAACACACATAACTGGGCAATTTTCTATTCAGTCATACTACTATTTCACAAATAACTGGAGACGTATCACAAAATTTGCTTTTCAACCAACACAACCCGCATGTGCTATGAAACTAGAATAATCTGCAAATAAATTGGGTGCCACTATCACTTTAGTCATGCTAGTCATCCAGTGAACAGAACAAAGTAAAGAGGTAAAGGCATCTCTATCAGGCTGGAAATCCATTGGCTGCAGAAGGACAAGCAGCATAAATTTTATGGAGTCAGGGGTCATATTTCATTGTCAAAAGGGCACAGCAAACGTTTTGCTGTGGATGACCTGTGAATTATGGACGCAGCAAGGCAATAATGACTATGAGAAGGAGTCAATACATTATTTATATGAGTGAAAAAGACTTGCTCAATTCTCGCTTGGTCTTATCAGTGGAAGACAACTTAAAGTGAGAGAGAAGTTCATTAGCGCCAACGGTGATAATACACACCAAGACATGCATGCAATGCACTGCAAGACGGAAACAGTGGCAATAATTATAACTTAGGACGTTATAATACAACACTTTGGCCCGAGGTGGTGACGGTACGTTTAGAGTATGGGAGACTGCTAAAATGTGGAAACTGCCAACTGGCAAAGCGAGGATGCAATCATTCCCGATTTAACATTTTAGCAGTCTCCCGAGTCCCATTGTCGTCTAGACTGTACCATCTCAAGTGTCGTATTCTAATGTCAGACGGCAGTCCACATGCTAACTGTCACCTTGTCTTCAGGACATTATGCATATTATTGCCACTTTTTATTGGGATATAACGTTATGACATAAATGGCGATGATTTTGACACCCAGGCACAATGCGCAGTGAACCGGAATGTCAGTCAGACGTGTAATGTCCCTAGCTAGCTGCAATAAAGTTGATTATTCATAACTTAGGCCAAACAGATTATAACTATAAATCATATCAAAGGTTCATGCAATAAAACATACGATAGAGTAAAATAATTCTTACTTGTCACGCAACTCGCTCAACTCAGTTTTGAGGGCTGAAAGCTCAATCTGCAACCTTGCTTTTTCCTTGCCCAAATCATCAAGAAGTTTACGTGCATCGTTCAGTTCTTGTTCGTATAATTTCTTCACATTGCTCACCTCACGCGTTGAGGTTTCTTCAAAAGACCTGACCTGCACACTAAGACGGCTATTTTCAAGCTCCAAAGACCGTACTTTGTCGATGTAATTAGCAAGTCTGTCGTTCAGACAGCCGAGCTCTTGCTTTTCCTGCAGCCTGCTGATCCGTGTCGGCGACGGCGAACGAGCCGACGAGGTAAAACTGGACGATTGCTGTGTAACAACCGTGGTCCCCCTACGTGAACTTTTTGTAGCCATGGCTACTAATTATAATAAAGATCCTTTCACCAAAATTGCAACTGCAGGGCCTGCAGAAATTTAGCTTTTTCCAGCAGACACAATCTGCACAATGCACACACGCTTCTTCACATTCAAACAAATATGGCCGCTTCCCGATGCCGGGTCGTGTCACGTGACTGGGGTCACTCCCGCTATCCTCTCGTCTGCGCCAACGCGGCAAAATATTTAAACATCGGGCACGTGCTTTAACCCACTAACACAAAAACGCCCATCCGGCACGTGCCCGTCGTTTGCAAACCTACGATTATCAGATTATGCTAAGTGGCATGATCTATTTATTCAATAATTGTAATTTACCCAGGTGAGGCCTGGGTAATCAAACCAATCAATGAATCGTGTGGGAAGGTTATTATGTAAGAGTATATACATGTTTCAGTCTATATCTCTCTGATCTGGGGTATTAATTGGGGGAAAGGGGGGGGGGGGTCCAGCTAGGGAGATTATAGTATAGTATACATGGATGGAATGTGTGACTTGCTGCTTACAAAAGCTACGGGAACTGCTACCCTGTTTCATATCTTTTTTGAAACAAGATTCAAAGCAGACTTCACACGCCGGAAGGATCGGGTCGGTCTCATGACAGCTTCAATGAAGACGCATCCTATCATTCCTAAAACCATAATTTTCTGTCTCAATACTCTCATCTCTCCTCATCCAGATTTCGTTGTGTCCACAACACATTTAAATTGACATCAATACATAAACAACAGCAACAACAATTGATTTTACGATTCTAACATTTATTGATTTACATGTAATTCAAATTAGGCAATTTCTAGGTGTCATTTATTTCCAGTAATAGAGCGACACCAGTATCACAATAGAATTCACTTTTAACAAGCATTATGTACAATATTACAGGTGTTAGGCCTATGCCAATTTAACAATGAACACTTTAACTTTACAAGAAAACTAGTTGCACCATTATACATAAAGATACTCACCACTTGCACTTGGTGCCAGATGACTTAAAACCGCAATGAGAAATTTTCTCTTGATCTACAGCTGGATTCTAAAAAATCTTGGTTACAATGTTTTATTTTTATAATGGATAATATCTTAGCCTCAGTCTGACCACAGAAGTTTTAGTGAGACAACCATAACCTCTTAGTTTGGAAGTTGACACCGCAATGTCAGTATAGTGTGTCTCACCAAACACTGCTAGTTTGGAGCTGTCATTTTGCCAAAAGCTCATTAATTATAGTTAAAGCTTAGCACTGAATATCATAGGATTTATGGTACTTTACCATTTAGCTGCGACCAGTGAAATGCACTAAAAAAAACACGGATTTCTAAATACTCTGCATAGTCAAAATGAAAGTTCATAGATAGATAAATGTTGTACTCCGAGTCTGAGCTGACACTACAAATATTTCTCAAATCTTCTTGTACAATAATTAAAAAGAAACTCTGAAATAAGAGAAATGATGGAAGGAAAATTCAACTAATGCTGCTGCTGTTTACAGGCAGTTCACTTTCATTTCTTATAGAAATGTGAACCCCACATTCCTGGGGCCATACTGAACTGACATAAAAAAACTACCAGTACTGACATAAGAATAGCCTACAGGAATATCATTATAGTCAGGTATGAATAGCCACAACATTCTTTAAAATTACCTTTAAATTTGTTTTAAAAACAAATGTTGCCGACTCAATAAAGAGGAAACAATGCAACACAACTGTCTTGATACATCCAAGAATTGCCCTAGTAACAGTAACACTGTAGATATCATTAACACCTTCAACGCCGAACCACGTAGATCTACGTGGCCCAAATCCCCCCTCCCCTTTGAGCCGGTTATCGGAGTCTCATGGCCTTCATGAAAGAACTACGCCATCGCCGTCTTTAGGGCAAGGCAGGAAGGACTTTTCATTTCCTACCTTGCCCTGAAGATGGCGATGGCGAAGTTCTTTCATGAAGTCATTTAAAGTTCTGAACTACGCCATCGCCATCTTCAGGGCACGGAAGGAACTGAAAAGACCGTTTGATCTTTTCAGTTCCTACCTTACCAGTTCTTTCATGAAGTCCATGAGACTCCGATAACCAGCTCAAAGGGGAGGGGGGATTTGGGCCACGTAGATCTATGTGGTTCGGCGCTGAAGGTGTTAAAGCCGCATACATGTGATATACTACTTTGCATCTAGGCCTAGCGCGTTAACATTAAGATATCACCATTATCAACAGCTTTATTTACACAAAAGTAACAGGTTTAATTTAAGGATACACAATGCCAATTGATGCATCAATTAATACATATACATATGATTAGCCAACACCAACTTTTCCAAAGCATAATCAATATATCCTTGACAAGAAATTTACACAGTAATTCTGTACAAGCGAGTTCGGAGTTATTCTCAAGGAGGAGTGGCCAAAGATCCTGCTGAGCAGGCACAAATACAGTGTAAAGTTTAGTCCTACAGAATGAAGTTGTTAGATGACTCTCGGATCTCTACAGACATTCTACCAACTAATTACTGCACACCTCTGGGTGCATATCTGCAGCACATTCTGCAAAGGAACTCTGTGAACTTATATTAGTATCGGCCTCGCCTTATCTAGGGACACTGTTCCTTTAATCTTAGCTGAAAGGAAACATCAAGACATGTCATTAAGTTCTTGAAAATGAGAACGCCCTTCCCTTCAGACCAAAAATATATCTTTTAACTTCAACAAGCCTAAGTTATTGTACATCGGTTCCTAAATACTGTCATCCCGGAAACATTTGTTTGCCTTTTATTTTCGCGTTTACAGATAATCGCAAAAATAAATGACCACAGAAAAGAAAATCTAACTGAAATTACTGTCGTGGAGTTGTCAAAATGCTTAATTAAAAGTACACTGAGGTTATTTCCGAGTTCACAGGAAGTGACCCCTCCTCCTTTGTTATAAGGACTAACTAATTCATCCTTGTCTATTAAAAACAAGCCAAAATATACATTTGTAAACAAAAACAAGTGGATAAGCCAATGACATCCTCTCAGTGCATTCATTCTTAAAGATGCCCCGACCTAAATGACACAGAGACATCAGTATGGCACAGAAGTACAAAATTGCAAATTAAACACACCAAGCTATATGTTTTAGCATGAACAAGGGCAAGAGAAGGGAATTCTGGAAATAACAACACTTTTATGACCAAATGATGCACCATAACTGACAAATGAAACTACGAGGATCACATCTGTTATTTGGTGTAGTTATTCCTGTTATTTACTCAATCCCCGACTTGGAGAAATAGCCAAACCAACTCAGCCAAGTTTCAAGGATTTGAGGAAAGTACAGTCCTTAGTTTTGGTCACACTGAAAACCTTCTTTTTTTTACTTGATATGTCGACATTACCCTAATTATTCAAGTCAAATCATCAGGGTGTCATGATGCATCCTCCATAACATGAATGATTCCCTTTTAGATTAAAGGTAGTCCTACAGCTACTGGATGGAAAGGATTTCATATTCACCAACAGTGATAAAATCTATCAAGTTAGTAATCAAAATATATCAACAATTATGGAGGAAAACAGCCAATATATACAGATAATTCCTAAATGCCCTTCAGCACGTGACGCATTAGAGATGACCATCTTACAGGAAGATCATTAACCCGCAGAAATGTCATAACTGGGAAGTAATTTCTGTAAATAAAGGTTTTGTACAAATCTCCAGGACTAAACTTTAATGCAGTCTACCCTTTACCCCATATTTGATATTTCGTAACTTATCAGCTCTGTCAAGCACGTCAGGCTTGATAAAATATGTTCACAACAGAATTTGACCCCGCTGAATGTACCATTTTTAAAAGCCTGATGGTCTAAATATCAGCTGAATATAACTGTAAATATGTATCTAGGATTTAAAGATGAGCCTTATAAAAATCGGTATAGCTTTATCCTACAGTAAAGTTTTGTTGAACCATTGCTTAGAACACAATGAAAAGTGGTAGCCTTCAGTATGTGACTAGTGTAAAACCTCAGAAAAGTTTTCATACAATTCAAAAAAGAATTTAAGGATATTCGAAAGCTGAATGAGGGACAAGTATCAGTCCAAGATATTTACATAGAATCATGAAATAACATCTCTATAGTTTAAGGTCACTGAAGATCTTCCGACACCAAATCACACCGACATTTGGTGGTCGATCGTTCGGCTGGATGCGGCTCATTTCCCGTGAGGATAGCCTCTGGAAGGCAAATCGATATTCCCGATCAAACGCATCTGAAACAAGAACATACCAAATATGAGCAAATGAAGAAAATCCTCTTAGTAAATCTAACACTCAACTAGGCATTAGGAATTCTTGTGGACCGTTGTTTTTTTTGGAACAAGACAAAGAAGTTGTGGAGAGGGGTAATCCTAAGGCCTACCAACTTCTGAAAGCTTGACCTAAGGGGACTCCCAAGTGGTAAGTGGGCGCTAGCTTCATCTGTTTCAATGACATATTGGGGTGGCAAATTATGAAACGGTCTCAATTTTACTAATTCTAAATTGAATCGGAAGCCAATCTTCACCAAATAAGTCACCATTGCATGATATTCAAAGGTGTAGTATAGTATTCAATGACACCCGATACCCTTGACACAAAGTTCCATAATGAAATACTGTTAAGGAATTGATAGTCTTTCTTACCATGATCAATGTCCTCTCTTCCACAGGCAGTGAAAGCCAAATAGAGAATTTCTCGGTACATGCTCCGATGACGATTCTTGCCAGCCTGTGCCACACGTCTACGTTCCTTCAACACAAGTTTCATCGGCGCCACCATGTCATTACACTGGATATCCTGAACAATTTGATGCATTATACTGGAAGAAGAGAGTGTCATTTAGCTATGTGCACACCAATAGTCATTAGGACAGTAGACATAGACAGCTCAACACAGATGTACATAATGAGGCTGTTTTCCGAGGAGAAATATCTGTTAAACACACAAATATATGTAGGTGCTATCCCAATCTTGTACTCTTGTGTAAATCAAGTGAGAAGCCGTGAAGAGACAACACGAATATGAATACCTTGAAGGTAGTTTGAAAACCGAACAGTATAGAAAACTCCCTGACACTTGGACATTTTCATGTAACTTACCCCTTTGAAAATGATGTTTGCTCAGTCAGAAGAGCACTGACTGTCCTTGATTGAGAAGCTGGAAAGAGGAAATGGCCATATAAGGTGGTAAGTTTCAGTTTTTTTCCCTCAGAAGTGAATGAGAATTCATGAGCTACAACTTACGGAACCACTTTTATGGTTCTTTAGACATTGCAGGCAATAACACCGAACATTTTATTATCAATCAATGATCAATACTCCTTTGAACTTTGAGTCAGCGCCGCATCGGCAGAAGTTGACAGAAACTTTTGTGGCGTGAAGTACATCCAAAATTTATATAACTTCTGAGTTAGAACTTACTGTTGTTCCACATCGAATACATAGGCTTGCCAATCTCTTCATGAATTCTCGCATTGTCCCACTTGAGGCGAATGAGAACGTGTCGACTGTCCCCACCAAACCACGTTGCATTAGATGGTGAGCCCTTGTTAGTGCACTTGGCGGAAAGAACTAACCCAGGAAGATTACTGGAGACATCCATTCGTCTGAAGTACCAAATCTGAAGGAGACAAATGAAAGTAGAGAGGTTTAGTGAAATAACCAAAAGCATCCCATGCAGAACTCAATATTGGTTTGTGGTTTGCTTGTTTAAACAGGGGTCTTTTTTTGAATAGACTAGCCATGAAATTTGAGTTGATGTAGAAATGCTTTATTCGGAGGACTAATAAAAGTAATTTCTTCACTATTCTTTCTGTAACTTACAATATTCCAGTATATGATAGGATGATCATCGACAAAGTCCGACTTGCTGAGACATGAATCTCCATCTTGTTCCAGTAAGTTCTCCACTTCTTTCCTCAATACCAGTGGACTCAAGTATGGCACAGAGATGGGGTCAAGGCTCAGAGGCTGTTTCCTGTCAAGTAAAGATTAAACAAATTATTAGACACTCCAAGTTTTGTTCAATTAGGACTGTCGTACTTTTTTCCCAACAAAGTTGTCTGTAACAAAATGTTATGCATGTAGTTACACACTTGGCTGCTGCTGGGCTCCTAACACAGCAAAGAATGCTTCAAAATGTTGAGGTGACAGCATTAATGACTTTATAATAAAAAGCTTACCTGTTAGGCCCTGAGCCACGACTTTCCTCATCTGGTATGGGGTCTTTTCCTGTTCTGTATGGACTTGCTGTTCCATTGGTTGCAGGTGCACACTCGCTTGTGCAGCGCCGCCGCTCAACTTGTTTGTTGTTTACAATGGGACCTTTGGCCAAATGGGAAGGACTAAAGTCTGAAGAAAAAAAGTTCGATCAAATATGTAGCCCGGTCTGGTTTCTAAAGTCAGTGGTTGTAATAAGTACCCTCTAATGCCCCCCAGAGTTTGGCTGTCTGGTTCTGTCGTCTGGCCAAATCTTTGATTTTCTTCTGCTTTATACCATGGCGGGTGACATTAAGCAAGGAAACTGAAGCAATGTCAGAATCCAAATGGTCTCATTTCAGATCTGGCACCAACTTACCAATTAGATTACTCCCTTCTTGTTTCTTAGGACTGTCACTGTCTCCACTATCTGACTTGTTCTCCTCCAGATGCAGCAATATCCCATCTTCACTCCTCACAGAATTAACTGAATGATCGCTGGTATTATGAACCTTATTCTGCGCAATGAGCTTATTAGTGATTGGGTTGCTTGGTCCTGAGGGCAAGGACTGGATGCTCTGAACACTCTCTGACGAGTCACTTGGCGTTGTTAAAAGTGTCCGGTTATGACTTCGCCAATCCTGAAGAAAAGATTTGTCACAAATTTATTCAAACAGACATGACAAGTTAGGAAAACCACTGGTAACACTTTTACAGGTACCACAAGGTTATCACTTCAAACATTTGTTGGGTCAAAAGGCCATCACAGCTTAGAAGAAAAATGTCAGTCTTACCTTGATATAAATGTGTAAAAATGGCACTAGTCTCTTAGCACAGAACTGGCACCTGAAATGATGAAAGTGCACAATATTCAGCAAATTGAAAATCACCCAAAAAGAATTGTCAATTAACCGATATGTCTCATCAGCCAAACACATTTTTCCAACTTTTGATTTCGATGCAGCTGATCAAAATTAAATTTGCAGGAATACTATCATTATCTAATATTTCTTATCAACGCGCTTAGAGAAGTCCTTTCATTTCGGAATGTCTCAAGAGATTACAGCAATACTGGAATATGAGCTACTATCATTCTCATGTCCCGATAAAATGTGCAGTGAAGTACTACATGTACTTACGAGGTGTTCAAGTTCGAGTCGTCTGCTGACCAACCAGCCATGATCTCCTCATCATACAACAAAGAATTACAATGCGAGCACCGTGAGCAGCTGCTCATCTCCACATCCATGGCGATATTATGAAGCGACTGCGGAAGACTTGGCGCTGAGGAGAATTTAGTGGTGTCTAAACGCTCCAGGTCCTTTACGAGATCTTTCATGGGGATGAGTTTCTCGATGGGAGCTTGGCTTGGAGCGCTGGAGCCTACAACCAGATAAAAAATTACACTCACTGTTCACAGATGGTTTATAGAAGAAAGAAACTTGAAGACAAGCCATTTTGTACACTGAACAGTTTTACTTTTCAATTGCTATTAAATTGGTACTTTTCATTAAACTTGGAAAAGTAAAGAAGTCAACTCGGCCCCCCGTCCTGCCGAAAAGTGATTGGTTTCAGATAAAAAACTTTCTTAAACATTTTCAACCGAAATGCCCTCGATGAATTGCTGTGGCTATCCACAAACATTTGGTAACTTCCGACGAACCTAATCTGCCGCTTAAAGAATTCCGAAGGAATGCCGCTATTATTACATACTCAGTGTCCACTCACCTAGTTTACTGGAAGAGGAATTCCGTGGTAAATTCTTGGCGGCATCCATATACTGGCCCATCTCCTCTAGAATGTTATCACTCCGACTAAGATAATCGACGCTAGCCTCCGACGCACGACGCCAACTCTTATAAGAAATATCATCCGTATCAGAAAACATTTGGTCCAAAGCGAAAGCCTTTGGCAGTGAACTACCCGTTTTTGAACTACTAGTTGGTGAGCTAATTGATGAAGAAATGGACTGCTTCAGTTCTGTGATTCTACTCGTGACATTCTTCGCAGCCAACTTCAAAACTTCTGAAAAGGATTCACTACGTTGCATCATGAGGGGTTTTGCTATATTCTGCGGACTGGACACAGCACGTTCTGTATCGTTCGCCTCCTCTTTCTGAGGTGACAACGGTGACCATGGTTCACCGTCACTATGGTAACTAGAATTCGAACTCTCCGATATCCGGTACTGCCGCCCACTCGAGGCAGCTGAACATTCTGAAATAGTATGCAGGCGAGTTCGTTCAGGGAGTTCATCCTCGCCACCGTTTATAAAGAGTCTTTGGCACTCACTATTCGAATCTGAAAAAGGATCTAAACTAGCCAAGTCAATCAATAAGTTTCTTTTCACAGCCTTCGCGTTCATATCTGCTGGGGCACTGTCTGAGCGACTTTTCACTATAGTTGGCGAACCTGTTCCACTTTTTAGAATTGTTGGTGATGCGGGGCTGAAGTCTGTACTACTGTCACCACCTGGACCCAGATTTAGAGTCAATAAATCTGCAGACGGACTCTGAACAGAGTTCTGCTCAGAACGCGCAACAACATTTACAGCACCAGTTTCTAAAAACAAACCCAACGGGTCATTTTCTGTCACAGGCGTCCTTTCTAGCACACTAGTCGCCGCCTTTGTCTCCGCGATAACACTCAAAGCAGTTGGAGTCCTTGGCTCCTCGAAATCACATAGAATATCCGGGCCAGGGGCTAGGATCGGAGCAATACCAGCAAGACAAGCACGCGCCTGCATCCTACTGGGTTCTAAGTCATCATTTTTTCTTGGTGTAGTCGATTCGCTACTAGAATTTGTCAAATCAGACACCAACTTGTCCTTCTCTATCACATCTCCCTGCATTGAATTCTCATCCCCCCGTTCAGCACTATCCTGTTTTTTCATGCCGATACTTGTCATGTTCGGGTCACCACTCCTATGACGAGTCCGCCAGGAATTTTGCAAACCAGCACCACCTAATCGTCCTCGGCGATTATCACCAGCACTGCGATGTCGTCGCCGTATTCGTTCGTTTGAGTTCATGTCTCCTGCCCCCAATCCGTCAAAGACACTTTCATCGACAGACGTCTGACTTGTCATGAGCAGGCCTGCAGAACTGCCATCTGAAGAGAAAAGATGGAACTCCCGATAATTATAAATAGAATGGAAGGAAGAACGTACAAACATATCTCATGATAATCATGAATGGTCTTGGAGAGAAAAGCGATCATGTGTTTAACATGTTTTGAGTACTATAAAACGATTCCAATTATGTTCTTTTCCTTCAGTAAAATACTATATGACTGTCATAACCTGCTGAAATTATACCTGTCCTTTGTCTAAGTCATAGTACAACACTGCAAGGTATATTTCAGTAGCTGTGGTGAGACTTAGAAATATGGTGTGCAATGTAAAGATGGGAGAACAACAATAAACGTCGGGAAAGCTTTACAATAATTTTATAGGCGATTCTCCAAAATGACAGTTAACTTTACACGACAGCGTCAGAAAAATTTCTCAGCCGGAGTATATACATGTTGCCCCAGCTTCACTAGGAATTGCATGCCAAGCCAAATTTACCCAGGTGATGAATATACATGTGTATATATAAAGCCATGTTAATCTTTAAGACATACGAATGGCTGAAAACCGGCGCAGCCACAGAAATACATCAGAGGTGCGTGGAAATGGCAGAGTCATGCAGTTGTGTAGCAAACGATCACCACAAATCAATTGACATGAACAGACAATACATGTAACATAGCACTATTGTGTATGAATATTCTCAGTATGGTGTGTGCCAAATCATTTGGGTCTGATCAATTGATAATTGGTCGATTAATTCTGGCATTTACACGCACCTGTGATGACATAAATGGGAGTCTGTGTTGGCAGAAAGAGAATATCCTTCAATCTGCCTATAGAATAACCAATTGCCAAAAAGGTTTACAAGAATAGAAAGCCCAAACAAGCAGTAATTTGAAGAAGCACCTTTACACATTGAGGAACATAATACCAATCGGGTGAACAACAACTACTGCCATACTTACGGATATGATGTTGTGCTGCATACATTAATCAAAAGGTAGAAGATAAAGTATTTGCATTCCAAGAAGTTGGCAATAAAAGCCAGTGGCATAACCAACTTGACATGCAAAACTTGCACTTGAGTTCACTATCACTCAAACTGATGTAACACGAGCAATGCCTGTGGAAATTCTGTGGTCTACAGCACCAAAAAGGGTCGATGCGGTTAACAGGATTCAAGATTTGGCCAACAACGTTGTCAAAAGGGGAAAGCTACTTACAAGTGCTTCCCATCAGTGTGCCTATGCTGCTGTTGCTCCCAACACTGCTCAACGACCGCCGCACAATACTTCCAACTCTTTGTCGGAAGTCATCGACTGGAGGGTCTATTGGTTGGAAAGAGGCCACTGTCACTCTTCGCTTGCCTGAAAAAAACAACATGAAAATTTTGTTAGAAAACATGGAGATGACTTTAAAAATTGCAGGGTGTCGGGATCTTTTCAGGGATTGACGGCAACATCTGCTGCCTGGGAGCGCCAGACAACATTAACATGGAAGAAGTGAGAAACTTTTCAATGATTGACAGCGATATCTGTTGCCTATGAAGGCCAGACACAACTGATTGCCACAAAATTTCCCCAGAAAAAAACATACCGATAAGGTGTTCCCTGGATGTCTTTCTTCTCGGTGAGTCCTTCACGACTTTTTCCACCTTGTCCACCTGATCGATCATTGGTTTCTCTGGAACTTTTGCCTTGATCTGCTTTTCTTCCACGCCGGCAGGGCTATCGAGGTCAAGAAGCTCATTGCTCATGGCTTTGGAAAGGGACTGTGCATCTTCCTGTGTCATGGAGCTGTAACCACGGTCAGACACAACATCTAGAAAGGAAAAGGCACAAAAAGTAACCAATTTCATTTGTGTCCCCCCCTTATAAAGATTTAGATTGAATCCCATATCATGATGTTTCAAGATTAAGATTTTCATTGATCCATAGTTAGTCTTATGAGGACAAAGTCACAACCAGAATGCAGGGATAAGGTCACTTAACGAGATTGTTATGAATGAAGCCATGAAGGGCATGATTAGCTACATACCAGTACTGCCTCCGTGAGCAGCACCAACTGCAATCAAGTCATTGACAAACTCAGTCTTCTTTTTCTTCTTATTCTTTGTAATCTCGGCCCCATCCTCGATATCAGCAACCAATCCAGAATCCTTCTTTCGACTCTGTTCCTCATCGACCACTACACTATCCATGCTCGTCACATCAAAATCACTCTCCGAGTTTGAGTACAAGGAAAGGCTGCGCCGCCGCAGTGCTCGGCGGAACTGCGCCACTGCTATGATGGCATTTCTTAGTTTAGTCCATAACAGGTAAGCATTGGTTGTTGAGGTAGGCCACCGGCTCTCTAACACAGCCTGATGAGAAACAAAATCATGTTGACAAATTACATGAAAATTTGTAAACAAAGCCAGATTCCTTAAAAGGTTTATCACAGAAATAAACAAGTCAAGAACCAGGAAGACCAAAATTGGTGTCAAGAGCTCATTTGACCAAGCTTTCATGGGTACAAAGTTCATAGCCAGTGAACTTATTAATATTGTGAGTGTTCCAGCAGCAAACCTCAGGTCTGATCTACCCACCTTATTATAGAAACCATATGTGATAGCATTGGGCTGTATCCCATGCTTCTTCATCTCAAAGAGCAGTTTGACAGCCAAGACAGGTTGCTGGTAGACACCGCAGAGCTGCATGAGAACCCTGTAGCAGACCTCATCGGGCTGTGGGAGACGTGCGGCCTGCATCTTGACCAGGACATCATAGGCAGTGTGTAATGCCTTTGTCTTGGAATGGGTGGACTTGGCATAGGAGGGAAGGTGGATGAACCACAGACTGAAGCAGTGGCCAAGTAGGCACCTGGAAGACCGAGAGAAGATTCTAGTAAGCCCTTGACCTTTGGTATAGATTACTTGAATATGGGAGAATTTGTCAAAATATTTCAGACATCTAAAATGTGGATCACTTGAAATTTGGGCAATGTTTTGAAATAATCTGGACCCACAATCTATGATCAAAGGCATCATCATATTCAACAACTTGATATTGGCATGACCACATAATGGGTGATATGAATAAAGACAAGCAAATGCTTTTATCTAAATATCCATGTACATTTACACTAGGCCTTCCTGTACAAAACCAGAGTAAAAGCATTTGCTAGTCTTTATTCATATCAACCAATTTCTTGAAAGACTTACTTGGCCCACAAACTTGGTTGTGTTGAATGTTCCTGAGCAATCTGAAAGTAACGAAAAGGTTTTAATGATTCAATGTCCAAATTCAATGACCAAGTTCGAGCAGATGAAATTCCACAGCACATATACTCAAGTAGGAATGAGTTTGGATCAAAGAATAAAGGCTACACCAAGAGTCTCCTGCCAAATCCACTTCAGCAAGACAAAGAATCATTCTGTACTGATACTTACTTTCTGGGCAGATTTGATCTCTTGCTTGGTTCGTCTTGCCATGGGGCTGTTCGGACACTGACTCTGTTTGGCCGGAGTGAGCAGGGGGCGCTTCATGGGTAGGAAGAGCTCAGGCTTCAGCTCGGGGAAACCATTGTAGCTGTACTTCTCACCAGGAGGTAGACCCGTGGGTTCAGGTGGTGTTATGAGCACCGTCAGTTCACTGAAAATGACAGAATAATAAATAGAAAACATGGACATTTTCGTGGATTAAAACTGATAACAGTTATGTTCAGAACTTACATATGGGTTAGGTGGTTCAAAACCATGTCAACTTTGACAGAGTCATTGAGATGATTTGAGAGAGAAAATGATCGGAAATTTCTCCTCTCCGAGTCACAAACTGAGACTTACCTTCTCCCCGAGTCGTCAAGTTCAATCAAACGAGGCTCATCTGAGTTCTCATCAACCTTCTCACAGCACTCATCAAAGAATGCTAAACTAGCATCCTTATCAGAGATGAACGTCCTTTCTTCAATGAAGCGTATGAATGTTTGCGTCTTCATGAACTGCTGGAAAAACTTGTGGTACGCTTTATCACGGCTTCGGAGGAATTCTGGAATTACAGGTAAACAGGAGAAATATTTGATTGAATTGAATGATACAATATTTTGTGAGATTATTCTAGACACAACATCTCTTCAGAGAACAAATAACCGTTTGTCTGTTGGCCACAACTGTTGCCAAATGCGGCACCATAGAATTCAGACCATTTACCGGAAAGCCCTCAATGTGAACTTTGTACTGAGGATACCATTTGTGTAATGATTGATTTTATCATTGATTAAATATCTTTTTTTCTTCCACAAAGTTATGAAAATAATGTACTCCTCAAATGATCTTACCTTGCATATTAAAAAGTGACGCGGCATCAGTTGTCCCAATTGTGGGTGCTTTGGTGATCGGCAGAAGGTACTGTTTGTAGCCTTTCAGTAGGCAGGCCATGAATCTCAAGAAGGCTTCCTGGATCTCTATTTCAATTAGCAGCTTGAATTGAAGAAACGAGGAGAAATAAACACATGAACAGTTTAGATCCGGACATTACTGATACTGAAACTCAATGGTCCTCACTTGCAATCAGCAAAACGTCTTTATCGAGATTGATCCAAGGTACAAGATTCATCAAGTGGCTTTCTGTACCCTTAATAATGTAACATCAAGGAGGAGGCTGAGGAAGAAGCCAGGAATTCTAGAAAGCTACACTGGATGAACCGAGGAAGGGAACACTGAGCTGTAACAACTCATCATAAACTTACAGTATACTGCTGTGAAACAGCTCAAAGAGGCACCAAACACATTTCATGCTCTGCTTTGAAAAACAGTTTTACTTGATAAAAAAACCCACAGAAATATTGCTTCCTTGATAATATCTGATATTCTCTATTAAGTGTATGTACCTCTCTTCTTCTTCTCCTGGAATCATGGTCGAGAGGTGCCATTTCTAAGGACACCTCAGGGGTGCTGCAATTGGAGCCCATATCACAGAGGGTTTCAAACAACTCAGTCAGGGTCTGCTTCAAAACACGCAGAGGCCTCTTAGGCAATAGTTTGTAGTTCACAGCTCGACGTTCAGGCCTACAAAGAAAACAGAAGATATTGGATTTAAAATTAACTGCAATACATGCAATGTCACCTGCCTTATGGAGAACCACCCTGGCTTGAGGACACTAACGAAAGTTCCTAAATTGGTAGTTTCTATTTCTCGACTTCATCAGGACACCATCAATCAACGTTATTGCAGTAAAATTTATGATACAATGTAAAACTGTGACTTATGGTAAGAAGATCATCAGCAATATCAGGGCCAGGTTTTAGGAAAGCATGTTAGCCAATAATATTATCCCGACATTTCGCTACATGTGCTTTGATGTCAATGAAATGACATGTCAGCATGATGTTGTGAGCTAACAAGTCTCCTAACAACCGAGCCATGGAATCTTGAAACAGTTCAAATATTCTTCATTTATAAACACAGCTTCTTGACTTTACTTACTGCGTAATTGTAACAGTGTCAAGATCCACACACGTCACATCTGAAGGAGGGTCATACAAGTCAAAGTAGCGGCTGTCAACGCCGACAATGAAGGGACAAGGTGCACTCAGGACGCCTGAGAGACCTAGCGGGCAAAGAGGAATGTAGGGGCACTGCCAGTGGGCCGGGAAAATCATCTGGAATGAGCAAATGAACACAATGTGATTGAAGAAAAAAACATTTCATAGAAAACGAGTTGCCAAGGAATACTTAAGCATTTTTTTAGCTTCACCATAAAAATCCAGCAAAGGTCTAAAAACCTTTCAGTAGGTGGTGCTCTAATTTCATAGCATGAGTATGGATAACTGCTGTGTGGTCCCTGCAACCGTCATATCATTAATCCTAAGGCATTTTAAACAAAACTAGATACTCCACCTTGACCCTTGGATTGGTGTGTAAGTCGACTGGCTATTTCTTTCTGCAAATTTATACTAAGCTGTTCACAAGTTGATAAAACTGCTGTATGGGAAGGGCAAATATAACTTACAGCAGCCATAGCTTCAGCTACACTGGTGAGGACTGCCGGTCGTAGGGAGTGCACCAGGATCTTGTGTTCCAACAGAACAAACAGTAGGACGTTAAGACAGTTGTCGGGACCGAGGTTCTTGAGCAAGGTCATGAACGAAGCACCACTCAAGGTTAATGGCGTTTCCTCCGGCTGAGACAGACACAGGGATTCATGATTCAACTGAAAGATATGAGAGAGGCAACTGTCATGATGGGATTTAAAATCTGATGAAGATCAGTAAATTTTATGAATTTCAAGGACTAACCCACTATAAACTGGTGTATAAATTCATTCTACATCTATTTTTCTTCTAATAAACTATCAAGCAGTTGTGTTAGGTCAGGGAGGGTTAACATGTAACCACAAACTGACCTGAACGTCAACAAATACTGGTACATGTAACTCTCATAACCAATGAGTCATATATCCTCTACACTTGTACGTGAAGAGTCATGTTTAAGTGGAGAACACTTAGATTAAAACCCATTGACCTACTCTGATAAAATACATGAGAAAATCACAAGTAGGAAATGCGATTAAACGCCTAGCAGGAAACGGATATGACCGACTCCAATTTATAGCTAATATAAATGAATCACATGTTGATTAGGCCTGGACAGTTAAGAACAAATTTAAAGGCCTATTATATTGGATCAATACTTCTAGAAATCCCTAATGAAAGGCACCTTTGATAAGCAATCTTTTAAAAATCGATGACGACCAATTCTGATGTTCAATATCTTAGTATCTTACCTGTACAAGTATTTTTGGCCGTTGGGGTGAGGGAAATGGAACCTCATGCATGAAGTGGCTAATGTGTCTGAAAGAGAAAGTATCATGCTAGTAATCTTTGGCTGAAGTTAACTTTGATCCCGGATCCTACGGTTCACTCTGTACACACACACAAGTTTCTTGGGACAAGTTCATTTGCCACCAACCACTACCCACATCTTCAAAACAATCAAATCTTTCATCTTGATTTCCACAGAAATTATATGACTGTCTTGAACACTGGGTTTTATTTTCTATTTTCAATTATGACTAACAATGACAATTTCCTCGGCCGTCATGAAATATCTACTGATGCGATGGAAACATGAGGCAGGCCAACTGACTCGTCATTGATTGGTTTTATCAATCTTTTTCTTAATTTCCTAATAATCAATTCTACAGGATATGCCTTTCTAAGGTTTAATACTACAGTTAATGGGTTCAGGGAAGAGCTCCAATTTCTCTCGATTTATAGAAGAAGCAGGAACATACTGCGTATTCCCCGTCTCAAAATTTATAGTGCCTTGTATGTGCCTTTATGTGCCTTGTATGTTGGTTGGCACTCTTGAGAGTAATTAAAAGAATATAAGAAAAAGTTCCACCAACCTTTCCAGAGGCACAGTGTGAGGCCCCACAATGGATATCCTATAAAGGTATGACAAGAACTTCTTGAAGGCATCAAAGAAAGGCCAATGGGACAAGAGACAGATGCTCTTGTTGATGTGCACCGTCTGGTGACTGTGGGCTGATTTAGGCCCCCTGAGGCCAAGCAGTCGCTTCTGCAACTCTGTCAGCTTTTCCTCAGGGTATTCTTCATAGAATGTTATTGCAGCACCATACAGCTGAAATTGAAGTGTGATAAGATAAAGAATTTCATCACAAAATGATGAATATCCATTTTTGCATTTGTTTCTCTTTATTATCTTAAACTATAACTGCCTCATGAATAGGATGTAATCCTCTTGGGCCCTCAAAAATCTGAACTGAAAGTCCTTCTGAATGTTAAAACGACTCAAACAAGAGAGTGGGTGTCAACAATTTTTTAAAGTGTGTCTTCTCTGGACTTATTTTACCTTTTCAAAATTTCCAGTCAGAATAAACGTTGAGAAAACAGGTAGCGGGTGTTGAGATTTCGATGACCAGGACTCTATCGTTGCTCCCATCGGTAAGCAGAACATTGGCACGTTATCTGGCATGGGGAAATTGGGGTGGTCTTCCAATGGATATCTACTCAAGGTGCCTGAAAGAAAAACAGCCACTGAAACAGTGCTCCCAGACAAAACTGGCAAATAGATCTAACAAACTGGACACAACCAAAGAAGTGTATGATTTTATAAGCTGCCACTGTGTGATTTTTTTTCCATTAGCAAATTTATGGTCGGAAAGAGTGTAACAGCAACACTCCCCTTTGGGTTCATCAGCTTACACAGATGATACATCGCCACAATGATAACATCAGGTCACCAGGTATTTCCAGAATGACTCATCAACAGCTGACTATTTTAACTGTTTACACTGTGCTATGCTCATACAATATTTTCCAACCAGTATTGGACGTAACCATCAGTAAGCCTGCTTCCTGATTATATCAGAGAGTATTCTGAATCAACAGAACCGAAACCGTGCAGGGAAGCCGAAATAAGCATTGATAGGTTTTCAATAAATGATGCGAGACAACAAGTGGTCAGATTGACAGATAACTTGGTTTGACACATCATGAGAGCGTTTATTGATGAATGGCTGTATAGTAAGGTAGTCAAGTTACCAGCCTTTGTGTGTAGGGCATCCAACTCTGAATTAATGACATTACACGTTCATTGCATACATCCATCATATCAGATTGTCAATGGAATCCACTGCTCCTGATCAGATTGTAGCTTTCTTCTTCAAATGTTCTAGTAAAGGTGACTTACCAGCATTGTAGGCTATTGTATTTGTTTTGACCATTGACTTCTTGTAACACAAATATACATCAGACCCGACCTGAAAACAAGCACATCCAAATTAAGGCTCAAGTCAACTAATCAACATAAATGTCACATCTTCATAATATCATAATAGGAAAAATACAAACACAGCTAAGCGAATTTTTCGATTTTTTCTGCATCAAATCAAAAGGCAGTATTCATTCGGCGGATATGACGTTGGTAGAAAGAAGCTTCAGATTTTGTAATACAATGCGTACATTTGATTATTGTAGTTCTTTTGAAGGGTACCAAGGGACGGAAACAAGTCTGGCTTTGTAACGTAACTAACCATCACCACCTGGGTTACCGGGCTGTATTCCTTTCTACACTTACCATGCCTTTGTTGAGATTTTTTGGTATCTGGCAGAATGCATGTGGTGGTGTCTCTCCCTGAAAACAGCAAAAAATCATTTTGTTTTTATACTTGCAGAACAAAGAAGACATAACACCTCAATTCTCATACCAGAAGATGGTGATGTGTACGTGTACCTCCAAAAACAAACCTCATCACGCCCATAAGTATGGCATCAAGCACAAACTTTTTCAGCAACAGCACAGCACAGCTTTATCTTTTTTAATCATTACCAACCAGGTAGGTGCAAAAATGGGATTTGCCATTACATGACACTCATTCATCAGTTGACAACATGAAAATGCTCTCAAATATTTGCAAAGATCAAAGTGTCATCTGAACCTGCAGAAATGTTATTTGTTGCAGGTGATGAGAGACATGGAATACATAAACACCAAATCTGTTATCAACCAGAAATGCCTCAGAGGAGAAGAAGATGACGGAGTTACTGTCTTCAAAATATTTTTACTCCGACTAATGTCTGCCATTCCTTATAAAATCATGTACAAGACTCTTTGAACGAGCTCTCTAAAAGAAGAAAAATGACGGACCTGCACACTGCTTCGATTTCTGCCCCATGGCAACAGGCCGATATCTGCCTGTCGTAAACCAATCCGACCAACATCACAGCATCATAAATTTAAAAAATTGTGTTGTATGCTCTGAATGTCTGAATGCTCCTAGCCTAAGGCAAAAATCGAATGTCATCCTAACATACCTTGTTCCCCAGAATAATGCAAATATCTGTGACCGCCAGAGTATCACTTGCCGCAGACTCATCTGCCCGCCGATACGTTATGTAAATGCGACTACTGTTACTGTTGTTGACATTAGCTGGTCGTCCTTGGGGAGTCATGTATACAACCTCGCATCCCAGCATCACACGCTCCTTGCCTTCATATAGAACTCTGAAAAAATAACAAAGGAGTGATCAATAGCTCCCCTTGGAACAAACTAACGGGTGTGATCACTCTCACTCCCCATTTTGTGACAGCAAGGACAGTGGTATGCCACCTGGGATGATAAAAATGTTGTTCCCCATAACCAATCCCCATGCCAAATCTCCTAACATAATTTCATTGTTTTCCACCCCAACAGACAATTATTCAAAAACATTGAATCGACTGTGTATCATTCGGTAGCCAAGTTCAACCAAATGATGACGACACACATCATTACAGACAACAACAAAGTACACATACCATGATCTATATTAATGTATTCTTGTCAGGTTTCCCTCTTAAATCTAACTTAACTGCTCCTCTATCCAATACCACAAACAACTCATGCATGGCTGATGTTCTAGATACATGCAACAGATCTACAGCACTTCATCAGCAGGGAATGGGCTTGTCAATCCTTTTAGTTTCCTCACAAATGGAACAACAAGCTGTGAAAGCTTCGAATTTCACGACTGCCAGAAACTCGTCCTTGGACCAAACAGCAGAGTTGGGCAAGAAGCCGAACCAAATGACTGCATGTGGTGAACAGCAATCTTTTTATAAAGATTTATGAATGACTTTTACTTTAGGTCTCTTAGCTGTTTATACCAAACAATTTAGAGATCAAGTCAGGGAAAGACATTTCAGCCTCAATGAATGAACTGTGATGTCACCGAGACAATGCCAGAACTTACCCAATATCTGTGAGGGACGGCTTATTACGCCCTCTCTTGTAGCACAAGTATATCTCCGGACTTCGTAAACTGCCATGATTCAAATCAGCGGAGTGTCCAGCAGGTGTCTTCTCTATGCAGGTGAATCCCTTGGGTGGTTGTTCCCCAGTGCTCTTATTGATGACCGCTATATCGATTATAGGGTCTTGCTTGTGTTCAGGTTTCAAGATGGCCTCGTTTGAGTATTCTTCCAGTGGTAGCGGATTATCGGGCAGACCAGCAACGACGAAGTAATCGACTACTCTCTTTTCATCCATCTTTGTCCCTGAAAGATAACTTCTGGATCAAACTCTGCATCAATCAATTATTTGAAACAACATAGGAAACCAAAGTTCTTGCTTGAGAAACAAACAAATGCAATTGAAGTCACCTTGTTGCACTCATTGGTGAACGAACCTGGAGAGGATGATATCATCAACATTAAAGCTGTGGTAAATCTACGTTACCATGGTAATTTAACTGCGTTAAAAGAGCAATAGCCGGGAGGACCATCTTATATCATTTCCTACCCTGGCATGCCTGGGGATGGACAGGAAAGGTTTTGGACTAACGACAGATGAAATGGGCCCATAAATAAATGTAGCGAAACTTAAGTGACTGCTCACTCAGTGTTCTCCACACTTTGAGTTGGGGGGGGGGGCGTAATCTATTCTACGTTTTTCTTAGAAAGGCTCAGAATAGATTTATACCTCAACCGTTATTAATTCCGCCTCAACCGATGAAATGAAGCCTAATCATCATGACATCAGAAATTTTAATTTTTAGGGGTACATGTATGTAGGCCTCAACACAAGGTGTCGAACTTGACAGCTGTTGTCTGGGTCATCCCCAGGCATCTGACCTACATGTACATACATGTATGCCTGTACATAGAATGATAGAACATCTGAACTGACAAACATTCTTCATGATTATTGATTTTTTTCCCCATCAATCAATGAACCAGGAGTAAACATGAGGTGCTGCAATACACTATATCCACT
Source organism: Lineus longissimus (assembly GCF_910592395.1). Lineage (NCBI taxonomy): Eukaryota > Metazoa > Nemertea > Pilidiophora > Heteronemertea > Lineidae > Lineus > Lineus longissimus. The sequence continues at coordinate 9,395,036 of NC_088309.1, read as the reverse complement.
GCGTGTACATCTGCTACGAAATACTACTAAAATTATACTTCACTTGGGAAATATTAAGGAATATCTGCATGCTTTTAAAAATAACTCCATTCAATTTATCTACCAGTTCACGTGCCCATTGTGTGATGCGGTTTACTGCCTTTACTTTTATTACAGTCAGGTGGTATAGTCTGTTGTTTATTATTAGTGTCTCGCTATCAAAAGCCAGCCAAATCAATATGAGGCACTTCTTACTTCCAACCTCCTATCACAAATGCTAGATGCCCAACAAGAAGGCAATTTATTGTAAATTTGTACCCTTTTTGGTATCTACAAACTGTGACAGTATGAATCATCGATTATATAATGAATGGACCAGCATAACCATCTGCGAAACAATGAGCTCATTAGGCCTGAGAACATTGACAATGAAGAGAGTTGCCTTCCTCTGAAAATAACCAGACTCTATACTGAGTTGCCAGAAGGTCTTGTTCTGATGTACATACATTTCCGCTATTGCCAATAGCAATTTAGGGAGATTGATGGCCCCAGCCAGAGGTAATATGAATCATTATCTTGGACACCACCAGGGATTGAACGAGCACACACCGAGTGACTGGCTATATGGATAGAATGGAAAGGATATGGAAATACAGCCCCTGTATTTCTTTTCTAATCAAGCACATCATGTCATGTAGGGCAATCCATGCTGTAGACTGTGTGGGCAAGATTACATGTTTAAAACTATTGTGTGCTAAGGCTGTCTTTAGATGCTAAAAACCTACCTTATGTGTTAGCAAGCTGTAAAATGTATCCAGTTTCTGATTATGTCTACCACTAGGTAGCAAAAAGTAGTTCATTTGTACTCCTCATCATATGTCTTCAGAACAAAAGTTGAACCAAGAGATATGCTTCTGAATATGCCACATCCTGAACTTGCACAGTCTGAATCACATCCTGAAACTCTGAGAGTGAATTTCACTTTATTTAGAATGGACTTCCTAAAAAAGAGAAAGGAACACAAAAAATAAGATGACGTTTATTCAAAAATATCATTTATAAATAACCAATAAAAAAGATGTCTCCTCTTATATGGTGATTAAGTCTGAGAAGAGATGAACACATCAACTGAGTCTTTCCTGCAAACATAAAAACTCTTTAGGATACGATCAGTGCCCAACAAAATAATGCTTCATCAGACAGTGCACACAGGCTTTGACAAAGGGGCGGTGAAACGACATGCGTAGGATGCAGTCTAGGGTTTTTGTTATTCTTGTCCTTGTGAAAGTGTTCTGAAAGTGCCACTACAAATGGGCTCTAGTAATACAGTCAGTGGATTTAGGCAAAGCACTTCACGTGCACAGCAACGTGAGCAAATCTGCCTTTTTGACACAAAATTAAGTGTGGACACACGGGGAGTATGAGTCACATACGAGGCTTTGAGTTTGACAGGGGGCTGGAATCTATATTTCATTATTTGACACAAACAAATCCACTTTTTCTTCAAGGCATGAAAATTCTGATCCTCACACACAGTCATTACAGGGATTGGCACTATCATGATTCATCTAATCCACAAAGCTCCACATCAAGGGAATATGCCACACGTGCTGCTTTTAGGTTTTTCTGAGGTTTCTTTCCAAATATAGAGTAACCATTTTCACCAACGAAGTGACCAGTTGGCAAGATTCTTGGAAGTCTCGACAAAGAGATCAAATGAATTGAACAACCAGTTGTTTTATAGGGATTTTCTGTAAAAAACACCTCAGTGCCAATGCCAGAAACTAATGTTCTTAATCTTACTCCAAGGTATGTTTTAACCATCTCAATTTTTGTTTTCTTCACACGTCCATCAATGTGGTTTTTTCATGCCACACAAAACAGCCCCAAATCATCATCATTGCAAGATTCGTGATGCAATCAAAACATGAAATTGGTTTGTGGTCAGAAATGATCATAATAGATACTTGGAACAAAGTGCTGTGCTGCTTCTACGGTGTAGGATATTAATTAGATTGCCTTGAATGTTTCAATTTGACAAATTATTAGGTCAAACTAGTCAGTAAATTGGTATTATCATTATTATAATATGATCTCTAGAAATTGTCCCACAGCCTAGATTTCATTCTTCTTGGGTGAAAAGCTATGCAACAAAACAGACATAAACTTTTGAGTAATGTGAACCTTATTTTTGCAAGCTTTGTCCTTTTCAAAATGACCAATACTTTTCGATATTTTTATTTTATCTGAACTTGTGTACTGTATATTTAGAGTAGACAGTCAGTGTCAGTGCAGCATTGATTCAGGCCAAGTCGAATATTCATTGTAAAGAAGGGATGTTGATTGATGTAGTTATAACCCTTTTCATAGTCTGTAAATTGATTCTCATAAACAACTTTCTTGAAAGTATATCTTTAACTTCAGCATTTCCCAGTAGTTATTTAGACCCATGAATTATGGGAGATATTATCACCCAGAACATTTAAAAAAATCAATACTTGCAGAAAGACACTTCATAAACACACTATCTGCATGTAAACACACCATTCCAAGCCCACAAACTAATCAATTAAAACTGGAACCTTTCCAGAATTTTTATGGCGTCTCTCATGTGATGTGAAAGTAATGGAAAATTCTTGGCATACATAAACATACTGTTATAAAACAGCATTTTATTTGTTTTCTTGATGCAATTTCTCAACCATGCATGCAGCATTGAAGTAATACATCGTTTGGCAAATATCCTACTCCAAGCACTCAGCTGAGGATGACTCATCCTATTGAATAACAGACAGCTTTACAGGATGGCTGTCACAGCACTCGGCAGAAGTAGACTTGGCACTCTCAATCAATGACCATGACTGGTCTGAATAAAAAGTAATTGAGAAAATTAACAATACCCTATAATCAACTGTGGAATATTTCAAATAATTACATATCTTATTGTTAATGTACCTCGTACCTCACTTCAGCTCCCCACAAACCAGCAAATGGAATCACTGATTTTGGTTAGATCATCACAGACACCTGCAACAAGAATCCGTGATCGCAAACTGTGGTCAATAGGCCTTATCGAAGAAGACGAATCAGCGCCAAAACAAATCAAATGTGCACACTCAGAACACGTCAGAAGGCTTAAGCCGACTCAAGACAATGCCCAGCGACACGGCGCTCCTTTGTTCAAGGTGAAACGCATGACTCGTCAGCGTCAAACAATCTTCTTCGAAATCGTCAATATCAAACTCAGCGGTTACCTTTTTGACACACATACATGTAGCAGCAGTTACTATACAGCGACATCCCCTGTCACTGTTCCTTTTATAACTGTGATGAACACGGGAGATGCCTTGTCAAATGAACCACTTTGCTCCCTCAGCCTCTGAGTCTGACCTCCTGAAACTGATGATGGGTAACATGGTCATCATCCAGCTCCTCACTACCAGCAGAGAACATTCAACATAGGCCGATGTGCAAAACACCCATGTCCGGCCTATAGTGGGCCTACCTATCATCAGGCATGTCCAACAGCGGCATCAAGAACCGCTGGTGGCATCCATGCGTAAATTATTTCAGCAGCATCATAGAAATAAAAGAAAAGATCCACATTCAATATTCATGACAGTTTCATTCTCTCAGTCAGAAAGAAGAAAGACTCTTCTGGCGGCTCTCAAACAAACTCATTCATAATTTCATAGGCTACATATCGTAAAACTAGGCCTAAGCCTGCCTATAGGCCTACCCAATGTCAGGAAATGAACAGAAACTCTTTATTATTTGCACTGCTCCACCAATAGCTGGTCAGATTTTCGCGACGCTAACTGCAAGTTTCGGAGCGCAGAGTCGAAGAAGCGAGATGAGCCAAGAAGGTGAAAATCTTAGATAGCCAGCCTGTGTAGAAAGTGAAAATGACATGAAAATGGGAGCTCCTCCAACCAGTAAGTGTCCAATTCACCAACTTACCAAGTTCACACTTTCACAAAACCGATATCAAAATTATCCTTGAATGTTTAGTGATCATAAGAAATAATGAATATAAGCTGTAGACGTGGAATAACCACATAAAATCAGTCAAAAGATCACAATATTTCACTTTTATGAAACGAAACGACGTCCGCCATGTTTTGTAGCAGGTGTCAACAAAAATATTCATCCGCATTAATATCGTTGAAACTCGATTTTTAGAGGTAGATCTTTCCTTAAAATGTTATAATTCAATTAATTGATAGGACAGAGTGTAGTTCTGAAAGTTAGTTTTAACAGCTACACCGATAATAGATATTAGACGGAGGCCTCTTTATTACCGCGCATTCATATTTTTCACTCACTTGAGCTACTTTTTGCGGGAATACAATCTGAGCAAAACTTCAAAGAAGAAGCAATCTGGGTAAACACCAAAAGTGGGCGTGGTCCCTTGATTGATGGCAGGCCCACGTCAAAGGAAGTTTCAACTCGAATAGAGAACATGTTATATGTATCATAATAAGGTCTCTATAACTCTAAGAGCCCCGAGTTTGTCTGTAGTTTAGTTTAACTATCAGAACATTGAGGGCAACAATGATTATAGCTGTTCGTGATGGTAGGTTTGCCAAACTTGGTGGTGCAAATTGCAGTAATCTGATAAAGAAAAGAATTTCTCCTTCCTTCTAGCTTAAATCAAGCAAACACTAGCTCTGATCACCTGAAAATATCATGCATATGGGTTGCATTCATATTTCTTAATTCACACTGTACCACCTGAAGCCTTGTGGTGTCTGGGAGGTGCAGTCTACCCTGTATTTCGAAATATATATTTGAGAGGAGGCAGAGCTGTTAACAAGGCCACAGAAACATGAACAAAGAATTAAAGGAACAAAAGGAACAACAGTGTATTGTGCCATATAGAATATATCATTTTTATTTCATCACCATCTACTCACATATGGTGCAAAACCTAACTTTTGAATAGTTTGTGTAGTAGGCCTATAACTTATCTATAATCATTTACAGATTATTATACAGAAAAAAAGTATTTAGAAATTGCCTTAAGAAGACAAGTTTACACCATTACTGTTGGTCTGTTGGTGTCATTTTCCAACAATTTTTCGGACTTATTCATATTGTTTTGTGAATTCTTGCAGTCAAACTATGCAATTATCGTAAGCAGAGTCTTCAGGGATAAAGACTTTATAGTACATTCATCACACCATCACAAGCAAATTGTTAAAATAGTTATGATATCGAAAAATGCATTCTCTCACTGCTGACAAGTTTACACCCCACAAAAGTGTGTATCTTGTGTTTCCCCAATGTAATTCAGTTTCCATGGAGTATTACTCCTGCAATGAAAATTACATGACAATTTACAATACCAGTGATGTCAAGAGATTCATTATTACAAATATGGAAGTGATGGAGGGCAATACAGCCTCATCAATACTAAATTGTAGTCAACACACACAAGAACATGAACCATGATGCCGATAAGGACAATATGACTGTGACAATAACAGACAGACAAGAATGAACAGAAAAAGAATACTGAAAATCACTTTTCTGGAGTTATCATTAGCATAAGAGGCTATGTCAGTAAGACTGGATGTCAGGCAGGAAATAAACCTTTTCTGACACTTCATCTAGCACAAGGTCTGAAAATCACTATTTTCAGGCTTGCCTTTCAGACATGTCAGATTAGAAATGATCAGAGAATAGACGGTGCATTCTTTACTACTAGACACGTAATCAACCACAATGCTTTTACCAGTAACGTTCCCAGGGGAGCACAATGGCCCGACTCATTTACATATAATAAATAAAGACGTGAGCTATTATCAACTGCAGTCTTTGAAGGGGTTTAACTTTATAAGCCATACTTCACAAATTACCAGAGGTAAAGAGTACTGTTTGACTGTACATGACACAAAACTATACCAGACAGACAGCCTAGCGAACCAAATCAAAGTAAATTGTAACTGAGAGAATTCTAAGATATGGTATCTATTTGCGCCTAAGATATTTATTTGCTGCCTAAAATGCTTGGATGGAAGAGCATTTAAACAGTAACAATACAACAAGTGCCTTGAAGATGTGTTATATGTGGCAAGGTACAATGTATGTAAATATCGACACAGTTTCTAATTAGTGCCAAAATTTAGATAAATGGCAAATAAATAAAGCTAAAGACTTCTTCCATTTTCAGTCAAAATTCAATATTTCTTAACCCTAGATCAAAGTAGATCACTCATAAATGACCATACACACAGGACCTCAAGAAGGTCCCCTAAAGTAAAATCTGTAAGAACGGTAAAGGCAGTCACTGGTGCTGTTTACATGACATGAAAAAAGCAACATCAGCTCAACATGACATCCACATTAGATAAAAACATCCATGAAAACAGCAAATGAAATGTGTTCCAGATTGAGTCTTTATTCAATCATTGTCCTACATCCAATATAGTAGAGTTCAATCTGGAACAGAAGTGGATGTGGAACAGTTTTGTGAGGGTCATTTTGCATAATTGATCTGTTGTGGATGTGACACTTTTTTCGTGTCATGTAAACAGCCTTACTGACAGTCCAAAGTTTGTCCTCTGTCACCATGTGACCAGTTTTGGTGCAATGCATGTATGCATGAAAATGTATACTTTACAAATGTACACCAAAGGCAACAAACTAAGGCTGTGTTGCCTGTTTTTTTACCCACATGTCTAAAACAGCAAAAGCGGCACAAGTCATTGGCATTGCCAATGTACCAAATTAAATAGTATAAATACAGCAAATACAGCACATGTGACAATGGGCTGCCCCTCCAAAAGGTCGATTCTGGAAGTAAACAAAAGACGAGTAGGGATGTTATCAGCAGAAGACAAATAAACCTGAAGTTTTTATGTTACAATTCACGAAATATATACAACAGTCACAATAATTCCGACAGAACCCTAACATATACACAAATAAAATAAAATAAATAATTTTGATACAAAAGATAGAAATGACACAGAAAATCATTTCTATTAGAAGAGAGTGACTTTGTCTATTCTAAGCAAACCCTGATTTCCATCAAGTAACTGACATAATGAAATAACGCATTTAGCTAATGTTCTCTCGTCAACCATCTGTGATCAGAGCTTCCTCCATTTTCCGATGCATCCATGACCCACCCTCTACTCAGAACTTGGGAAATACATAACAGTGTCAGCTTGCCATTGAATCTTGCTACTCCCCATTAACAAATGACTGCTATAAGTAAAATACCAAACTGAGCAAGGAAACTCAAATATAACTGTGATTTCACTTTACAGTGCTTAAATTGCAAAGTACAACAGTTTTAATTTCCCTGAAATAATCAATCAACAATCAAGAGAAAGGGACATAATACCACCTCTCCTGTAAAGACTTTGAATTGGAAACACAGATCAGTGAGAACTGCCAAGTTCTTACGCATCTGAAGATACATGTACACAGAAGTCTAAGCCCAGATACCTGGAGCACAGTCAGCAAAAAAACATTGCAATATTTCAGGGAATAATTTAAGGAATTTGAAATGATCTCCTTGACCTGGTACATTACCCAAGTTCAGGTAGATATTTTTCCACTGAAGACCAACCACAGTAAACTGGTTCACAGAAGACTGACCCCAGTAAACTAGTTCACTGAAGACAAATCCCAGTAAACTAGTTCACTGAAGACTGACCCCAGTTAACTAGTTCAATGAAGACCAACCCCAGTAAACTAGTTCAATGAAGACCAACACTGGTAAACTTGTTCACTTAATACCTACTTCACTGAAGACCGACCGAAGTAAACTACTTCATTGAATACCTAACCGAATTACATTGCTGTATTTTCTTGATTGCAAAATATGTGAAAATTAGGCAGTTAACAGTATAAAACCGCTTCATTTTAGTTTGTCTTGATATAACCAGGGTAAAAATTTAGAATTCAACCCCGTTTTTATGTTATTTACAGATGCGCTACACCAACTCAATACTTATTTGTTGAACTGTCGAATCAAAGAAAATAAGCCAATTTACATTCATCCCTCTTCATTCTTACATAAATACAATATGGTACATCTTTAAAATGAGTTGGTCTCATTCCATCACTCAATACACATCAACTTCAAGTTTGACTCACACAAAACTGACCTTAAATTCACAATGCCCATTAACTGAGAAAACGATTCACACTACCATTCGAAGGTAGTATAAGGCCAAGTAAAACTACATACTAGATTAGCATCCTTTTGAGGGAGATTGTGAACAAATCCCATAAATACAAGCAACAGAATCCGTCAAAACTTTGCCACGATTTCCGAACATTTTCTCTTAGTTCTTCAGCTTTATTCTGGGCAGGTTGAGTTTCGGTGCAGAAGACACTCATCTAACATATTTTTTGCCTTGGCCTAAGCAAAAATACATTGAACTGAACTACGAATTATCAAAATTGTCTGGCGACGTGATTATCACGCAGCACTTCGTCATAAAGTCGCCCAATGGCTAGGGTTGGAATATGTGCAATAAAATTCCAGAATTTCACGGAATATGATGCCTGCTACAACCAGCTGTACAGTCATGAAAGCCATTGTAAATTGTCTACAATTTTAGTCACTTTCACTCTCGCGCTCCTCAAATCCTTCCAAGTCTATGTCACCGATTAACCCCTCGCGTTGGGCGTGTTCTAGAAGCGCTAAATGAGAGAAGACATACTGGTCGGGCATCTGTATACTGAAAGCTCGTTGGCTTCGGATACGACGGACAGTTTTCTCCACGTCGACCGTTCCGATGTCTGCGAGACGATGAATCGAGATATCAATGGTGCAAAATGTGCCTGAAATGAAGAAATCCACGTGTTAAAGGACTGGTGAGAAATAACTAAGCAACAGTTTTTCATCACAACTCCAATGTCTAAGTCACAATGTAACAGACCATAAAAGTTAAGTATGAAGTAAACACTCATCTCTCGGATCTAAATTTCTTAAGAAGATCTAACAAATTTCTGGACCAGTCTCTCACCTGTTCTGCCAATGCCTGCACTACAGTGCACCACAATAGGTGGCCCGAGTGGATGGCCCGTCCAGACCTCACTTAGTCTCTTCATGGCATCTTGTTGGCATTGTCGAACCCGGAATAGGAAGTCAAGGAATGCTGCAGCGGTTCTCGGCACACCATAGTCAGGCCAGCTGGTGAACTGAAGGTGGGTCACTTCTCGGGACTCTCCGGTCTGTAAGATCGAGTTGGCATGTCATATTAGGGAGAATGTATGGAAAGGAAGGACAAGGTAAGCATATTTTCAAAACTATGCCAAGCCTATTAAGATGAATCTCCAACACATTTAATAATCCTACAGGAAGAACATCCTTGAATAAAGTGAACATTACTTTTGATGAAATTGCATAATTTGGGTCAAATGGTGGTAAGCTCCTAAACAAACTAATTTTCAAGGCCTTTATGAATACCTGTCTGCTGGGCTGGAGCCAGCCTATTTAGTTACATTGTAATTCCTAAGCAAGCCGTGTTCCTCAAACCATTCTAAAGACCTTTCTGGTGTATATATTGGATCTTTTTTCCTCCAGGGCTTGTACCATCGTAAATACATGTAGTTCGAAAACATGTTTGACTTTCCAGCTTACCCCAACATTCTGTAGCACCAGCGATGTAACAGTATAGTCCCTTGTTTTTTCTATGCCACAGTTTATAACCACAAAGTCACCATACTGCTCTGCTGTCTCCTCTTCCTTTGGCCAATACTGGCCACATTTGATTCGACTGCGCTCTATTGTCCTTGTTGTCATAACAATGGTCACCACAGACTCTTCCCAGATCATATCCCAGAAATCTGGAAACGTCTTGGGTAATGGTCCTGAAATGTACAAGGCAAAAATATTTTGAAAAAAGTTCCATTTCAGACTTAAATGAGAACCTAATATGACTTTCATCATGCAAATCAATGACCCTTTTGCATGAAATTCTCCCCATTAAATTTTTGGAGGTGTAATGTAATTCTTGGCAATACTCAGAAGTTCTTCATCATAATGAGCAGTTCTTCTTTTCTCTGCAAGGAGGCAGCAGTGTATGAAAATAGTGATGTTCCACTGCCGCAACATGTGCAAAGGAGTTAGTTCATCCTAAATGAAAAAACATCCCGCTCACCTTGTGTATTGATATAGGCATTTTTCTGTCTGTATCCATCTACAAAGTTAGCATTGATATAGTCCTCCGATTGCCTCGTGAGCTTCACACGTGAATGGTCCATACATAACACATCTGTATAGCGATTCCGACATGCATTTTGTTTTTTCCTAAAATATCAAAAATCATACTCTATATAAAAGAGGGATACAGGAAATTGTTCATTTCCGGCTGTCATCAGAAACTAGGCTCAACTAAACTTGCTTCTTTTAGACAAGGAGATGGCATGATCTGTCAGAAATCTGCCTGAATACATCTATTACCGTTAGTTGGATAACCACTATTCCCATCTATTTCAGGAACTTATTTGCGACAACTGTAAGGTAGTTATTTAAAGATGTAGTAGTACTCCAACTGCATACAAGCAATACATGGCTGCATCTCAAGGGAGCCATTTTGAGGTGCCTGGTCGAGGTAAATCAGCCTCTATCTGCCAATATTCCCACAACCTGAAGTAACAGGTTTTCGATATTATGGATAGCATCTACACTGAAAGCAATTAGCTCATGCCTCACTTTTAGACGCTGGCTTTCAAACACTACACAAGACCTTCTGTGATAATACATACTTTGCCTCTAAAAATGTCCCCGCGGGCGGTTCACATTTGATGGACATATATTCAGCTACGAGTCCATTTTTTCGTCTCTGTCGCACATATTTTACCAACTCTTCAACAGTCATGCCACCCGCTTCTGGCATGTGTATAGAGTCCTCATACATATTAGAAGAAGGTCGTTTCTTTCGAGGTAGATTTCCGTGCGCCTGGTCACCAGATTGCGACGGCGAGGTATCAGAGCCACGTTTACAAGGAGGCGTGTCCTCAATCACACCTTCCCCGTTCATTTTTTTATTCAAATTGTCCTCTTTTTCGACTTCGACCTCCTTTTCTCGGTCCTCATTGTTATGCTTCTCCGGCACTGTCTCATGCGAGTCCTCGGACTCCATATCACTTATTGTGAAATTTTCACTTCCTGTCGGCGATGGGCTATTTATAACCGCAGTGTCATGGGTAGCGTTCGCAAAGAACGTCTCTACACAGTTTGGATCCATATTGAGATTTGATAGAGTTAGTAAACAGTGTCGAAGCCAATCACGGTGGTTGACCTCAGCTAAACCACCCAGACTTCGTGGAAGAGACTCCAAGGGGATGTGTATTGGAAGCTGTTCTTTGTTCACGGTGTGTACCTGAAAGGACCAACAAAAACTTGATTATTTACAAGATATGAAATCAACTTAATACATGTCTGAAGTCTGCAAGGAAACACACATTCAAATTATCAGGAACCAGAAAAGTTTCAAAAGAATGTAACGCATAACCCCCAATATAAACTGAACTTGATGTTTCATCTATTAAAGCTGCACTTCATGAGGATACCAATTTGAGCACAGCCGTTATCAATCCTTTAGTTTGAGAGACGTTTTTAGATCACTCAACCTGGTTTTATAACATCTCCTAACTATCAATATTCTCCTGGTTTGTATTCATCTCTTCTCAGACTACTTCACGGTACTCAGGGTACTAACAGTCATTTCTCCCACGGCAAAGAGAGCAGAGAACCATGTATAATCAACGTCTGTTTGGCTGCTTTAAGGAGAAATATGACCATAGGTAATTGACAAGTTCGTCTTTCCCTCTTCGAAAAAAGGAAAAAGAAAGACCACTGTCTCTTTTTTATTCCTGAATTATAACAAAAAGAATGAGGAAAAACATTTCACAATTTTATTGTACTTACCCTATCTCTCAACTTCTCGCGAACAAACAACCGTAGAATCTTGAATGGAGCTTTGAACCAAAGTGGCGCAGTAACGATTAATACCTTCTTCAATCTTGCTGGGTATGCACCCTGAAACAAACAACAATGACATGAATGTATGTATGATAAGTTATGACAATCCATGATAGGGAAGTTTGAAATTATGGGAATGAAACGATTATTGAATTATACAATGAAGGTGGCGACCACCAAGGTGTTAACTTTACCAACCGGTGAGGATTTCAACACCACATGGCAAGGATGACCATGATTTTAAAGGAACAACATTTCCAAGAATAGTGTGGCCGACACCAAAGAAGGTTAGTGTGGCCTAATGGACAAGGCTCTACCTAGGTTGTGAATGAACATGAATGTACAATACGAAAATCACCACACTAGGCCATTTCTCCAAGTTGGTCCTGACTTTCAACTTCTACACCATTATGTAATAAGCTAAGGTGCATCTCACCATGAGAGACCCAGAGACCTATGCAAAGCACAGAATAATGTTGAAAGGTCAAGTGTGCAAGATTAACCTATGTACCTATCGTGGTACGAGAGATATTCATAAACATGTTCGGAGAAAATGACAAGCTTTTACCAAAATTTTTTGGAGAATTGGCAGGACTTCACAAAAACTGCTTAAAAATGTATTCAGAACTATATTTTTGCCAAAGTGACTGTCAGAATACTTAGAAATGACGTTTATGTCTTATTATGTCATAATTTGAAAGTGGATCAAACCTGGCATAAGTTTATATTGTCAGTGATTGCAAAATACTGATTAGGTATGCTGGGTCACAAATGTTCTGAAAACCTACCTTTAGCATATTGAGAATCTTGATACTGAGTTCGTAATCAAAATTGTTGTATTTTGATTCTGTCATGTCATAAATGAAGACAAGGCCATTTCGCTGCGCTTCCACTCTGAAAGTATATTTACCAGATGAATAAGGGAGCTCTCTTTTTGTATTGAAATATGCCTAGAGAAACTCTCTCTAATGCAGGCAGGTTCCCAAATCCACATCAGCAGTCCTACGCAGAATTGAAAAGAGGGGCCAACATAACTTTGTACCTATGAGTGAGCAAGTCCCAGAGTAGGACCTTTTTGAATATGGCCCAGAATGTCGAAATGTATTACTCCGAGCCAGCAGAACAGGGCTAAAAGCGACCCTTAAAAAAAGAATTGTTTCCTGATACGTCCAAATGCGCTGTCTCTGGCTTGCAATTTTCTTAGAAAGTGTTATGACAATTTCTTCTGGTATATTCAGAATCAGAGGAATATATTTCTGAGACGGAATAACTCAAGAATGGCTACCTTTCGAGTGCAGTGTCTAGTTGAAAGACGAGCCCCTTCAGCGTGTCTCGGTGGGTTGTCTGATATGGTCGGTGACGTCGAGCGGTGAATAACGCTATGGAAGCCCCACTTGAATCTGGAGATGCCTACAATAACATAAGACAGAAGATGATATCAAGCCAAGCATATCTGGAATTGTAGTACTTTCTTCCACTGATTGGTTTCAGTTTCAATGCCAAGGCAAAACCTAGGTGAGCTGTTCCATCGGAATGTTTCAATTTTCGGCTATCAACTGTTCCACACAATATTCTCCACAAGACTATTTGTCAGGGCTTACCACCCTACCTTAGAAGCAACCACCCTACCTTGCACTAGATTCTGTAAAGGGTTTCTTTAGGGCCTCCCTACCTTAACTTGCCGGCCACCCTACCTTGTGTTGCACACTGGCAAAACTTCTTGAATATCAAGGGTACCACCCAACCTTGAGAAAACCCTGGAGAACCCTACCACACTGTCTGATGTGTCGCCAATGATCCAAGTGAACCTTTCCACTGAATTTCAAAATCATCAAGCAGATATAAATACCAAATCCTTTATTTCAACTTACCAAAATGGTGAATTTCTCTGTGAACAGTTCCCGACGCAGCCTCGGCTCCTGAGGATCGATGAGAATCAAATCTTCTTTCGTTCGTGTGTCCTAAAAGACAATGCGATAGATGCTAATTTGGAGGAGCTTGGAGATGAGGGTGTGGGTATCTTGACATAACTAACTCTGATCATAACAGATCATACCCCAGACCAATTGCATTGCATTTTGGTGTACTTCTTATTTCAACCCACCCTGGGTGTTTAAATCCTAACTCAAACTACAACTCTATCAAACTGTTTTGGCAAGTCCTTGTTAAGATACCAACTTCATAAGAATCAGCATCCAGAAGTTGACATTACTGACCAAGTCATGCTTGCTCATTGATAAACAGTGGCACCCATCTCACTGAGAACACATCCCCGATTAGAAATACATAAATCGATCAATGACTGTATGAATGATGTAGTTAAAATAGAACGGTACAAGGACTATAGATCGAGATGTGGGAGTGACTCCGGAAAGAAGACAGCCACCCCCATCATACAGAATAAACAGCTTTGATTCATTTCGATATCTTATTGATATGATATTTTACCTCGAAGCAATTCGAGGCAAACTAGCCTCAAAAGCGTTGACGGAGCTATGCGATGCATAACCGTATATGTAATCAATGCAATCATTTGCGGCGTTTGAATCTTTTTAGGGGGTATCTAGCAGTGATGGATCGGTGACCATTATTTGCTGGTTGACGGCTCTTTTTGAATTGATATGCCTGCATCAGTGCAGCAGATTAATTACTCCAGGTTTGACCACATCAGATGGCGTGGCTCTATTTAGGCCTGTTAGAACTTGGTGAAATGAAATAACGCCCGAAGAAACGTCCGTTGCCCATAAACAGGTTACAGGAGCTCTTTCATCCACTCTGATTGAACAGTTCAATCATTTAATGATGTATCAATGCATGAATTGAAAGATTATATCTAGTGTTTATGTAGTGTTTATTTGCCTGGGGTAACATGTGATATATCAAATGCCCTTTGTCTTTATTGAGCATATTCTATACTCTATGCAAGACAAATGATGGTTTGTCTCGCTATCGAATATGCAGGTTCGATAACCGATTAAGCAATACCCAATTGAGCAATACTTTGCAGAAAGTTGAAATAAGCCATATTGAACCAGATCAAGTAAAGCTGAACCTGTAAAGTAATCCTCCTCACCTGATGAGCATGGTAAAGTTCTATGGCTCGCTTGACGTCAAACTTGCGTGCCATCAAGAACTTGACGCCGGTTGTCCATGGTATTGGTCCCAGTTCTGGATGCTGCCGAGTTACATCTTCGAGGAACTTCTTTGTGGCCTAAAGGATGGAAGGAAAACATCGTTAGAGTGAGATCGCCTACAATTTGAAGATCCAAGGACTGAGGCTGTCTATCCATTCCGTTATTCCGTCTTCAGATGTACTCTGTGTAGTACATTCTGTGAATGTATACAACTGATGAACTTAAAAATAATGACAGGCAGGGCGGTAACTCGGACTTCACACTTTTGTACATCACAGTGTTCATGTATTGAAGCTTTTTGATGCATCCGAAAATGTACACTAACACTCCACCAATTGTATGTGCACCCTTTCAAATGTATGTCCGTTGTGGCTGTAGTGTAATCTCTTCAGGTAATGACAAAACAACAGCCGATTACCTTTATGTCAAATTAAAATGGTATTTCATGAATTTGAATGGCCACATCAGCTGATGCAGGCCATATATGGCTATGAAGGACAATGAAATTTTCCAAGGGGTGACGAGAAAATACGGTTCCAGGCAATAATTGAAGTTAAAGTGGCTTCAAGTGGTCGACATCTGTGCGTTTGGTAATTCAGAATGTAGGTGAAATATTCAAATGTGTTCATTTCATGCATAATTTCCAATGGTTAACCCTTTGTTTATACACGAACTGGTCATTTCAACTTAAGCACCTCGAAAATGAGCAATTTTAGTTGCTGCGAACTGCGATGAAGGCCCTAATTCTACCTTTTACAGGCCTTTACAGATAGACACCTCCAGCTGGCTTAAACAAGTACTTACAGTATATTTTACGAAACCATGACCCAACAGAAGAATTTTTTCAATTAGCCCCACAAATTGGTGTCCCACAATGAAGCAAAACAAGTTACTCTTCAAATCAAAACAAAGTCTTACATCAATTTAGTTATTGCTCCTGCTACAAGCAAGAGGCAGGAGACTACAGCAACATCCAACATCAGATTCACAAATTCCTCTTAGTCTTACCAGTATGGCCTACAAGAATAGCAGAACAGTCGCAGCCAACAATGCGTATAAAGTCTCCTTATGAGTTCACAAAAAGCAGAATGCAGCTATAGGGCCAAAATCGGAGTAGAAAATTTCTCCCTATTAGTCCAAGTAGTTGGCAACAGCAAGTACCTTCATTGGGTTTGAACATGCTCTACACAGGTCTTTTCATACAGTAAAATGTAGGCATTATTAACATCAGATTCACAAATTCTTTTAAGTCAATATGAGTCCAAGAAGAAGAAGAACACTGCCAGGGCCAACATCACATTTTCTTTGAATTCGAGTCAAAGTCTTAGACAACAAAGAATATAGCCCAAGCCAATACCTCATCCTTATCATATGAACTCATCGACAGAATCCTACAAAATACCGACCCGAAGGCAAATGGAATCACAAATTGTCCTCTGGAGACCAAAAACTACCGGCAGACTTCGGCCAGACACCAGAATCACGAATCCACCATGAATCCTATCCAGAGTAGCAGAATTCTGCGACCAAGCTTGTACATTGTCGACTGTACATCAGGCTGCAGTAGAGCCCGGTTACTTATAACCATCAGTCCCAATCTTCCTTCGTTATTGATTTTCCAATAGAGTCGGGTATTCAAGATATCTGGTGGACAACAGCGTTGTCATGCATTCCGTGCAACTGCACGTTGCGTGTATAGTGGGTGAATAATCGCGCTGATGGGTCGGGTGTCAGGCAATGAACAGGCTGAACGGAATCGGCAGACTACTCGTCGCGTCTGCCACTGTTAATTTCAAGATAATTTAATCAATGGATCGCCTCGTTTATAAAGGCAAGCGGAAATCTCAACCCTGGCACATGAATCGCAATATTGATAACAAACTATTTTTGATATCCAATCGGTGCGTTCTTTGAATTGGATTTTTAATCAGATATATCGAATGCGATTGATCATTGTTTCTTGTTCATTCAAACACAGCACATCACAGAAACTGAAGTTCATTCAATACCAGCCAATTATGACACCAGTACTTTCTCATCAGAGCATTTACCGCGGCCCTGGGGCGGTTTCATTTAGTCTCAACTACCAGTTTCCACCTCTTGCTGTTGAACAGCCGTTGTAATGAAAATGCCTCGCGGCTAAAATTCAAAAATATTTCCATTTCTTACACAAGTGTTGTTTTATTTACCAGTACTGACATTTTGAAAAGACAAAGGATTCAAATGCATCATTCTGCAGATTCTATTACAATCATAATCATGTGAAGGGAAACACAAATTGGTCCAGATATCCGGATTAATGCAGTCAGCAGCGTATGACCGGTCATACACTGTTGATGCAGTATACACATGATGAAATTGCCACCCAGTAATTTATCACAAAATCTTGTCAGAATAGGTCATGGTCATGGAGACAGATGAGGTTCCAATTACAGTAGAACCTCTCTATTAAGGACACCCTCGGGATAAGTGCTGTCCTTAATACAGAGAGGTTTCCTAGTTAGAGAGGTCAAATTGAATGGAAACACTCAGATTGGGACCAAAAAAAGTGTCCTTAACCATGTCCGTTATAGAGAGGTGTCTGCTAAGGGAGGTTTCAACTATCTCTATCCACACAACAGGTACAATACCATTGTTCCTTTTCCAGACAGCAACAAAAACGCAGCCCTCCAGCAATGACGGGGAAATTTCCCTTAACCTCACCAGGTTTCATATATCATAATCATCAATTATTCATCGTTAAGGTCATGTTTGTTGTGTCGTCTGCTCAGCATTCAATCAATCTGATCATCAATTGCATGCTACAGCTGAATTGAATGAAATATTTGCGCAAACATTGAAGGGCCACAAATATTGAGGAATTTTGGTGTAGCTCAGGCAAATCCCAAATTCTATGGTCTAAATGGTGAATTGTGATGTTACATTGTGGCCTCTAATGACACGTCAGCACCACCGTGTTGGCCGTCCCTGTTTATATATACATGTACATACATAAAACATGTCTGTATTGAAGACCAGGCTTATTCAGGATTCTTCATTCATTATGTTTAATGAAAATCTGTCCCGGCCACCTACCAATGAGTTAATGTGCTCCATCCCAATGGAAGCATCTCCATGGTTACCACAGGTAACTAACGAGTTCATCAGATCTGGGTACAATGTATCATTTGGAAAGCTGGATGGGGATCCCACAGAGTCTTGGGGGAAAGCAGCCATGTATCGTTTTGCTCGGAAATCATTATAGATGATCTTACAATGAGTTTTCACTTGAGTTTCATACATATTGGTGATTTTAACCCATTGAGCCTAGTTAACAAATTGCAAACCCGGGGTCAGAAAAGGAAGGCTTGATAATCAGAGAAGGGCCTACTTCTCACAGGTGAATTCAGGAAGAAGTGTGTTCTTCTCCACTTCAGATTGGCGATGAAGTCGAGTGCTATCCAGTGCCCCCTCCTTCTCTGAATCCCGGATCCACCTTGTTTCTTATCTTACACTAAATGGGGACATTTTCCTGGGTATAACACTGCAGAAGGCCTTATCGTGGGTTTCCAATCAATTCTTATCCGGTAATGGTAATCTTAACCCATAAACCGTCGGTGACAGTCAGAGAGTTCTTTGCATATGCATACAAAAATGGTTAAAAAAAACCCTGGATAAGACCAAGTTCAACAATATCTAATGGAAAATTACCCAACTACATGTAGCGCCTTTCCACTGAATTTCAACTGATGATTTTCACACAATCAATAACATGTCAGCCTCTCTTGAGACAAATAATGGAATTAATTGCATTATCAATCATTAGGCCAGCTATCGACCAATGATTGAATATTGCAAGAAGGCCATTAACAACCAATCGAGGGGAAAGTTGAGGTCTCATTGGAAGGAAGAGTGCATGTTTTTCTTTGGGTGATAACAGAGAAGGCTGAGATAACCCTGGTTTTTGCTCACTGTGGCATTGGCACTTATCCCTTTTGAAGCCAAAGTCATATCTCGACGACATGTACAGCAGAGGACTGCCAAAGTTACACTTCTGCAACTTTTTGGTATCAGATCCACGGTATTCAGATTACGAGTGCAACCCCCCCTCCACCACCACCAAGTAAATGAAGTCGCATATACGGTTCTGGACCAAGTACCACTCGCTGAGGATGTCAACAATAACAATTTCATTTCAGTATTCTGAAGGAGATTGATCTATTTCCTGTGCTCTCCACCCAACTAGTTGGTAGACATAAAATTGTGTTGAGAGTGGTGCGTGGGCTGTAATATTGCTGGTACAGGGAACAAGATGATTATCACCATCTTCACGGCGTGTTGATTTGAACCTGCTTTCCATATACGCACAAATATTTCTTCAAAGGGTATTGCAAATGAGGGGGAGGACTGGGGTGAGAGAAAGGGGTCATTATGGTCGGTACCAGCACTGGCCCCCTAAAAATTGCTGAGTGGGGGAGGGGGGGCAGGCTGTTTATAAAGGTGGAGAATCGATTTGCTGCCCGGGTAAGTTGAAGAGTGCAAATGACTGTTATGCGAACTGCAACATACATTCTAAACAAACTGTCAATTTTCAATCTGCCGCACAAGTGTTGATTCTGAATAGCGTTTTTATCAAATAATCATTTCCGAGAACTAATATCAGAATGCTGAGCACTCTGCCAACAAATACATGCAAATAGCTCAACAAATGGCTTGTTCCACTCCAGGTAAAGCAATTACATAAAATACATCATACTTTGTATAAGAGATTGCTTCTACTAAGTACAGTAGAACCTCTCTGTTAAGGACACCCTTGGGACTGACAAGTGCTGTCCTTAACAGACAGGTGTCCTGATTAGAGAGGTCAAATTGAATGGAAACAACCAATTTGGGACCAAAACTAGTGTCCTTAGTAGAGAGGTTGTCCTTAATTGAGAGGTGTCTGCTAAGGGAGGTTCCACTGTGTCTAACATTGCCTAACGTTGTAAACCTCACAATATCATTGTTTGTTAAATATTGCCTCAACAAATTCTTTGGTAAAGATAAGTATTCATCAGCAGAACTATTGTCTTATGTAAGTCTACTGACCTGATTAGCAGTGGAGACAAAATTGGTTCAGTACCAGAGTGCACATTTTGTCGCGATGTGCACAGAAGCATTCCGAAATAATTGGAAAAGTCCAATACTCGATGGCAATCGGGATTAGCTGTTTTAACACCAAATACCCTTAAAAGGGTATTTGGTATCCTAGCACCAGTGGTTTTCAATATACTCCGCCTCTCGTATGACATAGGAGTATCAAAAACCTGAATCTCAGGACGGTTTTTAGGTGTTGGTGCCAACAATGTTGCATAGAATGAGGCAGAACCAAAATGTACAATGTATGTCTTGCATAAGATAAAATAGAGCTTCACATGTTCATCATGAGCATATATGTCTGAGAGGTCCCCATTTTTATGCTAAAAGAGTTGCTTTAAAACATAATTCAAGTCATGGCCCTCTGAAATCTAAATATAAGCGGAGAAGTCTTCTATTTCAAGCCTCCATGGCCATGTACCCTTGGCCTACCTCAGGTATGAAATCATAAAGAAGCGATTCCAGGAAAGTGCTATCCATCTGATCTGTTTATGTGATATTGTGGCATCTAAAAACAGGGTTAGTATTTCATTATGTTTCTAGGTAGTTATTTCTCGGTGAACATAGTTGATAGACAACATACTTTTAGAGAGGACGAGCCTATGTTCTGGTCTGAAGTATCATCCCTTGGTGCTGACAACATTTAGTCAAGCGCCTGGGGGCTGAAAAAAGTCACATTCCCCTACCCATGGACGTAGCTAGTGAGGGGGGAAATCCCTCCCCCAGATGTCACAAGAAAACATGTTTTTGACCATGATTTTGTACGAAAATGTTCAAAGAGTGTCATTTTGTCCCACTCCAATACCAAAAAACTTGTTACCCCCCGCCCCTGCTACTGGAGGAAAAACAAATTGAATTTGGTACCAAAATGTTCATTTGGATGTCAATTTTCTTGAGCCATCAGTCAACACAATGAACACAAACAGTATATCTATTCCCCTTTAGAAATACATCGCTGTACATCATAGCTGTGCAAAAACAGAACAAATATGGAACATTGCGCTACACATACATACCAACTTTTAAACTAAGATCAATAGCCGGGCCCCATGGTGCAACCTCACTTAATTGTGCTTATTATGCGATAGGTTTGTTAAAAACATCCAAGATGGCTTTTTTGCCACCGCAATCCATCATACACCACGGCCGGCAGTGCTCTGATATCCTGTTCAGGATTCACCAATCATAAGTTCCCATTGGAAAACTCGCGACTTGTGAACGAGTGATGAAAACATATGGGAAATCAATTTGGAAGTCAACCCTTTCTGTGCCACAGTATTTTTCTTTGACATTCACTCTAGATTGCAGGTGCAAATGCATACATCACTCTGCTGTTTCCAGTTGACACCAAATGTCACCCAGTGGTTCTATCTGCTGCCAGAGTTCGAAGGAAGGAACATGCTGAACAGCAGTTCATACATTATTCTTGTGTGCAAACTTCAACTTGCTCTTCCCTCATGCTTACACATCTAACCTAGTGCAGTGTTGAGAGGATGTCACAATCGAGGGACAACTTGATAAGAGGAAAGCTTGTAGAAACCAGAAACTGGTTCATCACAAATGAAAGAATTTGGTGTGGCCATGGATTGCAATGGTCCATCGTTCATGTTGGCGTGATAGTCCACCAGCTGAGTTTCATTGCACGAACCTTATATCATTTCCATTCAACTACAAAAAATTCATCAGTGGTATTAAATCAGCTGTACCTGCAAATGTCATTATGCTATTAGAAAAATATTTAATCAAGTTGTAGATGAGTGACTGATGTACAGTGTCTCAATTGCGGATGACCTCAGGCGGCTTTCGACATTATCAACTGATTAGATTAACATTTTCCCAAGGAACAAGAGATACTTTTCTGACATTTACCGATGAGCCAAACTTTTTTGATATACCAATCATCCAAAGTTCATGTCAGTGAGGAAGTCGACTAATGTAAAAGGTCGGAAAGCAAACGGTCAGCATGATTCTTAAAACATGACTGCCATCACATGATAAAAATATCTCCCGCTTATTCTAAAGCTTTGAGACATGACTCTCCCTTATGGAAAAGAAATAGCCAGGGCTCCTTGTGCATATAACGCAGCGAGATCATGATCTCGTTGCGATCCTAATCAGTGGCATATACTGGTGCGAGAGCGCCGAGCTTATATATCGGGAGGTTGTGGGTTTGAATCTCAGATGGACCACCACTGCCTAATCTCCGTCTCCTTGAGTAAGATGTTCCAACCTTATCTCTCCACCTAGGACTAATTGTAAAACCTACCTAGCTGAAAGACTTGGCAAAATATAAAACGCTCTGTGGAGCTTGAATCATGAATGTAGCCTACAGGCTAAGGGCAAGGGGTGATAATTTGAAGCACATTGAGTGACTGAAACCATTGGAGTTAGCGCTATACAAAGCCCGATGATTATAATTTCAGGTGTGGCCTTGGATGGTACATTGTACAATTCCTAAAAGCCTCAAGTCTCATCATGCCAGGGAAATCCAACAAAAATAGCAGAAGCGATATTAAACCAACAGACATCAAAGTATGTATAGCTTACCAATCCCTAGACATATGTTTGCCCAACAAAAATAGACTAGCTACGACTCACAGCTGGCAGGATCTTGCCTCCTCCACAATACACCTGAGAATCATACAAATCGACAATCTCCTAGCGACTATCTAATTGCTGCCAAACCCCAACGACACAAGCACCAATAATTCACAAAATGTAAAATGATCCAATCTACAACAGCATTGCAATTGCATAGACCAACCCAACAAATCAATTCATCTAACCTTATGCCTGCAACACATCGAACCAGATTGCGTTGGAGGTACAGACAGTCATCTCCCAAGAGTCTGAACGATTGACCATAATGCGCAATACTTGCCTCCTGTTTCTGTATGTCATCCAAATCTATGGAGTCAGACAACGATGCACTACTGCCCTCCTCTGCAGCTGTGACGACTTCCAATCCATCTACTGATTCCACATCCATGGTGTCCATGGTTAATCCACGCACATTACAGTGCAACCATCTTCCACAGACTAATCAAAACGAATCTATAGTAGGACCAGTGAGTCATGCAATTTCCCTACTTTACTTCCAGTATCCATGTACATCCAACACACACACACACAGTTCAAAATCCACAGTTCCAGAAACGGTGTTTGTCATTCAGTCTCCTCTCCTAATATAACCCACATAAAGCATGGTACAGGAAACGTTCCTTCCAACAACCGATCTGTGTTTATGATGCTGACACAGCATGGATCATTAAAAATTCACTCTCCATTGGCATAACATACAAGTTCGGAGCGCTGAAAATTAGGACGGGTGGCTGTGAAAATTGGCTGTTTTGACAGCTAATCAAATATAGTTTAACCAAAGTACCGAATCCAAATTACATTAGTGAGGAAATCTGCAATGTTTATAAAAGTCCACACCGTACTTATAAGAAGTCAAGTGTGCCCATTCTAACGCAATATTCAAGTGAACACCACACTTTTAATCAATGCTTTACAGGAACATCGCAGGAGTGGCTTCAAGTTCAATGGCACCCGTTGAGTTGCCTTCCTGTATAAAATATGACAGAAAATCTCAGAATAGGGTTGCCAGGTGCATCGCTCTATTTCTTAGAGGCACACTCTGGTGTGTAAGGTTACACTGGTTACACTGGTTACTTAAATCAACGCCAAAACATAGGAACTATCATTACCCGGAATTTCGACTTAACCGTCTTCATATCGTCAACAATGCACAACAACAACTTAAAAAACAGTGTTCAAATGCTAGGAAGACAATCATTTATAGAAACAATGAAGCATATTGGATGTTTCAGCGAATATTCTTACAGGCAATGAACAGAAATCGTGCCCTTATCACACTTTATACCTTATCTGCGGAGATGCATGCTCACCAGGGATTTAGGTGAACCCATTTGGTCAGAGGTCAGTGGGTGGATAATTTCGAGTTTCCAAGTAAAAGGACCGATTGGCATTCTTCCTGAGAAAAGTTGGTTTTAGCAGATCATGGCCTCAGAAAGGCGAATTGACAGTTAGCTGTAATGAATTTTGTCAAATAAAGCTAGCCCACATGCTTTACAGCAGAGATCTAGACTGTCTGCAAATATTGTTCACTTGTTCTTCTCTGAAATAGTGAGGTCAAGACCTACAATTCGAAGAAAGGCAGATTGAGCACTTTTTCACAGAAAGACGACAGATTTCCAAATGATTATCTTGCTCATTTCCCCCAAATGCACCTTCACTTCGAAGAGCACATTCCACGTGAAAAAGGCCATTAATCAGAATGCATACTTTTTTCCCCAAAATATTGGATTTACGATTCAACATACCGATAGTTCTGGTTAACTGCCTAAAAGTGATCGAGTGCAGAATGTGTAAAACTGTCAAAATTCATTCCCTATAAATTGCACCATATTCAACCTTTGCAACAAAAGAAAATAGCCTATTTATTTGGAATAAAGATACACTTCCTTGTAACAACTGTACTGGTAAGATACTAGGAAGAAATATTGAAAGCTGCTGGAAAAAACATCTGGTACACTTCTCCGGATGCCAGCAGAGCACACGGAACCGCTTTTTTACAAGAATATGTTCATGCAGTTACGCTGATGGAGTAAGGTGAGAGAAAGAAACTTTTGGATGAAAAAAACAACAAACCACCATTCACTTTATGAATATACAAATTAAGAAACAACTCAGCAGACAAAATTAAATGATATGAGGTAGATGTTGTTTAAACACCAATCCCCTAACATCAACCACAAACTGCGTGAATTAGGGAACGATTTACAATTAAAACCATCGAAAATGGGAAGACAAAAGGCCCCACTGCCAAAAAGAACAGCAACACCACCAGCAACATAAGTACCACAACTTGTCTTAAGCATAAAGGCCAAATTCACAAGTCTATGCATTGGCCACCCTAAACCAAACCAAAACTGATAGCAACTAAAAATTTCCAAAGCCAACTACTGCAAAAACCGCTGAAAAAGAAGTCCAACCGAAACATTCAAGACACAAACCATGCCCATCAAAAGAAAATGTTGAAACAAGGACAAGATACGAAATTAATTACCCACATAAGAGTTACCTTTTGTCATTTAACAGGAATATCAGGAGCATGCATGGTCTCACAATTCAGACTCACATTTTTCATACCAACAGACCAAGAAGGAAAACCAATGACCAAAATGTTACAGGTACATGAAGGAAGGAACTTCACTTGAACTAAACATCTCTCAAATAAAAACATACTAGTGACCTTAGAGTAACCAACTGCATGGTTACTCCAAGTTGTGACTTGGGAGGAGCCCGGTATTCTGACCAGTAGAACTGAAGGGAATCTGAATCAAATACTTCGAAAAGACGGCGTGCAAATTGCGTTAAAACAAATTTTGTCAACAATCGTGCATGATCTATACAGGTAAAGACCAAAATGGATCATTTTAATGATGCAGTGATGTATACTATGGAGTTGGGGGGGGGGAACCCAGGGTCTCGGGCTAAAATGAACTGCCACACGAAAAAACCTTGGAAAGTAAGCAAGGACACCACATGCAGTTAGGGAGATCCGATAATGCTTTACAATGAGAGAACTCAACAATCCTACCTTCCAAATTTCAGCAGGAATCCATCCTCTACCTGCAATGATAGGTATCCAAGCACATCAGATGCCGGTATCTATATCAACTACTGCTCACTGCCTTGCCAAACTAGCCCACACTTGAAGAAGAGATAACAGCCTACCCAGTTTATAACTTTCTTACGTTGTCAGCGGAAGTGCTATGCATTATTTAGAATTGCATACCACTCTAAACTCTGTTTTCTATTAAATTTCAACTCCAAATAATGAACTAAAGATACCTGTAGCTTACAACAATTCAGCATCTTCTTCTGGCAAAATGTGAGTAACGAACTCTAGAGGCTCTATGACAGCCCCCCTCAATCTCCCCGTCACTCGCATTTGGCAAATGAGGACAGACTTTTTATAAGCACATCAAAGGTATCGAATACTTATTTGACATGGACTCCTTGCATAAGATTTTCAAGTCCACACAAAACAGCCCCTCCCCTATGGAAAAATCATTCCAAAAGCACTGTTCATGTGTTGCCTACATCGAATCTCTAGTAAACCAAGAACCAATCAGCAGATCGAGTGGTGAAAGAACACCTGACATTTTCAAATGTGTTATTCTTTGGCAGGTGCGGACAAGAACCAATACCTTTTTTTGAGAAAACTTGCCAAGGATATCCCATGTACATATGTATCAGGCATCCCAGGTCTAACCTCAAGAACATCTTCCTATTAACCTCAAGTACATCTTCAACATTAGACTACACGTTCCATGAATCAGGCAGCTTTAGGTCTAACATCAAGTACAATCAATATTAGAAAATACTTCCCATGTATCAGATCGAATCCTGATGTCTAATCCAATTATGTCTTTCAGATACTCATATTTTTTAAGCTCAAATTATAAAAGTCAGTCAGTAAAATTATTTTAAAGTTATACATGTTATACCGCATGTTATACCAGTAATATCATTTGTATAATATTGTAAATTATCACGACATCATGAGCATCACAGAATCAACTCAAAAGAAAACCATTTTCACTGATCCAACTTCTGCTGATGCTGCATGATAACCCCGTCTGAAAATAATAGCAGAAATGAGCAGACAATGAAGAATCAACCTCATCCCATGACACAGAACATAGGATTATTTCATGTAAAAAGTTGTCTTCAAAACCACTAAGAGGCATGGAATCAACCTCGTTCACACATCCCATACCACCTCCTAGAGAATGGATGTAGGTCATCTAGTTTCGAAAACCCTGACCTGATCTATTTTGTCCACATTGACAGAAGATGACTGATGCTATTGCTACTTATGGAAAATGAATCAGAACACAACATAAAGATTGAAACACTGACCTTACCCAGAGTTCAATGCCGGTCTTCGCCTTTTAGACAGAACTGCTGACTCATCAGAACTACTGTAGCATGGCAAGCATCAGCTTGCTATTCATTCTGCTCGACAATCAATATCCGGACAACAATGAAACGACGACTCTACCTCCCTCCAGCTGATTTCTCCATATTGGGTGCGGGGTACAGTGGGAGTTAATTTTTTTACAGTCTGTTGCCTATGGCTCAGTTTCCTGATTTTTAACTAGTTCTATTCTTGTTACCATGTGGCCATGATAGACTTAGAAGACAGGAAAAGACAAGAAAACACTGTCCCTAGCATGACATTTGGAAATCGGAAAATATCACATGAACTTTTCACATCTCTGAATAACTTAGGGATCAGGACCATCTGAAACCATATAGCATGGTTGCCAAATATTCCAGTGCAATACTTACTGCAATGAACTCAACAAGGAAAGAAAAAAAAAACAATATCCGTTATTCTTTATGTACATGCAGACCTTTGCCATTTCGTAGAACTTAACCTTCAAGGAATCTCACAAGTTTGTGATAAATGAAGTGTTTGAACTTGGAGTTTGTACCAGGAAAAATGTGCGAGAAAAGATAAATGTGATGAGGACCAATAGTACTAATCTTGACAATGGAATGGACTGGAACTATCTGCAGAGCTGTAGAGTTGGACATGGACGAGGAAAGGGATGGTGAAAAAGAATTATTGATTCAATTTTATGATTTACTCAAGATGCTGATCATGCATTACATGTACATGTACAACGCTGCACCCTGGCAACAATAATAGGTAATCACACCCAAAAGTGCCCTTATTCACAGTGCTGCCATCTAATAACGATGAGGCAAACTTACATTCTCAAAATTATGCCAGATCCCAAATTTATCACCTGTTCATCATAATATTATTAGTAGCACTAGATCATTAGTAGCATTAGTCTCATAGATAGAACTCAGAACTTTGTACAGAATGCACTCCAAGGAAACTGGATATCATTACATTATAATGTTTGTCGAAGGATGAGGTCAGGTCGGAAGATAAGTGGGACCAATTTCCGAGCTCAAAATCCTTGAATACTGTGATAGGAAGCATTATCCATCCAAATATAGGCAAAACACCAACAACCATTTTCCTTCAAACTTTGACCCTCTGACCCTTAGATTTCAAAGCACTTCCTCAAATCCTTAGGGCACCTAAGGGAACTGAAAGAATCGAGAATAAGGGTTCATAATGTTATCAATCTGACCTTTTGACCTCATGCCAAGCCCTTTCATGCTGAAACCCTTAGCAACTACACTACATTGTTGGTTCAAATCTCGATGGAATGTTTGGAGTGGAATCGTTTTCGCATCAGTTCATACTGTTTTTATGTGGTGTACTTTCTAAATAAGGTGTTGGGATTCTGCAATAAGTTGGCCATCAGACTTATCATTTCTACTGGGTATCTTCAGATACAAACAATACGAACAAGAAAAAGAAATCAAGTAACCAACCCATGAACAACATCAATATTGTTATGATAGAAAGCATTATAAGACAACCACCTGGCTAGTAAATACAGTAGTACCTTTTTGTTAGAGACACCTTTGAGCCGAGAAATGCTGTCCTTGGATAAAGGTGCCTAATAACAGAGGTCAATTGAATAACATCGCACAGATTGAGAACAAAATAAGTCCGGCCAACAGAAGTGTTCGCTGACAAGGAGTTCAACTGTATGTATTAGGAAAAGTTTATGACCGCTTTACTTCCTTCCATGAATTTTTTGTCAGTCAATACTTGACAATGGGTGAAAAACACTAGCTTGGACATAGATGTGATATATATAGAAGATGAGAAGACACCATAGGGTACAATTCCATTGGCACTGCGCCACTTTGTCACTCTGACACTTGACCAGGGTTAATCTGCTCTGTTTTAAAAGTGGACTAGCTGAAAAATTGAAAGTGAAAGTACAGGACCACTAATAATAATGGAGACATTCAAATAAATTCAATGTGTTGACAAGCCTGTATTCAGAATGAGATGATGTTCAAAATGCCTCCATGTTCAATGCCTCCTATGTCCTGTCAGCCGTAGGTTGATGGCATGGAAGAACATAGGGCTTCACCGCTGTGGTGACTTATTTTTCAGTGAAAATGAAGCATCACGAGATGTTAAAATGACATCTGCCAAAGACTGTCTTGTTTGTGTCTCCTGCCTGTGGTGATCACATGAACAGTGTCTGTGGCTACTAGGCAGGCTGGTTCAGGACAACTATGCCAGACAATGGAAATGCTCTTTAACCTAATGACACTGTCATAGGTCCGATTCCAGAAAAAGGCGAACATCCTTTGATGGGCACTGTTCAATAGACCTTCACCGTCAAATACAACTAAGCATCTATTGTAGAGCCTAGAGGTGTATTTGACTGTGAAGACCTATTGTTCAGGGCTTTGTCGCCATTTTCGGGCGAAGTAAGAATTGACATGTCATCATGACATCCAATCCATAGACCCTACACCAGGCGGAGGAAGCCACTGCTGGCCCAAACAAACCTAAATATAGGCACAATGACAATGAACAATGTATGTGGTGTGCGACCATACGGTCTTTTGTTTGCTACTAGCTTGTTGTGGTCAGCAGTGATTTCCACTGCCTGGTGTAAGGGCTTCTATTACCATCAGGATGCTGTATGTATGTAGGCCAACATGTAACGATGTGTAACGTTACATGGAATGTAGGCCTAGGCCCTATACATAATACAACTGTCAAAATATGTTATCTTTGCAGTACACATCTGTCGCCTTTGTTTAATATGTCAAAGTGAATAAATGCTTAAATGTCACATGGCCAGGACTTATAGCGCCACAGGCAGAATGACAGCACGTTGTACATCTACATGTATGTAGTACATGTAGATGTACATGTAGGCCTATATGTATATTGCATAGCCATGCACAGGATTCCCATGAATGGGGATTGCGGAAATCGGTGTAATTATGACATATGCTCAGCTATTATACAGAAGACACGCACGTTTCCTGGTTCAGCTGTGTTGTATCGACATCGATTCACATTTTAAAAGTCTCATTTTACTATTCAAGCGCATGAATAACTGTCAAATTGAAATAAACAAACCTGTTCCTCATCGCCAGAAAGTTTCGAGGCCATGTTTATTTTAATTAAATGGCCATAGCGCATGCGCAGACGAAAAATCTCTTATGTCGTAACTACTACTTCTGAAATCATACTGTCAACAATAACTTGAAATATTGTTTAAGCAAAATTGTATTTTTTTTCTTAATTGGGCATATTTGTATATAAAATATAAAACATTTTTTGGCCACTTTTTGGTAGTTTACGACTGATCACTCTGACGTCATGTCGTCGCGATAAAATAAGTGGAAAAGGCTTGAAGATTTCAGGGAAGACGGAAGAGCAATTTTGTCGCATCAAAATAATAAATTCCGCTTTCTTTTCTTGTTCAACATTATCTCTAATACGATCTTTGAATACTAGTAACGGTTCAGATGGCTCAGAGTCCTACAGCGAGTGCTAAAAGGACCCTTCAGACTGAACTGAAGAAAATCCTCACAGAACCCGTGGAAGGTTTTCTGGTCGACGTTCCTGATGGGAACTATTTTGAGTGGGATGTGACGATTTTTGGACCTCCTGGAACCCTTTATGCCTCTGGTTATTTCAAGGTGAGTTCCTCATGAACCAGATAAGGAGATATTTAACTAATCTGACAAATATCCTCTGCATATTTCCCGAAATTTATTCATATTTCCTTAGTAAAATTCTGTTGTCATAGATCCAAAACATGGAGGTTTTCTTTGTTTACAAAATTTGATCAGCTGGTACATCATGACATGGCATAATGTTGCTGTGGTGATAATGGTAAAAGTTAAAAGCCTTGGCTTTTGAAGATTTGGAGCTCTTCTGTGTTATATGCATGCTTATTTTCGGTCTACCTAATGCGCGTCCGGAACAATTTGTGCGTCCGGAGCGCGTCCGGAAGAGAAAGTGCGCGTCCGGAACAATTTCCTATGTAAATATGAACTTAATGTTGCATTAGATGGCTTAAATAGCATTTTAATTCCATGTAGAGAAAATAAAATTGGAAAAAATCTCCTTGGTGACTTTGTATTTTACAATTTTCAGCGGGGTGATTTGGGTGTTACACAGCCATCAAATCCCAGTTTACTGACGTTTCTCCTCAACCAATTGTTGTTGCAGTTGCAGAATTTCGATAGTAGCCGTGTTGTAATGGATTAGACTGGTATCTGGTGTCTCAGCACATGGAATGCCGTCATAGTGTCTTATCATTGTTAATTTCACAAAAAATCAGAATCAAATATGTTATTGAAAATCACTATACAGTCAAAGTGTCAATTAGTGAGATGTGTTCACATTAATATGTAAAGAGCAATCTCTAGTGAACTCACACAACTGTTTGACATGGGGGAGCCCCCCCAAACCCCCGTCCTTCTGACATATTTAGCCAGTACATTGGGGGATGAGCCCCCCAAACCCCCAAAAATATATTTTGTGAGAAAAATAAGTGAAAATTGTACTACTTCTTTGATGTGAGTGTATCCTTAAATCCACTGTCATCACTAGATCCTTTGATAATAAGCCATAGCTAAATTTAAGTGTAGCCAATTAGAAATTAATCTAAAAAATAAGTCCCCCCCTCCCGGGCCCACTCTGTCGAATGGTAGAAAAACTGGCATTTTTATTTTAATGAATAAGATATATACCCAGGAAAATAATAATGAAGCTCTTAAAACCGCACTGAATTTTGTTGACCCCCTTCCCCCTTCCCCCTCGATCCCCTCCCCTCCCCCCTAAAAGCGCAAATTGGCTTCACAATAATTGCTATTGCCCCTTATCCCACGGCACGCAAAGACAAACTCATACCGACTTAGACGACCACAACAGGAGAAGGCGCGTAAGGAAGTTGGGATATGATTATGGCATTAGTAATTAACCACCTCGCTGAAAATTGTAAAATACAAAGTCACCAAAAAGATTTTTTTCAATTTTATTTTCTCTACATGGAATTAAAATGCTATTTAAGCCATCTAATGCAACAATAGGTTCATATTTACATAGGAAATTGTTCCGGACGCGCACTTTCTCTTCCGGACGCGCTCCGGACGCGCAAACAGAGTTCCGGACGCACATTAGGTGGACCCCTTATTTTTAATTGTCCTTTGTCTCACATTTCTGTGACCATTTCGCTAAAACAGTGTCCGTAAGATAAGATCGGATCATGATTCAGTTCACTCATTCATTCATTGGTCAAATTGGACGCCTGCCATATGCGTACCAAATTTAAGTCCAGTTGAAATCATACAGGACAAAAAAATCAACAGATTTATTAGTCTTTCTAATTGTAAAACCTAGAGAACAAGGTGTAAGTAATCCTTAAGGTCATTCTCCAAGCTGATGAAAGGATATTCTCTCTGCAAATACCCACTTCCTAAGTTCCTACACCATGAGGTTGTGGGTGTCTCGCAGGCACGTGACGGTATAGGATCACCAGGTCAATTTAGCAATCGACCAGTGACCACAAAACCTAGACCACATGAAACCTGCCAGTGTCGACTTAAAGGTTGTGTTTAGCCTATGTTGTTGTCACATATGTGATACGTGTAACAAGGCAGTTGCCTGACTGCAGGAATCGACCTGCAGGTAGGGTCATTGTAGGTTTTTTGCGGTCCTTTCTAAGGAGTGAGGTCGTACAACTACAATGTAGATCAGGTAAAACCTGCACTATGTCACCTCATTTTCCCACGCCACCAGTAATGTAACTGGACTGTCTGGCTTACATCAATACATGGTCATGGTGTTCTTATTGTTCAAAACTCAAATACCGGTTGGCATTTTTGATAGAAAAAGTAAAAAATCGATGAAGTGAGGTCATTACTTGGAATATTAACATATGTGTGGTCCAATGTAGCCTGAATGCACTGATTTAGCCCTGTGTTGTTATTTGGGTTATCAACCAGTGACTTGATATAATGTCTTGATTGGTGAAAATTAACTTAATACTGGCTTCAAAGGTCATTTACTACATTTGAGTGATTATCCCAAGATCCTGGTTGGAAAGTCATTATTGTCTTCACTGCTATTTGGTCACCTAAACTGTTAAACAGGTGTTGCTACCTACCTCTGAGTCATAAAAATGAACCAGCGACATTCTGTAACCAAATGGGTGGAATTGTGTGGGTTGTTCTTTTAAAAAACTTGGGCAGTATTTCTCAAGATACTGATGTAAAATGCTTCATTGTTCTTTTATCAAGAAATAGACCTGTAGTCTACATGACTCATTGACTGTATGTGCTTTGAAATTAATCAATTGTCTCTGCTTATTTCATTTTAGGCCAAGATGACTTTTCCGCATGACTACCCATACTCACCCCCAACACTGAAGTTCTCCAGTAGCACCAAGTTGTGGCATCCAAATGTCTACCAGGTAAGGTCCGTGGTTGTACTGCTTAAGACGGCTATTATAGTCAGGAGCTGTGAGCTTGGTGGCCGATCCATTACAAATGTTCTCATCTATTGACGGATACAAAAAATGTAATATGCAGGAATCTTTATGCTTGTTTGACAGGCATGACAGGTCTATTTGTGTAGAAATATTGACTTGCTGGCTGATGGCATCTCAGAGCGGCTCTCTAAACATCAGGGGACATTTTAGGCACTGCCTTTCTAACAGCACTCTTCACAGTCACACTTTCACATTGCCATGGTAACATGGTAAATGCAAGGCATTGGGTAAATCACAGGTTAAAGACAGGGAATCGCTGTTGGTTGGCAGTCCCATGACTAATCCCGGGAACCTTGTAATGCATAATTTACCATTATGCATTATACATTGACTGATGCACTATGAGAACCTCCACCTGAGGTGCATTTAAGGATGGAATGATACTGATACATGTAGGATGTGTTCATCCAGTACCTTTTACAGGCAACTGGAGCCTAATGCGCTCAAGGAAACATTCTCAAATCGGGGTAGAACCATAGTTATACCCTTGAATAAGTTGATAATTGTATTCCATAATAGTACCAGGTATCCACGATATTGGGTCAATATTTCATGGCCTAGTGATGATACAACAGTATGACAAATCACATCAATACATGAACATCATGACTGGTATGATGTTTGTTGTGAAATAAATGCTGTGTTAAGGCCAATGCTAGAAGGTTGCGCTGCGCTGATTTTTTCATTGGGCTTTGTCTCTACTCCAGTGTTAGACTTGATTGATATTTCAGCAGTCAAGGAAGGGTCGGCAGTCGCTTTTATGATTTAGGTCAGATTCTCAAATGTTAATTGGTTATCAGTGTTGCCGAAACCGCAATGTTTATTGTCATCCTCATTGTAATCTACATTTGGTGATTACCTTTTTTGTTGCAGAATATGTGCACATGAAACGTGCTCACTAGACATATTCCCACCTCTTTTCATCCTGTCACAGTGCCTGCAAAGGACAGGAACATGGTGTATGTAATTACTTGTTACATCAAATTATCACCTAGTGCTGGTCATGTACGTAATTTTGTGTTAGTGTTTTATCTCTTACAACCATCATGATGCCTTTATGTTCATCTCTATACATTGTTGGTACCTACACCAGACACATGTAAAGCAGTAAACTGTAAAAAGCAGTTTTAATACATACAACTTACAAGTACATAATGCAGTTTTTTGTCACGAGAATGTCAGTTGGTTCATGATAGTATAGTTTCGTTTACTTTTGTTCATACTATGCATGTTGCAGTTGGCCTACCTGAAAAAGCTTTCAATACAAAATCACTACATGTATTTCTGCTCACCAGACCCATGAATGCTTTTTCAGGTTCAACTCAAGGTTTCCCATTCTCGATGTAGGCCTCATTTACTTTCACACTGTCATTAGTGTCAATCACCAATGTAATAAGATGACCCAAAATAGCCGATATAGCTAAAAATGGGATTCCCACCCAGTGGTTATATTCGGGATTGCATAATCATGAAGTGGGTTCATTAATTTTCATTATATTTATCTTTATTTGGACCTAATTTTGTGGTCTTGATATGATTTACAATACAAGTTACACAGGATATAGGAATGACCTGTCAAAAACTATGATCAAGTTTAGACTCCAAAAACAATCACCTGCAATAATCGAAATATTGTGTTGATAATCATGTAGTTCAGCAGGTAATGCTAAGGTAACTGTGCTTGCAAGTTAGTTTATTGATCTTTACATCACATGGAGCATGAATAAAGTTGGTATTCGTCACTGACACAGAGTTCAGCTCACCGCTCATGCCTAATTTGGAGCTCCATTTGCTCTTTCTTATTGATGTCTGAAACAATTTCAAGCAGTTGGTTTCAATGCTTGTCCAAACTGGACATTCAGTCAATTTCCTTCGCCTACTAAAATATTCAAGATGACTACCTCAATATCGTCATCATCCCGGCATCTCAGAGCCTTGTGTGTCAAGATGCTTTGTTATAATTCATGGCTCTATTGACTTTGACTGGACTCAGTCTGTAGCAAATCGCTATGCTCATGCAGTAGAAATTGCTTTGCATTGCAATATCAACATCTTTATAACTTGTACTAGGCAAGGAAAAGCAATGCATCTTTGTTATACTGTTCTGAGCTTGGCTGACCCCTAAAAAACAACTCCCAGGCATTATACTCTCCTAATCCTTTAAATCGCAAAATAGTTTTACTTTGATTTTAAAATACTTCATTGAAGGAGACCGTTGTACAAGTCTCTTAAATTCAATTTCAAATGCAAATCATCCAGGATCCAGCACTTGGCTTATGAAATATAAAATTCTGCATTGAGTATAGCAGATCTATGCAGGTCCTGGATCCAGAGCAGCAGCTCCCATCAACGGAGTGATGAAGAAAACATCAATCTGTCATACAGCATACCAGATGGCTGTTGCCAGGCAACTGTATGACAATAATATCAGAGGCTGCAGTCAAGACTAATAAATACTGAAACAGATTGCTCCTCCTTCCCGATTTGGACTGCATGACTGATTAGTATATAGGACAGAGTTGATGCAATAAATTGATAAATTGAGTCACTGAGTTAGTGAGTAACATTTGGAAGGGAGGTCGTTCCGCTATGCAGATGACAGATGAAGCGTTCTTGGGGAATCTTAATTTTTTTAAATCAATTTGATTTTTCCTCAGGGCAATGGTTGTATTGACAATCTCTGAGTCATTCTAATATAATCCTGAATCTGTCTTGTCCACATTGTTGAAGTTTGTTGAGGTTAAATGTCCTAGCTATGTGGAATCGGCTACCATGAGGAGAGGTGGCGGTCAGTATTTGATGACTTTGGTGAAAAGTTCTATCCCCAAAGCTTCTAGTTCTAACCCCTTCTGTGTTTTACAGGGAACAAGCCCCAAGATGCATGTGTTGCAGATTTTAATAAAATTCTGATTATAGAATTTCAGTCTGAAGAAAAGTGATGATCTCCAGAACAAGCAGGATTTTTGAGGGTGCTGGTCTAAAGAAACACCTTGCACTCAACTGATCTGTCTGTTGTGAATATTTATCGTAATCTTCTATATGGTACATCTGAGAAGTTAATGAAAATCATCTTATGTTCATCACTGCAATATTCTGACATTTCAGAGTGGCGAGGTGTGCATTTCCATTTTACACCCACCGGTAGATGATCCACAGAGTGGTGAGCCGCCATCTGAGAGATGGAACCCAACACTTACTGTCAGGTATGAATGGAATCGGCTTTAACTGAACGATAATCACTATACTATGCTGTCGTGAAATATATAGTTTATCATGGCTTGCTTTGCGAGTGAACTTGAAAGTCCATCCACGATAACAAAAAAGCTTCAATGAGGACAACTCAAGTTCAACAGGAATTTGCTGGAGTAATTTAACTTAAACTAAAACCAGTCCCTTATGGTTTTCCCTCAAGCTGATTTTTTCCCGATGGATTGCATATTACCGTGTAGGGCCTCTATACTCATGTTGCCGTTTGTTTCAGAACAATCCTCCTGAGTGTGATCTCACTACTGAATGAGCCAAACACATTTTCCCCAGCCAATGTTGATGCGTCAGTCATGTTCAGGAAGTGGAGAGATTCCAAAGGAAAAGATGACGAATATGAACAGGTTATCAAGTAGGTATTCAGAGGAAGATAGTTTGGGTGCTTGGTTAAATGTGATCCAATGTCTTTAAACACTTTCAAAGTTCAGTTTAATGATGAGTGGGAGCTTCGTTGTTCATTGGACACAGTTATTTGCATATCCGACATTTTAAGCTAGGTGTTAGCATGAAGCGCGCAATCACTGTGGCACAGTAAGTATAAGTAGGTGGTCGCTGGTGGTTGGAACTTATAGCCAAGTTAAGCTTTGAGCAATGGTGTCAACTTCTTGAGTAGAGCTCAAATATAGATATGAATTTAAAAGTTAGTGTAGTACATGTACCATAGGCTAAATTCTTTACTGGAACTAATGTTTTTTTTACAATTTTTTTTCCAGAAAATGTGTGGCCGATTCAATATTGGTGGCAAAAAAAGATAAAGTGAAAGTGCCTACAACGTTGTCGGAATATTGTGTAAGCTCGAAACCAAAACAAACTGAAACATCATCATCGGATGTTGGTGGTGACTTTTACGTTGACGATTATGCTGACGATCAGGATTACTATGACGATGATGACGAGGATAATGCCTTTGAGTTTGAGGACGATGAGGAGGATTCTGGGAACGGCGAATCATGATGACAATGACATTAATTTGCCGCTACTAGAAAAAATTCACAAGAAAAGCCAGACTTGGCTTTTAGTAAAGGTTAATAAAAACAGCAAAATAATGCCATTGTACAGCACTTTATGAGTCAAGTCCATGCAATGACTAAAATTTTAGAGTGTGGTCTTATTCACATTGGGTGTGCAAACTGTGGATTATTGTCAGCACTATAAGCTGTGTCTTTTCATGCTACAAAATCAGAGCTGAAAAATCCAATACACATCCAGTATAAAGGGTGTTGCTCCAAAATCAGAAAAACATTTTTCTGGTTTGAAAACAAAACATTCATCCATGGAAATAATCTTTTGGATGATGGGGGGTGGGGAGTACGTTTTCAAGCTGTTGAAATTTCTTAGATGGCTTACAGGAGGATGTCTGTTATTATTTATTGCACTGTCCAGTAGTGTTGATGACGTCACAGTCTGATTATGATATGTTAATGAGGATACTGGTTGTTGTCCCTGTCTTGTATAGACAAAACACTGCGGAACATTTTATAGATATTTATTTTGACAAAATGTTCCAAAATTACCCACCCCCTCCTATGCCTATCTGAAGTTACGAATATTTTACATTGTTTTATGTTTATGTTGTCTAATTATTGAAGAATGTAGTTAAATTGAATGATAAGGCAATGAATCTGTATTATAAAGTACATGTAAACGTTGCAGCAAAGAGATATGTGTATTGTATTGTAAATCAGTTGATGTGACTTTTCCAGGGGTTCTAAATTTCTTCGGACAAACATGTGTAATTCCTTTTCTATTTGGTGGTTTGTAATAATGAATAAGACTAGTACCTTCCATGTATATGAGTAGGTTATAATGTACTTCAGAATGGCATAAAGGGGGTTGTTGTGTGTTTGACAATGAATGGTGCCCCACACAGGGAGTTCATGTAGGAAGACTTTTTCATCATATCACAATAGACCCTTAACCACTTCCAAAAATATTTAAAAACAGTTTCGCAATGGATCTGATTTTTGCTTTTAATAGGGGTCAAATGTTAATATTTCTTCATCAGATGAAGAAAATTAGCGATCTTTTGGGGAATGTGCTCTAAGTCTCACAGAGGTAAGTCTCCAAATAAATATATAGGCGAAAAGTGGATTGATGGTCTTTTATTAGCAGGCAAATTACGGTTGGGGTCACAAGTTGAATCACCTGGGCTTGAGGCATAGTCAGTGAAGATTATCACAAAATTTTGTGCAAATCATAATCAGATAAAACAAACTTGTCTGATTTTTGTAAATAGATGGAACATTTTAAGTGGTTTTAAATCATTTACGTATTTGTAGTTATTTGTGTAGGGTTTCTGGGTTTCAAGATTATTTACTCTTCATAACATGCCAATGAAAAAAAGACCATTTGCTTTTACAGAAATCTGGAACTTCTGGGTTCAAAATTTACTAAATCAGTTGTTGTTGTCGCCAATGAAATACCCCAAATTTGGCAAAAGTGGGAAAAGAAATCATTTCTAGCTGCGTGGTTAAAGCAGCAGAACACACCTAAATTTGACCAGCATGTACATTTTTTGTCTTTTGTCTTTTGACTTTCTAAAGGGACTAAATAGACCAAGGAGGAATTGCATGTTCTCCTGCTGTAATGAGTCAGTTGCATTTTTGGTTGATTTTTGTGGTATTCACATTAGATCTCCTGTGACAGGTGGGATCACAGACATACCAGGTGCTAGGACTCACCAGTATGGCATACAATACACTGTTAGCGGGTGACTGTTGAATGATTCCTCAGTTACAATGTCGCAGTGTTTGTTAAACATTGTACGTCACCGAAAGTTTCCAATTTGCCTTTATTGTAATGTAGCTTCTGTGAGATGGGCAGTTTGTGAATCTGAAGAGAGAGGGACCAATTACAAATATTGGTTTATTGCTCAGAAGATGTAGATAAAATCGTATTGAAAATTGTGCAAGTCACAATACGTTCTTCCATTGTCATGAAATATTATTGCGACCTCCCTTAACGTACATGTACACTCCTGCCGAACATTAGGGTACTCTCTTTCAGTTCCAAATTGGCCATTTCAGATGGACCACTGAAGTATTGTGCAATATTTTGATTCTTAATTCCCACTATTTGGCTTGCTGACTGAACGTTGCCCAACCAGTCCGTGATGACAACCACATCAAAGTAAAAGGTCTGGAACCTGATTTTACTCAGCAGAATGCCCACCTGTTTTGGTCGCGTATGCACTTGTGATAAAGCTTGAAAGACGTACTTAAATTCCTAGTGGACATTTTAGAGAGCATTATGAGCTCGTTCCAATTGTACCATTTAGTGTTTTCAGCTTTATTCTGTGGCTAGCTTTCAAGAAGCAAGTACATGTAATTGCGCTTTCTGACAACCATGTTTGTCATTCTCATTGGATATACTTTTGAGTTTGAATTAAACGTTGACAGTTTTTAACTGACCTTATAACTGGAGAACTTTGTTATCTTACACTGTGACATAAAACGACCATAGTGCGCATACTATCATCATTCATATTATTCTCTGCAGTAAATTCTAAAACACCTTGGTTGCAGCATAGCACTGTTTACAGTGTCGTGGTAGCAGTTATAATTAGGCAACCGTTACCCGCTTTAGTGTAAAAGACCAAATAGTCAAAGAACAGTCTCAATTACCATTCATTTCATTGTTTGGTTTCAGGTGTTTTAGAATGATGGCAAACTTGAGGTATTGGTTGTCTCACCAGATACTGCAAGAGTGGAGCCGTCATTTTGCCCAAAACCTTGGCTGCCATCCTGGTTTTGACCTACATTTTAGCCCCACCCTTACGGTGTTTGGTGAGACAGCCAATACCTCCAGTTTACCATCAGTTCTTTAAGTCAGATATATGATTGGTTATCGCATGTTAGTATTTATAGTTAAGATGTTTTTGAGTACACGTGAATTTCAGGCGAACTGTTGTTCTCAGAACAAGCACAATCATTTTAGTTGAAATATCTTGTTGTTTGTTTCTTACTGGTTGTGAAGACAACCTTGCACTAGAATTGACAGCAGCCTTGCCCGATTCAATCTAGAATTGGCAGAAGCCTTGCCTTTCCTATTCATGCTAGAATTGGCAGCAACTTCAGGCCATTGTAGCTTGGTGTCACCACAGTAGAAACTGAACTGTTTTGGTGAGATGCCTGCTTTACCCTAGCCTAAGGTAGTTTGACTGAATGTATTGCTGTGATTGAAAAGTCTATGTACATGTGTGTGTATTATCCTTACAACTACGTCCCTTGCCATCTTGGGTCTGATTGTCTTTTAACACTGATTGAAGGGAAAATTTGTTCTCAGCCCAGTTGTA
The DNA here is from genome assembly GCF_910592395.1 of Lineus longissimus. Taxonomy (NCBI): domain Eukaryota; kingdom Metazoa; phylum Nemertea; class Pilidiophora; order Heteronemertea; family Lineidae; genus Lineus; species Lineus longissimus. The sequence continues at coordinate 9,353,795 of NC_088309.1, read as the reverse complement.
AAATTAAACTGGGGAAGATACATATGTGTTAATGGGATGCATAGCAGGTCTCACACAAGGCTCCCTCACATAATCTATGGATGTCCCTCAGTCAAGGTTAGGTTTGCTTATCAGTGAAATCGAAGGTGTTCTGGGTCTATAGAAATGTGAGACCACCAAGTAAGATGTGATGGTGATTTTGAAGTCTATTCCACTAAACTTAAACATTTGAAAAGAACGCTAAAAACTGTAGGATAGTGATCAGTTGGAAACTCACCAAAGCAGCAATGCAAATCAGTAATGTGAATCGCTTATAGGCCACCTGTGTGTGCCCTTCTTTAGGTTAGAGGGTTGTGATTGTACTAGTTGTTTCATTCTATGAGGGACGGTCTTCCTCGCCACTGTTATCTATTCCCATACATTACATGTATGTCTTATAAATAATAATTGAATAAAAAACAGATTTTAAAAAGCATTTTGTGCTGTTTTTCTGTATCTTCCCCCTCATATCCAGTAATGTGTAACACATTTACCCCTAGAAAACTCATCAAAAGACAATTATGATATAAATTCTTGAAGATACCATCCCTGGGGACATTCATCCAAAGACGAAATTGTCCCTTAGAACAACAATCTCCAGTCTTGGTTTTGTTTTTGTTGGAAAATACTTATCAGGACAATTTGTCCCCAGATTTCCCCAGTGGTTGTGTCCAAGATCTAGAGGTGCCACTCTGCTTTGGCACATCAGGCCTAAAGGACGAGGACAGATTGTCCACTGCTTGCGTGATTTGTCTTCTAGACTGCCCTCAGCTTTGGGACATCCAGCCTGTACAAGTAAGGGATAGTTGTCCAATGCTAGATTGCTTTGTCCAGCTAGGCGCCATGTCTTAGATATGACACTCGGACACATCCAGCCTATGGAAGGTGAGGAAAGATTGGTCCTTACTGGGGTGATTTATCCAATGGACATGTCAGAGAGACCACACTAAATCTGACTCAACAAACTCATTGCACACTTAATTTGACACACCAAGCTAAAGGACGTCCTGGCACAGATTGTCCAATATGTCTAAGGGACACTACTCTACTTTGGCACATCAATCTTTTAGGACCAGGAACCGATTTTCCAGTGCTTGAGTAATTAATTGTCCTTGAGCTTACATTCTACTTTGGCATAACAGCCTGTATAAGCCTATGGACAGTGCCCAAGAGGCCGACACTGCTTTGGCACATCCAGCCTAAAGGACTAGGGACTGATTGTCCATTGCTGGGATGATTTATTTTTGAGACTACATTCTGCTTTGGCACATCAGCCTATATAAGTCTAGAGACAGATTGTCCACTGCTGGGGTGATTTCTCCTCAAAGATGACCCACTTGGGACAGGCTGGCTGTTGCTGTGATGGGCTTTGTCCCATCCAGCCTATGACTAGTGACATAGATAGTTCATTAACTGGGGCGAACTGTCCTACTGGAGGCACTAGTGATAGAATATTCATTGCTGGGCTGGTCCTAGATATGACAATCGGACACATCCAGCCTATGGAAGGTGAGGAAAGATTGGTTCTTACTGGGGTGATTTATCCAATGGACATGTCAGAGTCCACACTAAGTCTGATTTGCCAAGCTCATTGCACACTTAATTTGACACACCCAGTCAATGGTCGTCTAGGGACGGATTGTCCAAAGTGTCGAAGGGACTCCACTCTGCTTGGACACATCAATCCTATAGGACTGGGAACAGCAGTGTTGGAGTAATTTGTCTTCGACGTTACATTCTGCTCTGGAACATCCAGCCTGTATAAGCCAAGGGACAGACTCTCTGTTGCTTGGTGACAATTATTCTGGGGACAATTTGTCCTCAGATTCCATCAGTAGTTGTGTCCAAAATGCCCAAGAGGCTGACCCTGCTTTGGCTCATCCAGCCTAAAGGACTAGGGACAGATTGTCCATTGCTGGGATTATTTATTTTTGAGACTACATTCTGCTTTGGCACATCAGCCTGTATAAGTCTAGAGACAGAATGGCTGTTGCTGCGATTTCTACCTGATGAAATTTCCAGGAGACTACACAGGGCTTTGTCTCATCCAACTGAAAAATAAGGGATATATTGCCTGTTGCTGGGATGATGAGATTTGTTCAACTGGATGAAAAAGTCCAAGACTCCACTCAGCTTTGGCACATCTAGCCTATATAAGACTAGGGACAGATTGTCCATTGCTGGGGTGATTTGTCCTCAAGATGATCTGCTTGGGACAGGCTTGCTGTTGCTGTGATGGGCTTTGTCCCATCCAGCCTATGACTAGTGACATAGATAGTTCATTTACTGGGGTGAATTGTCCTACTGGAGACACTAGTGATAGAATATTCATTGCTGGGCTGATACGTCCTTGATATGACACTTGGACACATCCAGCCTATGGAAGGTGAGGAAAGATTGGTCATTTCTCGAATGATTTATCTATCCAGTGGACATGTCAGAGAGACCACACTATATCTGACATGCCAAGCTCATTTAATTTGACACACCCTGTCAAAGGACGTCTTGGGATAGATTGTACAAAATGCCCAAGGGACTCCACTCAGCTTTGGCACATCTGGCCCATAGTACCAGGGACAGAATGTCCACTGTTGGGCTGGGTGATATGTCGAATAGGATGCATAGCACAAGACTCCACTCTGCACTGGCACATCCAGCCTACAGGAAAAGGGAGGGATTGTCCATATCTGGGGGGATGTGTCCCACTGGGCAAAATGCCCTTGAGAACACACTCAGCCTCGACAGATACAACCTTAAATTGAGTCCGAGGGAAGCTTGGCTGGGACTGGGGTAAGTTGTCCTCTGGGATAAAATACATCCAGCTAATATAGGCCAAGGGATAGATTGTCCATTGCTGGGTGATTTGTCCAACACAATGGAACATCCAAGAGATTACACTGCTTTGACACATCCAGCAGACAAGTCTTGGGATAGTTTTGTGCTGCTGGAATGATTTTTGTCTTACTGGATGATTGTTCTTATTGGATGATTGTCCTTTGACACATCCAACCTATAAGAATGTGGGGGTAGATTGTTCATCGTTTGCTTATGGCGTTCTGTCCCTCATTATGAAATGACCAAGAGAATACAATGCTTTGACACGCCCAGCCTACCAGGGCGATTTGTTAAACTGGACGAAATGTCCAAGAGACTACACCTGACTTGGTCACATCAAGAATAAGCTGGTCCAGGGGTAGATTGTCCAATCGGGGGAATTTGTCTTACTGGGCGATTGTCCTTAGAGACTACATTCTCGTTAGACATATCCAAGCTAAACAAGTCAAGGGACTGATTTGCATTCTGCATGCTGGAGCAATTTTTCCAGTTGCAGGAAATGTCCAGCCTTCGTTGAATAGTCACGGGGTATTCTGTCTGTGTTCATATGGTGATTACCTATTGGGTGAATTGTCCTCGAGGTTAAAGGGACATTCTTATCGGAACACTCCAATAAGAAAAACATACTTATTTACTATTACCATTTAATATTTCAATATAAAACCTTCACCAGTTATAGAAACTCACACTGAAAATACTCAGACATCCAGCATTGCCTAAAAAAACTTAGTCTAGAATAAATCTTTTTAGATAGAATACGAAGTGATCCTCTGTTTCAAATAGTGGAAAATGGACTTATGACATCACTAACATGATGATTAGGATGCAACAAACACTTTTGTTGAACATTTTTTCTGTCAGATGTCAATGTTCAAAGTTTTTCACACTGAGCACTTGCAAACATTGACTCAAGATGTTGCTTCACTGTCTTGTACAGAAAAAGCAACAGAACATATTTTTGGTGTGACGCTATTGTCGTCTTGCATTTCACTGAGGGACTCAATCCCATCTACTGTGTAAACACAGTTGTAAGTGAGTCATTGGTTCCCATTCAAAATCAAAGATGTCACTACTGAACACATGAATAGGTTTTTGAGGCTACCACCACAGATATGTAGTTTTTTTCCCAGCAATTCCTGATGCCAACGTCAATTCTATTCAATAGAAACGATGTCTGAGACTTAAGGGGACTATACTTTGTTATTGCAGTATTATTAGGGCACTAAAGTTATATATGTTCTGTAGTAGACAGATACTGTAATTATATATTGGAAACTGTTATTAATTGGTCTCGAACTCTCCCGATTCTAAATTATAGAAGGTACCACCCAACACCTTGTTCATACATGATAGAAACTGAAAAGCTGACTTATTATGACCCTATTACAGAATGCATGCCGTCCTTTGTGGTCCTTCTGACATTACACAAACAATGAACAGGTCGCCGACAGGCTCTTTTTAAAAATAAATAGAGCCTGTCTTCGACCCAATCAATTAGACTACATGTAGTACTTTTTAAACTGAATCAGCTTGAGGCACCCAGTTTGTTCTTGTAGTGGACTTCAGACAACACTTGTAGTTTCTCAGCAGCCTGAAAGTGAAATGAAATTGATGAAACAAAATGCCATGAAATTCAATTCATTATGTCTTCCTAGTATCAAAATGTGTTGTGGCCTTATGTGGCCATGATGAAGAGGGATGAACATCCTGAGCAAGTAAGTATCAAAATGTTTAAAAGACGTCACTCTTAGAAGCAAAATTTTGATGGTTCAATGGTGTTCTGTAATTACAGCAACTCTGAAGTAGTGGAAGCAATATACCTATATTTCTTGACCATTGTGAGGAATTACTTCTGACCATCAGAGCCCGAGTCACCGAAAATAATGCTGGCTAGTATGAATCTATATCATAATACTATAAGGCGGCTCGCTAAAGTGCCATTTGGGGGTCGTGTTTCGTCTCGAAATTTTGCACGTTTGCAGGTGATATGTTATCCTGATGCAACGTCATGTTTATTTTCGGAAATTTACTTCAGCGGAGCAGTAATGAGGGATTTTTAATCGGACACAGTCAATTCTCCTTACCACTCGCGGAAGCCAAGTCATTGCTGTTTAGTTATGCAGGGGATTAATGAATCACCTGCACTCCCTGTGGGGTGACTAACACTACCTGTTGAACGGCTGGCTGTAGGGGGGTGATTGGAACAGCCTGTACACGCGTTGACCTGCTGAACCAAGGTTAATGTTATTTTCAATCCACGATTGTAGGTCACCTGATCTTCGAGATTTCGCGGGGAAAGAAATTGTAAACAAACGTATGTGTGCAGTTCAAATGTAAACAAAAATGTATTTTTGGTACTTTCGGTTGCTGGACTTGGGTTTTCCCGCAGTAAGGAGCTGGGGTCAAATTGGTGGTCTATTGTTTATGGGTGCTGTGTTAGCCAGAGCTAACCCGTGATAATGAAGGTTACCATGGTATGTTTATGTGCTCACCACAGCTCTCAATACTTGATCTGAAGAGGCGCGCTGAACCTGAAATGGCCTTATCAGGGAGCTGCTCACGGTGCTGAACTTCTAGCTTGCCTGTCCAGTAAGTGCCTTGCCCGAGACCTGGCTACATGTAGGAGGAGCACGCATTTTAAAGTTATAGGCCGACATGTGAAGGCCTATCTGGGTACTCCTTCTTCTCCGTATAAAAAGGCGCATATTGCTGACTAAGGAACGAGGCATTGCCTCATCATCTCTATCGGACCAACTGATATACTTTTATATGCACGCATACAGCACGCCACAGCTAGGTTCGAGTCTGTGGACAAATGGTTGGTTTAATTTGTCTCTTCGATATGGCTCCTTTGATATTGCATTAGATGTTTATTGCAATTCAATCTATTCAAGGTATAGCCCATTTGAACCTGCCTGCGCCACGGGTACAATGCTAGTAAACAATATTTCTGTCTCCTGTTTGGTAATGTGATAACTTGTAATTGGGATTTTTCCATTTTTTCACGTTTATTCAAGTGAGGGAACAGCAAAAATTGAATCTAGCAGTGATAGAGTCATAAATCAGACTTTTGTAACTCTTAATTTGCTAATTTACATCACAATTCATAATTATGAAATGCTTGAAGGCAAGTACCTGCTCTGCTGTAAGATCTCTCTGAGGCTCTGCGAACATTTCAAACCCCACCATGAACTTCTTGATGGTAGCAGACCTGAGGAGGGGTGGGTAGTAATGGGCATGCAACTGCCAGTGATTGTTGTCTTTATCTCCTAAGTCTCCAGTCGGGGCTCCTGAAGTGAAATCCTATTATTACGATTTATATTTTTGCCAAGATATATAAAATGTATGAAGATAAATCAACATTATAAATATCATTGCCATAGTGCCTGGATCTAAGTACTGGCAGCCCAAGAATTCAATACAAATATACATTTTTTTGCGGCAGCATGCCAGAATGCTTTGAATATATCATAAAGACTTAATTAATCATCTGAAATATTCCCTAGAAATTCAAAATTTTGCATAAGTAATTAATAAAGTCCTAGGCCACAACGCCTAAATGATGATGATGATGATATATGTAAGTATTTATGAAACTGTGCAGGTATGAGTCATGAACAGATTTCAAATTAGTACTTTTAGTATATGGTGGTATTTCAAATATGCTACTTTGCAGCTATAATTATTATCCCTCATCCCCATCATCATTATTGGGTATGTTGCCTGGGTATAGCTAGGTATGTTTCCTTTCCTTTTGGGATGTCAACACCTGTCACCTCTGAGGTCCCAGGTTTGATTCCCGGTCAGTTCCGATACACTCATGAGGGCGACACTCTTCCACTGTGTAGGTTTCCTCCTACTAATATTACGATCGTCACTACCGTTTATAGAGCAAATAATGTCCCAGGTGAGAATGTCCCGGCTCTCAACTCAATATTTATTTAAATGTTTCCTTCTACTTTCTTACCGTGCCAGCCCATGGAATAAGGGAAGGAAGATTCAAACAGATTGTCATACTTGGTCAGCAGTCTCTTCATTACATCAGCCAAACCTGAAAATAGAAAACAGTTTCAGGTGATAACTAGTAGTTATCTACATGAAATACCTAGATTCAAACCCGTTTATCAAGAGCAGTTTCAACTGATGGAATATTTTGAATGATGACTAAGCCTATTGCACATATGCACAAGCACACTTACATTAGAGAGGCCTCTGGTGTTGAAAAGATTTCCATAATCAATATTACCACCTGTTTCAAGTAACTGCGTGTTTTGCAGACAGCAACTACGGAATAACACGTACTGGTAATAATAACGACAGCCAGAGAAATATTCATCATTAATACAGAAGACATTCTCAGACAATAACCTACAACAAAATACAGCAGCAATAATCAACAGCGGGAAGCCTCGCATTTGGAGAAGTCCTCCGGCAGACATTACCCGGTAGTCTACCAAGAGCTCAAGTGGAGCATAAACTTGAGATGAAGTTCTATAGTGTCCTATTATTGTTGCTAGCATTGGTCGTTGCGGCCAATGCTTGGCCATTTGGAGGCAATCCCTTTGGCAAGGGTTTTCCATTTGGAGGTAATGATAATGATGATGATGACAAGGGCGGATTCTTGGGCAACATCCTTTCAGGTAAGAATTTTCAATCATGGTATTTTGTTATTCATGATATTAGTTTGGGGACATTTTTACAAGATTTAAGAAATTGGGGTTGGACAAGTTTCGCACACATGCCAATGGAACATGGCTAGCCAAGTGATAAACATTTCCAGCAGAATAACTTGGCCACAAATCACACGTACAGGTAGGCACCTATACACAGGTTATTATGGCCATAACAACCAGACAAGATGTATCGATTCATCATCCAATAATGTTTTTCAGATATATTTGTTATTGGTAACGTGTGTTTGATATATTAAGTGCTGTAGATACGGATCAGATAACAGACATATTTGACATACAATAACATTTCAAACTGAGCAATATCCTTGTGTTTTTTTATGACACTTTTCAAATATGTACATCCGCAAACAAGCAAAGGTACTGGGCTTAATTGGACAGGATATTTATTTCAGTGGATATACTCTTACTATAGATTTTGTGAGGCTCAAAAATGCTGAACAGAAACCAATATATCACTTTTAATCATTCTACTGTTTAGGGTAACCATGGGATTAACGGAATTGTGTATTTTTTAACGCCTAGTATACTCTCATATCTCATAATCATGTTGCCTTGTTTACACAGTCAGCTATTCTCATGTAGAAGTTCACATCTCATTATCTTTGACAAATTTATATATGTTGGGTTCACCTAAAAAGTTTTTGGGCATTTATTATATTGTTATGATATTTTTTCCACACAGGCATTAAAGATACTGTACATAAGTATGAAAAATCCATTAAGAAATTGGGGGAAATGTATGAAAAATCCATTGAAAAATTGGATGATAAATTTGAAAGATATTTTGATACAGTGGGGGATAAGGAAGAAAAGTGGATAAAACAGTACAAGAAATTCATGAAGAAATTGGGGAAAAAGTATCATAAATTTATGGGTAATCTGGGAGAAAAGTACCAAAAATTCACAGCCAAATTTAAGAACAAATACGAATATCAAAAACTCAACAAATTTTTCAGGAAGTCAATGGCCAAGTTGAAAAGAAAATATGGGAAATCCACAACTAAATTGGAAAGAAAACAACAAAAAACACTTGAAAAATTCAACAAAAAACAAGCAAAAACCAAATCCAAATTGGACAGAAAGTACAGAAAATCAATGCACAAATTGAGGAAATTGCATAGAAAATTAAAAGGCAAATGGGAAAAGAAATACAGGAAAACAATGGTCAAATTGAGCAAAGAGTATGAAAAAGACAATCGGGCAAAATGGGAAAGAAAGTATAGAAAAGCGATTCACAAATTAAAGAAAGAGCAAAATAAACTCACAGCTAAGTGGAGGAAAAAGTACCAAAAAACAGTGGCTAAGTTGAGGAGAGAGGATACCAAATTGAATAACAAGTTGAGGAAATCCATACACAAATTGAATAAAAAGAACAGAAAACACAAGGCCAAATGGGGAAGAAAGTACAGAAAGGAAATGAAAAAGTTGAGAAGGAAGTATCGAAAATGGAAGAAAAAGTCTAGAAAATCTTTAGAGAAACTGAGAAGAAAGTTTGAAAAATTCATGGAGAAATTAGAAGAAAAGTATGAAGAAACCATGGAAAAATGGGGAGATAAGTATAAAAAATTTGTGGCAAAATCGGCGGAAAAGTATGGAAAATCCATTACAAAAAGGTACAGAAATTCCATGGAAAAATGGGGGAGAAAGTATAGAAAATCTATGGCCAGGCTTGGAAAACATTTGGAAAAGAGCCTCAGAAAAGTAGGATCAGGCAAGATATCCTTTTTATGGGATGTTATTTTCAAGGGCGGTGTACTTTAAACCTTGAAATATTTGCAGCCATTTCACAAAACCTCAACTTAGGCCATTCATTTAATTCAGTGGTTTGAATACCGACTTAACTCAATTAGATTTTCTTTTTCACAGTCAGATGTAAATGCAGAATATGTGAAAATAAAAGGCACGCAAACATTTCAGGGTTTACAGTTTCAGTAGCGGTATTGGCCAATGTGACATGAAGGTTGTGGGTTCAAAAGCAGTGCTGAATACATTGCTATGCTGCAATATTATGGGATGCCATAAAGCATGGGATAAATATCGCATATATTTCTAACAAATGCATGAATTTCCTAATGATAAAACCATCTTATTGAACAACTGATGAGAAAACATTTCAATCTAAAAAATGAAGGAGTTTATGGCCCAAGTTTCACCAGTGAGCTTTCTTTTTTTTAAAATCAGGGTATACTCAGCAATTGGGTATGGTCTCAGCTTGGTGCCTTGGCTGATTTGACCAATTGGGTATGGTCTCAGCTTAGTGTGTCAGATGATCTGGCAAATTGGGTATGGCCTCAGCAAGGTTTCTCAACTTTGTGATCAGAAGGTTGTGGGTTCAACATCTGCTGGCACATATGCTTGTGTCCTTGGGCAAAATCTAACCAATTAATTGAATGAGATGTAAAGTAGTGATTCCAGCCAGTGTACTTTGTGACTGACACAGAGTCAGATCGTGCAGAGATGAAAATGACACCTAAAAATGCAGTCTAAATCCCTCTGTCTATTGCATGCACTGCAAGCGATGTTACTTTTGGCCTGAACTGGAATTAGCTCACGAGTGGCAATGTAGTGAAGCTGAGTAAGCTAACTTATTATCTCAGCTATGTGGTGAAAGGTTGTGGTTTACTGGCTGTTCTGCTAAGTAGCATGTGACTGGGCAAATCTCGCATAACCCTTTGAAATATGATGGCAGGGGTTTCCACTGTCTGGTGACCATCTGACTCTGCTGGGGACTAAGAAGGGTCCAGTGAAGATGCAATGTACTTTTGTTGAAGACATGGCTTCAGGGAAAAGGTCTTATTAAGTGTTGATAAAGCATGAGAAGAAATAAGGCTGGCAAGATTATCTGATGTTGATGAAGCCAAGTGGTGAAAGTTTTGGCCTTGCAACGGTACGCTGCTGGTGATTTTACAAGTGACTTTAGACAAGTAATTTTTGAATAGCTGTCTCAGGAAAATGTCTTAACAGAAACAGTGCCGCCATCTGATACACCATGATGGCCTCTTGTCATGCGATGGTTTTTACTTTGCAGTTCATCCTATTAGAAATTTATCAGTGACAGTGTGATAACCCATTGCTGGCGAAATAATTCGACATCTACCTTTTTCTTTCTACAGGCATCGGCAAATGGGGTGACAAGTTTGGAAAAAGTATGACCAACTTTGGTAAGGACTTGTCCAAGTCTATCGAGAAATCTGCCAAAGCAGCAGCAAAGGATGGCAAAAATTTCAATAAGTTGATAAACAACCCCAATAACAGGAAGACAGTCAAGGAGACGGTAAGAAAATCATCTCTGCCGAATTCTGATGGCTGTGGATATGTGACGCCGCGACATGGCCTTGTGTGCCATGACATTTTTACATTCATAGATGTCTTGTGACATGAAAACTTCCTTTTTACCTTTTTCAAGAAAGAAAACTGCACTAAAATCCCCATTGACAAATTATATATTAGCTTACATGCCAAAGGGGAAAGTGTGCAAAACTTTTGAATAGTCAAGTCCCATCTTGAGTCAATAGTGCATCCATCAAATTCAACTGACAGGTGTAAAGTGCAGTAACTCAGAGCAATGAATAAACTGAATAGTGTCAACCACAATTTCTCTCGATACTTGTAAATTATTTATAGCTCATGTGTTCTCAGCATCTTCATATCACATGTTGTCAAATAAAAAGTATACTGAGAAGTCTGCTGACAAATAGACCTACATTAATTTACTAAAACACCATCTCGAGTATGTACACTGCGTACTATTGGCCACAGTAATCCAAACTGTTACATCTTCCCTTTAGTTCTATTGTCCAACCACAGTCCCTATAAGTCTTTGGTTTATAGAACTTCCACCTGAAAAAACCGGATGGCAGAACTGCACTCAACTCTGTGCACACCTCGTCCCTTAGCTTGCAGGGTAATGCTAGCTAATGAAACATTTCCCAAGCCAAGCTGGGCTTCAGGCTGCCCGGTCTATACCAGGTGCAGGCCAAGGGTACAGTTCACTTCAAAAATCCTGCTGTAGCAAGAGTTTAATTGATTCCATTGGGAAAAATGAGCAGGTGATAATTGACATATTCTAGTTGTAGCTAAATGAGTAAGCGGATTTCAAAATTTTCTTTGGAAATAAGCAATATTCTGCGCTAGGGTGCTTATCTTGAATGGTAATAATTTGCCTGGAAGCGTGAAGAGGTGGGGCTCAGATAGAGAATAATTGAAAAATCACTTTCCTGACTTTACCACGTGAATTTTTCAGACTAAAATTGTCAATGGACAAGAAATAAAGACCAAAAAGACAAAGATCGTTGCTCCAAATGGACACACAATCGAAGAGATTGTCTCGATTAACTCTAGGGTGAGCTTTTATCTTTTCTTCTTTACAATCAATTTACATATATTATAATTCAGATAGCTGTTATTTTTATAAGTGGTCGAGGTTTGGTTATTGACGAATAGTATGACAGTCATTTTTAGTTGACAATTCGTCACATCGACAAAACATCAACAAATCTAATTTCATTATTGATTATCAGTTGGCTTACCAGGTATTGATCTATTCATCACCATGGAGAATGCAATTTTTTATTTGGAAGCGAGGATTTAAAAGGGTTTTGGCTGATTGTCACCAGGAATGATAATGTTTTCCTTCAACTTAGGTTATTTTATGGGAAGCAGAATTAATTATCTGTATACAATTTTACCAAGCATGTGAGTTTCCCTTTATTTCATTTGCGTTATTTGTTTTTCAACAGCCAATACAATCAAAACCAGAAACTGATTCACCTCATACTGAGAGGCCAGAACCAACAACAGAACAGACGGAACCAAATACAGTGGAACCGGAGCAAAAGATGGTGAAATCAGAACATGAGCATCGCGACCAAAAGCTCAGGTTTCTCCCTCACCAAGGAAGAGCAGTGCATGTCTCTACACGCTTGAAGAAAAAATAATTCATTCCGCGCCAAAAACACTGATGGTTCCGAAAAGAGCCTGAAGACACAATTTATCCTGCGCCAAAAACTATCCTAATTTTACTGACAATATATAGCAAGTGACACACATATTGTATAGATGGAGAGTTTGTTTGTTGTATGGATGTTTGTTTCTAGTCTACAACTTGTATAGATGGAAAGGCTTCATCACGTGGAATGAATAAAATGTCTATATGCAGACAGCCTTGAATTACTAACAGTCTTGAGAATCAATTGGTTCTTGAACCAAAACATTCATCAACTGCATGCAGTCTGAAGACACAACTCATCTAGACCATGAACTAAGCAGCAATCATCAACAGCCTGGAAAATTTCTGGAAAGAGATGGGAAACATTCGTCATTTACATGTGTAAAATAAACCTCAATTAAACATTCATTTCATAGCTATTTTCCATATTGGCAGGGAACATTCCTTGTTTGCTTTAATTGGTATTTGGAGATCTGCTTTTCGAATTGTGATTTTGGTAATCAAAAGGTTAGTGGCATGTATTGGTTGGTTTCCAGTCTGTTATTTCTGGAAAAGTTCAACACTCCGACCCCCCCCCCAAATGAACAATTATTCAAGTGGAACTGGGCTTGAATTCAGTCGAGTATAGCATCATCCAGTACTGCCCAGTTCAGCTGTAGCCTGTCCCAGTATACTCCCTAAAGGAATTTGAATCAGCGCCCAAGTCAGTAGAAGTTTGAACAAATTGTCCACATTTTAAAGCCAGTTTGCTCATATAAGTGCACGAGTTCCTATGAATTCGTAATTCGTATGTGTACTGAAACTGTTGTTCCAACTTCTGCCAATAGTGGCCATAGTATTATGATGGACCCCGGTGCGATGGGTATGGTGAGGGACCTAATTTCACTGCAGTAACATGAAGATGAAATAGTATCTTGAAATGCTTTTTTGCCAAACAAGCTAAGAAAAAGTCATTTGCTTGCATGTTCCTAATAATACGAGTTGATATAGTCAAAATGACCTTTTTGTTCCAAACAGAACGGCAAGCCAGGGAAAGGAACAGCAAAAAGTGCAACTTCAACCAGCAAGAAGACTTCGAGACCAAATAGTCAATCATTCCAGCAAAGTGGATCATCACACTCTAGTCCTTCACACATTTCCTTCTCTAAGCCATCACCAGTCGAACATGGTTTGTCACAACATGGTTCTAATCCATTTTCCTTCTTGACAGATGACAGCTCAAATGAACATGTGTCAGTGGCTGGGGATGGTGATGACGACAGCTTTAATGAACATGGGTCAGTGGCTGGGGATGGTGATGATGATGACAGCTCAAATGAACAGTGGTCAGGGGCTGGGTATGATGATGATGATGACAGCTCAAATGAACATGGGTCTGTGTCAAATGATTCTGATGATGATGAGAGCTCCAATCAGCAGGGGTCAGACACAGATGGCTTTGAAATCTCTCCATTTGGGAGCTCTAGATCATGGCTAAAATCAAGATATGGGTCAGTGAAACCTAGTTCAAAACTACCTTCATTGGGGACCTCCAGATCATGGCTAAAATCAAGATATGGGTCGGTGAAACCAAGTTCAAAACTACCTTCATTGGGGACCTCCAGATCATGGCTAAAATCAAGATATGGGTCGGTGAAACCAAGTTCAAAACTACCTTCATTGGGGACCTCCAGATCATGGCTAAAATCAAGATATGGGTCGGTGAAACCTAGTTCAAAACTACCTTCATTGGGGACCTCCAGATCATGGCTAAAATCAAGATATGGGTCGGTGAAACCAAGTTCAAAACTACCTTCATTGGGGACCTCCAGATCATGGATAAAATCAAGATATGGGTCGGTGAAACCTAGTTCAAAACTACCTTCATTGGGGACCTCCAGATCATGGCTAAAATCAAGATATGGGTCGGTGAAACCTAGTTCAAAACTACCTTCATTGGGGACCTCCAGATCATGGCTAAAATCAATATTTGGGCCAATGAAACCAAGTTCTAAACTGTCATCATTTGATGATGATAACAGCTCAAATCAACATGGGTCAGCAGCTGGGTATGATGATGATGATGACAGCTCAAATGAACAGAACGGCAAGCTAGGGAAAGGAACAGCAAAAAGTGCAACTTCAACCAGCAAGAAGACTTCGAGACCAAATAGTCAATCATTCCAGCAAAGTGGATCATCACACTCTAGTCCTTCACACATTTCCTTCTCTAAGCCTTCACCAGTAGAACATGGATCTTCGCAATATGGTTCTAATCCATTTTCCTTCTTGACAGATGACAGCTTAAATGAACATGGGTCAGTGGCTGGGGATGGTGATGATGATGACAGCTCAAATGAACAGTGGTCAGGGGCTGGGTATGATGATGATGATGATGACAGCTCAAATGAACATGGGTCTGTGTCAAATGATTATGATGATGATGAGAGCTCCAATCAGCATGGGTCAGAGTCAGATGGCTTTGAAATCTCTCCATTTGGGAGCTCTAGACCATGGCTAAAATCAAGATATGGGTCAATGAA
Organism: Lineus longissimus; assembly: GCF_910592395.1. Classification (NCBI taxonomy): domain Eukaryota; kingdom Metazoa; phylum Nemertea; class Pilidiophora; order Heteronemertea; family Lineidae; genus Lineus; species Lineus longissimus. The sequence continues at coordinate 9,338,778 of NC_088309.1, read as the reverse complement.
ACATAGTTCAAAACTGCCTTCATTAGGAACCCCCAGATCGTGGCTAAAATCAATATTTGGGCCAATGAAACCAAGTTCTAAACTATCATCATTTGATGATGATAACAGCTCAAATCAACATGGGTCAGCGGCTGGGTATGATGATGATGATGATGACAGCTCAAATGAACAGTGGTCAGGGGCTGGGTATGATGATGATGATGACAGCTCAAATGAACATGGGTCTGTGTCAAATGATTCTGATGATGATGAGAGCTCCAATCAGCAGGGGTCAGAGACAGATGGCTTTGAAATCTCTCCATTTGGGAGCTCTAGATCATGGCTAAAATCAAGATATGGGTCAGTGAAACCTAGTTCAAAACTACCTTCATTGGGGACCTCTAGATCATGGCTAAAATCAAGATATGGGTCGGCGAAACCTAGTTCAAAACTACCTTCATTTGGGACCTCCAGATCATGGCTAAAATCAAGATATGGGTCAGTGAAACCTAGTTCAAAACTACCTTCATTGGGGACCTCCAGATCATGGCTAAAATCAAGATATGGGTCGGTGAAACCTAGTTCAAAACTACCTTCATTGGGGACCTCCAGATCATGGCTAAAATCAAGATATGGGTCGGTGAAACCTAGTTCAAAACTACCTTCATTGGGGACCTCCAGATCATGGCTAAAATCAATATTTGGGCCAATGAAACCAAGTTCTAAACTGTCATCATTTGATGATGATAACAGCTCAAATCAACATGGGTCAGCAGCTGGGTATGATGATGATGATGACAGCTCAAATGAACAGAACGGCAAGCCAGGGAAAGGAACAGCAAAAAGTGCATCTTCAACCAGCAAGAAGACTTCGAGACCAAATAGTCAATCATTCCAGCAAAGTGGATCATCACACTCTAGTCCTTCACACATTTCCTTCTCTAAGCCTTCACCAGTAGAACATGGATCTTCGCAATATGGTTCTAATCCATTTTCCTTCTTGACAGATGACAGCTCCAATCAGCATGGGTCAGAGTCAGATGCCTTTGAAATCTCTCCATTTGGGAGCCCTAGACCATGGCTAAAATCAAGATATGGGTCAATGAAACATAGTTCAAAACTGCCTTCATTAGGAACCCCCAGATCATGGCTAAAATCAATATTTGGGCCAATGAAACCAAGTTCTAAACTGTCATCATTTGATGATGATAACAGCTCAAATCAACATGGGTCAGCGGCTGGGTATGATGATGATGATGATGACAGCTCAAATGAACATGGGTCAGGGTCAGGGGCTGGGGATGATGACAGCTTAAATGAACATGGTTCAGCGGCTGAGGATGATGATGAAGACAGCTCACATGAACATTGGTCAGGGGCTGGGGATGGTGATTACGACATCTTTAATGAACATGGGTCAGTGGCTGGGGATGATGATGATGATGACAGCTCAAATGAACAGTGGTCAGGGGCTGGAGATGGTGATTACGACATCTTTAATGAACATGGGTCAGTGGCTGGGGATGGTGATGATGATGACAGCTCAAATGAACAGTGGTCAGGGGCTGGAGATGGCGATTACGACATCTTTAATGAACATGGGTCAGTGGCTGGGGATGGTGATGATGATGACAGCTCAAATGAACAGTGGTCAGGGGCTGGGGATGGTTCTAAACTGTCATCCTTTGGGAGCTCCAGATCATGGCTAAAATCCCAACGAGGAAGAAAGAAACTTGGTTCTAAAATCAATTCTCGTAAGTGGGGCTAAAATCTCAATTTGCATCCTTAAAGTCTACTTCTAAGAATATTCCACAAATTTCCATAGATTGCACAGGGTGTATAACTTTCACATCATGCATGTAGTTTGTGATAAAAAGAGATGTTTCAGAACTGACTGTAAAAGAGTTGGTGAAGGTATTTTTTATCATGTATCATCAAATTTTCTTAAATACTTTAAGGTTGGGGTTCACATCCAGCCAGTACTTTTGACAAGCGGCGATCCTCTGAACGAATGCAATTGACCATAGAATATCCGAACAACTATAGGCAGTGGCGGAATTACAATAACAAAACTGTAATTGGCAGTCGGCATGCAATATTGTCAGATATTTGTTACAGGTTTTCTTTTATGGATGAATATTTTTTTTAAATTATTGTTGTACAACATAGCCATCTGTGCATTCCAGATTTAAATAATATTTGGGTGGAAATAGGCAATATTCAGAATTTATTGAGGCCATTCATTTATTTATACAAATTAAATGGAATGTATTTTTGGAAAAAAACGGATCGTTAGCATTAGCACCTGCACGCACCATGCCTCGATGTATAAAGAGTCCAAATCAGAAACACCAAGTCTGCAGGATTGTTCAAATCTCAAATTATGACCTCTAATCAAAAGCTAATCAACTCTATTCTAATCAGTCAAAATTGATATTTTTTATGCAGAATGGGAGTTATCGATCTTTTTGTTCGAAGTGCACAATAGATGTGTCATAGCTGAACCCCAGCCTTAACAGATTACCTGTATAATGATTTAACCAACCGTTTATCAAAACTTCATCATTTTTATTAGAAAGTTACTTTTAATCTGTGAAACGTTTTCGAAAATAGAGGTGAACCCGCCCAGTGCTTTTATTTTAAGTGTGAGGTGATTAGTGTCGAACCTGACCTCGGAAAAAAATGCAGTGTCAACTTCGTGTCTTTTGCTAGCATGAGAAGGGGGAGTATAGGATTGACACTTGCCGCTGCATTCGGATGCTTATATAACTGTATGGTCATGCATCATGTTCAAAACAAATTGTTGTAAGCATCGCAAAATTGTCATTTGAATTTCTAAAATGTCTCTACATTCTAATTCCATGTGCAGATTCTCATTATGGCTATGCAAATAAAGTCACTGACATTTTACACATCACATCGTCCTTTTTTGAATTTTATTTCTTCAATAAGGAAGATGTATGACCACAAGATTTGCTTCAATTATGAGACCATGCACACATGTCCTCTTGAAGATGATATGTTCAGTTCTGTACCAATCATAAAAGAACATTTCGTAAGTCCTGTAACCCCTCAACAGGCATGAAATGGCTACTTCTAAAGGACGGTCTCAAAAGGAATTAGGAATTTATGCTCCCCATACTCAGATATCAAACGACTTGAGTCCAGTGTCGAGCCCACTCTATTTCAGAGTGTCCCCCCCCCCTTAGATCTGTGCTCTTGCAACTGCAGCATCAGTGGCATAGTGGTTGGCTCATAATCAGGAGGTTGTGGGTTCGACTTGTTTCGATTGTGTAACAGACGTCACTCAACCACTTAATAGCGTCGACACAGTCTATACCTTTAGCAATAAGTCATCAATTTTCAAAACCAACAAACAAGCATAGAGCCATATGAGCATAGAGCAACCCTGAATAACGAGGTATGGTAAATAATATTTTGCAACATCATTTGGTTTATTCATGTTGTCACATGTCAGGACATATGGTGCATTGGGATATAAATACAGGTGGACCAGAGCAGCGGAAAGTTCTGGTAAGATCGAATCTCTGGAGTGAAACAGAAGCTGCACGGCGCAACAAATTTGACTGTCAGTGACTCAAACAAGGAAAATGAAGCTGTTCCTGGTGACGCTAAGCATTTTGATCTTTGTTAGCCTGAGTGAATCCCGCTCCCTGAAGAGGAGGGATGATGGTGATTTCTTCCACAGCCCCTTCTTCCACAGCCCTTTCTTCCACGATGGTTTTTTCCACAACATGAATCTCGGTAAGTATCAGGTTTTTATAACGCTAAATTTATATATCTACAGATCTAAAAGATCTAACAACTCCATACATGTACTTTATTTTTCATCATCTTTGACAATTTCAAACTAAGAACCTGTATAAAGTCTCTGTTGTTTTGGACTTTTTAAGAAGTAAATGACCTTTCGGACCGCTGCGCAAAAACTGCGCTGATTTCTTCAAAATGTGGTTTTTCTTAAATATAATCTTTAGAGCCTAAAGGATTTTCACATATCTGTAACCATGGTTATGAAAATACATATTTGTATGCATTATGGTATAGATTGTGTGTCAATAGTATAGATTTTGATCTGGCCATAGATGCCAGGAGTGGGACTTATTCCACTACGCACAAAGCCCTATTTTATAATTTCAACAGGTGGGACATTTTTAATTTATTCATAAAAACATTATAAAAGGGAATGAGGTTTCATTGCGTATGATGAATGTATTATTGAATTGAATGTTTCCAAACTAAATTATGGGATTTAAAGTGTTATTCTCTTGGCCAATTTGTTACAAAGGTGATTTCATTATCTTGTTTACAAATTGACATGCCTTCTTCCTGTTATTACAAGTTGACAGGCTAATTAGATGGGAACCCACATCAGTGACCAGATGCAAGCGACAGCAAAGAAATGGTCAGTTAATCATCACAGGCAAAGACGGTGAAATCAATCAGACTGATAAATCACCAGTCTATGATTTTTTTTGTTTGACATAATCTTCTGCAAAAATATTGTCCTTGACAGGGCTTGAATTCAACCAAGTAAAGGCAACTGCAATGCAGCAGTGCTCTCTTCATTTCCTTGGCGCTCCTATATCATGATTCCCATTCAGGATGACTTTTAAAATTCAGGGCCTGGTTGTTCAAAAGAAATTAAACTATATTAACTTAACTTGGCATTTTTTCCTTCAGTTATTAGCCCTCAAACGTTATTAAGTTAAAGGCAGCATTAGTGCCCGAACTTATTTTTTTATAACCAACCCAGGATGACATGATATGATTAATTTATAATCACTAAAGAATAGTCTCAATCATTGTATATTTTAGGCTTTGCTAATTTCGACAAAGAGATGAAAGACATGACGCAGAAAACGAGAAAGTCAGTCGCTAATGTCCTGGACGTCAGCGAGAGTACACTAAAACAGCCCAACTACAAGAACAGCAAGACAGTGGTAAGCAGCTCTTTGTGACCCCAGAGTGCCTTTATGTCTTCTGTGTCCAGAGTCGTTTTGAAGAGCTGTAATACACATATGCTTTGTCAGTCAAGAAGCACTACAGAAAATCTGCCATTGATATCATCTAAGCCTGCTGCTTAGTAGCTGGCCAAGATTCACAACATCACTGTTCACTTACCCTCCAAGCTCAAGCACAACAAGGTTACTCTGATGCAATCTGAGTCACGCTAAGAATAAATGGCCAAAACAAATTAGTCATTTTGACGAACCATCCTTTAAGAGCAATCAACATAAGTGAATCATGTTGATAAACATTTTTAAACATCATATTGATTAAACTGAGTATAAAACGACGTGTCTAACTCTTTAACTCCTGTTATTTCAGATAGGAAAGGAGGGCAAATGGCACACGAAGACACATGCTCGTGTCGCAAATGAAGCCGAGAAGACACCGCATTCATCATTTAAATCATCATTTATGTCATACAGCAAATCTGGGGAGGTAAGACAAAAAAGATTAAAGTTTTTATATACACTGAGTAGATCCTCTCTAAAAGGACACATTTGGAACCGAAAATTGCTGTCCTTCATGGAGTCTTCAAGAGTACTTTTGTGATTACCAAATTGTATGGAAATAACCCATTTCATTATGGGACCAGAAACAGTGTCTCTTATTATAAAGGGTGCTGTGGTATTCAAAGGAGGTTCCACTGGAAGGAACATGATACATGTACATGCAGCACAGTGGGTCACAGAGCTGGTCTGTCGGGGAATATCGGCTGGAACCAGGGTGAAGAGCTTTGTACCTCTGGCTGAGCCAGTGTAGATTCCGAGGAAGTTCTTATCCCTTGCTCTTCAAATCCAGCACAAGGGGCAAATGCTTAATCTGCCCTGGACAAAATTTTCACGAATACAATATCCCAGGTTTCAGCATTGGCTTTCTCCTCTTTCTTTCATTTTCAGATGCACAGCAGTACGGGTGGTGGCAAGACGGCCAAGAAGCATGTCTAATGCAAGCAGCCCAGGATCAAGTATATAAATCAAACCAACAAAACCAAACCTTATTTTCCTCATCTTTGTACAATTTCATCACCTAAAGGCTGCAGGCCGCTTCGTGACATCCACCGACCAGAAATTGATCCTGCGTGATCGCTACCGGAAGAGGACGATTTTGATGATTCTGATACAACCTACCATTTCGCAAAGCCCAATTATTGGTAGACTGACTAACTGACGGACTGACTGACTGACATACAGACACCACTTTCAATCGATAGCTATTTCTGACATAGCTCCGCTGGCAAAGGCTTTTATTTTATGGGTACTCTTTATTTCTGTACTTTTCTCAATGGACAATAAACTTGCTTCTACTCAAACTATTCTTCATCGATTCTTTTTTATGAAAGTATACAGTTCGTCTAAAGGCAACCATCTTAAAGTATAATGCCTGCATCATTCGGGCTCTGGAGCACAAACCACGCAGCAGATTTCTTTGCAGTTGCTGAACTTTAAAATGGAATACAGGTCCTTTCAGTAGATTTTGAAATTTTGTTGGTGGGTAGTATTGCAGTGCCATCTAGATGTCACTAGAAAAAGCAAGGTCAGCTCATCAATACAAGATGACCATCAATTAATGAGTCAAAGCATAGCATCTCAATCAACTTACTCTCTTTTTCCTGACTAGTGAGTTCTTGGAGTCTGAGTACATGACGTTTCGGGAGTAAGATGGTTTCATACGGCCAGAGAGCCCAGTATGGGACAACGCACAACCAATGGTCATTTGAGACAACTATTCGTTCCTGAAAAAAGTGGACATTTAGAATGGTGGTAGTAGTCATTTGTTGGAAACTGTGGGTGAGGTGTGGGAGGGTGGGGGGAAGGGTTAGGGGGGCAAAGGGCTTAATGAAGAGAAAGCTGAGCACGATCAAGGTAAAGTTACATCACATGAGACCAGTTTGGGTTTTTTAAAGTTTATCCTGACTGATGAATCAGGTGATAGCACCAACAATTTTCACATCAACATGTCGACAAAATAGTTTCATCCTAAACATGCTAAATAAATGCACCCATTTGTGATAATCAAGAAGACTCTAATACTGCATAAGCTGTTCTGTAGTACAGAACAGCCGTACCACAGCTGAGAAGCTCTTGGGTGGATACTACTGCCCAGTACTTGTGCACAGGCATATATAGAAAGAGCAAAATCAATATACTTTATTGGCCATTTCTTGTTGCACATAATCCAACAGCATTGGTTTTTTATATTTTTCATAGTATTCTCTTTGCGTTTTGTCTTCAATGGAAGGCATCTTTGGCAGATATCCACAGGCCCAGACCTGGCAATGTGGGTGTGCATTGGAGCAGCCCATGACATCACCTCGGTTTTCGAAAATCTGAAAACATAAATTTTTTGACCAATGTAAATGTTATAAAATCATCGAAAACAACAAACCTTTATCTGAAGTTTTAGATCTTTCAAAAAGATAATTTGATGAGTTTAAGACAAATCATGCAGAGCACCTATTTTTAGGGCCGAGACCTTTCCATCACCTTTGGGCTTTTTATATATGTAACTTTCACAAGTTCACTTTTGAAGGTGATAACAATACGATCATAGTTGGGTACAGTCCAATGAAATCTGCTGTGTGTACTAGCCTGAACCCATGTTTGCTTCTTTCCCAAATCCTCCATGATATCGATCCAACCATCAATAACCGTCTTGATCTCAGGCAATGACATCAGGGGGAGGGTCACATCAGAATGCGGATGGAAGCACATCACTTGACAAGTCCCAGAGGCAGCAGCTGATTGGAATAGTGGATTGTTACTGGGTTCTGTAATTTGGAAGGTTGTAAGCGTTTATTTTTTAAGACGTTTGTACAACACTCTCAAAGCAACTTAAGTAGACATGACCAGCTTTCTTATAATCATATAAAGATGTGGCAATTCTACGTCAATCAGTGATTGATATAGCTTAACTGTTTAACCTGGGCCTCCGCTATAAAAGCAGACGGTGTACAGATCACTTACCTAGCTGTCCATCTTTACCAGTGTCCAGCCAGCATCACTTCAAAACGTCCAAAGTCAAAGCTCCTTCATAAATCAGGGCTGAGCATGGCCAGTGCTAGCTGCCCTTTAAACATTCAACATGGTGATTATTAATGTAGTCTCTTGATGTTATAAGGGCTCACCTGGTTCGGGACAGCCTTCCATAAGAGCTGGGAAATCATTTGTGAACAAGAAGGTACTCTCATAGTTTGGATTAACATTTCCGTTAGGCCTTGTGCTTCCAGGGCAAAGAGGATTCTTTGGATCGAACCTTGGAATGTCACCACCAGGGGGCTTCTCCATCTTTCCTTGCCAGGGCCTCTTAGTGCGATGCGGAGACACTAGGACCCATTCATCTTTCAGCGGGTTATATCTCCTGTGCTGATGTTCTGAAGAAAAGAAAGGACAACAACATTTTAAAATTGTTGACATCAAGAGGAGACATTACATTATTCAAATTCACTTGTCGAGAGATGGATCTCGTCTTATCATGTCAAAATTTCGTTTCCTGATTTATATAGACCTATCAGTATCACCACTGCGGCGCCTCAGTAACAGTGGTAGATCCAGAAATGTTGATAAGTGGGGTGCATCCAAACCTGGAGAGCCCGGATGGCGATGGTATGGTGTGATTATGGAAATGAGGGCCAGGGGCGGGTAGGGTTGAGGGCGAAGGGAAGGGGCCCGGCCGGGGGGGGGTTAATGGGGGGGGTATACCATAGAAAAATTTAGATATTTCGGTTCAACATACTAAAATTTGTCTTTCTCGGACATCTGAGGATTCATAAAACATGATATGCAACAGAAGACAATAAATGATACACAATACACACATGACACATGCAACTGGTTGTCCGACAAAGCGGACCATACTAAATTCTTTATTAAAATGTACATAGGCGCTCGGAGTATTTAATTTCTAATTTCGGACAGACACTTATTATTTGTTTCAAAAACGATCAATATTCATTTATGACATGTATTTTAAAGATACATATGATATTATTATATTATTTTTATTATGTAAGTAACCTTTTGGGTCAAAAGACATGTTAGATGATGGAAAACCGTTGAAAATAATGCTTTATTTATGTTCCACGAGCAGACGAGCAGACAGCTTCTATTTTTTTAGTTCCAGTTTTGAGTTATAGGAGGCTAAATGAGGGGATCGTATCAAAAGTTGAAAAAGTCAAAAGATTCTATCATTATTTCAGGGATATTCCTTGCAATTCATTCAGTTAGATAGGACTGAAAAATAACATCTGCTTCAACACCAACTAACTTTGTCAAATATTTAATGTTTTGAGTAGAAGGGTATATTTTCAGCTTTGTGATGCGATTGTTGAAAAAGTGGTCTGCATACTTCATTCAACGTCCTTGACGCCATTTTAGAAAATCGACGGGACAATTTCGATTTCTGGTCGCAATATAACACCATGTTTCGTGCCGTTGCCCAACGCTTATCCTCTAGTCTAACTGCGGTTGCTAGGAACAATGTACAGAGACAGTGTTTAGGTATGTCATGTCAATTTTCCCGCTGTTATATTACGTTGATCACCGAGTTTGCCAGCACGTATTTCCTTGTTCAGTGCACTGATTCGTGTACAAATACACTACGGTAATGCACATGATGATACACGACCAAAATGCACATTGAGATTGAGTGGATTGACACATCTTCAAGTGATGAGGATGCTTGGTTTCAACACTGTAAACCCCTGGAAGCCGAAAGTGTGCGCAAACTAATAACGTCGTCATGGTCACGCTTGTTAGTCACTCAGTGTCATTGGTCGTTGGTCATCACTCGACTCGAGTACTCTCACTCTCGCATTAAGCATCTTGATAGAGATTTCTACTTCAGATGAGGTTTCTGCACAGTCAAGACATATAATTATGTTAAGGTTTGGCGATAGGTACCACTTTGGCTAGAACCTGAAATCCAAAATCAATTAGATCTAGTGAACTATTGAGAGGTTCTGTATCTCTACCAACCAATCTTGGACACATTTCCTTGTTCACAATTTAGAAAGACTTTTGATATCTCTTGTTCTTGTGTGTCATTCCAGGGATATGATCTGGTACCAGAACCAAGGATTATCATTGCCTGTTTGCGGGCGTGCCGGCGAGTAAATGATTATGCTCTAGCTGTCCGATATCTAGAAGCTGTACAAGTAAGTCAAAGATATTTTGTGGCCTTTTGTTTGTTAGGCTTATATTTTATTATTTGAGTGTATTTTGGCTTTCAGTGACTACCGCTGCTTGGTGGGGTGTTGTCAATTCAAGTTATTTTGATTGGACCAACACAAAATCAAAAGCCTCGGTAAATGATTTTGAAAATTTAGGGCTTGATGTAAAATATATTCATATAACACACTTGGAATACGCACTGTTATTGTCTATGCCAGATAAAGGGGGGCGACAAGAATAGGTGAGTTTGATGGGTTCACTTTTTACTGGCAGATACATTCAATTACCTGATCCTTTGTCTTTATTGTTGTTTTCAGGACAAGTGTGGCCCCCGCCTAAAAAAAATCTGGCCATATATCCTTCAAGAAATCAGACCCACCCTGGATGAATTAGGTATCAGCACCCCAGAAGAGATGGGATATGACAAACCTGAGCTTGCTCTAGAAGATGTAATGGATATGCATGGATAGATGGTAAGGAAACTGGTTGTACTTGTTATGGCAAGTCCTGCACTTGTCATGTCAAGTCCTGTGCTTGTTATTTCACTAGTCAGAAAAGTGTTGTAATGAATTAATTGATATTCAAAAACTTAATTGAAAAGAAAATTGCAGAAAGTTGTTCTTGGTAAACTGTCTCGTAAAATGCTCTTTAGCTTAGCCAGCGATCTTATGTGATTTTAGGATGATCCATATGATATTCAAATTAGAAAATAAAGCAAATGGCTTGGATACTGAGAAAATCCTTTGTCAAATCAAATTGATGTTAAATATCTTTCCCTTCCATTTCAGATCAGTAATAATTAGGATAAAGAATTTATTCAAGAAAGTGTCACAGGAAAGAACAGATCTTTCACTCTTCGAAAGTGTCTAATAACAGACTGGACTGTGTTAGCGGTGTGACTGTGTGACAATAAACATTTGACAAGGTGTGATCTCTGTACATATAAATAATGACAATGAAAATCATATCTTCATTCTCAGTTTCCTTTGTGAGAAACGAAATCAACCTGGTCACTTTTGTGCGAATTAACTACGTAACCTCAGCTCTTTTGGAGTACAGCATCCTTTGATATGTGTACATGTATTATAAATGAAGTCACCCAATTAACCTTAGTATGTAGTATTGATTCATCTTGTCTCAATTTCAACACAACAAATTTTTATTTCATAAGAGAAAAGTCTCTTGAGATATGAACAGGTCAAAAACAAAACATTGGTTAAAAAAGATTAACTCTGTTGTCAGGCCTTTCAATTTCATACAGTTTACAGCCTTTGATGCCATTAGTATTGTTAGCATTGATTCCAAATATTTGAAAATGTGTGTGTTGTGAAATGTTTGCCAAATATACCTGTATCATATCGGATATGCGTGTTGTTCTTTTTGTACCACTGTTAATCAGTCTGAGCATTACATGTATAAGAGCTGCGAGAAAATGTGTGTGTAAGTGACACGCACTTATTGCCTGTTCCTTGTGACCGCTACCTTTCCAAGATGTTTAAGTGAGTACTATTTCCTGAGGAGAGATTGTCTTCAATTTCCAATACAACCTGATGATGCTGAGACGAGGATGTGACTTGCCTCGGGCTTGATTCTGTCTGTGGGGGATGTGAATAGCGCCTAGTGAATGCTACTGAAAGTTTCATGTACAATTGCGCTAAGCCTTGCTGTACAAAACGAAAGCATTAAATATTTACTAATCTATTGCCCAGTAACCATGGCTAGCTGGTGATTTCATCCCAACTAAAAAAGAGACTAGGATTGACAGTCTCAAGATTGCAGTATACAATAGGACCTCTCTGTTAAGTATGCACCCCCCCCCCCCCCACAACTAGTCCTCTCAATCAGAATGAGCTTGTACAAGAATGGAATACTGCTCCATGCCGGGGGATATGGGGGAGATGGCCGCTAATATTATGACACGATCCAGTCTTGATCTTTTAAGCAATAGGACAACACAAACAAGTAAGTCAAATCTTCTTTAAACATGTTTAAAACAATCTTTATTTATTTGTAAACTTCATACAACACAGAATCTGACAGAGTTTCATTCTAACAGTACAAGTAATGACCACTCAATTTGCAGTATCAGATATCACAGGATACCAGCACAACTGTAGGAGTGACCCTATCCTTCTGGTTACACTTCCCTCTTTATTACTTTACATATGATAGCCCTCTCCTAGTTCTTATCTCACAAGTCCCTCTACAGATTATGATCAGACAGTTTCCTCATTTGGGTCCACGGACCAAAACTCTGAATCGGTGAGCATTTCCACTGGTTCTGCTGCCTGCCTAGCCTTCTCCCAGCTCTCATCCCAAAAGTCGCGCAGCCGATTGTCCTCATTATTGCAGAAATCCCTAAAGTCTTTTAGCACCTTATCTTGAAAATGTTCATCACCAGTGTTCGAAGTTCGCCAACGTTTTGTCAGCATGAAATTCCACGACCAAATGAATCCGATTTGATCCTGTGGTCCTGGGTCACATACACCATTAATCGAAAGATGTCTCGCAATGAAATCCTTGTGTACACTCTGCCGTTGCTGTTTCTGAGCAAATACACGATCCTTGGCCTTTGGCGAGGTTATGATATTATGGTCTGGAATCAGTGCAAACATGCCACCCGTGCAGTGGACGTATTTCATCGAGATGTCCTCTGGGAGACCATACGATGTCGACAGATTGATGGAATAGAGGTCACGCATGAAGCCAAACCTGGAAAGTAAAAGACAATTTTTAATGATGAAATATTAGTGACATAATAACAAAGTGGTAAGTGGGACTTGGCAAGGTATTATAGAACTGGATATCTGATATTCTTTCAGGGAAAATACTTTTTTTCCAGTCCTGAAATGAAACTGGCAAATTTTTAGCTCACCTTTTGAGAATTGCATCTTGAAACAGCTCCAGTCTTTCCCATGGTCTCTCATCTTTAAATTCTGGAAATGGAAGTCGTAGAAAAATTGAAGCCCCACTCTAATCAATTCAATTTATGTGGAATTAGATATATGCCACATGGCCTTCGGACATTATAAATTACACACATTACATGGAGGCTCAGTGAATAGCGGCCAATTTGTGATTGGAAAGTCATGACTTCGAGGTTCAGCCCACTCTCTACTTTCAACTGGTCTGGGATGGGCGGGTTGAATTCAACATAAGCCCATGTTTGGTAAAATACCTACCTCCAAACAATGAAATGCCCGGCGTCTTCAAGCATGCCACATTTAGTGGGATGAAGACGGGTCCTCGCAGTGGATCCGAGTTTGGTGTATACGGCAGGGCAAACTGATCTAATGGTACTGGCAGGAAGTGAAACCCACAAGAGCTGGCTTTTCTGGCATAGCTGTAGATCTGGAATTGGATGATTGACAGAGAGTTAGTGCTGCAAAATCAAGAAATTAACCGACCTAAAGTTTTTGTCAGAATGTATTGAGAGACCCCTTATCCCACTAAAGCTGACCCCCCCCTCGTGTGTGGCAAATTTTTCAAAAAAAAACCTCTCACGAACTTCCGATGTCCCTCTCTAAATTCAGGTTAAAGATTTCATTCCAAGGATAAACGTCTCTAACTCTTACCAGTTCTCCCATGATGCACCCTGTCGCCACCATCCATTGAATCTCAAGCGAGAATGGGGAGAGAGGGTTGTACTTGCTGTGGTAGAAGGCAATACCCCATTCTTTCCTGTCGCTCTTCGCTGACGAATCCACATCAACATTCACCTGCTTGAAGTTCTCATGACCTAATGACAGCAAGAAATTATTTGACATAGATAATACCTACCTATCATATGTAATTACCTATTTGACATGGGTAATTACCTATTTGACACAGGTAATTACCTATTTGAGGTAGGCAATTAGCAAATTTCCACAAATGTGGGTCTTCTTAATAATAGTTAATGAGCAAGAAGATGTAATCAGTAAAATCTTTGAAACAGTACCTATCATCTATCAATCAAAAATTAAGGTATCAATAAGGTCTTGGCCGAAACCATTTGTAGTGATGACTCGTACCAATATTTTTCAGCGTTGTGTCCCGCCAGCAATCAGACGTCCTCGGTTTCTTCGGTGTAACTTTCGGCGGCAAGTTCTCTTCAAGCCACGCGCGCACCTCAGGGGGAGGCTTGTCATTTAGATCAATCTCCACCTCGCACCATTCATTGGAGAAGAGGCTGTTCACTGGCGCCTCTGGCCCAACCCCTTGCTCGCTCCTTGGTAGGATGGTAAAGAGGAAGAACCCATTGATGAACTTGTGTTTCGGGTCATTTGACGGATGACAGATCAGCTTGGCATCCAACATTTTCTGAAAAAAGACAGGATTTTATCATAAGAGTTCCTATAAGACACTTTATTGTGACATGTATCTTGAAAGCTGTCTAAAGTGACACAAAATCACCACTGAATTAGTATTTTCTCCATCATCACATTTTCTTTAGGTTTAAAACCAACAAATTATCAAGCAACTTAACATACCTGCAGAATATCGACAGCCATACTATCAGACATGACTCCTTGAACACACACCCTCACCCATGCAACGGCTTCCGCTGATATGAAGCAATGAGGGGGAAGACCAGGTTGCTTGGGAAGAAAAGATAAGCCTTCACTGAAATGGAAGATTGAACCAAATGAAATATTTACATGAGCCACCAGAATATACAATGAACAACGAACATGTAGACCTTTAAAAATAGCATGATTATTTGTGTGGCAAACATTTTTAGACAGCGGTTGACGAGGACACCTACCAGGCATTGCGCTTCTTTTCATTGTGTTGAATACTTAAGTTACAAACTGTACTTACTTTGCATCAAGCATGGCCTCAACTATGTCAGTCAGTAGTGAGTTAATTGTCAAACAGTCATCGCTCTCAGATGTACTACTGCAAAAGAAGTCAAACAAAGAAATCAGTTTCTCTGAAATCACATTTCCACATTTATGAGTTCCAATAGTCATGTGCATGGGCAGCATGTACCTTCTATTCAGAGTCTCTCTCTGTTGCTTACTTGTCAGTGACTCCACTCTGTTTGTTATCACTGTCAGCATACGACAGTGATATAATGCCCCCCTAAACCTGTCTCTGTTGCTTACTTGTCAGTGACTCCAATCTGTTTGTTATCACTGTCAGCATATGACAGAGTCACAGATGCAATCTCAGACGACTGCGATATCACTGTCGAAGACTGGCTGCTCGTTGACTGAAACAGACGTTACGCACATTGTTAGAGGGCTGATATCTAAAAATATTACCTGTCAAAATTACTATATCCTGAGGAAATAAGGACCCCTAAGGTCTCAGGGGTTTGTGTGAGGGCCAGAAAAGCCAATATTAACCCCAGATGCCCCAGAAATAAAAACTGGCCTGATTGTAGCTGAAAGCAGCTGACATCATAATATTACAACGTGACATCGGTACTGCTGGTTGGATTTAACCAACATCTCTCTCAATATCAGCTGATAGGAGGTGCAGCTTGTGCTGTGTTCTGCAGTTTTGGTGATTGTTAGATAAAAACAGCAGCGTGTGTGCCTAGTAAAACTACCTTTTTCACATCTGGTGCAGGGGAATGAGGAATGCTTGATGCTGTCACCAAGGGTGCAGAATCCATCGTGCTTTCGCTTGCGAAAACCTTGGCGGGCATACTGGGATGGCGAACACGATTTGCGACCTCTGGCTTGAGTTCCAGGCCGTCTGCTAGGGATGGTTTTTGGATGGCCACATTTGCTGCTGTGGTGGTTTTCTGTATAAGATCAATTTATGAATTGATTCAGTTAAGGTTTTAGATGTGCAATAAGTCCTTTTTCAGAGATAATGCCCCCTTGAAATAATCATGAGATCCCATGTCTGAAGTGTGTAAAAAGAGAGGGCAATTATTAATCAAATGAAGAATCGTCAGTTGAGCTGTTCCCTATATCAATATCATTATCTAGACTGACAGGTGGTAATAACGCAGGAGGGAGGCTTTCCCTGACCAAGGTGTTACCATATCCAGGGGTAGCCAGTATCTTGTTCATCTGGACTTAAATCCCCAGGAGGGGTAAAATCTGTGCAGTCTGCAACACTATACAGAACCCCATGTTCTCAGTGATGTACTGAACCTGACCTTGTCACCTAGATCTAAAGATCCACCCACCTAAGTTATTGCCTCCTAACAGCAAACAAAACCAAAACATATTCTTGTGCTTTCACTTTTGTATCTTTACCAAGTTTGTGGTGGAACTCAGTTCAAACTACTTGAATTTCACGTTACCTCTTCCATGCAGACAACCTATGATAATGGATGATGTTGAGAACTATATTAGACGCCAGGCCCAAAAAAATGGAAAAGAAATTCGACAAAGTCTAAATCACTAGAAAATGACTACAAACTGGATACCGGTGTCCAAATATTTTTGATAGCATGCCGATGGACCACACATTCCCGCTGTATAGAAACTACAAATGAATTCAACCAGGTATTACTAATGGAATCTTACCATTTTACTTTGAAAATACTGTGTCAAGGAATTCTGTGGACAAATCATAAAAAATAATCAATTAAAAAAGTTAAGAAATACGGAAATGTGACATAGTATTGAATGCCTGGCATAGACAAGACAAAAATCCTGTGATGGAATGCTGTCTAACCAACAAAATGGTACCAAGAACTCAGTTTCGCCGAACATGTGGGTTACTGGTTTCTTGCACCCACCCCTTCAATTCGTGTTGGTAGAAAAGTCCTAAGTTTAACGACTTGAAAAATATGATAAAGTACACACGTGCTGCTGAAAACATGTTCCAGAGCACTCTATCATCATCATCATCAATGCAGTTGATGATTATTTTGAGCTAGAAGCGTGTTATATTGCTAGAAACTAAAGCATAAATGACATGATAGTTCAAGACACTGGGATCTGCAATAAGAAAGCAGCACCCCGACAACCTCAGCTACATTACCAGAGGGCCACTGGTGCATTTGGTTGGGACGGTTTAAGGATTTGATGGGCAGGGGTCGTCCATGCGTAACATTGCAACATATAGGCCAAGCTTTTGTAGTGATTTGGATGATGCAAAGTGAGAAGTTGGGAATTGATAAAAGCTGCTACGGGCAAGAGCGCAGCAAGTAATTTGAAAGAAGAGCTGACCATTCAAAAACGCAAATCTTCGATCTAATGCATTACGTTATAATTCCATATAAAAATTGTGATATGATAGATAAAGACTTTGTAAAAAATGTTGAGTTCAATAAGAATTCATAAAGACTAGTCTTTATTTATTCTCGGTGCAATGTACATGTAATAACTCCTGATAACATAAGATTGTCTACATTTACACATCACAATGTAGATACACAGAACTGAGTGTGCACACCATCCAGGTTACTGACTGTGAAGACATCAAATACAGTAAAACTCCAGACAGCAGGCAATAGAAAGTGAGTGTTGCAACATGACAAAATCCTAACACATGTTTACTCATCCATAAACACATTTTGATGCAAATCAACTTTAAAAACATTGGCAAACACCAAGACCATCAATGTTTAGCTGTGTGAAATGACACCAATACCACCATAATGTGACTGTGTGAATCAACACCAAGCCCACCTACACTTAGCTGTGTGAATCAACACCAAGCCCACCCACACGTAGCTGTGTGAATCAACACTATCCCCACCTACAAGTAGCTGTGTGAATCAACACCAAGCCCACCTACACTTAGCTGTGTGAATCAACACCAAGCCCACCTTCACGTAGCTCTGTGAATCAACACCAAGCCCACCTACATGTAGCTCTGTGAATCAACACCAAGTCCACCTACAAGTTACTATGTGAATCAACACCAAGCCCACCTACAAGTAGCTGTGTGAATCAACACCAAGCCCACCCACAAGTAGCTTTGTGAATACCAATAGGGTACCAGCAAAATTACAGCCACCGCTGATTGGCACTGGCTGTCAACTAGGGTACAGCAGCGAAGTATTAAAAACTACCGCTCATATCCTAGCGATAGCCAGCGCTGCCTATTTGAATGCAATAGGCTATCAAAAGCTGAAGCGAAGCAAGCAGTGATTAAAGCAGGATTATGACTGATTAGGAAACTGAAACAAAGCATAGGTTGATAAAAGCAAAACTGTTTGCATAATTGGTTTGAATAGGCTGACATTCTTGCTGTTTGGAAACATATAAAACCATTTTCATTATCAAGAATTGAAAAAACACTTTGATTCTTGGAAGGACAGTTATCATACAATAATAGCTTGTCGGTTAATTCAACAATAGTAAGATATCTTTTTTGTTCATTGAAACAAACCGGTTATAACGCAGCCTATTAAAACACCTGCAGGTTAGCAAAGCAACTGATGTCAGCAGCAAGACATACATACAGAAATAAAATTATTGTCTCAGCATGCTAGAGTTTGGTGGTTCAGTTTAAAGGTAGGAAAGGAATCGATTTTGGAAAAAGAACTAGGGTAGCCAGCAATATTGGTCTAAGAAGATTCTGCATTCTTTTGACACAAGGACTGTTCAGTGACATAAACAACACTACTCGTTTTGATGAGCATTTAAACTGAACCACATCATTATGATGTCACAGGCAAGTAGAGACAAAAATAAAATGGTTGTGTGCACAGAGATTGTGATAAACACCTCAATGGGTCTTGGGTCACTGTTTCTCCGTAAGGCAGAAACGTTCATTATGGAAGGAGCTGATAGTTTCTTCTGGCAGTGGTACTCATGACTGGCACGTCTTGCCTCTGAAATCTGAGGAGGAGATTCATGGGTGAAAGCAGGACCGCCAACTTTATTTACAATTAGGGAAAGGAAACGGCTGATTATTTTGGCTTCGCTTTTTAAAGTAGTACAATCTTACCGGAATAGGTACTCGCCATATGGCTCGCCATGGGAATGAATACTGATAAAGGTGTAGGAAAGTTTGTCAGATATGAGGATTCAATGTCAAGCAAACATGAAACGGCCAGGGGCCATTGTGCTCACCGTATAGATATTTGGTGCTTTGTAATTCATCCAGATTAAGAAACATTGTACATGTATAGTATATAGGTCAAACCAAAGTCGGTATGACATGTGATGTATCGTTGCTTGGAGTAAGTACCATAAGAATATCATCAAAAACAAGTCAATAATAAACGAGATATTGCACTTTTTACCTATTTTAGTTTTGGCCTCCTGGTGGCCGAGTTGAGTACCAGATCAGATCGAAATTCGGTGTCCGAGGTTACATGACGTAGGGAGTCATGTGTATCAAATTTCAAGTTCAAAGCTTTAGTGGTTAAGAAACGTGCCATAGTTACAATCAAACGACAAATTTACGCCATTTGACCTCTGTGACCTTGAAAAGCAGGTCAGATCAAAAACTCATATGATATGTGATGTATCCTTGCTAGGAGAACCTACCATAAAAATGTTATTGAAAACGAATCACTAAAAATAAGCAAGATATTGCACTTCTTACTTTTTCCATTATGGCCCCCTGGTGGCCGAATAAAGAATCAGATCGAGCCAAAATTTGGCATCAGAGGTTATCTGATGTAGGGGGTTATATGCACCAAGTTTCAAGTTCATAGCTTTACTGGTTAAGAAACGTGCCATAGTTTACACTCTAACGGCCAATTTACGCCATATGACCTCTGTGACCTTGAAAAGTAGGTCAAATTGAAAACCCGTAAGATATGTGATGTATTCTTCCTAAGGGTACCTACCATAAAAATTTTATCGAAAACAAGTCACTTATAAGCGAGATATCACACTTTTTAGATTTCCACTTTTGGCCCCCTGGTGGCAAAGTTGAGAATCAGATCAAACTGAAATTCAGCACCAGAGGCTATGTGATATAGGGGGTTATATGTACCAAGTTTCAAGTTCATAGCTTTAGTGGTTAAGAAACGTGCCATAGTTTACACTCTAACGGCCAATTTACGCCATATGACCTCTGTGACCTTGAAAAGTAGGTCAAATTGAAAACCCGTAAGATATGTGATGTATTCTTCCTAAGGGTACCTACCATAAAAATTTTATCGAAAACAAGTCACTTATAAGCGAGATATCACACTTTTTAGATATCCACATTTGGCCCCCTGGTGGCAAAGTTGAGAATCAGATCAAACTGAAATTCAGCACCAGAGGCTATGTGATATAGGGGGTTATATGTACCAAGTTTCAAGTTCATAGCTTTAGTGGTTAAGAAACGTGCCATAGTTTACACTCTAACGGCCAATTTACGCCATATGACCTCTGTGACCTTGAAAAGTAGGTCAAATTAAAAACCCGTATGATATAAGATGTATATTTGCTATGAGTACCTACAACAAAAGTTTCATCGAAAACAAGTCACTAATAAGCGAGATATCACACTTTTTAGATATCCACATTTGGCCCCCTGGTGGCCAAGTAGAGAATCAGATCGGAGAGAAATTTAGTGTCACGGGTCATCTGACCTAGGGGGTCATGTGTACAAAGTTTTAAGTTCATAGGCCTAGCGGTTAAGAAACGTGCCACTGTTTTTGAACTAGGATACGACGGACGACGACGACGACGACGACGACGACGACGACGACGACGACGACGACGACGACGACGACGACGACGGACGACGGACACTGCGGTATTGTATAGACTCCCCTACGGTGAGCCAAAAAAGAAGGAGATGGCTGATTTTGACAGTTAGAGAGCTGTAGAGTTGAAAATGGGAGATGGATATGCTGTACCGCTCTCAGAAAACATTTTATTTGCTTTTTATTGTACATAGGATAATGCAGAAATGAATCTTAAACTCTAAGCCATAATCTAGCGCAACTACTTAAAATATGACAGGAATAATCCAAGCAAATTGTCTTATACTTTTAAAATGACATGAAGGAGCAAATTCAGCTTAGAGCAACAATATGAATAGGGTGGTCAGTAGTAAGTCATCTGGGATCTGAAACTTCTAACCCTTTTGCTGCGGAAGCCATTTTTCAGCCTGCACCAGCCAGGACAGTGCAGTGCATAGCAATGCTGAACTATGCACTGCTGAACAGTGCATACTGTTATATGGATGGCCAAGTATTGCCATCTATAGCATTTGCATCAAACTAATGTTTCCTGTGTGCATGTGATATGTTTAGAGAGGCTGCAGCCAAGTGCAGTTGAATTGTAATCATATGTGGGGACGAGGTGATATGCTCGTCACCTGTATGTGATAATACATGTGACATGACCTGCTATGCACGTCACCCACAGTGTTAAGGTCAGCGGAAAACCAGTGCAGATTGTAGCATTGCAGTAGGCCACACTTTAACCCAACGCTATCTTACCTTCTGCTTTCTGGTCGAACTCGGCCTTCGAATCTTGTTTATTGTTTCAATGAAGCGGAGGTAGCCCTCAACAATCTGACACTGCTCCTTGATGCATCGTTCTTCATAGATGTCACACCTAGAAAAGGATGAATAGAGAAAGTGAAGAATTGAATAACATGAGTTTGATCTTGCGTTATTCTTTGAAAGCACTACCTACTAGGCATCACAAGTCACCTTTATAGAACTCAAACTTAAAAGAAATGGCATCATCACTGACAAATAGAATACTGATTCAAATCAGCCAGGACTAGATCATAAATCACTCACCTTGCTGAACCCTGGATAATCTTCTCCGTAGCAGGATCCGTTTGTAATGGCAGTAGGAAGAATCGACTCCGCCAGAATTTCAGAGACTGAATAAGAAACACACTATTAACAGGATGTATTGGATACTGGGCCCTTCTGTGTAGAAGCCAGCAGTGTTAACCACTAGGCTACAAGGCTCCTCCATAGTGCAGAGAAATTGACAAATGATCCAGGATTAAACATCTTAATCTATTCTAAGCGTTATTTAAGCATAATAACATCAAAAAGAAGGGGACTCACTTCCACAAGACCAAAGTCACTCTCGCCTCTCGTGCAGATGTACAAATCCAGATAATTCCAGTTATAACTCTCCAACTGTTCGCTGCGGAAGTCTGCCCACGAGATGTCGTACGTCTTTGAGTCTGGCACTTGTAGCCGATATCTGTAGTGGACGAGAATGTTGGGTGCAGAATGGCGCGGGCGGTATCTGGTGACAGTGATGGACGAGTTGGACAGGTTCAGCTTGTGGAAGATACGGCCAATACTCATGTTGTATTCTTCCTGAAATTGGATAATTGATACATGAAAAAGTTTTGTGAAAATGATCGGACCTAAAGTTCTCATTATGTCTTTGAGGTGTTGAGATTAATGTAATTTTTTCAGATAAGAAGAGGAGTAGAGCTGGGTACTGCAGCATTAGACTCCAGGAGTTTTAATCTCTTGAGTCAACTTTATAGACTAAAGAAGTTTCCATTTCATATATTATAAAATGCGTACTGATTGTTCCTGTTCGGGTCTAGACCAAGTCCTATTATTATAAAATGAACCAGTGTTATAACGAGGGCTTGAGCTCAGCTTGCTGTGTCCACCTTGGGTCTGCGTCTTTGGCTGCACTATCAACTGGAAGCCTTGGGCCATCCTCTGTGAGATAAGCTCCTTGAATACTTGACTACAGGTAAGTGGTTTGTGGTTGTACTTGCTTGCATCTTCACCGGAGGGCCTAAAAATAAAATTGAAAAAGATACAAATCACATCCAAGTTTGTCAAATTTATGGTAAAACTAAACAACTTTCTTAATAATTTATCAGTGACCTGTGAGTAATACTCATAGATCCAAACATTGTAAAAATGTACTCGTATGCGCAGACACCAAATTCTTATCCTTCTTACCTCTGCCAGACGTCTTGATTATAGTCGTCAGGCAAGAGACTGTAATCGGTGAAGACATAGTACTTCTGCAATGCCTCTTGGTCAGGGAAGTAATCAGTTGTCATGGGCAACTGGGCTGGGTAACATAGCGACTTCCAATCAACCCCTGAAAATATTTCAAATATGAATTCTATAAAAGCCAAACTGAGATTCAACTTACTTTGGTCAATAAAAAATGGTTGGAAACATGAAGCAGACTTCTGAACCCTTCTTTGCAAGACAGGAAATATTATTCATCAGCTAAGAAAACGTGCGCATGATAAAAAGGCACATGCCGCATTGCCAAAAAAGTGAATTTAGTACATCAAGTGGTAAAAATTGCTTTAGTTTAGATGCAGAAGGAGTCAATAAAAGGCCCAGGAGATCCATGTTCTGAAATAATGACAAAGTATATTTTACTCCCATTAGAAATATCTGTGATTTCAAGCAGCAGCTTCAGTTTCAAAAATGCGCAAAGATAAAATCTACCAGGAATTCAATTTAGTTAGTCACGAAACCGGCAACCAGGACATAAAATTTTTAGAAATAAGAGAGAAAAATGAGATTGCACTAACAATGAAGTCAAAAGATAACAGAGACACGTAAAGAGGAATGTAAATTTCAAAATCTTTCTGTGATGAAACGGTTTCCAGTAGTTTAGAAGGTATTGAGTGTTGAGTGTTCTGACTGAAAACCCATGGCAACTAATATGCAATTTGTCACTTTAAACCCCTCTCATTTCACGAACCTATTGTGTTTACGAGTTTGCGTAAGGGAGTCAAGACTGCAAAAAGAAGTCGAGAGTGCCTAATTGGTTGTGGCCCATGAGTACTTGGCCGTGGATGGGTGAAAGGGATTATAAAGCGGGTTGAAAGTTAAACCACTAACAGCAATGGTTAGAATGTGGCTCTCGTGTGTCGGACTTTCAATCAATTGAGTCATGCATAAAAAGAAAACCATATGCATCTGGGTGGGCTACCGAAAAATACAATCGCAAAAGTGGTTGAGCTGATATTTAACTTGGGAAAAGGCAACAGACAAAGGAAGACGAAATATTACTTTGAAGTACACAGACATTCTGAGCATACTAGTCATACACAGGCCAGAACCTGAAAGCGTGCCAATATCTAAGCATAAAATGTTATAACTGGTGAAATATTAAAATAATAAGCCATGCAATTAGCAGAACTTCTTCTTGATACTTGGTATCTAGACCTTAGAATCTTGCAGAATCGACCAATATGAATAAAAATTTAATAGGTTTTTTGGCCAGAGAACCCTCAAGCCAGAAGCTGGTGGCGGGGTAACCAGCACACGATTCTAAGGTCTAGATAATAAATGAAGCAGAAGATGTCAAATGATGGAACAAAGACAATGGTAGCACAGAAGTGACATCTACATATGAGCTAGTGTTTCAGCTAGAAATCTGAGAAGGCAGGGCAGAAAACGGCACAGCCTAAAAAAGGTAAGGTGCAGCTCACTGCTTTTAATGGAAATGCATCAGCCACTTGTGAAGAAGGCAGGGCAAAAAGAGAATTTCAAAAAAGGCAGGGTGCTGGACCCTACTCTGACACTTTAGCTGAAACACCACATGTCTATACAGTATCCTCACCCAATCTGCCCCCAGCTAGAGTAAACAGGCAGTCCGACGATGTCCAGAATGCTAGATGGATGAAATTTAGGGAGCACATATTAAAATTAGTTTTAACAATAGACTGCACTGGATTTTTTAGCTTTAGCTGTTATGAAATTGTCATATTACAAGGCTCCATTAATCTATGTCAAGTAGCCAGGATCAATGAGTAAGCCATGCATGTTGACACAAAGCTTGAACACATGATGACGCTGTAAGAAAATGATTGCATAGTCTGAGATTTTACCCCTTACCCCTGGCTAATGATCGAGTCCATTTCTTCCCGCCTGGATGCCCCCATTTCTTAAGAGTATTTCTATAGAAGATGACCTTACCCATGGTCAAAAATGAACCCCATTCCTTCTTCCCTGCTGGTGGACCCCCTCAGAGTATTTCAAAAGAAGATGAACTTACCCATGGTCAATGATGGACTCCATTCCTTCTCGCCAGGAGGCCCCCACAGCCAGCGGCCGGTCTTCTCAACCTCAAGTTCCCTCAAGATACTCGACAGCCGTTTCTGAGAGTGTGTGGGTGTCTTGGCTCTTGCAGCGACTAAAGAGAAAGATAGGAAAGTGACTTGACTCACAGGTACGCCCAAAAGAATTTCGAAGTGATGCATGAACACCTTTGTGGCCTACACACTAGAAATAACTTGTCCATTCTTTAGTTAACACGTAAATTGTTACCAATGAAGCATAACTTGCTACTATGTGACTGTTATGTGAACTCTGCCTCAGGCATGATCGATGAAATCTCCTGGCCTCGGCAGCAAAGGTTGGCAAACCAGCACCACATGCTTAGACTTTCAGACTGACTTTCAAATCAAAACTTATAGAAATATTTCCGAAAAGCAAATAAGAGGAAGTTAATGGAAGTATAAACAATACTCACATGTCTCATCATAGCTGCCTTTCGGTACCATACTCGAGATACTAGCGTTACTCTGAACCTTGGATATACTCTGAGATCTATTCAGCGTCGAAAGGCTCGATGAACTGGGTATCTGTTGGAGAGTGTGAGTGGAGGTGGTACTGTCACACCTGGTCAGGGTACCGGACGGCGATACCGAACTTGACTGGTCAGACTCATTGCAACTACTCTCCTGGCGAGTGCGGTTCTTCCTTATTTCAACGGCTAGCTGGGCAGCCTGCAAGTTTTGAACAGTGGTGAATTAACTTTTATATGTCGGAACAGAGGCAATTCAGCAGCAATACAAATAAACAACTTCATTATTATGTTGAAATTGAGAATCTAACTAAAGCCAAATTTTTGTCAACAGTGAAAATATGGCTCACTTCTATGAAATAAAAATTTGAACCACTTTATTAACCTTAAACTTCATGATTTCATCTCTCATAATTGAAAACTGAAGAGACCATAGTCATGAACAGTTGATCAAGCTTGCTCCAATTTAATTTGAATCAAGTCAGGTGTTTGACATGCTTGACTAGGGTCTCTAAAACACAAGAGTTATATGGGTGACCTCATGCACACCTCATGACTCAGTACAAACAGAATGAGGGCAAAGCAGACGTCGCATACCTCCATGACTTCCTTGGTAGGTGGCTGCACGCTCAAGTCAATTTTATTTTCCTTTATCTTGAAACGATGGTAGTGAGACCGGATCGTCGTCCCTTGGGGATCTGGAGTAAATGTAACAAAAGAAAAATATCAGATTGTTGCCTTTGTACCTTTGTTCATCTTTTATTGCCAAAATTGCCAATGGCTAACATACCAGGGAGAAATTTCATCAGGCCAAGGCCTGGTTGTCTAAAAGCGTGTACCTTACATTACATGTACATGAAATGACATGTCAACATGATGCTATAAGCTGACATTTTTTTCAAGAATCAGGCCATGAGGGTCAGTAAAAAGGACCTTGTTAACATACCGATAGGGAAGGCATGTATCCAGCGCCTCCTATTGGAAGTCATCTTAAAATTCAGCCTCATTGGAGCGAACGGATTGATGAGGGCACGATGTGGTCGGCCCTTCTCTTCACCGCTGCCGGTTCGGGCAAGATGGCTGCTCAGTGATGTCTCACTTCCCACAATGCTACGGTATCCGATAACGAGGTCATCATTTGACTCAGAAACATTGGACTCCTGAGTTATCCCACCACCTGCAAATTGAACAGACATGAGATATTGTTGAAAAATGTTATTATCAACAAAAAGTCTAATAGTTATCATAGCACGACATCACAGTAGAAAGTTGGCCATACTTGTACATTTGCCAACTGGCATCTCCACAAGAACTACATTCAAACCAAACAGCCTAATTCTGATCCCACTCGACCTAACATCTCAACCAGATTTGTAACTGTACAAGACTCAAATTTCAGAAAATGGTGAAAAAACTGATTGGCTAAAATGTTTTTGAAATAAATGGCAGACTTACCCATACTTGTAGCCACCACTCCACTATAAGATGATGAGAGAAGATTTTCAGGGCTCGAGTGATATGGAATCGGCATCTTTGGAGTGACTGAGTTTCCCAAATCAGCGCCAAGGTAGTCGTCAGAGATCGTGCGTGTCCTTGGGCGATGCTGGCTGAGTGCTTCCTGGAAAGACTGTGGAATGAATTTGGACACTGCTGCCGAGGAGCTACGGTTTTTCCTGCAAAAGAAAAGGTATTCAGCTACAGCCAACTGGCAAGGGAGTTTGTATCTAGTTAGTGCTAAGTTAATAGCACTATCAAACTCTGGTCAAACATGCAGGTAAAGCTGTAGCCCCTTGTTGCAATTCATGATGGTTTGGTGACTCAATAACAGCACTCTTGTGGGACCAGAGTTCGACCACTATTCTACAGAGTAAAGTTAACGATGATATCTGACACATCAAGCAAAATCTTATCTTTTGTCATAGTTGGAGTAGTAAATGAACTCTCTAATGCTCTATAAATGAAGTGTTGAAGCAAAACAAACTACTCAGTAAAGGAAGAGAACCAGAATATTCAATCAACTCCTTAATTCATATATAATCACCTACATTTTCAAGAAGAATAACAAGATTTTTATCGGGTAGAAATTAACCTACACTTGAGTCATAGAAGCCACCTTGCTAGGGAGTTTGAATGTATTGCTGTCATACTCATCATAGTCAACAAACGGGAAGTTGTCGTGGGATTGTTCCCTCCAGCGGTTGGCAAGCACTGAAACGAGCAAGGAATGAGCTGGTGAAGTATCTAATCATTTCTCTACCGGAAACTTTGGTCACTAAGATACCAAAAGGATCTTGCTGACCCAGTCATATTTAAACTGCTTACCTACACTCCACGCAAGCCACAGTCATGACAGCGCAAAAGCATGTACCTGGAGCAGACGACAGACAGCATTGTTCAAAGATGGCAGCACTGTGACTTTTACTTACTTACAAATCTGAACCTCTCTATGTTATCTGACCCTCCATTAATTTCAGCTCTTGACCTCAACAAGCAAGGCAACCTTGACAAACACTCACCATTTTCCTTACTGTTGTTCTTTTCCATTCCCAAGAGAGGCTGTAATGAGGGAACACCAAATGAGGAAGGCAAAAAGTAAACAAATCAGTATCGGCAAAGAAATAAACATATAAAGTGGATCGAAAAACCTGGGATTGCAGTAGTTTTCTTAATTTTGGCACCAGGTCATCAAAAATGATGACCTTAGAAACTGCTCAAGTGACCATCTTTTGCACATGATGTAATCCCACACAATAAAAGCTGCTATAAATAGACTTACTCTGTTTGGGTTTTTGATTCCCAACTTAATCCTTGGCACAAATTTGGCTGAATTTGTACCTTGTTCCTGACTGTTCGAATGGTAGAAACTGAAATGAAATTCAATGGTACACATCAACGAACAGTGCTCAAATCAAACAGCAGGAGACAGACATTTATCACCAACCATATCACCATTCAGCATCTCTTAAAGAAATAGAAGTTCTTAGAAAGCCCATTTAACTGTACAGCAGTCTCAAAGTGCTTTCCACTCATTGACCACCCTGCGCTGCACTTCACCATTTCAGGCCAGTTTGTACCAGCATAACCAAGACTACCATCTAGTTCCAAGACTGACATTTCTTTCATGGTTTTGGTATACAATTCTAACAGTATTACAAAATGGCCAACCTGATATTGATCCAATGTGGAAGGTTGTAGTCGTCACCAACATCCAGTGTCGTCTGATCGTTCTTGTTATGGAACTTAAGATGAAGAGAGTAAAGTCAATGGTGAAGTTATCCTTTTATTTGTGTAGCAGATACTATTATACAAAATATGTGATAACATGAGCCGATTTCTTGCATTTCAAACGGTTTGAGAACTAAGTTTGATAACATGATTGACCTTCACAAGCAAAATATTCACTGAATCCAGTGGTGATCTTTACTTCAGATTAATAGTCAGGATCAGCGCTGCCCACAGCGGTGACAGACACCTCTCAATTCATGACAGAGGAATGTTACAACAATGTGTCTGATTCAAAAAAAGGTTGTTGGGTGTTTTTCTTACCTTGAATAGCGGGACAGCATGAAGAGGTTGTTCTGCCATGCAAACTATGTCTGCTCCAATACCTGGTGGAAAAAAGATAGAGGTACATTTACACTTGGAAACTTCTCTCTTTACCAGATATCATCACATCAGTCAGCCAGATGACTGAAGAGGGACTGACAGTTCACACAGGTTATGTTTGCTCCAAATCTGATGATGAGTGTCCCTAATGAATTTTTAGGTCATGAACTTCTCAAACCAGTCACTTAATCTCTTTGCTAAACTTAACAAACAACTGAATCCGACTTGGTCATTCAAAGATAACCAATGACGAGACAAAAGTTTCACTCAAAATCTTAGTGAAATACAAAGTTTTGTGAATCGTACCATAGTCGATTGTCCTTTGCTTGGTGACATTCATGAGTTCACGATCAACTTCGAAAACACCTGCCCCGGGTGTTATCACTACTGCAACTTTTCCAGTCCTATCAAAGTTACGGTCAATGTAATACTTCTCATAGGCTTAAATTTGAAAAGAAGTACAGAAAATATACAAAAAATGTGACTCTTTAGTGTGCATGTACATGCCGATTAATTGATCTATATTCTGGTTTTGGTCAAGGTAAAAGTTTTATCAAAAAAGGCGGAATTTTCTGTAGTGGGAATGGTAGGCATGAACTTACAATTCAATGACATGTTGATAACTTCCAGAAAGTTTCCCTGGGCAGCCGTGGAGTTCCAAGCCCTTGGTAGCCGATGGCCGCTGCTGTCATGGAAGTGAAGCACACGCTTCGGGTACTCAACAAACAGTTTCTTAAGCTCGATCAGCACTGACGTCCATTCATCGTATCTCTCATTCTGGACAACAACCCTGGAAAGAGGAATTACTGAGGAAATTAGTCCTGGTTTTCCTTTAGAACACATGAGAGTGTGCTTGTAGAACATTTATGGTTGTTTTGTTGGTAGAATAGTACAGGCAAAAACCTATTACTTTAAATATATTCAGATCGGCACAAGTCAAAACATTGCAGCTTCTTTTAAGCAGTACCGTAGTGTTGTGGTACAGACCTGTAGAAATCCTCATAGAAACGACCCTTGTAGTCTTGAGTGATGCATTCTCTCACAGGATGTGGCAGTTCATCTGTCCAAGAGAGAGGAAATGATTAGAACGACATGTGATGACATGTTCCCTTTTAGCCAAGTGTTGTAATGATTTCAAATAATAACTTCATGGAGGACCAGGAGGGGTTTTCTTCTTCTGCGGTCGGAATTATAAGGAGGAGGGCTCAAGTAAACACTTCTTGTTCATATGCAATAGCAAGGAAAAGTTACAATGAGGCAAAGACAATGAACTGAACTGTTTGAGAATGGATTATTGGCTGCAAGACTGCAGGTTTGATAATGAAACTGAATCGAAGCATATGACACACCTTTTGACTGTGCATCGTAAAACGTCCGAGAGAACATCACAATCGTCACATCATGGGAACAGTTATTCTCCTGAAAGATCAACAAATCTTAGTCAGAAATTCTTTAGATGTAAAGGCCTGATATAAGTCAGATGGTATCCCTTATCGAAACAAACTGTGGTATACATTAAGTTTAACGCAAACACATACACAAACTGTTTTGTCATGGCCCTTGCATTGAACTTTTCTCAGTGAATATCTGCAAGGTGCCAACCTCTTGATAGTAGGCTAAGAATTTCTTCCAAATTAATCAACTGGCTATGTCTACAGAACAGTTGATCTGTGAATTAACATACTTTTGATACTATGAAAGCAAAACTTCCCTTCCGCTTGGCAAAATTATCAGCCAATCCCTCAAAGGATGTTTGCCTTTGAAATCTAGTGTCACTTTACCTTCCATTTTGCAAAGAGTTCGGCCAGGAAGCCACAGACAGCTTTTTCAAAGTATAAGTCTCCGTAGGCATCGAACTCCCACATCTCACTGCTCATCTGGATGAAGATACTGATCACTGCTGTTGAAGACCTAAACACAACCTACAGAGAGAAACATATATTCCATCAAGAATTAATAAAGACTAGTCTTTATCAATTCTTGATTCCATTGATAATGTCAACCCAAATTATTCACGTTCATTCTATTTGCAGTTTTAACCTTAGCATACTTTCAATTTCACGTATTTACAACCCTGTGTAAACTAAATCTATTCGTGATTATCTGTCAATGCAAGAAAAAAAGGCATGGAAGCGTTTCAAGTCTTTAGTACCACGATCCGCAGCTGGCCAAATAAAATCATTGAATAACTGAGGCCGCTTTTTCGAGGTCACAAAAGGCTTCTGATGAAATCTACTCTTAGATGCTTCTTATATAGCTTCCCTGGATGTAACTTGCATTGGTCCACTTGAAATGAACTATACGGATAATAGCTCATTGCTCAGTGGTAGCAGGCTTACTTACCCTGGTGTCCTCTGTCACATATCCGCATGTCATCTTCTCTCCCTTTGACCAAAGCTCATTCACTTGAGCCCTAAAAAGGAACAGAATAAGTGATCTCAATTTAGAACGTGAGCATTTTTGAAATCTACCTGCATATGGCAGTAACTTACAATATTACATTTCTTAATTATTCCTAACTACCTTCTGCTATCCCTATAGTATATTCAAAAAGGGGAAATCAAAGGGGGTGCCCCAACCACTTACCTCATTTCTGCAAACTCAATTTTCTTAGAGGCGTACACACATGTATTGACCTGAAAGATAAGACCGAAGGGTGAATAGACTCTAGTTTCACTGATATAAGAAGACCGTTTCTGAATAGTCAAGGATCATCTCAGAACCAAATGCTATGCATTCACGTTTAATACATCAATACATATCTTACCAAGGTCTTGGAGAGCCGCCACATATCACTCCGACTGTAATACTGTTCTCTAAAGACAATCTCCATGAGATCCAACGCCACAGACTGAAATAAAGACAAAATAATAAGATATTATTGCAAGATAATTTAACTGTTAGTTTACAAACCAATACTTGTGAGTGATTCTTAATAACAGTCGACCCATTAACATCATCATGGTGCAAATTGGGGCCTTTTCCTCTGCCTTGCCTTGCTTTACTGAATGCTACAAACATCAGCTTTAAAAACCTCACCTTTGAGTCGACAACATTGACCCTGACATCTTTGTATGTGCGGAGGTTGAAGGCATTTGCCACGGACTGCTCTACGCTAATAGTGTCTGGAATGAAAACAGAAAAACTCCACTAAACAGGCATTTCTGGGAGAGGTACGTCCAGAGACATGCTATACTTGAACATCAATTCATTCAAATCCAATATGTGAGTGCAGAGTCCAAATGCAACAAAAAAATCAAAAATCATGCCTATATTACAACCTACTATAACAAAAGCCACCACATAAGGCCACCTGACCCCCTCCCCTCCCATCTCCCCCCTCCTAAATCATGCATTTTTAGACTGATTCTAAAGAAGGACCATTGACTGAGTCAGAATCATGAATTACAATAAATTCTCTCACCCTTTTGCTGAAAGTCATCTCTAAGAGAAGGAACTTGTAACAATAAACGGCTGAAAATAAAGAAATAGTAAAGGTTATACTAATTCACCACTTAATGAATAACTTTCGATGTCCATAATATTTATCACTAATCATTAACCTTTGGGTAAAAACGATGTGAAAATAAGCAAGTTAGCTATTGACTGTGACTGACCTGGTTTCATCTTCTGGATGAAATATCTCCACAACATTTCCAGCAGTGATATTTGGAAACTCTTTTGGGTTAACAACAATGGATTCACCTGAAAGGAACAACCAGAAAATAAAACTTGTAACAATGCCAGAGGACTCCAGAGTTACTCACTTACTCATACTGTCAATAGTCACTTACACACCAGACGGAGGAAGTCACGAGACAAAACAAACCTATAGGCATAACGAACAAAAGAACATGTGGTATGCAACAAAGTCTCATGGTCTTTTGTTTGCTGCTTGTTTTTTGTGGCCAGCAGTGGCTTCCTCCACCTGGTAATGAGGGTATCTATAGTGTCATAAGAGCCTAAGAGGGCAACAAGAGTCAAGGTATTGACCCTGTCATCAGTGTTGGCCTTGTCGTCACATCCTGCCTGTCATCCAGGCCACGACCAACGTCGTACATGTATGATGGAAAAAATGTGAGGTACGAGACGTAACCGACTAATCGCCACTTTAGGTCGAAGTTCAAAGCCAAAACTGCGGCACAACGAACAAGTTGAAATGACTTGCCTCCAAAGTTTCCTTTTTGGTGGACCCAAAGTTTCACCAACTTCATTGCGTTGCCTTGGCTTCAGAACCTACAGTATAAATGCATGAAATAAGGAGAAAACATGATAAATAGAGCTGCTGGTGCCTGGATTTTACAATCAGTGTACATCATGTACATGGTGTACCAAAGCTCAACCATTCAACCTTGGTCCCAAATGATATCAAAGTGTTACCTCTGTGACACCATTAAGCCCCACAATATGACAAAAACACTGCAATTAAAACTCTTTTCTCCAATAAATATATATTATTGTTTATTAAAATGGTAAGTTTTGTAGGTTATTTACGTGTAAGAGGCAGAATATTTCTCGAAATATCACATAGCCTCGTCCCCAGAACAAACAAAATATGACAACTGGCACGTATCTGCATTAGAAATACAAAATGGTGGACAAGGGAAATTTTCCAAATTTCATGAATTTTCCAACATAAAAAGTCGATTGTTCACCCTTTATTCCAAAAATGATGGCCTTGGATAATGCTGTGCTACTTGCTAGCTGTTTCTTAAACGCTTTTTTAGTGTTGTCATGTTCGGAAAGTGCAAGGAATGTTGTAAATATAGCACAAATGGGTCAGTAAAATTGACATGACTTGAATACGATGAATTAAAATTGATACTGCAAAATCATGCGGAAAATGCCCGCCCATTATGCGGTAATGGGTCTCTTCTCAGTGGATAAGTTCCTGGAGCACTGACACAGTTTTAGTGTTGCCAAGCATGTACCTGGTACATCCGAGACTGAAACAGATGTTTTTCATATTCATTATAGTATATTTTCCTCTTTTTTGCAGTGTTACTAATGATTTGTCAACTGATGGGGGTATTTCTTGAATCTTTGAACACTCCTGGGAAGGAGGCTACTAAAAAGTATTGCTGGGATGTGAGGTGAGATGTGTGACATTGATTAGTTGCCAGTTAGGCCTATATTGTACATCTTTTTATAAAGTGTGTGACAAGACTTTATATTTGAACTCGTCTTCTTCTGAGAGAATCATTTTATGCATAGATCATGAGATCTTCTCTTTGTCTTCTAAAGCCATGAACCTGTTCTCACTTTTTCGAAAGAATATAGCCGTATTCTTATTTTCAGGCCTAATGCCCAACCTGGCTACATCTACCATGCACTGTTGACCAATTGTTTACTGATGCAGTCTTTCAAAGTAAATGGTGAGCAGATTTTATGACCCGAGAGGGTAATTTTTACACAACTGACTTAATCATACCAGCTGACTAACAGCATGACATTTCTGTCTTTCTCTCTGATTTGTTGTCTGATTAAAATATGAACTTACTGCATATAAACATTGTATTGGGATTGATTTCCTTTCAGATGAATATTGGCTTGGCGTGTCTATCTTAATGATGGTCATCGTGATGTCCTCCATTGTAACGCTTGGTAACCTTCACCTGCGTCAGCCCTCCATGACGCTCCCTCCTCCCATGGATCTCTGGTCACCTGCTCACCTAGCGCTCGTCTTCATGGCGATGTGCTTCATGTCAAATTGTCAGACAGGTACTGTGCAATGTGAGTTATTCTTATAGTTTCAGCTAGATTGATGCATGATCAATTGATGAGTCAATCAATCAATCAATTCAATCGATCCATCCATCCATCAATCAATCAGTCAATCAGTCACTCAATCAGTCACTCAGTCAGTCAATCAATCATACAGCTTATTTATCCATATTCGAAATGCTGAGCTTTGTGAGTCCGCCACAGAATGATGCACGTCTCAAACATTTTCTTTAAATTTCTTTCCAGGGTGCTCCTTCTTCATTCTCATCATAGTGTGCCAATTCGTTTTTATGTGCGTTATCCGCATGGTGCTGCAACGTCTGCCAAAATGCTTTACTGTCGGTGAGGTCATGATTGTGTCTCAAGGGTTTACGTTGTTTCTTTTCTCAACAATAATAGAGATCATCTTAAGGGTAAGTTAAATACTTGTATCTAGTTTTGATAGAATGAATTAGTTCAGAGCAAGGAGATTTTCTCTGCTATTTGCTTGCAAATACTAAGCTAATTCAAAATAAAAAGGTTATGATAGTTTTTGTGTCACCAAGTACATGTGAATGTACAAATTATACATGTATCTTTATCTGTCTTCCAATGACAGAGCATTTCCCAACTTTTGAAGCCAAGTTTTCTATCACAATATCTGGTACCTATGATTCAACACTAATCTAATGTACATGTAAACGTTGACATGTTTCTATTTAATTTTCAGTTGAAATTAACAGGAGTTGGGGACTTTGCAACAAATGATGTTTCTTACTTTTCAAAGGTAAGTTTATTCTTGTGTATACATGTATTACTCTAAATCTGTGTTCAACTTGGTGTTTGATATCATTTCTTTTCATTTCTGTCTGTCTTGAAAAGATTTATGTGGGATAGATATATTTAGATTAAGAGCTGAAAAAGAACTGTTTCTGGTGTAAATGTTATATTTATGTTGGTTATCGATTACAGATCATCGTACTCACTGCTGCCGTCATATGTGCCATTCCATCATTGACGCCAGCGGCCAGATCTCCTCTTCTGTTTATCATCCTAGCTGCTGTGATAGCTGTTACCTTGACCTTGCCCCTCCTCTGGTTAGGACTCGGACAAAACCCGCTTGTGTGGTTCTTTAAATATCTCTTTGGAAAAAGAAAGGTGTGTATCAGTTTCTCATTCGCCTTTTATCAAAGAACACTTCAACACTTCTGCTTAGGTAATGGCCACTCAGAAACCCTCCAAGTCCTAATGCCTATGCTTTCTATGCCGAAACAAGATTGGTGGGTGTCTTTTTATTGGCCAACACTCTCGGGATCGACAATGGCTGTCCTCGATAGAGAGTCGTCCTGATAAGAGAGGTCAAGTTGAATGGAAAAAAGTCGATACCAAAACTAATGTTTTTAATATAGATAGGGTGTCCTTAATAGAGAGGTAAGAAGCAGTGAGGTGTCTGCTAAGCGAGGTTCCATTGCACCATCTTTTGTTGTTCCAGGTCTTTTTGATAGGGTACTGGTTGCTGGGAACAATGATAGCAGTTTCCATAGTGATGGTATACAACATGCACCCAAGTCACAAAAGTGCTGGAGTTTCAACCGCTGTTCGGAAATACTTCCATATCGTTGCCATGGCAATTTACATCCCAGGGCTGTTTTACGACCCTGAACTGCTGCGGCTTTCATCCTGTATTGCTCTTGCAATTTTTATATGCCTTGAGGTAGGTAACATTCTATAATAAAGCTGAACCCATCCAAAAGCCTTGTACTTCTCCATCTACATTGTTTATAAGATGTGTATCATTATTTTGCGGGACCAGTTGGCTCCAATGAAGCCTCTATTGCTCAGTACAGTTACTTTTGTGGTCGATTTATGACCCTTGACTAAGTTGAAAAATGTTTTGATAAAGATAATGTTGCCTCTAAAATGTTTGCTGTGTTATTTGTCATTCCAGTGTATCCGTATTCTACACATTCCCCCATTAGGAAAGCTTCTTGACGATGCATTTGGTATCTTCCTGGACGGGCAGGACCAAGGAGCTGTGATCTTGACACATATTTATCTGCTAGTTGGCTGTTCACTGCCACTGTGGCTGTATCCAGAGAACTTAGAATTTACACATGGTAGGTTTCCTTTATGAGTTTGTGTTAAGTGTTGCTGAAACTTCAACATTGTATCCCATCTGTTGGACAGGTTCTTTTCTTACATGAAACAATGGTTTATTCTCACCTGGTTCTCGCAGATCCACGATTACCACCATTTCAGCTGGACCACATATTAACTGGTGTTTTGTGCTTCATTCCTAACAGGCCCACCATTACCTCTGTTCAGTGGTTTGATATCTCTCGGTGTTGGTGACACCGCTGCTTCTGTGATAGGATCAAAGTTTGGAAGGTGCCGTTGGCCAGGTTAGTAAAAAGTGTGGAAAAGTGTTCAGTTCTAGTTTAGAGCCATCCCTTTGGCAAGTCACTTTACATTGATTGCCATGTTCATTGAATGACAACCAAAACGGTTGTTCCCTTTGCTCTGTGCCTTATATCACACAGCTGCAATAATCTGATACATCAAGTATCATATGCTCCAGTCAGACTTTGTTTCGAAAGCCAGTAAAACTTATTTTGGTCAGTTTCTGGAAAGGGACGAGGTGTATGGTATGTTTTTGTTACAGAGTTACTCAAGAGAGGTTGCTCCATTTTTCAGGAACAAAGAAAACGATAGAAGGAACATTAGCTGCTGTGCTAACCCAGCTTGTCTTCTGTGTAGCATTGTGTTCATGTGGTAAGTTCCTAAAGGCGACTCCGTCTAACAGTACTGAAATGGGTGACGTGGCATCCAACAGGCAAATCTTCCCCTTAGGTTGTCCTTACATTGACATTGAGGGTGCTTTAGAAATATCCACTTCAGGTGATATTTGTTTGCTACCCTCCTGACCAACCCTCTGAGTAGTGAGAGTTAGTCAGGCCGGGTAGCACCATATTTACTGAGCTGCCATATTGCTTGTCGAGTTTAGCAACACGGGTGGATTTCGATTGTACATGTAACTCGAAGGATTCTTGTTCAACTGGAGTTCCAATCAAAGTCGGCACATTCGGCCCACTTGTCCTACTCATCCAACACGCAACTGCACTGTCTTCTTTTACCGTTTCAGGTATTCTGCCACAGTATGAGGACCACTTACTAGCCATAATAATAACCATCATCCTGACATCACTACTGGAGGCATTCACTACCCAAATAGACAATTTAGTGCTGCCGCTTTTCATGTATACCTGCTTCCAGGCCTTGTGTCTTCATAGCCACCAAAATCACTCATCTACAAACATTGATCTATAGCCAAGGAATACACAGAAGGAGAACCTCGAAATACTAATTAATGGTCATATAGTTACATATATTCGATTTTAGATGTGTATCATTGTTAGGGTGAACATTGAATCTAGAATTGTTGCAAGGTGCTCATTTGCAGTAAAAGTTGGTTATCGCTTCAGTTTGATATTGGTAACATTGTTTTGTAACTTATTGAAGGATTGGTAATTTTCAGTTCCTTTTTATAAATAGGCCAGGGGAATAAATTGCATGTTTTTATGTAACATATCAGAAACTGAAGAGTAGGTTTCGTCCCATTGAAGACTAAGTTTATATCAATTCATAATTGGTGCCATTTGTATTTATTTGTTTGATATTCAGTTGTTAGGAGGTTTTGGACTTTTTAAAGTTGTTACAAGGGTGAATGCCATTCATAACTACTACTGATTGTAGTCTCGAGTATCAATTATCAGCTCGGAGAGTAGTTTAGATGTGCCTCTTCCCTAATTTCATTGAGAAGTTGCTTAATTCGGAGGGTGTACATTGCCTTTGTCAGTGTGTCCCAGCAAGGTATTCAGCTTTTACCATTGGAATATGTCAAAGGCAGTACAGGATTCATATACATCCTAAGCCTCCCCTGCTGGTCCGTTTTCATGTGTGGATCAGACAATTAACTACTCAAGAGACACCAGAATTTTGTCAATATTGATATCTGTGTTATGTTTCGATGGCAATAAATAAGTTTGTACAAAGAGTGTTCTATTGTCTGTTAAGCATTATAAAATCATAAGTTTTGGGTTTTGTAGTCAATTTTCAAAAGGTGCTGGTGTGTAGAGGTCAAATTCTTAGTCAAAGTTTTCTACAGCTGAACCCACCCTGGAATGTTGTGACCATGTCTTCTCCAATCATAGTGGTTGTGACTTTGTCCTCTGCCACGGGATAATACATTTATAACAATGCTCAGTGTACATTGGGACAGTGGACAGAAAAGCAGATGCGGGGTCGTCAAAAAGGAACGTGGAGACGGTCTCTTGAAAAAGAAATGAAGGCAAATGGCGGGATGACATGGGGAAGCATCGCTAAACTGGCCCAGAATCAAGTGGATACTGAAGAGGCATGTTGTCTTGACGGCAATCTTCAATGAAGTCCACAATGGCTTTGTCAATGTATTTGTCTTATCGAAAGGATTGTGACCTCATCTTTACCTCAGATAGAGAAACAACAAGCCTTTTTTACAACAACAAACTTTATATACTGTATGAGCGGTATACTATATGGAATTCATCAACAAAACTAATGCAACTGGAATACACTGACTCCATATCATCTAAACTTGACCACTTGGTACTGTAATATTTTGGCAATAAAACATTACCGTACAATGTAAGTGTAAATCTTACAATATTGATAGCAAAAGAAGCTTAAAATCACAGACAACAATAATATTGATATTAAAACAGAGTATACTATCAAAGCATCCGCTGAAACATGGCTACTTTAAGGCATCTGCATTGCACACAATGTGAAGGACAAATAGTGGACTCACTTTCTGTCTCACTGGCACTAGCCCAGGATTTCCCTGCTGTTGTCCACTCCTGGTATTTGATTCTTGATTAAACATTGATAGCCCCTTTTAAGTTCCCAAATGTATGACCACCTGTTATTTACTAATTTCTAAAGACACTACAATTACAAGTTCCAGATCAAGTTAAAAAATGTAAATGATACAAAACCTATTGTACTACAACAGTTACATTATTATAACAATCATATCATATAATAATTCATATGGTGTATCTATGATTTGAAAATGTCATCCACACATCACTTCAATAGTTTTGATTCTAATGACAAATTCACTTTCATCTCTTAATACGAAGGAACTAAACAAAAATATTGCACAGTGTAATCACAAAATGATTTGGTCAGAAGTTCAACAAATATGAACAACAATGAATACATACATGCAGTTTGTGGCAGTTAGCGCTTTGAGCTATATCAAATACTTGCACCAAGTCATGTAAACAAGCAAGTTGAGATTTCTTTCAAAGCACTTCAAAAATTTTTTGAAACACATTAAAAAATTAACATCACATTTCATTCTTTGCATCAGACCCAGGAACTCGGATTTGCCCTTTCATCCCAGTAGGACTTCTTGAAAGGACTGCAGAACAAGCAGACGCTCTGAAAAGAAATAATGTACAAAACATTGTCAAGTGCTGACTCCAGCCATCTTGTACTAACTACTAGAATACATCAATACAATTTTCATAACTGTATACTGAGCCAATAGAATACAATTGTCATAACCTGGAATTGGGACTAAATCTGACATGACTTTATACTGCATTGTCAGTGATTTCGCGAACAAACTCCCCAATTTGGTGTGATGCCGGATCACAAATGTTCAGTGTGATACGTAGGTTTTCCAACACATCCTTGTCTCTCAAATGCAAATGGAATTTGACCTGAACTCCAACTTATGGGCGGTTATTACCGCAAATAAAGACAAACCAAAGCAAAGACACTTGTGTAGCATATCAAGGACACGTACATGTAGATTGATACTCCTATGTGTGCCACATCAAAGACTTCTGGAATGCATGTTTTGTTTTTGTTTGATACAGCATAGATAAAACTAGACCGCAACCTCTTTGGGATGGACAGTTGTTTTCATGAGCCATACACAGCACAGATAAGACATGAAGGCAATACCTCTCTGGACCATACACCACGTCAAAGATAACGCTGCGAAGTCAACAGACGGCGCCACCGTCTTGGGAAAAGTAAAAAGTTGAAGGAGGTTGACACAGTTTTCTAACTTATCTCTATCCATGGTTATGATATACTAGTATGATTGATGATGTTGAAAAGAAAGGGATCTCAAAATACGACAGTCTACTACGAATAGATGCAATAGTGACATAACAACACATGTGCATTTTCCCGCTAGTCGCTTATATCAACAAAAACCTGAAGTTGTCGATGTCGTTTTTACTTTTCCCAAGACGGTGGCGCCGTCTGTTGACTTCGCATCGTTAGATGTCTTTGATGTGGCACACATAGGAGTATCAATCTACGTGTCCTTGATATGCTACACAAGTGTCTTTGCTTTGGTTTGTCTTTATTTGCGGTAATAACCGCCCATACTAACTGGTGTGTGTCCTGCCTATGCTCAGATGCTGCGACTAATCATCTGCTCAGGTCTGCTTGCGAGAGACGATGACACAGATCATCACAATCACTTCTCTTTCTTCAAATCTAATGAGAATTCATACGTCCATATCTTGACAAATTTGAAATATCGATAAGCCCGGAAGCCCATGCACTTAAAGCCTACTTTCCTCCACAGCTTTTGTGCAGCGACCTGTCCTTCTGTCGTTATCAAATCAATCCGATCAAAATCCTTATGTCTGCAAAATGATATAGTCTCCTCAACCAGTTTTTGCGCAACTCCTAAACCGCGGTAGTGGGTTAAAACTGTGAGGCGTCGAAGCCACGCAACCTTGCTCCGCTCCCGATTGAGTTCCTTGGCCATGTTCAAATTTTCGCAGAAATCAGACGTCTTTGGTACAACTGCTATGATGCCAATTATCACGTTATTAGTTGTGGTATCACCAGAGTTGGTCGGTCCATTTTCTTGAGATCCTGGTATCGCTCTATCACAGACTTCTGCAACCCAAAAACCAGAATGGTCAGTTGAGAAAAACGACTTTCGAATGTCCCACAGATCAGTGCATGAGTAGTAGTAATAGAACTGTCCCAATAGCAGGAGCAATAAGTATAGGAAGAGGTAAATGCCAAACAATGCCATGAGGGTGAACATTACACCATCTGACCAGCACCAGTGGACAAAGGAAGCAGCCACCAGAACACAGACCAGAGTCAACTTCTTCCTCACCATGAGCATGTAGTAAGGCCATACATTGTTCATCACTCCTTCCCTCATCACCTCACAGACTCCTTGGGTATCTCCCAACCTCCATGGTCGGATTTTGATTTCGTTTTCGTTCATGATTTCTTTGGGGAAATATTTATATTTCCTCAAAAAGTGTCCCACCACTGACATGTGCATTTTTGTGGGCCTTTTGTGTTTGTCAACAAATATTGATTGACAGATTGTGCATTGGTAATTGGTCGTTGTGGTCGTCGTTGATTGAGTTGATAATTTTATATTTATTGTCACTAAAGTGTTCTTTACTTAGTATTAAACAATCTATAGCTTATTCAAGGAAATGAATAAACATATTTGTGTTTTTCATGCATCACCTTTTCTAATTAAATAGTCATATAATCTGATCATAATTAGTATTCATTCGTTCTTGTGCTTTTTCTGGGTAGGTGTAAACTGTGGACGAAAGTGTGGACGGAAGTGTGGACAGCGGCCCTCTAAGTTTGGTGGGCTGGCATTTCTTTGTCTTTCAATATATTTAAAAGAAATTGCAGTATATTATGCATTATAATCTTTTTAATGGGTCAGCGAAAGACAAAAAGAAAAAAATTATTTTGATGGGTGATGCCCCTTTTTTGAAGGTTTTCGAGACGAAGTGGCCTTTGACTTCGTGGATGGGGAAATGCGAGGTCAAGTGTCCAAATGTGGACTAATTATCAAAGAATTTGTTGAAACTGTGATATTTCTAACTAGTCCAAATAATATTCTTTCACAAAAACTACTTTTATTTGAATGACAATGACAATATCATTCAGTTGTAGGCAAAAATAG
This sequence comes from Lineus longissimus, assembly GCF_910592395.1. NCBI lineage: Eukaryota > Metazoa > Nemertea > Pilidiophora > Heteronemertea > Lineidae > Lineus > Lineus longissimus. The sequence continues at coordinate 9,295,921 of NC_088309.1, read as the reverse complement.
TTGGCCCTCTCTCAGACCAACTTTCGTTGCTCCAAGATGGCAGCACCACTGTCCCATGTTGACAACTTGGCAGAGCAGCCAGGACTGATGTGGCCTGGTTGTGACTGTCTCACTCTCATCTCTCTCATCATGTTGTCAACACGGTGGAGCAGCCAGGACTGTTTGGGCCTGGCTGTGACCGTCTCATATCTCTCAGTCTCACCATGTTGACAACTTGACAAAGCAGCCAATACAAGACTGATGTGGCCTGACTGTCTCATCTCTCTCATCATGCTGTCAACACGGTGATGGAGCTGCCAGGACTGATTCAGCCTGGCTGTGAATGTCTCATCTCTCTCACCATGTTGAAAAATTGGCAGAGCAGCCGACAAGACTGATGTGGCCTGGCTGTGACTGTCTCATCTCTCTCATCATGTTGCCAACACGGTGGAGCTGCAAAGACTGATTTGGATTGGCTGTGACCGTCTCATCTCTCTCACCATGTTGACAACTTGGCAAAGCAGCCAACAAGACTGATGTGGCCTGGCTGTGACTGTCTCATCTCTCTCATCATGTTGCCAACACGGTGGCCTACAAAGACTGATTTGGACTGGCTGTGACTGTCTCATCTCTCTCACCATATTGTCAACACGGTGGAGCAGCCAGGACTGATTTGGCCTGGCTGTGACTGCCTCATCTCCCTCATTATGTTGTCAACACGATGGAGCAGCCAGGACTGATTCGGCCACAAGATTTATGAGCTCCTAATTGATTTAAACTTTTGTTCTTGTCGTAGCACGGGTCACAAGTCTAAAAGCTGTCGTGACCTGCTAAACACGGGTCAGCTTTGCCCAGGATATTCTTCATCCTCATGGTTCACCTGGCTAAGTTCCAATTCATCTTTTAGCATCAACATCTCCTATGAGGGCCTTCACTCAATGTTAAGACAACTTGAACTTTTTTGTAATACTTGGAATTTAGAGATAAATATAAAGAAGACGAAAGTGATGAAACTATGTGGAAATGGACATGTAGGTAAAGATTCTTTCTTTTTTAAGGGTGTCTTGTTGGAGAACTGCACTTCTTATAAATATTTGGGAGTCGTATTGAGTTCTTCAGGGTCTTTTACAAATGCTAAAATAAATGCTTCTTGTAAAGCTAAGAAGGCTCTATTTAGTATACGTGCTTGCCTACGTAATACTGGGATCAACCCCAAAAGTGGATTAAATTTGTTTGACAAACTCATATCTCCCATTTGTACATATGGGGCCGAAATTTGGTCGGCCGAAGATCTTCGGAAAGGCAAGTTTCATGGAGTCTGGTCCACTGAGCAGAAGTGGTATGATTCTGTCATTGAACATGTTAATATTAGCTTTTGCAAATTTCTTCTCGGTGTAAATAAAAAGGCTGGTAATATTCCCACTATGAGCGAACTTGGGAGATTCCCTATTGGGATTGATATAATATGTAAAATCTATAATTACCACACACACCTAGATAATACTGACAATCCAGTTTTAAAAGATGCTTTTACTGAATCAAAGTTGTTACACTCCAAGGGCTTTTACTCCTGGTTCTCTTTTTATAAGGAATTGTCGAAGAAAATAAATTTTGATTTATGTAACCCAGACATCTCCTCTAAAACAATCAAGGAACATATGAAGGAGCGTTATAAATCGTTCTGGTTTGAAAAGTTCTATCAGAAGTACATTGATTTAAATGAGGGGAAATTTTGTACATATGTAGCTTTTAAAAATAGATTTTGCTACGAAAATTATCTCGATGATATTCAAAATATGGAACACAGGTCCCATTTTACCAAATTAAGACTGAGTAATCATTGTCTTTTAATCGAGAAAGGCCGCTACTCTCGTCCTATTATCCCCAGGGATGAGAGATGGTGCCCTCACTGTTTATCATTGGGAATCAAAGAAACTGAAGATGAGACTCACTTTTTGTGTTCATGCCCTTTGCTCTCTAACCTTCGTGATAAATATTTGAACAAAACTCGAATTGGGTTAACAAATGAACTTTCAAATAGAAATCTATTATTATATCTTTTAACTGCTGAAGGCAATGTAGCTCGCCTCACCAGCAAATTCTGTTATCTAGCATTTCAGGTGAGGAAAGCTCTATAATTATTAAAAATACTGCTGCAATCATTGTAATAATGCCCACCAACTCTCTTGCACTCTTAAGTAATTTCTGTATTATTTGATTACTTTTATTACTTATTGCTCTCTTTTCTTCTGACTCTCTACTCTGCACTGCACTGTTTATTGTATTTTCGTCCCATGTAAAATGTAAATTTTATACGGATTCAATAAACTTTTGTAATTTGTAATTTGTAATTTGTAAAAAATGCTCCAGCATGATGCCTGAGCAGAAATCCCCCTACAAGCAGCCTAACATCAACTTCGGAGACCAAATTACACCCAAATGTCATGAAATTTTCAGAAAATGTGTTTTTTACGTTGTGCTTATTTCGTTTATGGCTACTAAATTTTATTTTGATGATTTTATACCCGACTTTAAACCTGGTGGACGCTGGTGGGCGCTAGTGGGACGCTGGTGGACACTGTTTAGGATGACCGCCCATACTCGGTGATAAACCATTCAATGTGAACTCAAGTTAATGTGATCATCATGTGAGATAAGGATTAAAACTGGTGATAAACAATTCAATGCAATGGGAACTCAAGTTAATGTGGTCGTCTGAGGGATGTGGATTCATACTGATTATGAACCATTCAATGGTAACTCAAGTTAATGTGGTCATCTGAGGGATGTGGATTCTTACTGGTGATGAACCATTCAATGGGAACTAAAGTTAATGTGGTTGTCTGAGGGATGTGGATTCATACTGGTGATGAACCATTCAATGGGAACTAAAGTTAATGTGGTTGTCTAAGGGATGTGGATTCATACTGGTGATGAACCATATTCAATGGGAACTAAAGTTAATGTGGTCGTCTGAGGGATATGGATTCATACTGATTATGAACCATTCAATGGGAACTCAAATTAATGTGGTCATCTGAGGGATGTGGATTCATACTGGTGATGAACCATTCAATGGGAACTAAAGTTAATGTGGTCATCTGAGGGATGTGGATTCATACTGGTGATGAACCATTCAATGGGAACTAAAGTTAATGTGGTTGTCTGAGGGATGTGGATTCATACTGGTGATGAACCATTCAATGGGAACTAAAGTTAATGTGGTCGTCTGAGGGATGTGGATTCATACTGGTTATGAACCATTCAATGGGAACTAAAGTTAATGTGGTCATCTGAGGGATGTTGATTCATACTGACGATGAACCATTCAATGGGAACTCAAGTTAATGTGGTCATCTGAGGGATGTGGATTCATACTGATTATGAACCATTCAATGGTAACTCAAGTTAATGTGGTCATCTGAGGGATGTGGATTCATACTGGTGATGAACCATTCAATGGGAACTAAAGTTAATGTGGTTGTCTGAGGGATGTGGATTCATACTGGTGATGAACCATTCAATGGGAACTAAAGTTAATGTGGTTGTCTGAGGGATGTGGATTCATACTGGTGATGAACCATTCAATTGGAACTAAAGTTAATGTGGTTGTCTGAGGGATGTGGATTCATACTGGTGATGAACCATTCAATTGGAACTAAAGTTAATGTGGTTGTCTGAGGGATGTGGATTCATACTGATGATGAACCATTCAATGGAACTAAAGTTAATGTGGTCGTCTGAGGGATGTGGATTCATACTGGTGATAAGTCATTCAAAGGGCACTCAAGTTAATGTGGTTGTCTGAGGGATGTGGATTCTTACTGGTGATGACCCATTCAATGGGAACTAAAGTTAATGTGGTCGTCTGAGGGATGTAGATTCATACTGATTATGAACCATTCAATGGGAACTCAAATTAATGTGGTCATCTGAGGGATATGGATTCATACTGGTGATGAACCATTCAATGGGAACCAAAGTTAATGTGGTTGTCTGAGGGATGTGGATTCATACTGGTGATGAACCATTCAATGGGAACTAAAGTTAATGTGGTTGTCTGAGGGATGTGGATTCATACTGGTGATGAACCATTCAATGGGAACTAAAGTTAATGTGGTTGTCTAAGGGATGTGGATTCATACTGGTGATAAGTCATTCAATGGGAACTCAAGTTAATGTGGTTGTCTGAGGGATGTGGATTCATACTGGTGATGAACCATTCAATGGGAACTAAAGTTAATGTGGTTGTCTGAGGGATGTGGATTCATACTGGTGATGAACCATTCAATGGGAACTAAAGTTAATGTGGTTGTCTGAGGGATGTGGATTCATACTGGTGATGAACCATTCAATGGGAACTAAAGTTAATGTGGTTGTCTAAGGGATGTGGATTCATACTGGTGATGAACCATATTCAATGGGAACTAAAGTTAATGTGGTCGTCTGAGGGATATGGATTCATACTGATTATGAACCATTCAATGGGAACTCAAATTAATGTGGTCATCTGAGGGATGTGGATTCATACTGGTGATGAACCATTCAATGGGAACTAAAGTTAATGTGGTCGTCTGAGGGATGTGGATTCATACTGATGATGAACCATTCAATGGGAGCTCAAGTTAATGTGGTCATCTGAGGGATGTGGATTCATACTGGTGATAAATCATTCAATGGGAACTCAAGTTATGTGGTCATCTGAGGGATGGATCTATGGATTCAAGCTGGAAATAAACCATTCAATGTGATCGCAAATTATTTCAGTAATCAGAGCAATGATGGATTCATGCTGGAGTTAAAATATTCAATGTGAACTCTGGTTTATCTCCAATATTAATTCATCCCTGATATGATCACATTAACTTGAGATTTGACTGGAATAAATCACATGTTGTCACTCATTTCTGTCTCGTTTTTAAGAGACCATTGATTTTATCCCTGACCGGATATCATTTTGCATTGCCCCCCCCCCCCCGAATGTTCATAAATTTCTCATGGTCATAATTTTACCCCCAATCAAGAAAATCAAGTGAAAAGTCTGCGAACATGTATTCTATTTTTGTTTGGATTTGCTATTCTAAATTGTTCATGAAATCTTTTGATCCAAGATATTAATCCCCAAGAGAATCTTTAATGGAATAAAAGCTGTATCTTTTTGTATTTAAACAAACAAATCAAACCAACCACATCATGACTTACAACACAACAAGGGTGTTCATCGAGTACTGAGTAGTACTGCTAATTTTTCACTGAATTCTTTTTAAAAAATGAATTTTTCAATGAAAAGTGTGAATGAATGTCTAGTATCATTCAGGTTTGCACCATTTTTCCTTTTGGTTTTTATTGCAAGAAACTGTTTAAGCAAAACTAAAGTTTATATGAAAAAATATTCAACATTATACAACTAACAACACCTAGCCCTTTACTATTTCCAAATCAGTCCCACCCAAATATTTATTCCTTATGGCCAATCACATTACCAACTTGGATTAGCCTTGGCCATCTGACACCTTTGTTTGATTGTTTGGAGCGACAAAAGACATAGCCAACCTCAAAAGAATGTGTGGGAGTGTTACATAAAACCACTACCTGTCACATTTTATGCCTTCCAATGCTTGCTACGCTTCGCCTGTAGTGCAGGTATTCATTGCAGCAAGGTGCACATGGTTTTTGCTCGAATTTTGACTTATTTCAAGACTGAAATGGCAAAATAACTTGTGTTTAGCACAAATCTTCTACAAGGTGGGTATCACCTTCTGTCAAAAGGAATCTTGACGTTATTCATGTTTTATTTTTGTAGGCCCAATGGATTTTTGAAGAGGGCAACTTGTCTTTGTATTTTCCCCTTGGTATTTTTCAATACAGAGAAAGAATCTACTTAAGGGTTGCCAAAAAGCACAATGGCACTAGGCCTATGACCCATCATACCACCAAAACATGAACTGCCCAGCATCAATTTGCTGTCGGTATCTGAAGTGGAATTGAACAAACACCCTTCCGTATATACAAAATATGAAATTTAAGTAATTACTACCATAATTCAATTTTGATCTTGCCGAAATTTGGCGTACACATAGAGGGACTTAGATTCATGCTTCAACCAAATAAGAACCATCTCAATTGAACAATGACAAAACATACGACCAATTGGTGAAATAATAAGATTTGAACCCTGTCGGCCTGTGACCTTGAGAGGTTGGTCAAGTGAACAACCTCGATCATAATAGAACCCAAGAAATATGTAAAAATGCTTGAAATGAAAAATAAATGAAGTTCACAAAATTTTAGTAAATTTGTGCCCCTTAGGACAGCTATTCCACTAAAATGAGGTCACTTGAGCCAAAAATGAAAAAATGCTCTCAACTTAAGGAATTTGAAACTATGAATTTGTGCCAATTTATCATTACAGATGACGCATACCTTGTCCGCAATTGCAACGAAAGATTCTCGCTGGTATGGTTTTCAAGGTGAAGGGTTACATGTCGGTATGTATAATATAGTATTAGATTTTTACTTTCCAATTCATGCTTTTGCGCAAAACAACTGGAGAGTACAATCGGGTCACTAAATCAGGAGGCCATATTCAAATTGAAGCCGTGATGCCATCTCATTGGTTGCTAGTTAAGGGTTGATCACGAGTTTTGAGAAATACACTAGCTCACATTGTTTAAATAAGTACAAGACCGCAGCTGTTGTTATGATGGTTCCATTGGATTTTACATACAATCTACTGGCTATTCTTACGACAGTCATATTCACTAAACCTAACCCAGACCCTAACCCTTCCTCCTAGCACTAACCCAAACCCTAACCCTTCCCCAACACCAATCTCAAATCCCTAATTCCCAAAATTGCATAAATCCTTGTTATAACTAGTCGTAAGAATGGCAAACTTGTATGAAATAAAAGGAATAAAGTCCAACAATTTCATGAAGGAAATGTAATTCATGACTAAAAATGATGTATTTCAACATCATATTTAGGCAGTAATTTCATGACTGAAAACACTAGAATTGCTGTAATCGTGCCGCATTATGCATTTGTTCCAATTTATCATTACAGATGCCACAAACCTTGTCCGCAATTGCAACCGAAGAATTTTGGATGAACCGCAAGACGATCAGATGAAGGGTATACAGCAAGTAACAACTTGCCCAAATTGTTGATTGGGTTGCCACTGTCAATTTTCTTTAACCGTTATTAGAATAAAATATTCAAACAGTGAAATATAGTAAAACAAAGCTATTGAAGGCCTCAAGTGAAAAGTCAATCCCCAAATGTGTCACTCTAAGTTACAGCAATCTGCCAGCAAGCTAAAGCATTAACTGACAATGCTAATGGCAGATTTGCCTGCATTCAGTGCTTTGGTTTCAAAGCAATATCACGTGTTGAAAACTGATAGAAGCCATCCATACACTGACAGTTGAATATTGTAAGTATGACCCGTGAAAGATATAACAAACCAATAAGCAAGTCAAACACTTGTCATAGACCAAGCCTTGTCAATGAAGTATATGAACTAATGCTGAAATTAAAAAAATATCGCAAATCACATACAACTTTTATCCCAATTACAAGGACTTTTTCATGTGCACTTTTCTGAGAGAACAAGGATTCAAAACTATATTTTTATAAAATGCACAAATAAAGCCACTGCTACAATTTACATGAAGTTTTGAACATGTTATATAGATTGACAGTGACGCCTCCATCAGCAATACATGCCAGTGGATGTTCAAAAGTCGTAACCACAGTATGATGTGTGCGTGTGTGTGTGTGTGTGTGTTTGAGACGGGATAGGAAAAGGGTGCGGGAGGTCATGTGGGGGGGGGGGGGGACTGTGGAGTATGGTGACCGTTGTGAGAGTTGGAAGTGTGTCTGATCACTGTCTTGCTCATTTTGTAGATCTTGTTGTTATTCTAGTTGTTAGAGTAGTTATCGTAGTTATCTAGCTATCGTAGTTATCTAGCTATAATAGTTGTAATTCTTTTGGTTCCTGCTTATCATCTATTTAACCTATTTAGCTTTCAGTTGTCCAGGCCAGGCCAGGTGACCAATGACGATGATAGATCGGGTTCGATTCAAGCTATACGCTTGGTATATTCAGTTATCGTGTCCGGCGACTGAGTCTAACTCACGTCCAAAGCACGGTGGCTGGGTCCCAGGCATGCTTGCCACTTTGTTCTGCGGTCCTCATCTAAGTTTCGACGGTGATGACATGGACTTAGGTTCAAAGTACGTGTTCCCCTTGAGTCATTGTGGTTGATTGATGGGGGCAATTAACGGTTGCGTGTCGCTAGTCATTCAATTAGTCCCCTTGTTTTAGAGTGTTGGCGGGATAAGTCTTACGACTGTTAACAATAGTAAGCAATAGCTGGCCAGCGATCCCCTACCTGATCTTGAGGGGGATGGAATGACTGGGGTTAGAGGCCTGTTGTTAACCTGCGGAATTTCGGCGGACGAAATGTCAGGCGTGTCCGTGTGGGACTTGTGCTAAACCAGTTTAGTGCAAACGACGAAGACATTGGGCTCTTTGAATAACAACAGTGTTCTCAACCTCCTTGTGCCTCACAAAGCTAACATATATACCCGCTGAAATCGACAAGACGGCGATGAAGAAGTAGAGCCGGCCTCCAGCTCGAGAGCCGAGAAGACACTGGATGGACCTGAAGAATATATTGCTGCCAATGTTGGAGCCATACAGGGTAAGCATCACTTAGTCGTCAGTTACGTCTGGATTAAAAGAAACATGACAAAGATGTTAAAATGATGTTAAAAAGTATCAATCTGACGTGCGATTTCAATTTTTAGACATATTGGGGTGCCACACTCAATTCTGTTCATACAGATTTAAAACCGCTTCAACCAATTTGGTTCCAGAATACAATTGAATGTGCTTTATTGAATTCGCATTAACTGATTCTCATTGAAACGTGTAGTGTTGGGATTAATACGTATTAAAACAGTCTATTCATTGGCAGGGGGCTTGCAGGTCACTAGCTTGTTCCTGTCTTGATTATCTTCTAATTACCACAAAGGGCAGGGACAATACATTCATACGCGAAAGGTACGTTACTACAATACGCAGTAAGAGTTGCACTTTTCAAATCAAATTGCATGCTGATTAGACCAAATGTGGTGTAGCCAATTCGTATTCCGGAGAGTGCTCTCTGGAAAACAGTTTTTAATTGGATCCAGTGTGAAAGTAGCATGCTGTAGAAATGCTCAGAAAAAAGATAAACCCCTTAACCAAAAATTTGATTATTTTTAGGCAGCCCGAGCCAACATTGTACAAGGGCCACAAGGTCCAGGGCCTGGACACAAGGACAAGGGACACAAGGACAAGGGACACAAGGACAAGGGACACAAGGACAAGGGACACAAGGACAAGGGACACAAGGACAAGGGACACAAGGACAAGGGACACAAGAACAAGGGACACAAAAGACGATGTTGCAATCTGCGGGGTGAGCATCACATAGTCCTGGTTGATATTATATCTTCTCATGAAATAAACTTCATAACTGTCCAACCAGGAGGGAAAAAAAAATCATATTTCATGTCTCCGAACCCGCACCCTGGTGGCCAAGTCATGAACTTTTATCCTCGAGTGAGACCACCTGACCGAGAGTGCTCAAGTTAACAGCCAAATGGGCAACATGACCTCGATGAAAAATGTGGTCTCACTGGTCAGTTTAGAACTTGTACTTTGACAGGGCCATATCAATGCGCCAGTGACGTTTTGATGGATATGGTGTACGGAAATCTCTTTTTCTCAGGCAATCGGTATTGGAATGATTTTAAACTTTATTACGCTATTGGCAAAGGGTTCTTCTTGACACATATAAAATTTTGTGCAGATTGATTGGTCCAATGTGTACTTTTTTTACCAAAACTTATGCACAACAATGTACACGTAATGTACACAGGTTTTAATAGAGGTCTCTGGCCATAATGCATATCGCGGCGTCATTTTGGGCAGCAAACATCCCCTTTCCAAGTAACTCAAATAATGACAACAAGAACCAGTTGATGGATAACGTTCTTCAATTGTCCTTTTATCAGTAAACTACCATCAAAATATATAAATATTACTGTTTATTATGAATTTGATCATTTAGTATGTTGTTTTTAGCTCACCTCTTAGCAGAGGTGAGCTTATCCCATACCGTGGCGTCCGTCGTCCGTCGTCGTCGTCGTCGTCGTCGTCGTCCGTCGTCGTCCGTCGTCCGTTAGCAGGGCACGTTTCGTAACTGTTAGAGCTATTGAGTTGAAACTTTGTACACATGTACCCTTATGTAATGACACCTTGGAGACTAAGTTTCAATCCGATTTGTTTCATGGTTTGGCCACCAGGGGGCCAAACGTTAAAAGTGAAAATATGCAATATCTCCCTTAATAGTAGTCGGGAAATTTTGAAAAAAATATGGTAGGTACTTCTAGCAAAGGTGCATCATATATCCTCCGGGTTTTTGATTTGACCTCCTTTTCAAGGTCACAGAGGTCAAATGGTGTAAATTGGCCGTTAGGATGTAACGATGGCACGTTTCTAAACTGCAATGACTATTGATACCAAATTTGGTACACATTTACCCCTTAGTCAGGTGATCTCAGGGACCGAAGTTTGGTCCAATATGATTCACCACTTGACCACCAGGGGGCAAAATCCAAAAACCTTAAAAATGTGATTATTCCTTAACTTCTTGCCCGATTGCCACCAATTTGATATCATGGGTACATCTAACCACCATACAGTATATGTCACACATGTTTTTAATTTGACCTTCTTGTCAAGGTCACAAAGGTCAAATGGCGTAAATTCGCTGTCAGGCCGTAACTATGGCACGTTTCTTAACTGCAATGACTATTGATCACAAATTAAGTACACATGTACCCCTTGGTCAGGTGATCTCAGGTACCGAAGTTTGGTGCGATCTGATTTGCCGTTTGGCCTCCAGGGAGGGGGCCAAATCCTAAATTCTTCAAAATGCCATTATTCCCAGTAATGACTTGCCCGATTGGCACCAATTTTATATCATAGGTACATCTAATTCTAACAACCATTCAATGTGTCACCCGGGTCTTCTTTGATTTGACCTACTTTTCAAGGTCACAGAGGTCGAATGTACTGTAAATTGGCCATTTTGGGGAAATTGTAATTGCTTGGACCTACATCAAACCTAACACTACATGACACAATACCATGCTCTTTATCCATCTTTCCTCCACATGAGGTGAGCACAATGGCCCTGGCCATTTCATTTTGTTAGGAAGAAGCGAGTGCCTTTCTTTGCTTTTGAGGAAGAATTGGCATGATTTCTTTCATTCATAGGAAGAGGCGAGTGCCTTTCTTTGCTTTTGAGGAAGAATTGGCATGATTTCTTTCATTCATAGGAAGAGGCGAGTGCCTTTCTTTGCTATTGAGGAAGAATTGGCATGATTTCTTTCATTCATAGGAAGAGGCGAGTGCCTTTCTTTGCTTTCGAGGAAGAATTGGCATGATTTCTTTCATTCATAGGAAGAGGCGAGTGCCTTTCTTCGCTTTTGAGGAAGAATTGGCATGATTTCTTTCATTCATAGGAAGAAGCGGGCGCCTTTCTTCGCTTTTGAGGAAGAATTGGCGTGATTTCTTTCATTCATAGGAAGAAGCGGGCGCCTTTCTTCGCTTTTGAGGAAGAATTGGCATGATTTCTTCCATTCAAAGGAAGAAGCGAGCGCCTTTCTTTGCTTTTGAGGAAGAATTGGCATGATTTCTTCCATTCATAGGAAGAAGCGAGCGCCTTTCTTTGCTTTTGAGGAAGAATTGGCATGATTTTTTCCATTCATAGGAAGAAGCGAGCGCCTTTCTTTGCTTTTGAGGAAGAATTGGCATGATTTCTTCCATTCATAGGAAGAAGCGAGCGCCTTTCTTTGCTTTTGAGGAAGAATTGGCATGATTTCTTTCATTCATAGGAAGAAGCGAGCACCTTTCTTTGCTTTTGAGGAAGAATTGGCATGATTTCTTTCATTCATAGGAAGAAGCGAGCGCCTTTCTTTGCTTTTGAGGAAGAATTGGCATGATTTCTTTCATTCATAGGAAGAAGAGAGCGCCTTTCTTTGCTTTTGAGGAAGAATTGGCATGATTTCTTTCATTCATAGGAAGAAGCGGGCGCCTTTCTTTGCTTTTGAGGAAGAATTGGCATGATTTCTTTCATTCATAGGAAGAAGCGGGCGCCTTTCTTTGCTTTTGAGGAAGAATTGGCATGATTTCTTTCATTCATAGGAAGAAGCGGGCGCCTTTCTTTGCTTTTGAGGAAGAATTGGCATGATTTTTTTTTTCATTCATAGGAAGAAGCGGGCGCCTTTCTTTGCTTTTGAGGAAGAATTGGCATGATTTCTTTCATTCATAGGAAGAAGCGGGCGCCTTTCTTCGCTTTTGAGGAAGAATTGGCATGATTTCTTTCATTCATAGGAAGAAGCGGGCGCCTTTCTTCGCTTTTGAGGAAGAATTGGCATGATTTCTTTCATTCATAGGAAGAAGCGGGCGCCTTTCTTCGCTTTTGAGGAAGAATTGGCATGATTTTTTTTTTCATTCATAGGAAGAAGCGGGCGCCTTTCTTTGCTTTTGAGGAAGAATTGGCATGATTTCTTTCATTCATAGGAAGAAGCGGGCGCCTTTCTTCGCTTTTGAGGAAGAATTGGCATGATTTCTTTCATTCATAGGAAGAAGCGGGCGCCTTTCTTCGCTTTTGAGGAAGAATTGGCATGATTTCTTTCATTCATAGGAAGAAGCGGGCGCCTTTCTTCGCTTTTGAGGAAGAATTGGCATGATTTCTTTCATTCATAGGTAGAAGCGGGCGCCTTTCTTCGCTTTTGAGGAAGAATTGGCATGATTTCTTTCATTCATAGGAAGAAGCGGGCGCCTTTCTTCGCTTTTGAGGCAGAAGAATTGGCATGATTTCTTTCATTCATAGGTAGAAGCGGGCGCTTTTCTTCGCTTTTGAGGAAGAAGAATTGGCATGATTTCTTTCTTTCATAGGAAGAAGCGAGCGCCTTTCTTCGCTTTTGAGGAAGAAGCGAGTGCCCTTCTTTGCTTTTGAGGAAGAATTGGCATGATTTCTTTCATTCATAGGAAGAAGCGAGCGCCTTTCTTTGCTTTTGAGGAAGAATTGGCATGATTTCTTTCATTAATAGGAAGAAGCGAGCGCCTTTCTTTGCTTTTGACGAAGAATTGGCATGATTTCTTTCATTCATAGGAAGAAGCGGGCGCCTTTCTTCGCTTTTGAGGAAGAATTGGCATGATTTCTTTCATTCATAGGAAGAAGCGGGCGCCTTTCTTCGCTTTTGAGGAAGAATTGGCATGATTTCTTTCATTCATAGGAAGAAGCGGGCGCCTTTCTTCGCTTTTGAGGAAGAATTGGCATGATTTCTTTCATTCATAGGTAGAAGCGGGCGCCTTTCTTCGCTTTTGAGGAAGAATTGGCATGATTTCTTTCATTCATAGGAAGAAGCGGGCGCCTTTCTTCGCTTTTGAGGAAGAAGAATTGGCATGATTTCTTTCATTCATAGGAAGAAGCGGGCGCCTTTCTTCGCTTTTGAGGAAGAATTGGCATGATTTCTTTCATTCATAGGAAGAAGCGGGCGCCTTTCTTCGCTTTTGAGGAAGAAGAATTGGCATGATTTCTTTCATTCATAGGAAGAAGCGGGCGCCTTTCTTCGCTTTTGAGGAAGAAGAATTGGCATTATTTCTTTCATTCATAGGAAGAAGCGGGCGCCTTTCTTCGCTTTTGAGGAAGAATTGGTATGTTTTCTTTCATTCATAGGAAGAAGCGGGCGCCTTTCTTTGCTTTTGAGGAAGAATTGGCATGATTTCTTTCTTTCATAGGAAGAAGCGGGCGCCTTTCTTCGCTTTTGAGGAAGAATTGGCATGATTTCTTTCTTTCATAGGAAGAAGCGGGCGCCTTTCTTCGCTTTTGAGGAAGAATTGGCATGATTTCTTTCTTTCATAGGAAGAAGCGGGCGCCTTTCTTCGATTTTGAGGAAGAATTGGCATGATTTCTTTCATTCATAGGAAGAAGCGAGCGCCTTTCTTTGCTTTTGAGGAAGAATTGGCATGATTTCTTTCATTCATAGGAAGAAGCGAGCGCCTTTCTTTGCTTTTGAGGAAGAATTGGCATGATTTCTTTCATTCAAAGGAAGAAGCGAGCGCCTTTCTTTGCCTTTGAGGAAGAATTGGCATGATTTCTTTCATTCATAGGAAGAAGCGAGCGCCTTTCTTTGCCTTTGAGGAAGAATTGGCATGATTTCTTTCATTCAAAGGAAGAAGCGAGCGCCTTTCTTTGCTTTTGAGGAAGAATTGGCATGATTTCTTTCATTCATAGGAAGAAGCGAGCGCCTTTCTTTGCTTTTGAGGAAGAATTGGCATGATTTCTTTCATTCATAGGATTAAGAAGCGAGCGCCTTTCTTTGCTTTTGAGGAAGAATTGGCATGATTTCCTTCATTCATAGGAAGAAGCGAGCGCCTTTCTTTGCTTTTGAGGAAGAATTGGCATGATTTCTTTCATTCAAAGGAAGAAGCGAGCGCCTTTCTTTGCTTTTGAGGAAGAATTGGCATGATTTCTTTCATTCATAGGAAGAAGCGAGCGCCTTTCTTTGCTTTTGAGGAAGAATTGGCATGATTTCTTTCATTCATAAGAAGAAGCGAGCGCCTTTCTTTGCTTTTGAGGAAGAATTGGCATATTTCTTTCATTCATAGGAAGAAGCGAGCGCCTTTCTTTGCTTTTGAGGAAGAATTGGCATGATTTCTTTCATTCATAGGAAGAAGCGAGCGCCTTTCTATGCTTTTGAGGAAGAATTGGCATGATTTCTTTCATTCATAGGAAGAAGCGAGCGCCTTTCTTTGCTTTTGAGGAAGAATTGGCATGATTTCTTTCATTCATAGGAAGAAGCGAGCGCCTTTCTTTGCTTTTGAGGAAGAATTGGCATGATTTCTTTCATTCATAGGAAGAAGCGAGCACCTTTCTTTGCCTTTGAGGAAGAATTGGCATGATTTCTTTCATTCATAGGAAGAAGCGAGCGCCTTTCTTTGCCTTTGAGGAAGAATTGGCATGATTTCTTTCATTCATAGGAAGAAGCGAGCGCCTTTCTTTGCCTTTGAGGAAGAATTGGCATGATTTCTTCCATTTAAAGGAAGAAGCGAGCGCCTTTCTTTGCTTTTGAGGAAGAATTGGCATGATTTCTTTCTTTCATAGGAAGAAGCGGGCGCCTTTCTTCGCTTTTGAGGATGAATTGGCATGATTTCTTTCTTTCATAGGAAGAAGCGAGCGCCTTTCTTCGCTTTTGAGGAAGAAGCGAGTGCATTTCTTTGCTTTTGAGGAAGAATTGGCATGATTTCTTTCATTCATAGGAAGAAGCGAGCGCCTTTCTTTGCTTTTGAGGAAGAATTGGCATGATTTCTTTCATTAATAGGAAGAAGCGAGCGCCTTTCTTTGCTTTTGAGGAAGAATTGGCATGATTTCTTTCATTCATAGGAAGAAGCGAGCGCCTTTCTTTGCTTTTGAGGAAGTATTGGCATGATTTCTTTCATTCATAGGAAGAAGCGAGCGCCTTTCTTTGCTTTTGAGGAAGAATTGGCATGATTTCTTTCATTCATAGGAAGAAGCGAGCGCCTTTCTTTGCTTTTGAGGAAGAATTGGCATGATTTCTTTCATTCATAGGAAGAAGCAAGCGCCTTTCTTTGCTTTTGAGGAAGAATTGGCATGATTTCTTTCATTCATAGGAAGAAGCGGGCGCCTTTCTTCGCTTTTGAGGAAGAATTGGCATGATTTCTTTCATTCATAGGAAGAAGCGGGCGCCTTTCTTCGCTTTTGAGGAAGAATTGGCATGATTTCTTTCATTCATAGGAAGAAGCGGGCGCCTTTCTTCGCTTTTGAGGAAGAATTGGCATGATTTCTTTCATTCATAGGAAGAAGCGGGCGCCTTTCTTCGCTTTTGAGGAAGAATTGGCATGATTTCTTTCATTCATAGGAAGAAGCGAGCGCCTTTCTTTGCTTTTGAGGAAGAATTGGCATGATTTCTTTCATTCATAGGAAGAAGCGAGCGCCTTTCTTTGCTTTTGAGGAAGAATTGGCATGATTTCTTTCATTCATAGGAAGAAGCGAGCGCCTTTCTTTGCTTTTGAGGAAGAATTGGCATGATTTCTTTCATTCATAGGAAGAAGCGAGCGCCTTTCTTTGCTTTTGAGGAAGAATTGGCATGATTTCTTTCATTCATAGGAAGAAGCGAGCGCCTCTTTGCTTTTGAGGAATAATTGGCATGATTTCTTTCATTCATAGGAAGAAGCGAGCGCCTTTCTTTGCTTTTGAGGAAGAATTGGCATGATTTCTTTCATTCATAGGAAGAAGCGAGCGCCTTTCTTTGCTTTTGAGGAAGAATTGGCATGATTTCTTTCATTCATAGGAAGAAGCGAGTGCCTTTCTTTGCTTTTGAGGAAGAATTGGCATGATTTCTTTCATTCATAGGATTAAGAAGCGAGCGCCTTTCTTTGCTTTTGAGGAAGAATTGGCATGATTTCTTTCATTCATAGGAAGAAGCGAGCGCCTTTCTTTGCTTTTGAGGAAGAATTGGCATGATTTCTTTCATTCATAGGAAGAAGCGAGCGCCTCTTTGCTTTTGAGGAAGAATTGGCATGATTTCTTTCATTCATAGGAAGAAGCGAGCGCCTTTCTTTGCTTTTGAGGAAGAATTGGCATGATTTCTTTCATTCATAGGAAGAAGCGAGCGCCTTTCTTTGCTTTTGAGGAAGAATTGGCATGATTTCTTTCATTCATAGGAAGAAGCGAGCGCCTTTCTTTGCTTTTGAGGAAGAATTGGCATGATTTCTTTCATTCATGGGAAGAAGCGAGCGCCTTTCTTTGCTTTTGAGGAAGAATTGGCATGATTTCTTTCATTCACAGGAAGAAGCGAGCGCCTTTCTTTGCTTTTGAGGAAGAATTGGCATGATTTCTTTCATTCACAGGAAGAAGCGAGCGCCTTTCTTTGCTTTTGAGGAAGAATTGGCATGATTTCTTTCATTCATAGGAAGAAGCGAGCGCCTTTCTTTGCTTTTGAGGAAGAATTGGTATGATTTCTTTCATTCATAGGAAGAAGCGAGCGCCTTTCTTTGCTTTTGAGGAAGAATTGGCATGATTTCTTTCATTCATAGGAAGAAGCGAGCGCCTTTCTTTGCTTTTGAGGAAGAATTGGTATGATTTCTTTCATTCATAGGAAGAAGCGAGCGCCTTTCTTTGCTTTTGAGGAAGAATTGGCATGATTTCTTTCATTCATAGGAAGAAGCGAGCGCCTTTCTTTGCTTTTGAGGAAGAATTGGCATGATTTCTTTCATTCATAGGATTAAGAAGCGAGCGCCTTTCTTTCCTTTTGAGGAAGAATTGGCATGATTTCTTTCATTCATAGGAAGAAGCGAGCGCCTTTCTTTGCTTTTGAGGAAGAATTGGCATGATTTCTTTCATTCATAGGATTAAGAAGCGAGCGCCTTTCTTTGCTTTTGAGGAAGAATTGGCATGATTTCTTTCATTCATAGGAAGAAGCGAGCGCCTTTCTTTGCTTTTGAGGAAGAATTGGCATGATTTCTTTCATTCATAGGAAGAAGCGAGCGCCTTTCTTTGCTTTTGAGGAAGAATTGGCATGATTTCTTTCATTCATAGGAAGAAGCGAGCGCCTTTCTTTGCTTTTGAGGAAGAATTGGCATGATTTCTTTCATTCATAGGAAGAAGCGAGCGCCTCTTTGCTTTTGAGGAAGAATTGGCATGATTTCTTTCATTCATAGGAAGAAGCGAGCGCCTTTCTTTGCTTTTGAGGAAGAATTGGCATGATTTCTTTCATTCATAGGAAGAAGCGAGCGCCTTTCTTTGCTTTTGAGGAAGAATTGGCATGATTTCTTTCATTCATAGGAAGAAGCGAGCGCCTTTCTTTGCTTTTGAGGAAGAATTGGCATGATTTCTTTCATTCATAGGAAGAAGCGAGTGCCTTTCTTTGCTTTTGAGGAAGAATTGGCATGATTTCTTTCATTCATAGGAAGAAGCGAGCGCCTTTCTTTGCTTTTGAGGAAGAATTGGCATGATTTCTTTCATTCACAGGAAGAAGCGAGCGCCTTTCTTTGCTTTTGAGGAAGAATTGGCATGATTTCTTTCATTCATAGGAAGAAGCGAGCGCCTTTCTTTGCTTTTGAGGAAGAATTGGCATGATTTCTTTCATTCATAGGAAGAAGCGAGCGCCTTTCTTCGCTTTTGAGGAAGAATTGGCGTGATTTCTTTCATTCATAGGAAGAAGCGGGCGCCTTTCTTCGCTTTTGAGGAAGAATT